>NC_135595.1:18267311-19467311 GCF_965152235.1 Eretmochelys imbricata
TCACATCCACCTGCTGGCCCACGGCCTCCCCCTCTTTTCCCTGTGTGGCCCCCTCGCCCACCTGTGTGGGCCCCACAGCCTTTCCCTGCTCCTCCGATCCCCACACCCCGCCTGTGTGGGCCCCACAGCCTCCCCCTGCCCCTCTGCTCCCCACACCCCACCTGTGTGGCCCCCACAGCCTCCCCCTGCCCCTCTGCTCCCCTGGCCCCAGCCCATCTGAGTCTCCACCAGAAGACGAGGTGCGCTCTTCTGCACCCCAGTAATCAGTCAGTGGATCAATAATAATTACTATTTGCTTCCAGCACAGCCATAGGTCTCAGACCGAGTGCCCTTGAGGGTGGGGACCCCAGATCCACCAGGCCACACGGTCTGCGGGTCAGGCAGTCCATTCAAGCCATCCTTCTAACACGGGTTTGCAGGGATTGGAGACAATCAGAATGGGTGTCATGGATGGACAGGGTCTGTAATAGACCCCCCAGCTTATCTAATCTATCTATCTATCTACCTATCTATCTATCTATCTATCCATCTCCGTACACCCCCTCTATCTATCTATCCTGAGATATGCCTCTCTCTCTCTCTCCCCCCATCCGGGGCCAAGTGACACCAGCTGGGGATCTGACTATTTCTTACATACCTGGCCCCCTTCTGGGTAATCACAGAACAGAGCAAGTGAATGGAAGACACTAGCTAGTCCACTTAGGATGGAGCTCAGCTGTTCTCAGTGGTGGCAGATGACCAAACAAGGAGCAATGGTCTCAGGTTGCAGTGGGGAGGTTTAGGTTGGATATTAGGAAACACTCTTTCACTAGGAGGGTGGTGAAGCACTGGGATGCGTTTCCTAGGGAGGTGGTGGAATCACCATCCTTAGAGGTTTTTAAGGTCAGGCTTGACAAAGCCCTGGCTGGGATGATTTAGTTGCTGTTGGTCCTGCTTTGAGCAGGGGGTTGGACTAGATGACCTCCTGGGGTCTCTTCCAACCCTAATCTGCTATGATTCTATGATAGTCCCAGCTCTGATGGGGGCCTGGCCTACTTGCTCCATGGGATGGTGCATGACGCCCCTTAATGTTCACTGGTGGAACAATCTGAGCCATGGGGGAGGGCTCTTTCCTGCCTCCTCAGTCAGAGATTGATGGGCTCAAAAACAGGCAGGCATGTGTCCCATTTACACTCATGTCTCTAATGGGGCTGTGGATCATCTCACTGTCCATCGAAATGGCCAGCCATGTCTCAATCCACTTTTCAGTGGCAGGGAGTTCCGCACATTAACACCAACACAACAGAGAAAAAGGTATCATTTATCCTCTTTAAATCTAAGGTTTCAAAGGGGCAGCTCCACAGGGTTAGGGGGTCGTCTACATGATCCTAATCTCGCTTTCCCCCCACTCTCTCGGTGGGGTGGTTTACTGTAGCACCAATGTAACCCGGATCATTTCCCCTTGTTTTTTCCTACCCCCTCCCCCCCCCCAGACGTTCTTGTTAAACCCTGGATTTGTGCTGGAAATGGCTCAACTTGATTATCATACACATTGTAAGGAGAGTGATCACTTTAGATAAGCTATTACCAGCAGGAGAGTGGGGTGGGGGGAGGTATTTTTTCATGCTTTGTGTGTATAAAAAGATCTTCTACACTTTCCACAGTATGCATCCGATGAACTGAGCTGTAGCTCACGAAAGCTTATGCTCAAATAAATTGGTTAGTCTCTAAGGTGCCACAAGTCCTCCTTTTCTTTTTGCGGATACAGACTAACACGGCTGCTACTCTGAAACCTACCAGTGTGTGTCTTTCCCCCCTCTAGTGGCTGGATCCTGGGAAGTGGTTTAGGGAGCTGCTATGCCGCACAGCGAAAGATCCATCTCCTTTAATTCCAGGGTTAAATGCATTTACTCCTGCGTTTATTCCCCCCTCGTCCTCCCCGCAAGTCCAAGTTTCAGTCCTGGTGCCCGGTATCTTTCCAACAACTGCTCTGTTCAGGAAGCAGAGCTGCCCTGGCATCCCCAGGCGTAGCGGGGAGGGGAAGCTGCTTTAACCCTTTAGGGTCTGCAGCCCTGGTTGGTGGGTCCTGCCACAAAAAAAATATTTACGCTTTAAAAAAAACGGGTTTTTCAGCTGAACATTTTTCAGTTGGATGAAAAAAAAAATGGAATATTCTAAGAAATACCCCTCTCCAACCAAACCCCATTTTCCAAACGACTCTAGGGCCCGTAGGAGGGTGGGTGCGGCTTCTGATAGCCCCACGACCCTTGCTAGAATTAAACACAGGGGAAATCAGCCCAGTCATCACAAACACACACACATAATCCCAGACGCACACCCACACACGCACAGACTCACTATCTCACACACAGACACATGATCCAAGACTCACAGTTACACACACAATCCAGGACTCAGGATTACACACACACACACAGTGTCCAAGACTTACACCAGGGGTGGGCAAACGTTTTGACCCGAGGGTCACATCTGAGTATGGAAATATATGGCAGGTCATGAATGCTCACAAAATTGGGGATTGGGGTGTGGGAGGGGGTGAAGGCTCTGGGGTGGGCCAGAAATGAGGAGTTCAGGGTGTAGAAGGGGACTCTGGATGGGCAGGGGGTTGGGGTGGGAGAGGGCTCCAGCTGGGGGTGCAGGCTCTGGGGTGGGGCTGGTGATGGGGGGTTGGGGGTGAAGGATGGTGCTCTGGGGACTGAGGGCCTCAGAGGGCAGAAGGGGGATCAGGGCTAGGGAAGGGGCACGGGAGTTGGTCAGAGGTGTAGGCTCCAGATGGCACTTACCTCAAGCAGCTCCCGGAAGCAGCGACACGTCCCCACTCCGGCTCCTATGTGGAGGCACGGCCAGGCGGCTCCACACTCTGCCCCGTCTGCAGGTGCTGCCCCTGCAGTTCCCATTGGCCAAGAACACTGGCCAATGGGAGCTGCGCAGGTGGCGCTTGCGGTGGGGGCAGCATACGGAGCCCCCTGGCTGCTCCTAAGTGTAGGGCCGGAGCGGGGACATGTCTCTACTTCCAGGAGACGTGCGGAGCCATGGCACATGCAGGGTGGGAGAAGCCCCGGACCCCACTCCCCAGCGAGAGCTCAAGGGCCAGATTAAAACATCTGAAGGGCCGGTTGCGGCCCCCAGGCCGTAGTTTTCCCACCCTTGACTTACACAGACACACAATCCAAGACATGATTAAACACACGTGATCCAAGACTTGCTATCACACACACAGATGCGCACAGACAGTCCAAGACTCCTGATCACACACAGACACACACACACAATATGAAAACTCATGATTACACACAGCCAGAGTCCAACACTCACTTTTACACATGGAAAAACACACAGCATCTGAGATTCATGATTACAGACAAACACACACAATCTCTCTCTTTCTCTCTCTCTCTCACACACACACACAAACACAACAAATACCAAGATTAGTGAATGAAGGTAAATGTGGATAGGCACTGGCTGGCGGGTGTGGAATCTAATGGCGTTATTACGTTAGACATGATCTGCGTCAGGGAGTGAATGAGTCAATAAAGCATCACATGATCGCAAGACGACGTGATTAGAATCGATACTGACTGTCAGCCTGTTGATACAGCGATGGCACATGGTACCCGGCAAATTATTGTGAGATGTTTGTATTATGGTAGCATCTAGAAACCAAGGCCCCATTGTTCCAGGCACTGTACGAAGATATAACAAAGAGACAGGCCCTGCCCTGAAGGGCTTTCAATCTAAGCGGAAGACTATTGGCAATACGTAGATCCAACAAACAGGCTGAGAAAAAGCGCAAGGAAACAACAAGACGATTCTGATCAGCATGAAAAAGCAAACACAGCAAACCCACTGCCCCAGCATTGCAGCTAAAGGCAACTGACAAGATTCACAGGGCAGGCTCATCCCACATTATTGGTGAGCTTCGGGTGGATTGACTTTTAATGAGGCTTTTAGGCCTTGTCTTCAAGGCCTTGTCTTCAAGGTCTTGCCTTGTCTTCTTGTGCCGGTAGACCAGTGACATTCTCCGGCTCAGCTTAAACCCTCTCCCAAGTGACATAAACAAAACTGAAAAAAGCCACTCTTCTGCTGGAGTGAGAGCGTCCACACAGGAGGTTACACCAGGGTCATTCTGTCCATTTAAATTCACAGCTTACGTTCTACCGAAAAAGTTTCCCATGAGGACAAGACCTTCAGCTTCTAAGCTTCAATGGAGCAATGGCCCGCAGCTGAGGATCTGGCCCCATTGACTCCCATTCTGCTACGGCCGATTGACCCCAGCTGGGATCCGGCCCCATCGACTCCAAAGGAGCTACAGCCGATTTGCCCCAGTGTGGGGATCCGGTCCATTGATGTGTGTAAGGTGCTCATATATCGAAGTGATGGAGGAGCACAGAGGGACACAGGTAGGTAGAACTGGACTCAGTATAATTTTATTTTTGTTGTATGAATGTCAAGAAGGAAGCTGCCTCCTTCCTTGTGGGGCGAAACCTCAGGAGCGTTGAGCTGTCGCTGAGTCTGTCTCCTTCGTTATGGGCACTTTGACCCACGTGCAATAACACCCCTAAATGGTTTATGGGGACTGGACACGGGACTCCTGGATGGAGAAGCATG
This sequence comes from Eretmochelys imbricata, assembly GCF_965152235.1. NCBI lineage: Eukaryota > Metazoa > Chordata > Testudines > Cheloniidae > Eretmochelys > Eretmochelys imbricata. The sequence continues at coordinate 18,271,923 of NC_135595.1, forward strand.
AAGCTTTCCTGCTTGACGTCCAAGACCATGTCTGCTAGACAGCAGCAGGCACATCCGACACGACATCCAATCCTAGATGGTGTTTCCTCTTCTGCCTCCAGCGCTTTGCTCAGAACCCGCTGGGTATCGTTAGCTACTGAGGCCAAACACTGCTGCAGCACGAAGAACGGGGTAAGCAGCGCCACCCCTCCGGGCACCATGGCACCAAATACGGGGAGGCGCTTCCATGAATATTCTGCTACCATCACGGTGGCCCCCACCGAGTCCGACAGCAGCTTCAGAGCCATCATGAGGGTCGTTCCCAAGGACGTCATCACGGCCGTCAGTTCCCCTATGGGCTTCCCAACCTGCCGGGCGAGAGCAGAGAGGGACCTGTCGTCCACGACGAAGCTGCTATAGTATCGGAACAGGTGTTTCCTGAAGATGAAGAAGGTGCACAAGAAAGAGAGGCCTGGGACAGGAACGGCAGTGAGAAGACATGAGAAAAGGGCTGTTTCCCAAATCTGCCCCTTCAGGGCGGCTGTTTTCTGCTTGACGATGGGCAAGGCGATAGCAGGCAGGCTACGCAGGAAGGCGTGTCTCTTCAGGCTCTGCACCTCCGTCTGCAAAGTTTGCCGCAGGAGGGGAAAATCGTAGTGGTTGGGTTCCCAGCTGGACACGACAAAAACCTGTGGGTGGCCCACTCCTTCTGCTCCCAGGCCTCTCCTGCAGTCCTCCCTGATCTGCTGCAGAATCCTCTCCCCATTGTCGCTGGAGGAACGCTGCCTCCTGGAAGTGTCCAGGTCCACGTTGGCTTTGGAGCACACAAAGTAGAACCTCTTGCCCAGTCTCTGGATCTCACGGACCAGCCTGGCGTGGTCGGAGCAGAAGCGCTGGGAGCCGACAATGATGAAGAACTCAAATTGGCTCAAATTGAACCGCTCACAGTAGATGTCTAGAGGGAAATAGGACACCCCCACCCCTGGTAGGTCCCAGAGGGTGACTCCTGGAAGGACGGGATCTGGATAAGCCATCAGCTCCCTCATGACATCCAGCATCCCGGTTTCAGCAGCACCTTCATCACCAGCATGTAGCCCCCACATGGCGTTGATGGGGGAGGACTTCCAGGACCCTGACTCCCCTGTAACGGCAATGCTGAGGGTGTGGCTGTAAAAATCCTGCACATTAGAAATAGCTTCTGTCAGGCTCCCTTGATAGACAGCGGCTTTGAACCCATCGAGAGCCATGGTGCTCAATCTACTGCAGAGAAGAAGAAACACTGCAGCTCCTAGTTATTGCTACCTCTGGAAAATCCTACGCCGACAGCGGATTACTTATGGTGGCAACGTCAAGCACTCAAAAGTTAGGAAAAGGCATATTTATGGTAGCCTATGCAACCATAACTCTTCCCCTTGCGTATCTGGCCCGGGCACTGAAGGAGGCAGGGGAAGTATGGGAAAAACAGGAGTTGTTTGGTTTTAATAATTATTTATTATTTGTTGTATAATAGTGCATATGAATCCTGACTGAGATCGGAGCCCGCTGTGCCAGGCAGCAGAGGAGTGTGGTGCTGGCCACAGTGACGGGGTTTGCATCGGCTTTGAAGGCAGCCAGGCTGGGGTTTCCCGTGCCAGCGAGCTGCGTCGTCTGGGTCCGGTTCCCGTGAGGACTCTGTCAAACCCAGTTGTCGGTCTCCCCCGTCAGTTAGCAGCTGTTGTGGGAAGTCATGGCGGAGGGGGAAGAAAGCCGGTATCTCAGGCAGGTGGGGCCAGTGTCATGCGGGGCTTTGAAACCAAGGGCAAGGAGCCCGAACGCGGTGTTCAGTGGGGAGCCAGAGCGAAGAGCGAAGACCCGGGCAACATGTCCCTGGGAGCCCGTGGGGCTGGGCAGACGCTGCCGCACTGTGAACCCCGCGGCGCATTCTCAGAGCTTGGCCTCCGTTTCCTGAGGACAGGAAACTGCAGCTGCCTTATCAGGGCCTTTCCCGTAACTCATGGCCCGCTCAGCAGCGGTGACCGGCTGGCCGGATGCAGACAGATGGGAGGGTGTTCTGCTGGGGGAGTGCGCAGGAGCGGGGCAGAATCAGCCTGGCCTGCGCAGAGGCAGACGGTTCCCTAAACGGGATGCCGAGTGGTGATGCGGGTATTTTGCTGCAGGTCTGTGTGGATGGTCTGACTCTGGAACAAACCTGGCTCAGGGTGGAGTCAGGGATGGCTGGTAACAAACCCAATTTAGCTAACTCCGTTCTAGCCACGTTGCTTCCCAGGCAGGAGTGTCCACACAGCCTGGCACAGGAACACCCGCTCCAGGTAAACCAGCCCAGGAGGTGCCCAAGGCCAGGGGCCCCTCGAGCTGTCTAGGGCCAAGGGAAGGGGTTTCTCTGGCAGAGTTCTCCAAAGTAGTCCGCTCTCACTGCCAGAATCAGCTCCGCCTCGTGTGGGGGGCTGCTGCTGCTCGTCTCACCCCACTGCTGACGTTGGCCAGGCAGCGAGAGGCCTGGGAGACAGGGCAGGTAACGTTGGTCACGAAGCCAGAGCAAAGCTAGGTGTGGTCTGTGCCCTGCTGGCCCCTCAGCCTGGGCATCTGGGCTGCTCACCTGCCGGTTTCCTGCAGCTGCTGAATGGGGAGGGGAGGGGATGAGCCCCAGGAGACGGGAGCCCTCGCGGCTGCAGAGTCGTTGCCCAGAATGGCCCTGGGCTTCGGTCAGAGATGAAAGGCCGGAGCCATTTCAGGGCCTTGCTGGTCCTCCTTCGGAGGCGGTAGCACGGTGGCAAACGCTGCCGAGACCTGCCGCAGGAGCAGGGCGGCTGCACCCCTGGCCTGTGGGCGGGAGCCCGTCACTCAGGGCCCAAGTGCGGGAGCCAGGCAGGGCCAGGGCCGAGCTGCTTGCAAAGTGGGGGAGCCCGCAGGTTGCACGGGTGGAACGAGGAGACCTGCTGTCAGGGGCACGCCTTCGTCACCAGGAGTCACAGTAACTTTTCACTCCAGAGACTCCAGCCCAGCTGGAGGGGGCTGAGCAACATCGCCCAGGCTGGCTTGCCATGCCTGGAGTGTAGGCCCCCAGCCCCCCAGCCCATTTCCTGGTGGACACAGCTCTAAATGTTGCCATGCAGTCAGGGGGTGACAGTGTGCAGTTATCACACACACACACACAATGCAGGGCTCAGCCCCTCCAGCAGGGGGCAGCACTCACGCACACACCCACACCCACACACACACCCACCAAGCCCCAACCCCCTGCCCCAGCCCTGAGCCCCCTGCAACCCAGAGCCCCCTCCTGCACCCCAAGCCCCTCATCCCTGGGTTGCCTAAGCATTTAGTTACGGTCGGGACTCCCTGCCACTGGACATTAACGGTGTTAACTAGAGGGACTCCCTGCCACTGGGAATTAGTGGTGTTAACCAGTGGGACTTCCTGCCACTTGGAATTAGTGGGGTTCACCCACCAGACTCCCTGCCACTGGGAATTAATGGGGTTAACCAGTGGTATTCTCTGTCACTGGGAATTAGCAGTGTTAAACAGTGGGACTCCTCCCACTGGGAATTAGTGGAGTTAACCCACGGGACTCCCTGCCACTGGGCATTAACAGTGTTAACCAGTGGGACTCCCTGCCAATGGGAATTACTGGGGTTAACCCATGGGACTCCCTGCCACTGGGTTTTTCTCTCTGACCATTGTCATCATGAGCTACACAGAGGCTTAATTCAGGTTATAACTGAATTTATTACATGAGACGACTATATATGCACGAGCAGTAATCATAAAGAAACAAGCACACTAATTATTGATACAGCATGAATGCAGTTGCACTGGCCATAGATTACATCGGACAGTGGTTTTCAAACCGTGGGTCACGACCCAGCACTGGGTCGCAGAACGGAAGGCGCTGGGTCGCGGCGGTTCTGGTCAGCACTGCCGACCGGGCCGTTAAAAGTCCCGTGGGCGGTGCTGCCCGGCTAAGGCAAGCTAGTCCCTTCCTGTTCTGACACCACGCTGAGCTCAGGAAGCGGCCAGCGGCAGGTCTGGCTCCTAGGTGGGGGAGCCACGGGGCTCCATGCGCTGCCCCTACCCTGAGCACCCGCTTGTGCAGATCCGCCAAGGAGCCAGACCTGCTGCTGGCCGCTTCTGGGTGCAGCGCGGTCCCCGGTGCCAGGACAGTGGGGAAGCCTGCCCTAGCACATCTGCTGCGCCGCTGACCGGGAGCCCCCGGAGCTTAGCCCGTGCCCCACCCGTGCACCCCAATCCTTTGCCCCAGCCCTGAGCCCCCCCAAAACCTGGAGCTCCTTCCTGCACCCAATCCCTGCATCCCTGGCCCCACCCCAGAGCCTGTACCCCCAGCCCAGAGCCCTGACCCCCTCCTCCACCCCAACCCCCTGCCCCAGCCCAGAGCCCCCTCCCACATCTTGAACCCTCATTCCCAGCCCCACCCCACAGCCCTCACCCATGCATCCCATCCCTCTGCCCCAGCCCTGAGCCCCTCCCACACCCCAAACCCCTCATCCCCAGCTCCGCTGGGTCGCGGGCATCAACAGTGCTCTTCAACGGGGTCACCAGAAAAAAAGGTTGAAAACCACAGACATAGAATTTAGCTTCTATATCCAACTCGTAGCAATACGCTGGATTGTCCAAGGGCTCACCCGGGCTGTTGGGATCATGCTATGATTAAATTGCTCCTCGGATCACCTGATGCAAAACACAGCTTGGTTACAGTCGCTATATGAGCGTTGCAAACTCTTGTGATTCATGCAGTTATTGGTAGTTCCCTGTAAAGCTTCCTGGTGTCATGTGGTCATGGGAGATTCTCAGGTGTTATTTAAAAAAAGAAGTTTCTGGCCCTGGTTTTCAGGGGCTGTGCAGAACAGCAGCACAAGGTGACCAGCAAACCCTCAAAACAGGAGGCAAATGAAAAAAAAACAACATTTTTAAAAATCTCATGATTTTGAGGGGCCTGAGTGGTGATTTCTGAATGCTTGCAGTGACATTGCTGGGAAATGCTTGTTCCAGCACCCTCATTCATCTGTAACCCGGCTGCTAGCACACAAACTAGCCATGGTCTGCACTTCTTCAGATCAAAGGCATTGTTTAGAAGGTGCACAGAGTCTGCTGTAGGCAGTGGCTGGATGGTCGTGCAGGCCGGGTACGAAAGAGACAGCAGCTGATGGCAAAGTTGGTTGCGACACTGATTTACATTAGTTGAGGATCTTGGTGTATTTTGTTGGTTTTCCCGTTTTAGACAAATGGTTTGGCTATCCTAACAAGTCCAACAGAAAGACTAGAAACCCGACTCACCGGGGGAAATTAAAGAATGAAAGAGCCGGTTCTTTTCGGCTTGATTTTTAACATTTGGGGGTGAGGTGGCCCAGTCTCCAGCTGGGATTGGGTCTCTTATTCATGAACAGGTCTGCTGATCATTTACGCTTTTTCCCGTCTTCCTTCAAAGCAGTCTTCCGAACCCTTCTGGCATCTTCAGCCACTTTATCGAGAAAGCTCAACAGCATGAAGTAGGTGGTTAAAAAAGAGATTCCCGCAGTTAACATGGGACCAAGCACTGGCAGATTTGCAGTTAATCTAGGTAAACCCTTCTCCCCCTTTAGAAGCATTTTGATTACAACATCTCTGTTTATTTCTTTTGCCCCAGGAGATGTGATAACGGCCTTCAACTCTGCTATTGGTTTCCCAGTCTGCCTGGCCAGATTAGCCAAGGAGCCCTCATCTAGGCGGAAGTGCTTGTAGAAGGCAATCATGGATCCCAGCAGGATGCTAATATCACAAGCAACAGAGAGCTGCGGGATTGGAATGACATTGACTAAAGCCGATGCGACAGAGATTAGCCATATCAGCTTCTGCAGGGCAGCTTTCTTCTCCTCTATGATTTCTGCAGACAGGTTTGGCAGACTGAGCAGAAAGGCAAGTCTCTGCAGACCTTGGAGATCATCCTGCAAAGTCTTGACCAGGGCAGGAGCATCATACTTAGTGAATTCACAGCTGGAGAGAAGGAAAATCTCTGGGTTGCTCATCCCTGTCTTTTGCAGGTGTTTCCTGCAGTCCATCCTGAGTCGCTCCAGGATGCTCTCCTGACTGAATGTTCTAGGGTGATCCCTTTCTTCGTTGCGCAAGTCTTCATCCACCTTGGAGCGCACAAAATAGAACCTCTTCCCCATCCTCTCGATCTCCCGGGCCAGGGCCACGTGGTTGCATTTGAAGCGCTCCGAAGCGATGATCACGAAGAAGTCATAGCGTTTGAACTTCACCTGCCGCAGGTACGTGTTTGGCTGGAAATCTGGGGCACCAATGCCGGGCAGGTCCCACAGGCTCACGTTGGGGTGGTTTGGATAGGGATAAACAGTCGGCTCCGTCGTCGTTTCTGTCACCCCAGTTGGGGCAGCCCCGTCATCCTCAGCGGTCAGTCCCCGGAGGGCGTTGATGAAGGACGATTTCCCGGCACCCGTCTCCCCCGTGACTGCGATGTCGAGCATAGTGGATTTGAACGACTCCAGCTCCGCCTGCACTGTGGAAGCCACTTCAGCCTGTCCTTTGTCTTTGAAAAGATCCATGAACTCCTCAAACACCTTTATGGAGCCATCGAAGAATTCCTTTGGGTCCAAGCTTAGATCCAGAGCTCCCATGAGCACTGAGATGGACTCCATACCCTTCATGAGCACTGAGACGGACTCCATACCCTTCGTGAGCGCTGAGACCAGCTCCATATCCGTGGCACCTGCAAGAGATTTCCTCTTCCCAAGACAAGAAAAGGAAACGGCACGTTTTGGTCAGTGTAAATGCAGCCTTAAAAAAATAAACTGGTTCAGGTTTTATAGCAACGTATAGACTTGCAGCTGTGGGGCTGGTTTCACCCCCACCAGCACGTGTGCTGGAACTTGCATCCCCGTCCCCACGGTGCAGACACCTGAAGCGCTGTAAATACTGGGTAACCTCCCCGGTGCACGGACTGTTACTCCTGGGGGGATTCTGCGCTCCTGTGCACGTGTCTAATTAACGAGCTGTGCATATTTTTAATACTTTGGAGCAGAATTCTCCCAGGAGTAGTCGATGGGGCCGTCAGATGTGCTGCTCTGCGGAGCCAGGAGAGCAGGAGGTCGCCAGCAGGGGTGTCTGGTGATGTCTGGAGTACGTGTTGCTTTTGGGGATGAGTTGGGGATGGGAGTGAAAGCCAAGGACCACCCAGGACAGGCACAGGGGTGGAGGGAGAGGGGCTCAGACCACTCCACGAGATCGAAGTGCTCCTAATTCCCGATTCCCACATGGGGGGCAGGCATGGAGACCCCCCCTCCCCAGGGCTGCAGGGTCGTGCCGGCGGCTTTCAGCTGCTTCTGGAAGCTGAGCGGGCAGGCAGAAAGCTGCCTTAGGCCTGTTGCACTGCTCTTGGTGGTGGTGGGGGGTCCCCAGGGCCTTTTAAATTGCCCAGGGGTGGCAGGCGGGGACGGGGTGGACAGGCCAGGAGAGGTGCGCGGGGGCGGCAGGCGGGGCTGCGGGAGAAACCTGGCCCCCAACTTTGGTGGAGTTGGCCCCCCCCTTGCTCCATACATCTCGCCGCCCCTGTGGGTGCGGGAATATCCTTATGGGACCAGCTTCTGGGTGGAAGAGACACAAGCTTGCAAACTTCACAGAGTTCATCAGGTCTGGCACCAAATAATCATTGGTAGAACCCGTGATCCTTAAGAAAAGGATTTTGGGGGGGAGAAGAGGGAAAGCACTGGATCTTGGGAATCCCTGGCTTAAATGACCCCATATTTGGATCAGTAACCCTAGCCAGTACCTCCATGAGGCACACCCTGGTTCAAGGCGATCTAATTAACTATGCAGACTTTAGAGCACTAGAAGATACCGAAAGGTGGTCTAAATCTTAACGGAGCAGAGCTGCGGGTGCTGGCCCACTGTCATAGGAGGAAGGGCCAAGAGAACGTGCTCCTGTTTGCGTTGTGTTCTCCAGGGCGTTGGCTGGCTCACGGGAGCTGGGAATGGAAAATATTCCCATCGATAACTGAAACTGACAGATCAGCCAAGTACGGGAAATGCTGCTTCAGAGCTGATTAGAATTTGATTTAAGGTCAAAGTTTTGACACGCGACGTTGACAGTTTGTGTTTTAACAGCTGCAAAGTTTCAACTTTCTGAGTCTCAATGTCTACTGTCGTTCTTGTCTGACCCCCCCGATTGTCTGACCTTCCCTGGCTTCCCGCAACTGTGAACATTTAAATCAATAAACATGCTTAAAGCCCATAATTGTGCACAACTGAGAAAACTGAAATCAATACAAATAAAACAAATGCTTAAAACCAAACATTGATATCAAATAAAAATACAAATTCTGCCAGGCCTCGCTATGGGCCTTTCTCCTCCACAGCGCTGGTTCCAGTCCAGCTCCAGGGTTTAAATCTCTGGGAGATTAAACAGCCCAAACTGGTGGTTGTATTTTTATGTGTATTCTGTGGCGGGTGAGAGATTTCTCACATTCTTTAATACCTCGTTTTCGGGCCTTGTAAATGACAGAAACAGCCTTTGGGTTTTGTGGAGAGGAATGCGGGGTCCGAAATCTCAGTTAAGCTTCATCTCACCACTCGGGCGGCATGAAGGGGATTTAGCGTAACTGAGAATCTCCCTAGTTCCTTGGTACCTTCCCCCCGCCCTATAATTGCCCCGCTCTGTACCTCAGAGCTCCACAACTCTGCCTTGCCCCACCTGGCCCCTCAGGGGCCCTCCAGGGCTCCCCATCATTCCCCTTGTGCCCCCCTTCCCCGCCCTTCAACGCCCTCCCCGCCCCAGCTACCTCAAAGCTTCCTCTGCCTTGCAGCCACAGCAGCTCCCAGCTTTCTTCTGTGACGAGGCAGGAGCAAAGTGCAGGTGTTTTGTTATCGGGGTCACACCCCGCCTGGCAAGTAGTCAGCAACACTGACCAAGCCAGGCCAGTGCTTCAGCTTTGCACAAGCACCGTCTGGAAGTTACCTGCAGCTGGTGGTGAACGCAGTAAGAGAACAGGGGACGTGGCTGCTCAGACATTCACCTCGCCTTGTGACCAGAGCACCACCAAAACTCCCCTCTGCAACTTCTGTGCTCTCTCCTTGCACCCCAGAGCCTCCAGGTAACCAGTCCAGCTGCCCACTGAGCGCCCCCTTGTGGGCATAGCAGCTCCACAGCACCCTGTCTCAGTTTCCCTTCTTCAGGGCTCCTCACCGAACACCACACACAGGAGTTTCTCCATTCAAACACCCCTCCTCAGAGTGAAGCATCCCAGGCAGGAGCTCCCTGCTCTGTGAAGCCCTGGCCAGAGCTTCCCCTCTGGCTCTTCAGAGTCTCCTTGAACAAGGGGTCCTGTCATTTGACAGAGCATGGGGCCTGGCTTCCAACCCACCAGCATTCCTTCCCTTACTCCTAACCCTGACCTGCTCCCGGGGAGGGGTGCAAATTGCCACATGTAAAAACAATCCATCCCCCCCACCTGCTCCAAATCATCCCCCCATGTCACTGCCCCTTTTACTGTCCCAGACCCCTCCAGCCCATCCCTGCTGCCCCCCAGCCCCTCGTTTCTTCACCCTCACATACTGACTGTCTCTTTCTGGACTCTATGTTGTCGCCCTGATCTCTGGCTCCATTCCCTTTTCCGTCCCGACAAGAGCTGGGCCCCATCGTCGGCCAGTAACACACCCACCCACCAGTGGCCTGGATCCCAGGCCAGACTGTGAGCTGCCCTCTGGGCCATCTCGCTAGGGCAGTGCAGACCTGCTGTTGAGCGGCAATGAAGCTCCAGTTGTATTAATTAATTAAGGCCTGGTCTACACGACAAAGTTAGGTCAAAGGAAGCCGCCTTTGCGTCTACAGTAGGAGGTCCCTTCCGCCAACCTAACCCGCCTGTAGCATTGACTTAATTACTTAATTAATTTGATGTTGATGGGTTGACAGCTTAGCTGAGCATGGTGACTCAATGCCCCAAATGTGCCCCAGCGTGGAGTACACAGGAGGCGGTGGATCTTATTGCCGTGTGGGAAGAAGAGTCTGTGGAGGCAGAGCTCCCATCCAGCTGAAGAAATGTTGACACCTACGCAAAGATCGCGTGGGACATGGGGGAGACAGGCTACACCCGGGACATGCAACAGTGCCATGTGAAAACCAAAGCACTTCAGCAGGCAGGGGTATCAGAAGACAAGGGAGGCAAACAATCATTCTGGTTCGACAACGAGCTGCGTGCGATTCTCAGCGGCGACCCCAGCACTACCCCGAAAATGCAGTATGGCTACCTCCCAGGAGCCCCGGGCCACCTCCGGCAACAACAAGGAGGACACTGTGGACAAAGAGCAGGAGGAGGAGAATGGAAGGCAGGCGAGCGGGGGATCCATTCTTCCTGAGAGCTAGGACCTACTTTTAACCCCAGAGCAGTCCAGCCATTCCCAGAACAGCATCGTGGTCAGGCGTGATGCCGGGGAAGGCACCTCTGGTGGGGATGCAATTCCAATGAAACTGTAGGGGTTACATGCTCTTATATTTTATGTTTAATATGAAGGAAAAGTAAGGTGCAGTGGGTAGCTGATTCCCCGTGGCTGCCCCAGCTATGCAGAGGGTTCTCTCCCAAAAAGGATGTTTATGTGCACAGGGATGGCCCAGGAATCCTCCATGGAAACTTTCATGGAGGTTCTCTGCAATTCTTTCCAGAAGGTTTCTGGGGAGGGCTGCCTTATTGGGAACACCCACAACCAGGCTTTCAGATGCTGCAAAGGAGGAGCCAGATGCACTGATGGTCTACTAAAGGGAATCCACACTCCCAAGGACTTTCCCAGGAACTGGATACCATGGAGACTCCTCAGAGAGAGCACGTAGACAATGGAGGCTCTTTAACTCAGGTCATAGCAAAGCCTAAGGGACTTAGGCACCAAAGTTCTATTTTCATAAGTGACTGAGGGCTATATTTCCATAGCTATTTAGGTACCTAAAGGTGCAAAGAGGGATTGGAAATCAATGGGAGTTGGGTGGCTACCCTGTTGGAGCACTTCCCAAAACTCCACTAGGTGCCTTTCTGCATCCTCTGGCACCTAAATACCTTTGAAAAGCCAGCCCTTAGCTCCTAAGGCACTTTTGAAATGTTCACTCCTGGTTCTTGTTCATTTGGATATTATCCAATTCCCCCAAACAGCTTCATCTCACCCTGCCGATATCCAAAAGTAGAACCAATAGACTCCCAAAGGAAGGACAAAATAATTCATCAGAAGCTAATAAATGTGTGAGGTAACACCACTTGCTAGCACTTTTGTGATTTCAGGATTTTGTGTTTTGAAATGCAAATATAATAAAAAAATCAAGAGACACTCTGTGTGTGTGTTGGGGGAAGAGAGCAGAATGGAGACACATTAGGGTCCAAAAAAAGGAATGTCCCTTATAAAAGAAGCTGCGAATCACCCATGAGTTCTGCACCTTTTGAATGATGAGAAACAATTGGAAGCCCTGAGTTGAGCCATCCAAGGCCCGTGTGTTTATGTCATTCGGCAGCCTGCAGAGGCAGTATTAGCTCTGAACACATGTTCCCACCCATTTCCCCTTCCAGAACAAACAGGAAACCCAAGCTCAGTAGCGGGCAAACATACAGAAAGCAGTAACTCTTTAACTGCTAGAGGTGCTCAAATAGGTCTGTTAAGCCCCCCACCCCGCCCCCATGCAGCACAGCGCCCCCTAGTGCCGCCCTGGGGCACCGGCACCAGCCCTGACAGCCGGGGGAGAGCCCCCACCCCGCCCCCTTGCAGCACAGCGCCCCCTAGTGCCGCCCTGGGGCACCGGCACCAGCCCTGACAGCCAGGGGAGAACCCCCACCCCGCCCCCATGCAGCACAGCGCCCCCTAGTGCCGCCCTGGGGCACCGGCACCAGCCCTGACAGCCAGGGGAGAACCCCCACCCCGCCCCCTTGCAGCACAGCGCCCCCTAGTGCCACCCTGGGGCACCGGCACCAGCCCTGACAGCCGGGGGAGAGCCCCCACCCCGCCCCCATGCAGCACAGCGCCCCCTAGTGCCGCCCTGGGGCACCGGCACCAGCCCTGACAGCCAGGGGAGAACCCCCACCCCGCCCCCATGCAGCACAGCGCCCCCTAGTGCCGCCCTGGGGCACCGGCACCAGCCCTGACAGCCGGGGGAGAGCCCCCACCCCGCCCCCTTGCAGCACAGCGCCCCCTAGTGCCTTTCTGGGGCATTAGGGCCAGGCCTGCCTGCCGCAGGAGCGCGCCCCCCCCAGCACAGCGCCTCTAGTGTTGCCCTGGTTCATTGCACTGCCTGCAAGGGGAGAGCGCCCCCTACTGAGTCACTGACCCCACACCCTGGAGCCACCTTAAATTTTCTGGTGTCCCACCCAAGCACTGAGCGCTGCCAGCTCTGCTTGTCTTGAGTCTGTGAGATCAAGGCTGCTGTGTGCCAGGGGAACTTTTCGGAACATCTGGGCAACAACTTTACAGGGATGAAACAGAGCTGAAGTGGTTTAACTTTCACGTTTCTTTGTTAAAACGACTTAACTGATTGAGTGTAAACCCTTGCCTGGACCCTCTTATTTCTTCTTAAAGCAATTAAGAAGCAACTGAAATAAATCAGCTGAAGACATGTAACTTCTGTGTGTGTAGACAAGGCCTCGAGGTTCCTGTCCTGAATCCATAAAGCGCCATCTGCAAACATTAGGGCTTCATCCTTTTGTGGCGTTCGGGACGCACGTTCCAGGTCTGTGCCTCCTTTAGCTACATTATCTGGCTGCTGCGTGAATTTTGTGCTGTTTCAATAAGCGGTTGCTTGTTTACTTTCACTTTCCTGTTACTCAGAGGCTGCTCTCGTAGGGGGGAGAGATGGGGCGGGTGCCGGGGAACGAACAGGAATTATTCCCTTTCCCCCAGCACACCGAGTAGATCGGAGGGTTTGATGCCTTTGGGGTGGAAGGTAAGAGATTCCCCTGCCGCCTGGGGCTGATTTCTTGCTGGGATTTTCTCCAGAATACGTTTCGAAGGCCTGCTGAGTGGCACCTCGAAAATGGCTGCTAAACACGGAACTGCACGTTAATAGCTCTAGATCGAACCTGGAATCTGCTGTTCTAACGGAGTCACGGCCGTAACAGCTGCACGTGGCCCGCGGATTTAGTCAGGGGGACCCCAGCCTTCGTGGGATGATGGTGCCGAGCAACATGTGATGATGGGGGAAGACTTTTGTGGCTAGGCAGAAGGGAGGGGGAGAAGCCCTGAATCCCCAGTATGTGTCTAAACTAGTGGTCCCCAAACTTTTCAGGGTCACATCCCCCACTTACCCCTGTCGCCCTCCCGCCCCGAACCAGGGCTGGGAACATGGCCACACTTCCGGGGTGGGGAGGATGTGGATGGGGTAAGGGGGCCGAGGCTGGGGCCCGGTAGCAGGCCCGCAGCCAGGGGCTGAGGGTGGGGGTGGGCCTGAAGCTGAGATGGGGGCAGAGCGGGGCTGGGTGTCGCTTCCTCCCCATCCCTGTGGGGGCTGGCCCTGGCCCACTGTGCCCCCCCGCCCCGGGAACGTTCCTCCACACCAGCGGGTCAGTCGGTGTAACTGCGTGGCTCAGCCGGGGGGGGTGGTGGTGGTGGATGTTTCACACCCCTGAACGAGGTGGTTATAGCGATGTAAGTTTGTAGACTAGACCTCGCTTCAGTCTCTATTAGTTTACCCTAGGTTTGTAGAGACATTTCGCTAGGACCCTGCTGAGCCGAGCCGAGCATCAGGTCGTCAGCGTTCAAACAGGCATTTGGGGCAGGATCCAGCCGTTCAGAGCATGTTGCTCCTTCTCTTGCAGATGTCCGACAGCCTTCAGCGTAATGGGAACCGGCCCCACGTTATCACTTCACTCGCTCGCTCTGTGGACCCTCTACGGTAAGTCCCCGGTTCAGTACAGTTCTGATTGTAATGACGCAGGCTCGGACACGTGCTCCTCGGTCTTTGGATCACACCCGGGGAGAGGCTCAGTCCCAGATCTCCCGCACATCACACTCACCGCTCTCCCACGTGGCTCCAACTAGTCCCTCCACCATTCAGTGCAGCTATGCCCTACCCTTTGAAGGCAAGTAGCGCGCACACTGATCGTTCTCTTGCTGTGCCAACTCCAGGGGGGCAGAGTTAAGGTTACAGGGGTGTTAACCTTATCTCAATACTTCCTGGTTTTCAGAAGCCTCAGTTTTGTTGAACTCGACATTCTGGTAAGACAGGAGCTATGACTGGGCGTCCTTAACTCTGCATTAACGAGGGTGACCATACGTCCCGCTTTGGTCGAGAGACTCCCATTTTTAAGTCCTGTCCTGGCTCAGTTGGCAAAAGCAAAATGCACAAATGCACAGTTGTGTCAAACAGGTGGGGAGCGACCCCTAGCAGGGGGCAGAGGAACGTGTGGGGAAGGGGGACGAGTGGCAAGGCCAGCCCTGCATGGGAGGGAGGGCTCGGGAGAGCGGCTTAGGCCAGGCCAGCCCCACATGAGCGGGTGACAGGGGGTCTTGGGCTGGCCCCACGTGCAGGGGGTTGAGGGAGGCCTCAGGCTGGCCCCACGTGGGTGGGCGGTGGGGGCCTTGGGCCAGCCCCATGTGGTGTCCCGTTTTCCCTTTGGGAAAATATGGCCACCCTAGCATTAACAAAATGTTTTGACGTTTGTCCCATCTGGATTTGGAGACATTTTACCTCTGGCCTGGAGCTGTGACTGGTTTTCTTCCCCTGCCCCTGTACTCCCCTGCTTCCAAACGATTTTGGTCCCTGTAACACGCTGCCCTTGTCACACTCTGGGAGAAACATTCATGCTAGCATATGAGGCACTGGGGAGACCTCATCTGGAAAACCGTGTCCAATTCTGCTCAGGGAAGATGAATCCGGACTGGGCCAGGTGCAGAGAAGGGCTGCTAGGATGATCAGAGGAATGGAGAGCTGATCTTAGGAGAGGAGACTGAAAGGCTTGTTTAGCCTAGCAAAAGCAGGCCAGGAAATGAGTCTCTCTGGCCTGTGTTGTGCCGATGGTCATAATGGTCCATTCTGGCTTTAACATCTATGCTTCTGGTTCTTGGTTCGCCTGAGCCCCACACTGGCCCTGTAATTTTCACCCACTTTCAGATCCCTTCATGCAGTGAGAGTGGCACAAAGCAGCTTCAGTGTCAATGGGAATCAGGGCTGAAAAATGTACAGGCAGAGAGAGACTGGATCTGAAAGTGAAAGATGTTATATTGACATATTACAACTAGAGAAGTTAGAAACAAACTTCATATCCACTTATGGAAAGATTATGACATAACACAAAACTTATTTCTTAAGAATCCAGAACCCTAACACAGAAGAACCAAAACCAGAGAGAGACAAAGCAGGCTGCTCCTAGGGCAGAGAGGCATAACTCAGCCCATCTTACTCTAGGCTGGCTCTTTGCAGACAGACTGATGATCGCACACTTCCCTGCAGACCCCCAGCTTTTGAGTGGGACCCGGAAACCTCTTACCCGTTAAAGAGATAGCTTGTCATTTTAACACTCTAATACCGACCCTTGCTTTCCTTTCAGGGGTCATTGTGGCACAGTCACCCATCACAGCTCAGTGCGGCAAGGACATTACCCTGAGCTGCACCTTTCCCACACTCGGCTTGGCAGCAAATCAACAAGTGAATGTCACCTGGAAGAAGCCAAGAGCCGAAGGACCAGACCTGCTGGTCCACAGCTACTCTTTGGGAACAGAGAAACAATCTGAGGCTTACAGGGGGCGGACGCAGCTGGATCCAGAAGGATTCGCCAAAGGGGACGCATCCCTGAGACTGAGGGATGTTCACATTCAGGACGAGGGGTTTTATAGCTGCTTCGTCAACTCTGAGCTGGGCCTGTGGTCTGAGGAGACGTCGCTGACAGTGCTGAGTATGTCGCCTCCTACAATGGGCTTTGCTGGCCTCTGAGGCTACAGCTGGTCGAAATGATGCTGTCCAAACGTTTGTTGGGTGGAAAACAGCTTTTCAATTAAATGCAAATTGTCACCCCCCCAAAAAATTTTTTTCCCCGTTTTTTGTTGCTTAATTCCCATTGAAGTCGAGGGATTTAGGCACGTAGAGGGATTCTCAAAAGCACCTCTCTGCCTCTGTAGGCACCTGAATCCCTTTGGAAATCCTCTCACTCTGTCTTGGTGCATCCATGGCCTTGATACCAAAGCTTCTCTGGCACCCTCCATCACTAACTCCAGTATTAACCACCATCTCCCCTTCTGCGAATCCACTCAGGTTTGGCAGTTACAGATTTTGGGGTGGAATGGAAGATGGGTGCAGGCTGTTTCCCTGAGGAAACACCAACAGAGAAGCGTTGTGTTGTGGTTACCTTTTAGACTACAGCGTATGCAAGTTGTGTGTGCATGAGCCACTGGTTGGTGTCTGAAAAATTCCACAAAAAAATACGGATTTTTCTCTTTAAGGGGCAAGACAACGGGAGTTACCCGTTGTAGTTCAGGAAGGGGAGGACGTCACCCTCAGCTGCTCCTTCGAACCTGAGCAAAACCTCCGGCTGTTGAACATCACCTGGAAGAAGGAAACAGCGGAGGGACGGGATCTCCTGGTTCACACGTACTATAATGGGAGGGACCAGATGCTGAGACAGAATAAGGCTTACTGGGGCCGGACCCAGCTGTATCCGGAGAGATTCCATGAAGGAATCGCGTCCCTGAGACTCAAGAACGTCCGGCTGGAGGATGACGGGGTCTACACCTGCCACGTCAAGCCCAAACTGGGCAGGTTTTCCATGCGGATGAGAGTTACCGTGGAGAAGGGTAGGGCTCCTCTTACAGGGTACCGCACAAGTCCCAGGGTCAGGGTAGCTGGGCCGCTAGGAACTGCTCCACGTGGCGGTGGGTTATCACATCACCATAACCCACTGGGGAGCAGAGTCGGACGGCTCAGCGAGATGGTACATGGGGGGCCAAGGCGATCGCTGGTGAATCTCAGTGGTAGCAAAGGGGAAGAGGTCAGAGGGCCCAAGCACAGGCAAATAGGGTTGCCAACGGTCTTGTTTTTACCCAGGTAGTCTAGTTTTTGGCTTCTCTGTCTGGGTGGTTTTCTGGGACCTGGCAACCCTCAGTGGCACCCAAACCAAAAGTCCAGTTACCGCGGGGTGGAGGGAGGCACCGGGTCATTACCCCGCCCCAGCCCCTGCTCAACCAAGGCCACCTCCTACCTGCTGGTGGGCCCCTTGAGACGATCCAGCGAGCAATGTGGGGAGAGGAGCAAGCAACGGGGTGGGGCCTTGGTGGGAAGAGATGAAGAAGGGGGCGTGGCTTCCTCGTGGGTCTGGTTACCAGCAATTAGAAAGGTGGGAACCCTACGGGCAAATGGGAGGAGAAGTCTCCAAGAGATGATCTCTCTGTGCAGCTCTGACAATATTGGCCATCCCCCGGACTCGTGGCAGTGGGAAAGGTGTCTGAAATTCCCAACCCCTCTTGGGGGGCGTTTCCTGGGACCCTGCTGTGCTCACAGAGGCATTCTGGGTTTTGTGGATTTTTCTTCCCTCCCACCCCCCATTTCTTACAGGCGCCAGGTGTGTCTGGTTCTTTTGGGCACCTCTTCTTCTTCTTCTTGCTCTTTCCCTGTTGGTAATGGTTATCATCATTAAAATGCATCGTCTTCCCGTCCGATGGAAACTGAGGCCATCCAAACACGCCTTCCGATTGGAGGCTGAACAGACAGATATCCGTCTGTCTGATGACTATGAGGAGAAAAATGACAACGTGGAGGGAAGAGCGCAGCCGGAAGCATACTTCTTGTGGGACATAAGAGTGGATGATACCAAACAGACTCGAGAGTCCTGGCAGGTGAGTTTCAAAACATTTTTCTTTCCTTGGTGTGTCTATTGGAAGGCGTCTTCATTACAGATGTGAGGAGGGTTTATGCCGCTTTGAGCATTTTTCTTTTACCTGTTTGAAATCCCTCTGTTTAATTACATTTACACTCAGCAGTCTCCAGCCACAAAGAAAAAAATTCCCTGCCTCCCCTTCTCCACCAGAATTTTTAAGGCTGATAGTTTTCTGACACCAAATGTCAGGGTGCAGGTACCCCGCACCTAGATGGACTGTGAGGAGTTTATAATTGCTCAGGAATGCATAGATTCCGGACAGAGCGGACAAATCTGATCTTCTGGTCTGACCTCCTGGATAACGCAGACCAGAGAACTGCCCCAATAAGATCCTTTAGAAAAACATCCAATCTTGATTTTAAAATTGCCAGTCATGGAGAATTCACCACAATCCCTGGTAATTTGTTCCAGTGATTAATTACTCTCACAGTTAAACCTTATTTCCAGTCTGAGTTTGTCTAGCTTCAATTTCCACCCATTGTATCATGTCAAACCTTTCTCTGCTTGACTGAAGAGCCCTCTGTTATCAATTTTCTATTCCCCATGTAGGTATTTATAGACTGTGATCTTATTCTTATTGCCTTAATTCTGGAGGCTGTACATTTCTCCTTGTGTCCATTTGCTTCCCTCATCAATTTTCTACAATGCCTAGCTTCTAATTTATAGTCATTGCTATCAACTTCTCCTTTCTTCCAGTTGTTACATATTATTTTTTGAAGCTTTTTCACTTCATCTCTAAGCAGGCTGTTTTTTTAAACTCTTTCTCATCTGGTATTGTAGTTTTCTGGGCATCTAGTAAAATGTTCTTAAACCATTCCTAATTATCATTGACAGTTTTCTCTTTACATTCTTTCTCCCAGCTGATTCATATTGTAATTGTTTTCAGAAACTGGCCCTGTTAAAACACCCTGTATCTATATTACCGCTTGGGACTTTATTCTGATTGCACATGACAAATGTGACCAAGTCATGACCACTTGCTTCTAAACAGCCATTCATTTTTAGTTCTGTGATCCATTCCTTTTGACCTGTCAAGATCAGTAGCGGATTAGCCACTGGGTTGATGGGGCCTGTGCCCAGGTGCCCTGGCCAATTGGGGAGCCCCGGAAAAATGGGGCCCCTGTGTTCTGACCCTGCTCCCCTGCAGGAGAAGCCGCAGTGCCTGGACCCCAGCTGCAGCCCCGGGCATAAATGCCCCCCACCGTACCCTCCTCCCAACAGAGGCAAGACATGTGGGGGGGGGTCACATGCAACTCCCCCACCCATTTCTGTGAACGCTCCCCCCGACCCTGCATGTTTTGGCTCCCGGGGAGCGGAGGGGAAGGAAGCAGCGGAGGGCCCTGCCTTAGCAGCTGGATGCTGCCTCCTTAGTTCCCGTCTGTTTCCTCTACAACCCTGAGTGCCCACGGGGAAGGGGGGGGGGCATAGCAAAGGGAGGTGGGGTGAGGGGAGGAGAAGGGGATAGGGGATGGGCGGGGGGAACCAGGAGCCCAGCATGTGGCATTCCCTGGGCAGCAGCAGCCCCAGCAAGGAGGTAACTGGAGCAGCCCCAGAGCAGTCCTGTCCCCTCCACAGCACCGGCAGCCCAGGTCCCACTGTAGGCTGGGGGAGAGAGCCAGTGAACCCAGGGGACTGGCGTCAGCCTGCATGGGCGCGAGTTGTCCCCCGAGATATAGCAGTCAAACTACGCCTAGGGCCCCCGGGACTCCAGCTCCCTGCTGCAGCCTCAGGGCTATGGCAGGGGAGGGGGACAGAGCTTCTCCAGTCTCGGGGCCATGGGGTGGGGGGGAGCAGAAAGGAGCAATGTTGTGTGGCCGCAGTGGGGGGTAGGGGGAGAATGGGGCTGACTGTGTGTGGAACAGGGTGGGGCAGTGGGGGGGAGGGGCGGAACAGGGGGGGGACTGCAAGTGGAAGAGCTCAGGGCCCCATGAAATCTTAATCCGCCTCTGGTCAAGGTGAAGTCTAATTAGAGATGGTCAAAATGGTACCGTTGAAACATTCTTATGATGAAAAATGGCTTTTTGACCAAAGTTTTCCAGTTTTTAAAACTTTCCAGGTTAAAAAATAAGGGTTTTGGAAACTATTTTTTTTTGTGCTGAAAATGATTTTCAAAAACCACATGTTTTTCCCATTTTTGGTTTTCCAGACACTTTGCCCCCCCCCTTTTCCCCCCTTTTCCAATTGGCAAAAGTTGGTAAACAGTGTGAATGCATCCGATGCAGTGAGCTGTAGCTCACGAAAGCTTATGCTCAAATAAATTTGTTAGTCTCTAAGGTGCCACAAGTCCTCCTTTTCTTTTAGTGTGGAAAAATACATTTTCAATCCCTTTCTTACTGTTTTCCAGGTTCTAGCTGGAAAACACGAGAAAGGTGGGAGAAGCAGGTTGTCCTTCACTTTATCATACTTTTAAAAAACCTTTCCCCGCCTTTATCCAATGCCAAAAAGGGAGGGGGAGCCAAGAAAGGGAAAAAAAAACCCACTTCCTGAAAATTAAAAAAAGGGAAACAAATCAACATTTTGAGAATGAACATAGTTGGTTTGAATTGAATTTGTTTTGTTTTGAAAATTACAGCAGAAAATTGAAATGTGATAATAAATAATAATAATAGACTCATAGACCCACAGGGTTAGAAGGGACCACAAAGGTCATCAAGTCTAACCCCTAATAATAAAAACCTATTGTTTATTAGGTGCATTACGGTAGCACCCCTAACCTGGCCTGGGACCCCACTGTGCTAGGCACTGTATATTATTAGTGCCCTTTATTAGGTGTATTATGGTAGCACCCACGCGCCCCTATCCTGGTGCAGGACCCCACTGCACTGGGCGCTGTGCATTATTAGTGTCCTTTATTAGGTGTATCGCGGTAGTGCCCAGGCACCCCTATCCTGACCCAGGACCCCAGTGCACCAGGCGCTGCACAAACACAGAACAGAGTCCCTGCCGCAAAGAGCTTCTAGTCTATGCAGAAGCCAAGAGACGCCAGCTGGAGACGGCCAGACGGACGGGGGAGGGCAAGGAAACAATGAAAGACTATTGTCTAAATAGACACGGTCGGGGAAGGGGGAGAACGCACAAGCAGAGCGAGCAATGGGAGGGCCGGAAACGAGGCGCATTGCATTAGCACAGGGGAAGGGGCAAGGGGGGTACGGGGTGCCGAGGGGAACAGGGAGTCAGAGGAGTGAAGCTGAGGTGAAGGGGAGGGGGCGCTGGCACAAAGAACCGGCCACCTTAGTCCTTACCGGCCCCACCCAGCCTGTGCCGAGACGGTAACGCACCCAGTAAACACCAGCCTGTTGGATTAGGCCTCCCCAGCGCAGCCAGAAGCCATCTGCAGCCAGGCCCAAAGGAGGAGAAAAGGGGCTCCTGCTTCCCTCCCTCTTGAGATTTTGAAGAAACGGGGCACCAGGAGCTTGCTTCAGCTTATGGCTTCCCAGCCTTGCCTCGCTCACCTGCCCCAAGGATTTCGCCAAGGCCTTCGGGCGGAGGATACGGTTTTATGCCTTTCCTACCTTCACTCCTGTTAGCCCAGCAGAGGTGACGCAGAACGTTCATCCACATTGCAGCTGGGACGTATCATTCCCAGCGTGGGCAGAGATGCACGTGCCGGCTCCGATCCAGCTAGCCCCTCGCAGCGGGGCCGTGGAGACACAAGTCGTAGCCCCCGGGTACAATCCCGTCCGAGATCCTAGACACGTCCTGGGGCAGCTAGCCTGAGACGCTGCCTGTACCCCTGCAGTCACGCCTCTGTTTTAAACGAGCTAGTTCAATCAGAGTTGTGCCGATTGCAATGTAAACGCAGCCGTTCTATTCACTCCAATGTCAATCTTTTCTAGACACCAGCCTGGGATGAACGACGCGCATGGGAAAAGCCAAATCAGCCAAAATTCTCTCGTGGAAAGTCTCCTGCAAGGGAAAAGTTTCCCAGAAATATTGCCCGGAAGCCTAGCAAGAAAGGTAAAGTCCCACTTGTAAGCCGTGCTATTTTCACAGAAGAAGGAAAACTAATTCAAAAGAATGATTCTAAAAAACTAATTGAAAAGGTTTATGTCATAGACCTCCCATTATTTCTTAACTCTCTAGGTCTCTGTGGATTATTTCTCACACGTGTTTGCTGTCTTCCCAATTTCATATCTAGGCATGTCCCTAACAAGTTGCTCCCTTCTTCCAGAGCAGAATGAAGATGTTAAAGAGATTCGGCGCTCTTAGGGGCAGGGGAATGTCTCTCTCTGGGTTTGTGCAGCGCCCGGCGCCGTGGGGCCCCAGATTTTGGTTGGCATCTGTGCAGCACCCAACAATATGCAGCCCTGATTTCGGTCAGGGTGTGCAGTGCCCAGTGCTACGGGGCCCCCGCTCTGTGTTTGGACTCTAATACAAAGTCAGGGGCTGGTTTGCTTGTGCGTTACTCCACGTCAGAAATCAGGAACTGGGGCTGCGGGTCGAGCCAGGTTACCTGGAGAGGAGCAAGGCAGAAGCAGGGCAGGATCATCACAGCCGTGGGCACATGCTTTGAGCAGCCCCCAAACTGCTGCTTCTCCAGAGCCCGTCTGCTGACTCTTTCAGCTCATCAGGCGGAATAGCCAATTAGGGAGCCCACTCCAGGCTGTGCTCGTTAGGTTGCCCAGAGACCAGCTCTGCTGCAGGCCCCGATTCCTGACCATCACAGCCAGCTGAATGGGCGGGAGCCACCTGTAGACCAGGTTCTGGCTCTTGGTTCCGTTTGTAAGTTTCTTGTCCCCCCAGGAACGGGGGAAGGGCCCGCCCACCTCCCAGGATTTCCAATAAGGCCCCCAGGAACTGCAGCTGGGGGCGAGCTCCTCAGCCCAGGCAGACAGTCATGGGCGAGCTCAGAAGGCTGAAAATAGCTTTCCCCACAGAGCCTGGAGCAGAGATAAAAGCATCAACTGGGTCTGCTGGTGGCTGGGACGGGAAATGCTGCTGTGTCCCCCCCACACACATTCCAGCCACCCTCCCCCCCCCCCCCACACACACACGCGCTGTCTCCTGGCCACCCTGGGCTGTGGATGGGGTGTGATCTATGGTAAAATGTCACTTCCATTGTAAATCCAACTTGTGAGTGCGGAAGGCAAGAGGAGGAGACACTAAACAAGGCAGAGACACAGCTCAGTCCTGACCTGCAGCCCCCGCTACCCCAGCCCTGAGCTCCCCACCCCCTCAGCCCTGCCAGTGACCCTTGATCCTGATCTGCAGTCCCCTGCTATTCCAGCGATGGTCTCAGGCTCTCTGCAGACTCAGGCAAGCGCTGCATCAGTAACACTTGGGGAGTTCCTCCTCTCACATCTATTGCCCCAGGTTATCTGTAGACTCATCTCTGCATTTGTTACCCTCAACTCATCATTCTGAGATTCTCTCCACAAGCATAACACTTAGAGAGTTACTTTAAAAAAGGAAAGCCGTGATTCTGGAGAACAAGCGAGCAGCTTTCGGTAGGGGCAGCTACAGATATGGGCATGTACTGGATGTTTCCAAGCCCTGCCTAACGGATGCTGTAAATGACAGAGGCTGGCAATGACCCCCAAGGGAATCACGAATGGGCAGCCTACAGCAGCGTCCCAGCCATGCGTGGGGAAGAGCCCTTCCAGCCCCCTATGGAACATCACTGGAGGCTGAAATCAGAGTTGAGAGTTTCATGTTTGACAGGGACTTTTAAAGCCAACTGCAATTGAAACGTTTCTTTTCCTTTTCCAAGGCCGGCGGCTAGGCTCGGATGGGGATAGTGCGGACTCCTGGAGTGACAAGTTCACTTCTGAAGCAAGTGATTTTTCCGAAGTGGACTCTGCGTGGCAGGAGGATGGGAGGTCATCACAAAAGACCAGGTGTAGGATCGCTCTCCTGGGGAAGACGGGCGCTGGGAAATCATCCTTTGTCAATGCCATTAGAGGCCTGGGTGATGAAGAGGAAGGTGCTGCTAAAACCGGGGTGGTGGAGACAACAATGGTACCAACTTCTTACCGGCTTCCCAAACAGCCCAATATTACTATATGGGACCTGCCGGGGTTCGGGCCGACAAAGCGTCAATCAGACACAGACCTTGATCTCTTCAGCTTGAGCCAATACGATGCGTTCCTTATCTTCTCCTCCCATCACTTCACAGCCACCCATGCTGGCTTGGCCCGGAAGATCCAGCGAGCGGGAAAGAAGGTTTATTTTGTGCGCTCCAAGGTGGACCAGGAGTTGCTTCCTGCCCGGAGGCATCAGCCTTCTACCTATAATGAAGAGCGAATTCTGCAGAAAATCAGAGACACCTGCATGACACACTTGCAGAGAGAAGGGGTGACTTCCCCGCAGGTTTTTCTCCTGTCTAGCTTTGAATATGGCCGGCACGACTTCCCTCTTCTAGAGGAAATATTACAGAGAGAATTTGGGAGTCGTTTCCCTGGCTGAGCTCTTGTTCCCCAAAAATCTTGCACAAGGAAAAAGCAGCCAGGCGGAGTCAGAAACCAGCCCTAACTTCAAGTTATAATACCGAAAATATTCATATAAATCTCTAAAAGGACATGGCAGAACTAGAGGGGGTTTAGAGAAGGACCATGAGAATGATCAAGGGCCCGTACCCAGCTGACTTTAATGTCGTTGCCCCTTTTGCCCCCACCCCCTTTCCCCTGGCCGCTGAGCTTCTGTCTTCCCTGTCCCCTAACACAAGAGCAAGGGGGCATTTAATAAAAGTGAAGGTTGGGAATTCAAATCGAAGAAAGGAGCTCCTTTTTCACACAGCGTGTGGAACTCACCACCCCATGATGTCATGAAGGCGAAGAGTTGAGCAAGGTTCAAAGAGGGGTTGGCCATTTAACGAGAACAGCCAGAGCGATCTTAGAAAATGACAACACAATGGTGTTGTTTGCAGCGTTGGTTCCAGGATATTAGCGAGACAAGGCGGGGAAGGGAATAGCTTTTATTGGACCCATTTCTGTTGGGGAGAGAGACAAGCTTTGGAGCCTACACAGACAGGGGTGGCGAGTTGGGTGGGCCTGTGGTGCCCTTGCTCCACCAATATTCAGAGCACGGGGGCCCGGCTCCACCAAAGTTCAGGGCCAGGTCTCTCCCCCGGCCGTGCCGGCGGCTGCCCATACACGCCTCCCCTGGCGCGTCCCCTGAGCCTGCGTGCTGCCCACCCGCTCCACTCCAGATCCCTTTCCTGCGGCCCCTGGGCAGGGGGTGGGGGTATGGTCTCTCCATGCTGCCCCTGCGGCTACTGGGAGCTGTGGGGGCGGTGCCTGCAGGCAGCAGCGCATGGAGACCCCCTGCGCCCCCCGGTCTAGGAACTGCTGCCGGAAGGGGGTGCGGGTCACTTACAGGAGCTGCCCCAGGTAAGCGCCTCACCCCTCACCCCCTCCAGCACCCAAACTCCCTCCCAGAGCCTGACCCCTTTCCCCCCACACCCAAACTTCTCCCAGAGCCTGACCCCTTTCCCCCCACACCCAAACTTCTCCCAGAGCCTGATCCCTCACCCCCTCCCGCACGCAAACTCCCTCCCAGAGCCTGACCCCTTTCCCCCCACACCCAAACTTCTCCCAGAGCCTGACCCCTCACCCCCTCCCGCACCCAAACTCCCTCCCAGAGCCTGCACCCTGCACACCCTCCCGCACCCCAATCCCCTGCCCCAGCCTAGAGCCCGCACCCTGCACCCAAACTCCCTCCCAGAGCCTTAAGCAGGGGGGACGGGGACTTGGACCTGTTCTGGGCACCACCAAAAATTCTCCAACCTGCCCCCCTGTTAACACAGAGCTCTTCTTCAGGTCTGGGAAAGGTATCAGAATACCACAGCGAAATACAAGCGGGGACAGATCGTATAGCATATTGAGCAATAACTACATGGGCGAACCGAGACAGTCACTGTGCTCCTTGGACGGATACAAAACCACAATGGCGTTTATCCAATGCATCCCGCCAAAACACCAGAAACTTTTACTTGTACCTACCCCGAGTGGTAACGCTGACTGCAGGGGGGTGGTTTCTAAACCGCTCCGTCATGGGGTGCATTAATTTCTCTGTGTGGGCACGGCTGCTGCACACTAGAGGCTCACTAGTGTTCTTTGCCATAGTTTGAAACAGTCCTACAGTAAACGCGCACTGGGAAACGTTCCAGAGAGAGATTGTTCATTACAGGCATGGAAGGATTTGTTTTTATTGGTAAATGTCAGTAAGCATCAATTTCACCGGACATCCACAAAACATGGAGGAAAAAATATCTCCATTGATAATAACTGAAACGTACAGAAAGGCAGAGTCAGAGAAACACTGCTTGAGAACTTATCGAAGTTTGATTGAAGACTATTTACTTGGTGTATTTTGACATGGGATATTGACAATTTGTGTTTTAATGGTTATAAAGCTTTTACTTTTTGAATCTCAGCATCTACCATCATTCAACACTTAGTATCTGATCCAGTGGCGTAGCCAGGTGGAGAAAACAGGTGGAGCTCCGGGTCTTCGGCGGTGTGTGTGGGGGGGTGTCAGGCGGCGTTCCGGGTCTTCGGCAACACTTTGGCGGCAGGTCCTTCACTGGCTCTGGTCTTCGGCAGCCCTGAAGGACCCTCCGCCCACCCAATGCCGCCGAAGACCAGAGCGAGTGAAGGACCCGCCGCCGAAGACCCGGAGCTCTGCCTGACCCGACGGTCACTTCTGCTCAGTGGGAGAGCGGCCACTGCCCCGCTCCCCTCCAGCCACGCTACTGATCTGATCCCCCTTCATATTTTCCCACAACTGTGAAATTTAAATAGATACAAATGGAACAAAAGGCTTAAAAACAAACATCACTATTATTAGTTGAATTCTGCCAAGCCCAAGTATATACTATTGTAATGAGCAATGCATATAACGGACATTACTCTTTGGAGTGAGTATTTACAAAATCAAAGTCCAATTTTTGGACCTCTGCAGAGAACTGCAAAATTGCTAAAAATAAACCCTGAGAAATGAAATTAACCCCCCGCCAAAATAGAGGTCCTAGAAATAGCCTTTCCCATCCATCCACAGAGCTAAAACTCCTCCTGGCTCACATCTCGATTGCTGTGACATCCCCTTCTCCAGCCTTGATAAATGCAATCCTGCCCTGCTCAGATGCATAAGAACATAAGAACGGCCCTATTGGGTCAGAGCAAAGGTCCATCTAGCCCAGGATCCTGTCAGTGGCCAGTGCCAGGTGGCCCAGAGGGAATGAACAGAACAGGGAATCATCAAATGATCCTGTCACCCATTCCCAGCTTCTGGCAAAGAGAGGCTAGGGACACCATCCCTGCCCATCCTGGTATTCATAAAGCTGCTGCCGAGATCGCTCCCTGAGCCCACTGCTTTGTCTGCGCCACCCCTCTCTTTGCTTTGCAGCCCTGCACTGGCTTCCCCTTCTCCAGCTCCTCAAATGTCAGCTGCTTCTCTTCACTCAGACAGGCCTTCAGGGCCAATCCCCACCCGACCTTTCCTTTCTCGTTCGCACTCCCACCGTGGGTCAGCCCTTGCTGCCAGCCTCGATCTCCCGCTTGGTACATTTCCAGACAAGCCCCTCGGTGACACAACACCCCCGCGCTCTCCTTCACGCTTGGGGGGATCTCCCTGTAAACATCCTTCTGGGCTACACTGCCTTGTGATTTCCTTGCCCTCCCCTTTCCGTTTGTCTGGCTCCAGCTGGCGTCTCTTCTCTTAGACTGGAAGGTCTTTGGGGCAAGGACTGACTTTATTCTGTGTCCGTGCAGCGCCTGGCGAAATGGGGATCCTGGCCCATGATTAGAGTGCCCTGGAGCTACCGTAATGCACCTAATAAATAAATGAAGTGAGACCCATACAGACCCCTCCAGGTTTAGCCCAAGATGCACCATTTCCTTCTGCCTTTAAGAGAGGCAGCATTGTGCCCAGGATCAGCTCACTAAACATGGCCAGACACCTGTAACCAGCAGCTAACAGGCAAAGGTGAAATCGCACATGTCTTGGGGTTATGAAACCATGACTCCTTGGGAGGGAGTTCATGAGCGTCTCCCCATCGGCCCCCCAGGACTAGGGGACTGCCCCATCCAGCCTTACTCCAGAGAGAGCTAAAGCCATGGCAAGAAGATGGAGGGCACACAAGTGTCCACCTGGTCTGCTAAGAGTGACAATTCCCTGCCACCTCTCCTGGCCACCCACAAACGACACATCTAGCAAGGCCATCTAGCCCCAGTGGGGCTGGACGAACCCCAATCAGGGCAGGTCTGGGTTTACTTGGTCCTGCCTCGATGCAGGGGGCTGGACGGCATGATCCCATCCAGCCCGACATGGCCATGATTCTCTGGAAACACCACAGAAAGGAGATCGGTGACCCCTAGCGCCCCGCTGGGGCATCGGGGCCAGCCCTGAGTGCCAGGGGAGAACCCCTTGACCCCACTCCCTGCAGCACAGCGCCCCCTAGCACTGGCCTGGGGCATTGGGGCCAGCCCTGACTGTCTGGGGAGAGTGCCCCTGAGCACTGGATCACTAACTCTGCTCCCTGCAGCGCTCTCTGGATTTTGGGAGCTTTCCTAGCCAAGCACTGAGTACGTGCAAGCCCTCTTAGCCAGTTCCTGCCAAGCTAACCCAGCTCTCTGCCAGGGGACCCCATCAGGGCACGCGTCAACCCTCTGGCAAGAGTCAAAGAGCGTCCTCCCAGGAAATTTGGCAGCGTCACCTTCAGCTCTTTGGCCAGGGCTGCACTACACACTTACTGTGTCACTCAGGGGGGTTGGGAGGTGTGACAAATCCCCACACCCGCAGTGTAGACAGCTGTATGTGGATGGGAGAGTGTCTCTTACGGAGGTGGAGTTACGAAGCAGACGGGGAGAGCTCTCTCCCGTTGGCTTAGAGCGTCTCCCCAGATACTCTAGGGGGTACAGCCATGCCGATGTCCATTTCTAGTGCAGACCTGCCCCAATCTCCCACTGTCTGTGACATTCAGGATTCTTGGTGCGGGTCAGCTTCCCGGCTCGTTTGCTCACTGCTTTCAAAGACAAACAGGAAAAAAAAAACCCTGCCGGTTGCTTTCACTTTCCAGATCATTCACCCTGCTCACGTCGGTGGCAGAGAGGCCATGAGAGCGATAGGAAACCGAACACAAATCACTCTGTAAGCTCTTTGCAGAGTCGGGGCACCTGGGGCTCCCGGGAGGGAAGCTGGTAAGTGGCCTTTCTTGGCTTTGGGCCTTGTTTTGTCGGCGACTGGTTGTTTGAAGGCCAAAGAGGCACTGTACCAGCTGCCGAGGAGCAGCCATTTTAGGTGTCCTGAACGCCACATACCGATGAATAATGGCACAGAGCTGGGCTCTGCTCCTAACGCTCCACACGGGCCATCGAGTTAGCCAGGGTGAGGCCACTCGATGCAGGACGCTGGGCAGCATGTGGCCATGGGGGAGGCTCTCCGGTCTGACCGGAAGTACACTTTCTCTGGGAGAGGCACAAGCCCTCAGTTCCCAGCACAGAAACATCCTCCTCCCCCCTCCATTTTCTATTTGTAATAGAAAACGATCCCCTTTCTCTAGGCCAGTGGTTCTCAAGCAGGGGTACGTGTATCCCTGGGGGTAACCAGAGGTCTTCCAGGGGGTACATCAACTCAGCTAGATATTTGCCTCGGTTTACAACAGGCTACATAAAAAACCCTGGCAAAGTCAGTGCAAACTAAAATTTCATACAGACCATGACTTGTTTACACTGCTCCACTGAAAATGTAAGTACAATATTTATATCCCAATCGATTTATTTTATAATTATATGGTAACAATGAGAAAGGAAACACTTTGTCAGTAATAGTGTGGCTGGGACACTTGTACTTTTATGCCTGATTTTGTCAGCAAGTCGTTTTTAAGTGAGGTGAACCTTGGGGGTACACAAGACAAGTCAGACTCCTGAAAGGGGGACAGTAGTCTGGGAAGGCGGAGAGCTGCTGCTCTAGAGGGGTGGTGCTGCATTTTGGCTTCCCCTGGGATGCCGGAGAGAATTGGATTCCTCCTTTGGAATTGCATTCAGTGTCATTTACACCAGGGAAAAGGGGGTGGGGGGGGTGAGCATTAATGAGAAACCAGGTCTGCATTTGTTAAAGGCATTTCCACAGCATCCTGCCAAATCCTTCCACCCCTTTGCTTTCCTGGCCATTAAATTACATAGGATATGAGAGATTGGAACCAGCCGGGAGTTACGCCTGAGCGCTACCGGGGTGAGCGAGAGGGGAATCGCGCCCTGTGCCTTCGTTCCTGATGTTCAGCGGATCGCCTGGGGCAGGAGCCAGCTCTTCACAGACTGTCCTGCCTTCGCTGGCAGACGCAGGCTGCTCCGCGCCATGGCGCGAGTCAGTCTTGTTTGCTCACTTCACGCGATTGTGCTGTGGACTCTCTGCGGTAAGTATTCCGGCTCTGCTCGCCTCTGTCTTATTGAGGAGTCACGATGCTGGTGATAACGACTTCAGTGCCCAGAAGCCCCCGTCACAACCCAGGACCCCACTTTGCTCGGTGCGGTACGTTCTGATGCTGTTTATTAGGTGTATCACGGTAACACACAAGAACCCCACTCCTGGCCCCTGGCCCCGTTGTGCTCAGTGCTGTGCATTATTACAGGAACTCCTCACTCAACGGCATCCTGTTAACGTTGTTTTGTTGTTACGTTACGTCGCTGGTCAATTAGGGAACACGCTCGTTTAAAGTTGCGGAATGCTCCCTTCTAACGTCGTTTGGCAGCCACCTGCTTTGGCCACTGCTTGCAGGAAGAGCAGCCCCTTGGAGCGAGCTGGTGGGGGCTTGGAACCAGGGTGGGCCGGCAGCCCCCCATCAGCCCCCCTCAGCTCCCTGTCCAGCAGCCTCCCAGACTATCAATTGCCGGCAGTTCACCTGTCCCTCCCCCCCCGCTGCCGTGTGCTGCTCCTGCCCTCTGCCTTGGAGCTGCTCCCGGGAGCCTCCTGCTTGCTGTGCAAAGGGGGGTGGGGAGGGCTGCTAATGTCAGGGTATCCCCCTCTCCCCGCTCCTTTACCCCATCTCCAAAGAGCGGAGGTGGACATGACAGGGCTCGGGACAGAGGGAGCTTGCTGGCCGCAGCTTCTGGAATGCATCCGATGAAGTGAGCTGTAGCTCATGAAAGCTTATGCTTAAATAAATTGGTCCGTCTCTAAGGTGCCACAAGTCCTCCTTTTCTTTTTGCAAATACAGACTAACACGGCTGCTACTCTGAAACCTGTCTCAACTTGCTGATCTACTTAAAAAGGCAATGGACTTAGAGTGGGGTCAGTGTACTTAAAGGGGCAATGCGCGTCTCTCTCTCTCTCACACACACACACCCACACACACCCCAGCACTTTGGAAAGTGGAGGGAGTGGTGTGTTCCAGTGGGATAGCCTGGGTTCATCATCACGTTCAGTTTCCACAGCGAATGTTTGTAGCCACTGCCCTGCTGCGTCTCCTCCCTCCGATCGTGCTGCTTTGTAGAGTGCAAGGCTACATTAACAACAACGTGTTAACCCTTGAGGGCTCAGCCCAGTGCTAATTCATCATTCAGCAGAAAGGCATTCCCTCGGAAATATCCCACCCTCTGACTCCACCAACTCAACCAAGCTTCACAATCATTGCTGTGTACAGTATTCAATCGTTTGTTTAAAACTTGTACTAATTATATATAAATACACAGTACACACACACACACACACAGAGAGCTGTGGATGGTCTGCCCAACTTATCAGGTCTCATGCTAATCTTTTATAACTCGAGATTGGTTTAAGCGTGAGGTTCAGTCTCACTTCCAAAATGTATGTTAGCATTAAGTCCTCTAACTCTGAATCTTCTTGTTATCCAGCTAACCATCCAATCCCTCTTTAGATCTTGTCAAGCTCCTGGGCTCAATGACATCATGTGGCAGGGAGTTCCACATGTTCACTGTTCCATGAAAAAGTACATCTTTTAATCAGTTTGGAACATACCACCTTCTCATTTCTTTTTTTCCTCTATTTATTAGCCAATACATTGTTACAAAAGCATTCCTGTAACTAGCTTTACACCCTCCAAAAAGACAAGGTTTGGTGTACATACAAGATCTGGCCTTCAGAAAGCTGTAAGCCTAGGAGGTTGGCCAACTATTAAGGTAGCAGTTTAACACTTCTTTGCTCCCTCCTTAGTATTCAAAACATGTCGGCCCAACTTACAGGCTGGGGGTCTCTCTCCTGGGGAGCAGTGAATCTGAAAAAGATTCGGGGGTCATGGTGGAGGTTGGAGGACGAAGGACTCTGATGCTGATCTTCACTTTCCTTTAAGGGGTTGCTGGAGAGGAGACAGCCATCACAGCTCAGTACAGGAAAGACGTCACCCTAACCTGCATCTTCCCTTCCAAATTTAAGATAAGCTTCCATCGATTGAGCATCACCTGGACAAAGGAAGGTGCCCAGGGCCAGGATTTCCTGGTTCACAGATTCCATCTGAAGATGAACTGGCTGGAGGGACAGGAAGAGGCTTACAGGGGCCGAACGCAGCTATATCCACAGGAATTCCCCCAGGGAAACGCATCCCTGAGACTCAGCGACGTTCACCTCCACGATGAGGGATCCTACCTCTGCAGCGTCACCTGTGAGCTGGGAAACTGGTCCCAGAAGATTTCACTGACAGTGCTAAGTACGGTTCCTCTTCCTCTACCCCGATCATAGCACCCGCGACAATCGCTCCAGGCCCGGTGTACCATGTGATCACCCAGCAGGGCAAATGGGTGCCTCATTGCAAAGCCAGTGTATCCACCAAAAATGCCACACTCGTCTGGCCTTGATCTGGTCTGCTTTCTGTTCTACCTGTCACCTCCCAGGCAAGGGAAGGAGAACTCCCCCTGCAGTGCGACTTAAAGCGCCATCTAGCCATATGATTTTCCATGCAGGTTTTATGTGGTGAGGAGAAATGGGTAACATTCAGTGCAGCTCCTGTGTCTCAAAGAGATTGTTTCAGGCTCTTGGCAGATACCGGCAGCCATTGGTTCGTGGTCTGCCTGTCTCTGCTAGATTAACGAGCCTGTTAGTGCTTGGTATTTTCTCCCTGTGAAGGTGCTTATAGATGGTAATCATGCCACCTCTACTTTTGGATAAGTTTCACAACCATAAAGGCTAGAGTGTGACATGTTCTTAAAATGAGATTTTAGATTCTGGACCTGAACAAGGCTGGCACCAGGGGAAGTTTAAGGGGCCATGAGCCAGTTCAATCCAACCTCCACGGATATGTTCTGTGTACGTAATTTCTACATTTCAGGAAAAATGGGTGAAAAAAATTGGGGGGAAAAATGAGGATTTGCTTGTAGGCACTTATCACTCTTCCATTTCCATAGGATCTAGCCGTTTCTCAAAGTTTAATGTACTTCTCCTCACAGGGCCCCTGTTTAGTAGGACAGGGCTGTTGTTCCCATTGTACAAATGCGGAAACCGAGGCACAGGGCGATTTAGTGACTTGTCCAAGTTCACCCAGGGGTTTTGTGGTTGAGCAGGGAATTAAGTCAGGATTCTGGAGTCCCAGGCTCGGGCCCTAACCCCCCCTTCTGTTTGGATGTTTGTTTCCCTCTCAGGTGACAGTGAAACAGAAAGGCCCATCATAGTTCAGACAGGGGAGGACGTCATCCTGAATTGCTCCTTCCAATCCGAGTTAAACCACCAGCCACTGAACATCACCTGGAAGAGGGAAGAAGAGGAGGGACCGGATCTCCTGGTTCACAGCTACTGCTCTCAGCTGGACCCATTGGAAACACAGGATGAGGCTTACCGGGGCCGGACCCAGCTGTATCCAGAGAGATTCCATGAGGGAAACGCGTCCCTGAGACTCAAGAACGTCCGGCTGGAGGATGACGGGGTCTACATCTGCCACGTCAAGCCCGAACTGGGCAGGTTTTCCGTGCGGATGAGAGTGGCCGTGGAGAAGGGTAGGGCTCCTCTCTTAGGGCACCGCACAAGTCCCAGGGTCCGGGCAGCTGGGCAGCTAGGAACTGCTCCACTCAGCAGGGAGTGGAGCTGTGTGCAGAGGAGGAGGGTGGGGGGGTCTAGGCGATAACCAGCGAGGTGGGAGGTGAGGTTGGGTGATGGCAAATGGGAAGGGGAGTGGGGTCTGTGGAAGGGCAGGTGTCCATGACATGCTCTCTCTAGGAAGCTGTGATCCACGCTAGGGAAATGCCTGAGAGCCTCCGGCTTCTGTTTGTTGGACATGTCTAACCCCCTCCTCATGTGCCCCTGGGGAATTTCCGGTCTCTCATGCTGCATCCCATTGGGTTTATTTTGTGTTTTCCAGCTGCTGAGCTTGTCCAGAGCCCACCAACACTGTATGGTCTGTGGTTGATTGATCTGGGAGTATTACTGGTGATATTAATATTTGCTCTCCTTCGAATGTATTATCCTTCCTTGCGGAAACTGTTGCTGAACAAAAAGTCGCCTCGCAGTGAGCCCCAACAGACTGTGTCTGACCATAAAGACAAAGAGGAGAGAAGTCATCTACTCCGGGCATCCCCGTTGACCTCTGTGGAGCCAGGAGTGGCCAATCCCACGCACAGTCCACCTGCACATTCCTCCCCGGTATGGCTCCAGACATTTTGCGTCCCTTCTTCGTTTGTATGTGTGAGGTCGTTAGTTCGAGGGGAGGAGGCTGGGTCACTAGGTCTCTCTCTTTGGATTTCACATGGCCGTGCTGCCCGTTTGAAATTATTCATTTGTCAGGCAAATGTGGAAAAAGGGATCAGGATTGTGGTTTTGAAGACTCTCATGTTTTCTTTCGTCACAACTCAAAGCCTCTTGGCGCAGAGACTTCACATTTGCTTTATTTAAGGGCTTGTTTACACATGAAAGTTAATCCGGAATAAGGTAAAGTGTGAATTTAAAGCAGAGTAACTATTCCAGAACAACACCATAAGGGGATGTTCTTATTCCAGAATGAGAGTGCCTTTTTCTTTTGTCCAAAGTGGATTAAGGGCTTGCCTACACAGGGCATTATTTCTGACTAACCATTCCTGATTAACTCCCTGTGTGAACGCTCTTATTCTGGACAAAGAGTGCTTTATTTGGAGCTAGCCTAATCCACTTCCAAAGCCTCTTCTAACCTCCAGTATACATCTTCCCAGAGCACCATGCAGATGTCAGTGGCAGAGAGCCAGTTAGGCCAGCTTTACAGGACCCTTGTACCAGAAGCCAGCTCACTCCCACACCACCTGCTACCTTTCTAGGTCAGATTTCCAACCAGAGCAGGAGTTGAGGACCTGGCCCTGAAAGTTCTCATCACAGGTGCCCCAGCTAACAAATAGGGGCTGCATTTTCCTACTGGCCTTGCAAACTGCTCCTTAAACTGATTTTGCAATCTGTGTAACTAGCTCACAGACACTTGACTCAGAAAGTTTCTGCTCATACTTAACTCACACTTACTGAAGCCAGAAATATCAAACCTAACTTGTTTGGTAGATCCTTGGTGCTCTAAAGATCAAGCCAATTCTGAAGACAATTGCACCAGCTGTTTGAAAGTTGTGCAGATGTATGTAGCAGATCGCAGACTCACCGGTGCTATGCCTCCTGCTGGTCATCTAGGAATTAGTTCATCAACCTCAGAGCACTCCCTGCTAGCTGGTGTCTCGCCTGCTTCAGGCCCCATGTCCCTCCCAGACCCCAGTGCCCTTTAACTTTGGGTTCTGCCCACAGCAGTACCCCCACACTCTAGGTCTCCCCTCCTAGAACCCCCTCTCCCATGCCCACCTTGCCTCAGTGGCTCCTGCCAGTCGTCATCTAGCCCCCTTTTTCTGGGGCAAACTGCAGTCTGTAATGGCCACTCATCACTGGCAAGGGGGTTGGACCTGCTGCCTTTCCCTGCAGCCCCAGTACTTCCCTAGGCCTTTTTGGCCGGCCTCAGCCTGGGAGGTTGCCAGGCCTGAGCTCCCCAGCTCAGCCTGCCCCTTCCCCAGCACTGCTCTGTCAAAGGTACCTTTCGCTCCTTCAGGCAGCTAGCTCCACCTCTCTCCAAAGCTAGAGCAAGACTGCCTGCCTCCTGCCCCTGCAGCTCTTTTATAGGGCCCAGACTGGCCCTGATTGGCTGCCTCTCCAACTTTTCTGATTGGCTCCCAGCCCTAGCCCTCTCCAAGGGCTGGCTTTTAACCCTTTCAGAGCCAGAGCAGGGTGACCACCCTGCTACAGTGTAACTTTGGTATGTCTTCTCCAAAACTGCCCTGGGTCCCCAAAACAGGCAGAGATTGTCAGATTCCAGTTGTGCATCTGGGCTGCATGCTCAGAAAGGATCCTCTGCGAATGTTTCTCACACCTTCCTTGCAGAAAGGGGGCTGGACATACACCTTTATGATAGTGCTGCCACTTCTCACTGGTCCTGGTGAGGGACCTTTGAAGGTCTGATGTGTATGGGGGTGGGGGAAGAAGAAGGACAAAGTGTCCTCAGTCCCCTTCCCACCAGCGATTTGTTCAATTTAACTGCAGCTTGTTGCAAATACGCTTCCAGCCTGCTGTGGTTCTCCTGTGAGCTGATTACATTATAAATGTTGCCCTTGAGAATACATGATCAATATTTGGTCTGGGTTTTTGTGTTTTCAGGGACAGACTGCCAAAGACAGGGGAGAACCAAGGGCTGCTCCTGGAGTTCAAATAGTACCTACATTGATTTCTATAATGCAGCAGAAGGCTTTGGAGTACACCAAGTTAAACATCGCCATCATGGGAGAGCTAGGCTGTGGGAAACTGTCCTTCATTAACGCCATGCGGGGGCTATGTGATGAAGACGAAGGTGCTGCCCCACTCGGGGAGGAAGAAATGATGATGGAGCCAAAAGCTTATCAGCATCCCAAACACCCAAGTGTGACTTTCTGGAGACTGCCAATAGATTTTCAGCCATGTCTCCAGCCGGTGAAATTTGTCCACTACGACTTCTTCGTCATCATGGGTTTAGAGGGATTCACACGCAAGCATGCTGAGCTGGCCCGGGAGATCCAGAAGGCAGGGAAGATGTGTTACTTTGTGCGCTCCAAGGTGGATGCAGATTTGGATTCTGCCAAACGTAGCCGGCCCTCCACCTATGATGAGGAAAATATACTGCATGACATCCATAACCACTGCATTAGGTGCCTGGGAGAGGGAGAGATGATCAATCCTGAGGTTTTCCTCCTTTCCGCATTTGAATTAGACAAGTACGATTTTCCCCGCCTGCGAGACAGCATGGAGAAAGCACTCCCAGGTGACAAGAAAAGGGCTTTGATACTAGCCCTGCCCAACACCTCTCCGCAAATCTTGCAAAAGAAAAAGGAAGCCCTGCAGAAGCAGATCTGGAAAATAGCCCTTGTGTCCTCTCTTATCACGGTTATTCACATACCCGGTATCTCCACCATTCTTGGCATAACCATCCTGCTGATAGTCATGAGATACCACTGCCTGGTCTTTGGCCTGGATGATGTCTCCTTCACGGTTCTCACAAGGCAGTTTGGCAAACCAGCGGAAGAGCTGAAGGCCATTATGAAGCCCCAGCTGGCCAAGGAAATTAGAATTAATGTGGTCTTGCAGCTCCTGTCCTCGGTTGGGTGCGGCATATTCACAGGAGCTGGTTTGTCTCTGTGGCATTTACAGGTGCTAGGATTCAAGCTGTCCGGAGGAGTTGCAGCAGTAGGATTACTGGGGGCTGGTGGAATTTCATTGGCTACCACGTATATCCTGCTGAAAACCTTTCTCAGCAGTGCTGCTGAAGATGCCCAAAGAATCCTACAGAAGCTCAGTCCATATGACAACAGGGAAAGCTAACGAAGCTAACGAGACGACTCAAATGAGGAAGGATTTCCAGGACCATAATTTTCAGGGCACACACTTCACGAGCACCATGTGCTTATTCTGCTGTTCTTGTCCCTGTTCTGGTCCTTCCTTTTGGAGCTCCCCTGGTGTAATCCTCCAGCACGTAACTCCACCAGCTTCCACTTGACACTGGAACTGGGCTAAGATTGTCACACAAGACGGGCTTAGATTGGAAGAACCAGCATCATAAACCTGGGTCAACGGATGAATAGTGAAATGATTGAATTTAGGTGTGTGGGAAAGATGCTGGCAGAGAGCCTGAGTCCTTCGTGTATTCCCAGCCCAGGCAGCTGGCCCTGTTCTACTTTCCTGCACACAGTTCTTTCGTTCTTGTATTGTTTCTTTTCCTATCTATTTATATTACAGCAACACTTACTGGAGACCCCAGCTGGGATCAGGGTCCCGTCGGGCCGGGCGCTGCCCAGACACAGTGCGAGACAGTCCCTGCCCCCAGCTGAGATCGGGACCAAGGCGTGCTGGGCGCTGCCCAGACACACAGCCAGAGACAGTCCCTGCCCCTAAGAGTTTACAAAGAGACACAAGTTGGGAGGGGAAATGGAGGCACAGAGAAAGACCCTAAGCAGGCCAGAAACACATCCTGCGTCTCCTCACTCCAAGGCTAGTGGGCTAACAAACCTCATGCCTCACTTCCTCTCTCAGTCTTTTAGCTCCGCTTCCTTGTTCGCCACTCAGCAGCAGGCTCCGTGCTGCCTGGGACGGGGCGTTCCCGGGGGGCTGCCCAGGTCCTGGCATCTCAGCTCAGCGGCAGCGTTACGGGACGAGAAATCTGGGCCTGGCAGCTGAGCCATCTGTGTGGTCGCTGCGGGAGCTGCTGCTGCTTTCCCCCTTTAATGGGGGTTATGATAGAGCTCTATAAAGTCCTGATGGGTATAGAGAAAGTAAATAAGGAAGTGTTATTTACTCCTTCACATAACACAAGAACTAGGGGTCACCCAATGAAATTAATAGGCAGCAGGAGGAACAAACAAACAAACAAACGGAAGTATTTCTTCACACAACCCACAGTCA
Organism: Eretmochelys imbricata; assembly: GCF_965152235.1. Lineage (NCBI taxonomy): Eukaryota > Metazoa > Chordata > Testudines > Cheloniidae > Eretmochelys > Eretmochelys imbricata. Next base: position 18,310,538 of record NC_135595.1, read on the forward strand.
ACCCATGGAACTCTTTGCCAGGGGATGTTGTGAAGGCCAAGACTATGATAGGGTTCAAAAAAGAACTAGATACATTCATGGAGGACAGGTCCATCTACAGTTATTAGCCAGGATGGACAGAGATGGTGTCCCTAGCCTCTGTTTGCCAGCACTGTTTTTTTCATTCCCTCTGGGGCACCTGGCACTGGCCACTGTGGGAAGACAGGATACTGGGCTAGATGGACCTTTGGTCTGACCCAGTATGGCCGTTCTTATGATATTTCCAGGCTTGGCTAGGAATATCTTGCTGTATTATCTCCGGATTGTTCTAAATGTACATATAAACTTAAAATATGGCTTTAATTGGTGTTTGTATTTATATTTTTTCCTTTCTTTATATAGGAATTAGGTGCAGTGCTCCCGTCAGCTAATTTCTAAGTTGTTATCTCCCAAAAACACTTGAGTTTTCAGGTGCCTGAGTAGCTCCTCGAATCAAAGTTAAAGTTGCCCCCGCCCAATCTAAAATGGCACTGCTGCCAGACACACAGCCAGAGACAGCCGAGATCTGGGCCCAGTCATGCCAGGCACTGCCCAGACACACAGCCAAAGACAGTTCCTTCCCCTAAGAGTTCAGAAACAGACAAAAGGTGGGAGGGGAAATGGAGGCACAGAGTGAGACCCCAAGCAGGCCAGAAACACACCCTGCGTCTCCTCACTCCAAGGCTAGTGGGCTAAAAAAAAACGGCATGACTCTCTTCCTCTCAGTCTTTTAGCTCTGCTTCCTTGTTCACCACTCAGCAGCAGGATCCGTGCCGCCTGGGACGGGGCGTTCCCGGGGGGCTGCCCAGGTCCTGGCATCTCAGCTCAACGGCAGCGTTACGGGACGAGAAATCTGGGCCTGGCAGCTGAGCCACCTGTGTGGTCGCTGTGGGAGCTGCTGCTGCTTTCCCCGCAGCCCTAGGGACGCCTTTGCACAGTGGGGGCAGAGCCAGGGGCGTGCAAATTTCTGCACCCTCATGCTGTTCTCCTCTGTCCCAAGCCTCCTGCCAGACTAGCCTGGGGACCTCGAGATGACGGTTGCTGATAGAAAAACTATGTGTATCGTTATTAATGCTGTAGATTTCCAGGCTAGGAAATGGGTCTGAGTCCCTCACTTGCTGTTCGGTCTGTGTTACACCTCCCTCTGCACCCTGAGCCAGCCAGTCCCCACCTGGGGCCAGATTGGGGCTGGCGCCTCGTAGAGGGAAAAGGCCTCATTTCCCATTCCCCACTTCCCGAGCCAGTCATTTCAAGCAATAGCATTACAAACCGGGCGATAGCTGATGGTTTATACCTTTAAAAGGTAATTGCTTAGCCTGCTCACCGTAGGTTAGCAAGACGCGAATACAGTGTGTCTGTTCACTTGCCTGTGTGTTCCCCTCGTCAGACTTGCTTTATACTCCACTAAACAGGCATCTTTCGGGACTGAGCGTTTGTGTTTCCGAACCTTATCACTCACAGAAGACTGCATTAATTCAGGGCTGGTGGACGGGTCAGTGCTGGATCGCATGCACGGAAGTAAGTGTGTGGTGAGCAGAAAATCTTAGGCCTTGTCTACACTACAGACGTTTGCCATGCGCCGTACTGTCTGGTACCTCTCAAAGGCTTGAGATGCAGGTCTAGTCCACCTACAACATTGTTTGCTAACCATGCTGACTGCTGCCCAGCATCCTCTGTGCTTCATCAGGTGTAACTCAGCCCCCAGCTGATTCTAAGTCAGCACATTTATCCTTAAGGTGAAAGCATGGCAGAGAAAACACATTCAACACAATAAAACTGCCCGCGCTAATAATCTTCCCAGAGCTCACCCACAATCCCAGCAGCGCCCTGGTAGCTGATCAGTTCTGCAACCCCCCATCGGGGGTTTTCTGTGGTTACAAGTTCATCACAGCTGTTAGCGCAGAAAAGGAACCCCCAGGAATAGGCCAAGTCCTCCCAACCCTTCCCAGGAAGGACTGGAGCTCTCGGGAGATTGTGCAACCAGAGCGAATTCACCTAATAATCCTCCACCCCAATGTTCTTAGATCCCAAAGGCACTGTGGTTCCCCTCTTCCATGGAATTACATACAATCCCTGCATGGTCCGGGGGTGGAGCCCCCATTTCAGAGAGACTAGCCCCAGCTCCGCCCCTTCTACTTGCCCCCCCGCCCCTCCCATGGCCAGAGACCCGAGACCCCTGTCCCCTTGGATGGAGGAGCCCTGATCCATCTGGGACCCCCTGCCTCCTCCCACAGCCAGTGTAGTGCGAGAAATTGCTATCTCCAATACAATACACCCACACAGCGTATACAGCCTTTGATTCCCCCCATCCTGGAGTTGGTGTGAATTGGCCAGTTGCCAAGGGCAAGTGAGAATGTCTCATTACGGGGGAGATTCCCAGCAAGACTTACAAGAACTTTGCTGTGCACAGTCTGGCAAAATACCTTGCTCGCCTCAGCAGGCTCCGTCCTTTTTAGCCTTGGAGGCTCAGGTTTGGGGCAAGGCAAATCCTTATAGGTGGCACAGGGTCCTGCTACTCCTCTCCTCAGTCAGTCCCTTGGGCCTGTTTTCCTTCCCTCCTGGGGAGCGAGTGCAGCCTCCCTGCTGGGAAGGTCTGGTGTCTTGCGGCAAACAGCCTACTAGCCCTTCCCTGCTCCCCTCACTTTCCCCCTCCTTCCAGCCAGGGGAGGGTTTTAAAAGGTCCCAAGCAGTTGGAGTCAGCGGAACCGAATCGCTTCCCTAGCAACCCCTTTCCCAGCTGAGCCTTATTGCCCCCTGGTTCTCTCTCCTCAGTGGATAGGGAGGGGCCTTTTAATCCCCTGGGACTAATTACTACCCCCCTTTTGTAGCTGTTTGTCCTGGGTTTACCCCAATAGCAACATTACAGCTTTCAGGTTAGCTTTGAGAGCATCAGGGTAATTCAGGCACCTGGCTTGGCAAGGATGTAAACAATATGGTCCCAATAAGGCAATAAAATCAACAAACTTAAACAGCTTAATGTACACATCTTACACACACCAGCCGAGTCTCTCTCTCTCACTCACACACACACACACTAGTTCTATCCATCGTGCGCCTGGCTGGTGTCCATCTTCAGAATGCGTTCCCTTTTCTCCTTTCTTTCATGGGTTGAGCAGTGAAATAGTTCACAGTGTGGCCATTAAAAGCTTTATTTGCAGTTACACTAAAGCCTCTTGAAAGCCCCTTGACACTGGCAGAGCAACCGAAAGTGGGTGTATATTATAGAAGCCCCCTCTGAGGCCCTTCAGGATCATCCCAAGTGTTTGAGTTCGCGCCCACTGGAATGAACGGGGCAATTCACACCTCACAGCAAGCGTTTCAGGCTCTCTGCAACCTTAGGCTTGGTCTACACTTACAACTCAGCTATGTACAGCCGCGTCTGCACTACAAAATAAACTCAACCTCACTTCGGTCGGCAAACAGCCGCTGCAGTAAGTACATTGCTGGGGCATGTCTCCACCTCGCTCCTTGTGCCGGCTGTGTGCGTCCTTGCTACGGGCGTGTCTGTCGACTGCACTGTCAGAGTGGGTGTAGCGGGGCAGTTACCCTGCTCCTGGGGAAAAAGCTCGGCTGATTGGGGGAAGCAGCCACAGCTGGCCCTGATATAAGGGCTGAGGGAGGAGCTGGGTCAGTCTCACTCCAGCCTTGGAGGGGGAAGGACCTGGCTGCCTGGGAGACAGGGTACCTTGGGCAGAGCAGGGCTGGGGAAGGGCAGGAGGAGGAGCTGGGGTGCTCCAGCCTGGCAACTCCCCAGGCTGAGGCCTAGTTAAAGGCCTAAGGTGGTACTGGGGCTGCAGAGGGGCAGCCCGGGGACAGGCAGAGGCAGCTGGTCCAACCCCCTTGCCCGGGATGAGTGGCCATGACAGTCTGCAGCCTGCCTCAGTGAGCGGGGGCTAGATGAGGACTGGCAGTAGCCACTGAGGCGTGGTGGGTTTAGAGGGTTGGGGGTTCCCCTGGGAGGGAAGACCCAGAGCGTGGGGACTGCCGTGGGGCAGAACCCCAGGGTAAGGGGCACCGGGATCTGGGAGGGACACTGAGCGGGAGAGACACCGGCCAGCAGGAGGCGCCGTGCCAGTGAGTCATCGATCTGCTACAGTGGGGCATGGTGGGATGGCTCCTGACAGCGGGTAACCGTCGATGTGAGCAACACAGTGTCTCTCCTGTCACTGCATCTACCTAACTACAACGACCTTGACTCTGCACCGCTCGTGGAGGTGGAGTCATTACGTTGGGGTGGCAGGGAAGTTAGGTCGGCGGGCGTGAAATGTAAGTGTGGACGCTCCCGTGGTTAGGTGGACATAAGCTGCCTTGCGCCGACCTAATTCTGTAGCAAGGCCCCGACCTTCTGGTTTCCCCAGGGGTGCTCGACCCCTGCTCTGCCCCAGGCCCTGCCCCCCACTCCACCCCTTCCCCCACGGCCCACCCCCACTCGGCCTCTTCCTGCTCCTTTCTGATCCCTCCCCCCAGCGTGCCCCACCCTCACTCCACCTCTTCCTGCCCTCTGCTCCTCCTCCTTTCCCCCAGAGCATCTTGCCTGCTGCGGAACAGCTGACCTGCAGTGGGCGAGCCGGGGGCACCGCGAGGGAGAGGAAGGAGCTGATCGGCAGGGCTCGCCGGTGGGTGCTGAGCCCTGGAGCACCCACGGAGTCGGCACCTGTGCTCTGTAGCGAGGTCTCTGTAGTCAGAAGCTACCGGTGCAGCACTCAGCTCGTGTTGGGCGATGATAACAGTCGGCTGCGTGCGCGTTCCCTCCGTGCGCTGCCCCGGCTCTGCGCATATCGCTGACACAGCAGACCCCGAATGACCACAGGCTCTAGTGAGGTACGAAGGCACGTCGGCCAGGTTTATTGCTCAAACGAAGTGCAGGGATAGTTCCCCATAGACTCGACAGGGCATACTATGAATTTGTGCTCCCTGGCAATGGACACAGCTCAGTCAGCGGCGGGACTTTCCGCTGCCCCCTAGGCCGGACAGAGACACCCCCCCAGGGATGTATCTTATACACAGGTACAAACAAGTTACACAACGTTCCTGGCGTATCGAGGTGCAACCCCTTTCCGTAACTATGCACCACCCTTCTACGCAGTGAGGTGCCGCCTCTCACCTTGTACATGTTGGTTCGAACAAAACAACTCTCTCCATCACACTAGCCTTTTGCCCCTGTCCTTGTTGTCTATGTGGATGGTATCAGAATGTTCTTGTACCATTTGTGGACGGTCCTGGTATCCAATACACTTTAGATCTATGTTTGTGCAACAGCATATCTTTATGCACCATCAGCCTTTTCCTTGCCAGCTTCTGCGAGCAGGGTCTGCCTCTGGCTCACAGCTTAACTTTGCTTTATGTTAGCAAAGTCTTGACCATTACTTTAGCTCAGGCCTTAGCTCTCATACCTGGCCTCTGATACCAAGGGTTTATGTTTCAGGGCCGCATCTTACTACCGTCTCAATCAGGGATGTGAAAAAGCCCCCCCCCCCGCCCCACACACAGCCAGCATTGCAATGTGTAGATGCAGCTGTGCCAATGGAAGAGCGCTTAGCTAACGTCGTTCGAGGAGGAAGTGTTCCTACAAAAACTCCTGTCAGCATCTACGCCTGGTCTATACTTAAGAGTGAGGTCGACACAGCAACTAGAGACTTAATTTTGTTAAAAAAAAAAAGAGAGAGACTAAGAGGACAAATGAGAAGTCCTGACAAAGCCCTGGCTGGGATGATTTAGTTGGGATTGGTCCTGCTTTGAGCAGGGGGTGGGACTAGATGACCTCCTGAGGTCCCTTCCAACCCTGATCTTCTAGGATTCTATGATTCTAAGTCTGCTCAAAAATTTTTATAAAACAATTTCTTTTGTAATATGCATGTAAGCAGTGTCAGGATGAGCTCCACCCTGACATCTGGTGGTGAGGTGCGGCAAGTTGTGGAAAAGAACTTCAGGGGCCGATGTCATTTGCATAGGCACACCCACCACGCCTAGAATGAGACCATAGCTGCTCAAATGGTCACTTTGGCTGCTGTGGGATCCCCAGCGTCTCTGTTATTGGGGCAGGAAGAATAAATTGTTATTACCCTGATTATGGGAACTGTGCTTGGAACTGTACGTGGCCTTTTGTTATGATGGAGGGATTCACCATCAACTAAGTAGCACTCGCTAGGCAAGGGTCATGGGTTCCAAAACTGTGTGAATAGAGAGAGGCTGGGGACAAGTATTAATACTTGGTGGCATGGGCCCCTTGGTGAGGGCCTTACATGCTAATTGCACTTCCTCCTCTCTCCACTGTGGAATATCAGAGCTAATTTTGATTTCATTAGAAGTCTAGTTATAGGCTGCTGAGCTCACTTTGGGCTGACAGCGCACCAGCACTGGGGCTCCCCTACTACAAGCTGAATTCACCTAAGAGCTGAAATCACTGAGTGTTGTGTTAAGTAGTGGGGGAGCCTGAAGATATATTGTGGAGCAGTTTGCGGCACGGCTGGTGAAGCAGTTCAACGCGGAGCAGTGTGTGGATGGCAGGAGCTGCTTGTGGGTCGTGGAGCTGAGCGAAGGAGTTCGTGGGGCAGCTGGCGGAGCGGAGCGCAGTGGAGCGAAGGAGTTCGTGGAGCGAAGGAGTTCGTGGGGCGGCTGGCGGAGCGGAGCGCAGCTGAGCGAAGGAGTTCGTGGGGCGGCTGGCGGAGCGGAGCGCAGCTGAGCGAAGGAGTTTGTGGGGCGGCTGGCGGAGCGGAGCGCCGCTATGGAGCTATGGGGCGGTCAGCTTCAGATCATGTAAGGTGCCTCTTATCCCCGTCCCATTTCCACCCAGGTTGGGAGGTAAAGCTCCGCAGATAAACTTTCGAACTCTGGGGCTGCCCTGACCAGGGACAGAGACTTTTGGGGCATTGGACTTTTGGGACTTTGGGTGATTTGGGGTTGCTGGACTCAAGAACCAAAGGGAAAAGGGCATGCCCCAATTTGCCTGGGGTGGGTTTTTTGTTTTGCTCATGGGTTGTGTTATGAATCCTGTTGGTGGTGTTTCCCCAACATAATGCCACATTGTTTCTCTCTGTTATTAAAAGGCTTTTGCTACACTCAGGCTATGTGCTTGCGAGAGGAGAAGTATTGCCTCTTGGAGACGCCCAGCGGGGGTGGTATATATTTGTCCCAGGTCACTGGGTGGGGGCTCGAGCCGGTTTGCATTGTGTTATTGGAATGGATCCCCTAGATATTGAACCCGGCCCTTGTTGCTGCCAACTCTGACGGGCAGAAGGGTTACATGCAGAATACAGGTTTTATCAGCAAGAGTTTGGAAGGACCTGGATAATTCACACATAGCTTTCCACTCATGCAAAGGAGCAGAGCTGAGACCTCTATGACACATGAATTAAGCTAAATGTAAGGCACCAGTTTAAGATATCCTCAGAGGCTTGCTCTAGTCTAACTAAATCAAATTAAAAAAGGGATTTTGGTTAAAGTGGTGCAACTTTTGCCTGTAGACCAGGCCTGAACTTGGTATCATGTTGTCACGCTGCCCGGAGAGACTCAAGGGCATGGGTACCAACCTCAGGGCAAACTGCCAGAAATAGGGCACAAACCCCCAAACTGGGTGTGAGGTCTATGTTTCGATTTCACAAAAACCAAATATCAAGTGTAAACTCCTCAGGCATCATAACAGCCCAATCATGGAGTCACAGACAGTCGCCTGGGGTACCCTGCTCGATTTTGCCACCCAGGCAAGCCTGCCTTTGTGATGGATGGTCACTTACACCAAAAATCACAGCAATATTTAGCATCTGAAGAAGTGGGTATTCACCCATGAAAGCTTATGCTCCAATAGTCTGTGAGTCTATAAGGTGCCACAGGACCCTTTGCTGCTTTCACAGATCCAGACTAACACAGCCACCCCTCGGATACTTAGCAATATTTAGGTTTCTCCCAGTTCCAAAGGACCCGTCACTTATACCATGCCAACTGCACTTTAGATCTCGCACCAAAGATGATGCTTGTGGCCACTCCTATAATAAACTCACTAAGAATTGATTCATTAAGAAAAGGAAAGAAGAATTCCTCATTTACAAGATTAATGCAGGTAAACATATATGCACACACGGGGTGGGAACCGTGGTAATAGGTCATCTCCATACGCTCCTTAGGGCTAACCCAGGCTAACCTGGGATTCTTTTGCCTGTGTTATGTAGCTCTTTTGCACTTTCAGAGTTCAAGCCACATAAAGATGATGATTTTTCTTGTCAGGCAGTTTTAGTCCCTCCCTTCCCCCAGAGTTTAAGCTGACAGGATGAGCGCTTCTGCCCCTCCCCTCTTCATGGGTGTGCAGGGGAACAACCCACAAAGTCTTTGGTTTATGACAGTGGCTCTCAACCTTTCCAGACGACTCTTCCCCTTTCAGGAGTTTGATTTGTCTTGTGTGCCCCCAAGTTTCCCCTCACTTAAAAATGACCTGCTTACAAAATCAGACCAAAAAATACAAAAGTATCACAGTGCTGTCAAAGCGCACTATTACCGAAAAATTGCTGCCTTTCTCATTCTTATCGTACAATTATAAAATAAATCCATTGGGATACAAATATTGCACTTACATTTCAGTGGACAGTCTATAGAGCCGTGTAAACACGTCATGGTCTGTATGAACTTTTAGTTTGCACTGACTTTGCTCGTGCTTTTTATGTGGCCTGTTGTAAAACTAGAAAAAGCCTAGATGAGTTGATGGACCCTCTGGAAGACCTCTGCGTATCCCCAGGGGTACATGTACCCCTGGTTGAGAATCACTGGTGTATGATGTCCCACAATGGCCTGTTTGGATCCAATAAGCCTTCCTGATGGGCAGGAGATAACCCTTCCCGGGGCAAACCAGTATTTCACACTCGATGAGGTTTCTTTCCTGGCTGGGTTTACGGTTTCAGAGCAAACGTTTTACAAAGCCCTCAAGTAGTACCACTAGAGCAGGGGATACAGACATTACAAGTGAAATTAAGGCAGGCAGCAACTCACAAGCATTTCCTAAAGTCTGAACACATTTTTGTAAGCTTAACATCTATATTAACAACCCTCACACACAGACTGGTTTCCAGCTCTGAATTTGTCAGGGCTGAGGCCTAGAGTCTTGGCATGAGCTGGCACCTGGTCGGCCAGCGTCACACCTGCCTCCAGCTGACATTGGATTGGTTGGGTTTTTTTCATGCATTACAGGCAAATTGATTTCTTGGTGATGTTGTTTTGACTTTTTTTCTTCTCCCTCCAAAGCCTTTGCCAGGACTCTTTGGGTATCTTCAGCAAGGTCGCTTATAAAGTTATCCAGCATAAACTTTGTTGTGCCAAAAGAAACCTGTGCAGAAAACAGTGACCCGACCACTGGCATACTCCAGGCAAAGTAAGTCAGATACATCACTCCCTCACCTGCAGACTTTTCCAGCAACTTCAGTACAAGGTCAGTTGTTATTTCGGTAACCAGTGGAGAACTTATCACGGCCTTCAGATCTTTCTCCCGCTTCCCAACCTGTTCAGCGAGTGCAGTGAGGGAGTCAAAATTCAGGCCAAAATTCTTGCAGTAATCTCTCATGCAACCCACCAAGACAGACATGTCAGCAACAAGAGAGAGACCTGGAAGAGGAATAGCACCAGGACCGCCCGACAAGGTAGCTGGATTACATGTGGTCTTCTGCATAGCTGTTTTCTTCTCCTGCAGGGTCAAGCATGAGGTATCGAGCAGCTTTTGCAACATAGCATGGCAGAGTTCTTTATCCAGAGTTTCCTTCAGGAGGGGAAAATCGTGCTTGTCAGATTCCCAGCTGGAGAGGAGAAAAACCTGAGGGTCATTCACCCCTGCTCTTTGCAGATGGGCTTTGCAGTCCTCTCTGATCTGTTGCAGGGTTCTCACCTCACTATAGTTTATTTTTCTCTTTTCAGCCCCCAAGTCTTGGTCCACTTTGGAGCGCACAAAATAAAACTTCTTCATGTTCTCCTGGATCTTCTCTGCAAGGTTGGCATGAATATCTCTGAAGCGTGTAGCAGTGACAATAAGGAAAAAATCATATCCTGACAAGTATTTATCAGTCATCTTGTGTTCAATTGACTGAAAATTTGGCGTTCCGATTCCTGGAAGGTCCCATAAGAAAACATTAGGGTATTCAGGATGTGAATACATGGTTGACCACACTGTCGTTTCCACCACCCCGACCTCAGCGGCTCCTATATCCCCATCAGCTAAGCCCAGGAAGGCATTGACAAATGATGACTTTCCAGAGCCCGACTCCCCGATGACAGCAATTTCGAATAATCTGGGGGACTTGATCATCCGCTGTGCTATCGAAGCTGCTTTTTTAAGGTTTCCTTCTTGGACAGCAGCTTTGAATTCTTCTTCGCTCATAGTGGGAGATTTTTTCCCAACCACTACTGGGTCAATGGACTTTTACTGAGACTTCCTGTGAGCCGTTCAAACGACCTAAGCTGCCTGTCTTTGAAAAAGAGACCAAATATTTCAGTTATTAAAAATAAATGGAATTAATCTCCCCTATGACCATACCATTATATCTCCCATAAGTCCTCAAGACCTAGGGCCAGATCCTGGAGCTACGGCTGTTTTATCCCAGCTGGGAATCTGTCCCCAATCACCCCAGGGGAGCTACGGCCCCTTGACCCAAGCTGGCAAGCTGCCCCTTCATTACTGTGTTATTAGTACTATTCTATTTTGGCCAAGCAAAGTGAGGTCCTACATGCAACTTGATGGCATTTCTCTGTTTGTTTGTCTGTCCGTTGGACAAGCAGAACGGGGAAATAGACACACTGGGTACGTCTACACTGCAGTAAAACACCTGTGGCTGGCCTGTGTCGGCTGACTCGGGTTCATGGGGCTTGGGCTGTGCGGCAATAAAATTACAGTGTAGACCTCGGGGCTTGGGCTGGATCCCGGGCTCTGGGCCCCTCGGGGGACACGGGCCAGCTGCAGATGGTTTACTGCAGTGTAGATGTACCCACTGAGCCCTTGGCAACTGGTTAACTGGCCAAGCAGCTTTAACCAACTCTGTAAGGGCAGGTCTACACTACAGGCTGGCACTGATGCAGCTGCACCACCGTAAGGCTTCTGGTGAAGATGTTCTCAGCTGACAGGAGATATCTCCCATCGGCTTCATGGCTCCACCTCTGCGAGAGGTAGCAGCTATGTCAGGGCAGACGATTTCCTTGCTGTCTACACAGGGGGTCAGATTGGTATAAACCAGGTCTCTCAGGGGATTTTTTCACCCCCCCTCCCCCCGAGCACTGTTGTTAGACCAAAGTAAGTGTGTGGTGTAGACAAAATCCAAGAACCAGTTGATGGCCCTATTAACACCTTCACAGCTCTCCAATCTCTCCTGCCCCAGACCTGGAGAAGAGCCCTGGGTAGCTCCGGAGCTCGTCTCTCTCTCGGACAGAAGTTGGTCCAATAAAAGCTATTCCCTCCCCCACCTTGTCTCTCTAATATCCTGGGACCCACGTGGCTACAGCTACACCACAAACAACATTCTCCCAACGGAACGGAACATGTCGACATCTTAATGACTGATCTCACAGACAGAAAGAAAAGATATAATAATGGGAGGGGGATGGGAAGCATACAGAGCCCCTGGCTTGGGATAGGGAGTCTTTCAAATAGAGGGGGATGCGTGGGGGCACCCAGGAAGCTTGTGAAGAGACAGAAGGTCAGGTATGGCTGGAAGAAGACAAAGTGGGAAGAAATCTACCTTGAACCCAGACTGTAACTTGTTCAGTCTTAGCCGCTAGAAAGCATATTTATTTACTTTTATTTGCTTGTCATCATTTTTGTCTTTATCGCTTGTACCTGAATTCACTGAGCCTAACAAAAGAGAGGATTTCCGTCTACACTATGAACCTCACACCACCACAGCTGTGCCGCTGCAGCCATGCTCTGTAAGGTACGCAGGAGAGAGATCTCCTGCCCACGAAATAAAACCACCCCCAATGAAGGGTACTGGGCTGTGGGAGTGGGGGAGATCCATGCATGTTGGGGTCCTGGGCAGGGGGGTCTGCGTGGGGTACTGGGAAGTTGCAATGGGGCTGAGGATGGGGGCGGGGGCTGGATTCAGTGCATTTGTGTGGGAGGGTGCTGGGCATAGCGGGTCCATTGGGGGCTGGGCAGGGGGGGCTGCGTGGCGCGGCATGGACCCACCTCTACAGGGAAGGGGCATGCTGGCAGCACAGGGCTGGGCGGGGCAGCGTGCGTCTGGCGACTGCCGGTTTCTAAACAGTGCCCCACATTGGGCGTGACCGCCCCCGCCGTGCCTTGCCCCTGGCCGGCCCCTCGCTCCAAGGACCGACCTCCCTGCGCCATGTTCCATTGCTCCCATCGGGGCCCACAGAAAGTTTATCCGGCCCAGACTGGGTCAGAGCAATGGTTCATCTAGCCCAGTATCCTGTCTTCCAAGAGTGGCCAATGCCAGGTGCCCCAGAGAGAACGAACAGAATAATCAGGGAAGCATCAAGTGACCCATCCCCTCTTGCCCTGTCCAGCTCATGGCAGTCAAAGCTTAGGGACACCATCCCTGCCCGTCCTGGCTCATAGACATTGATGAATCTACCCTCCATGAACGTATCTCATTCTGTTTTTAGCCTAGTTATATTTTTGGCCTTCACAACATCCCCGGGCAAACAAGTTCCACAGGGTGCCTGTGTGTTGGGTGAAGAAGCACTGCCTTGTGTTTGTTTTAAACCCGCTGCCTGTTAATTTGACTGGGTGACCCCTGCTGGTTGTGTTATGTGAAGGGGTAAATAACACTTCCTTCTTCACTCTCTCCTTCCATTCATAGGATCATGGAATTGCAGGACGGGAAGGGACCTCGAGAGGTCGTCTAGTCCAGTCCCAGGCACTCAAGGCAGGGTTACGTAATAACTAGACCATCCCTGACAGATGTTTGTCTAACCTGCTCTTAAAAACCTCTAATGACGGCGATTCCACAACCTCCCTAGGCAATTTGTTCTTGACAGTTAGGAAGTTTTTCCTGATGTCCAACCTAAACCTCATGGTTGTACAGACTGACATTCTGGCATGGGTGGCTTTATTGCATCGGCGTAACGGGGCGCTTACGTTGTCCGGAGACAAATTAGCGTGTAGACACGTGCACAGATAGGTGGACGCAAAGTGACTTATGTCAACCAAATTCTGTAGCACAGACCAGGCCGCAGGCTCTCCTGTTGAAGCTTTGGATCAATAGTTAAAGAGAGACTGGGCCAGACAGAGGGCGCGTGAGAATGACTGTAGAGCCTGGTGGTGAGAGCACCCACCTGGAAAACACAGTGTGGAGTTCGCCCGCTCACTGACCCTTCAATTATCTATCCACCACGGAACAGCGTCACCAGGAGAGACTCGGGGAGCCGGCGTCAGCCAGTCACCTTATGCCAGGGGCTACCGCAGCTGCCACTGGCTGACCCATTTGAGCAGTACCGGGTTCACCACGGCGCTGGGCCCACACTCAGAAGGGGCCCCGGTGTCCGGACTTGCTGCTTCAGCCTCCAGCGACCAGCCCGATCCCCCGGCCGGCTGAGCTGGCCAGGAAAACTGCCCCTGCCGCCAGTGAGTGCCGGGGGCCAGTTCCCCCCTGCCCCCCAAGTCCCAAGGCAGGGAGCCAGGGGAGTAGAGTGGAGCGGGCTGGGGCCGGGTCACTCCACTTCCTGCCGCCCTGTGGCTGCGTGCTGGGTGGAGCTCACAGAAATTAGACTTGAGCTCTGCTGCGTGTTTTTTCAATAGATTGCGTGGTACTTTCAGTTTCCATATTGCTGCATCACAGACTTACAGGAAGAGAGAGACACAGAGAGAGAGAGAGAGATGGCTGAAACACAAAGGATTACCATATTTCTTTAACTTCCCGAGAAGGTTCCAGGAATGGAAGCACCCAGGGGTGGAAGGTAAGAGATTTTCTGCTCCAGGGTGGGTTGGTGAAATTGATTCCTTGTGTCATTTTAGCAGCTTCTTCATGTCTGTAAGTTCAAGGCACAAGTGATAGAAAATGGTTGCTATGAAGGTCTCGCTGAAAATAGCTTCTAGATACTTCCGTATTTACCATTCCACACTCAACTCCCCCCTGGTCACCCAGCCAAAGACAACTCCAAGGGCTTGTCGTCAGAGCTGGGCAAAACAGTTTTGCCCAAAACATTTGTGTGTGTGTGGGGCGGGGGGCGGTGCAAAAAATGCAGGTTTGGTGATACTGAAATGTTTTGTGAATTTCAGTTGATTTTGCCAAATTATTCATTGGGGGGAGGGGCACCCTAATTGCAGGAAAAAACAGAAATGTTTCCTAATGACATTTTGTAAATGAAAAGTTTTAGAGTGGCTTTTTGTGTCACAATTTCCTCTGATTTCTTTAATTCCACAATGACTAAAAAAATGGCAGAACTGAAATGAAATGTTTCCTTTGTCCCAAAACAAAACAAAAATTTAACTCGTTAATGAGCTGACAGGTTTAAAAAGTTCTGTTTTCGGTTCAACCCCAAATGCTTTTTATTCCCCTGACTTTTCAAAATTGCCAGCAAACTGTGAATTATTATTATTATTATTATCCATTATTTTCCCAGCTCTAGATTCACAGAGTCATAGGACTGGAAGCGAGCTCAAGAGGGTTTTTAGTCCAGTTCGTAGCACTCATGAGAGGACAAAGTATTATTTAGACCCAAGGCCACAGGTCGGGGGGGTCATGCAGGTCAAGTGTCCCCCCAGCAACTGGCCCAGGTCGGGAGTGGACCAACGCCTCTTCCCTCTGCTGGGGTGTTGACTGTCACTAAAACCTGTTTGTGTTAATTTATGTAGCTTTGTATGCAAAAGCATAAAGGGGCCTATTCAAGGTGCTGCGTGCCCCTGCCATAAGTTACAAAATCAGAAATAAAATTAACCAGCTCACTAACCCCGGGCTATTTTCTGGGAGGGCCTGTGTGTTCCAGAGTGGACAGTTTTCAGCCCACTCCCTTTGCTATCAGAACTCAAATGCAGGGCCGGATTAACTTTTTGTGGGCCCAGCACCATACATATTTGTGGGCCCCCATGGGGCAAGGTGCAGGGGGGCGGGATGGTCAGTCTCGAGAGTGAAGGGTGGGCTGGGGGCAATGAGGCTCAGTGCAGCGGGAGCAGCCCTGGTCCACACAGCCCAGCAGGAGGGCACGGTTTACAAATCTGCAGCTGCCAGACGCACACCGGCCTGCCCAGCCCTGTGCTGCCAGCCTATGACCCTTCCCCTTGAGGGTGGGCCCGCACCACACCGCCCCCCTGCCCAGTGCCCCACCCTTATGCCCAGCGCCCCCTGCCCATAGATCTCCCCACTGCCCCCCACTTTCCTCACAGCCCACCATCACAGCTGCACAGCACCCCATATTCCTGAGGGGATTCTGCACCAAAAAAAATAAAAATTCTGCACGTAATAGTTTAAAATTCTGCAAATTTTATTTGTCCAATAAATAAATGTGGAGGCTCCAACATGGCAGTGGGGAGCACAGGCCACTGGTTGCATGGAGGTGGGAGATCCCTGCAGCCTCCCCCCACCCCACCCCGGGACAGGGACTCAGCAGTGAGGCTGCACCCGACCCTGACACAATGCAAGGGCCAGGCCTGTCCCAGCAACACCCTGGGGCCTTGCCCCCCTGTGCCAGGCGCACCAGGTGTGGGTGAGCAGGCTCAGCCCAGCAGCAGGATCCAAGTGCAGAGGGACTTAGTGTGGGGGGATCCAGGTGAGGGTAAGAGAGTTCGCTGTGGGGCAATCTGGGTGCGGGCGGCTCAGTGGGCGATCTGGATGCACAGAAGCTCATTGGGGGGTTCCAGGTGCAGGGGCAAATGGGACTCTGCAGGGGATCCCGGTGAAGGTGTCTGGGGCTCAGCAGGGGGGGTCTAGTGCAGTGGAGGTGGGGTTCATTTGGGTGGGGGTCCAGTTGCAGGTGGTTGGGGCTCTGTGGGGAGGGTGTCAGGGGGGTTCATCGGGGTGGTACAGATGCAGGGGAGGTGGGGCTTGTCAGGGTGAGGGTTCAATGGGCCTGCTGAACAGGGGAGCCCCAGCTTCTGCCAAGGGGCTGCCGCAGGCTGGGCTCCAGCCTCCCCCCGCTTCTCTTCCCCATCCCATGCCCCTTCCCCCCTGCCCCATCTCCTCACCACCTCACCCTCTTCCTTCCCACTGCCTCTTCCCCTTGCCCCCACTTCCCCCTCCCCTTCTCTTCCCCATCCCATGTCCCTTCCCCACCGCTCCATCCCCGCCCCAGCTCCCACTTCCCCCTCCCCTTCTCTTCCCCATCCCTTGCCCCTTCCCCACTGCCCCATCTCCTCCCCACCCCACCCCCTTCATCCCCACTGCCTCTTTCCCCCATCCCCCACTTCCCCCATCCCCTTCTCTTCCCCATCCCATGCCCCTTCCCCACTGCCCCATCTCCTCCCCACGCCACCCCCTTTCTTCCCCACTGCCTCTTTCCCTGCTTCCCCTGCTTCCTTCTCTTCCCCATCTCATGCCCCTTCCCCACTGCCCCATCTCCTCCCCATCCCACCCCCCTTGTCCTCACTGCTTCTTTCCCCCAGCCCCTGCTTCCCCTGGCCCCTTTTCTTCCCTTCCCCATCCCAGGCCCCTTCCCCACTGCCCCATCTCTTTCCCATCCCACCCCCCTTGTCCTCACTGCCTCTTTCCCCCAGCCCCCGCTTCCCTGGCCCCCGCTTCCTTTGCCCCCTTCTCCTCCCCACCCCACCCACTTCCTTCCCCCCTGCCTCTTTCCCCCTAGCCCCAGCCTGCCCCTGCCCTTCCCCCCCATAGGCACTCACTGTCGTAGGGAAAACAGGATGGCTCCCAGCACACAGAAGGGGAGCTCAACCAGCAACACTGCTGGGGCCAGTCAGGGACCCTCTGGCCCCCCGGAAGCGGCACAACCAGCCAGGACCAGCAGGGCCATCCCTTGACATTGTGGTGCCCTACGCAGGGGAAGGGGGGGGTGTCCCCAGGCCTCCGCGCGGCGGGGGGGACTGTGCCCAAGGTCTGTGGGGGGCAGGAGCAGGCAGGCCCGACCCCACAGTCACGGGGCGACGGGAAGTGGAGTGACCTGGCCCCAGCCCACTCCACTCTACTCCCCTGGCTCCCTGCCTTGGGACTTGGGGGGCAGGGGGGAACTGGCCCCCGGCACTCACTGGCGGCAGGGGCAGTTTTCCTGGCCAGCTCAGCCGGCCGGGGGATCGGGCTGGTCGCTGGAGGCTGAAGCAGCAAGTCCGGACACCGGGGCCCCTTCTGAGTGTGGGCCCAGCGCCGTGGTGAACCCGGTACTGCTCAAATGGGTCAGCCAGTGGCAGCTGCGGTAGCCCCTGGCATAAGGTGACTGGCTGACGCCGGCTCCCCGAGTCTCTCCTGGTGACGCTGTTCCGTGGTGGATAGATAATTGAAGGGTCAGTGAGCGGGCGAACTCCACACTGTGTTTTCCAGGTGGGTGCTCTCACCACCAGGCTCTACAGTCATTCTCACGCGCCCTCTGTCTGGCCCAGTCTCTCTTTAACTATTGATCCAAAGCTTCAACAGGAGAGCCTGCGGCCTGGTCTGTGCTACAGAATTTGGTTGACATAAGTCACTTTGCGTCCACCTATCTGTGCACGTGTCTACACGCTAATTTGTCTCCGGACAACGTAAGCGCCCCGTTACGCCGATGCAATAAAGCCACCCATGCCAGAATGTCAGTCTGTACAACCATGAGGTTTAGGTTGGACATCAGGAAAACCTTCCTAACTGTCAAGAACAAATTGCCTAGGGAGGTTGTGGAATCGCCGTCATTAGAGGTTTTTAAGAGCAGGTTAGACAAACATCTGTCAGGGATGGTCTAGTTATTACGTAACCCTGCCTTGAGTGCCTGGGACTGGACTAGACGACCTCTCGAGGTCCCTTCCCGTCCTGCAATTCCATGATTCTATGAATGGAAGGAGAGAGTGAAGAAGGAAGTGTTATTTACCCCTTCACATAACACAACCAGCAGGGGTCACCCAGTCAAATTAACAGGCAGCGGGTTTAAAACAAACACAAGGCAGTGCTTCTTCACCCAACACACAGGCACCCTGTGGAACTTGTTTGCCCGGGGATGTTGTGAAGGCCAAAAATATAACTAGGCTAAAAACAGAATGAGATCCGTTCATGGAGGGTAGATTCATCAATGTCTATGAGCCAGGACGGGCAGGGATGGTGTCCCTAAGCTTTGACTGCCATGAGCTGGACAGGGCAAGAGGGGATGGGTCACTTGATGCTTCCCTGATTATTCTGTTCATTCTCTCTGGGGCACCTGGCATTGGCCACTCTTGGAAGACAGGATACTGGGCTAGATGAACCACTGCTCTGACCCAGTCAGGGCCGGATAAACTTTCTGTGGGCCCCGATGGGAGCAATGGAACATGGCGCAGGGAGGTCGGTCCTTGGAGCGAGGGGCCGGCCAGGGGCAAGGCACGGCGGGGGCGGTCACGCCCAATGTGGGGCACTGTTTAGAAACCGGCAGTCGCCAGACGCACACTGCCCCGCCCAGCCCTGTGCTGCCAGCATGCCCCTTCCCTGTAGAGGTGGGTCCATGCCGCGCCACGCAGCCCCCCCTGCCCAGCCCCCAATGGACCCGCTATGCCCAGCACCCTCCCACACAAATGCACTGAATCCAGCCCCCGCCCCCATCCTCAGCCCCATTGCAACTTCCCAGTACCCCACGCAGACCCCCCTGCCCAGGACCCCAACATGCATGGATCTCCCCCACTCCCACAGCCCAGTACCCTTCATTGGGGGTGGTTTTATTTCGTGGGCAGGAGATCTCTCTCCTGCGTACCTTACAGAGCATGGCTGCAGCGGCACAGCTGTGGTGGTGTGAGGTTCATAGTGTAGACGGAAATCCTCTCTTTTGTTAGGCTCAGTGAATTCAGGTACAAGCGATAAAGACAAAAATGATGACAAGCAAATAAAAGTAAATAAATATGCTTTCTAGCGGCTAAGACTGAACAAGTTACAGTCTGGGTTCAAGGTAGATTTCTTCCCACTTTGTCTTCTTCCAGCCATACCTGACCTTCTGTCTCTTCACAAGCTTCCTGGGTGCCCCCACGCATCCCCCTCTATTTGAAAGACTCCCTATCCCAAGCCAGGGGCTCTGTATGCTTCCCATCCCCCTCCCATTATTATATCTTTTCTTTCTGTCTGTGAGATCAGTCATTAAGATGTCGACATGTTCCGTTCCGTTGGGAGAATGTTGTTTGTGGTGTAGCTGTAGCCACGTGGGTCCCAGGATATTAGAGAGACAAGGTGGGGGAGGGAATAGCTTTTATTGGACCAACTTCTGTCCGAGAGAGAGACGAGCTCCGGAGCTACCCAGGGCTCTTCTCCAGGTCTGGGGCAGGAGAGATTGGAGAGCTGTGAAGGTGTTAATAGGGCCATCAACTGGTTCTTGGATTTTGTCTACACCACACACTTACTTTGGTCTAACAACAGTGCTCGGGGGGGGGGGTGAAAAAATCCCCTGAGAGACCTGGTTTATACCAATCTGACCCCCTGTGTAGACAGCAAGGAAATCGTCTGCCCTGACATAGCTGCTGCCTCTCGCAGAGGTGGAGCCATGAAGCCGATGGGAGATATCTCCTGTCAGCTGAGAACATCTTCACCAGAAGCCTTACGGTGGTGCAGCTGCATCGGTGCCAGCTTGTAGTGTAGACCTGCCCTTACAGAGTTGGTTAAAGCTGCTTGGCCAGCTAACCAGTTGCCAAGGGCTCAGTGGGTACATCTACACTGCAGTAAACCATCTGCAGCTGGCCCGTGTCCCCAGAGAGGCCCAGAGCCCAGGATCCAGCCCAAGCCCCGAGGTCTACACTGTAATTTTATTGCCGCAGAGCCCAAGCCCCATGAACCCGAGTCAGCTGACACAGGCCAGCCACAGGTGTTTTACTGCAGTGTAGACGTACCCAGTGTGTCTATTTCCCCGTTCTGCTTGTCCAACGGACAGACAAACAAACAGAGAAATGCCATCAAGTTGCATGTAGGACCTCACTTTGCTTGGCCAAAATAGAATAGTACTAATAACACAGTAATGAAGGGGCAGCTTGCCAGCTTGGGTCAAGGGGCCGTAGCTCCCCTGGGGTGATTGGGGACAGATTCCCAGCTGGGATAAAACAGCCGTAGCTCCAGGATCTGGCCCTAGGTCTTGAGGACTTATGGGAGATATAATGGCATGGTCATAGGGGAGATTAATTCCATTTATTTTTAATAACTGAAATATTTGTTCTCTTTTTCAAAGACAGGCAGCTTAGGTCGTTTGAACGGCTCACAGGAAGTCTCAGTAAAAGTCCATTGACCCAGTAGTGGTTGGGAAAAAATCTCCCACTATGAGCGAAGAAGAATTCAAAGCTGCTGTCCAAGAAGGAAACCTTAAAAAAGCAGCTTCGATAGCACAGCGGATGATCAAGTCCCCCAGATTATTCGAAATTGCTGTCATCGGGGAGTCGGGCTCTGGAAAGTCATCATTTGTCAATGCCTTCCTGGGCTTAGCTGATGGGGATATAGGAGCCGCTGAGGTCGGGGTGGTGGAAACGACAGTGTGGTCAACCATGTATTCACATCCTGAATACCCTAATGTTTTCTTATGGGACCTTCCAGGAATCGGAACGCCAAATTTTCAGTCAATTGAACACAAGATGACTGATAAATACTTGTCAGGATATGATTTTTTCCTTATTGTCACTGCTACACGCTTCAGAGATATTCATGCCAACCTTGCAGAGAAGATCCAGGAGAACATGAAGAAGTTTTATTTTGTGCGCTCCAAAGTGGACCAAGACTTGGGGGCTGAAAAGAGAAAAATAAACTATAGTGAGGTGAGAACCCTGCAACAGATCAGAGAGGACTGCAAAGCCCATCTGCAAAGAGCAGGGGTGAATGACCCTCAGGTTTTTCTCCTCTCCAGCTGGGAATCTGACAAGCACGATTTTCCCCTCCTGAAGGAAACTCTGGATAAAGAACTCTGCCATGCTATGTTGCAAAAGCTGCTCGATACCTCATGCTTGACCCTGCAGGAGAAGAAAACAGCTATGCAGAAGACCACATGTAATCCAGCTACCTTGTCGGGCGGTCCTGGTGCTATTCCTCTTCCAGGTCTCTCTCTTGTTGCTGACATGTCTGTCTTGGTGGGTTGCATGAGAGATTACTGCAAGAATTTTGGCCTGAATTTTGACTCCCTCACTGCACTCGCTGAACAGGTTGGGAAGCGGGAGAAAGATCTGAAGGCCGTGATAAGTTCTCCACTGGTTACCGAAATAACAACTGACCTTGTACTGAAGTTGCTGGAAAAGTCTGCAGGTGAGGGAGTGATGTATCTGACTTACTTTGCCTGGAGTATGCCAGTGGTCGGGTCACTGTTTTCTGCACAGGTTTCTTTTGGCACAACAAAGTTTATGCTGGATAACTTTATAAGCGACCTTGCTGAAGATACCCAAAGAGTCCTGGCAAAGGCTTTGGAGGGAGAAGAGAAAAAGTCAAAACAACATCACCAAGAAATCAATTTGCCTGTAATGCATGAAAAAAACCCAACCAATCCAATCTCAGCTGGAGGCAGGTCTGACGCTGGCCGACCAGGTGCCAGCTCATGCCAAGACTCTAGGCCTCAGCCCTGACAAATTCAGAGCTGGAAACCAGTCTGTGTGTGAGGGTTGTTAATATAGATGTTAAGCTTACAAAAAAGTGTTCAGACTTTAGGAAATGCTTGTGAGTTGCTGCCTGCCTTAATTTCACTTGTAATGTCTGTATCCCCTGCTCTAGTGGTACTACTTGAGGGCTTTGTAAAACGTTTGCTCTGAAACCGTAAACCCAGCCAGGAAAGAAACCTCATCAAGTGTGAAATACTGGTTTGCCCCGGGAAGGGTTATCTCCTGCCCATCAGGAAGGCTTATAGATCCAAACAGGCCATTGTGGGACATCATACACCAGTGATTCTCAACCAGGGGTACATGTACCCCTGGGGATACGCAGAGGTCTTCCAGAGGGTCCATCAACTCATCTAGGCTTTTTCTAGTTTTACAACAGGCCACATAAAAAGCACGAGCGAAGTCAGTGTAAACTAAAAGTTCATACAGACCATGACGTGTTTACACGGCTCTATAGACTGTCCACTGAAATGTAAGTGCAATATTTGTATCCCAATGGATTTATTTTATAATTGTACGATAAGAATGAGAAAGGCAGCAATTTTTCGGTAATAGTGCGCTTTGACAGCACTGTGATACTTTTGTATTTTTTGGTCTGACTTTGTAAGCAGGTCATTTTTAAGTGAGGGGAAACTTGGGGGCACACAAGACAAATCAAACTCCTGAAAGGGGAAGAGTCGTCTGGAAAGGTTGAGAGCCACTGTCATAAACCAAAGACTTTGTGGGTTGTTCCCCTGCACACCCATGAAGAGGGGAGGGGCAGAAGCGCTCATCCTGTCAGCTTAAACTCTGGGGGAAGGGAGGGACTAAAACTGCCTGACAAGAAAAATCATCATCTTTATGTGGCTTGAACTCTGAAAGTGCAAAAGAGCTACATAACACAGGCAAAAGAATCCCAGGTTAGCCTGGGTTAGCCCTAAGGAGCGTATGGAGATGACCTATTACCACGGTTCCCACCCCCTGTGTGCATATATGTTTACCTGCATTAATCTTGTAAATGAGGAATTCTTCTTTCCTTTTCTTAATGAATCAATTCTTAGTGAGTTTATTATAGGAGTGGCCACAAGCATCATCTTTGGTGCGAGATCTAAAGTGCAATTGGCATGGTATAAGTGACGGGTCCTTTGGAACTGGGAGAAACCTAAATATTGCTAAGTATCCGAGGGGTGGCCGTGTTAGTCTGGATCTGTGAAAGCAGCAAAGGGTCCTGTGGCACCTTATAGACTCACAGACTATTGGAGCATAAGCTTTCATGGGTGAATACCCACTTCTTCAGATGCTAAATATTGCTGTGATTTTTGGTGTAAGTGACCATCCATCACAAAGGCAGGCTTGCCTGGGTGGCAAAATCGAGCAGGGTACCCCAGGCGACTGTCTGTGACTCCATGATTGGGCTGTTATGGTGCCTGAGGAGTTTACACTTGATATTTGGTTTTTGTGAAATCGAAACATAGACCTCACACCCAGTTTGGGGGTTTGTGCCCTATTTCTGGCAGTTTGCCCTGAGGTTGGTACCCATGCCCTTGAGTCTCTCCGGGCAGCGTGACAACATGATACCAAGTTCAGGCCTGGTCTACAGGCAAAAGTTGCACCACTTTAACCAAAATCCCTTTTTTAATTTGATTTAGTTAGACTAGAGCAAGCCTCTGAGGACATCTTAAACTGGTGCCTTACATTTAGCTTAATTCATGTGTCATAGAGGTCTCAGCTCTGCTCCTTTGCATGAGTGGAAAGCTATGTGTGAATTATCCAGGTCCTTCCAAACTCTTGCTGATAAAACCTGAATTCTGCATATTACAAAAGAAATTGTTTTATAAAAATTTTTGAGCAGACTTAGAATCATAGAATCCTAGAAGATCAGGGTTGGAAGGGACCTCAGGAGGTCATCTAGTCCCACCCCCTGCTCAAAGCAGGACCAATCCCAACTAAATCATCCCAGCCAGGGCTTTGTCAGGACTTCTCATTTGTCCTCTTAGTCTCTCTCTTTTTTTTTTTAACAAAATTAAGTCTCTAGTTGCTGTGTCGACCTCACTCTTAAGTATAGACCAGGCGTAGATGCTGACAGGAGTTTTTGTAGGAACACTTCCTCCTCGAACGACGTTAGCTAAGCGCTCTTCCATTGGCACAGCTGCATCTACACATTGCAATGCTGGCTGTGGGGGGTGGGGTGGCTTTTTCACATCCCTGATTGAGACGGTAGTAAGATGCGGCCCTGAAACATAAACCCTTGGTATCAGAGGCCAGGTATGAGAGCTAAGGCCTGAGCTAAAGTAATGGTCAAGACTTTGCTAACATAAAGCAAAGTTAAGCTGTGAGCCAGAAGCAGACCCTGCTCGCAGAAGCTGGCAAGGAAAAGGCTGATGGTGCATAAAGATATGCTGTTGCACAAACATAGATCTAAAGTGTATTGGATACCAGGACCGTCCACAAATGGTACAAGAACATTCTGATACCATCCACATAGACAACAAGGACAGGGGCAAAAGGCTAGTGTGATGGAGAGAGTTGTTTTGTTCGAACCAACATGTACAAGGTGAGAGGCGGCACCTCACTGCGTAGAAGGGTGGTGCATAGTTACGGAAAGGGGTTGCACCTCGATACGCCAGGAACGTTGTGTAACTTGTTTGTACCTGTGTATAAGATACATCCCTGGGGGGGGTGTCTCTGTCCGGCCTAGGGGGCAGCGGAAAGTCCCGCCGCTCACTGAGCTGTGTCCATTGCCAGGGAGCACAAATTCATAGTATGCCCTGTCGAGTCTATGGGGAACTATCCCTGCACTTCGTTTGAGCAATAAACCTGGCCGACGTGCCTTCGTACCTTACTAGAGCCTGTGGTCATTCGGGGTCTGCTGTGTCAGCGATCTGCGCAGAGCCGGGGCAGCGCACGGAGGGAACGCGCACGCAGCCGACTGTTATCATCGCCCAACACGAGCTGAGTGCTGCACTGGTAGCTTCTGACTACAGAGACCTCGCTACAGAGCACAGGTGCCGACTCCGTGGGTGCTCAAGGGCTCAGCACCCACCGGCGGGCCCTGCCGATCAGCTCCTTCCTCTCCCTCGCGGTGCCCCCGGCTCGCCCACTGCAGGTCAGCTGTTCCGCAGCAGGCAAGATGCTCTGGGGGAAAGGAGGAGGAGCAGAGGGCAGGAAGAGGTGGAGTGAGGGTGGGGCACGCTGGGGGGAGGGGTCAGAAAGGAGCAGGAAGAGGCCGAGTGGGGGTGGGCCGTGGGGGAAGGGGTGGAGTGGGGGGCAGGGCCTGGGGCAGAACAGGGGTCGAGCACCCCTGGGGAAACCAGAAGGTCGGGGCCTCTGCTACAGAATTAGGTCGGCGCAAGGCAGCTTATGTCCACCTAACCACGGGAGCGTCCACACTTACATTTCACGCCCGCCGACCTAACTTCCCTGCCACCCCAACGTAATGACTCCACCTCCACGAGCGGTGCAGAGTCAAGGTCGTTGTAGTTAGGTAGATGCAGTGACAGGAGAGACACTGTGTTGCTCACATCGACGGTTACCCGCTGTCAGGAGCCATCCCACCATGCCCCACTGTAGCAGATCGATGACTCACTGGCACGGCGCCTCCTGCTGGCCGGTGTCTCTCCCGCTCAGTGTCCCTCCCAGATCCCGGTGCCCCTTACCCTGGGGTTCTGCCCCACGGCAGTCCCCACGCTCTGGGTCTTCCCTCCCAGGGGAACCCCCAACCCTCTAAACCCACCACGCCTCAGTGGCTACTGCCAGTCCTCATCTAGCCCCCGCTCACTGAGGCAGGCTGCAGACTGTCATGGCCACTCATCCCGGGCAAGGGGGTTGGACCAGCTGCCTCTGCCTGTCCCCGGGCTGCCCCTCTGCAGCCCCAGTACCACCTTAGGCCTTTAACTAGGCCTCAGCCTGGGGAGTTGCCAGGCTGGAGCACCCCAGCTCCTCCTCCTGCCCTTCCCCAGCCCAAGGTACCCTGTCTCCCAGGCAGCCAGGTCCTTCCCCCTCCAAGGCTGGAGTGAGACTGACCCAGCTCCTCCCTCAGCCCTTATATCAGGGCCAGCTGTGGCTGCTTCCCCCAATCAGCCGAGCTTTTTCCCCAGGAGCAGGGTAACTGCCCCGCTACACCCACTCTGACAGTGCAGTCGACAGACACGCCCGTAGCAAGGACGCACACAGCCGGCACAAGGAGCGAGGTGGAGACATGCCCCAGCAATGTACTTACTGCAGCGGCTGTTTGCCGACCGAAGTGAGGTTGAGTTTATTTTGTAGTGCAGACGCGGCTGTACATAGCTGAGTTGTAAGTGTAGACCAAGCCTAAGGTTGCAGAGAGCCTGAAACGCTTGCTGTGAGGTGTGAATTGCCCCGTTCATTCCAGTGGGCGCGAACTCAAACACTTGGGATGATCCTGAAGGGCCTCAGAGGGGGCTTCTATAATATACACCCACTTTCGGTTGCTCTGCCAGTGTCAAGGGGCTTTCAAGAGGCTTTAGTGTAACTGCAAATAAAGCTTTTAATGGCCACACTGTGAACTATTTCACTGCTCAACCCATGAAAGAAAGGAGAAAAGGGAACGCATTCTGAAGATCGACACCAGCCAGGCGCACGATGGATAGAACTAGTGTGTGTGTGTGTGAGTGAGAGAGAGAGACTCGGCTGGTGCGTGTAAGATGTGTACATTAAGCTGTTTAAGTTTGTTGATTTTATTGCCTTATTGGGACCATATTGTTTACATCCTTGCCAAGCCAGGTGCCTGAATTACCCTGATGCTCTCAAAGCTAACCTGAAAGCTGTAATGTTGCTATTGGGGTAAACCCAGGACAAACAGCTACAAAAGGGGGGTAGGTTTCAGAGTAACAGCCGTGTTAGTCTGTATTCGCAAAAAGAAAAGGAGTCCTTGTGGCACCTTAGAGACTAACCAATTTATTTGAGCATGAGCTTTCGTGAGCTACAGCTCACTTCATCAGATGCATACCGTGGAAACTGCAGCAGACTTTATATATACACAGAGAATATGAAACAATACCTCCTCCCACCCCACTGTCCTGCTGGTAATAGCTTATCTAAAGTGAGCAACAGGTTAGGCCATTTCCAGCAAAAATCCAGGTTTTCTCACCCTCCACCCCCCCACACAAATTCACTCTCCTGCTGGTGATAGCCCATCCAAAGTGACAACTCTTTACACAATGTGCATGATAATGAAGTTAGGCCATTTCCTGCACAAATCCAGGTTCTCTCACTCCCTCACCCCCCTCCAAAAACCCACCCCCATACACACACAGACTCACTCTCCTGCTGGTAATAGCTCATCCAAACTGACCACTCTCCAAGTTTAAAACCAAGTTAAACCAGAACATCCGGGGGGGGTGGAGAGGGTAGGAAAAAACAAGAGGAAATAGTAATTAGTCCCAGGGGATTAAAAGGCCCCTCCCTATCCACTGAGGAGAGAGAACCAGGGGGCAATAAGGCTCAGCTGGGAAAGGGGTTGCTAGGGAAGCGATTCGGTTCGGCTGACTCCAACTGCTTGGGACCTTTTAAAACCCTCCCCTGGCTGGAAGGAGGGGGAAAGTGAGGGGAGCAGGGAAGGGCTAGTAGGCTGTTTGCCGCAAGACACCAGACCTTCCCAGCAGGGAGGCTGCACTCGCTCCCCAGGAGGGAAGGAAAACAGGCCCAAGGGACTGACTGAGGAGAGGAGTAGCAGGACCCTGTGCCACCTATAAGGATTTGCCTTGCCCCAAACCTGAGCCTCCAAGGCTAAAAAGGACGGAGCCTGCTGAGGCGAGCAAGGTATTTTGCCAGACTGTGCACAGCAAAGTTCTTGTAAGTCTTGCTGGGAATCTCCCCCTGTAATGAGACATTCTCACTTGCCCTTGGCAACTGGCCAATTCACACCAACTCCAGGATGGGGGGAATCAAAGGCTGTATACGCTGTGTGGGTGTATTGTATTGGAGATAGCAATTTCTCGCACTACACTGGCTGTGGGAGGAGGCAGGGGGTCCCAGATGGATCAGGGCTCCTCCATCCGAGGGGACGGGGGTCTCGGGTCTCTGGCCGTGGGAGGGGCGGGGCGGCAAGTAGAAGGGGCGGAGCTGGGGCTAGTCTCTCTGAAGTGGGGGCTCCACCCCCGGCCCATGCAGGGATTGTATGTAATTCCATGGAAGAGGGGAACCACAGTGCCTTTGGGATCTAAGAACATTGGGGTGGAGGATTATTAGGTGAATTCGCTCTGGTTGCACAATCTCCCGAGAGCTCCAGTCCTTCCTGGGAAGGGTTGGGAGGACTTGGCCTATTCCTGGGGTTTCCTTGGGCATGGCAAACGTCTGTAGTGTAGACAAGGCCTAAGATTTTCTGCTCACCACACACTTACTTCCG
Source organism: Eretmochelys imbricata (assembly GCF_965152235.1). NCBI lineage: Eukaryota > Metazoa > Chordata > Testudines > Cheloniidae > Eretmochelys > Eretmochelys imbricata. Next base: position 18,338,530 of record NC_135595.1, read on the forward strand.
TGCATGCGATCCAGCACTGACCCATCCACCAGCCCTGAATTAATGCAGTCTTCTGTGAGTGACAAGGTTCGGAAACACAAACGCTCAGTCCCGAAAGATGCCTGTTTAGTGGAGTATAAACCAAGTCTGACGAGGGGAACACACAGGCTAGTGAACAGACACACTGTATTCGCGTCTTGCTAACCTACGGTGAGCAGGCTAAGCAATTACCTTTTAAAGGTATAAACCATCAGCTATCGCCCGGTTTGTAATGCTATTGCTTGAAATGACTGGCTCGGGAAGTGGGGAATGGGAAATGGGGCCTTTTCCCTCTACGAGGCGCCAGCCCCAATCTGGCCCCAGGTGGGGACTGGCTGGCTCAGGGTGCAGAGGGAGGTGTAACACAGACCGAACAGCAAGTGAGGGACTCAGACCCATTTCCTAGCCTGGAAATCTACAGCATTAATAACGATACACATGGTGTTTCTATCAGCAACCGTCATCTCGAGGTCCCCAGGCTAGTCTGGCAGGAGGCTTGGGACAGAGGAGAACAGCACGAGGGTGCAGAAATTTGCACGCCCCTGGCTCTGCCCCCACTGTGCAAAGGCGTCCCTAGCGCTGCGGGGAAAGCAGCAGCAGCTCCCACAGCGACCACACAGGTGGCTCAGCTGCCAGGCCCAGATTTCTCGTCCCGTAACGCTGCCGCTGAGCTGAGATGCCAGGACCTGGGCAGCCCCCCGGGAACGCCCCATCCCAGGCTGCACGGATCCTGCTGCTGAGTGGTGAACAAGGAAGCGGAGCTAAAAGACTGAGAGGAAGAGAGTCATGCCGGTTTTTTTTAGCCCACTAGCCTTGGAGTGAGGAGACGCAGGGTGTGTTTCTGGCCTGCTTGGGGTCTCACTCTGTGCCTCCATTTCCCCTCCCACCTTTTGTCTGTTTCTGAACTCTTAGGGGAAGGAACTGTCTTTGGCTGTGTGTCTGGGCAGTGCCTGGCATGACTGGGCCCAGATCTCGGCTGTCTCTGGCTGTGTGTCTGGCAGCAGTGCCATTTTAGATTGGGCGGGGGCAACTTTAACTTTGATTCGAGGAGCTACTCAGGCACCTGAAAACTCAAGTGTTTTTGGGAGATAACAACTTAGAAATTAGCTGACGGGAGCACTGCACCTAATTCCTATATAAAGAAAGGAAAAAAAATAAATACAAACACCAATTAAAGCCATATTTTAAGTTTATATGTACATTTAGAACAATCCGGAGATAATACAGCAAGATATTCCTAGCCAAGCCTGGAAATATCATAAGAACGGCCATACTGGGTCAGACCAAAGGTCCATCTAGCCCAGTATCCTGTCTTCCCACAGTGGCCAGTGCCAGGTGCCCCAGAGGGAATGAAAAAAACAGTGCTGGCAAACAGAGGCTAGGGACACCATCTCTGTCCATCCTGGCTAATAACTGTAGATGGACCTATCCTCCATGAATGTATCTAGTTCTTTTTTGAACCCTATCATAGTCTTGGCCTTCACAACATCCCCTGGCAAAGAGTTCCATGGGTTGACTGTGGGTTGTGTGAAGAAATACTTCCGTTTGTTTGTTTGTTTGTTCCTCCTGCTGCCTATTAATTTCATTGGGTGACCCCTAGTTCTTGTGTTATGTGAAGGAGTAAATAACACTTCCTTATTTACTTTCTCTACACCCATCAGGACTTTATAGAGCTCTATCATAACCCCCATTGATCGTCTCTTTTCCAAGCTGAAAAGTCCCAGTCCTGTGAATCTCTCCTCATACAGAAGCCGTTCCTTACCCCCAATCATTTTTGTTGCCCTTCTCTGTACATTTTCCAATTCCAATATATCTTTTTTCAGATGGGGCGACCAGACCTGCACATGGTATTCAAGATGTGGGTGTATCATGGATTTCTATAGAGGCATTATGATATTTTCGCTTTTATCTTTCCCTTTCCTAATCATTCCCAACATTCTGTTTGCTTTTTTGACGGCCGCTGCACCTTGAGTGGATGTTTTCAGAGAACTATCCACAATGACTCCAAGATCTTTCTTGCATGGTAACAGCTAATTTAGACCTCATAATTTTGTATGTATAGCTGGGATAATGTTTTCCAATGTGCATTACTTTGCAGTTACTTTCCTTTACCAGTTTTGGAGCCTTAATACAAGAACTAATAACTTTAACCAGCAAATAACATTCATGCAGAATATTTGCTCAATATCATTGTCATTACCACGTCACACCAATCTCCCACAAACACCCGCACACTTGTTTATTTTCATTTATATTACTTTTGCAAAAATTATAAGCAAGCAAATATATGCACTTTTAATTTGTGAATCTCATTTCTTATGAAAAAGTTATGAAGTCTAAAGTAGTTGTGTTTCTCCTCAAACATGCTTCTGAAACATGGAATGACTAACAAATTAAAGAACGAATTAGTTTTGGCACTATCTAAACAAAAAGGATAGTCAAAAAGCTTTTAAAGTGATAATTGGAAAGAAAATATTACAATAGATTGGCCAACATGGGTTTCCCATCAGCTCTGACACATCTGAAGGTGTATTTCCAATATATAAAAATATGACTTTTTCCAGTGGCCATGTGTTTTCTTTTCTTAAGTTATTCAGTAACTAGAAATAAAGTCTTAAACATTGTAATCTATTTCTACAATGCATTTGATATTTCTCCAGCGTAAAGGAAAATGAATTTAAAAATTGAACTTTTAGCCTCTGGAAACTCTTCAGTTCTATTACGTAATATAGGTTTCAGAGTAGCAGCCGTGTTAGTCTGTATTCGCAAAAAGAAAAGGAGTACTTGTGGCACCTTAGAGACTAACCAATTTATTTGAGCATGAGCTTTCGTGAAAAGCTCACGAAAGCTCATGCTCAAATAAATTGGTTAGTCTCTAAGGTGCCACAAGTACTCCTTTTCTTTTTACGTAATATAGGAATCCTAAGTATGTATCTACAGTGATGTTAGAGGGGTTTCCTTTCACCCCCTCCCCTGGTTCTTGTCTCTCATGCAGAAAGCAGAAGACCAGAAGTCCGAAGTGCAGCCAATGCAATGTTTATTGGCATTAGTTCCAAGCAAGCATATCCATAGCTCTACATGCTGGCAGAGTCTGTTTCCCCCTTCCCAGCTCTGACGCTGCAGAGCTGGACCTGTGTCCCTGTTCCCCATTCCCACCATCTCCTTCTTAGCAGGCCCCAATATACCTGCTGTGCTCAACCCTAGTCACACCCCTTACAACTTATGGTCATGTTCCATTTTGGGGTGTCGTGAGTCTGGGGTCTTCGTCCCACCTCTTTTGTATCCCATGGGAGGGGTAAGGAGTGAGGTTGTTTTCTGGCCAAGGCCAGGCTTTTAGTGTTTCTTATGTCTCCCCCATCCCTCTTGCCCCTCCTAACTAATTGCTTGACCTTGGCTTGAGAAAGGAGCCAGGCAGCCTTTCAGTGTATGCGCATATATTACTCTCCCACCATGCCCTGTAACGCTTTAGCTCTATCCCTTATCTCTTCCCGTTATACTACCAAACCCATTTGTCCAGGCAGAAGCAACACACATTGTCTTTGTTCGCACATATTAGTAAGGATATAAAAGTATCAAAAATCAAACCCAAAATTCTCTCTCAGGCTGACAAACCAGCTATATACTAACAATGACCCAACTGGATCATTCTTAACTGTGCCTTAATGAAAATACAATATGACACTAGACCTCTTAAATGTTAAGAAAATTTGCCCTCTAAACAACGTCCTTTCTAGCGCATACTCGCATATTAAGGAAGTTAGGAAATCAACCACTTCTAAGGCTGTAATAACCAGAGAGGATTAAGACCCCTACAGGAACCGTTTAAAAAAAAAAAAAAAAGTCCCAGAGGTCCATAGAAGAATTTCAGAAAGAAACCATTTGTATTTGCTGATGGAGACGCCAAGGTACGGACAATAACGTCCTCTGATTTCCACCAGGAGTGACTGAACGTCTCAGGGCAGCACCGACGGTGACAGTGGAAATAAAACAGCCTGGCTTTGTGGGGGAGACTCGTGGAGATCAGCACGCACCAGGTCCCTTCTCTGGGCCAAGGCTGGCCAGGACTTGCCCTCCCCTGGCTCCCATCCCACCAGCGGGGGAACGAGGAGCTATTTCCCCACAGGAAGGGCTTTGAGTGCCCTCTGGTGCCAGGTTGCTAGCGCTGATGCTGGCTGGGGGGGCTGATGGGCGCCCAGGCTCTCAGCCACCCAGCCGGAGGGGGCATGTGGGGAACTCATTATACCCGCTCTGCTCCGGGTGGGGGCGCACAGAGCCATACGGACAGTTCTCAGCTGCGACGACAAAGCTGGGGAATTTACAGTTCCCACAGCCCGGAGTGGGAGAGGCGGGGTGGGGGTGGGGACAGCCTTGTGCCAGCAGCAACTTCTCAGCCCCCACCCACGGCCTTCGCAGTTCCTCTCCTGTTTGCACGCCATTGTGATACGGACCTGGGGTGGGGGGTGGGCAGGTGCCCGCCCTCTGTAAATAGTGCACTTGCCAAGCGGGCATGTCTATTCTTAACCCTGCAGTGCACATCCAAGTCAATTGACCCGGGCACTAAGAGCTGGTGCCTTGGACCCTTTTTTTTTTTTTTCTTCCTTTGTATTTTCTCCCTTCCCTCTGGACAGGGACGATAAACCTGTTTTGTTTTGTTTTGTTCTCCCGTAGGCTGCAGCTCTTTAGCAGAGCTAGTGCGGACGAAGTGCCATGGCTGAACGTCAAGTGTCTTCCCGGCGTGTTCCGGCTGCGTGCACTGTCGGCAGAGGTGGATCTGGCTTTCTACGACAGGGTGACACAATTTCATGCTCCACCCAGAATTCAGAAGGTCTGTAGACATCTTCCCAGACCATCACACCAACCCTCCAGAGGAGCGGGGAAGGAACTGTGACTCCCTGGCCAGTGGACTCCTAATAAAGCATAGGCACCTGATTTTTCTGGCAGAAGAACACAAAAAAATGGGACATGGGTCAAATTCTCTGATGGCGTAAATTGGAGCTACCTGGGTAGAGTTTGGCCCCATGTCGGCTCCTACAATGTCACTTTTATCTTTTGCAAAATGGGTAAAGAACTCTTTGAGAGAGCCCGCTGCAAAGCACGCGCCCTATGATTGTGGAATTCCTTGGCTAACGTTTGCTGCAGGTGGGGGAAATCAAACTTGTCAGGGTCCCAGCTGGATATAAGGAAAACATCTTTCTCTCCTCCCAGGCGCGATATACAGTCCTCTCTGATCATCTGCAGGGCGCTCGCCTCACAGCCGTTTCTTCTCTGTGCAGACAACACGTCCGAGTCCACTTTGGAACGGACAAAGTAAAACCTCTTGCCCAGCATCTGAATCTCCTCCACAAGTCTGGTGTCGGTATCTGTGAAGCGCTCACAGGAGATGACAATGAGCAAGTCGTACTGTCTGAAGTGACGCTGCTTAAGGAAAGTGTCTGAGGGACAATTCCTTGTCCCGATCCCTGGCAGGTCCCATAGCATTACGTTGGGGTGTTTGGGATGTGAATAAGCCTTGGGCTCCACCATGATTCCTCCTATCACCCCAGTATCAGCAGCACCTGTATCCTGTTCTTTCAAACCCCGGGTGGCATTGACAAAAGATGACTTTCCAGATCCCGTCTCTCCGACTACAGCAACTTCGAGCTTTGCATTCTTGACGGCCTCACTGACCTCTTGCAGCGCGGAAGCCAGCCCTGACGGGTTATTTGTTGCAACAGCAGCTTTCAGTTCTGCAATGTCTCCTTCAGAGAGCATGTCGAAATCTTCCCAAACCACATCTGTAGCAGCTCTTCCCTGTTGTTCATGCTCCTTTGGCTGCCAGTCTTAAGGAAAGGGAATGACACATTTCAGTTATGGATAGATTCGTTTCCACAGGCAGTATACAATCAGAACCAACAGATACACTCAATACGATCTCCAGTCAATAGGCAACAAGATTCTGATGACATTTAAGGAAGGCTGCTTTTGTCACATGCGAAAGCTCCAGCTCATTATGACCTTGATTCAGCAAAGCACTCAAATCTTTACTGAATTCTCTAGAAGCTCTGGATTTGTGGGGCCTGGTTGTTCTTTCACCAGGCCTGGCACATTTGTCCCCCTTCCCACCCCACAAAGAAAAACAATTTTCAAGGGCCCCCAACCCATCATCAGGACAGCCCTTTTATGTACAAAGTTACCCAGTGTTAAGCAGTGGAATTATGGCAGATTGAAGAGGCTTCACCCTTTACATAAATCACAGCAAAATACCAACACTGAGGCCAAATTTTACTTTTTTAAATTCTTAATTTCTAAGATTTCCCAGGGATTGAGTTAGCCTCTGGACTCCTGGAAAGTGGTTTGTTTTTTAAAAATAGCAATATCCCGGGGGGCCCAAATTACTCAATTCTCCCCCTCCCCAATAATTGGATGGTAGAACTAGTCCTGCCTGTCACTTAAATCAGTTCTGCTTTCCCTGAGAATCATGGGGAATTAGGTTCCAAAGTGCCGCAGTCATCCTGCAAAATGGGACTCAAGCGCCTAAGTCACTTTGGCACATTTGAAAATGTTAATCGTGATCTCCTGACTTGCCCTCCCGAGCATACTGAAGTGCCCAGGGTCAGATCCTGAGCTGGTTTAAATCAATGTAGTTCCAGATCTGGCACATTGTCCTCTATCTTCTACCAGCTTGAACAATTCCTCATCCTAATAAACGAGTGGCTTTGTCCCGTCTTAATTCAGCTAACTATCAAGTCCTGCTAGGGCCAGAGGCTGATTTGGGTATAAACCCCCAAAGCATGAAAAACACAGTATTTTACCCAAGGAGCTGGAAGACTGTGTGTCACCATGTTCCATTACTCGAGAGCCTCCAGGGCATCTGGTGGTAACCTCTCCATAGGGCTGTGAGTTCAAGTCTGTTGCCTAGAAAAGATTCACATTTGGGGAGAGGAAAGAAAATCTGTGTTAGGAGCTGTGGATCCCCAGCTGTGCTGTGCATGTCATGTGGCTTGTTTGGAATCATAGCAAGGGGACTTTCTATGAAACTAACACCTTGTTACAGCACCAGACTTCCCTCCTGGCTATCTTTGTGTATTTCTCTCTTCCCCGATGACCTAAATGCATCACATGTGATGCAGCTGCTCTGGGTACGTGGGTGGTCTATCTGTTCTGTGCCAAATAGGGCAACTACATAGCCCTCCTTCTCAGTAGCAGCTGAGCATCTCCCAGTCATTCACGAAATTACCCTTGCAACCTCTTGTGAGACACGGTCCACGTTATTAATGGAGTTGAAGGGCAGGATTTCCAAAAGCATCTTAAGGACTGAGGAACACAATTCCTATTGAAAGGCCCTTTTGAAAAGCCTTTCCAGAGGGGTTTGCTCTATCTGGCAGAACTGGGAACCCCCAATATATGCAAACAGGAAGGAAACAAACATGTCTTGTGCCTCACCTGTAAGGAGTAGCCAGGTGGTGGCAGGAGTGTGTTTGGCTTTTCTGACTCACTGGCTGTCAACAAGTTTGACTCAGGCTGGTCTCTGCCCTCCTGCTGTTTCTGTTGGGGCCAAAACTGAAAAGTCCTTAATTTCCGCAGCAGGGAGGGATGGTGCTTCTTAATAATAATATATGTTATAATTGCTAACGGAGGTAAACACAAGAAGACCCAGTACACAACTGATGATAGCTGGTCACTCACAATGCCTGTAAAAGACAAACAGAAAACAAAATAAAAACTTTTGGATGCTATTGGCATAATCTTAGTATTTTCCTTCCCATCTCTTGTGCAGCCAGCGTCTGGTTCGTTTTTCCCCTGCCACTGCACGTTAAGCAGCAGCTTTAGTTGAGGTATCCGCAAGGCCTCTTGCTTGTGTGGCTATGGCGGGGTTCAGAAGCCAGCAATGCGCATATGGCTCATATTAACCCTATGGGGAAGCAGGGACAGCCTGGACCAGATCTATGGAGCTAGAACCTGACAAGGCTGGGGAAAAGGTTAAGGTTACATCGAGGTAGCTAACCTCATGCACTTTTCTCAAGTGTAGGAAAACCCCTCAGGGCTTGTACTATACACTGTCCCGTACCTTCGACTGTAACTTGCATCCGCACAGAAAACCGTCCCAGTTCCGGCTTGACATGGCAGATGTAGAATCCCTCATCCTGGCTGCGAACTCTCCTTAACGTCAGGGACGCATTTCCCTCAGGGAATCTCTCCGGGTGGAGCTGTGTTCTGTTCCTGTAAGTGACCTCTTGTCTCTGCAACGTGTCCATCCCGTTATAATAGCTGTGAACCAGGAGATCCGGCCCCTCGGCTTCTTCCTTCTTCCAGGTGATGTTCAACAACTGGCGGTTTAATCCAGCTTCAAAGGAGCAGTTCAGGGTGACGTCCTGCCCCAGCTGAGCCACGATAGGGGACTTCATTTCACGTTTCCCTTATGGAGAAACCTGGCTCAGAATTATTTACCCCAGCTCCAGAGGCAATTGTCGGTCGCATTTTCCGTTCTATTTTATAGAAACCAACCAGCCATAGTAACCCATACGAACATGCCACACTCGTACCATGCACACAACACAACAGACACCCCGCACGCCCACTACACACAGTCACACCGCCGTCACAACTCTCCAAGCCCACCACACTTACATGACACACACGCACAATGCTCACACAGCACACGCCGAACAACGCACACAGACCTCCCAGGTTACCAAGAAGACCAACAGGGTTATACACCTTCGCGTTTTCTCTGCAGTAAAACGTCTGCACCCACGTACCATTTCCTTCAAAATCCACACCCACAGAAAGGCCTAGAACATTACCAGTGCTCCTCCTGGGCTGTGAGGGGGATTTGAACCCGTGACCTTTGGAACCAAAAGCATGCACCGCTGTCATATGAACTGAAGGAACAACTCCAACAGTTGATACCGCTAGGAGGCTATTGTCTCTTTAGGTGATAGGGCCGCTGGCGGGGGACAAAGGCAAGCACTGCGCTTGTGTGGGCTAAACCTATGGGGAAGAACACAAGGCTACACAGTGGCTGAAAGTCAAGGCCAAACGCTGCTACCACAGACATGGCCTGTGTCTGCACTGGGGGGTTGTGGGGCGTTAACCAGACCTGGCTCTGCTGGGGATCACATTGTACACAGCGAGTGAGTGGGTCTCAGATGCTCTGACAGGGACACAGGCGGAGGAAACCTACTTAGCACTGCCAGTGAAATCTCCTCGGACCAGGCTCCCAGCTCAGAGGTGATGTAGCAGAAGTAGGAGCCCTCGTCCTGGACGCGCACGGCCCTGAGTCGCAGGGACGCGTTTCCTTTCTGGATTCCCTCCGGGTACAGCTGTGTTCGGCCCCCGTAAGCTTTGTCCTGTCCCTGCCACAGGTTTGTCTGCCCATAGTAGCTGTGAACCAGGAGATCTGCTCCCTCGGCTCTTTGCATCTTCCAGGTGATGTTCAGTCGATGGAGTTTTACCTCCGGTATGTGGTCGAAGGTGCAGTCTAGGGTGACGTCCTCGCCATCCTGAGCTGTGATGGATGGCCGTGCTCCAGCGACTCCTTAAAGGGAAGCAAAGGTAGGTGTGGGAGCCTTTCACCTTGAACCCCCATTTCCAAGCCCTCCCCAAATATCGGCATTGACTAGCTGAAAAGCCTGCCACCATCGGACACGTGCATCCATGGAAGGAGGTTCCCATTCCCAGAGACACATGGCCAGTGCACAGTTACTAGTTGGTAACAAAAAGCATCAGAGCACTGCCAGGTACAATTCCTCTGTTAACCCAGCTGGGCTGGAGGAAGTCCCTTGTGGACACAGCTATCCCAGCCAATCGGGGTATGGATCTGGCTTGTTGCGCTCACAGGGGATGGTTTTACTGCACTATGCTGTGGGCCGGGCCACACGAGGAGTGCTCTGCTGGGATCGTAGCCTGGCCAAGTGCTCCTAGTGCAGACCGAACCTGCGTCTACACTCGCGGGTTGTAGACGTTAACTAGACCCAGTGTAGGGGGTATAAATAAGCTGCAGGGCCGCGGCAGGACAAGTGACGGCAGCAGAGGCCCGGCTTAGCCAGGCTGAGTATGTGCCCACAGGCTGCAGCTCTTGCTGTCTGTATGACTGCACGTACCCTGCTTTCTATACTCGCCCCAGCTGTCACTTAACTGCCGCGAGCTGGGGAATGGGACGCCCAGTTCACAGTGTAGACAGAGCCTGTGCGGGCACAAGTGTGTAGTGTAGACATGGCTGCAGTAGTATAAACGGGTTTCAAACCAGTGTAGCTAGTTCCTGTATATGAAGGGGAATACCCTAGACCAGTGGTTTTAAACCTATTTTTCTGGGGACCCAGCTGAAGAAAATTGTTCATGCCCACGACTCAACGGAGCTGGGCATGAGGGGTTTGGGGTGTTGGAGGGGCTCAGGGGTGGGGCTGGAGATGAGGGGTTTGGGGTGTGAGAGAGGCTCATCCCCAGCAGAGGGTTGGGGTGTGGGGTGAGGGCTGTGGGGTGGGGCCGGGGATGAGGGGTGCAGGAAGGGGATCCAGGTTTTGCGCGGGCTCAGGGCTGGGAATTGGAGCGTGGGGTTCGGGCGTGGGCTTACCTCCGGGGGCTCCTGGTCAGCGGCGCAGCAGGGGGCTAAGGCAGGCTTCCCGCCTGTCCTGGCACCACGGACTGCGCTGCGCCCCGGAAGTGGCCAGCAGCAGGTCCGGCTCCTAGGTGGAGGCACCCAAGAGGCTCCGCACTGTTCTTGCCCGCAGTCACTGCCCCCCCCCCGCAGCTCCCATTGGCCAGTTCCCAGCCAATGGGAGTGCAGAGCCGGTGCTCACGGCAGGGGCAGCGCGTGGAGCCCCGTGGCCCAACTCCCTAGAAGTCGGACCAGCTCCGGGCGCAGCGTGGTGTCAGAACAGGTAGGGACTAGCCTGCCTTAGCCGGGCAGCACCGCCCACGGGACCTTTAACAGCCTGACTGGCAGGGCTGAGCAGAGCCGCGAGGGTCCCTGGGTGCTGGGCAAGGCGACCCAGGGCCTGACATGCTGCGACCCAGTAACGCTGCACGAGGCTGGTATTTGGCAGCTTTACATCGTAGTCGGGGCATGTGCTCTAGGGGCTGTCCCAGTATAACTGTATCAATGGAACAGCACGTACATAACCGACATACAGCGTGGCCCTGGGCGGGGGGAGGTTTGCAGGGGCTATAGCCACCCCAAAATTTGCCTTAGCCCCACCATCGCCACCTCTCCCAGACCTGGGCACCCTGCCAGGAGCTGCCAGCTGCTCTCTGGCCATCCAGACCCCACCGCTGCGGCAGTCTCCCCTTCTTTGGGAAGCAGTTCGGTGGCTCGCCCGACGCCAGAGGTGGCCGTGCCCACGTGGGTCTCCGCTGAGCCGGGGCGGGGGGCAGGGAGCCTGTCTGGGCCGGTGCCCCGGGCTCAGGAGTGGGAGCTGCAGCTGCTGCGGGACTGAAAAGTGTTCAGCTCCTGGGTGCTGGTCTTAAGGAGACTTAAAGCGCGTGGACGCACTCACGCGGGGCACACACCGCCTCCCTCCCACACTCCCCAACGCACAGTGTCACACACACACTTGTGTTGTTGTTGCAGTTACTTCCTGGTACTTCCTGTCGAAATGCGCAAGGCAGATATGTTCTCTGGAATTCTATTCTTCCAAAGTTTAAGGATTACCGTCCTGCGATTTTCGCTGTTTGGCTGCTCTGTGCGGTTCATCATTTTATTTCTCTCTTATGCTTAAATGTAATTCTTTCAGTAGTGAGATCTGAAATGTCTAACCTGTCCTGGCTGGAGCAATTATCATTATTACTTTTATTACCCTATTGTGCTTTGTCATCCATTGTTCAATGGGGTACAATCAAATAATAGTTTCCATGGGAGGCACGTGCATCCCCCCATTCGGGGAGGCTAGCCCCCTTCCCCACCCCTTTCACCCAAGGCCTTGCCCCTTCCGCCCAATGCCCCGCCCCCACTCCGCCCCTTCCACACACACCCCCTCTCACGGAGGAGCCCTGAGCCCAGGCTGCTAGGGGAGCTCTGAGCCCCGCCGCGGCCCGGTCCTGGGGCTATGGCAGTGAGCATTAGTGGGGGTTTGGGGAGGCACCTCCATTACCCACCGCCCATGACAGGACCCTTCTAGAACGTAAATTTAGCTTGTGCTCACCTTTGCCGTGCCAATTTAAAAAAATTAGCTAAACACGTAATTTTAGACACTGTGCAGATTGTACAATTATTTGCAAATTGTATTTTTAATTATATCTGTAAAATAACTTAAAATTCATATGCAAATAAAATCTGTATTATCTCCTGATTGTTCTAAACTTATATATAAACTTCAGATATGGCTTTAGTTGGTGTTGGTATCTATATTTTTCTTTCTTGTAGAAAGACTTAGATACAGGGCTCCTGTCAGCGAATTTCTAACTTATTATCTGCAAAAAAACTAAATTGGTTAGTCTCTAAGGTGCCACAAGTCCTCCTTTTCTTTTTGCAAAAAACCTAGTTTTCAGGTGCCTAAGTAGCCCCTTGAAATCACCGTTAAAGTTGGCCCCCGGGACCCCCCCCATTGGAAACGGCGCCATTGGCACAAACTGGGACCAGCTAAAAAAAAGGGGCGGGGGGCAAACCCAGTAGGGAAATGGACAATTAAAGCGATCCCAGATCCCACGAAAGAGGCAGGAGAGTGAAGCAGGAAGTACCTACCATAGAGAGTCCACAGAGCCTTCAAAAGCAGTGACCAGCCAGGGCTCATTCCCACTCTGCTTCTGACCATTTTGCATCTGCAAGAAAAGGAGATAAAATGCTCTGATGAGCTGCATTCCAGACACCAGCCCCTGGGGACACAGACACAGACACTGCAGCCCTGGGTTCCCATCCTGCTCACCCCAGCCGGGGCGGAGGGTCCCATGCGGCTCCCAGAAGTAGTGGTATGGCCCCCCTCCAGCTCCTATGCGCTCCAATGGCCCTGCTCCAATGGGAGCTGCAGGGCCGCTGCATGCAGACGGGGCAGCATGCAGAGCTGTCTGGCCGCGCCTCTGCCTAGGAGCTGGAGGGGGGACATGCCGCTGCTTCCGGGAGCCGCTTGCAGTAAGCGCCGCTCAGAGCCTGCACCCCTGAGCCTCTCCCCACGTCCCAGCCCCCTGCCCCAGCCCTGATCCCTCTTCCGACCACCAGACCCCGCAATCCCAGCCCAGAGCACCCTCCTGCACACCAACCTCCTCATCCCCAGCCCCACCCCAGAGCCTGCAACCCCCAGCCGCAGCCCTCACCTCCCCCCCGCATCCCACTCCCCAACCCCAGCCCGGAGCCCCTTCCCACACCCTGAACTCCTCATTTCTGGCCCCACCCTGGAGCCCGCACCACCAACCAGAGCCCCCACCCCCACCCCATGCCTCAACTCCAATTTTGTGAGCATTCGTGGCCCGCCATAGAATTTCTCTTCCCAGATATGGCCCTCGGCCCAAAAAGTTTGCTCACCCCGATCTAGAAGCTGTTTTCAGGGAGCCCTTCATAGCAGCCATTTTCAGTCAGTTGTGCCGTCAACTTACAGACACGAAGAAGCTGCTAAAATGACACCAGCAATCAATTTCACCAACCCACCCTGGAGCAAAAAATCTCTTACCTTCCACTCTTCCTTCCACTCCTGGGACCATCACGAAGAAGTTAAAGAAATATGCTAATCCTCTGTGTTTCAGCCATCTCTGTGTGTGTGTGTGTGTCTCTCTCTCTTCCTGTAAATCTGCGATGCAGTAATACGGAAACTGAAAGTACCACGCAATCTATTGAAACAACACACAGCAAGCTCAAGTCTAATTTCTGTGAGCTCCACCCAGCCACTTTTCAATTGATTTTAGGCGTGCCCGATCAGTGTCTGTGAGTCCCGCATCGCCCCTGGGAGCAGAACACGATGGGGCTGCCCCTTCGCCTCCTGCCCCATGCTGCCCTTACCCCCAACCCCCGCCCTCGCACCGCCTCTTCCCTGCAAGACCACACACCCCCCCGCTAGTCCCTGTGAGCCGGCTGGCTGATGCGGGTGTTGATGCGGGTCACGGGTCGGATGCACGTTGTTTCTGGCACCCGCGGATCCATAATTTTGTGTCCATGCAGGGCTCTGAATATACAGATCACCCCGCCTGCTGTGGGTGCCCAGTCAGGCACATGCCCCTCCACGCCTGCTCCCAGGCAGTCCAGAGCAGGGGTGATCCTACCCCCCTTGCCATGGGGACCCTCGCTGGGAAACCGCCCACAGGACACATTTCCACCCCACACCAGCTCTCCCCCCGCAGAGACGAGACTTACAGGGCAGCTGCAGCCTGCTCATCCCCCCCCAGAGGCGACATGTAGCTGTGTCTAGTGAGGGGACATATTCCCCCCCCACCACCATTTCTCCGGACACCTCTTGAAGGGCTAAAATCCATATGCTGTTTATGTTACAACCTGATATATAGACTGTGTCAGCTCTTTTTACAGGCCCAAAATCCAGAGTTTTGTCAAGAAGACAGAGGCCTAGCAAATAGTGAACAATATTAGCTAAGAAGCAGAACAAAGGACAACCTTGCTTTTCGCTAAGATAAGCTTGGTCAGCAAGAAGCCAGGTGGAAATTATAATTGGGGGCTTTATCTCAAAGTTGCGAACAGACCATGGGAATGAAAGGGGCCCTGTTTCTTCTGTAGAAGAGATGCCTTCCTACACACCAGCCTTGAGTTTATGGAAGAGGTTCAGACATATCAGTATGAGATATGATATCCTCCCTCTCACAGACGTGCACCTCTCCTCCAAGCCATTGCCAGTACCTGCCTTAGAAACACAAATGAATAATTAAAAGACAACCTTTATTGCTAGTTACTTTTCATTTGTCCTTTTGCTTTAACTCCTAGGTGTGTACCTGTTGGACAATCAAGGGAGCTACTTCATTATCTATGGATTCCAAATCAGAATTCAACATATATATATTTTCTACTAACACACTTTATATATTGTTTAATGGAAAACACCTGTGTACTAATTAAGTGTCATGTGTTAACCTGAAACCATGGGCGGAGACATTATGTAACCTTTGGACCATTGGCCACTGTGCTTATCTTCTCTTGCTGCTAGACCTACCCAGGGGTTTGGGACTGCCTACCCCGTCATTTCCCTCCGCCCGTGGAAAATCGATGTAATCCATTGTAATCAATTGTTTGGCCGTGTCTCTGAGCCTAATAAGCGAGGTGACTCTCCGTCAGCGCTGTGCGTAATAAACCCACGTGCTTGATTCTATACGGTGTCCATATTTGTTCCTTCACCTCTGGCTCGGACGCACAGAAGCGAGGAGCTAACGCTTCCCCAGCTGTGGCACTCACAGTCATCCCCTTCTCCTCTCCCTGCCCCTCTCCCACTCCTCCATCCCCTCCCGCTTCTCTTCCCCCTGCCCCATCCCACTCCCCCATTCCTTCCTCCTTTCCCTTCCTCCCACCTTATCCCCTTTCCTCTCCACACTGTCACCTGCCCCATTCCCCCATCCCCTTCTCCTCCCCCTGCCCCATCCCACTCCCCCATCTCCTCCCCTTCTCTCCCCCGCCCCTCTCCCACTCCCCCATCCCCTCACCTTCTCTTCCCCCTGCCCCTCTCCCACTCCCCCATTCCTTCCCCCTTTCCCTTCCTCCCACCCTATCCCCTTTCCTCTCCACACTGTCACCTGCCCCATTCCCCCATCCCCTTCTCCTCCCCCTGCCCCATCCCACTCCCCCATCTCCTCCCCTTCTCTCCCCCGCCCCTCTCCCACTCCCCCATCCCCTCACCTTCTCTTCCCCCTGCCCCTCTCCCACTCCCCCATTCCTTCCCCCTTTCCCTTCCTCCCACCTTATCCCCTTTCCTCTCCACACTGTCACCTGCCCCATTCCCCCATCCCCTTCTCCTCCCCCTGCCCCATCCCACTCCCCCATCTCCTCCCCTTCTCTCCCCCGCTCCTCTCCCACTCCTCCATCCCCTCCCCCTTCTCTTCCCCCTGCCCCATCCCACTCCCCCATTCCTTCCCCCTTTCCCTTCCTCCCACCCTATCCCCTTTCCTCTCCACACTGTCACCTGCCCCATTCCCCCATCCCCTTCTCCTCCCCCTGCCCCATCCCACTCCCCCATCTCTTCCCCTTCTCTCCCCCACTCCTCTCCCACTCCTCCATCCCCTCCCCCTTCTCTTCCCCCTGCCCCATCCCACTCCCCCATTCCTTCCCCCTTTCCCTTCCTCCCACCCTATCCCCTTTCCTCTCCACACTGTCACCTGCCCCATTCCCCCATCCCCTTCTCCTCCCCCTGCCCCATCCCACTCCCCCATCTCTTCCCCTTCTCTCCCCCACTCCTCTCCCACTCCTCCATCCCCTCCCCCTTCTCTTCCCCCTGCCCCATCCCACTCCCCCATTCCTTCCTCCTTTCCCTTCCTCCCACCCTATCCCCTTTCCTCTCCACACTGTCACCTGCCCCATTCCCGCATCCCCTTCTCCTCCCCCTGCCCCATCCCACTCCCCCATCTCCTCCCCTTCTCTCCCCCGCCCCTCTCCCACTCCCCCATCCCCTCACCTTCTCTTCCCCCTGCCCCTCTCCCACTCCCCCATTCCTTCCCCCTTTCCCTTCCTCCCACCTTATCCCCTTTCCTCTCCACACTGTCACCTGCCCCATTCCCCCATCCCCTTCTCCTCCCCCTGCCCCATCCCACTCCCCCATCTCCTCCCCTTCTCTCCCCCGCTCCTCTCCCACTCCTCCATCCCCTCCCCCTTCTCTTCCCCCTGCCCCATCCCACTCCCCCATTCCTTCCCCCTTTCCCTTCCTCCCACCCTATCCCCTTTCCTCTCCACACTGTCACCTGCCCCATTCCCCCATCCCCTTCTCCTCCCCCTGCCCCATCCCACTCCCCCATCTCTTCCCCTTCTCTCCCCCACTCCTCTCCCACTCCTCCATCCCCTCCCCCTTCTCTTCCCCCTGCCCCATCCCACTCCCCCATTCCTTCCCCCTTTCCCTTCCTCCCACCCTATCCCCTTTCCTCTCCACACTGTCACCTGCCCCATTCCCCCATCCCCTTCTCCTCCCCCTGCCCCATCCCACTCCCCCATCTCTTCCCCTTCTCTCCCCCACTCCTCTCCCACTCCTCCATCCCCTCCCCCTTCTCTTCCCCCTGCCCCATCCCACTCCCCCATTCCTTCCTCCTTTCCCTTCCTCCCACCCTATCCCCTTTCCTCTCCACACTGTCACCTGCCCCATTCCCGCATCCCCTTCTCCTCCCCCTGCCCCATCCCACTCCCCCATCTCCTCCCCTTCTCTCCCCCGCCCCTCTCCCACTCCCCCATCCCCTCACCTTCTCTTCCCCCTGCCCCTCTCCCACTCCTCCATTCCCTCCCTGCTTCTCCTCCCCCTGCCCCATCCCACTCCCCATCCCCTCCCCATTTCCTCTACACGCTGTCACCTGCCCCACTCCCCCATCCCCTTCTCCTCCCCCTGCCCCATCTCACTCCCCCATTGTTATACCAATAAAATAAAAACCAGCAGGATTTTATTAAAGGGAAAAAGGCAAAATACCACATTTATTGTGAATACAGAAAGAATCCTAGTAAGCAGTTAGTTACAGCTATAACATTCCATTCAGTCTCATATTTATTCACACATTCATTCACACACACACACACACACAGGTTCTGCAAGGTTGTTCTCATAGTTACCAGCCTTAGAGTTGCTCATGCCAAGCCACTGGCCAGGTGGCCTGGACATGAGGACGGAGCAGGGCCTTGTCAGATGCTCATCTGATGCTCCTGGAAGCTGGTTTGCAGAATCAGACCCCAAAGTTCTCACTTTCTAGAGTCCATTTTTATAGGAATTTCTTCCTAGGCCAGTCTATGGAGGTGGCTTCATCATGCTGTTGCTGAATCAGTCAGCAGATGGCACATTCCTGATGGCTCTGTTGCCAGGTGTTATCTTGTTCTTTGGGTCTCCCATCCTTGCGGCTGTTGGGTGGATTCCAGTCTGCCCTCCGGGGGTCATCCGGTTATTTCCACTTGACGCCTTCTTCAGCCGATGGACACTGGATTCTTAGGCTGGCACCTCCCTGATCACTCAGTTGTTATCCACACCAAGCATCTATCCACATACATCCTCTATCTCTATTTTAAACACAATTGTTAACAAAGCGAGATGACTACAACAAAAGGGTGGGGAGTCTCTGGGTGCTGTTTCTGTTGTTACAGAGTGTTGCTTTGAGTCTCTCTCTGTGTGAGTGGTTGTTGTGACAAAGAATTCCTTTGAGAACAGACTCTGTCTTAGAATGTACTAACACAATTAGCAGCTTGCAAGTTTCACAAGAGAGGGAGAAAAACAGTACCAAAACCCAAGAGACCTCTTAATTAGTAATGTTAGGTGAAAAAAATTAAATATAAAGCAGTTATGCCGACAGAACCAAAGTCAAGCCAAGAGAGGCTGCTGGGAAAGTCTCTGAAAGTAGAATAAAGGAATATTTGTTTAAGTTACAAAGAATGTGACCATCGCTTATTAGCACTGTAATGTCCAGGAAGTGGATCTCTTGTGTGGGCTGATCCAGGCTGAGGTTGAGGGTGGGATGGAAATTGTTGAAATTATGGTGGAATTCCTCAAGGGCTTCTTTTCCATGGGTCCAGATGATGAAGATGTCATCAATATAGCGCAAGTAGAGTAGGGGCATTAGGGGACGAGAGCTGAGGAAGCGTTGTTCTAAATCAGCCATAAAAATGTTGGCATACTGTGGGGCCATGCGGGTACCCATAGCAGTGCCGCTGATTTGAAGGTATACATTGTCCCCAAATGTGAAATAGTTATGGGTGAGGACAAAGTCACAAAGTTCAGCCACCAGATTTGCCGTGACATTATCGGGGATACTGTTCCTGATGGCTTGTAGTCCATCTCTGTGTGGAATGTTGGTGTAGAGGGCTTCTACATCCATAGTGGCCAGGATGGTGTTATCAGGAAGATCACCGATGGATTGAAGTTTCCTCAGGAAGTCAGTGGTGTCTCGAAGGTAGCTGGGAGTGCTGATAGCGTAGGGCCTGAGGAGGGAGTCTACATAGCCAGACAATCCTGCTGTCAGGGTGCCAATGCCTGAGATGATGGGGCGCCCAGGATTTCCAGGTTTATGGATCTTAGGTAGTAGATAGAATACCCCAGGTCGGGGTTCCAGGGGTGTGTCTGTGCGGATTTGTTCTTGTGCTTTTTCAGCTAGTTTCTTGAGCGAATGCTGTAGTTGCTTTTGGTAACTCTCAGTGGGATCATAGGGTAATGGCTTGTAGAAAGTGGTGTTGGAGAGCTGCCGAGCAGCCTCTTGTTCATATTCCGACCTATTCATGACGACGACAGCACCTCCTTTGTCAGTCTTTTGGATTATGATGTCCGAGTTGTTTCTGAGGCTGTGGATGGCATTGTGTCCCACACAGCTGAGGTTATGGGGCAAGTAATGCTGCTTTTCCACAATTTCAGCCCGTGCACCTCGGCGGAAGCCCTCTTTGTAGAAGTCCAGTCTGCTGTCTCGACCTTCAGGAGGAGTCCACCCAGAATCCTTCTTTTTGTAATGTTGGTAGGGAGGCCTCTGTGGATTAGTATGTTGTTCAGAGGTGTTTTGGAAATATTCCTTGAGTCGGAGACATCGAAAATAGGATTCTAGGTCACCACAGAACTGTATCCTGTTCGTGGGGGTGGAGGGGCAGAAGGAGAGGCCCCGAAATAGGAGAGATTCTTCTGCTGGGCTAAGAGTCTAGTTGGATAGATTAACAATATTGCTGGGTGGGTTGAGGGAACCACTGTTGTGGCCCCTTGTGGCATGTAGTAGTTTAGAAAGTTTAGTGTCCTTTTTCTTTTGTAGAGAAGCAAAGTGTGTGTTGTAAATGCCTTGTCTAGTTTTAGTAAAGTCCAGCCACGAGGAAGTTTGTGTGGAAGGTTGGTTTTTTATGAGAGTCTCCAGTTTTGAGAGCTCCTTCTTAATCTTTCCCTGTTTGCTGTAGAGGATGTTGATCAGGTGGTTCCGCAGTTTCTTTGAAAGCGTGTGGCACAAGCTGTCAGCACAGTCTGTGTGGTGTGTAGATTGTAATGGATTTTTTACCTTCAGTCCTTTTGGTACGATGTCCATCTGTTTGCATTTGGAAAGGAAGATGATGTCTGTCTGTATCTGTACGAGTTTTTTAATGAAGTTCATAGATTTCCACTCCATACGGCTAAATGCAGTGCCTTGCATAATGACAGGTTTCAGAGGAGCAGCCGTGTTAGTCTGTATTTGCAAAAAGAACAGGAGGACTTGTGGCACCTTAGAGACTAACCAATTTATTTGAGCATAAGCTTTCGTGAGCTACAGCTCACTTCATCGGATGCATCCAGTGGAAAATACAGTGGGGAGATTTATATGCACAACGAACATGAAACAATGGGTGTTACCATACAGACTGTAACGAGAGTGATCAGGTAAGGTGAGCTATTACCAGCAGGAGAGCGGGGGGTGGAGGTGGGGGAGGAACCTTTTGTAGTGATAATCAAGGTGGGCCATTTCCAGCAGTTGAAAAGAATGTGTGAGGAACAGTGTGTGTGTGGGGAATAAACATGGGGAAATAGTTTTACGTTGTGTAATGACCCATCCACTCCCAGTCTTTTTTCAAGCCTAAGTTAATTGTATTCAAAAACAGACTCCAACGAGAGACTGCTTAATTGGAATTAATTTGCAAACTGGATACAATTAACTTAGGCTTGAATAAAGACTGGGAGTGGATGGGTCATTACACCAAGTAAAACTATTTCCCCATGTTTATCCCCCTCCCCCACTGTTCCTCAGACGTTCTTATGACTTAAGTGGGGTTATGTCTGGTTTACTCCAGTAGAAGGGATTGGAAACCCAGGCCCAGTGACTGACTGACTGTCTATCTATCTATCTATCTATCTATCTATCTATCTATCTACCTATCTGTCTATCTACCTATCTATCTATCCCCAAACAGACCCCTCTTTCTCTCCATTACATGCACACCCTACCGTCTATCGTTCTCGCTCTCTCTCTCTCATCCCAGACACACCCATCTGATTCATTGACTCCAATGGAGCTATGGCCCATTTGACCCCAGCTGGGATCTGGCTATATTTTACATACCTGCCCCCTTCTGGGTAATCCCAGAGCAGAGCAAGTGAGTGGAGGACACTAGTCCGGACCCAGCTCTGACGGGAAGCCAGGTCCAGTTCCTCCATGGGATGGTGCATGACTCCTCCTACTGGTCACTGATGGAATAATCTGGGCCATGCAGGTGGGCTCCTTCCTACCTCCTCAATCAGCAATCAGTGGGCTCAGAGAAAGTCAGGCGTGTGACCCTTTTACACCCATCTCTCTAATGAGGCTGTAGATCCTCTCATTTTCTGTCCAAACGGCCAATCATGTCTGAATGCTGGCACTGGCAGTTTCCAATGGCAGGGAGTTCTGCAGGTTAACGCCATCTCAACAGAAAAAAGTTATCATTTCTCTTCTTTAAATCTAAGCTTTTAAAGGGGAAGCCCCACAGGGTTAGGAGGTCGTCCACATGAACCTAGGTGGGTGGGTCTCTGTTGATACGGGAGGGCTCACTCGCTTTCCCCCCACCCTCTCGGTGGGGTGGTTTACTGTAGCACCAATGTAACCCGGATCCATACCAGTGTGTGTCTTTCCCCCCTCTAGTGGCTGGATCCTGGGAAGTGGTTTAGGGAGCTGCTATGCCGCACAGCGAAAGGCGTGTCTCCTTTAATTCCAGGGTTAAATGCAATTACTCCTGCGTTTATTCCCCCCTCGTCCTCCCCCCAAGTCCAAGGTTCAGTCCTGGTGCCCGGTATCTTTCCAACAACTGCTCTGTTCAGAAAGCAGAGCTGCCCTGGCATCCCCAGGCGTAGGGGGAAGGGGAAGCTTCTTTAACCCTTTAGGGTCTGCAGCCCTGGTTGGTGGGTCCTGCCACAAAAAAAAAATTATGATTAAAAAAACCCGGGTTTTTCAGCTGAACATTTTTCAGTTTGATGACAAAAAAACTGGAATATTCTAAGAAATACCCCCCTCTAAACAAACAAACCCCCTTTTCCAAACGACTCTAGGGCCCGTAGGAGGGTGGGTGCGGCTTCTGATAGCCCCACGACCCCTGCTAGAATTAAACACAGGGGAAATCAGCGCAATCATCACAAACACACACACGTAATCCCGGACACACCCCCACACATGCACAGACTCACGATCTCACACACAGACACATGATCCAAGACTCCCAGTTACACACACAATCCAGGACTCAGGACTATACTCACACACACTGCTATAGCAATAAAATAAAAAACCAGCAGGATTTTATTAAAGGGGAAAAGGCAAAATGCCACATTTATTGTGAATACAGAAAGAATCCTAGTAAGCAGTTAGTTACAGCTATAACATTCCATTCAGTCTCATATTTATTCACACATTCATTCATACAAACACACAGACACAGGTTCTGCAAGGTTGTTCTCATAGTTACCAGCCTTAGAGTTGCTCATGCCAAGCCACTGGCCAGGTGGCCTGGACATGAGGACGGAGCAGGGCCTTGTCAGATGCTCATCTGATGCTCCTGGAAGTTGGTTTGCAGAATCAAACCCCAAAGTTCTCACTTTCCAGAGTCCATTTTTATAGGAATTTCTTCCTAGGCCAGTCTATGGAGGTGGCTTCATCATGCTGTTGCTGAATCAATCAGCAGATGGCACATTCCTGACGGCTCCGTGCTGCCAGATGTGATCTTGTTCTTTGGGTCTCCCATCCTTGCGGCTGTTGGGTGGATTCCAGTCTGCCCTCCGGGGGTCCTCTAGTTATTTCTACTTGACGCTTTCTTCAGCCGATGGACACTGGATTCTTAGGCTGGCACCTCCCTGATCACTCAGTTGTTATCCACACCCAGCATCCATCCATATACATCCTCTATCTCTATTTGTTAACACAATTGTTAACAAAGCGAGATGACTACAACAAAAGGGTGGGGAGTCTCTGGGTGCTGTTTCCGTTGTTACAGAGTGTTGCTTTGAGTCTCTCTCTGTGTGAGTAGTTGTTGTTACAAAGAATTGCTTTGAGATCAGAAAGAAAAGGAGGACTTGTGGCACCTTAGAGACTAACAAATCCATTTGAACATAAGCTTTCGTGAACTTTCGTGCATCCGATGAAGTGAGCTGTAGCTTCACGAAAGCTTATGCTCAAATAAATTGGCTAGTCTCTAAGATGCCACAAGTCCTCCTTTTCTTTTTGCGAATACAGACTAACACGGCTGCTACTCTGAAACCTTTGAGAACAGACTCTGTCTTAGAATGTACTAACGCAATTAGCAGCTTTCAAGTTTCACACAGAGAGGGAGAGAAACAGTACCAAAAACCAAAAGACCTCTTAATTAGTAATACCCTGGAATTTAAACTATGGGGAATCAAACTCATTTGTGATTTTAATACAGAACTTCTTTAATATGATCCAACAACACCACACACACACACAGAGTCCAAGACTTACACACACACAGTCCAAGACTCATGATCACACACATACACACACAATATGAGACTCATGCTTGCATACTCCCAGAGTCCAACACTCACAGTTACACACAGAAAGACACACAGTATCTGAGATTCGTGATTACAGACAAACACACACACACGCGACCATTTTCTCCTGTCTGCTTTATTCCGTTAATCCGACGAAAGGGGAAGTGAATCCGAGTGGGACATGGGAGCCTTTGGCAGGGGTGCACCCGCCCGCCACCTGCGGTGTGGTTATCCAGGGCCGCGTGGCACGGGCGTGGGGATCAGGAGAGGACCTTCGCCAGCAGGACGGTAACGAGGGCTGGGAGGACGAGTCTGGCTGGTTCTGGAGCCATGCTGGCCACATGGGAGGCTGGTCTGCATTCGGCCGTGGTGAGATCCATACTGAACCCCCCGAAGGCCCCTTTGAACCGTTGTATATTGGTGCAGGCGGACTCGGTGGCGCAGCCTTTCATGGTGGTGTGTATGGTTGTCCCACCTGTGGGGGACCAAACAGCGGGGTCAGTGTCTAGCGACCTATGACCTCTTACGGCTCTGACCCTATACAAACACCCTCCCTCTCCTCCTCTGCGCCACTCCCTGCTGCCCATCTAGACCTGCCCCCAACAGTCTCCCCCCGCAGCTCTGATCTAGTCTCACTCTGTGGACACCTGGGCAAGTCACGTAGGGCCCTGATCCCTAATGAACTTTGGAGCAGGCCTGTGTTAGTCCCACCATTCACCAGGCAATGGTGTAGCTCACTGATGGTGTCAGCGCTGGGATCCCTAAGAAGCTCTCAGTCAAGGGGTCTGTACAGAACCTGGCATGTCGGGACTCCCAATTTCAGCCGGAGGGTGGGGGGGCATGCAGCACCTTGCACAGCGGGGATCCCCGTCTCAGCCAAGGGGTCTGTGCAACATCCGGATCAAAAAGGTCCCGATCTCAGTTGGGGCATCTATTGTACCATTCCACAACCAGTAAGAAAGAAATCTCTCTGGGACCTCCAGGTCAAACCAGCTGGGGGATTTCTGCAGGAGTCCCAGGGACAGGGTGTTTGTGCCATCACTTTTCCTGTATTATTTTGATTTGTAGAACAGCAGGCTCTGGAGACACCATGGCAGTTTGGGGCCCCATTGTGCAGGGTGCTGTGCATAGGACAGTATCCCGTCTCCGCCAGTGGCCAGCACTAGATTCTGCAGAGAAAGGATCAAAACCACCCAACGTGTGGGATAATCTCCTCCTCCTCTAGGTCTCCTCCCGATTGCTAAGAGCTAGAGCTCCCCTCACGACCTGAAAGAGGAGGGTCACTATCCCCGCCAACATTTTTACGATCATTTATTCTGATCTCTCTGATTAGCCCACAATCCCTTTTCGAATCTTGCTCAACTCTTGACCACAGCAATTTCTTGGCTGGGGAGTTCCACGGACTGACGGTTTATTGACTGGAAAATGTGTTTCCTTTCATCAGAATGAACTTGTCCCTTTTCAATTTCATTGAACATTCACTTACGTCCTGTCCTGTGAGAGCAGGCAGGCAGGAGTCCTCGATCTCCCCGCTCTAGTGGTCAGTGACATTTTTCAGCTGAAACTTTTTTTCAGTGAAAAATGCAAATATGACCACTTGGGAACATTTTGCAAATTCAAAGTCGCCCAATTGTTTCAGTTGGAAGAAACCCCCGTTAAAAAACAAACTCTGGGGGAAAAAATAGAAACTTTTCCCTCTTTTGGTTCAAAACAACTTTTCCATCTGACATTTTTTTTTAAATGAAACAACATTAACAACCCCTCAAAATCATAACCAGATATTTTGTTTGACTTTCTCTGACTTTTCAGTTTGTTGAAAGTGCCAAAAAAAAATGAATTTTCTATTCGACCCGAAACAGCTATTTTCTTCCAATTTTTTGGTGTTGGCATAGAACTAAAGATCAATCTATCTATCTATCTATCTATCTATCTATCTATCTATCTATCTATCTATTTATCTCCTTCATTTGTTCAAATCTCTGCTTCTCTATCACAATCATAATTTCATATGTTCTATCATGTCGCCTCTCTTATTCCCAAGGAAAAATAGCCCCAGTTGGTTCCCCTTCTCTCCGCAGGCTTTTCCAGACCTTCCTTGTCAGCTGTCTCCAAACCCGCATGAATTCTAAAATGAAACCCCAATGGGTGCATAGGGGAAACAGAGGTACAGTGAGGAGAAATCATGGGGACAGTATTCAGGTGTGCTGAGACTCTGCCCAATTCTTCCCCATGGCAGGAGATTGCCCGTGTGTGTGGCTCCCTCCTGGATGGGGAAATCTGAGCGGAGAAACAGTCGATTGGCAATTACCGCTTTTCATGGTACCACTGACATGGATGCAGTGGGTCTGGGCTCCTGGGCAGTCGATGATCTCTTCACTGCAGTGATGGGAAAACACAGCGTAGCAGGCTGGGCAGCGGAGGCCGTTCAGGGTGGTGTTAGCCGGGGATGCTGAGAAGAAGCGGAGCAAAAGCAGTCAGCTCGGGGGACGGGACCCAGGACGGGTCGGGGCTGGGAGAGCAGCTGGGGGCTGCAGGGCTTAGCCCCGGGGCTCCCTGCAGGGGGAGCTGTAGCTCCGGGGAAGCCGGGGGCAGCAGGGGCAGGGGAGGGGTTTGCAGCAGGGAGCTCTGGACCCCGCCCCGGGTGGGGCCAGCTGGGTTGACACCTGGGGGCAGCCTAGAGCCCCGCCCACTAAACTCCACCCAGCCAGGGGCTCAGTGTTAGTCCATGGGGCGCCCCAAAGGGTTCTTTCATAATCCTTTTTCCATCCTCCCACAGAGACCCCTGCAGGGGTCAGGAGGAGGAGAAGGGGACGTGAGGAAGGGGAAGAGCTGGAGGGAGAAGGAGCAGGGAGACGGAGACGGAGCTGGGTACCGGGAAAGGAGGCTGTATTACAGGCCTGCCCCATACAGCAGGCGGTGCTCGTGCTCGTGGATATCCCGTTCCCCAAAGTCATTAAAACAGGATCGAGGCCGCACTGGCTGGAGGACACACAGGTCTTGATAAAGGTCGGACTCTTAATCTTGCCTGCATGGGAGGAAGAGGAGATGAGGCTTCATTCGCTGGTGTTGCTGTCTCCGCCTCCCCATCGCAACTCTTCACGTGTGTGATCATGATCAAGCTAAAGATGGGGAAACTGAGGCATGGCGTACAGAAGGAATGACTCAGCCAAGGTCAGTATAGAACCAGGAGTGCTGATACCCACTGCTCCTTCCACCCCCTCAACCTAACCCTCTCGATCTCTCTCCCCTTCCAGATTTGGAGATAGAACCCAGGAGTCCTGGCTCCCAGCCCCCGCTATTCTGACTCACCAGACCCCAGTCCCTTCCCAAAGCCAGGTATGGAACCCAGAAGTCCAGGCTCCAAGCCCCCTACTCTAACCCACTAGATCATGCCCACCTCCTGGTACTAGGAAGAGAATGAAGGAGTGCTGACTCCGAATGAGACTGTGTTCGGCGCTATTTCAAGGTTTCCTGCACCCACCTACTACGGTTTCTGTTTTAATAATCCCACAGGAATTCGTATCTTCACTGCAGACTTGGACTCTGCCCGTACAGCTGCCACGTGTGCTGACGCAAACCTCGCACGAAACACAGGTCCCTGTGGAAGGAAAGGCAACACGATGCACCTGGGCACAGCCCTCACTCCACTCTCTCCATCCCCATTGACTCCAGTGCAGCTACGGGCCATTGATCCCAGCCGGGATCTGGCCCTGAATTTCTTGGGTTTGTGCCAATGTCGTCCCTCCCTCTATTGCAAAACCGAGTGAGGTAGCTGAGAAAGGGGGAGAAATCTTTCCCTCTCCTCGAGCTCGGTGGGAGCTGGAGGTCCCCATCTCCCCAGAGAAGATCAGTGGGGAGAATTTCCTCCACATGGGACAGGTGGTGAGCAGCCCCCCAGCCCAGGGGCAAGATCTCAGTGCTGGGGCATATTTCACCCCGGGGAGGAGAGCTGCTTCCTTCCAGAGCAGCTATTCCAGGGTGGATCTTTTTCTGTCGGCACCGGGCAGGGCTCCAAGACCCCCGAGACCCCGTTCTCACCTGTCTCCAGCAGTGCCGAGAGGAGGCAGAGGAGGAGAGGTGTCCTCATGGTGCCGGGGATGCAGCCGGACAGTGGTGAGAGCCGGGGGTCTCTGACGCAGCAAAGGCCGGGACTTGGCAGTTATCGACAGAGGCGGGGGCGATGTTGCAATTGGTGTCACCCTGCCCAAAATGGGAAGCGGGGAGGATTTTGGCTGATGGCCTTGGGCTGTCAACACGGAGGCCCCCCAGGAAGGTAAGGGCTGGATGCTGTGTTCGTCACACGCCCGGGGGCTGCTCAGTGCACGGCCCGGGGTTTGACTCAGGCCTGGGGCACTCGCGCCGTGGGCCAGGGTGGCGCCCGGCACCTGGGAGGCGGTGACGGTGGAGTGGGACGAGGGGGACCCTGGCACTGGGGAGAGTGCGGGGGCACGCAGAGCCTAGGGGTGCCAGGTTTGCCCAGGCTGGCCCCTTCTCTGGGGTAGCTGTCCCCGGGAAATCTGCCAGGATGCTCTGTGCACACGCCCACGCGGCTGGTGACACGGGCTGAGGATCATCCCGGGTGTCCTGGGTTTTTGTATCTCAGAGGTGGGAACCCTAGAGCCCCTAGCACTGGGGGGAGGGGGAATGGGAGGGCACAGAGCCCCTAGCATTGGGGGAGGGGAAATGGGGGGCACAGAGCTCCTGGCATGGGGAAGGGGGGATAGGGGGCACAGAGCCCCTGGCATTGGGGGGAGGGGGAGTGGGAGGGCACAGAGCCCCTTGCATGGGGGAAGGGGGACTGGGGACATGACAGATCCCCCGGCATGGGAGGAAAGGGGGCCCTGCTCTATTAATTTAGACAGACTAAGCAGGCTGGAGGGGTTGGCCGATCCCTGTCACTGTCCAGCATTAACCAGTGTGAAGCAGGCTGGGGGTTTGGCACACGAGATCCCCACAGACGGTGAGTGCATGACGCTTAGTCCGGTGGCCGGTCTCTCTCCCCAGGGTCCCTTTGATTTGGGAACCCGAGAGGGAGCGGTGGGGGGAACAGCCTGGCCCGCCCGCTGGTTCGCCCGCCGATTAACCCTCGTTTCCGAGACGCCGGGCGCAGGGCGTTGACTCCCAACACTCCTGCTAATACATCCCAGAATTACGTTCCGTTTTTTTGCAGCAGCGTTACTATTGACTCATATTCAGTTTGTGGTCCACTATGACCCCGAGATCCCTTTCCCCAGTACTCCTTCCTAGGCCGTCATTTCCCATGTTACATGGGTGCAGCTGATTGTTCCCTCATAAGTGGAGGACTTTGCATTTGTCCCTCTTGAATTTCATCCTGTTTACTTCAGACCATCTCTCCAGTTTGTCCAGATCATTTTGAATTTTAATCCTATCCTCCAAAGCACTTGCAACCCCTCCCAGCTTGGTATCATCCACAAACTTTATCAGTGTACTCTCTGTGCCATCATCTAAAAAGTTGATTAAGATTTTGAATAGAAACGTATCCAGAACCGATTCCTGCAGAGCCCCTCTCGTTAGGCCCTTCCAGCATGACTGTGAACCACTGATAACTACTCTCTGGGAGTGGTTTTCCATAAAGTTATGCACCCACCTTATAATAGCTCCATCTAGGTTGTATTTCCCTAGGTTGTTTATGAGAAGGTCATGTGCGACTGTATGAAAAGCCTTACTAAAGTCAAGATAGACCACATCTACCGCTTTCCCCCATTCTCAAGGCTTGTTACCCTGTCAAAGAAAGCTATCAGGTTGGTTTGACACGATATGTTCTTGACAAATCCATGCTGGCTGTTACTTATCACCTTATTTTTTTCTAGATGTTTGCAAACTGATTGCTTAATTATTTGCTCCATTATCTTTCCAGGTGCACACGTTAAGCTGACTGGTCTATAATTCCCCCAGGTTGTCCTAATTTCCCTTTTTATAGATGGGCACTATATTTGCCCTTTTCCAGTCTTCTGGAATCTCTTCCATGACTTTTCAAAGATAATTGCTAAGGGCTCCAATATCTCCTCAGTCAGCTCCCTGAGTATTCTAGGACACATTTCAATAGGACTTGGTGACTTGAACACATCTAATTTGTCTAAGTAATTTTTGACTTGTTCTTTTCCTATTTTTGCCTCTAGTCCTACCTCATTTTCACTGACATTCACTATGTTAGGCGTCCAGTCGCCAACAACCTTCTTGGAGAAAACAGAAAGAAAGATGTCATTAAGCACCTCTTGCCATTTCCACATTTTCTGCCATTGTTTCCCCCCCTCGTAGAGTAATGGGCCTACCCTCTCCTTGGTCTTCGTCTTGCTTCAAATGTATTTGCAGAATGTTTTCTTCTTACCCTTTATGTCTCTAGCTAGTTTGATCTCATTTTGTGACTTGGCGTTTTTAATTTTGTCCCTACATACTTGTGTTATTTGTTCAAATTCATCCTTTGTAATTTGACCTAATTTTGCTTTTTGTAGGACTCTTTTGATTTTTAGATCTCCTGGTTAAGCCAGGGTGGTCTCTGGCCATACTTCGTCTTTGCTATGCAGTGGTCTACTTTGCTCTTGCGCCCTTAATAATGTCTCTTTGAAAAACTGCCAATGGTCTTCAATTGCTTTTCCCCTTAAACTTGCTTCCCCGGGGATCTTACCTTCCAACTCCCAGAGATGGCCAAAGTCGCCTTCTTGAAATCCATTGTCTTTATTTTGCTGTTCTCCTTCCTACCATTCCCTAGACTCATGAACTCTCCCATTTCATGATCACTTTCACCCAAGCTGCCTTCCACTTTCAAATTCTCAACCAGTTCCTCCCTATTTGTCAAAATCAAATCTAGAACAGCCTCTGCTCTAAAAGCTTTCTCCACCTTCTGAAATACAAAATGGTCTCCAATACATTCAAAAAACTTGTTGGATAATCTGTGCCCGGCTGTGTTATTTTCCCAACAGATGTCTGGATAGTTGAAGTCCCTCATCACCACCAAGAACATGAGGTTGTTCTTATTTGCTGACTTCTCCTAATTTGGTAAAAACTGCTCTCTGATGTAGCTAATCCCTACAGAGAGGTTTCACACACCCTTTGGTGTAAGAAACTGCTACGTAGAAGAATTTGCTACCTGTAGCAGGGACGGGTCCTAATTTGCTTAAAAACTGCTCTCTGAGGTAGCTTATTCCTGCAAATAGCAGGTTCTTACACCACAGGGTGTGTGAAACTGCTAACTGTAGGAATGTGCTACCAGGAGCAGCGACAGGTCCTACTTTGCAAGAAACTATCTGATGTAGCTAATCCCCTCGAGGGTGTGTGAAACTGCTCTCTGTAGGAATTTGTTACCTGGAGTAGGAAGAGGTCATGAAGTGTTACCGTTTGCAGTTACGGATACATGTGGTTGTTCTGATGTGCTGACCTGTCCTAATTTGCTAAAACTTGACAGTGATGTGGGATGGAAGCATCAAGTGTTCAGCTTCCAAACGACCCTGCCTGGGTTCGTTGTCATGGGACACAGGACCTGTGGAGGAGAATTTAAAATCTTAATTTCCTTAGGGTTCGCCTTCAAGATCCTTCTATGCTGGTGCTACCTCTGACCATTAGAGTTCATCAACTCGGCAGGCACAGGGAACAATGCACTTGTCCTGTTGCCTTGACTGAGAAAGGTTTCTGATCAAAGGGAGGGTAGATTCCAGCAAGCTCCTGGGGTAATATCTCATTGGAGAGATGGTGTGTGTTTCTCATACCCCATTTTGTGTTTCTTACCATCATGTCATCTTCATTTATTTATTTATTTATGTACTTATCTTGCAAGTCACATAATTCGAGTATAAGCAGTAGTCCTCCATGCTCTCTGAAAAAATCAGTACAATGTTGTCAAATGATGGTTGCATTGTGACCAACACTGTAAATAGAAATCTTGTTTTATTCATTACTGTAAAAAAAAATTAACTTGTTTGCAAATACTTTTCCTTTCCGGCGGGGGGGTGGATTGGATCACAGCTTGCAACTTCTGCCAAAAAACACTCCTCTTCGTCCGTGTGTGTGACTCCACCTTTATCACTTGGGAGACACATCGCCTCCCACTTCTCCTACCTCTTCTGGGGTGACTTTTTTGATAGTGTCATCCACAGCTGTTTCCATTTCCATGTTTTCCTGTAATCTGTTTTCAGCAGTTACTGTTGGAGGCTCTTTAAATAGTTTTCAGTGGGAGATTCTGTACATAGATCCTAAAAGTTTCCCTGAGATGGTTTCTAATTTAACTCTTTTTACCCTCTGCAGTGGTGACTTTGTATGGTCCACAGTAGGTAGGTGGCAGCGGCCCTCCCTTTCTTGTTTTCCTTCTCGCATTCAGTAACATGCCACTGTCCCCAACCTCCAATGTTATTTTCCCATGTTTACGAGTCTTAGTTTTGGCCTACTGTATCTGTTGCTTTTCTTGGGCTTTAGGAATATGAGTAAGAGCCGATTCAATGTCGACAGCATGTCTAGATTTCATATTTATGATGCACTCTTTGTAGGATTGTTCATCGAGTTCCTCAAAATCTGTTGGCTTGGGAAACAAACGGAGAAGGAGTTGTGTGTGTAAAATGGACAATCAGAGAGTAACATATGCACCTGAAAGCCAATGGTTCTTAAAGACTCCTGCCGTGTAATTGTCTGAGACTTGGTCTGGGAATGTTGCTTCAAAGCCATACAGGAGTCGAAAGGGTGACATTTTGGTTGTCGTGTTTGGTTTTGATCGCAAAGAAAATAAAAGGTCACCGAGAAATTCATCCCAATTACTCCCCGTGTCATCAACCAACTTCCGCAATGCTCTGTAACAAATGGTGAGGCATTATTTGTGGGGGGAGGGGAAAGGACTGTCTTTACTGAGAGAAATTGTACGCAATCCAAAAGGCGTAAAGAGGCCATCCTGGTTTATTGCTGTGATTACTTTTTCTTGAAAGAAAAGACAAGTGGACTTGCAATGTACTAAAATTTTGAAGCAGTCTGTAGCTTACGATACACCCACAGGAGAACCCCTCCTTCCACAGAAGCGCGACACGAGTGCGACTGTAACTATTTCAGTTGGTACACTTTCAGTATGCACTGCGGTAGGATTTCAGAAGGAGACAAGCCCAAAGGGTAGGAGGAAATGGTCAGTTTAAGAGTGGACAAAGGTCAATAGCCGGGTCCCCCAGGGATTTGTCCTGTCCTGGGACCAGTGCTGTTCATCTTAGTTATAAAAGATCTGGAAAAGGGAGTGAACAGGGAAGTGGCAAAGTTTGCAGATGATACAAAATTACTCAAGATAGTTAAGGCAAAAGCCGACTGTGAAGAGTTACAAAGGGATCTCACAAAACTAGGTGACTGGCCGAGAAAATGGCAGATGAAATTCAATGTTGATAAATGGAAAGTAATGCACATTGGAAAACATCATCGCAATTACACATCTATAATAATGGGGTCTAAATTGGCTGTTACCACTCAAGAAAGATCTGGGAGTCAGTGTGGAGAGTTCTCTGAAAACACCCTCTCAGTGTGCAGCGGCCGTGAAAAAAACGAACAGAATGTTGGGAACCATTAGGACGGGGATAGATAATAACACAGAAAATATCATATTGCCTCTATACCCACAGCTTTGTCACAACTGGTGTCAGGAGTGGGATTTGGTGTACACAGCGCAGCGGAAGAAGGAGGGTGTTTGAAAAAAAAAAAAAGGGGGGGGGGGAGAGGGTCTATTTTTATTTTTTTTCCACCACAGCGGAGGAGGTAGTGTGCGCACTGGAACAAGCCACGGCTGCCCAGCAGGAGGCTCCCCGGGTCCAGGCACCCGCCCAACAGGAGGCCGTGCGGCTGCAGCAAGCGACTAATCGCCTGCTGATGGACCAGGCTGCTCAAGACCGGGCTATGTTGCGGGAACTGGTAAACCAGGTCAAGGCCCTTACAGAGCTGAACCGCGGCCATGATGGGACGCAGATCATGCGGGCCAGCAATTGGCTGCAGAAAATGACGCGGGAGGATGATGTGGAGGCATACCTCCTGGCCTTTGAGAGGACAGCCCTGCGGGAGGCTTGGCCCCGAGAACGGTGGTCTGTCCTCCTCGCTCCATTCCTGTGTGGGGAGGCCCAGAAGGCCTACTATGATTTGCCTGAAGAGGCTGCGGCAGACTACCCCCAGTTGAAAGCAGAGATCTGGGGTAACGACCGCAGTGCGGGCCCAGCGATATCATGAGTGGAGGTACCAGGAAAACAAAACCCCACGGTCCCAATTATATGTCCTCCTCCATCTCACATGAAAGTGGTTACGAACTGAGTCCTGGAGTCCGGAGGAGATACTAGAGGTTCTGGTCATCGACCGGTACAGGAGAGGACTACCGCCAGACCTTCGCGCCTGGGTAAGCCAGAACGAACCCTCCACCTACGACGAGGTTGTCGCGCTGGTAGACAGGCGAAGGACGGCGAGGGAGCTGACCCGACCAGTTAAGGAAGAAGCACCCCGGGTTACAGTAGCAGCACCAAGCCCTAGAGCTCAGGTGACTGGGCCACCAGGAGAGCCCAGGTGGAAAAAGAGAGGGGCTGAAGGCCACCAGAAGCCACAAAGAGTCGGAGCACTGAAGGGGAAGAGGATCGTGATGTTAGACTGCCCAGACCAAGAGACCGGGGAAGGCCTAGGGCTCCATACAGATGTTACGCCTGCAGGGAGTGGGGACACATAGCTGCACAGTGTCCCAGTGCCGAGGAGCCTATGCAGTGTAACCTGGGGAACTGGGCAGACCCATGCTCCCTAATCCACCTTGTGGGGGTCTCACTAACCCCACAGGTATACACCAGGCCAGTGAAGCTAAAGGGGGTAGAGACCACGGCACTGGTTGATTTGGGGAGTGCTATCACGCTTGTCTCGGGGAAGCTTGTGAAGCGTAGTCAGCTGCTGTGGGCTAAGCGTACGGGGATAACGTGCGTCCATGGGACAGTTGGTTATTACCCCATCCCAGTAAAAATTGAAATTTAGGGGAACACCACTGAGGTAGCAGCAGGGGTAGTCCCTAAACTCCCATACCCGGTGCTCATAGGGAGGGACTTCCTAGGGTTTGGAGACTTACTCCCGGTAGGGGAATTGGAGAAAGGGGGAAGCCCTGAAAGTAGTGAGGCATCCACAGTAGACTGTCAACGCCCAAATATCCCCAGATTTGTTCCCCACTCCCAGTCAGCGTAGAAAGAGGAAAAGGGAAAGAAGGGCAGCTAAGGCCTTGAGAACCCGAATGCTGGCCCAAAGCCAGAGGGTCGCTCTATAGGTAGGCGGACCTGAGCAGTTGAAAAGGAGGCCACCCAGGAGGGAGAAGCACCCGAGTCTGACCCATACCCTAACACCTCTGAACCAGCAGAGGTAACAGAGACTGGCCCCCTAGATCTCGGGCAGATTAACCCCGGGAGAGGAAATTTTGACCAGGGAACAGGCTGAAGACCCAAGATACGACCACGGTATGCATCCGATGAAGTGAGCTGTAGCTCACGAAAGCTCATGCTCAAATAAATTGGTTAGTCTCTAAGGTGCCACAAGTCCTCCTTTTCTTTTCGCATTAGGAAGGAGGTGACCGAAATAGATGCGGTCCCCGTGGAAGGGAAAACCCAGGGACCAGGATCCTGCTTCATAATGAAGAAGAATCTCTTCTACCAGCTTGCACCAGTACAGGGGCAGAAGGTACAGCAGATCCTAGTACCTCAAAAACACCAGAATGCTGGATTAAGTCTGGCCTATAGTCGTCTTTTTGGGGGGCATTTGTGGGTAGAGAAGACCCTGGCACGGGTTCTGCGACGATTCTTCTGGCCCAGAGTTGACCTGGACTGTGGGTTCAGAAAAACGGCCAACCTGACGGCTACCGTGAAGCTCCAAAGCGAGCAAATCCACCAATAAGTACAAGACCCACCAAGGTAGAGAAGGAACTTTGTCACACTATCTATCTATCTATCTATCTATCTATCTATCTATCTATCTATCTATCTATCTATCTATCCCCAAACAGACCCCCTCTATCTCTCCATTACATATACACCTGACCGTCTATTATTCTCTCTCTCTCTCATCCCAGACACACCCATCTGATTCATTGACTCCAATGGAGCTATGGCCCATTGAGCCCAGCTGGGATCTGGCTATATTTTACATACCTGCCCCCTTCTGGGTAATCCCAGAGCAGAGCAAGTGAGTGGAGGACACTAGTCCGGACCCAGCTCTGACGGGAAGCCAGGTCCAGTTCCTCCATGGGATGGTGCATGACTCCTCCTAGAGGTCACTGATGGCATAATCTGGGCCATGCAGGTGGGCTCCTTCCTAGCTCCTCAGTCAGCAATCAGTGGGCTCAGAAAAAGGCAGGCGTGTGACCCTTTTACACCCATCTCTCTAATGAGGCTGTAGATCCTCTCATTTTCTGTCCAAATGGCCAATCATGTCTGAATCCTGACACTGGCGGTTTCCAGTGGCAGGGAGTTCTGCAGGTTAACGCCATCTCAACAGAAAAAAGTTATCATTTCTCTTCTTTAAATCTAAGGTTTTAAAGGGGCAGCACCGCAGGGATAGGGGGTCGTCTACATGATCCTAGGTGGGTGGGTCTCTGTTGATACGGGAGGGCTCACTCGCTTTCCCCCCACCCTCTCGGTGGGGTGGTTTACTGTAGCACCAATGTAACCCGGATCCATACCAGTGTGTGTCTTTCCCCCCTCTAGTGGCTGGATCCTGGGAAGTGGTTTAGGGAGCTGCTATGCCGCACAGCGAAAGGTGTGTCTCCTTTAATTCCAGGGTTAAACACTCCTGCGTTTATTCACCGCTCGTCCTCCCCCCAAGTCCAAGGTTCAGTCCTGGTGCCCGGTATCTTTCTAACAACTGCTCTGTTCAGGAAGCAGAGCTGCCCTGGCATCCCCAGACGTAGGGGGAAGGGGAAGCTTCTTTAACCCTTTAGGGTCTGCAGCCCTGGTTGGTGGGTCCTGCCACAAAAAAAAAATTATGATTAAAAATACCCGGGTTTTTCAGCTGAACATTTTTCAGTTTGATGACAAAAAAACTGGAATATTCTAAGAAATACCCCCCTCCAAACAAACAAACCCCCTTTTCTAAATGACTCTAGGGCCTGTAGGAGGGTGGGTGCGGCTTCTGATAGCCCCACGACCCCTGCTAGAATTAAACACAGGGGAAATCAGCCCGATCATCACAAACACACACAAGTAATCCCGGACACACCCCCACACATGCACAGACTCACGATCTCACACACAGACACATGATCCAAGACTCCCGGTTACACACACAATCCAGGACTCAGGACTATACGCACCCACGCAGAGCCCAACAACATGATTACAGACAAACACACACCCACACACGACCATTTTCTCCTGTCTGGTTTATTCCGTTAATCCCACGAAAGGGGAAGTGAATCCGAGCGGGGCGTGGGAGCCTTTGGCAGGGGGGCACCCGCCCACCCCCTGCGGTGTGTGGATCAGGTGGGGACCTTCGCCAGCAGGACGGTCACGAGGGCTGGCAGAGACGAGTCCGGTTGGTTATGGAGCCACACGGGAGGCTGGTCTGCATTCGGCCGTGGTGAAATTCATACTGAACCCCCTGAAGGGTTTGTACGGTGGCCTATAGGTGCAGGCGGACTCGGTGGCGCAGCCTTTCATGGTGGTGTGTATGGTTGTCCCACCTGTGGGGGACCAAACAGCGGGGTCAGTGTCTAGCGACCTGTGACCTCTTACGGCTCTGACCCTATACAAACACCCTCCCCCTCCTCCTCTGCACCACTCCCTGCTGCCCATCTAGACCTGCCCCCAACAGTCTCCCCCCCCAGCTCTGATCTAGTCTCACTCTGTGGACACCTGGGCAAGTCACGTAGGGCCCTGATCCCTAATGAACTTTGGAGCAGGCCTGTGTTAGTCCCACCATTCACCAGGCAATGGTGTAGCTCACTGATGGTGTCAGCGCTGGGATCCCTAAGAAGCTCTCAGTCAAGGGGTCTGTACAGAACCTGGCATGTCGGGACTCCCAATTTCAGCCGGAGGGTGGGGGGGCATGCAGCACCTTGCACAGCGGGGATCCCCGTCTCAGCCAAGGGGTCTGTGCAACATCCGGATCAAAAAGGTCCCGATCTCAGTTGGGGCATCTATTGTACCATTCCACAACCAGTAAGAAAGAAATCTCTCTGGGACCTCCAGGTCAAACCAGCTGGGGGATTTCTGCAGGAGTCCCAGGGACAGGGTGTTTGTGCCATCACTTTTCCTGTATTATTTTGATTTGTAGAACAGCAGGCTCTGGAGACACCATGGCAGTTTGGGGCCCCATTGTGCAGGGTGCTGTGCATAGGACAGTATCCCGTCTCCGCCAGTGGCCAGCACTAGATTCTGCAGAGAAAGGATCAAAACCACCCAACGTGTGGGATAATCTCCTCCTCCTCTAGGTCTCCTCCCGATTGCTAAGAGCTAGAGCTCCCCTCACGACCTGAAAGAGGAGGGTCACTAGCCCCGCCAACATTTTTACGATCATTTATTCTGATCTCTCTGATTAGCCCACAATCCCTTTTCGAATCTTCTCAACTCTTGACCACAGCAATTTCTTGGCTGGGGAGTTCCACGGACTGACGGTTTATTGACTGGAAAATGTGTTTCCTTTCATCAGAATGAACTTGTCCCTTTTCAATTTCATTGAACATTCGCTTACGTCCTGTCCTGTGAGAGCAGGCAGGCAGGAGTCCTCGATCTCCCCGCTGTAGTGGTCAGTGACATTTTTCAGCTGAAACTTTTTTTCAGTGAAAAATGCAAATATGACCACTTGGGAACATTTTGCAAATTCAAAGTCGCCCAATTGTTTCAGTTGGAAGAAACCCCTGTAAAAACACAAACTCTGGGGGAAAAAATAGAAACTTTTCCCTCTTTTGGTTCAAAACAACTTTTCCTTCCAACATTTAATTTTTTAAAAAATTTTAAACAACATTAACAACCCCTCAAAATCAAAACGAGATGTTTCGTTTGACCCAAAATGAAGCTTTTTCTGACTTTTCAGTTTGTTGAAAGTGCCGCCCAAAAATTAATTTTGATTTGACCCGAAACAACTATTCTCTCCCAATCTTTTGGTGTCGGTCTAGAACTAAATCATCTATCTATCTATCTATCTATCTATCTCCCTTATCACAATTATAATTTCATATGTTCTATCACGTCGCCTCTCTTATTCCCAAGGAAAAATAGCCCCAGTTGGTTCCCCTTCTCTCCGCAGGCTTTTCCAGACCTTCCTTGTCAGCTGTCTCCAAACCCGCATGAATTCTAAAATGAAACCCCAATGGGTGCGTAGGGGAAACAGAGGTACAGTGAGGAGAAATCATGGGGACAGTATCCAGGTGTGCTGAGACTCTGCCCAATTCTTCCCCATGGCAGGAGATTGCCCGTGTGTGTGGCTCCCTCCTGGATGGGGAAATCTGAGCGGAGAAACAGTCGATTGGCAATTACCGCTTTTCATGGTACCGCTGACATGGATGCAGTGGGTCTGGGCTCCTGGGCAGTCGACGATCTCTTCACTGCAGTGATGAGAAAACAAAGAGTAGCAAGCTGGGCAGCGGAGGCCGTTCAGGGTGGTGTTAGCCGGGGATGCTGGGAAGAAGCGGAGCAAACGCAGTCAGCTCGGGGGATGGGACCCAGGACGGGTCGGGGCTGGGAGAGCAGCTGGGGGCTGCACAGCTCAGCCCCGGGGGCCCCCTGCAGGGGGAGCTGTAGCTCCGGGGAAGCCGGGGGCAGCAGGGGCAGGGGAGGGGTTTGCAGCAGGGAGCCCCGGGTGGGGCCAGCTGGGTTGACACCTGGGGGCAGCCTAGAGCCCCGCTCACTAAACTCCACCCAGCCAGGGGCTCAGTGTTAGTCCATGGGGCGCCCCAAAGGATTCTTTCATAATCCTTTTTCCATCCTCCCACAGAGACCCCTGCAGGGGTCAGGAGGAGGAGAAGGGGACGTGAGGAAGGGGAAGAGCTGGAGGGAGAAGGAGCAGGGAGACGGAGACGGAGCTGGGTACCGGGAAAGGAGGCTGTATTACAGGCCTGCCCCATACAGCAGGCGGTGCTCGTGCTCGTGGATATCCCGTTCCCCAAAGTCATTAAAACAGGATCGAGGCCGCACTGGCTGGAGGACACACAGGTCTTCATAAAGGTCAGACTCTTAATCTCGCCTGCATGGGAGAAAGAGGAGATGAGGCTTCATTCCCTGGTGTCGTCTCCGCCTCCCCATCGCAACTCTTCACGTGTGTGATCATGATCAAGCTAAAGATGGGGAAACTGAGGCATGGCGTACAGGAGTCCTGGCTCCCAGCCCCCCCTATTCTTACTCACCAGACCCCAGTCCCTTCCCAGAGCCAGGGATGGAACCCAGGAGTCCTGGCTCCCAGCCCCTGCTATTCTAACTCACCAGGCCCCAGTCCCTTCCCAGAGCCAGGGATGGAACCCAGGAGTCCTGGCTCCCAGCCCCCTACTCTAGCCCACTTGACCATGCCCACTTCCTGGTACTGGGAAGAGAATGAAGGAGTGCTGACTCCGAATGAGACTGTGTTCGGAGCTGGTTCAAGGTCTCCTGCACGCACCTATTCCCCCGACCCCATCACTGTTCCTCAGACATTCTTGTCAACTGCTACAAATGGCCCACCTTGATTATCACTACGAAAGGTTTTCCCCCACCCCCCCACTCTCCTGCTGGTAATAGCTCACCTACCTGATCACTCTCCTTACTGTGTGTATGGTAACACCCATTGTTTCATGGTCTCTATGTATATAAATCTCCCCACCGTATTTTCCACTGAACGCATCTGATGAAGTGAGCTGTAGCTGACGAAAGCTTATGCTCAAATAAATTTGTCAGTCTCTAAGGTGCCACAAGTCCTCCTTTTCTTTTTTGCGAATACAGACTAACACGGCTGCTCCTCTGAAACCCACCTACTACGGTTTCTGTTTTAATAATCCCGCAGGAATTCGTATCTTCACTGCAGACTTGGACACTGCCCGTACAGCTGTGACATGCGCTGATGCAAACCTCGCACGAAACACAGGTCCCTGTGGAAGGAAAGGCAACACGATGCACCTGGGCACAGCCCTCACTCCACTCTCTCCATCCCCATTGACTCCAGTGCAGCTACGGGCCATTGACCCCAGCCGGGATCTGGCCCTGAATTTCTTGGGTTTGTGCCAATGTCGTCTGTCCCTCCATTGCAAAACCGAGTGAGGTAGCTGAGAAAGGGGGAGAAATCTTTCCCTCTCCTCGAGCTCGGTGGGAGCTGGAGGTCCCCATCTCCCCAGAGAAGATCGGTGGGGAGAATTTCCTCCACACGGGACAGGTGGTGAGCAGCCCCCCAGCCCAGGGGCAAGATCTCGGTGCTGGGGCATATTTCACCCCGGGGAGGAGAGCTGCTTCCTTCCAGAGCAGCTATTCCAGGGTGGATCTTTTTCTGTCGGCACCGGGCAGGGCTCCAAGACCCCCGAGACCCCGTTCTCACCTGTCTCCAGCAGTGCCGAGAGGAGGCAGAGGAGGAGAGGTGTCCTCATGGTGCCGGGGATGCAGCCGGACGGTGGTGAGAGCCGGGGGTCTCTGACGCAGCAAAGGCCGGGGCTTGGCAGTTATCGACAGAGGCGGGGGCGATGTTGCAATTGGTGTCACCCCGCCCAAACTGGGAAGCGGGGAGGATTTTGGCTGATGGCCTTGGGCTGTCAACACGGAGGCCCCCCAGGAAGGTAAGGGCTGGATGCTGTGTTCGTCACATGCCCGGGGGCTGCTCAGTGCACGGCCCGGGGTTTGACTCAGGCCTGGGGCACTCGCGCCGTGGGTCAGGGTGGCGCCCGGCACCTGGGAGGCGGTGACGGTGGAGTGGGACGAGGGGGACCCTGGCACTGGGGAGAGTGCGGGGGCACGCAGAGCCTAGGGGTGCCAGGTTTGCCCAGGCTGGCCCCTTCTCTGGGGTAGCTGTCCCCGGGAAATCTGCCAGGATGCTCTGTGCACACGCCCACGCGGCTGGTGACACGGGCTGAGGATCATCCCGGGTGTCCTGGGTTTTTGTATCTCAGAGGTGGGAACCCTAGAGCCCCTAGCACTGGGGGGAGGGGGAATGGGAGGGCACAGAGCCCCTAGCATTGGGGGAGGGGAAATGGGGGGCACAGAGCTCCTGGCATGGGGAAGGGGGGATAGGGGGCACAGAGCCCCTGGCATTGGGGAAGGGGGACTGGGGACATGACAGATCCCCCGGCATGGGAGGAAAGGGGGCCCTGCTCTATTAATTTAGACAGACTAAGCAGGCTGGAGGGGTTGGCCGATCCCTGTCACTGTCCAGCATTAACCAGTGTGAAGCAGGCTGGGGGTTTGGCACACGAGATCCCCACAGACGGTGAGTGCATGACGCTTAGTCCGGTGGCCGGTCTCTCTCCCCAGGGTCCCTTTGATTTGGGAACCCGAGAGGGAGCGGTGGGGGGAACAGCCTGGCC
This sequence comes from Eretmochelys imbricata, assembly GCF_965152235.1. Lineage (NCBI taxonomy): Eukaryota > Metazoa > Chordata > Testudines > Cheloniidae > Eretmochelys > Eretmochelys imbricata. Next base: position 18,380,488 of record NC_135595.1, read on the forward strand.
CGCCCGCTGGTTCGCCCGCCGATTAACCCTCGTTTCCGAGACGCCGGGCGCAGGGCGTTGACTCCCAACACTCCTGCTAATACATCCCAGAATTACGTTCCGTTTTTTTGCAGCAGCGTTACTATTGACTCATATTCAGTTTGTGGTCCACTATGACCCCGAGATCCCTTTCCCCAGTACTCCTTCCTAGGCCGTCATTTCCCATGTTACATGGGTGCAGCTGATTGTTCCCTCATAAGTGGAGGACTTTGCATTTGTCCCTCTTGAATTTCATCCTGTTTACTTCAGACCATCTCTCCAGTTTGTCCAGATCATTTTGAATTTTAATCCTATCCTCCAAAGCACTTGCAACCCCTCCCAGCTTGGTATCATCCACAAACTTTATCAGTGTACTCTCTGTGCCATCATCTAAAAAGTTGATTAAGATTTTGAATAGAAACGTATCCAGAACCGATTCCTGCAGAGCCCCTCTCGTTAGGCCCTTCCAGCATGACTGTGAACCACTGATAACTACTCTCTGGGAGTGGTTTTCCATAAAGTTATGCACCCACCTTATAATAGCTCCATCTAGGTTGTATTTCCCTAGGTTGTTTATGAGAAGGTCATGTGCGACTGTATGAAAAGCCTTACTAAAGTCAAGATAGACCACATCTACCGCTTTCCCCCATTCTCAAGGCTTGTTACCCTGTCAAAGAAAGCTATCAGGTTGGTTTGACACGATATGTTCTTGACAAATCCATGCTGGCTGTTACTTATCACCTTATTTTTTTCTAGATGTTTGCAAACTGATTGCTTAATTATTTGCTCCATTATCTTTCCAGGTGCACACGTTAAGCTGACTGGTCTATAATTCCCCCAGGTTGTCCTAATTTCCCTTTTTATAGATGGGCACTATATTTGCCCTTTTCCAGTCTTCTGGAATCTCTTCCATGACTTTTCAAAGATAATTGCTAAGGGCTCCAATATCTCCTCAGTCAGCTCCCTGAGTATTCTAGGACACATTTCAATAGGACTTGGTGACTTGAACACATCTAATTTGTCTAAGTAATTTTTGACTTGTTCTTTTCCTATTTTTGCCTCTAGTCCTACCTCATTTTCACTGACATTCACTATGTTAGGCGTCCAGTCGCCAACAACCTTCTTGGAGAAAACAGAAAGAAAGATGTCATTAAGCACCTCTTGCCATTTCCACATTTTCTGCCATTGTTTCCCCCCCTCGTAGAGTAATGGGCCTACCCTCTCCTTGGTCTTCGTCTTGCTTCAAATGTATTTGCAGAATGTTTTCTTCTTACCCTTTATGTCTCTAGCTAGTTTGATCTCATTTTGTGACTTGGCGTTTTTAATTTTGTCCCTACATACTTGTGTTATTTGTTCAAATTCATCCTTTGTAATTTGACCTAATTTTGCTTTTTGTAGGACTCTTTTGATTTTTAGATCTCCTGGTTAAGCCAGGGTGGTCTCTGGCCATACTTCGTCTTTGCTATGCAGTGGTCTACTTTGCTCTTGCGCCCTTAATAATGTCTCTTTGAAAAACTGCCAATGGTCTTCAATTGCTTTTCCCCTTAAACTTGCTTCCCCGGGGATCTTACCTTCCAACTCCCAGAGATGGCCAAAGTCGCCTTCTTGAAATCCATTGTCTTTATTTTGCTGTTCTCCTTCCTACCATTCCCTAGACTCATGAACTCTCCCATTTCATGATCACTTTCACCCAAGCTGCCTTCCACTTTCAAATTCTCAACCAGTTCCTCCCTATTTGTCAAAATCAAATCTAGAACAGCCTCTGCTCTAAAAGCTTTCTCCACCTTCTGAAATACAAAATGGTCTCCAATACATTCAAAAAACTTGTTGGATAATCTGTGCCCGGCTGTGTTATTTTCCCAACAGATGTCTGGATAGTTGAAGTCCCTCATCACCACCAAGAACATGAGGTTGTTCTTATTTGCTGACTTCTCCTAATTTGGTAAAAACTGCTCTCTGATGTAGCTAATCCCTACAGAGAGGTTTCACACACCCTTTGGTGTAAGAAACTGCTACGTAGAAGAATTTGCTACCTGTAGCAGGGACGGGTCCTAATTTGCTTAAAAACTGCTCTCTGAGGTAGCTTATTCCTGCAAATAGCAGGTTCTTACACCACAGGGTGTGTGAAACTGCTAACTGTAGGAATGTGCTACCAGGAGCAGCGACAGGTCCTACTTTGCAAGAAACTATCTGATGTAGCTAATCCCCTCGAGGGTGTGTGAAACTGCTCTCTGTAGGAATTTGTTACCTGGAGTAGGAAGAGGTCATGAAGTGTTACCGTTTGCAGTTACGGATACATGTGGTTGTTCTGATGTGCTGACCTGTCCTAATTTGCTAAAACTTGACAGTGATGTGGGATGGAAGCATCAAGTGTTCAGCTTCCAAACGACCCTGCCTGGGTTCGTTGTCATGGGACACAGGACCTGTGGAGGAGAATTTAAAATCTTAATTTCCTTAGGGTTCGCCTTCAAGATCCTTCTATGCTGGTGCTACCTCTGACCATTAGAGTTCATCAACTCGGCAGGGACAGGGAACAATGCACTTGTCCTGTTGCCTTGACTGAGAAAGGTTTCTGATCAAAGGGAGGGTAGATTCCAGCAAGCTCCTGGGGTAATATCTCATTGGAGAGATGGTGTGTGTTTCTCATACCCCATTTTGTGTTTCTTACCATCATGTCATCTTCATTTATTTATTTATTTATGTACTTATCTTGCAAGTCACATAATTCGAGTATAAGCAGTAGTCCTCCATGCTCTCTGAAAAAATCAGTACAATGTTGTCAAATGATGGTTGCATTGTGACCAACACTGTAAATAGAAATCTTGTTTTATTCATTACTGTAAAAAAAAATTAACTTGTTTGCAAATACTTTTCCTTTCCGGCGGGGGGGTGGATTGGATCACAGCTTGCAACTTCTGCCAAAAAACACTCCTCTTCGTCCGTGTGTGTGACTCCACCTTTATCACTTGGGAGACACATCGCCTCCCACTTCTCCTACCTCTTCTGGGGTGACTTTTTTGATAGTGTCATCCACAGCTGTTTCCATTTCCATGTTTTCCTGTAATCTGTTTTCAGCAGTTACTGTTGGAGGCTCTTTAAATAGTTTTCAGTGGGAGATTCTGTACATAGATCCTAAAAGTTTCCCTGAGATGGTTTCTAATTTAACTCTTTTTACCCTCTGCAGTGGTGACTTTGTATGGTCCACAGTAGGTAGGTGGCAGCGGCCCTCCCTTTCTTGTTTTCCTTCTCGCATTCAGTAACATGCCACTGTCCCCAACCTCCAATGTTATTTTCCCATGTTTACGAGTCTTAGTTTTGGCCTACTGTATCTGTTGCTTTTCTTGGGCTTTAGGAATATGAGTAAGAGCCGATTCAATGTCGACAGCATGTCTAGATTTCATATTTATGATGCACTCTTTGTAGGATTGTTCATCGAGTTCCTCAAAATCTGTTGGCTTGGGAAACAAACGGAGAAGGAGTTGTGTGTGTAAAATGGACAATCAGAGAGTAACATATGCACCTGAAAGCCAATGGTTCTTAAAGACTCCTGCCGTGTAATTGTCTGAGACTTGGTCTGGGAATGTTGCTTCAAAGCCATACAGGAGTCGAAAGGGTGACATTTTGGTTGTCGTGTTTGGTTTTGATCGCAAAGAAAATAAAAGGTCACCGAGAAATTCATCCCAATTACTCCCCGTGTCATCAACCAACTTCCGCAATGCTCTGTAACAAATGGTGAGGCATTATTTGTGGGGGGAGGGGAAAGGACTGTCTTTACTGAGAGAAATTGTACGCAATCCAAAAGGCGTAAAGAGGCCATCCTGGTTTATTGCTGTGATTACTTTTTCTTGAAAGAAAAGACAAGTGGACTTGCAATGTACTAAAATTTTGAAGCAGTCTGTAGCTTACGATACACCCACAGGAGAACCCCTCCTTCCACAGAAGCGCGACACGAGTGCGACTGTAACTATTTCAGTTGGTACACTTTCAGTATGCACTGCGGTAGGATTTCAGAAGGAGACAAGCCCAAAGGGTAGGAGGAAATGGTCAGTTTAAGAGTGGACAAAGGTCAATAGCCGAGTCCCCCAGGGATTTGTCCTGTCCTGGGACCAGTGCTGTTCATCTTAGTTATAAAAGATCTGGAAAAGGGAGTGAACAGGGAAGTGGCAAAGTTTGCAGATGATACAAAATTACTCAAGATAGTTAAGGCAAAAGCCGACTGTGAAGAGATACATAGGGATCTCACAAAACTAGGTGACTGGCCGAGAAAATGGCAGATGAAATTCAATGTTGATAAATGGAAAGTAATGCACATTGGAAAACATCATCGCAATTACACATCTATAATAATGGGGTCTAAATTGGCTGTTACCACTCAAGAAAGATCTGGGAGTCAGTGTGGAGAGTTCTCTGAAAACACCCACTCAATGTGCAGCGGCCGTGAAAAAAACGAACAGAATGTTGGGAACCATTAGGACGGGGATAGATAATAACACAGAAAATATCATATTGCCTCTATACCCACAGCTTTGTCACAACTGGTGTCAGGAGTGGGATTTGGTGTACACAGCGCAGCGGAAGAAGGAGGGTGTTTGAAAAAAAAAAAAAGGGGGGGGGGAGAGGGTCTATTTTTATTTTTTTTCCACCACAGCGGAGGAGGTAGTGTGCGCACTGGAACAAGCCACGGCTGCCCAGCAGGAGGCTCCCTGGGTCCAGGCACCCGCCCAACAGGAGGCCGTGCGGCTGCAGCAAGCGACTAATCGCCTGCTGATGGACCAGGCTGCTCAAGACCGGGCTATGTTGCGGGAACTGGTAAACCAGGTCAAGGCCCTTACAGAGCTGAACCGCGGCCATGATGGGACGCAGATCATGCGGGCCAGCAGTTGGCTGCAGAAAATGACGCGGGAGGATGATGTGGAGGCATACCTCCTGGCCTTTGAGAGGACAGCCCTGCGGGAGGCTTGGCCCCGAGAACGGTGGTCTGTCCTCCTCGCTCCATTCCTGTGTGGGGAGGCCCAGAAGGCCTACTATGATTTGCCTGAAGAGGCTGCGGCAGACTACCCCCAGTTGAAAGCAGAGATCTGGGGTAACGACCGCAGTGCGGGCCCAGCGATATCATGAGTGGAGGTACCAGGAAAACAAAACCCCACGGTCCCAATTATATGTCCTTCTCCATCTCACATGAAAGTGGTTACGAACTGAGTCCTGGAGTCCGGAGGAGATACTAGAGGTTCTGGTCATCGACCGGTACAGGAGAGGACTACCGCCAGACCTTCGCGCCTGGGTAAGCCAGAACGAACCCTCCACCTACGACGAGGTTGTCGCGCTGGTAGACAGGCGAAGGACGGCGAGGGAGCTGACCCGACCAGTTAAGGAAGAAGCACCCCGGGTTACAGTAGCAGCACCAAGCCCTAGAGCTCAGGTGACTGGGCCACCAGGAGAGCCCAGGTGGAAAAAGAGAGGGGCTGAAGGCCACCAGAAGCCACAAAGAGTCGGAGCACTGAAGGGGAAGAGGATCGTGATGTTAGACTGCCCAGACCAAGAGACCGGGGAAGGCCTAGGGCTCCATACAGATGTTACGCCTGCAGGGAGTGGGGACACATAGCTGCACAGTGTCCCAGTGCCGAGGAGCCTATGCAGTGTAACCTGGGGAACTGGGCAGACCCATGCTCCCTAATCCACCTTGTGGGGGTCTCACTAACCCCACAGGTATACACCAGGCCAGTGAAGCTAAAGGGGGTAGAGACCACGGCACTGGTTGATTTGGGGAGTGCTATCACGCTTGTCTCGGGGAAGCTTGTGAAGCGTAGTCAGCTGCTGTGGGCTAAGCGTACGGGGATAACGTGCGTCCATGGGACAGTTGGTTATTACCCCATCCCAGTAAAAATTGAAATTTAGGGGAACACCACTGAGGTAGCAGCAGGGGTAGTCCCTAAACTCCCATACCCGGTGCTCATAGGGAGGGACTTCCTAGGGTTTGGAGACTTACTCCCGGTAGGGGAATTGGAGAAAGGGGGAAGCCCTGAAAGTAGTGAGGCATCCACAGTAGACTGTCAACGCCCAAATATCCCCAGATTTGTTCCCCACTCCCAGTCAGCGTAGAAAGAGGAAAAGGGATAGAAGGGCAGCTAAGGCCTTGAGAACCCGAATGCTGGCCCAAAGCCAGAGGGTCGCTCTATAGGTAGGCGGACCTGAGCAGTTGAAAAGGAGGCCACCCAGGAGGGAGAAGCACCCGAGTCTGACCCATACCCTAACACCTCTGAACCAGCAGAGGTAACAGAGACTGGCCCCCTAGATCTCGGGCAGATTAACCCCGGGAGAGGAAATTTTGACCAGGGAACAGGCTGAAGACCCAAGATACGACCACGGTATGCATCCGATGAAGTGAGCTGTAGCTCACGAAAGCTCATGCTCAAATAAATTGGTTAGTCTCTAAGGTGCCACAAGTCCTCCTTTTCTTTTCGCATTAGGAAGGAGGTGACCGAAATAGATGCGGTCCCCGTGGAAGGGAAAACCCAGGGACCAGGACCCTGCTTCATAATGAAGAAGAATCTCTTCTACCAGCTTGCACCAGTACAGGGGCAGAAGGTACAGCAGATCCTAGTACCTCAAAAACACCAGAATGCTGGATTAAGTCTGGCCTATAGTCGTCTTTTTGGGGGGCATTTGTGGGTAGAGAAGACCCTGGCATGGGTTCTGCGACGATTCTTCTGGCCCAGAGTTGACCTGGACTGTGGGTTCAGAAAAACGGCCAACCTGACGGCTACCGTGAAGCTCCAAGGCGAGCAAATCCACCAATAAGTACAAGACCCACCAAGGTAGAGAAGGAACTTTGTCACACTATCTATCTATCTATCTATCTATCTATCTATCTATCTATCTATCTATCTATCTATCCCCAAACAGACCCCCTCTATCTCTCCATTACATATACACCTGACCGTCTATTATTCTCTCTCTCTCTCATCCCAGACACACCCATCTGATTCATTGACTCCAATGGAGCTATGGCCCATTGAGCCCAGCTGGGATCTGGCTATATTTTACATACCTGCCCCCTTCTGGGTAATCCCAGAGCAGAGCAAGTGAGTGGAGGACACTAGTCCGGACCCAGCTCTGACGGGAAGCCAGGTCCAGTTCCTCCATGGGATGGTGCATGACTCCTCCTAGAGGTCACTGATGGCATAATCTGGGCCATGCAGGTGGGCTCCTTCCTAGCTCCTCAGTCAGCAATCAGTGGGCTCAGAAAAAGGCAGGCGTGTGACCCTTTTACACCCATCTCTCTAATGAGGCTGTAGATCCTCTCATTTTCTGTCCAAATGGCCAATCATGTCTGAATCCTGACACTGGCGGTTTCCAGTGGCAGGGAGTTCTGCAGGTTAACGCCATCTCAACAGAAAAAAGTTATCATTTCTCTTCTTTAAATCTAAGGTTTTAAAGGGGCAGCACCGCAGGGATAGGGGGTCGTCTACATGATCCTAGGTGGGTGGGTCTCTGTTGATACGGGAGGGCTCACTCGCTTTCCCCCCACCCTCTCGGTGGGGTGGTTTACTGTAGCACCAATGTAACCCGGATCCATACCAGTGTGTGTCTTTCCCCCCTCTAGTGGCTGGATCCTGGGAAGTGGTTTAGGGAGCTGCTATGCCGCACAGCGAAAGGTGTGTCTCCTTTAATTCCAGGGTTAAACACTCCTGCGTTTATTCACCGCTCGTCCTCCCCCCAAGTCCAAGGTTCAGTCCTGGTGCCCGGTATCTTTCTAACAACTGCTCTGTTCAGGAAGCAGAGCTGCCCTGGCATCCCCAGACGTAGGGGGAAGGGGAAGCTTCTTTAACCCTTTAGGGTCTGCAGCCCTGGTTGGTGGGTCCTGCCACAAAAAAAAAATTATGATTAAAAATACCCGGGTTTTTCAGCTGAACATTTTTCAGTTTGATGACAAAAAAACTGGAATATTCTAAGAAATACCCCCCTCCAAACAAACAAACCCCCTTTTCTAAATGACTCTAGGGCCTGTAGGAGGGTGGGTGCGGCTTCTGATAGCCCCACGACCCCTGCTAGAATTAAACACAGGGGAAATCAGCCCGATCATCACAAACACACACAAGTAATCCCGGACACACCCCCACACATGCACAGACTCACGATCTCACACACAGACACATGATCCAAGACTCCCGGTTACACACACAATCCAGGACTCAGGACTATACGCACCCACGCAGAGCCCAACAACATGATTACAGACAAACACACACCCACACACGACCATTTTCTCCTGTCTGGTTTATTCCGTTAATCCCACGAAAGGGGAAGTGAATCCGAGCGGGGCGTGGGAGCCTTTGGCAGGGGGGCACCCGCCCACCCCCTGCGGTGTGTGGATCAGGTGGGGACCTTCGCCAGCAGGACGGTCACGAGGGCTGGCAGAGACGAGTCCGGTTGGTTATGGAGCCACACGGGAGGCTGGTCTGCATTCGGCCGTGGTGAAATTCATACTGAACCCCCTGAAGGGTTTGTACGGTGGCCTATAGGTGCAGGCGGACTCGGTGGCGCAGCCTTTCATGGTGGTGTGTATGGTTGTCCCACCTGTGGGGGACCAAACAGCGGGGTCAGTGTCTAGCGACCTGTGACCTCTTACGGCTCTGACCCTATACAAACACCCTCCCCCTCCTCCTCTGCACCACTCCCTGCTGCCCATCTAGACCTGCCCCCAACAGTCTCCCCCCCCAGCTCTGATCTAGTCTCACTCTGTGGACACCTGGGCAAGTCACGTAGGGCCCTGATCCCTAATGAACTTTGGAGCAGGCCTGTGTTAGTCCCACCATTCACCAGGCAATGGTGTAGCTCACTGATGGTGTCAGCGCTGGGATCCCTAAGAAGCTCTCAGTCAAGGGGTCTGTACAGAACCTGGCATGTCGGGACTCCCAATTTCAGCCGGAGGGTGGGGGGGCATGCAGCACCTTGCACAGCGGGGATCCCCGTCTCAGCCAAGGGGTCTGTGCAACATCCGGATCAAAAAGGTCCCGATCTCAGTTGGGGCATCTATTGTACCATTCCACAACCAGTAAGAAAGAAATCTCTCTGGGACCTCCAGGTCAAACCAGCTGGGGGATTTCTGCAGGAGTCCCAGGGACAGGGTGTTTGTGCCATCACTTTTCCTGTATTATTTTGATTTGTAGAACAGCAGGCTCTGGAGACACCATGGCAGTTTGGGGCCCCATTGTGCAGGGTGCTGTGCATAGGACAGTATCCCGTCTCCGCCAGTGGCCAGCACTAGATTCTGCAGAGAAAGGATCAAAACCACCCAACGTGTGGGATAATCTCCTCCTCCTCTAGGTCTCCTCCCGATTGCTAAGAGCTAGAGCTCCCCTCACGACCTGAAAGAGGAGGGTCACTAGCCCCGCCAACATTTTTACGATCATTTATTCTGATCTCTCTGATTAGCCCACAATCCCTTTTCGAATCTTCTCAACTCTTGACCACAGCAATTTCTTGGCTGGGGAGTTCCACGGACTGACGGTTTATTGACTGGAAAATGTGTTTCCTTTCATCAGAATGAACTTGTCCCTTTTCAATTTCATTGAACATTCGCTTACGTCCTGTCCTGTGAGAGCAGGCAGGCAGGAGTCCTCGATCTCCCCGCTGTAGTGGTCAGTGACATTTTTCAGCTGAAACTTTTTTTCAGTGAAAAATGCAAATATGACCACTTGGGAACATTTTGCAAATTCAAAGTCGCCCAATTGTTTCAGTTGGAAGAAACCCCTGTAAAAACACAAACTCTGGGGGAAAAAATAGAAACTTTTCCCTCTTTTGGTTCAAAACAACTTTTCCTTCCAACATTTAATTTTTTAAAAAATTTTAAACAACATTAACAACCCCTCAAAATCAAAACGAGATGTTTCGTTTGACCCAAAATGAAGCTTTTTCTGACTTTTCAGTTTGTTGAAAGTGCCGCCCAAAAATTAATTTTGATTTGACCCGAAACAACTATTCTCTCCCAATCTTTTGGTGTCGGTCTAGAACTAAATCATCTATCTATCTATCTATCTATCTCCCTTATCACAATTATAATTTCATATGTTCTATCACGTCGCCTCTCTTATTCCCAAGGAAAAATAGCCCCAGTTGGTTCCCCTTCTCTCCGCAGGCTTTTCCAGACCTTCCTTGTCAGCTGTCTCCAAACCCGCATGAATTCTAAAATGAAACCCCAATGGGTGCGTAGGGGAAACAGAGGTACAGTGAGGAGAAATCATGGGGACAGTATCCAGGTGTGCTGAGACTCTGCCCAATTCTTCCCCATGGCAGGAGATTGCCCGTGTGTGTGGCTCCCTCCTGGATGGGGAAATCTGAGCGGAGAAACAGTCGATTGGCAATTACCGCTTTTCATGGTACCGCTGACATGGATGCAGTGGGTCTGGGCTCCTGGGCAGTCGACGATCTCTTCACTGCAGTGATGAGAAAACAAAGAGTAGCAAGCTGGGCAGCGGAGGCCGTTCAGGGTGGTGTTAGCCGGGGATGCTGGGAAGAAGCGGAGCAAACGCAGTCAGCTCGGGGGATGGGACCCAGGACGGGTCGGGGCCGGGAGAGCAGCTGGGGGCTGCACAGCTCAGCCCCGGGGGCCCCCTGCAGGGGGAGCTGTAGCTCCGGGGAAGCCGGGGGCAGCAGGGGCAGGGGAGGGGTTTGCAGCAGGGAGCCCCGGGTGGGGCCAGCTGGGTTGACACCTGGGGGCAGCCTAGAGCCCCGCCCACTAAACTCCACCCAGCCAGGGGCTCAGTGTTAGTCCATGGGGCGCCCCAAAGGGTTCTTTCATAATCCTTTTTCCATCCTCCCACAGAGACCCCTGCAGGGGTCAGGAGGAGGAGAAGGGGACGTGAGGAAGGGGAAGAGCTGGAGGGAGAAGGAGCAGGGAGACGGAGACGGAGCTGGGTACCGGGAAAGGAGGCTGTATTACAGGCCTGCCCCATACAGCAGGCGGTGCTCGTGCTCGTGGATATCCCGTTCCCCAAAGTCATTAAAACAGGATCGAGGCCGCACTGGCTGGAGGACACACAGGTCTTCATAAAGGTCAGACTCTTAATCTCGCCTGCATGGGAGAAAGAGGAGATGAGGCTTCATTCCCTGGTGTCGTCTCCGCCTCCCCATCGCAACTCTTCACGTGTGTGATCATGATCAAGCTAAAGATGGGGAAACTGAGGCATGGCGTACAGGAGTCCTGGCTCCCAGCCCCCCCTATTCTTACTCACCAGACCCCAGTCCCTTCCCAGAGCCAGGGATGGAACCCAGGAGTCCTGGCTCCCAGCCCCTGCTATTCTAACTCACCAGGCCCCAGTCCCTTCCCAGAGCCAGGGATGGAACCCAGGAGTCCTGGCTCCCAGCCCCCTACTCTAGCCCACTTGACCATGCCCCCTTCCTGGTACTGGGAAGAGAATGAAGGAGTGCTGACTCCGAATGAGACTGTGTTCGGAGCTGGTTCAAGGTCTCCTGCACGCACCTATTCCCCCGACCCCATCACTGTTCCTCAGACATTCTTGTCAACTGCTACAAATGGCCCACCTTGATTATCACTACGAAAGGTTTTCCCCCACCCCCCCACTCTCCTGCTGGTAATAGCTCACCTACCTGATCACTCTCCTTACTGTGTGTATGGTAACACCCATTGTTTCATGGTCTCTATGTATATAAATCTCCCCACCGTATTTTCCACTGAACGCATCTGATGAAGTGAGCTGTAGCTGACGAAAGCTTATGCTCAAATAAATTTGTCAGTCTCTAAGGTGCCACAAGTCCTCCTTTTCTTTTTTGCGAATACAGACTAACACGGCTGCTCCTCTGAAACCCACCTACTACGGTTTCTGTTTTAATAATCCCGCAGGAATTCGTATCTTCACTGCAGACTTGGACACTGCCCGTACAGCTGTGACATGCGCTGATGCAAACCTCGCACGAAACACAGGTCCCTGTGGAAGGAAAGGCAACACGATGCACCTGGGCACAGCCCTCACTCCACTCTCTCCATCCCCATTGACTCCAGTGCAGCTACGGGCCATTGACCCCAGCCGGGATCTGGCCCTGAATTTCTTGGGTTTGTGCCAATGTCGTCTGTCCCTCCATTGCAAAACCGAGTGAGGTAGCTGAGAAAGGGGGAGAAATCTTTCCCTCTCCTCGAGCTCGGTGGGAGCTGGAGGTCCCCATCTCCCCAGAGAAGATCGGTGGGGAGAATTTCCTCCACACGGGACAGGTGGTGAGCAGCCCCCCAGCCCAGGGGCAAGATCTCGGTGCTGGGGCATATTTCACCCCGGGGAGGAGAGCTGCTTCCTTCCAGAGCAGCTATTCCAGGGTGGATCTTTTTCTGTCGGCACCGGGCAGGGCTCCAAGACCCCCGAGACCCCGTTCTCACCTGTCTCCAGCAGTGCCGAGAGGAGGCAGAGGAGGAGAGGTGTCCTCATGGTGCCGGGGATGCAGCCGGACGGTGGTGAGAGCCGGGGGTCTCTGACGCAGCAAAGGCCAGGGCTTGGCAGTTATCGACAGAGGCGGGGGCGATGTTGCAATTGGTGTCACCCCGCCCAAAATGGGAAGCGGGGAGGATTTTGGCTGATGGCCTTGGGCTATCAACACGGAGGCCCCCCAGGAAGGTAAGGGCTGGATGCTGTGTTCGTCACATGCCCGGGGGCTGCTCAGTGCACGGCCCGGGGTTTGACTCAGGCCTGGGGCACTCGCGCCGTGGGTCAGGGTGGCGCCCGGCACCTGGGAGGCGGTGACGGTGGAGTGGGACGAGGGGGACCCTGGCACTGGGGAGAGTGCGGGGGCACGCAGAGCCTAGGGGTGCCAGGTTTGCCCAGGCTGGCCCCTTCTCTGGGGTAGCTGTCCCCGGGAAATCTGCCAGGATGCTCTGTGCACACGCCCACGCGGCTGGTGACACGGGCTGAGGATCATCCCGGGTGTCCTGGGTTTTTGTATCTCAGAGGTGGGAACCCTAGAGCCCCTAGCACTGGGGGGAGGGGGTATGGGAGGGCACAGAGCCCCTGGCACTGGGGGGAGGGGAAATGGGGGGCACAGAGCCCCTGGCATTGGGGGGAGAGGAATGGGAGGGCACACAGCCCCTGGCATGGGGGGAGGGGGGATGGGAGGGCACAGAGCCCCTGGCATTGGGGGAGGGGAAACGGGGGGGGGCACAGAGCCCCTCGCACTGGGGGGAGGGGGGATGGGAGGGCACAGAGTCCTTGACATTGGGGGGAGGGGAATGGGAGGGCACAGAGCCCTTGGCTTTGGGGGGAGGGGAAATGGGGGGCACAGAGCCCCTGGCATTGGGGGGAGGGGAATGGGAGGGCACTCATCCCCTGGCATGGGGGGAGGGGGGATGGGAGGGCACACAGCCCCTGGCATTTGGGAGAGGAGGAATGGGGGGGGCAGAGAGCCCCTGGCATTGGGGGAAGGGGAGATGCGGGGGGCACAGAGCCCCTGGCATGGGGGAAGGGGGGCTGGGGGCATGACAGATCCCCCGGCATGGGAGGAAAGGGGGCCCTGCTCTATTGGCCTCACCCTGTCACTGTCCAGCATTAACCAGTGTGAAGCAGGGTGGGGGTTTGGCACACGAGATCCCCGCAGACGGTCAGGCCGTGACGCTTAGTCCGGTGGCCGGTCTCTCTTCCCAGGGTCCCTTCGGTTCAGGACCCCGAGAGGGAGCGGTGGGCGGAACAGCCTGGCCCCCGGCTGGTTCGCCCGCCGATTAACCCTCGTGTCCGAGACGCCGGGTGCAGGGCGTTGACTCACGGGCTGATGCTGGGCACAGTTCCCGGGCGCCATCTTCACGCCGCCCTTGAGATGCATCAGGGGGCCATTTTCTTTGGGTTCGTTCGTCTCCCCCTCCCCGTTCAGCCCTTGTCCCTCCATGTCGGCTGTTGTAGGGGGGCGGGACAGTCGCGAACTCGCGCTCGGTGTTTACGGCTCAGCTCGCCCCAAAGGTCAGTGTGTAGGGCTGGTTTTCAGCTCCGCACACAGACCCCTGGCTTCGGGGGGTGCCAGGGTGTCCTTGAAACGTTGGTGGCTGGGGGATGGCAGGGTTGCCAACCCTCCCGGTTTGGCTGGGAGTCTCCCGGAATAGGGCTCGACCTCCCAGAGGCTCCGGCAACCAATCCGGGAGATTTTTGGCCACTAACAGTCTGGCAGCGCAGTGGGGCTAAGGCAGGCTCCCGGGTGCAGGCCACAGGGGGGCGCTGGCCCCTCGAGGGGCTGGTTCCTGTGGATGGGTTTAGGGAGCCGCTATCCCCCCACCACTGGGCCCTGCCCCTTTGGCACCAGCCCTAGGCGTGCTGTGTCCGTCTCTGGACAGGACAGGGGTCAGTCCCAGGCGCTGGTGGCGTCATTCCCAGAGCTGCCCTCGGTCACCGACCCACAGGGCAAACAGCCCTTGGGGGAGCGGGACCCATGTTAACCCTTCGGGGGCTCTCGCCCTGTCCTGCGGCTGCTCTGCACCAGGAGACAGTGAGGAGACCTGTAGGCTCCGACGCCGAGGGAAATCAAGGCAGGACTGCAGCGGGTTCATTGGCAGCAGGTTCGAGTCCAGAGCTGGGGCACACAGCGGGAGCTGGGACACAGACAGGGGCCCGGCAAACTGGATTTTCATTATTTTGATTGTTTCGACGGATCATATCAATGTTTATATTTCAGCATGTTTCCCTATTTTTAGCAACTGAAATTTCTGCAGTTGTGCAAAATTACGGGTGTGGAGCAGTTTTTCATTTGAATCTCCACCGTTGTGCAAAAGTATTGTTTTAAGCATTCTTTTTTCAATTTTTATCCATTTAAATTCCCAGTTGTGCAAACGTATGGGATTTTTAGGCATTGATTCCATTAAAATCTCCACAGCTGTGTAAAATTATGGGGTTTAAGCATTTTCTTTTTAAATTTTTGTCCACGTTCATGCTTGTGGGAAATGATAGGGTGTTTTAAGCATTTTTGGTTTCAATTTTTAATCCATTTAAATTTCCACAGCTGCGGGGAAACCAGGGGTGGTGTCCAACAATGAATATTTAATGACAGCAGACCCTGAGATTCGGAAAGTTAGAGATTTATTAGGCCCTTTAATTGTCGACGTCACGTGTCAAAACATCCAACTCTCTCAAGCAGCATGTCCCTTACTCTACTGAGCTGTAAATGTCTGTCATCATCGATGGAAATATTTTTCCCCTGGGGGAGGGGCATGCATGTGTGTGCGGTGAAATCGACATTTACCGATACAAATCAAACCCTCCCAAACCAACATAGATCACGCTGGTGATCTCTAGTGCCTTCTAGTGGCTCTATCATATAACAGGTGTGGAAGAACAGTTCTTAAAGCTGACGTTTTAGCTGGAATTGTTGCCATGTGCGTGATTATTCAGCCTGAGATCATAGGTTCAAGTCCCCCATACTGCTGCACCCCCGGAGAAGGTCAAATACCGGAGAGGGAGAGGAATTATTTAAGCTCAGTACCAATGTGGACACAAGAACAAATGGATATAAACTGGTCATTGGGAAGTGTAGTCTTGAAATTAGGCGAAGGTTTCTAACCATCAGAGGAGTGAAGTTTTGGAATAGCCTTCCAAGGGAAGCAGTGGCGAAAAAGACCTATCTGGCTTTAAGATTAAACTCAATAAGTTTATGGAGGAGATGGTATGATGGGATAATATGATTTTGGCAATTAATTGATCTTTAAATATTCATGGTAAATAGGCCCAATGGCCTGTGATGAGATGTTAGATGGGGTGGGATCTGAGTTATTACAGAGAATTCTTTCCTGGGTATCTGGCTGGTGAATCTTGCCCAAATGCTCAGGGTTCAGCTGATCACCATATTTGGGGTCGGGAAGGAATTTTTTTCCAGGGCAGATTGGAAGAGGCCCTGGAAGTTTTTCGCCTTCCTCTTTAGCGTGGGGCACGGGTCACGTGCTGGAGGATTTTCTGCTCCTTGAAGTCTTTAAACCATAGATTCATAGATTCATAGATATTTAGGTCAGAAGGGACCATTATGATCATCCAGTCTGACCTCCTGCACAACGCAGGCCACAGAATTTCACCCACCACTCCTACAAAAAAAAACCCTCACACCTAAATCTGTGCTATTGAAGTCCTCAAATCATAGTTTAAAGACTTCAAGGAGCAGAGAATCCTCCAGCACGTGACCCGTGCCCCATGCTACAGAGGAAGGCGAAAAACCTCCAGGGCCTCTTCCAATCTGCCCTGGAGGAAAATTCCTTCCCGACCCCAAATATGGCGATCAGCTAAACCCTGAGCATATTGGCAAGATTCATCAGCCAGATACTACAGAAAATTCTTTCCTGGGTAACTCGGATCTCACCCCCCATCTAATAGCCCATCACAGGCCATTGGGCCTATTTACCATGAATATTTAATTACCAAAACCATGTTATCCCATCATACCATCTCCTCCATAAACTTATCGAGTTTAATCTTAAAGCCAGATAGATCTTTTGCCCCCACTGCTTCCCTTGGAAGGCTATTCCAAAACTTCACTCTTCTGATGGTTAAAAACCTTCATCTAATTTCTAGTCTAAATTTCCTAGTGGCCAATTTATATCCATTTGTTCTTGTGTCCACATTGGTACTGAGCTTAAATAATTCCTCTCCCTCTCCGGTACTTATCCCTCTGATATATTTATAGAGAGCAATCATATCTCCCCTCAACCTTCTTTTAGTTAGGCTAAACAAGCCAAGCTCCCTGAGTCTCCTTTCATAAGACAAGTTTTCCATTCTTCGGATCATCCTAGTAGCCCTTCTCTGTACCTGTTCCAGTTTGAATTCATCCTTCTTAAACATGGGAGACCAGAACTGCACACAGTATTCCAGGTGAGGTCTCACCAGTGCCTTGTATAACGGTACTAAAACCTCCTTATCCCTACTGGAAATACCTCTCCTGATGCATCCCAAGACCGCATTAGCTTTGTTCACGGCCATATCACATTGGCGGCTCATAGGCATCCTATGATCAACCAATACTCCAAGGTCCTTTTCCTCCTCCGTTACTTCTAATTGATGCGTCCCTAGCTGATAACTAAAATTCTTGTTATTAATCCCTAAATGCATGACCTTACACTTCTCACTATGAAATTTCATCCTATTACTATTACTCCAGTTTACAAGGTCATCCAGATCCTCCTGTAGGGTATCCCTGTCCTTCTCTAAATTGGCAATACCTCCCAGCTTTGTATCATCCGCAAACTTTATTAGCACACTCCCACTTTTTGTACCGAGGTCAGTAATAAAAAGATTAAATAAGATTGGTCCCAAAACCGATCCTTGAGGAACTCCACTGGTAATCTCCCTGCAGCCTGACAGTTCACCTTTCAGTAGGACCCGTTGTAGTCTCCCCTTTAACCAATTCCTTATCCACCTTTCAATTTTCCTATTGATCCCCATCTTATCCAATTTAACTAATAATTCCCCATGTGGCACGGTATCAAATGCCTTACTAAAATCTAGGTAAATTAGATCCACTGCGTTTCCTTTGTCTAAAAAATCTGTTACTTTCTCAAAGAAGGAGATCAGGTTGGTTTGGCACGATCTAGCTTTTGTAAAACCATGTTGTATTTTGTCCCATTTACCATTGACTTCAATGTCCTTGATTACCTTCTCCTTCAAAATTTTTTCCAAGACCTTGCATACTACAGATGTCAAACTAATAGGCCTATAATTACCCGGATCACTTTTTTTCCCTTTCTTAAAAATAGGAACTATGTTAGCAATTCTCCAATCATACGGTACAAACCCTGAGTTTACAGATTCATTAAAAATTCTTGCTAATGGGCTTGCAATTTCTTGTGCCAATTCCTTTAATATTCTTGGATGAAGATTATCTGGGCCCCCCGATTTAGTCCCATTAAACTGTTTGAGTTTCGCTTCCACCTCAAATATGGTAATGTCTACCTCCATATCCTCATTCCCATTTGTCATGCTACCATTATCCCTAAGATCCTCTTTAGTCTTATTAAAGACTGAGGCAAAGTCCATGATTTGAGGACTTCAGTAGCTCAGACATAGGTGAGAGGTTTATCGCAGGAGTGGGTGGGTGAGATTCTGTGGCCTGCATTGTGCAGGAGGTCAGACTAGATGATCATAATGGTCCCTTCTGACCTTAATATCTATGAATCTATGTAAAGAGATGGCCCAGTATTTTGATAAAACACCTACCGCTCAACCTCTGCCACAAGGGAGCATTGAAATGAAAGGGTTAAAAATCCATTGCTGATGTAATAATCTGGTATATGGATTTGTGTACAGGCCCAAAGTCCAGAGTTTGGTCAAGAGGTCAGAGGCCTAGCAGTAGCTAAGAGAAAGCAAAATAACCAAAGATAACCTTGCTTTTGCTAAGATATGCCTGGTCAGCAAAACGCCAGATGTTGGGGGCAATACTTGTGTCTTATTCAAAGTTGCAAATAGAACAAAGAAGCCCTGTTTCTGTTTTGTAGGGAGATGTTCTTCCCACCCATCCAACCTTGAGTTTATGAAAGGTTCAAGCATGTCAGTATAAGGTACGGCCTCCTCCCACCTCCCTTTCCCAGGGACCAATGCCTGCCTTAAGACACAAATAAGCAACTTGAAAGACAATATTTATTGCCATATATTTTCACTGTTTCTTTGCTTTTACCCCTAGATATGTATCTGTTGGACAATCAAAGGAGCTACTTCCTTCCTATGGACCCCAAATCAGAATTCAACATATATTTTATACTAATACATTTATTAAAGTACTAATTAAATGCTAAATGTTAATTTGTCAACTTGAGACCGTGGGCGGAGACATTATGTAATCTTTTGACCATTGGCTACTGTGCTTATCTTCTCTTGCTGCTAGACCTGCCCAGGGGTTTGGGACTGCCTACCCCGTCATTTCCCTCCGCCCATGGAAAATCCATATAATCCATTGTAATCAGTTGTTTGGCGGTGTCTCTGAGCCTAATAAGCACGGTGAGACTCGGCCAGCGCTGTGTGTAATAAACCCACATGCTTGATTCTACACGGTGTTCATATTTTGTTCCTTCATAAAGTAATACAGCAATAAGAACTAGCTGTATTGTATTATTTGATCTCGTGAGTTAAGTAATAAACTGAGCCCCAGCCCACGTAACTGCCATTCCTGCCTCTGGCACTGGCCTGCTGGCTGACCTTGGATGAGTTGCATCACTGTTCTGTGCCTCAGTTTCCCCATCTATAAAATGGTGATACGATACTTCTTTCCCTTTCTCAAGTGCTTCGGGATCTACCCATGAAGACTGTGACACAAGAGCTTGGTGTCAGCACCATTTAGCCTGGCAGACAAGGTTCAAAATTGGTAAATGTTTTTTTGTGAAATAGTCATGCAAGTCTCAAGAAGGGACACACTTTTTGGTTTCTTTGACATTTTGCATAAGTGCTTTGATTTGAAAAATTGGGGTAAAAAAGTGTGGGGTTAAAATTTTTTTTTTCTTGTCTCCCCTCCCCCCCCCCCAGTTTGTGGCTAAAGAATGGGGAGGGGGAGGGGACAGAAATGGAGGAGTGGGACATCATTTTTTCATAGAATCATAGACTTTAAGGTCAGAAGGGACCATTATGATCACCTAGTCCGACCTCCTGCACAACGCAGGCCACAGAATCTCACCCACCCACTCCTGGAACAAACCCCTAACCTGTGTCTGAGCTATTGAAGTCCTCAAATCGTGGTTTAAAGACTTCAAGGTGCAGAGAATCCTCCAGCAAGTGACCCATGCCCCATGCTACAGAGGAAGGCGAAAACCCCCCAGAGCCTCTTCCAATCTTCCCTGGAGAAAAATTCCTTCCCAACCCCAAATATGGCCATCAGCTGAAGCCTGAGCATGTTAATGGGTTGAAATGTTCAGAGTTGAGGGAAATAATGGGAGATCAGACAATTGTTTCATGACAATAGACGCTGAGATTTAAAAAGTTAAAACAGTCATAACTGTTCAAACAGAAATTGGCAACATCACATGTCAAAATACACAAAGCAAATAGCCTTAAATCACGAACTTGTACCTGTTTGTTCTATTTGTTCACTGGTCCATTTATAAAAAATCTAATTTAAAAATCTAAACCAAGCAGCAGGTTTGTACTCCACGTACCTTTACATTTTGATTATGCCCAGTGGAAATATTATTTGTCGGTTTATGTGTGTACACTGCAATAGATTTTTATCAACACTTACAGACACAAATCAAATCCTTTCAAGCCTAATTTTAATTAATAATTGGCAAGCCGGCTAGGAGACTATTAGCCAGTATTAGACACACCAGCTGGAACTGAGTAGTGACCTGGTCCTTTGGATTTTGGATGATAATCTCTGGGAAGAAATCTCCAGGCATTGAAATAAGGAAAGATAAACCTACAAATAACAGATGCTCAACTACATTTCAGCCGACCATGTATGGACAATTAAGAATGCAATCAACTATAAACACAGGTCTAACTGTTCTTTAAATGTATTTTATGAAGCACAATGAGGTTATGCATAGAACTGTGGTTTTAAATTGCTTGCATTGGAATGTGGATGAACTGAGTTATTGTGGAAAAGGAAATGTGTCATGGTTTTATGCTTCTTCATTAATTAATATTGTAGCATCTTATCAGGAACCGGCACAAACCTCAATTTAAGGGCAAGAGATTATTCCACAGTCTGGTTCCTCTGTGCTATGTGACTCCAAATTTCATGTGGAGTTATTGGTTTCATTTCAGGACGATGTGGATCTTGGATGTCCATTTGGGACAGGGCTGATGTGGAAAATATCAAAAGGCACATTGACTATTTCGAACACTGATGGCCTTGAGGCGCTGGCTATTGAGGACGATGATGGTGTATAATAAGCATGACATTGCTAAGCCGTTTAAGCAAACCCAGGTAAAAAATAACAAATTAATTATAATAAATAAGGTGAAGTCAAAGATAAATTGTGTCATTAGAGAAATTATTTGAGGTGCTTATGGAAGTTATTTGCTAATGACCATAACCAGCCCATCAGGGGATAACGAAAAAGGAAACTTGTCTGATCTTATTAAAGATGAGCAATTAGCCAAGCGGTCTTGTTCAGTGTATAGCAGAGACTATTGTGAATGGGCAATGCATTAAATCATACAAACAAAGTCCATTGAGCCCAATTCCTCATTGGGGTCAATGGCACCACTAGCTCATGCTAGTCAAGACAACCGTGCTCAATCCGGGTTCCGTGTATGTGTCTTTACCAATATGGGATCCTGACACTACAAATATGGGATAAGTCAATTACTGTCCATTCAGTAGGATACCCGGAAGATGGCATCTACAAGGACCTATCTCAAATACCGGTGAGTAGAGAGGACCTCGTAGAAGAACTGGGTGGAGAAAACAGCCTTGCTTTGAGTGCTCAACTAATTCAGTTCAAACAGAGTGGCAGGATAAACAAACACAGGGCTGCCATGGGGGCCCCTGATTTCAAAAGGGCAAACTGAAGGGAATTAGTTCGGGACGTGGACTGGCCCGAAGAACTCGAGGATCTGAATGTAGGTGAGGCTGGGAATGACTTTAAGTCAAAGTTGCAGAAGCTCTCGGAAGCCTGGGATGCAGGCGAACAATGTAGGGCCCAGATATGCCACCAATACGTGTTGGTCTTTCAGCCACGCAAACATGGAGGGCACCACGTGTGGCTTCTTCTATCACTGTGGGGGGGGCAGCAAGACGTGTCAGCACATGGTTTTTGACATCGCAACTCCAGTGGGTGGCCATGACGGCCAGGACGAGTACAATGAGACAGAGGAGCCAGCTGGTCCTTATGCCGGCCTTAAGAAGCTTAAAAAGTGGTGAGGCCTAGTAGTGAGGGTGACCTATAGTACGGAGGGGCAGTCCTGTTAACCAATATATGCTGGCTAGTGCAGATACAGCTGCAGCGATAGATAGACAGATAGAGATCTCTTGTTAATAATGTGTGCTTTACGCACTATATCTATAGATACAGATTAGCATGCATCATGCACAAATAGCATTAAGCACAAACATTACAGCAGTTGCGTAACCTAAACTGGCCTCCACTTTCCTGTGACCCTGCTCACCTGCGCGAAGGATCCCACGGCTCCGTGCGTTAGCTGAAGTTCGCTTTGGCTGAAGGAGACAGGAGAGCTGCCAGGATTAGGGCGGAGGAGTATTGTATCATAGCAGCAGGTCGGGAGCTATTCTCACAGGCCTACACCGGAGTGGCCCATAGGAAGCGGGCAAGACACCGATTGTTCTACCCTTGTGCAGACCTAGGGGGCTCAGCTGCAATGCAGGTGAGTGGAACGCAGAGGTCAGGGGGACCCCGTGGTACCAGGGAAAAAAGGGGGAAAGCGAAGGGTTAACTCTGCGTTTGACGGGTGCACACCGTACTTTGTACCTGTAAACAGGACGAGTATAAATAGATTGTTACAGGGGTGGAACCCTGGAAATCCCCCTTTTTTATAAGGTAAATGTAACAATGTGATGGGATCGTATTGAACATTTCTCCTGTTTCCTTATGGGCTTAGCGCAATAAAGCTAACCGCCATTGGTTATGTGCTCTCTGGGCTACATTTCATAGCGACCCAAGGGGTGGTCACGTCACTGACTATCAACAGTACTGGTAGCAGTCTGTGATAGCCCATAATCTGACATTTGGGGATAAAAAACTTGCTTGTACTGTCACGGCTCCAAATTTCTGCTCTTCCTCGTGTGTCACGCGGTGGCTATTCCTGGCTACTAACGCCTCTTCCCGTTTAAGGAGTGATCCTTTTACCTGCATTCATTGTGCATTGCCACTTACGGAGTTTGCTTAAACAGTATAAGTCTCGGGCAAATGCTCTTACCTCTGCGTCACAGATCACTTTGGTAAAATAATATTGAATGGTTGTTAAATATTTAATCATAATCACAGCACCAAGCAGGGTCCTGTTCGCTAATCCATATACATCAGACATACGCGTACCATGTTAATAGTCTGTTATACCCAGCACGAGAGCAGTTATGTTAATGGAATTATAATATTTCTTTCCACAGTGCTGTTCACTGGGGTGTTCCACAACACCTCAGACCGGGACAACTCCGCATTCGGCATAAGTGGGTCAGGAAAGAGTCAAAGCAAGAGACATTTGTCTGATGTCCCAGAACAGCCAACTTTACGTGCAACTGGCTTAAAATGCAGTGTCCATAACGGAGATAAGGAAAGGATCTTAGGAGGCAAATCTGTGCTTTTAGCTAGAAACCCTGCTACCCATAGAAGTGCTTTTTGGGGGTGTATTTTTGAACCACCCGTTCTGTGTAAGGTGAATGGAAAACACTGGGAGAAACAAGCATCCCAGAAAGATCAGTCTGGTATAAACTCTTTCCTTTCTGTATTGGTCTATTTTGTCTTCAACAATAAAATTGGCTGAATTTGGTTACTGGGTCAAGGGAACATTTTTCATAACAAACCAGCCATGTAGTCACTGCACTGGATTTTCCCTTCTGAATGGGAGTTTGTTTGACTCACACCCGATCAAGGGAAAGAGTTGGAAAGGTCATTTGGGATGAATGCTGGTGGCTTTCCACCACCTACAGAGGAAAGGACCAAACCACCTTCTCTTCACTGTCTAGATGGTGAGGTAAAGTATCATTATTTTTTATAGTGCTGTATTAATTTGATTAATAATCTTTGATTAAATAATTGCATTGGAGCCTGGTAGGTGACAATCTCGAATCGTTATGAAATTCAAGCAGGCAACAAATTGCAGACCTCAACGTGATTGTGAATAACGGTCATCTGGGCTAAGGACGTATGTTTTCCAACAGGGACTAGGGACAGTCTAAAAATGTTTTATTCTACTGTTATAAAGCCTGAGTGAAGAGCTCACTGCCGTGTTTGTCCGGTGCATTGGGGTGGGGTGAGGAAGAATACAAAAAACATAAGAAAAAAAGTTGGCCGGCAATGGGAAAACGCTAAAGAACTGTATAATAAACAGTATTATTGATGAAGGGGCTGCTCTGTCTGCATGAAGAGCGATGAATAAAGCAGCCCTTGGAAATCTGTTTGTCAATGGGTTAAAAAACAGAGGGGAAAAGATAAAGCGCACACAACAAATCAGGAGCCTCTTTCATTTGCGCAGATGGCAAAATGTAACAGTAACTTTCTTCTGGCTCTCGGCGTACAGCACAACGTGAGAACAAAGATACAAAGGCAAACTGCCAAAACCAGGCTCTTGCTGGCCGGCAGGAAATCACAGGAAATCATGCAACAGCCAGAGGGGGATTAAAGGAGCAAAATAGAGAATTAAAGCAACAAAGAGAGGGGGTGAGTAAATGAAATACCTCCTTGTCTTGTCAGGCACAGGAGTAGGAGAATTTCATGCACAGAGCTGTCGGCAAGCTAAAGAGAAGGGACAGGTCAGATTGTTCAGAACAGTCTCCAATCCCATTTCCCCCACCTCTGATGGTTTTTTCTCTCTCTTAAACTTATTTGTAGCTATGGTGGGTTTATGCCGCTGCTCCCTCTCTGCTCCCCTTGCTGGCTTTTCTCCTTCTGTGGGTTTTGGAAATTCCCAAATACCTGCCTTCTAAACTTCTTTAATGGGTACCCACTTGGTCTTACCTATTCCTACTGTCTTACATGGTTTCTCTCAACTTAAAGCAACCTGACAGTGTTTTTGTGTAAGGAGGGGGGAGAGTTCAGGTTCTTTCCTCCGTGGCATGTTACTGTCTACAGAACTGTGACTGGTTTATTTTGTTATTTCAAATCATAGAATCATAGAATCTCAGGGTTGGAAGGGACCTCAGGAGGTTCTAGTCCAACCCCCTGCTCAAAGCAGGACCAACCCCAACTAAATCATCCCAGCCAGAGCTTGGTCAAGCCTGACCTTAAAAACTTCTAAGGAAGGAGATTCCTCCACCTCCCTAGGTAACACATTCCAGTGTTTCACCACCCTCCTAGTGAAAAAGTTTTTCCTAATATCCAACCTAAACCTCCCCCACTGCAATTTGAGACCATTACTCCTTGTTCTGTCATCTGCTACCACTGAGAACAGTCTAGATCCATCCTCTTTGGAACTCCCTTTCGGGTAGTTGAAAGCAGCTATCAAATCCCCCCTCATTCTTCTCTTCCGCAGACTAAACAATCCCAGTTCCCTCAGCCTCTCCTCATAAGTCATGTGTTCCAGTCCCCTAATCATTTTTGTTGCCCTCCCCTGGACATTTTCCAATTTTTCCACCTCCTTCTTGTAGTGTGGGGCCCAAAACTGGACACAGTACTCCAGATGAGGCCTCACCAATGTCGAATAGAGGGGAACGATCACGTCCCTTGATCTGCTGGCAATGCCCCTACTTAGACATCCCAAAATGCCATTGGCCTTCTTGACAACAAGGGCACACTGCTGACTCATATCCAGCTTCTGGTCCACTGTCACCCCTAGGTCCTTTTCTGCAGAACTGCTGCCGAGCCATTCGGTCCCTAGTCTGTAGCGGTGCATGGGATTCTTCCGTCCTAAATGCAGGACTCTGCACGTGTCCTTGTTGAACCTCATCAGATTTCTTTTGGCCCAATCCTCTCATTTGTCTAGGTCCCTCTGTATCCTGTCCCTTCCCTCCAGCGTATCTACCTCTCCTCCCAGTTTAGTGTCATCTGCAAACTTGCTGAGGGTGCAATCCACACCATCCTCCAGATCATTAATGAAGATATTGAACAAAACCGGCCCCAGGACCGACCCTTGGGGCACTCCACTTGACACCGGCTGCCAACTAGACATGGAGCCATTGATCACTACCCGTTGAGCCCGACAATCTAGCCAACTTTCTATCCACCTTATAGTCCATAAATAAAGAAAACAACCCCACCTGTGTTAATTTGGTTCACTTTTAGATTTTGGGACCGTGTGTTTTGTCTGCAAAGGTTTCTCTTGTCTCAACCCGACTTTTCCCCCACTCCCTCTGTTTTTAAAGAAAGGCTCACAGGTCTGATTTTGCAAAGAGTTAAAAAGGAGAGGAAGGAGAAAATAAATCGTTTGATGTCAATGGTAAAACCTACCTGTGTGGCACTCAGCCCTGTAAAACCACAATGCTTCATCTGTAGAAAATACAGTGTTATCCAAACTAAGGAAACAGATGTGAGCAGATATCAAGTGTGAAAAATTGGGACAGGGGGTGGAGGGTAATAGGAACCCATATTAAAAAAAAGCCCCAAATATCGGGACTGTCCCTATAAAATCAGGACATCTGGTCACTCTAGGTGCAAATAAAAATAAAATAAAATAATAATTAACAAAGTACCAAAATGCTAATGTAAACAGTGTCAGGATGAGCTCCACCCTGACACCTGGTGGTGAGGTGTGGCAAGTTGTGGAAAAGAACTTCAGGGGCTGATCTCATTTGCATAGGCACACCCACCCCGCCTAGAATGAGGCCATAGCTGCCCAAATGGTCACTTTGGCTGCTGTGGGATCCCCAGTGTCTCTGTTATTGGGGCAGGAAGAATAAATTGTTATTACCCTGATTATGGGAACTGTGCTTGGAACTGTACGTGGCCTTTTGTTATGATGGAGGGACACACCATCAACTAAGTAGCACTCGCTGGGCAAGGGTCATGGGTTCCAAAACTCTGTGAATTAAGAGAGGCTAGGGACAAGTATTAATACTTGGTGGTATAGGCCCCTTGGTAAGGGCCTTACATGCTAATTGCACTTCCTCCCTTCTCCACTGTGGAATATCAGAGCTATTTTTGATTCCATTAGGAGTCTAGTTACAGGCTGCTGAGCTCACTTTGGGCTAATGGTGCACTAGTATTAAGGCTCCCCTACTACAAGCTGAATTCACCAAAGAGATGAACTGACTAAGAGCTGAAATCACTGAGCGTTGTGTTAAGTAGTGGGGGAGCCTGAAGATATACTGTGGAGCAGTTTACAGGATGGCTGGAGTGCCTTGTGGACAGGCTGGTGGAGCAGTTCGTAGGATGGCGGGAGCTGCTGATGGGACGCGGAGCAGTTTGTGGACCGGCTGGTGGAGCAGTTCCAGGGACGGAGGGAGCTGCTGGTGGGCCGCAGAGCGGAGCTGAGCGAAGGAGTTCGTGGGGCGGCTGGCGGAGCGGAGCGAAGGCCGATGGAGCTGTGGGGTGGTCAGCTTCAGATCATGTAAGGTACCTCTTACCCCCACCCCCATTTCCACCCAGGTTGGGAAGTAAAGCTCTGCAGATAAACTTTCGAACTCTGGGGCTGCCTTGACCAGGGACAGAGACTTTTGGGTCATTGGACTTTGGGTGATTTGGGGTTGTTGGACTCAAGAACCAAAGGGAAAGGACATGCCCCAATTTGCTTGGGGTGGGTTTTTTGCTCATGGGTTGTGTTATGAATCCCGTTGGTGATGTTTCCCCAACATAATGCCACATTGTTTCTCTCTGTTATTAGAAGGCTTTTTGCTACACTCAGACTCCGAGCTTACGAGAGGGGAAGTATTGCCTCTTGGAGGCGCCCAGCAGGGGTGGTATATATTTGTCCCAGGTCACTGGGTGGGGGGGCTTGAGCCGGTTTGCATTGTGTTATTGGAATGGATCCCCTAGATATTGAACCCGGCCCTTGTTGCTGCCAACTCTGCCATGCAGAAGGGTTACACTAAAAATAAAAGGGCTTACTTAAGTATAGTAAAACTAATAATTTTAACTCTTTTTAAGTCCTAAGGTCAAGCATGTAATATCCTTTTCAAGCAACAAAATATAATATGACTTTCAAGCAACAAAATGGTCACTATTGTTTTTTAAATCCTCGCATAACTATTAAACCCTTGCCCCTTTTTCAATATAGCTTTATTCACAAGGTAAGAGCAATGTAAATTGCTGAACGTCAATTCAACTAGTACAATTAAAGTGGCAAAGGAATTAATATAAAACGGAATGAGCTTTGATTGAAAGATTTAAATAAAGGGTCACCAGCCTCATCAATTATTTAGTTTTTGGTTTGTTTTCTAACATGCATTGTTTTCATTCATTGTTCTGTAAGTGGAGCAACATTTGTCTTGTCCTATACGTGTGTTATGTGTTTGTGTGGGTCACATCATTATTTTTCTGCTTCTTCTTGCAACAATATCATCCGTAACCCTGTTTCACAATTACCCTTCCTCTTCCGTGGGTGAGGGAAGCGGGCTCTGTTATTGTCTAGCTACCCCCTGTCTGATAATAACTCGTACTTGGCCATGGGTACCTCAGAGGAGCGCTTGGAGCTGTCAATAAGCTGGTGAAGCTACCATAAGAGGCTGATATGAAATGTCACCCAGCCAAGACACGTCTGCTCACTCAGTTTCCTTTGAGAAATTACATTGTCTAGAGACAAACAGACACCAGCTCAACAGCAGGGAGACCGACATTTGCATTCACCTTTGCCTGTCCGTGTATCTGCCTTAAAATCTATTCTAGGCCTTACGGGCCACAGCAGAAATGTTAGACCCGCCTCAGCCAAAGTGGTGCTGGACATCGGACCTCTCAAAGGCAGTTGCTCTTATGGAGAAAACCTGTAACTTCTGCCGCGGTTCTGGTCCCGCCAAACCTTTCCATCAGGAGGTTACTACAAACAAAACTGAGCTATGGTACGCTCGACTCAGCCCAGGACGCGACTCTGCTGTGGTGTGTGCACGGAAACGCTTCGCCTCGCCTTGTCTGCAGTTGCTTTTCCTGTCTAACTCGACGGAGTTCTGTCCCACCCTGGCAGAATTCCTCCCCTTCTGGAGGAAAACAAAGGAGAAAGAAGGAAATGTCCCTCCAAGAATTGAGTTTTTCATTTTCAACATCAAAAGTTTTTGATGGAAAAATTTGAGCCAGTTCCATCTGTGGCTGCATTTCAACGGGAGCTGGTTGCAGATGGCCTGAGATACTTCAAAAGGTTTTTTTCCCCTGCTGATAATAGCTCCTCTTAATTAATTAGCCTCTTACAGTTCGTATGGGTACTTCCACCTTTTCATGTTCTCTGTATGTATAAATATCTTCTGACTAGATGTTCCATTCTATACATCCGATGAAGTGAGCTGTAGCCCACGAAAGCTTATGCTCTAATAAATTTGTTAGTCTCTAAGGTGCCACAAGTCCTCCTGTTCTTTTTTCCCAGGGTAGGAATTCAAACCGGCACCTCCCAAACTGAGGGCACTGTTCCCAGCTCTGTTACAAAACCTCCCTCGCTGACCTTGGCCGACAGTTTCCAAAGCAGCCTGTGATTTATGTTCCCCTTCTCTAGGGGTGCTGCCAGTGGCAGAAGAGGCAGGTGCTTGCTGTGACGGATGTAAACAGGCTTGGAAGGATAAGATTCTCATCGGTAAACATCGATCAACGTCGATTTCACCAGACACACCCAACCCAAGGAATAGGTATTTGCAACAAAATCATAAAATTTTCCAACACTAAGAAAAATGCTTGTTGAGAACTTATGAGAGTTTGATTTGAGGCTCTTTGCTTTGCCTATTCTGACCGGTGATGTTGACACTTTGTGCTTTAACAGTTAGAAAACTTTAACTTTTTGAATCTCAGCATCGACTGTCATTACATCATTATGGCCCCCGTCATTTCCCACAACTGTAAACATTTAAATGGATAAAAATAGAAAAAAAAAAAAGCTTTAAAAACCTTTCAATATTGTCCACTGAAATTTAAAAAAAATAAAATTCGGCCAAGGCTAGATATAAAAAGATTCTTAATTGAGAATTGTCTCTGCTTTGTTTTATTCAGTGCAACAAAATAAAGGGGAAGCGAATCCAGGCGGGAGCCCAGAGCCCCTGGGCGGGGAGAGCAGCTGAAGAGAGGGGCAGACGCAAGCGGCAGGGACGTTACTGAGTGTGGCGTGGCCATTGCACGGGTGGGGGATCAGGAGAGGGGCGGCAGGAGGTGGAGCCCAGCCAGGTCTGGGATGAGGAGCCCGGCTGGTCCCCGAGCTGTGCTGGCTGCTTTGCTGGGCACAGAAGGACTCGGTAGCACCTTCATGGCTGTTCCATCTGCATGAGGGTGGGGGGAAAGGAGGCCATCAAAGCTGGACTAGGACACAACGCCCTCCCCCGCCTCAGCTCTGCTCTTGGGAGACCCACCTCGGCCCTGCAATCCCACCATCTCCCCATCTGCTCTGCTCCCCCTGGCCTTTCTGGGCCAGACTGGCCTCCCCCTTGTCCTCTGCCCTGACACAAACTCACTGTGTGTCCTTGAGCAAGTCACTTGCACCCCTGATTTAGATCCCACCGATGACACCTGGATTAGTCCAGCCACTTTTAGCCCCCACCCTGCTCACCTAGCAAAGCAGCAGCTCACTGTTGGTGTCAGTGGTGGGATCTCTATGATGTTTTGTGGGGACTCAAGTCACCATGATGGGACTCAGGAAACCTAGGTTAAATTCCCAGCTCTGCCCCAGCCTCCCTGTGTGGCCTTGGACATGTTTCCTCATGAGGCTGTGTCTCAGTTCCCCCATCTATGAAATGGGTAAAATGCTCCTTCTTTTGTCTGTTTAGATTGCAAGCTCTTAGTGACAGGCCTGTCCCAACGAGGGTCTCCAAACTCAGTCAGGGTCTGTGCAGCACCTGGCATCCCAGGGGCTCCCAATACTAATCCAGGCCCTACCACAAAGAGTTTACAGATTAAACTCAATCTAGGCAAAAGATGGGAGGAGGAACAGAGAGGGAAAGTCACTGGCCCTAGGTCACACAGGAGCCGACGCTGGGAATAGGACCCAGGTGTCCTGATCACCAGCCAATATCTTTACTCAGCAGACCCCACAGCATCCTGTCCTATGGTAGGAATTGGGGACAGATGTGAGACCTGGGGTCCAAAGGCCTGTACTGAACCATATGCCAACCAGGGATGGACTCTGGCAACAACAAGTGGTAAGTGGTTTTCCCTGGGAATCTCTAGGGCAACATTAATGCAAATTCCCCACCTCTGGTTATTCCAGAACCAGCCTTGTGAAGCTATGCCATGAGGACGGGGCCCTTGTCTGCTGATCCCCGGGACATGAGACCAAGACAAAAGGCCCCTGTTGGAGGAAGGAACGACTGAGCTAGTCATCGGGACTCTGGTGCTGAGTCTGTGACCACTATCAATGTGTAACCACAAGAAAACCCTAGGTGTCAACCCGCAAGACTAGGTGAATGAAGGTGCTGACTTAGGAAGCGCTGTGGGGTAGCTGACAACTGTGGGCTGTTCAAACCTCCTGCAAAGAGGCGTGGCTCTGGGGGGGAGGGGGTTGCAAGGGCTATAGCCACTCCAAAATTTTCCATAGCCACGTCTCCTGGCGCAAAGAGCGGCATGGTTCCCACCCTTACTTCTGCGCTGCTAGGGGCGGTGACGCTGCCTTCGGAGCTGGAGGTCCGGACAGCAGCGGCTGCTACCGGCCTCCCAGCCCTGAATGTGGACAATGTCCAGGGCTGGCCTTTCGGGACAATGGTGCTCTGGGGAAACAGGGCAGGGGTGACCCCTCCCCCGTTGGCTGAAGAGTGATGTGGGCAGGAAGAGCGGGGTGGGTGGTGCAGAGCTTCCTGCGGCTGGGGGGGTTTCCTGGAGGTGGGTCTGACCTGGCCCGGGAGCAGCCCGTGCTGGGGAAGAAGAAGGCAGGGGGGTATATGTATAAAGCAGCCCTCCAATTTTCTGTCCGCCCCCCGCCCCACCGGGAAGAGGTTGTTGTCACCCCTGCCTTAGGGACAAAGGGCAAGCTGACGCCTCAGCCACGTGTCGACCCGGGCAATGGGCCATTCGCTGCTAAGCGGCCGCTCTTTGGCCTTGTCGACACCACAAAATTTAGTCAGCAAAAGGCAGCTTTCGCCAGCAAAGCAGCAGAGGAGCAGGTGCAATGCCACGGTTTGGGCAGGAAAACTGCCGTCCCCCTTGACGAGAGGACTCGAGCTTTTTGCGGCCCAGTTAAAGCGACACAGTGTCAGCCCGTTATGCTGCCGTAACTGGCCTCCCCCAGGATACCACAATGCCCTCCACGGCTGCTCCGTTCCCTGTTTGGATCTCAGCTGCCCTGCAGGCCTACGCCCTTCCCAGAGCTGCCGACACAATTGCCAGGCCCCTGAGCAAGGTGTGGGGGATGTGGCTCCTGGTCCCCGGACGGGGCGGGGTCTTGGGAAGAAGGGGTGCAGGAGCTAAGCGCATCAGTGCGGCCAGACCTGCACCGCCCGGCGCTCCAGCGGCGACTGAAGGGGCCCAGGCTCCGGCCGCGGCAACTACCACAGAACTGGCAGGGGCAGCCAGGAGCCCTGGGCCCTTTTAAATCTCCTGGTCCCGGGGCAGCTGCCCCTTTGGCCCTCCCCCCTGTCAGCAGCCCTGCACGACAGGGGATGGGTCACTGGATGGCTCCCTGTTCTGTTCACTCCCTCTGGGGCACCGGGCACTGGCCACTGTCGGAAGACAGGACACGGGGCTAGAGGGACCTTGGGTCTGACCCAGTCTGGCCGTTCTTATGTCCCCTCTCCTTTCAAAGCTCCAGGAACTTCTGACAACAATGAAAGCAAATTTTAAACTCAGGTCCTGTAGACTAACATCTTCGGCGTAAATATGACAGTGATGCCCAGCTGGTTTTGCCAGTAAATTCAGATACTAACTGTGTATACCTGGGGGTTGGCAAATGCCCGTGAAATGGCTTCATTCCCCCTTGAACGGCTCTTTAACAGTTTCAATGTTGTGCTAATAGGGCTGGCAGGTTGGAGGCTTTTTCACCTGTAAGTTACTAGATCCTCTCCGGAGGAAGACTCGCCAGGCTGCAGGAGCCAGCGGTGGGAGCCTACGGGAAGGGTCAGACCAGGGATAGGAAGAGGCAGAAGGGTGGACAATAAGACCCAGGGGTGCCCCCAATTTTCGGGTGCCCTATGCAGCCGTGTATCCTGCGTATGCCTAAGGAGGGCCCTGGCGTGAGGACACACTCTCCGTCAACACACATGCTGTTTCTGTCTCTCTCCCCCGACCACGCTCCCTGCCACATACTCCCCCCGCCTCCCCATTGAAAAGTGGCTGGCAATCTGCCCACGGAAGGATGGGATTGAGACAGCGGCATCCTGTGACGCGGTCCCAGCCCCACGAGGCACTGCAAACCCTTCCCAAAGTGCCCTGCACAGCGGGCTGGCAACCCTCCGTGCCCTGCTCCCTGTGGCCATGCGAGAGCTGCTAGCCACTGACACACGGAGTTCAGTCCAGCCGCACAACTTCTGTCGACAAACCTCGGTAGCGCAGACAAGGCCTTTGGCAGGAGATGGGGCAGGGGTGACAAACCTACCGGCAAGACTACATGCAAGTCGACAGGAAAGCGTGGCGTCCTCGTCCACACAGACACGAGAGAAGCCTCAGCAGGAGGATCCCAGCGAGGGCTGAGGGGAAGAGCCCGGCTAATCCTGTGCCAGCCGTCTCGCAGGCGGTGGTGCACACGTCCATGACCGGAACCACACTGTCCCCTGGGATGACATCAAATGCCTTCAGCAGCATGGCACAGTAGGACTTGCTGGTGCAACCCTGAAGGATGTCGAATGGGTCATCTCCACCTGCATGCGTGTGGGGAGAAAGCAGGCGACTGGCAGCAGGGGAGCATCTCCACTGCGCAAGCTGGTGTGGGGCACAACGACCCCTGACAAGGGTGACAGGATTAAGGCAACTGCCCTAGCCTCATCTGCATCAAAGATGGGACAAGGAGGCATCTCCATGAGCAGACAGAATGGAGAACAGAGATTCCAAGGCAAGAACCGCAGGGAACTCTGGGACCGGAAAAGCAGGGCAGCACTGCATGATGGGGGAGCTCTGCTCCAGGTGTTAACGAACCCACGCCTGCACACCCCCAGCTCAGCAGTCATCAGACCAATTCTAGTAATAAATCCTTGACTGATATCCAAAATACTGAAGCAGCCTAATTGCATTGTGAGCTCCCTGGAAGAAAACACCACCCATAGCCAAGAGTGATCAGGTCCTATTGTCTAGCCTAAAGAAAACCCTCTTTGTTTCCATTCTAATGGAAGATGTCTCCCTGTCCCATCTTTCATGCGATGGGGCTAGGGGATTTGCCTCTGTTCTCCATTCTGTATGCTAATGGAGATGCCTTAATCTTGTCATCCTTGTCGGTAGGGGTTTGGGTATGTCTCCCACTGCCCTTCACTGCTCTCTGCAAGTCTTTTCTCTGATCAGTCCACTCACACTTGCTCTGTTAATATGTATGTGTGTGTATCCAGTTCTGGGGCTGGAGGAACCCAGCCCTGGGGAACCGAGGCCCTGCAAGAGAGCTCCCTTGGGAAGGGACTTGCAGAAGGGAGAAGTAGGGCTCCGTATGCGAACACAAGTGATACAAGCAGTACATTGGTAGAATTACAGAACACACCCCCCCCCCCGAAAGTAACCCTAATAAATGAGCGTACCCCAAAGTAATGGGCACATCTGGTAACGCTCTGGGATCAGCGAGGGACGTGTCCCCCGGAAGCTGTTATTCTCTTACCAAGGGTCTCAACTGATTGTGCTCTTGTAAAATTCATCCTTCTTGCACCCCATTATTTGGCTAACCAAATCGGGTAATCTCCAAGTTCCAGGAATAAATCCAAGGATAAAACTTAAGCGTGGAGTCGGGGGGGGAGGGGGGAACTTGGTTAACGCTGGGTTAAGGCTGCCTGGTGATAGGCCCTACCCTGGCAGAGCCTCGAGTTCAGCAAAACACAAACATCTGAAATACAGGAAATTGTGAGTTAAGGCAGGCATCTGCACTGTCATCCCTGTCTGTGACCTCTTCCGTTGATTCTCCACAGCAGCCTGGAGACACCTTCTCGCCTGCGGCCTTTTCACTGTAATGGACAGGGGCTCCCCGTCCTGCCCCTACGTACCCCAGACCCTGCCCATCTCCCCTGGCACGTGGACAATTCACAGCTGCTTCATATCTTTTTTTCTGCGCGCTCAACACGTGAGCTTGGGAACCCACCTAACCCTCTACCTGCCAGCTCCCCTGGGCCCTGCTGCAAACACCATCCACCCAGTTCTGTATTGGCATGACGCAGATGGGACCCTCGTGGCATGGAGGGTTTGGGGGGACTCAGCCCAGATCTCTTCATGTCACAATCACAGCCCCTAGAGTCATAGAATCCAAGGACTGGAAGGGACCTTGAGAGGTCAAGTCCAGTCCCCTGCACTCATGGCAGGACCAGCACCATCTAGAACATAGAGTCCAAGGCCAGAAGGGACCATTGGAATCATCTCAGACACCTCTCCCCCCGCCTCACTTCGGCCCCTCTGAATTAATTCCTTGAGCCGACTGTGACGAAGTGGGAATGTTCTTAATGTTTTCTCTGAATACTGTGTGGGTGCCTCAGTTTCCCCTATTCATTTCTCAAGTATCTAGGGGGTGGGATAAGGGTGTGTGATTGTTGCAGAGCCCTAGAGGGAGATGTGATGGTATCTGCACAGAGAATGGCCGACACCCTGTCTCCTGGCAACTGATGGCCTGGGCCCCTCCCCTGCAAGGTATTGGAGAACAAAGAGATCAGGTGGACTCCTGGCCCACGACTGAGACTAAGGCCAGAGGAGGGGCTGGGGGGAGTTTCAGTTTGGAGCTGGCAGGGAAAACAGAGGGAGGCCCAGCACCAGGGTCTGGGCTCCCTATCCCCCAAGATGGACCTGACTGAGGGGTCCTCTTTTCTGTACCTACAAGCTCTGTTTTAGACTGTGTTCCTGTCATCTAATAAACCTTCTCTTTCACTGGCTGGCTGAGAGTCACAGTGAATTGCAGGAATTGCGGGGTGCAGGGCCCTGACTCCCCCATACTCCAAGACACTGACCTCTGAGAACAACATCCCATCTGGATTTAAAAATTGTTGGTGATGGAGAATCCACCGCGCCCCATGGTAAATTGTCCCAATGGTTATTACTCTCACCATTAAAAACTGACACCTTTGTTGCAGGCTGAATTTGTCCGTCTTCAACTTCCAGCCATTGGATGGTGTTAGATCTTCCTCGGCTTGGCTGAAGAGCCCGTGATCCAATATTTGTTCCCTTTGTCGGCGCTTATAAACTGGGATCAAGTCACCCTTTAATATCCTCTGTCAAATAGATGGAGGTTGGAAGAGACCTCAGGAGGTCATCTAGTCCAACTCCCTGCTCCAAGCAGAACCAACCCCAACTAAATCATCCCAGCCAGGGCTTTGTCAAGCCGGGCCTTAAAAGCCTCTAAGGATGGCGATTCCACCACCTCCCTAAGTAACCCATTCCAGTGTTTCACCACCCTCCTAGTGAAATAGTGTTTCCTAATATCCAACCTAGACCTCCCCCACTGCAGCTGGAGACCATTGCTCCTTGTTCTGTCATCTGCCACCACTGAGAACAGCCAAGCTCCATCCTCTTTGGAACCCCTCTCAGGTAGTTGAAGGCTGCTACCAAATCCCCCCTCACTCTTCTCTTCTGCAGACTAAATAAGCCCAGTTTCCTCAGCCTCTCCTTGTAAGTCACGTAACTCTTCCAACAGGTTTCTCCACCATTTAGCACAACTCCAGTGAATGCAGCTGGAGTGCGATCGCCATGGGGACAGAGTGATAGCTGCCTGGGCATTTACTGTAACTCGGTGTTTCCTGGTTTCCAGAAGGTTGGATTTTGCTGGTCTCAACACGCTGGAAGGACGAGAGCTATCAGCGGGCAACCAGAACCCGGCGTTAACCAAGTGTTTTGCCCCCCTACCCTTAAGTTTAATTCTTGGCTCTAGTCCTGATACCCGGTGACAAAGTAGCCTGGTTCCAACGTGCAGCCTTGGTGGCTGCAATATTAATCCTGCAGAAATGGAAACGTGGATCGCCACCAGACATTGACCCCTGGCCCGGCAGGGCAGCCGCCCTGGCAGCTAACGAGCCA
Organism: Eretmochelys imbricata; assembly: GCF_965152235.1. Classification (NCBI taxonomy): domain Eukaryota; kingdom Metazoa; phylum Chordata; order Testudines; family Cheloniidae; genus Eretmochelys; species Eretmochelys imbricata. Next base: position 18,417,302 of record NC_135595.1, read on the forward strand.
CGGGTGTCGCACAGGGAGGGAGGCCCGCGACATTCCAAGCCATTCAGGCTGACTTGTTAGAGGTCTACAGTTCACAACGGTGTTTGGCCGTTTGGTGGAACACATGGAGTGGAACAGCTTGAAGAGGAGAGATTGCAGGATGCCCCCTGCCCCGTGCCAGGCTGTTGTACATCCCTGTGGTTTCAGCCCTCAGCTCAGAAGCAGGGGCACAAGTTCAAATCCCTTTTCCACCTCTGGCAGAGGGGTGAACCCAGGACAGGATCCTGGCCACTGGACTAGTGGATCTAAGGGATGCCACTCCCGCCACCACCTCCTCCTCTGTGGTGTGTAGAGCCAGTTCTGAGCACACCTCCTGGATTGAGCCCAGCAGGCAAGATCGGGGCTCCTGGCTCTCGCTGGGACGCAGGCATCAGGGTAGCCGGGGGCAGAAACGTGAGTATCAAGGGGACTTTTACGGCACAAATGTTGAGGCTGAATGCTCAGAAGGCTTGGCAGACACCAGGGTGTGTGTGTGCATTTGTAAATGCCAGTGGTGCCTAAATCTGAGAGGCTGGGGCCTGAAGTAGCCAGAATCTAGCCCTAGGCCTGAATGCATTTTCTTGCAGGGCTGTTATTTCCCCTTTTGCTGCCCCTGGTGGGGACACTGCAAGGCTATTTCCTTTAGGAGGAGAACTCGATGATGCAAGGCAGGTCTCTCTGCAGTGCAAAGACCATGCACACTGCCAGCGTCCTGCTTCTTGGACAGCAGCAGGGACAATCAGCAGCCGCTCATTCCCATGCTCAGAAAACCCCGCGCCTGCCCCTCTGGTGGGCTCTGTGCCCAAGAAGCTCTCTCTCCCTGCTTCCTCCCAGGGTCCTACCCATCGCTGCTGCTCCCACCTTCCCTCCTTGCCCCTGGGTTTGCAACCAGGCAATCCCTTCTGCCCACCCGGCTCAGCTCTGAGCTGCAGGGTCTGTGTGATGGGTACTGTCGCCATACAGCTACGGCAGAGTGTAAACACAAGTTATGGGGTGGGGTGGGGGTGTTCTGTGGCTGTGGGACCTCTGCCTCCCCAAGCGATGGTAGCTGACGGGAGTAGGTTGGCATAGTGATGACACTCAGTCCTGTAGCCTGACCCAAAGCTGGGGATATATAAATGTAACTTGAGGATTAACAGGTTTTTGTTTTAAGATCAGGCCCAGTAAGATTATTGTAAAATTATCATATAATTTGGGAACCCCGATGTGCCCAGGTGCAACACTCAGACCATAGGAACTCTCTCTACATATATAAACATATGATTTATTAATAATTCAGCAAAGTTATACACACACTTAAACTCAACCAAGCAGATAGAGATAACACAGAAAGTACATTTGGACGGCCATCCTTACACCCTTATCTCTCATACTTAACCATTATCTTTTTCATCACCGTTATCGTCCTCGTCTTTCCTCCCCAAGGTCTACGTCTCTCCAGCCCATCCGCTGCCCCTGGGATGTTACTTTTATAGTCGGTCACGCTGACGCTGCCATGACCGATGCATATTCAATAGTGGTCCTGGTTTGCATTTTCTTCCCTTAAGGGGTCCGTTTTCTATCGGTTAGTATATGTATGATGTTACGCTCTTAGCATATTTGTCAATTTGCTGTCATGGCCACCGTTGCGGTGGGAGGCTCTGTCCCGAACTTTCTGGATGCTGGCGTCGGCGATGTTCTGTGGGTGGCTGATGTCGGGATTTTGGATAAAATGCCCCCTCTGGCATACCACTTTCAGCTCCCTATAACTTATGAGTTACTTACATTTATCTATACCAAAGGTTATAGGCCTCAGGCTTCACACTGTCTACTAAAGCCAAATCTTACAGGAGAAAAGCCTGCAGGTTCTTTGCATTAATACTAAATATAATAAAGCAGGATAACAAAGCAATGAATATAATACAGGTAAGCTGGCCCACTGGGCTACAGTCCCTAGCCCACACTGCTCCAAGTCACTAGGCACTCCCCCAGAGCTGGGGATAGAACCCAAGTGTCCTGGCTCCCAGCCCTGCCCCCAGCTCTAACCTACTAGACCCCACTCCCCTCCCAGAGCTAGGGATAGAACCTCATGACCAGTTTTAACTACTGGACCCCACTCACCTTTCTATGGAAGTGAGGGACCCTGATTTCCAGTCCGAACCCCACGCTGCTCTAACTACTACACCCTACTCTCTACTCTGCAGAACCCAGGACTCCTGGCCACTCCCATCCCCCACTCCTCTAACCTGCAGCTCGCCACGTTTCCCAGGGACAGGAATGAGACCCAGAAGTCCTGCCCTTAACCCACATGCCCTGAGCAAGCCATAAATCGGACCAGTAGTCCTCCCACCCCATCCAGTGTGTGACCCACTTCCCCAAGTTGCCCCCATCCCCCAAGATTTAAAGGGGAAGCAGTTTCACTCATCTTTGTTTCTCAGCAGGAAGGGTGGGGAATTTCTCAACGTGTTTGTGTGTCCAAATTGTGTCACTGTTGGGTGGGGGCAGGGCTGGGGAGGGGTCTAGGAACTTATGGACACAACCAAACAAAAGTGCATTACATCAGTGCATGTACCAGAGCCCTTCTATAAAAGGAGACGAGACAGACGTTGGTACATCTTTTCTGCTTCACTCAACTCAGCGAAGGGCAACAAAAATGATTAGGGGTCTAGAACACATGACTTATGAGGAGAGGCTGAGGGAGCTGGGATTGTTTAGCCTGCAGAAGAGAAGAATGAGGGGGGATTTGATAGCTGCTTTCAACTACCTGAAAGGGGGTTCCAAAGAGGATGGCTCTAGACTGTTCTCAATGGTAGCAGATGACAGAACGAGGAGTAATGGTCTCAAGTTGCAGTGGGGGAGGTTTAGATTGGATATTAGGAAAAACTTTTTCACTAAGAGGGTGGTGAAACACTGGAATGCGTTACCTAGGGAGGTGGTGGAATCTCCTTCCTTGGAAGTTTTTAAGGTCAGGCTTGACAAAGCCCTGGCTGGGATGATTTAACTGGGAATTGGTCCTGCTTCGAGCAGGGGGTTGGACTAGATGACCTTCAGGGGTCCCTTCCAACCCTGATATTCTATGATTCTATGATTCTATGATAACTATCCGGCTGCTCCACCCCCAGCAAACTTTACTCTTCCTGAAGCCCCTAACGACTTTTGGTAAGTCACATCCCTCTGGTACGTTGGTGCTCTAACTGCTAGATGCCACTTCCCTCCCAGAGCAGGAATAGAACCCAGGAGTCCTGGTCTTGGCCCCAGCCCTCCCTGCTCTAGCCACAAGATCGCACTCCCCTCCCAGAACCAGGGAGACAACCCAGGAGTCCTGGCTCCTGGCCCCGCTTCTCTAACCACTGGGGTCCAGTCCCCTCTTGGAGTCAGGAAAAGACCCAGGTTGGGGGAGCTATCTCTCAGGGCTGTAGGGAGCAGCCTTCTTTGACACCCTCTGCTGATAGAGTGGCCAGCTTTGTCTCTCTCTGTCAAACGGAGCAGCCTCTTTTGTCTCTCTCTTCTTTTTGGTTCTTGCGTGTACTGTCGCTGTATTCTCAGAAACAAAGTCATGCTATGGGGCAACCTTCCAGCAGGAGTATTTGAAGTTTCTCTCTGACTTCTCTCTGTGCGTGCCACAAAAAACCCAGCCACGAAGGAGTCAGAGCTGTGGCTGCCCAGAACTGTGGCAAATGGCTCTGTGGCTCTCCTCATCCTTTTGGCCCAATCATGCATGTGCAAGTTCCCTTCTGATCTCATTTCAGCCCTTCTATGAAAAATCCTCCAAAGACCCCAGGGAGGATCTACTGCTGCCACATCACCATGCAGTCTTCTCTTGCCGTCTGCATCCTCGCTGCTCTCCTGGCTACGGGTGAGTGGGGGCTGTTCCTATAGGGGCTCATTTCCTAACTTGACCAATGGCTCAGAGCCACCTACCAGGTGAAACTGTTCCTGAACGTAGCCAAAAAGCAGCCACAGAATAACAGGGAAGCTGGGGTCGCCTGTAACCCTTCTGCCTGTCAGAGTTGGCAGCAACAAGGGCCGGGGTCAGGATCTAGGGGATCCGTTCCAATAACACAATGCAAAACCGGCTCAAGCCCCCAACCGGTGACCTGGGACAAATCTATACCACCCCCGCTGGGGGCCTCCAAGAGGCAATACTTCCCCTCTCCCAAGCACAGAGCCTGAGTGTAGCAAAAAGCCTTTTAATAACAGAGAGAAACAATGTGGCATTATGTTGGGGGAATAACACAACCCGTGAGCAAAAACCCACCCCAAGCAAATTGGGGCATGTCCTTTCCCTTTGGTTCTTGAGTCCAGCAACCCAAAATCAGCCAAAGTCCAATGACCCAAAAGTCTCTGTCCCTGGTTAAGGCAGCGCCAGAGTTCAAAAGTTTATCTGCAGAGTTTTACCTCCCAACTTGGGTGGAGATGGGGGAAGGGGAGAGTTAAGGGGCCCCACCTCTCCATGGGGCTCCGCTCTGCCAGCCACCCCCATGAGCTGCTCCAGGCATCCGACAAACTGCTTTGCTCTACCAGCCACTCTGCCTCCTGCAAACTGCTCCACCCTATAGCTTAACTGCTTAACACAACACTCAGTGATTTCAACTCTTTGTAAGTTCAGCTCTTTTGTGATTTCAGCTTGTAGTAGGAGAGCCTCAGGGCTGGTGCACTATTAGCCCAAAGTGAATTCAGCTCAGCAGCCTGTAACTAGACTCCTAATAGAATCAAAATTAGCTCTGATATTCCACAGTACAGAGAGGAGAAAGTACAATTAGCATGTAAGGCCCTCAGCTGGAGGATGCATACTACCAACTATTAATACCTATCCCTAGCCTCTCTCCTTTCATAGAGTTTTGGAACCCATGTCCCTTGCCTAGCGAGTGCTATTTAGTTGATGGCGAGTCACTCCATCATAACAAAAGGCCAAGTACAGTTCCACTGTCCTTGATTCACATAATCAGGATAATAACACTTCATTCTTGCTGTCCCAATAACAGAGAGACTGGGGATCCCGCAGCAGCCAAAGTGACCATTTGGGCAGCTATGACCTCATTCTAGGCGGGGAGGGTGTGCCTATGCAAATGAGATCAGCCCCTAAAGTTCTTTTCCACAACTTGCCGCACCTCACCACCAGGTGTCAGGGTGGAGCTCATCCTGGCTCTGCTTACACGTCTGAGTGACAACATCCGAGGAGGAGAGGGCTGGAAGTCATAGTCCCAGTCACAGCGAGTGAAACAATTGTGGAAATGGGAGGAAATATTTATTCTTTAAATCACAAGAACCAAGTTGTGATGGAGCTGGCGGAGGCCAAGGACATTTCGAGTGGGCATTGTCTGTTGTGTGACAGGCGGCGGATCTGAATTTCAGTAGCAGGAGTTCAAGGCAATATGAAGGGCAGTTCTATGTGACCCCCAGCTGGTGTCAGTGGGGCCAGGGCCCAGCCGGTGTCAGGGGGGCACAGCTGCACTGGACTCGATGGCAGGTGTCAATCGGCCCTTGCTGAGAGCGAGACCAGATCACACCCTCTGGGGATCTCTCTGGGGTTTGTGAGGTGGGAAAACCCACTGGGGAACTAAGATCTGCAGCGATCCCGGTGAGATGCAGCCCCCGAGCAGCGTGAAATGTCTGTAGCCAGCTGGGACCATTGAACAAACTGGGGCAGCGCGGTGGATGAGGGACCCCAGGGAGCTGCACCTGGTGCTTCTCCGCAGAGCCCAGGACAAATCCAGGTGGGTCATGTTCTCGCTCCGTCCCCAGGGGCCTGTCTGCAGTGTCCACATTGTGAAGGAGACGGAACCAGCTGCACGGGCAACCTACAGACCTGCCCTGCTGGGCAAAACTCTTGTGGCGTCATTCTGACAGAAACTACACTCGGTAGGTGAGATGGACCCTACCCAACGTGGGTCAGGGAACAGTCTGGGGAGCTGGGTAGCCTGGGTCCTCTCCGAATCTCAGATCCAGGAAGGGAGTGGGGTGGATGGGTCTGAGCAGCATTTAAGGAGCCAGGACACCTGGGTTCTATTGCAGACCTGTGGCTAGCTCCACAATGGGGCCTTTGGTTTAGCATTGCAATGCCAAACCCCCAGGCGACTCGCCAGCCAGTAGGCCGGGGCCCGGCTCCCCGTACGGTGCATAGGGACAGGGAGGCTTCTGAGGAGGGGATGCACCAGAGGCCGCCAAGCCGGAGCCATCTAAGCCAGCCAATAGGAAATGTCGATTAAAGGGGTGTGGCCTAAACCTTGCCCCTCCCCCAAAGTTTGGCCCCTAAGTCCCACCTGCACAGAGACATCCAGCTCTGCTTGGGGTACGCAGCCAGGAGCCCCTCACTGGGAGTCCGGTATCTGAACTGGGTCAGCCCTTCCTTGTTAATGCCAGCAGCGGAGGAGGGGCTGCCAGGAGACCCCAATGGCTGGGCGCTAAGCTGGTCCCTGGGGAAGCCAAGTTCAAATCCCCACTCAGCCCAGATTGGGGTGGGGACTTCAGCCCAGATCCCTCCCCTCCTATGGTTGTGCCTGGCCCTCTGGCCTACGGGCAAGTCTCTGTACATCTCCCCTATTGAAGACACCCCACATAGTATGAAACAGTTAAACATTCCCTGGAACCTGATCCCCCAGGTCCACTGGGAGCACCCGACTCACTGGGCTCCTGGGTATATGGGGGGAGCAACCCCTCCCACCTCCATCTCCTCCCCTGGCGGGCTTGCTGCAGGGCCCGATCCATTGGCTGTGCTCTGAGGGCATCCCCTGGATCAGGCGCACAGGTGAGATCTTCAGGGAAACACCAAGTCTGTGAATCCCGCCGTGGCTAAGGGGTGAGCTGGACGCCCAGCATCGGGATTTCAGCAGCCCAGCACGTACCTCCCGGTGGGAACTTTGGCAGGAGATTCGGGGCCCCCAGGGTTTGTCGGCAGCCGAGTGGGGAGCAGGACTATCTAAGTGCTGGATTTAGGTGCTGAAATGGCTTTGTCTAGCCCTGCAGGACCTCGGGTGAGTCACTTTCCCTCTCTGTGCCTCAGTTTCCCCATGCATAGAGGAGGGCTAATGGCTCATGGAGATCATTGTGAAATGGGCGTCAATGGGGTGGGAGTGGAAGGGGGAAAAATCTCTGTCTTCTCCTCCTGTGCAGCGGGAGAGAAGACCCAGACCATTTTCAAGGGCTGTGCGACGTCCAGCTAATGTAAAGCCGGCTTCGTCTCGATGAATTTTGGGAAGGGAATGATGACAAGGATGAGCATCGCCTGCTGCATGACACACTCCTGCACACCAGAGCCTGTTAAAGGTACATCTCCCCGTCTCCTCCCCCATCCCCTGCACCTCCTGCTGCCTGGAACCTACCCCACGTTACCTTCCCGGGTCTGGTGCTCCCGCCGTGCAGGGGCGCCCCATGGACTAACACTGAGCCCCTGGCTGGGCAGAGTTTAGTGGGCGGGGCTCTAGGCTGCCCCCAGCTGTGAACCCAGCTGGCCCCACCCGGGGCGGGGTCCAGGGCTCCCTGCTGCAAACCCCTCCCCTGCCCCTGCTGCCCCCGGCATCCCCGGAGCTACAGCTCCCCCTGCAGGGGGCCCCCGGGGCTGAGCTGTGCAGCCCCCAGCTGCTCTCCCGGCCCCGACCCGTCCTGGGGCTCATCCCCCAAGCTGACTGCGTTTGCTCCGCTTCTTCTCAGTGCCCCCGGTTGACACCAACCCCAATGGCCACAGCTGCCCTGGCTGCTACGCTCCATCCTCTGAGCAATGCCGTGAAGAGACCATAGCGTGTGCTGGAATCGAGAACCAGTGTGTCGACATCGCCGGGCCCCAAATATCTGGTAACTTGCATTCATTTCTTCTGGGGTTATTTTTCCTTTGCTGTTTGCCCCTCCCTCCCTCCCTCCCCGCCCGCCCCTGAGGGCAGAAGCAAGATGCTGCGTGTGGTCCGCTAAATAAAGGTATCGGCTGCAGATCAGGAGACCTGGGTTCTGTTCCCAGCGCTGGCCTCCGGTGTGACCTTGGGCCAGTGTCTCCCCCTCCCTGGGCCTCTGGTTCTCCTCCATCCATTGCCTGTCAATAGTTTAGTCTCTAAGCTCTTCGTGGCAGGGATTGGTTTAGTATTGGGAGACCCAGTCATGCCGGGCACTGAACAGACCCCCAGTGAAGATAAGGGACCCATACTCTGCTGGGCGCTAAAGACTTATAGGGAGATATAGTCCATGCCCCAAAGATCCTGTAACTGTAACCCCCCCCCCCCCCGCACCTCCTGGGTGTGGTCCCTTGTCCCCTGTAGCGGCACCGAGCCCACTTAGTGAGAAAGTGTTTACAGCCTTAGCTAACAGCCAGTTGGCTTTTGGCTCATGCACTAAGCTCCAGAGGTCCCAGGTTCAATCCCGCCCGCCGACACCCGGTGTCTGTCGGCGTTACACAATCTCTGTAGCTATAGTGGGGATCATTCTCACAGTTTCAGAGACTGGGAAACTGAGGCAGAGAGTGATGCCATGATTTGCCCAAGGTCACACAGAAAGGCTGTGGCGGGGCTGGGAATCGACTCCAGTTTTGCAGGATCCCATCATGGTGCCGTAACTCATTATGAAGCCGCCCTCACCAACAGGGAGCTGCTGCTTTGTAGCATGAGTAGCGTGGCTAATACAGGCCATATCCAACCTGGGTATCCTCAGTGTGCTCTAGATCTGGCTGCAAGTGACTTGCTGAAGGACACACAGTGAGTCTGTGTCACAGTAAAGGAGAGGGGAGAGACGTGATAGGGACCGCAGAGCCAAAGGGAAGGCTGTGGGGGGCCTAGGCGGGGCTCACAGGGGCAGAGCTGAGGAGGGGCAGGTTGTTGTGTTCGGTCCAGTTCAAGGAAAGGAGCTGCGGGCTCACACTGATCACCTCCTTTCCTCCCCTTCATGCAGGTGTATCTGCCACAAAGACTGTCATAAAGGGCTGTGGTACTGAGTACATCTGTGCCCAGGTGAATGCGGGTTCTGGGTCCTTTGCAGGGATCCATAGAAATGTAACCACGGCCAGATGCACACCAGCCCCCATCACGACCAGCACAGCTCCGGGACCAGCCGGGCTGCTCTTCCCAGCCCTCGCTGGGCTCCTCCTGCTGAAGTTTCTCTCCTGATTCCCTACCCAGTGCAATGGCCACACTGCACTCAGTAACACCCCGGCTGCCTTTGTCTGCCCCTCTCGGCAGCCGCTCTCCCCACCCAGGGGCCCTGGGCTCCCGGCCGGATTCGCTTCCCCTTTATATTGTTCCGCTTAATAAAAAAAACTGGAGACCAAAGTCTTTAGAAATTTGTTGTGGGGAAATTTCAATTCTAGTGGGCGGGGCTGCCACAAAGCTAATTAGTCAGTGACCCCTAGTGGTGAAATGAGGCAGCACAGGCCAGGAGCTACAACCCCCAGCGGGACCCCAGGGTCTGGCTGGATCCAGCATCTGCAGTAAAGAACCTTCCTTTATAGTCATCACAGCCAAGTCCTGCCCCTACTGACCCCGGCAGTGCCCCCTACAGCAGGTCCCCCCAAATTACAGGCCACTTTGGAAACTGTTGGCCAAAGCTGCAAGGGAGATTGTGTGGCCCAGCTGGGAGCAGAGCCTGGTCTCAAAAGCTTTGACCCAACACGCAAGCACATGCTTAAATGTGAGCACATGAGCCTTTGGGGCTAAGTCAGGTGCTTAAAATTAAGCACCATGCTTCAGCACCTCGCTGAACCGGAGCCTGTGGTAGCAGGGCACAGAAGGGCACAACGGCTATATAAGGCTCAACCAGTTTGGTAGAAATGACCTAGGTTGCCCACATTCTCCACCAGTGTCACCTGCACAATCTAGGGCACCCCACCTATACCCTACCGAGGGCTCAAGGCGTGACCTGGTCAATTTAGGCACCCCCACCCTTTTCCTACTGACGGCTTGGGCTGTAAGGCACCTACCCTTACCCACAGGGCTCAGGAAGAAACCTGGTCAATTTAAGTACCTGACTTTCCCTCGGGGCTTTACGGGTCTGTGGAACCTTTTCCCAGTGAAAAAGCCTTACACAGCTGTGCTCTAAACATCGATTTACTAGGAACACACATACCAAGCAAATCTCTTGGGCTTGCCACTCCCAATACACAGACAAGATTCACCTGACGGCCAGTCAGGATCCTCTCATGCTATGTGTCCCGGAGTCCCCGGGCGATGCTCTGGAACTGCTCCCCATGAAGTCAGGCAGGACTCTGGGGCAGCGTCCTCCCTGGGAGCAGCCTCTCTGCAGGACACACAGCTCACCCGGCTCCACCTTCCTGGGTCTGACCTCGGAGCCTTCAGCATCCTCTGCCCCTCCGTGCGCTTCCCACAGCGAGTCCGCCCAGGCGGGGTCCTGGGAAAGCCAGAGGGTCCTGCCCCCCAACTCTGCAGTCAGACGTGACTCTCAGCCAGCCAGTAAAAGAGAGGTTTATTAGACGACAGGAACATGGACAGCAAGTTAAAGAAGTACGGGCTGGATGAATGCACTATAAGGTGGGTAGAAAGTTGGCTAGATTGTCGGGCTCAATGGGTAGTGGTCAATGGCTCCATGTCTAGTTGGCAGCCGGTGTCAAGTGGAGTGCTCCAGGGGTCGGTTTTGTTCAATATCTTCATAAACGAACTGGAGGATGGTGTGGATTGCACCTCAGCAAATTTGCGGATGATACTAAACTGGGAGGAGTGGTAGATACGCTGGAGGGCAGGGATAGGATACAGAGGGACCTAGACAAATTGGAGGATTGGGCCAAAAGAAATCTGATGAGGTTCAATAAGGATAAGTGCAGGGTCCTGCACTTAGGACGGAAGAACCCAATGCACCGCTACAGACTAGGGACCGAATGGCTAGGCAGCAGTTCTGCGGAAAAGGACCTAGGGGTGACAGTGGACGAGAAGCTGGATATGAGTCAACGGTGTGCCCTTGTTGCCAAGAAGGCCAATGGCATTTTGGGATGTATAAGTAGGGGCATAGCGAGCAGATCGAGGGACGTGATCGTCCCCCTCTATTCGACATTGGTGAGGCCTCATCTGGAGTACTGTGTCCAGTTTTGGGCCCCACACTATAAGAAGGATGTGGATAAATTGGAAAGAGTCCAGCGAAGGGCAACAAAAATGATTAGGGGTCTGGAACACATGACTTATGAGGAGAGGCTGAGGGAACTGGGATTGTTTAGTCTGCGGAAGAGAAGAATGAGGGGGGATTTGATAGCTGCTTTCAACTACCTGAGAGGTGGTTCCAGAGAGGATGGCTCTAGACTATTCTCAGTGGTAGAAGAGGACAGGACAAGGAGTAATGGTCTCAAGTTGCAGTGGGGGAGGTTTAGGTTGGATATTAGGAAAAACTTTTTCACTAGGAGGGTGGTGAAACACTGGAATGCGTTGCCTAGGGAGGTGGTGGAATCTCCTTCCTTAGAAGTTTTTAAGGTCAGTTGACAAAGCCCTGGCTGGGATGATTTAATTGGGGATGGGTCCTGCTTTTGAGCAGGGGGTTGGACTAGATGACCTCCTGAGGTCCCTTCCAACCCTGATATTCTATGATTCTTTTATCTAAAAAAGAGCTTGTAGGTGCAGAGAAAAGGACCCCTCAGCTGGGTCCATTTTGGGGGGCAGTGAGCCAGACAACCACGTCTGCCCTTCACTCCACATCCCCAGCCATCCCTGAACTGAAATTCCCTCCAGCCCCTCCTCCTCTGGGCTTTGTCCCTTTCCTGGGCCAGGAGGTCACCTGATTCCTTTGTTCTCCAGCCCTTTAGCTCTCACCTTGCAGGGGGAAGGGCCCAGGCCATCAGTGGCCAGGAAACAGGGTGTCGGCCATTCTCTGTGTCCAGACCCCTGCACACACCTGCCCTCTAGGGCTCTGCAATGATCATACACCCTTACCCCACCACCTAGTTCCTTAAGAACTGCCTAGGGGAAACTGAGGCACCCCCACACTATTCAGAGGAAACATTAAGAACACTCCTGCTTCGTCACACTATGCCACTTCATTGTGACCTTCTCTGCTTATGCAGATGGTCAGCATAAAGACTCTGGCTGGAGTTTATCTGTATCCTCCATAATTTCCCAGCCCCTGGGCGTCTTTACTTTACAACCTTGGTGGTTAACACTTTCCTTAGTGACACTCCTGGGGGGGCGAGGCTTTATCAGGACCAGAACATTCTTTTTTTCAATTTTAGTGGTGAACTCTGAGTTCCCCCCCCCAAGGCTGGTTTAATATTGGGGGGGATAAGGTCTCAGGCCTACACAGGGGCAGCATAGCAAGGAGGGAGCGCTGAGCCCAGCAGAGGCGTTCCCCGGCCAACAGGGGTGCATCAGCTCAGCCCGCCCCCACCCCATGGATGATTCTGGGGAAGGGGCTGCATTCCCTGCCTGGCACAGAAAAGCTGGGGGCAGGTTACTGCCCGGCCTGGGGCTGGAAGGGGGCTGAGCTGTGGCAGCAGCTCCAGAGGGAGGGTTTGGAGTTGCAATCGCAGGCCCCACAGAGCAGCACCCCCCGGCACCGTGAGTCAGGAGGCGGCTGCCTGAGGCTGGGGAGCTCCCGCCCGGTCTCCTCCCCATGGCCTCGCTCCCGGTGCTGATGCTCCTGACTGCCCTGCCGCAGCCCCTGGATTGCTACGGCCGCTTGGCTGAGCCTGCGGGCGGCTCCTTGTGCCCCATGTCGGGCACAGGACTAACTGCACCATTCACCTGATGCGCGGCGGCCATGCTTCCGTTCTTACCCGGCTTCTTGACGGCCCCGCTCGTGAGAATTAAACAGAGAAACAACAAATCCAGAGTTTGCTCTCCAGTGTGTTTTATTCAGTGCAACAATATCCAGGGGAAGTGAGTCCAGCCGGGAAGCCCTGGTGGGGAGAGGGGCTAACACAGGCTCCAGGGTGGATTTCAGTGCAGTGGGGCTGTTGCATCGGGTGGGAATCAGGAGAGAAGCGTCAGCAGGAGGAGCCCAGCGAGGGCTGAGAGGAGGAGCCCGGCTGGTCCCGGAGCTGCGCTCACCACGGAGACCGTTGTGCATTTGGCCATGGTTAGATTTGCACGGATCCCTGCGACAGTCCCCGAACCCACTTGTAGGTGGTCGCAGATGGACTGGGAAACGCAGCCTTTCATCACCATCCGTACTGGGTTTCCACCTGCTGGGAGAGGGGACATGGAGGGGAGGGAAGCAAGCGATTGTGGTCAGGGGAGCAGCTCCACTCCTCAAGCTGGACTAGGACAATGGTCTCCCACCCCCGCCCCCAGGGCCCTGCCAAGCTCCCCCACAGCCTCCATCTCCCTGTCTGCTCTGCTCCCCCCAGCCTGTCTGAGCCTGGATGGCCTCCCGCTTCTCCTCTGCTCTGTGGCAGACCCACCGTGTCCTGGAGCATGTCACTTAGAGCCGACCAAAGGCATTCATAATGGATCAGGCCTGTATTAGCCACACCACTCATCTACAAAGCAGCAGCTCAGTGCTGGTGGCAGCGCTGGGATCTCTAAGCAGGGTGGCTTTGTAGTGAGTTATGGCACCACACTGGGACTCCACAAAACTAGGTTCAATTCCCTGCCACAGCCTTCCTATGTGACATTGGGCCTTGACGTTGGGCAAGTCATGGCACGACTCTGTGCCTCAGTTTCCCCCATCTTTAAAATGGGGAGAATGATCCTTTGTCTGTTCAGATTGCTGGTTCTTTGGCAGCAGGGACTGTTTCTTACAAGGAGTCTTTGTCATCTGGCAGAAGAGAGGACTCCGATCTCAGGGGTCAGTCCAGTACCTGGCACATCAGGGCATCCCAGGACTAAGCCAGGCCCTACCATGAAAAGGTTAGAGACTAACCTATAGACAGGCAATGGATGGAGGAGAACCAGAGGCACAGGGAGGGGAAGACACTGGCCCAAGATCACACCGGGGACCAGCACTGGGAACAGAACCCAGGTGTCCTGATCTGCAGCCGATCCTTTTACCTAGCGCAGCGGTTCTCAAACTTCATTGCACCGCGACCCCCTTCTGAAAACAAAAGTTCCTACACAACCCCAGGAGGGGGAACTAAAGCTTGAGCCCGCCCGAGCCCCAGTGCCCTAGGGGGGGAAGGCGCGGAGGGGGGCAAAGCCGAAGCCCAAGTGCTTCATCCCCAGCACAGGGGAGGAGGGGCCGTAAACTGAGCCCCACCACCCAGGCAGTGGCCCCATTAAAACAGGGTCACGACAGTTTGCGAACCCCTGGCCTTGTGGAACTGACACAGCGTCTCGCTTCTGCCCTATGGGGAGCGGGGGGGGGAGCCAAAAGAAAAATAACCCCAGAATAAATGAACTGAAGTTACCAGATGTTATGGTCCCAGCAGTGTCAAGACACTGGGTCTCGGAGCCAGTGCACTGTATGGTCTCTTCACGGCACTGCTCAGAGGACAGAGAGTAGCAGCCCCGGCAGCTCCGGTCATTGGGTTTGGTGTCGGCCGGGGGCACTGGGAAGAAGCGGAGCAAACGCAGTCAGCTCGGGGGACGAGCCCCAGGACGGGTCGGGGCCGGGAGAGCAGCTGGGGGCTGCACAGCTCAGCCCTGGGGGCCCCCTGCAGGGGGAGCTGTAGCTCCGGGGGATGCCGGGGGCAGGGGAGGGGTTTGCAGCAGGGAGCCCTGGACCCCGCCCCGGGTGGGGCCAGCTGGGTTCACAGCTGGGGGCAGCCTAGAGCCCCGCCCACTAAACTCCACCCAGCCAGGGGCTCAGTGTTATTCCATGGGGCGCCCCCTGCAGGGCGGGAGCACCAGGCCCGGGAAGGTAACGTGGGGCAGGAGAGATGGGGCTGGGGAGAGGTACCTATAACAATGGTTGCTTTGCAGGCGTCTCCCACGCAGCAGGCGATGCTTGTCCTGGTGGTCATTCCCTTCCCAAAATTCATCGAGACGTGGCCGGCTTTACATTGGCTGGATGTCACACAGTGCTTGTGAATGCTCTGGGTGTTCACTCCCGCTGCACAGGAGGAGAAGACAGATTTATTCCCCTTCCACTCCCACCCCACTGACGCCCATTTCACAACGATGCCCAGGTGCCATTAGCCTTCCTCTACCCATGGGGAAACTGAGGACCCATTTCAGCACCTAAATCCAACATTTAGATCCTTCTGCTCCCCACTCACGTGCCGCGTAACCCTGGGGGCCCCAAATCTTCTGCCCATTAAGTCCTTTTGTTACCAAAGTTCCCACCAGTGGGCACGTGCCAGGCTGCCAAGATCCTGACACTGGGCATTCAGCTCACCCCTTAGCCACGGTGGGATTTCCAAACTAAGCGTTCCCCGCTGATATCACCTGCGGGGCCTGATCCAGGAGACGCCCTCAGAGCACGCCCACTGGATCAGGCCCTGCACAAAGCCCAGCCGAGGAGGAGATGGGGGCGGGGTGGCCCCCAGACGCTCAGGAGCCCAGTGGGTCGGACGCTGCCTGTGGACGTGGGTGATCAGGTTCCAGGGCCTGTTTAACTATTTCATACAGTAGGGGAAGGCTTCAACAGGGGAAACAGAGACACGCACCCCGGAGGCCAGGGAGCCAGGCACGACCGTAGGAGGGGAGGGATCTGGGCTGAAGTCCCAGCCCCACAGGAGGGACTAGAACCCAGGCGTCCTGGCTCCCCAGCCTGTTTGCTGACCCAGGTTGGTTAAGGTCCCTCTCACCTACCCAATGTGGTTACTGTCCGAGCGATGGCACAAGACTCCTGCCCAGCTGGGCAGGTCTGCATGGCGCCCATGCAGCTGGTTCCTTGGCCTGCACAAACCTCACACTGCAGGCAGGACCCTGGGGGAAGGAGAGAGAACATGACGCGTCTAGATTTGTCCCTTCCCTTGAATTTAACTGACCCCAGCTGGGATCTGGCCCCATCGATATCAACGGAGCTACGGCCATGGGAATCCTGCAGAAATGCCTCTTATATCGTCTTGAGCTCATGTTACTGGAATTCAGATCTGCCTTCCAGAGCAGAGACAATCCCCTGCCAAGAAAGCCCTTGGCCTCTGGCCAGCTCTGAAATGTGCCAAGTGGGGATACATTTTAGTGATTTAAAGTATAAATATTTCCTCCCATTGTTTCACTCGTCGTCACGGGGACTTTGTGACTTCCAGCCCTCTCCTCCTCGGACGTTGTCACTCAGACGCCCGCAGCTCAGCCGCCGTTATTCTGTGGCTGCTTTTCGGTTACGTTCAGTAACAGTTTCACCCGACAGGTGGCTCTGAGCTGTTGGCATGTTGGAGAAGTTAGGAAATCAGCCCCTGTAGGAACAGACCCCACTCACCCGTTGCCAGGAGAGCAGCGAGGATGCAGACGGCAAGAGAAGCTTCCATGGTGATGGGGAAGCAGGAGATCGGCACTGGGGTCTGTGATGCAGCCAAATCACAGATGGGCTGAAATGAGATCATGCATGAGCCGGTCGACAGGGTGGGTGGAATCACAGAGCCGTTTGCCACAGCTCTGGAGTAACCGCACCTCTAACCCGCTTTGTGGGGCTGGTACATTCGCAGCACCCACCCGGAACAGTCAGAGACAAACTCAAATACTCCTGCTGGAAGATTGTAGCATAAGGTGACTGTTTCTGGGGATCCAGAACAATCGTACGCAACAACCACATACAAGAGAGAGACAAAGCAGGCTGCTCCCTACCACAGGGAGAGAGAGAACTCAGCCCACCTTGTTTCTTCTAGATTGCTTCTGGTCCCATGCTTCCCCCTGGAGCCCCCAAGACTGTCAGCAGGGCAAGGAAACTCCACTCCCCGCCCACACTTTTAAAGCGATAGCTTTCCATTGGTCCTCGACACACAATGTCCAACTCCCCGTAAAGCAGCTCTCAGCCACACCTGAGTTTTGACAGCGGAGGGATCCCTTATCCCTCCTCCAGAGCCAAATTCCTTTGTGTGTCAGGACCCGCCTCTCATGTGTGCCCCTTTTCTCTGGCCGATAGGGCCTGCAAACACAGTTCTTCCTGGGGGGGGGGAGAGAAGCACCCACCTCTCATGGCTGGCTCCCTTGCTCTCGGTTAGGTGTGACCTGCTTTTCTTTTTTGGTCTTACGTTAGGGTGGCGTCTACCTTTCGCGATCACCCCCTTGCCGCTGGTTCTCTCGGCTGAGCCGCACACGCTGTCCCCCATTCCGGGGTATACAGTCCCGAGTTCTTATCACGGCCCTGGTATGGGGCTGTAGCCCAGAGGCTTCTCCCCCGAAGCACTGCCTTCTTCAACCACCCAGCCGGGGCCTGTCTCGGCACCCGCAGCTGGTGTCCTTTTCAGCACCCCTCCCCGGGCTCAGTCTGCAACCAGACCCGCAGGGCCCATCTCGGTACCCTCGCCTGGTCCAGCCAGGTCCTGGGCTCAGCCCCCGGGGCTCAGCCTGCCCGCACTGACATTTTCATGGTCCTGCTGCTGCTCTACCCAGCCAGCCAACCAGCAAGGCGCCCGGTCTTTGGCAGCCTTCGCTGGGCCTGCCCGGTGAGCTCTCTGCAGTGAGCTGCCCGTGGCTTGCCACTTGTCTAGCCAGCCAGGCTCCCGATCCTCCCTCATCACACTCCAGGCAGGAACTGACCTTCTCTGCTCTGCTACTTGTCTTATATAGGGCCCTTCTGGCCCCAGATTGGCTGCTCCATCAGCCCCTCTGATTGGCTGCTCCTCTGCAGCCACTCTAGGCTGCCTGGAGGACTTCTCTCTGCTCTACTCTGGGGTAGGGTGAGGCAGGGCCATGAGGCCTCCAGCAGGGGGCCTCCAGACCTCGTCCGCCCTGCCGCAGCCCCCCTCTGGACGGCCTCCCCTTCCCCTGGGGGCCCCCACAGCATCACCCCAGATTCCCCAGGGGGAGGGGAAAACTACTGACCCCTCCCCCCAAGGAGATGGGGTTTTGTTCCCCGCACCACCCAGCAGTGGTGCCTCGGGGTCACTCGTCACAGACCATCAGGCAGACGGGGGGGAGACATCCCCCCTCCTTCCTGGCGGCAGCTGCCTCTGCCCCCCACCTCTGTGCACTGCGCTTGGGCACTTCCCACCCTTGGAGGGTGTCACGGCATTGCCAGTGCTCTGCAGCTGCCTCAGTTTCCCCCATGTGGCTGGGCACTCCGCCGCCCTCATGCTTCGTTCTGCCCCAGGCTCCCTGGCAAGGGCGGGGTGTGTGTGTGTGTGTGAGGGGGTGTGGTGGGGGCTAAAGGCAGGTGGCCCACAGGAGGGAGTTTAGGACCGGCAAACCCCGAGGAGTGGGGAGAGTTAGGAGGTAGGAGAAGGCTCCGGGGGAAAGCAGCGGCGAATGGGATAGTGCCAAACTTGGCTGCTGGCTACACGGTCCCTGAGCTGGGAGCTGGATTAGAGGGTGGGCCCGAGCCCCCCTCCCGGCTGCTGATGCTGAGTGCATTGGTCAAGAGGGAGTTGGATACCCTGGAAGGGGCGGGGGGACACGCACGGTGACCCGGCTGGAGGGCTGAGTCGTGAAGAGGAGGCTGCTGGAGAGAGAGACGCTGGAGGAGAACGCGGCGCCTGGCGGAGCTAATCCCCGGGACGGCCAGCAGGAGGCACCTCTCGCGGGGACTGAACCCCGTGACGGGGGGACAGAGCAGATCTCCCTGGTTGAAGGAGTCCAAGAATTGACCCGGGAGTAAATCTACCCCGTGTGGCAGTGGGCGGCTCTCTCACCCCACCCCACCCCTCAGGTTTAGGCAGCTGTTTGCACTTACTGGTGCTTCCCCTTTGAGACAACCCCACCACACCCATCAGATGCCGGGATCGCATGCCGGCTCTTGCCGTCAGTACAGTGTGTGTGGTGGAGGAGTGGGGCTGGGAGCCAGGAGTCCTGGGTTCTAGCCCCAGCTCTGGAAAGGGAGTGGAGGCTAGTGGATAGAGTGGGGAGGGGAGGCTGGGAGCCTGGACTCCTGTGTTCTCTCCCTGGGTATGGGAGGAAGTGGGGTCTAGTGCGACAGAGGAGGGCAGGGCTCCAAGCCAGGACTCCTGGGTTCTATCCCTGGCTCCAGCAGGGGAGTGGTGTCTAGTCGTTAGAGCAGGGGGCTGGGAGCCAGGACTCCTGGGTTGTCTCCCTGGCTCTGGGAGGGGAGTGGGGTCTAGTGGTTAGTGGTGGGAGGGCTGGGAGGCAGGACTCCTTGGTTCTATCCAAGTGGAGAGTGGGGGCTAGTGGATAGAGTGGGGAGGGGAAGCTGGGAGCCAGGGCAACTGGGTTCTATCACTGGCTACAACAGGGGAGTGCTGTCCAGTGGTTAGAGCACCAACAGACCAGAGGGGTATCACTTACCAAAAGTTCCTTGGAGTAAAGTGGGTCTCGGGTGAAGTCGGTGGCTAATTCTTTAGAGCAGAAAAGCTGTACCCGTCTCTCGCTCTGTCCTGTCTCTGTCTCTCTCTTTTTATAGAAGGGCTCAGTTATGTGCTGTGATGCAATATGAGAACTTAGATTCGCACGCTTCTGCTGGGAGAGTCTATAAGATTCTATTCCCCTCGCTGGCCCTGCCCATCCTTTGGGCGTCTGAGCACACTGTCAAATTCTCCGCCCTTCCTGCTGGAAAATCGAGTTAGAGGGATGAGTGAAACCAACTCCCCTTGGAAGGCTTGGGATGGCAACATAGGGTAGCCGGTCACACCAGGGACAGGGTGGCAGGACTTCTGGAAGACACTCAGACACTACAGTGATAGACGTGGTATAAAAACCTATATAGACTAGAATAAGGCCTTTTGCACAAATTGTAACATCTGGCATACACCTCTCAACTTAACCATTCGGCTTTACCTTAACCAAAGGAGAAGAGATCTACTGGAATAAGAATTACAAAATGCTGTATAGAAGATTTACGATTCCAATCCTTTTACAATAGTGTTCGCTTGTCTTGAAAAGTCTCCTGAAATAAATTGAACAGCGTACAAAAACCAACCAACCAAAATGCTCAACCAAACACTTCGCCAAATGCAGTTTAGGCCCATTCTCGGCTCAGTATTTGTAAATTGTGAAGAAAATTTTAGATTACAGGGTAAAACGCCCCCATTTACAATTTTTTTTTTTTTTTTTTTTTTTTACAATTACAAAAATAAAATTTGAAAAGAGCAGTCTTAGATTCCTAATTGCGGGCAGGGCCAAGATAACGGCATCATCTGACACCTCCACCAGCACCTACTTGGTTCCTTGACTTTTGGGCCACTGTCTTCAAAACCCATGTCTGACAAACCTCCTCTCGTTTCCTGACCTTTTTAGATGGTTCTTAAAACTGCATCTTCTCCAGTGACTTCTGCTAAACACGAGGTTTCTAATCGAAGGTCTCATGCAATAAAAAATAACACAAAAAGAAGCTTTACAAAAATTATTTATCCTAAACCATCCAATAATAAATGCAAGAACAGATTGCAATGATCGGAGGAATGAGGGAGATCAAAAGATACACAAACACATCCCAAAAGCATGCAAAGAGGCAAATGAAAAATGGTCAGAACAAAGAAGCCTTGAAATCAAAGAATATTAGACACAACCACAAAGAGATTAATTGAACCACAAAAAGAACCATGGGACAAAGAGAGAAGTTAAGAAAAGGAACAAACTCTACCAAAACTAATAAGTCAGAGGATGCCACAAAGCCAACAGCATCCTAAGAAGATGGATAGAATACGTGAAGGAATGTTTGATGATCCTGAAAAACTGGAAGATAGAGGCATTGAAATTGGAGAAGAAAAAACACCGGCTATTACAATGTGGAAACTAGAAAGAGCGCTAAAAAGTATAAAGCAAGGGAAAGTAGCTGGGGAGGAATGGATCGTGGTTGAAATGCACAATCCCTGAAGGACAATTCAGAAACTTGCCTGCCAGAACTTCTCAATCAAATATACATATCAGGAGAACTTCTGGAGGACTCCAAGAGGTCAATCTGTATTCCTATACCGAAGGTTGATAATGCTAGAGACTATGAAGAACATCAAACTATAAACCCAAGAAGCCGCACACTCACAGATCTGTGGAAAGTTGTTGGCACATGGACACATCTTGAGACAAGAATTAGCAGAAGCCAGCAGGGTATTGCCGAGGAGTGGCTTTGAGAAAGGCAATTTTTGCCCTGAGGATCTTATGGTAGCGTGGGAAAGAAGTACTTTGTAGAGTATGGAAAGGGATTTCATAAGCTCCAACACAACAAGTTGATACATATTCTTGAAGAATGTAGGATTGACTTCCAAGATCTGTAATTAACAACAAGCTCGTTCTGGGGACAGAAAGCAGCAATCCGAACGAAGTGTGAACTGCGTACTGCAGCATCAAAGAGGTGAACCCCATGGTTGCATTGTATCATTGAAACTATTTAGCATATAGGTAGAAGTTAGAATGAGGGAATGTTTAGAAGACACCGACCACGGCGTGCAGGTCAATAGCGCAGACATCAACAATGTAAGACACGCCAAGGAACCAGTTCAGAGCACTGCTTCCTTTTGAGAGCAAAGACAGCAAGAAATATGGAATGAGGATTAACGATATGATGATCTCTATGATGAGATAACTGGCTCTGTGGATATGAGGAAAGCAGTGGACATGATATAAATTGACTTTAGCAAAGCTTCTGATATTGTCTCCCACAGTATTCTTGCCAGCAAATTAAAAAAGTATGGATTGGATGAATGGACTATAAGGTAGTGTGACAGGGTCAGGCCAGATGGCTACAGGAGAGCAACAGAAGGCAGATATATTAGCCCCTGGTTAAGTAGGTCCCTTTGCCCTGGGTAAGGTAACAGGGAAGGTTTCAGAACAATCAGGAACCTTCTGGAGACACTTAAGACAGACAGGCTGATTAGAACACCTGCGGCCAATCAAGAAGCTGCTAGACTCAATTAAGGCAGGCAATCAGGGCACCTGGGTTTAAAAAGGAGCTCACTTCTGTTTGTGGTGTGCGTGTAAGGAGCTGGGAGCAAGAGGCGCTAGGAGCTGAGAGTGAGAACGCGGACTGTTGGAGGACTGAGGAGTACAAGCGTTATCAGATACCAGGAGGAAGATCCTGTGTTGAGGATAAAGAAGGTGTCGGGAGGAGGCCATGGGGAAGTAGCCCAGGGAGTTGTAGCTGTCACACAGCTGTTCCAGGAGGCTCTCTAGACAGCTGCATTCCACAGGGCCCTGGGCTGGAACCCGGAGTAGAGGGCGGGCCCGGGTTCCCCCCAAACCTCCCAACTCCTGGTCAGACACAGGAGGAGTTGATCTGGACTGTGGGTTCTCAAAAATGGCCAAACTGAGAGCTGCCGTGAAGCTCCTATGTGGGCAAATCCGCCAATAAGCGCAAGACCCACCAAGGTAGAGGAGGAACTTTGTCACAGTGGATAGAAAGCTGGCTAGATTGTCGGGCTCAACGGGTAGTGATCAACGTCTCGATGTTCAGTGGGCACCTGGTATCAAGCGGAGTGCCCCGGGGGTCAGTCCTGGGGCCGGTTTTGTTCAATATCTTTATTAATGATCTGGATGATGGGATGGATTGCACCCTCAGCAAGTTCACAGATGACACTAAGCTGGGGGAAAAGGTACATACGCTGGAGGGTAGGGATAGGATACAGAGGGCCCTAGACAAATTGGAGGATTGGGCCAAAAGAAATCTGATGAGGTTCACCAAGGACAAGTGCAGAGTCCTGCACTTAGGAAAGAAGAATCCCATGCACCGCTACAACTAGGGACCGAATGGCTCGGCAGCAGTTCTGCAGAAAAGGACCTAGGGTTACGGTTGACCGGAAGCTGGATATGAGTCAACAGTGTGAGCTTGTTGTCAAGAAGGCCAATGGCATTTTGGGATGTCTAAGTAGGGGCATAGCGAGCAGATCGAGGGAAGTGATTATTCCCCTCTATTCGGCATTGGTGAGGCCACATCTGGAGTACTGGGTCCAGTTTTGGGCCCCCCACTACAGAAGGGATGTGGACAAATTGGAAAGCGTCCAGCGGAGGGCAACAAAAATGATTAGGGGGCTGGAACATATGACTTATGAGGAGAGGCTGAGGATTGTTTAGTCTGCAGAAGAGAAGAGTGAGGGGATTTGATAGCAGCCTTCAACTACCTGAGGGGGTTTCCAAAGAGGATGGAGCTCGGCTGTTCTCAGTGGTGGCAGATGACAGAACAAGGAGTAATGGTCTTAAGTTGCAGTGGGGGAGGTCTAGGTTGGATATTCGGAAACACTATTTCACTAGGAGGGTGGTGAAGCCCTGGAATGCGTTCCCTAGGGAGGTGGTGGAATCTCCATCCTTAGAGATTTTTAAAGCCCAGTTTGACAAAGCCCTGGCTGGGATGATTTAATTAGGGTTGGTTCTGCTTTGAGCAGGGGGTTGGACTAGATGACCTCCTGAGGTCCCTTCCAAGCCTAATATTCTATGATTCTATGATAGGAAGACAAAAAGTATGGTAATACATAAAATGCACATGGAAGGCAACACCTGTGTCTTGATGCTCAAGTGGTGAAACAAATGAATAGTTTCCCCTCTTTAGGGAACCTAATAACATCCAACTGAAGAGGGGAGGAAGCAATCAGGAGAAGGACACAGCTTGCAAAAACTGCATCCAACAACTTCCCACGACTTCTGTGTCGTCGGAAGTTAAAAGGGCCACATCTGCTGCAGTGCTGCGCGTGTTTGGCCCCCTGTCCAGATGTCCTTAGAAAGAACACCGAGAGGCAACTCCAGCGTTTGAGCTTTGGCATTACAGGAGAAGGATAAAAATTCGCTGGATCACCAAAACTACGACCGACGGGGTGACGAGAAGGATGAATTCTACAACAGCACAATCAGTTGAGACGCTTGGTGAGAGAATAACAGCTTTCTGTTCACACGTGGTTTGGTCTTCGCAGAGCAACTCCATTCAAGGACACACACAGTCCGGCAGGATGGCAGGCAAACCAGAAAGAGGGGGAATGAGAGCCAGGTCGGAACCATCACCCGATGGGCTGGTCTCCAAAGTAGAGGGGAAGTTTTACACCTCTGTCCCGACAGTGGAAAAGACCACACCATGCTGGCGGGCTGCTGAGTTGGCTTTATCCCTGACTCCAAGTGACCCTGTGTCTGTTCTACCCCCCCACACCCCTCCCCCCAAAAAAAGAAATGATTCCTCAAACAATGCTCAGCAAAAGCGCCTCCGGTTCTCATCAGAAAACTCCAAGGCAGGTTCACACCCACGTACGTCTTAGCTTGCGATTCACTCCTCGTTGGGCCGGGAGCTCATCCCCCGCCATGTTCTGCCCTGCCCCGGGTTCCCTGCTAAGGGTGGGGCAGAGAGATGAGCTCCCGGGTCACGGCCGAAGACATCCAAGAACATCCACTGGAACCAGGGAGAGTCACGTCTCCAGCGCGGGAGCAGGGGGCTTTGCAATTCCAGCCCGGTCCAACGTTAACCGCGCCTGGCCTTTGACCAGCCGCTCGGGCGGGAAAGGGGGAACTGCATCAGCAACGCCCCTGATCTCGCTGCTCTGCAGCACCGTTGGCTGGAGGACCCCCGGGTTCATTTGGAGACGCCGGCATGGGTGTTCTCGGAGCCGCTGGCGTCTGTCCCGCCCTGTTCCCAGGAAAGGCGTTTCCCCGCCCCACCCCAGCAGTGGGTCAGCAGTTGTGAGCAGATGCCCAAAGCCCTGGATCGTGCAGACAGAGAAGGGGAGGTGAGGGCTGCTTCCTGAGCAGCGCCTGTGTGAGGGTGGTGGGCACCGTGCTGCTCCACAGGGGTCCCCCGTCACAGCCATTGGCCCGCAGTCCCCTCCCCGTACCCTGGAGAGAACCCAGCAGCCCCGTTTGAAGTGTGGACACAGCCTCCCACCCACTGCACTGCGCTGCACTTTCAAACCAGTGTCATCTGCGGTGACTTGTGGGGAAATGGAAGTGAGACCGGCTCACACCCTGGGCTGGGCCTCACTGTGGTCGGATGCAGCAGGAGGGCTGCGGGGACGGGGGGGGTGACAGTCACCAGATCCCCAGACCTTTCTGTACGGAACCCAGGAGTCCTGACTCCAAGACACTCCCCCACTCCAACTCACTCCACCCCCACTTTTCTCCCAGAGCTGGGGATAGAACCCAGGCATCCTGGCTCCCAGCTATTCCTGTTCTAACCACTAGACCCCACTCCCCTTCCAGAGCCAGAGAGAGAACCCAGGAGTCCTGGCTCCCAGTCCCCGTTGGAGGCTGAACTGACGTTGTCCTGGGCTGTGTAACCCCCAGCCCGTGTTGCCTGCTTTCCCCACTGGGGTCTTTCTGAGCCTAATCTTAGGGCACAGAATGGCTTCCATATCAGGCGAGACTAAAAAAATTAGGGCCGTTCAGCTTGGCAAAGAGATGACTTAGGGGGGATGCAACAAAGGGCTAAAAAATCATGCCATGGCATGGAGAAAGTGACTTGAGAACTGCTATTTCCCCATCCCACAGTACCAAAACCAGGGTGCACCCAATGAAATAAACAGGCAGAGGTTTTAATATGACTAAGAGGTCACACTTTTCCCCCACAATACACAGTTAACCTGTGGAACTCATTGCCAGGGGATATGGTGATGGGCAAGAGTGTAAATGGGTTGAAAAGAGAATTAGATGAGTTCATGGAGGATGGGTCCATCAAAGGCTATTACCCAAGATGGTCAGGGACTCAACCCCATGCTCAGAGTGTCCGTAAACCTCTGACTGCCAGAAGTCGGGAGGGGAAGTCGGGGTGGCTATGTCCTAAATTGCCATGTGCTGGGCACTGTCCCTGAAGCTTTGGTAATGGCCACTCTCAGACACAGGACACTGGACTAGCTGCACCATTCTCCTGACCCGGTGCGGCCGCGCTTCCGTTCTTAACTGGCTTCTTGACGGCACCACCCAGGAGAATTACATTTTTCTCCATTGAAATAAATAAAGAAATTCCAAAGAATTTGGTCTCTAGTTTGCAGCAATATTAAGGGGCTTGACTCCATCTGGGGAAGCGAGAATCCTTGGGTGGGACAGCGGCTAACACACGCTGCAGGGATGTATTTCCGTGCGGCGTCATCCTTGCACCGGGTGGGGAATCAGGAGAAAAGATGCAGCAGCGGGAGCTTGCCTGGCCCTGGTGCCCCATCCGCCGCGCCGGAGGCCGCTGTGCATTTGGCCCTGGTTTGACTTGCACTGATGCCTGCGAAGGTCGACAAACCCACTTTTAGCTGGCCGCAGATGGACTCGGAAGCGCAGCCCTTCATCGCCATCTGCACCGGATTTCCACCTGTGTGGGGAGGGGACTGGCAGTTGTCAGGGGAGCAGCTCCACTCCTTGAGCTGGACTAGGACACAGTGGTCCCCCCCATCCTCAGGGCCCCTTCAGACTCCCCCACAGCCTCTATCACGCCGTCTGCTCCCCCGCTACCTGCCCCGCAGCCTGTCTGGCCTGGGATGGCCTCCCCGTTCTCCTCCGCTCTGATGCAGACTCGGTGTGTGTCCTTGAACAAGTCACTTGCAGCCGGATCTAGAGCCTGCCAGTGAAACCCGTATTGGATCTAGCCAGTATTAGCTGCACTGCTCAGTGCTGGTGGCAGCAGTGGGATCTCTAATAAGGGTGGCTTCATAGTGATTTAAGGCCTCATGATAGGACTCTGCAAAACTAGATTCACTTCCCAGCCCTGACGCAGCCTTCCTGTGCAACCTTGGGCAAGTCACGGCACCGCTCTGTTCCTCACTTTCCCCCATCTTTTAAATGGGGAGAACGATCCTTATTTTGCCTGTTCCGATTGCAGCCTCTTTGTGGGGCAGGAACTGTATCCTGCTGGGAGTCCTTCAGCATCTGGCAGAAGAGGGGACCCCCATCTGGGTCGGAGCTCTGTGAAGCACCTGGCACAACAGGGGCTCTCAAGAGTAAGTCAGTCCTACCACGAAGAGCTTAGAGACTAAACTATACACAGGTAATGGACCAGACGTAAAGGGAGGGAAAGACACTGGCCCAAGGTCACACCAGAGGCCACAGCTGGGAATAGGACCCAGGTGTCCGGACCTGCAGCCGATATCTTTCCCTAGCGGCCCCCACACAGTGTCTCGCTTCTGCCCAACGGGGGATAGAACAACAAAGGAAAAATAACCCCAGAAGAAATGAACTGAGGTTACCAGTTGTTAGAGGCTCGACCATGTTGACACATCGGGGCTCGTCTCCAGTGCATTGTATGGTCTTCTCACTGCACTGATCAGCAAACACAGCGAAGCTGGCTGGGCAGCGCCGGCCATTGGGTTTGGGGTCGGCCGGGGGCACTGGGAAGAAGTGGAGCAAACGCAGTCAGCTCGGGGGACGAGCGCCAGGACGGGTCGGGGCCGGGAGAGCAGCTGGGGGCTGCACAGCTCAGCCCCGGGGGCCCCCTGCAGGGGGAGCTGTAGCTCCGGGGACGCCGGGGGGGCAGCAGGGGCAGGGGAGGGGTTTGCAGCAGGGAGCCCTGGACCCCGCCCTCGGTGGGATCAGCTGGGCTCACACCTGGTGGGAGCCTAGAGCTCAGCCCACTAAACTCCACCCAACCGGGGGCTCAATGTTATTCCAAGGGGCGCCCCCTTTGGGGCGGGAGGACCAGGCCCGGGAAGTTAACGTGGGGCAGGAGGTGCAGAGGGATGGGGCAGGAGAGGCGGAGCTGGGGAGAGGTACCTGTGACGGTGGCTGTTTTGCAGGCTTCTCCCAAGCAGCAGGCAAAGCTTGTCTGTGTTCTCATTCCCATCCCAAAATTCACAGAGAAGGGGCTGGCTTTACATTGACTCGATGGCATACAGCCCTGGAGAATGCTCTGGTTCTTAATTCCTGTTGCACAGGAGGAGAAAAACGGAGATTTATTCCCCTTCCACTTCCACCCCATCGACGCCCTCTTCATAGTGACGGCCCTGTGCCATTAGCCTTCCCCTACCCATGGGGAAACTGAGGCACGAAGAGGGGAAAGTGAGTCAGCCGCGGTCCCACAGGGCTAGACAAAGCGATTTCAGCACCTAAATCCAGCATTTATAACCTCCAGTTCAGAGGCAACACATGGGATGGGGGGCGGTAGGCCCGGGTTTGCTGGCCCCGCTCGGTCACATGGGGCAGCCGGGTCCACTCCCTGCACAGCAGCTGCTGGAGCCAGTGAGCCGGTAGCTGCTGCCGGGGGGAGCAGCAGCTGCTAACAGCTGGGAGCGGAAGTCGGGGGAGCTGCAGAGGGTAAGGCGGGGGTGTTTGGAGGGGCCATGACTCAAGCTATAGTAGGGGTGAAAATTTAAATTGTCTCCCCCCCCCACTATCTGCAGGCACCAATTGTCTCTGCTCCAGCTCCCCACTCAGCTGCCACGTAACCCTGGGGACCCCGAATCTCCTGCCCGTAAAGTCCTTTCGTTGCCAAAGTTTCCAACAGGGGGTACATGTTGGGCTGCCGAAATCCCGACGCTGTGTGTCCCGCTCACCCCTTAGCTGCAGCGGGATTCACAGACACAGTGTTCCCCTGCCGATATCACCTACGGGGCTTGATCCAGGGGATGCCCTCGGAGCACGTCCGCCAGATCGGGCCCTGCGCAAAGCCCAGCCTGGGGAGGAGATGGGGGCAGGGGGTGGCCCCGTATGCCCAGGAGCCCAGTGGGTCAGACGCTCTGCATGGACGTGGGGAAATCAGGTACAAGGGAATGTTTAACTATTTCATACAATTTGGGGCGGCTTCAACAGGGGAAACAGAGAGACCCCCCCAGATCCAGGGGGGCAAACACAACCGTAGGAGGGGAGAGACCTGGGCTGAAGACCCCAGCCTGATTCGGGCCGAGTGGGGATTTGAACTTGGCTCCCCCAGGGTCCAGCTGAGTGCCCAGCTATTGGGATCTCCCGGCAGCCCCTCCTCCACCGCCGTCATTCACGAGGAAGGGCTGACCCGGTCCAGATGCCGGACTCCCGGCACGGGGTTCCCAGACATGGGTCCCAGGCAGAACTGGCCACCTCCGTGCAGCCGGGACTTAGGGGCCAAGCAGACCTTAGGACACACCCCTCTCCTCGGCATTTCCTATTGGCTGGCTTAGGGGGCTGCCCACTTGACGCGCTGGCTTTTGTGGTTCCCATCCTCAGTGGGCCCCTGGCTAGTCACCTGGGAGCTCGGCATCGCAATTGAGCTCGTCCACAGGGACTGGCATAGAACCCAGGCGTCCTGGTTCCTTACTCGCTGCCCACGGCAATGCACTCCACTCCCTTCCCGGAGCTGGGACAAGTAGAGGACCCAGGTGTCCTAGATCCTAGTCTGTTCCCTGACCCACGTTGCTTAGGGTCCATCTCACCCGGTTCTTAATTTGTGCCAGGGCTGAGCCCCGGCTCCTCTGGGCTCGCTGCCTCGGTTATGAAAGGAAGAAGAGGGCTTCCACCCCAGCACCTCTCGCATGACAAATCAACCCCTGATCTCACCTACCCACTGTGGATGCTGTCACAGCGATGCCACAGGAATCTTCCCCAGCGGCGCAGGCCTCCAGGTCGCCCGTGCAGCTGGTTCCTAGGCCGAAGCAAACCTCACACTGCAGACAGGCCCCTGGAGACGGAGCGAGAACATGAGCCACCTGGATCTGTCCCTCCCGCGCCTTCCCCTGGGCTCTGTGGGGAAGCACCGGGTGCAGCGGCCTGGGGTCCCTCATCCCTCATCAACGCGCTGCCCCAGCACTGTCGACGGTCCCAGCTGGCTACAGGCATTTCACGCTACTCGGGGGCTCCATCTCCCTGGACTTTGCTGCGGATTTTAGTTCCCCAGTGGTTTTTCCCACCTCACAAACCCCAGAGAGATCCCCAGCGGGTGTGAGCTGGTGGCGATCTCCCCAGGTGGTGCAGCAAGGGCCGACTGACAGCTGCCATCGAGTCCAGTGCAGCTGCGCCCCCCTGACACCGGCTGGGCCCTGGCCCCACTAACACCGGCTGGGGGTCACATAGAACGGCCCTTCAGATTCCCTTAAGTTCCTGCTACGGTGCCATTCACACAACAGACAATCCCCATTCAAAATGTCCTTGCTGGCCAACCCTGAAACATGCCCAGTCACGACACTGTTCTAGTGATTAAAACTGTAAATATTTCCTCCCATTTCCACAATTCTTTCACTCACTGTTACAGGGACTTTGTGACTTCCAGCCCTCTCCTCCTTGGACGTTGTCACTCAGATGCCCCCAGCTCAGCCCCCGTTATTCTCTGGCTATTCAGTTACTTTCATAGAATCATAGAAGATTAGGGTTAGAAGGGACCTCAGGAAGTCATCTAGTCCAACCCCCTGCTCAAAGCAGGACCAATCCCCAATTTTTGCCCCAGATCCCTAAATGGCCCCCTGTTAGCCGACGGCCAAGGATGTTTGGTGAGGTGCCAGCTATGCCCGTTTATACCATCCGTGACTTTAACCGCTAGGACGCACTGTCCCTTCGCGGCGGGCAGCCCGGGCTAGGCTGACGGATGCCCCAAGGTCCTAACCACCCGTGACTTTAACTGCTAGAGCTCAGAGCTCCTTCGCAGCGGGCAGCCAGGATTGACTGACAGGTGCCCCAAGAGTTTGCCCCGTGGAGGCAGCACAACTCAACACTAGGCTCTTAGTACTCTCACCTCATGGCCAGGCTTTAGAGCCAAAACGGCTGAGGTTCTTTCATTGTGTTGGCTGCTTTACAGTAAACCAGAGAAACAAGTCAGGCTTATGCACAAATGGTTACCAAAATTTATTAAGCTAGATTCTAATCATGTGGTTACAAAATTGCTAGTGCCTACTTATTTAAATGTAGAGATGTTCCACACACAAACAAGTTACAAAACTGAAGCCACAATCCCAAAGAAAGAAAACAAAGTATAGAGCTCTATTTCAAAATATGTGTACACTAAAGATAGGAGATCAGGTGTGGGTGCTTCTTACCCTCCTTGCATCTCTCGATTCCAGCGGTGCCAAGCCAGGATCGGTCACTCAATTCCGCGGAAAGACGAATAAGGGACAAGGCGTAGGGGCCCTCTTAGCTGCAGAAGCCTTGGGAGGCTGTCACTTATCTGACCAGCAGATAGATAGTGAAAAGCACTCCAAAATCATGGTGCTGTAGGTCCCCTACTTATACCTCTGTACTCCTTTATTCTCTTTCTCCTTTCTTATGCCAAATTGAGGCTGGTCTGTCTGGGTGACGCCAGCTTTCGCAAGAGTAGTTTACACTTGCAAGGGAGAGAGACAATAAGTGTCGACTACTGGACATTTCTTTTATCAGGGTAAATATTTTCCCACCTAGGATGTTGGTGTGTGTGCATCACGCTATTTAGTAGGGGCTAAGAGCCATGTCTGTCACAGGGCCTCTGCCTGCTGTGAGCTTAATCGTTGTATCTGCTCCCAGAGGCACACTGTAGCAGCACACCTGTGCTTTCACAGCTTCAAAGGCTGTGCTGGAATATATGTTAAGTGCCCTGTTCCGGCTTCCTCCTGTGTTTCCAGCAATGCTGGTCTGGGGGGGGGGGGGGGCTGGCTGTCTGGCTACACCCCCTCAAGGATTAAACTCACAACCCTGGGTTTAGCAGGCCAATGCCCAAACCACTGAGCTATCCTTCCCCCGAACTGTTCGTCCACGGTTTCACCCGACAGGTGGCTCTGAACTGTTGGTACGTTGGAGAAGTTAGGAAATCAGCCCCCGTAGGAACAGACCCCACTCACCCGTTGCCAGGAGAGCAGTGGGGATGCAGGCAGCAAGAGAAGCCTCCATGGTGATGGGGAAGCAATAGATCAGCGCTGGGGTCTCTGATGCAGCCAAATCTCTGGCCAGGGGATTTATGACAGACGGGCTGAAATGAGATCAGAAGAGGTTGGACATGCATGAGCCGGTTGACAGGGTGAGGGTATCCTCAGTTCTGAGGTAGCCAAAACCCTCACCCCTTTGTGGCTGGTATGTTGGTGGCACCCACCTGGAGAAGTCAGAGACAAACCAGAAATGCTCCTGCTGGAAGGTTGTGGCGTAAGGTGTCTGTTTCTGGGGAACCAGAACGATCACACACAAGCACCACTGTCCCGGAGTCCCCGGGCGATGCTCTGGACCTGCTCCCCATGAAGCCAGGCAGGACTCTGGGGCAGTCGCCTTTCTGGGAGCAGCCTGTCTGCAGGACACACAGCTCACCCGGCTCCACCTTCCTGGGTCTGAGCTCGGAGCCTTCAGCATCCTCTGCCCCTCCGTGCGCTTCCCACAGCCAGTCCGCCCAGGCGGGGTCCTGGGGGAGCCAGAGGGTCCTAAACCCCAACTCCGCAGTCAGATGGGACTCTCAGCCAGCCAGGAAAACAGAAGGTTTATTAGACGACAGGAACATGGTCTAACACAGAGCTTGCAGGTGCAGAGAACAGGACCCCTCAGCTGGGTCCATTTTGGGGGGCAGTGAGCCAGACAACCACGTCTGCCCCTCACTCCATGTCCCAGCCAGCCCCCAACTGAAACTCCCTCCAGCCCCTCCTCCCCTGGGCTTTGTTCCTTTCCCGGGCCAGGAGGTCACCGGATTCCTTTGTTCTCCAACCCTTTAGCTCTCACCTCCCAGGGGGGAAGGGCCCAGGCCATCAGTGGCCAGGAAACAGGGTGTCGGCCATTCTCTGTGTCCAGACTCCTGCACACACCTGCCCTCTAGGGCTCTGCAATGATCATACACCCTTACCCCACCCCCTAGATACTTAAGAACTGCCTAGGGGAAACTGAGGCACCCCCACACTATTCAGAGGAAACATTAAGAACAGTCCCACTTCGTCACAACCACAAACAAGGGGGAGACAAAACAGGCTGCTCACTATGGCAACGAGGGACAACTTAGCCCACCTTGTTCCAGGCTGTTTCATTACAAACTGCCTCTGGTCCCACACTTCCCTGCAGAGCTCCTTAGACTGCCAGCAGGACCAGAAAACCCCACAAACTCCCCTGACCCCACTCTTAAAGTGATAGCTTGCCACTGCAATCCATCCTTGAGACACCACGTCCAGCTCCCTGCAAAGCGGCTCTCAGACACACACTACTTTCAATAGCGTAGGGATCCGAGGGCCCAGATCAGGGCAACCCCTTATCCCCTTGCAGAGCCAAAATCCTTCTGTGTCCTGCTCCCCAGAGAACAGGGTCTGGATCCCTGCGCCGTCACCCCAGATTCCCCAGGGGTAGGAGGAATTGTACTGACCTCTCCTTCCCCACCTCCTTGGGTCATTCACGTTGCCACAGACCATCAGATAGACCATCAGCCATAGACTGGGGGAGGAAATTCCCCCTCCCTCCTGGCGGCAGCTACTTCTGCTCTCTCCCTCCCCCACCCCTGAGCACTGCACTTGGACACTTCCCACCTCTGGCGGGTGTTGCAGCATTGACAATGCTTTGCAGCTGCCTCAGTTTCCCCACCTGTGGTTGGGATCTCACCCACCCTCATGCTCTGTTCTGCCCCATACTCCCTGACAAGGGGGGAAAGAGCTGATTTCCTGGTCCCAGCTAAAGGAGTCCAAGAGTCTACGGGGGAGTCAGAGAGTCCCCTCTCCGGCGTGTCAGCAGGCGGCTCTCTCCCCTCACCCCACCCTCAGTCTCAAGCAGCTCTTTGCCCTCGCTGGGAAGAGAACTGGAGCACAGCGATATTTGCCTTTTGATATGACCCCATTTGCATGCTGGCTCTTGCCTTCATCCTCAATCATAGAGTGGAGGAGTGGGGCTGGGTTCTATCTCAGCTCTGGGACGGGAGTGGGGGTCAGAGAGGGGGCTGGGTGAGAGCCAGGACTCCTGGGTTCTCTTCCTAGCTCTGGGAAGGGAGTGGGGTCTAGGGGTTAGAGCACCAACAGACCAGAGGGGTATCACTTACCAAACGCTCCTTAAAGTTTGCCTGGCGTGAAGCGGGTGGCTGACTCTGCAGAGTGGAAAAGCTGAACCCGTCTCTCCTTCCGCCCTGTCACACGGGGTCTGTCTCTGTCTCTCTTTATAGAAGGGCTCAGGTACCTGCTGTGATGCAATACAGGAACTTACATGGATTTCCACACGTCGCCTGGTTTGACGAAGTGGGAGTGTTCTTAATGTTTCCTCTGAATAGTGTGGGGGTGCCTCAGTTTCCCCTAGGCAGTTCTTAAGTATCTAGGTGGGATAAGGGTGTATGATCATTGCAGAGCCCTAGAGGGCAGGTGTGTGCAGGGGTCTGGACACAGAGAATGGCCGACACCCTGTTTCCTGGCCACTGATGGCCTGGGCCCTTCCCCCCTGGGAGGTGAGAGCTAAAGGGTTGGAGAACAAAGGGATCCAGTGAACAAAGCCCAGAGGAGGAGGGGCTGGAGGGAGTTTCAGTTGGGGGCTGGCTGGGACATGGAGTGAAGGGCAGACGTGGTTGTCTGGCTCACTGCCCCCCAAAATGGACCCAGCTGAGGGGTCCTGTTCTCTGCACCTGCAAGCTCTGTGTTAGACCATGTTCCTGTCGTCTAATAAACCTTCTGTTTTACTGGCTGGCTGAGAGTCACGTCTGACTGCGGAGTTGGGGGGCAGGACCCTCTGGCTTCCCCAGGACCCCGCCTGGGCGGACTGGCTGTGGGAAGCGCACGGAGGGGCAAAGGAGGCTGAATGCTCCGAGGTCAGACCCAGGAAGGGGGAAGCCGGGTGAGCTGTGTGTCCTGCAGACAGGCTGCTCACAGAAAGGCGACTGCCCCAGAGTCCTGCCTGGCTTCATGGGGAGCAGTTCCAGAGCATCGCCCAGGGACTCCGTGACACCTGGTAGAGTCCATAAGTTTCTATTTCTCTCACCAGCCCTGCCCACCCTTTGGGTATCTGTGCACACTGACAAATCCCCCTCCTTTCCTGCCGGGAAATTGAATTAGAGGAATGTGTGATACCAACTCCCCTCGGAAGGCTTGAGGTGGCAATGCAGGGTAGCAGGTCACACCAGGGACAGGGTGGCAGGACTCCTGGGTTCTGTTCCTGGTGCCATGTCGATTAAGGGCAGGACCCTTGGATCCTACTCCAGTCCTCGGGACAAGCGAGATCCAATGGTGAGAGAAGTCGGGGTGGGAGCCTGGACGCCTGGGTTCTATAGACTGGAAAGTGGGTCATAGTAGGGTTGTAGTAGCAGGATTTTATGTTTGTATTTTGTATAATTTAGAATGAAGGACAAAGAATAATAATGTAGCCTGCATTAAATGTATTGATGTATGATTTGACCATATTCTGCCAGCCACCCTTTCTGAAAGCAGGAAGGAACGGCCTAGTGGGCTATTGGTAGAGATGCATCAGCCAGAATCTTGTGTCTGAAGCTGATTTCAAGGCAGTAACAGACCGTTAGGATCACCACTTTGTTGTAGGTTTAAAATTAGCATTTTGAAATAAGTAAAAGAATGCCGTGATTGTTTTCTCCTGCATTGCAATTTGATGTTCCTGTTCAAATGCTCCATGTAAATCAGTCCTGTTTTGCGTGTGAATGAGGAATGTGTGTGTTAGAAGATAAGTTTTAGACTAGCAGCCGTGTTAGTCTGTATCCGCAAAGAGAACAGGAGGACTTGTGGCACCTTAGAGACTAACAAACTTATTAGAGCATAAGCTTTCATCAGCTACAGCTCACTTCATCGGATGCATAGAATGGAACATATAGTAAGAAGAAATATATACACATGCAGATAAGTTGGAAGTTGCCATACAAACTGTGAGAGGCTAATTAGTTAAGATGAGCTATTATCAGCAGGAGAAAAAAACTTTTGTCGCGATAATCAAGCTGGCCCATTTAGACAGTTGACAAGAAGGTATGAGGGTACTTAACTTCAGGGAAATAGAGTCAATATGTGGAATGACCCAGCCGCTCCCAGTCTCTCTTCAAGCCCAAGTTAATGGGATCTAGTTTGCAGATTAATTCAAGCTCAGTAGTTTCTCCTTGGAGTCTGTTTTTGAAGCTTTTGTGTTGCAAAATTGCCACCCTTAAATCTTTTACTGAGTGGCCAGGGCAATGCCCCTCTGCCATGTACATTGGCCAAACTGGACAGTCTCTACGCAAAAGAATAAATGGACACAAATCTGACATCAGGAATCATAACATTCAAAAACCGGTAGGAGAACACTTCTGGCCACTCAGGAAAAGACTTAAGGGTCCAGGCTTAGCCGGTTTGACCGGGGGAAATCCGAAGAATATCTAGGAACCAGAATGCTAAACTTCACAGTGGCGGGTCAGAGGCAAGTTGGAAGACCAAACCGAGATGGATGGATGGCACACAAAAGGCTCTGATTAATGCGGACCTGCTACAAGGCAGACTGAAACTGAACAGGGGGACCTGGGGTGTGGGGCTAAGGTGAGACGAACATGTTGCAGCACCCCAAAGTGTCCCGTGCATCTGACTGTGATACAGTCTCTCTGGGAACATCCCCTTCTTATTGCCAGGCCCCCGGCTCCCACGGGCCAGCCCCACGGCTCTGCTACTTCAAGGCTGGGTCCCTGGGTCCAGGACATCTGTTTCGTACCGTGGCTCCTTCAGCAGGTCCCAAAGCGTTTGCACCTACGTTGGAGGCTGAACTGACGTTCTCCTGTGTAGCTCCCAGCCTGTGCGTGCCAAAGTGGGAATTTTCTTAGTGTTTTGTCTGAAGCCTGTGTGTGCCTCAGTTTCCCCCGTGTGTTGCACAAGAATCTAGGTGGTGGGACAAGGGTGTGTGGTTGTGCAGAGACCCCGAGAGGGCAGGTGGGACTGCCATGTCCTCTAGCTGCCTGGGCCCAGACAATGGCTGGACACTCTGTATCCTGACCACAAAGGGCTGGGGCCCATCTTGGGCAAGGGCCAGCTGGAGGAGCTGGGGAACAGCGAAAAGTGGAGGCCAGGTGACCCATTGCCCAGGGTGGAGGAGGAGTGGAGGAGAGGCACTGGGTGTGACGGAGGGTGGGCTGCTGGAAGCTGGGTGGTCTCCTGGGTTGGGAATTGGGGGGTGGGGGAGCCCAAGGCTCTGGGTCCCCCCAAGATGGACTTTCCCGAACCTCCCTGCTTACTGTGCTAACAGTCTCTGTTCTACGCTGTGTTTCCGATGACTAGTATCCTGTCTGTGTCACAGGCTGGCTGAGGGTCACTGCTGACTGTGAATTTGGAGTGCATGGCCCCTTTTGGGGGGCAGGTAAGCCTTCCCCAGGTGTCCCAGTGAGGGGCACTCCCTGCGGGGAGCTCACAGTGTGAACAGAGGGCTGAATGCGCTGAGGTCAGAGGCTGGCCCTGGTGAGAATCTGGCCCGAGGGGAGTCACTGCAGGAGGGTCCTGTCTGAATTTCATTCCGAGCGGTTCCTGAGCAAAGAGCTTGGGTGCCCGGGACACTGGGCTGCCTAATTTCCCGACTAGGGTCTTTCTAGGTCTTATCTTAGGGCACGGAACTGCTTTCATTCGAGGGGAGACTAAAATGATTAGGGCCATTCAGCCTGGCAAAGAGACAACTCCGGGGGGACGCAACAGAGGGCTAGAAAATCATGCCATGGCTTGGGGACAGTCACTAGAGAACTGCTATTTCCCCTGTCCCACAGCACCAGAACCAGGGGTCACCCCATGAAACGAACAGGCAGCAGGTGTCATACAAACAAGAGGCCGTGCTTTTTCCCACAACACACAGTTAACCTGTGGAACTCATTGCCAGGGGATGTGGGGATGGGCAACAGTATAAGCGGGTTCAAAAAAGAAGGAGATAAATTCCTGGAGGAGGAGAAGTCAGGGGTGGGTCTCTCCTAAATTGCCATGTTCTGGGCACTGCCCCTGAAGTTCTGGATGTTCCACTGTCAGAGACAGGACTCTGGACTAGCCATGGCCGCTCTGATATTCTTAACTGGCTTCCTGATGGCACCACCCACGAGAATTACATTTTTCCCCATTTAAATAAATTTTAAAAAATACAAAGAGTCTGGTCTCCAGTTTGTTTTATTCAGTGCAACAACATCAAGGGGATCTGAGTCCAGCCAGGAGCCGAGAACATGCGGCGGGGAAAGGGGCTAACGCAGGCCGCAGGGTGTATTTGAGTGCAGTCACCCGCGGCACTGGGTGAGGATTCAGGAGAGCAGCTTCAACAGGAGGAGCCCAGCGAGGGCTGGGAGGAAAAGCCCGGTTGCTCCTGGAGCCGCGCCCGCCGTGCCGGAGGCCACTGTGCATTTGTCTGTGGTTAGATTCGAACTGATCTCTGCGAAGGCTGATGAGCCCACTTTTAAGGGGGGGCACATGGACTCGGAAACGCAGCCCTTCATGACCATCTGCATTGGGCTTCCACCTGCGTGGGGGTGGGAGGGGAAGCGGGCGATTGTCAGGGGAGCAGCTCCATTCCTCAAGCTGGAGCAAGACACAACAGACTCCCCCTCCTCAGGGCCCCATCCAAACTCCCCCCACCGCCACCCCAGCCTCCATCTACCCATTTGCTCTGCTCCCCCACAGCCTGTCTGGCCCTGGATGGCTGCCCTCTCTGACACAGACCCACTGTGTGTCCTTGACCAAGTCACTTGCAGCCCCAATCTGAAGCCCACCAACAACACCTGGATTGGATGAGGCCTGTATTAGCCCAACAGTTCACCTACAAAGCAGCAAGTCAGTGCTGGTGGAAGAAGTGGGATCTCTAAAACAGGTGGTTTTGTAGTCAGTTAAGGCAACATGATGGGACTGCACAAAACTAGGGTCAGTTCCCAGCCCTGCCACAGCCTTCCTGTGTGACCTTGGGCAAGTCACGGCATTGCTCAGTGCCTCAGTTTCCCCACCTCTTAAATGGGAAGAATGATCGCCACTGTGCCTACAGAGATTGCAGGCTCTCTGGGGCACAGACTATATCTCCCTATGAGTTTTTAGTGCCCAGCACAGCATGGGTCCCTTATCTTCATTGTGGGTCTGCACAGTGCCCGGCAGGACAGGGGCTCCCAGGACTAAGCCAGTCCCTACCACGAAGAGTTTTCAGACTAAACTACAGACAGGCAACAGCTGGGAGGAGAACCAGAGGCACAGGGAGGGGGAGACACTGGCCCAAGGTCACACCGGAGGCCAGCGCTGGGAACAGAACCCAGGTGTCCTGATCTGCAGCCGATACGTTTACCTAGCGGCCTCCACCCAACGTCCCGTTTCTGCCCCACGGGGTGAGGGGGGGACGGACAGCGAAGGAAAAATAACCCCAGAATAAATGAAGAGATGTTACCAATCGTTACAGTCCCAACGGCGTCAAGACATCGGGTCTCGGCTCCTGTACACTTGACGGTCTCTTCATGGCATTGCTCTGTGGACAAAGCGTAGCAGCCAGGGCAGCTCCGGCCATTGGGTTTGGTGTCAGCCGGGGGCACTGGGAAGAAGCGGAGCAAACGCAGTCAGCTCGGGGGACGAGCCCCAAGACGGGTCGGGGCTGGGAGAGCAGCTGGGGGCTGCACAGCTCAGCCCCGGGGGCCCCCTGCAGGGGGAGCTGTAGCTCCGGGGACGCCGGGGGCAGCAGGGGCCGGGGAGGGGTTTGCAGCAGGGAGCCCTGGACCCTGCCCTGGGTGGGGCCACCTGGGTTCACACCTGGTGAGCTCCACCCACCAACCTCCACACACCCAGGGTCTCGGTGTTATTCAATGGGGCACCCCCTGCCGGGCGGGAGGCTCAGTCTCAGGAAGTTAACATGGGGTAGGTTCCAGGCATCAGGAGGTGCAGGGGGATCGAGGCTGAGAGGCGGAGATGGGGAGATTTACGTGTAACATTGACGGTTTTGCAGGCATCTCCCACGCAGCAGGCGATGCTCGTGCTTGATGTCACTTCATTCCCAAAATTCATAGAGACGGGACCGGCTTTACATTGGCTGGATGTCACACAGCCCTTGAGAATGGTTTGGGTCTTCATTCCCACTGCCCAGGAGGAGAAGACAGAGATTTATTCCCCTTCCACTCCCACCCCATCAACGCCCTCTTCACAATGATAGCCCTGTGCCATTATCCTTCCTCTACCCCTGGGGAAACTGAGGCACAGGGAGGGGAAGCAACTTACCCAAGGTCCTGCAGGGCTAGACAAAGCGATTCCAACACCTGGAATCCGGGGGCCCCGGATCTCCTGCCCATAAACTCCTTTAGTTGCCAGAGTTTCCACCAGGGGGTATGTGGAGAGCTGCTGAAATCCCAATACCGGGCATCCCGCTCACCCCTTAGCTAGCCCACGGTGGGAGTCACAAACTAAATGTTCCCCTGCCGATAAAACCTGCAGGGCTTGATCCAGGAGATGCCCTCAAAGCACGCCCTCCGGATTGGGCCCTACACAAAGCCCAGCCGGGGGGGGGGGGGAAGAAGGGGGGGTGTTTCCCATATACTCAAGAGACCAGTGGACGTGGGGGAATCAGGTTCCAGGGAATGTTTTATTTCATACAATGTGGGGCGGCTTCAACAAAGGAGACAGAGAGACCCACCCGGATCCAGGGGGCCAGGCGCAACCGTAGGAGGGGAGGGATCTGGGCTGAAGCCCCCAGGCTGATTCGGGCCAAGTGGGGATTTGAACCTGGCTCCCCCATGACCCAGCTGAGTGCCTAGCCACTGGGGTCTCAGGGCAGCCCCTCCTCCACCACTCTCATCTGCAAGGAAGGGCTGACCCGGTCCAGACACCCAACTCCCGGCGAGGGGTTCCCAGGGGTTCCCAGCTGTGGCCACACCCCTCTCCTCGGCATTTCCTATTGTCTGGCTTAGGTGACTTCCACTCAGTGTGCTGGATTTTGCGGATCCGATCCAGAGTGGGCCCCTGGCCCACGGGCTGGTTAGTCACCTGGATTGATTCCCAAGCGCAGCTACGGTGGACCCATGTGGCCACCAGAGGCTTCAGTGGCAGCCACCGTGATT
The DNA here is from genome assembly GCF_965152235.1 of Eretmochelys imbricata. Classification (NCBI taxonomy): domain Eukaryota; kingdom Metazoa; phylum Chordata; order Testudines; family Cheloniidae; genus Eretmochelys; species Eretmochelys imbricata. The sequence continues at coordinate 18,457,895 of NC_135595.1, forward strand.
TTGGGGGTCCCGGAGCCCACTGCCCTGGCACCCAGCTCTGCCTCCTGGAGCAGCACTGTGGGCCCGGTGGTGCTTCCTTAGAGTGCCATAGGACGGCTGACTCTGTCCGTTGGAGGGAGGAGCTGGCTCTCTCTCCTCTCCCCCTTTGCCGTGATGGAAATAGAAAATCGTTCCCTGATATTTACAACGGCTTCGCTAGGAAAAATGTCCAAGACGCTTTCTTACAGCAAACTCATTCTGTTCAATTCATACATTTAGTCGCAACCATGTCCCGTTGGTGGTATTCTACCTAGCACCTCTTCTTTACACAGTACGCGTGTCTGCCTTTACGGACGCGGCCCATCAAACTGTCGCCAGGATAGTATCTGAACTGTCCAAACTGCAAACCCCGCGAATTTTCTGTGACTGCCTGGGCCTTTCGTTTGAGACCCACTGTTCGCAATGCTGAGTCTAAGCCCCATTGGGAGGTAGCCCACAGGGTCTGGCATAGAAACCCAGGAGTCCTGGCTCCCCAGCCTGTTCCCTGACCCATGTTGATAAGGATCCATTTCACCTACCCACTATGACTTCAGTGAGAAAGATGCCACAAAAGTCTTGTCCAGGGGCGCAGGTCTGCATGCTGCCCGTGCAGTTGTTTCCAACTCCAGTACAAACCTCACACTGCAGACAGGCCCCTGGAGAAGGAGAGAGAACATGACAGGTCTAGATTTGTCCCTTCCTTGCCCCCTCACTTTCTCTTGAATTTTATTGGGGATCTCGCCCCATTGACACCAACGGAGCTATGGTCCTTTGACCCAGCTGGGGATCGTGCAGAAATGCCTTTCATATTGTCTTGAGCTCATGTTAGTGAGATTCAGATCTGCTGCCTTTCAGACAAACTTGGGGGGGAAATCCCCTTTCAGGAATATCCTTGGTCTCTGGCCAGCTCTGAAATGTGTCCAGTCAGGACACATTTCTAGTGATTGAAAGAATAAATATTCCTCCCATTTCCAGTCATCTCCTCCTCGGACGTTGTCACTCAGACGCTCCCGGCTCAGCCCCGGTCATGCTGTGGCTGCTTTTCGGTTACGTTCAGGAACAGTTCTACACAACAGGGAGCTCTGAGCTGTTGGTACGTTGGACACGTTAGGAAATCAGCCCCTGTAGGAACAGCCCCCCCTCACCCGTAGCCAGGAGAGCAGCGAGGATGCAGACAGCAAGAGAAGCCTCCATGGTGATGGGGAAGCAGGAGATCGACAGTGGTGTCTCCGATGCAGCCAAATCTCTGGCTGGGGAATTGATCACAGCTGGGCTGAAATGAGATCAGAAGAGAGATTGGACATGCATGATCCGGTCGACAGGGGTGTGGAACCACCAAGCCATTTGCAACAGTTCTGAGGTAGCCTCACTTCTGACCCCTTCATGGCTGGTATGTTCGTGGCACCCACACAGATAAGTCAGGGAGAAACCTGAATGCTCCTGCTGGAAAGTTGCAGCGTAAGGTGACTCTGTTTCTGGGCATCCAGGACAATCACCCACAAGAACACAAACAAGAGAGAGACAAAGCAGGCTGCTCACTAAACAGTGGGAGACAAAGCAGGCTGCTCCCTAGACAGCGGGAGACAAAGCAGGCAGCTGCCCATGGCAGCAAGAGACAACTCAGCCCACTTTGTTCTTGGCTAGTTCTTTGCAGGCTGCCTCTGGTCCCATGCTTCCCTGCAGAGCCCCCAAGACTGCCAGCAGGACCAGGAAGCCACACTCTCTCCCCCTCACCTCCCTTAAAGTGATATCGTGCCATTGCAAACAGTCCTCAACACAAAACATCCATTAACAGTCATATGGTGGAGGAGTGGGGCTAGGAGCCAGGAGTCCTGAGTTCTATCCTTAGCTCTGGAACGGGAGCAGGGTCTAGTGGTTAGAGCAGGAGGGACAGGGAGCCAGGACTCCTGGGTTCTGCCTGCAGTTCCAGGAGGAGAGGAGAGTCTAGTGGGTTAAAGCAGGAGCCAGGGCTCCCAGATTCTATCCTTGGTTGCAGAAGGGGAGTGGGATCTTGTGGTTAGAGCACAAGCAGATCAGAGGGGTATCACTTACCAAACGCTCCTTAGAGTAAAGTTTGCCTGCGTGAAGTCAGTGGCTAATTCTGCAGCGTGGAAAAGCTGTACCCGTCTCTCCCTGTTTCCTGTTACACAGGGGCTGTCCCTGCCTCTCTCATTTTATAGAAGGACTCAGGTACCTGCTGTGATGCAATATAGAAGCTTTAACGGATCTGCACCCTTTAGAGTCTGTACGTTCCTGTTCCCCTCGCCAGCCCTGTACGTGGACTTCTGTGCACACTGACAAATTCTCCTTCCTTTCTCCCGGGAAATCGAATTGGGGAATGAGTGAAAGCAACTCCCCTTGGAAGGCTTGGGGTGGCGACGAGGGGTAGCCAGTCACATGTCTGAGGGAAGGAACAGGGCAGCAGGACTCCTGGGTTCTGTTTCTGATGACATCTAGATTAAGGACAGGATTTTTGCATCCTACTCCAGTCCTTGGGAGAAGCAAGATCCAGTGGTGAGAGAACTGGGGGTGGGAGCCAGGACGCCTGGATTCTATAGAGTGGAAAACAGGGCACAGTGAAGTAGGGTCGGGTGGACCTTGGAAATCTGGGTTCCATAAGGATGTGGGTCTAGTGAGTTAATGCAGGAGGAAGGCGGCCTGCAGGTCAGGACTCCTGGGTTCCATAGAGAAATGAGGGGGGTGTCAAGTAGTTAAACCTCATTGTCAGGACTCCTGGGTTCTCTCCCCAGCTCTGGGGAGGGACTGGGGGCTAGTGGGTTAGAGCAGGGGGATAGGAGCAAGGACACTAGGGTTCTGTTCTCAGCGGGAAGCAGGATTGTGTGGGTTAGACTTTCAATCTTTCCAGACGACTGTACCCCTTTCCGGACTCGGATTTGTTTTGCGTACCCCCAAGTTTCCCCTCACTTAAAAACGACTTGCTGACAAAATCAGACATAAAAAGACCAAAGCGTCACAGCCACACTATTACTGGCAAATTGCTTCCTTTCTCGTAGTTACCATATAATTATAAAATAAATCGATTGAGACATGAATATTATGCTTACATTTCAGTGGACAGTGTATAGAGCAGTGTAAACAAGTCATGGTCTGTATGAACTTTTAGTTTGCACTGACTTTGCTCATGCTTTTTATGTGGCCTGTTGTAAAACTAGGCAAATGTCTAGATGAGTTGATGCACCCCCTGGAAGACCTGTGCGTACCCCCAGGGGTACACAGACCCTTGCCTGAGAATCACTGGATTAGAGAAAAGTCAGCAATTTTTCAGTAAGAGTGTGCTGTGACTTTTGTTTTTTTTTATTTCTGCTTTTGTCAGCAAGTCGTTTTTAAGTGAGGAGAAACTTGGGGTATGCAACACAAATCAGACTCCAAAAAGGGGTACAGTTGTCTGGAAAGGTTGAGAGCCACTGGGTTAGATCAGGGCTTCAACCGAGGACTCCTGGCTTCTCTTCCCAGCTCCACCAAACACTCTGTGTCCTTGGGAAAGTCACAGGACCCGTCTCTCCTTTCCATTGTAAACATTATAACAATATTGCCTCCCCCCCCCCCCCACCAGATCTCGTAATAACCTTTGCAAAGTTCCTGGTACATTGAAGTGCTGGGCATGGGGAGGGCTAAAGCTCTGAGGGTGGTTTTGGTCCTTTCCCCGCGTTTGTTCCATTGACACTCACGTTCAGCCCCGTTTAAACGCAGAGCAGAACAGAGGGACCTGGGCATGGAGAACAGCCAGGGCCCTGCAATGCAGTCGAGATTCTACCAGGCTGGCAAAGTCATGCCGGGGATTCCCATCATCTTCCTAATGACCTTGACAACAGCTCTGGTTTCAAGTGGGTTGTAATTTGTAAAGTTTTTGGCTGAAAACAGAACAATTTTTGACCAGAAACTGCCAAAAACAAATCAATTTTAAACCAAAAAAAGTCAAAAACTTAAAAACGTTTGAGTTCACAAGTGAAACATTTTTAGCGAAAACTTCCTGGAAACTGAACAATTGTCAGCTGGAAATGAAACAAGTTTGGCCAAAATCAACCAGTCTTTGAACCAATTTTTGAACCATGTTCACAACATCCTCAGGCAAGGAGTTCCACAGGTTGACTGTGCATTGTGTGAAAAAATACTTCCTTTTGTTTGTTTAAACCTGCTGCCTATTAATTTCACTGAGCGACCCCTAGTTCTCGTGTAATGTGAAGGAGTAAATAACACTTCCTTACTCACTGTCTCCACACCCTTCAACATTTTATAGACCTCTATCATATCCCCCCTTCGTCATCTCTTTTCCAAGCTGAAAAGTCCCAGTCTTACTAATCTCTCCTCATATGGCAGCCGTCCCATCCCCCTAATCATTTTTGTTGCCCTTCTCTGTACATTTTCCAATTCCAATATAGCTTTTTTCAGATGGGGCGACCAGATCTGCACACGGCATTCAAGCTGTGGGTGTCCCATGAATTTACTTAGAGGCAATATAATATTTTCTGTCTGATATTTTCACCCTTTCCTAGTGGTTCCTAACAGTCTGTTCACCGTTTTGATGCCGCTGCACACTGAGTGGATGTTTTCAGAGAACTCTCCACAATGACTCCAAGATCTCTTTCTAGTTTAGACCCCATCATTTTGTATGTGATAATGTTTTAAAATAGGCATTACTTTGCATTTACTTTCCTTTGTCAGTTTTGGAGCCTTAATACAAGAACTAATAACTAATAATAATACAAGAACTAATAACTTTAACTGGTAAATAAAATTCATGCAGAATATTTGCTCAATATTTGCGGAATATTTGCACCATGTCACACCAGTCCCCGTCAAGCACCCACATACTTTTAAATTTTAATGTATAATTACCTTTTGGAAAATTATAAGCAAGCAAATATACACACTTTTAATTTGTGTATTTCATTTCTCATGAAAAAGTTATGAAGTGAAGCAGTTGAGTTTTCCCCCAACCATTCTTCTAAAACATGGAATAACGAATAAATTAGTTTTGGCACTAGTTTAAAGAGAAAAAAGGAAAAACAAAAAGCTTTTCAGGTGATCACTGGAAAGAAAACATTACAATAGATTGGCCAACACGGGTTTTCCATCAGCTCTAAGACACCTGAAGGTGTATTTCTCGTAGATAACAATGTTATCACCCAATGGCAAAATGTTTTCTTTTCTTATTAAGTTACTCAGTAACTAGAAATAAAGTCTTAAACATTGTGTAATATATTTATACAATGGATTTGATAATTCTCCAGCACAAATGAAACACCCTCCAGTTCAAGGAACTCAAGGTGTAAAGATTCAAAACATAAAAACGAATGCATAAGTTGAACTGATCTAAAAGCCTGTTGTAGCCTCTGGAAACTGTTCAGTTTTATAATGTACTGTAGGAATCCTGAGTATGTACCTACAGTGACCCAACTGGATGATTCTCAACGTGCCATAATGAAAATACAATCTGACACGAGACGTGTTAAATGTTATCAAGAAAATTTGCCCTCTAAGCAATGTCATATCTAGGCCGTACTCAGATATTAAGGAAGTTAGGAAAGAGACCTGTTCCCAGGCTCTAACAACCTGGTACGATTAAGAGCCTCCCAGGAACGGTGAAAAAGTCCCTGGGTCCGTAGAATAATTGAAGAAAGAAACCATTTGTATTTGCTGATGGAGACGCCGAGGTACGGACAATAACGTCCTCTGGTTTCCATCATAAGAGACTGAACGTCTCAGGGCAGCACCGACAGTGACAGTGGAAATAAAACGGCCTGGCTTTGTGGGGGAGACTCGTGGAGATCAGCACGCACCAGGTCCCTTCTCTGGGCCAAGGCTGGCCAGGACTTGCCCTCCCCTGGCTCCCATCCCACCAGCGGGGGAACGAGGAGCTAGTTCCCCGCAGGAAGGGCTTTGAGTGCCCTCTGGTGCCGGGTTGCTAGCGCTGATGCTGGCTGCGGGGGCTGGCGGGGGGACAGGACTGAGGGGCGCCAGGCTCTCAGCCGCCCAGCCGGAGGGGGCTCTGCTCAGGGTGGGGGCGGACAGAGCCATGCAGACAGCTCCCCACTCCCGGCCATGGAGCAGCAGCAGCCCACACAGCTGCGGGATTCACATTTCCTGCCATGGGCAGCGTGGGAACCCCTCCTTCGGGGACGTTATCACTCGGCCCCGTCCCTTCCACCCAAGGCCTGCCCCTACCCTGCCCCTTCTGCCCCCTCCGTCTCCAGAGCCCTGAGCCCCACAGCGCAGCCGGAGGACACTGCCCCAGCCGCCCCCAGTGCTGGCCCACCAACCAGCTCAGGCCACAGGCCACCCCGCCCTGGCCGGCCCCAACCTCAAACCACCCCAACCGGCCCACCCCAGCCCCAGGCCTGGAGCACCGGGCGGCCCGAACACCGGCCCCAGCCGCCCCGATTATGGTCTTCGACTGGATCACCGGGTCAAAAAGGGACCCTGGCAGCTCCGGTCAGCACCGCCGACCGGGCCATTAGAAGTCCTGCAGGGCTAAGGCAGGCTAGTCCCTGCCTGTCCGGCTCTGCGCTGCACCCCGAAAACAGACAGCAGGTCCGGCGCTTAGGTGGGGGGGCCAAGGGGCTCTTCATGCTGCCCCCACCCCAAGCCCCAAGCCCCTGCCCCAGCCCTGAGCCCCCCCAAACCCGGAGCCCACTCCTGAACCCCCAAACCCTCATCCCAATCCCTGCCTCAAAGCCTGCACCTCCAGATGGAGCCCTCACACCCCCAGCACCCCAACCCCCAGCCAGAGCCCCCTCCCACACTCTGAACCCCTCTGCCCCCCCAGCCTGGAGCCCCCTCCTGCATCCCAAATCCCTCATTTCTGGCCCCACCCGGAGCCCGCACCCCCCCCCAGTTAGAGCCCTCACCCCCTCCTGCACCTCAGCCCAGTGAAAGTGAGTGAGGGTGGGGGAGAGTGAGCCACCGAGGGGGGGGAATGTAGTGAGCAGGGGGCAGGGCCTTGGGGAAGGGGTAGGGAAGGGGGCGTGGCCTCATGGAAGGGGCGGGGCTAGGCTGTTCGGTTTTGTGCGATTAGAAAGTTGACAACCCTTGCCCTGAGTTGGGTTGGTTGACAACCCTTGCCATGGCTGGCCAGCCCCCCCTTGTCCCTACCCCAGCCCCAGCCCCCCCACGCTTCGGGGAAGAAGCTGAGCAAGGGTAGGAAGAGGCACAGCCGGGGCTGGGGCCACAGGGGAATAGCGGGACGCAGGACGGGGCCTCGGGGCACAGCGTGGGCCAGGCCGCACCTGGCTGTTTGGGGAAGGGGAGCTGCTGGTCCAGCTCCTGGCAGGCAGCCCTGTCAGCCAGCAGCGACTTCTCACTCCGACCCCAGCAAAGGGCTGCGGGTCCCTCCGGCGAGAGCACGGGGCAGTGGTTCATTTTCCTGTTTGCACCCTGCTGTGGTAGAAAACTCGGGGTGGGGGGCAGACACCCCCTCCTGCACCCTTCCTAAGTGGTGCCCCTTCCTTGTCCGGGCTACGAGGACTGTGCCCCGTGGGAGAGAGTGGAAGGGGAGCCCTCCAGGCCAGGCCGGCTGGGTTGAGGGAGTGGGAGCGAGGGCTCCGATCCTTTTGCCGTCCGATTCCACCTCCATAGTGCAGAAGCCAAGAAAGTTCCCCACAATAGCGGGACCATCCCCGCTTACATAATTGGCTCCACAAACAGGATCCAATCCGCAGGATCCACCCCATGGCTTTACTGGTTGGGTTCCGGTGGCACGGGCCAGCTCTGGTCAAAAGCCCGACCGTGGTAGGGTGACGATACGCCCCCATTCTCCAGGGCCAGTGCCCAGGTGAGGTCCTATGTCCCTGGGCAAACAACGTCCCCAGAAGAGTCACGTCAAGGCTATTTCAGTATGTCAAGATCTCGCTTCGCTGCAGCCATTAAACACCGACGCCCCTGGGGGAAGCTCACAGCTGACTGGAGAGCTTTGAAGGGTCTGCCTCTAAAGCCAGCTCCCTTCAGACCTGAGACTGACGCAGCAGGCGAGTTACTGCAGGCGAAATGCCCGAATGCGACCACTGACGAGGATGCGCTGTGGGATGGAGTCCCTCGGTTAAAGGAGTTTGTGACGGGGGCAGGGACTGTGTGGCTGGAATGACATAACCGCGGTGATCACATGATGCGGCCGACGGGATGAAGCAATCGAACATCTCAGGGAATCTTCAGAGCCACATGCAGAACGGAGCCTCCGCCTGCCGGGCCGTAATGCCTCAGTGCAGAGGGGGTCTTCTGTCATGAATGACGTGTGGCCAGCAGAACAATCCAGGTTCAAGGCTGAAAATGCCGGAAAGCCGTTCTCATGGCCTGGACAGACTTCACTTTGCCCTGTCTTGAGTTCTTCAATCAACTGAGCAGGAACATTAACATTCCAGAACGGATGAATTCATCAGAGAAATGCACCTCTTAATCCAGCCAGCTGCTCCAGAGCTGCCAGCATCGGGAACGCGGGTGAGTACAATTTCCTAGGTGTGTCCAGGGGTGGGAGTTTTCCATCGATAGACAATTTCTGTCCCCTAGACATTTGCAGGGGAGCTGTAAAAAATTAAGAGGAACATTTTTTGAATTACTATCTATACGGAATGTATAACATCATTTTGTTTGTAGTTTTTTTAATGCACCACAAGGTGGCGAATGTCATTTCTGTTAATGACAGGTTTCAGAAGAGCAGCCATGTTAGTCTGTATCCGCAAAAAGAACAGGAGGACTCGTGGCATCTTAGAGACTAACCAATTTATTTGAGCATAAGCTTTCGTGAGCTACAGCTCACTTCATCGGATGCATTCAGTGGAAAATACAGTGGGGAGATTTATATACACAAAGAACATGGAACAGTGGGTGTTACCATACACACGGTAACGAGAGTGATCAGGTAAGGTGAGCTATTACCAGCAGGAGAGTGGGAGGGTGGGGGGGACCTTTTGTACTGATAATCAAGGTGGGCCATTTCCAGCAGTTGACAAGACCATCTGAGGAACAGTAGGGGCGGGGGAATAAACATGGGGAAATAGTTTTACTTTGTGTAATGACCCATCCACTCCCAGTCTTTATTCAAGCCTAAGTTAATGGTGTCCAGTTTGCAAATTAATTCCAATTCAGCAGTCTCTCATTGGAGTCTGTTTTTGAAGTGTTTTTGTTGAAGAATTGCCACTTTTAGGTCTGTAATCGAGTGACCAGAGAGATTGAAGTGTTCTCCGACTGGTTTTTGAATGTTATAATTCTTGACATCTGCTTTGTGTCCATTTATTCTTTTGCGTAGAGACTGTCCAGTTTGACCAATGTACATGGCAGAGGGGCATTGCTGGCACATGATGGCATAGATCACATTGGTGGATGTGCAGGTGAACGAGCCTCTGATCATGTGGCTGATGTGATTAGGCCCTCTAATGGTGTCCCTTGAATAGATATGCGGACAGAGGTGGCAATGGGGTTTGTTGCAGGGATAGGTTCCTGGGTTAGTGGTTCTGTTGTGTGGTGTGCGCTTGCTAGTGAGTATTTACTTCAGGTTGGGGGGCTGTCTGTAGGCAAGGACTGGCCTGTCTCCCAAGATCTGTGAGAGTGATGGGTCGTCCTTCAGGATAGGTTGTAGATCCTTGATGATGCGTTGGAGAGGTTTTAGTTGGGGGCTGAAGGTGACGGCTAGTGGCGTTCTGTTATTTTCTTTGTTGGGCCTGTCCTGTAGTTGGTAACTTCTGGGTAATCTTCTGGCTCTGTCAGTTTGTTTCTTCACTTCCGCAGGTGGGTATTGTAGTTGTAAGAATGCTTGATAGAGATCTTGTAGGTGTTTGTCTCTGTCTGAGGGGTTGGAGCAAATGCGGTTGTATCGCAGAGCTTGGCTGTAGACGATGGATCGTGTGGTGTGGTCAGGGTGAAAGCTGGAGGCATGTAGGTAGGAATAGCGGTCAGTAGGTTTCCGGTATAGGGTGGTGTTTATGAGACCATTGCTTATTAGCACCGTAGTGTTCAGGAAGTTATCTTCGAGACACCACTGACTTCCCTGAGGAAACTCCAATCCATCGCAGAAAGAAAAGGAGTACTTGTGCCACCTTAGAGACTAACAAATTTATTTCAGCATAAGCTTTTGTGAGCTACAGCTCACTTCATCGGGTGCATCAGTGAACTTCCTGAAAACACCATCCTGGCCACTATGGATGTAGAAGCCTCTACACCGTCATCCCACACAAAGATGAACTACAAGCCGTCAGGAACAGTATCCCCGATAATGTCACGGCAAACCTGGTGGCTGAACTTTGTGACTTTGTCCTCACCCATAACTATTTCACATTTGGGGACAATGTATACCTTCAGATCAGCGGCACTGCTATGGGTACCCGCAGGGCCCAACACTATGCCAACATTTTTATGGCTGACTGAGAACAACGCTTCCTCAGCTCTCGTCCCCTAATGCCCCTACTCTACTTGCGCTATATTGATGACATCTTCATCATCTGGACCCATGGAAAAGAAGCCCTTGAGGAATTCCACTATAATTTCAACAATTTCCATCCCACCATCAACCTCAGCCTGGACCAGTCCACACAAGAGATCCATTTCCTGGACACTACGGTGCTAATAAGCTAATAACCCAGGAACCTATCCTTGCAACAAAGCCCGTTGCCAACTGTGTCCACATATCTATTCAGGGGACACCATCATAGGGCCTAATCACATCAGCCACACAATCAGATGCTCGTTCACCTGCACATCTACCAATGTAGAGAAAGTTGCATCGCTGTAAAGTGCCAGTGTACACAAGGCCTAAGTTTCTATACCCCTCGCCGGCCCTACCGGTGCCATATAGATTAAGGGCAAGACTGTTGAGTCCTGCTCCTATCCTTGGGCTGTTACATTTCAGGAAAGATCTGGACAAATGCGAGAAAGTCCAGAGAAGAGTAATACAAACGATGAAAGGTCGAGAAAACATGACCTATGAGGGAAGATTATAAAAACTGGGTTTGTTTAGTCTGGAGAAGAGAAGACTGAGAGGGAACATGAGAACAGTTTTCAAGTACGTAAAAGGTTATTACGAGGAGGAGGGAGAAAAATTGTTTTACTTAAGCTCTGAGGATAGGACAAGAAGCAATGAGCTTAAATGGCAGCAAGGGAGGTTTAGGTTGGACATTTGGAAAAAATTCCTAAGTGTCAGGGGGGTTAAGCACTGGAATAAACTGCCCAGGGAGGTTGTGGAATCTCCATCATTGGGGATTTTTAAGAGCAGGTTAGACAAACACCTGTCAGGGATAATGCTTAGTCCTGTCATGAGTGCAGGGGACTGGACTAGATGACCCCGAGGTCCCTCCAGTTCCATGATTCTATGAGAAGCAGGATCCAGTGGTTAGAGAAGTTAGGGTGGGAACCAGGATTCCTGGGTTCTACAGACTGGAAAGTGGGGCATAGGAGAGTAAGGTTGGGGGGCCTTGGAAATCTGGATTCCCGGGTTTCATGGGACATGGGGCCTAGTTAATGCAGGAGGAAGAGAGCCTGCAGGTCAGGACTCCTGGGTTCCATTGATGAGAGAGTGAGGCCTAGTAGTTAAATCTGGTTGCCAGGATTCCCGCATTCCCTCCTAGCTCAGGGTGGGGTAGGTTAGAGAAGGCAGACTATGAGCCAGGACCACTGTTCCCTCTAAGGTATGTGCCCACACAGATCCTAAACCCTGCACACACGGTGAAACACCGCACGCACAAAATTTGCACAGAAGCACAACAATTTGCACAGAAGAAATTTTTTGCGCACACGGCCTGGGTTCTCTTCCCAGCTCCACCCATCACTCGGTGTCCTTGGGAAAGTCACAGGGCCTGTCTTCTTTTCGTCTTATACGTTATAACAATATTGCCAACCCCCGCCAGATCTCATAATAACCGTTGCAAAGTTCTTGGTACCTTGAAGTGGTGGGCATGGGGAGGGCTAAGCCCCGTTTAAACGCAGAGCGGAACAGAGGGACCTGGGCAGGGCCGTCCTTACGCATACGCAATGCAACATACGCAGCTGCGTGGGGCACCAGAGTCTTAGCATTCACCCTCCCGGCTTCCCTGTCCCTGTTCAGATCCTTCCCGCAGGCTCCCACAGCTGGCGGCTGCAGCCTGGCAAGTCTTCCTCGGGAGGGGATCTCGTAACTTACAGGTGAAAAAGCCTCCAGCCTGCCAGCCCTATTAGCACAACACTGACGCTGCCAAAGAGCCATTCAAGGGGGAATGAAGCCATTTCACGGGCATTTGCCAACCCCCAGGAATATACAGTTAGTATCTGAATTTACTGGCAAAACCAGCTGGGCATCACTGTCATATTTACTCAGAACATGTCAGTCTACAGGACCTTAGTTTAAAATTTGCTTTAAAAATATTTCATTAGTGAGTTGGTGAAGATTATAAAATCACATCTCTAAAAAATCCTTGCATAGATTTTTAGATGCACAATCATCTTTAGCCTTAAATGCTTGGTTCTTCAGACATATAGTTTTTAAAATAAATCCTTCAAAAGACCCCCCCTTATCGAAAATACACATTTTAATTACTATAGTAAAAAAAACTTGCTTCCAAAGTCTTCCGGTCCTTTCTGTCCATCCCTTTTTCTCTTCACCCCCTCTTCCCCCACCCCTTATTGAAGAGAGCCTTTAAAGGGATAACACCCCTTTCCTTCCAGATAGCTGGACATCCTTTGTTATGCCTAAAATCTTTGGAAACATATTTTTAAAGTTGGTGAAATTTCATAAACATGTCTATTGTTACGGAGATCACACAAAGTAAATGCGTGTTCCCTTTTTCGACAAGCAATGAGCATTGCTATGAAGGCACTAACCCTCCGGGGCTGGTTAATTGAAAAGAATGTCTTTGTTTCAGTGAGTTAAACATGTAGTAATCTGGAATGATGAAGGCTTAAGAGTACATTTAAACGATAAAATCAGCTTAGAAATACTGATTAAGAAAATGTAAACCAGAGAAGAGCAGCCTCGTGTGTCCCATCATATTTAAGGTTGTGTTCAGCAGGACAGCCGACTCGCCCTTCCGACAGAACTTTGGCAAATAAATGTCTGACAAATTTCAGGGCATATCAAAAAACCTGTGGCTGACATTTTTTTATTCCCAAGTTTAGTACTTTTAATTAGGTACCTTCTGCACGTCCATTCTGCGTGAGGGAGAGGGTCCGGGGGTCTCTGCGGGGAACTGTGATTCTCCACCACCATGAGGAGGGCTGGGCGTCTCCTTATCCTTTGCTGTCTCGTCCCTCCCCCTGCCACCCCCACCCCACCCCGGGGCTGCGAGCTCGGGCTGCTGTCAGGCATAGGGGCACCCGTTTAATAATACTGCGTAGGGCCCCATAAATCCTTAGGACGGCCCTGGACCTGGGCATGAAGAACAGCCAGGGCCCTGCAGTGCATCTGAGTTTCTACCATGCCAGCAAAATCATTCCAAGGGGTCCCATCATCTTCCTAATGATCTCCACAACAGCTCTGGTTTCTAGCTGGTTGTAATTTGAGTTTAGCCTCCGCATCTCTTCCTCCTGTCCATCTTCCCCAGCTCCCTTACACTGTGTCATAAACGTTATGCAAGCATGGAGCTGGATTCCTGACACCAACCCAGAGGAAACATCAGATTTCATCAGGAGAAAAATAACCCTGAAAACCTCAAATCTAAATCATAAAACTTTTGGCAGGAAATTGCAGGCAAAAAAAATTCAGCCAAAAATGAAAATTGTTCAAGCTGAAAATACAAAATAATGTTGGTTGAAAAGCACTAAAACCTGGGAAAGTTTTGGCTACAAACTGCTACAAAGGGAACAACTATTGGCCTAAATGTGAATAATTTTTGACCTAAACCCAGAAATGTTTTGAGCCCAAATTCTCAAAACAGAAACAATTTTCAGCAAAAAACAGGTGGAAAAGGTGGTGTTTGGGGCTGAAATCTGAACAAGCTTTTGGCCAAGACCTGCCAAAACCAAACCGATTTCAAACCAAAAAGAGTCAAATGAAGAGAATGTGGCCAAAAACTGCTGAAAAAAATTTAAATTGGCTGGGGGGGGAGGGGGGGGGCGTTTGACCAAAATGGAAAAATCTGTAGGAAAGCAGGTCCCTGCTGTGAAAATGTTTGAGTTGAAAAACCTGATTTTCCATTAAAAAAAAAAAAAGCAAGTTGTGATGGGAAATCTCCTCGCAGCTCCTCATGGAAGTGCCAGGGGGCTGTTGGCCCCTCACTGACATGTTGCACAGCGTGGGGTGGGGGGGGGTCAGCCCTCTCCCAGTACCAAAAGAAAGGGGAAGGGTAAAAGAGAAACCAGGATCCTGAGACTGAGAGGCCCCAGGGCCAATGGGGAGAGGCCTGCACTCCCGGTCAGCCCGATTGACAGGGCAGCAGGCCAATGCGGGAGTCAGGAGCCTAGAGCCCGTCCTCTGTGTGAGCTGGGGCTGGCCGAGCCAGGGCAGGGCAGAGTTAAGGGGAGAGCAGCAGCCCGAGCTGGGCTGGTGGCAGAGGAGGAGGAGCCGGGAGCTGGGGCAGCGCAGACCAGCCGCGCCGAGGCGGAGCCAGGCCCAGCTGCAGGGGGGAGCCGCGGGTGCGAAGCCCGAACAGCAGGACACGGCCCAGCCCCATGTAACACCGGTGCCTCATGCGGCGAGCGGCTGGGGAGAGCCGGGGGGCCTGGGCAGAGGGCCCAGCGCAGGGAGATTTCGCCAGGCACGAGGGCTTCCAGGACGGACTTGGAGCGGGACGTGACCTCGCCGTTGGGGCCGACGCTGGGGAGAAGGGTCCTGCCCCCTAGCGCCTGAGGGCCTGTGGGCCCCGCCAGAGCAGGGTCTGACCCACGGTGTCATTGCGGCGTGGCGGGAGGCCTGGGACGGCTGAGAGACAAACTGTGAACGGTTGTGCTGTCCCTGGCCCACAGGGCGGGGTCATAGAAGATTAGGGAGGGAAGAGCCCATGATACAGGCTCTCTGGGAACATCCCCTTCGTATTGCCCCAGTTCCCACGGGACAGCCCCACAGCTCCGTGACTTCAACACCCTGTTCCTGCCTCCAGCACGTCTCTTTCCTACCGTGGCTCCTTCGGCCGGTCCCAAAGCGTTTGCACCCCGCGGGAAGCTGAACTGACGTTCTCCGGGGCTGTGTCGCTCCCGGCCTCTGCTGCCTGATTTCCCCACTCGGGTCTTTCTGAGCCTAAGCTTCGGGCTTGGAAGGGCTTCCATATGAGGTGAAATGAAACGGGTTAGGGCTCTTCAGCCTGGCAAAGAGACGACTCTGGGGAGATGCCACAGAGGGCTAGAAAATCATGCCATGGGGTGGGGAAAGTGACGAGACAAATAATATTTCCCCTGTCCCACACCACCAGAACAAGGGGTCACCCAATGAAATGGACAGGCAGTAGGTTTCATGCAACCAAGAGGATGTACTTTTTCCCCCACAATGTACAGTTAACCTGTGGAACTCATTGCCAGGGGATGTGGGGATGGGCAAAAGTAGATGGGGGTTCAAAAAAGAACTAGATCAGTTCCTGGAGGATAGGGCCATCAATGGCTATCAGCCAAGATGGTCAGGGACGCCACCCCATGTTCTGGGTGTCCCTAAATCTCTGATGGTCAGAAGCCAGAAGGGACAGACAGGGGTGGGTTTCTCCACATTTGCCTTGTTGAATGCACTGCCCCTGAAGTTCTGGGCATGCCGCCATCAGAGACAGGACACTGGACTAGCTGTGGCCTCTCATGTTCTTACTGGGCTTCTTGACAGCACCACCCACGAGAATCACATTTTTCCCCATTGAAATAAATAAATAAAATTGCAGACAGTTTGCTCTCCAGTGTGTTTTATTCAGTGCTGCAACGTCAAGGGAATGTGAGTCCACCCGGGAGCCAAGAACCGCTGTGGGCGGGAGGGACTAACGCAGGCTGCAGGGTGGATTTCAGTACAGTGTTGCCTTTGCACCAGGTGGAGAATCAGGAGAGAAGCTTCAGCAGGAGGAGCCCAGCGAGGGCTGGGAGGAGGAGCCCGGCTGGTCTCGGAGTCACGCCCGCCGCGCCGGAGGCCACTGTGCATTTGGCTGTGATTAGATCTACCCCGATCCCTGCGATGGTCCCTGAACCCGTTTGTAACTGGGCGCAGAAGGACTCAGAAACGCAGCCCTTTATGTCCATCTGCGTTGGTCTTCCGCCTGCGTGTGTGGGGGAAAGCAGGCGATTGTCAGGGGAGCAGCTCCACTCCTCCAGCTGGGGTAGGACACAACTGCCCCCCCCCTCAGGGCCCCACCAAACTCCCCCCAGCCTCCATCTCCACCCAGCTGGGGTAGGACACAACTGCCCCCCCCTCAGGGCCCCACCAAACTCCCCCCAGCCTCCATCTCCACCTCCGGTCTGGGCCTGGATGGTCTCCCCCTCCTCCTCTGCTCTGATGCAGACTCACTGTGTGTCCTTGAGCCAGCCCCGATCTAGAGCCCACCAATGGCACTCGGATTGGATCCAGCTAGTATTAGCCTCCTCCCCTCCCTCCCCCCCCCCAGCAAAGCACTAGCCCGGGGCTGGTGGTAGCTGTGGGATCTCTGAGTAGGGTGGCTTTCTAGTGAGTTACAGCACCATGATGGGACTCTGCAAAAGTAGGTTCCCTTCCCAGTTCTGCTGCAGCCTTCCTGTATGACCTTGGACAAATCATGGCAGTGCTCAGTGCCTCAGTTTTCCCATCTTTAAAATGGGCAGAACAATCCTTCTTTTGCCTCCTTAGATTACAGGCTCTTTGGGGACAGGGACTGTATCTCACAAGGTGTCCTTTAGCATCTGGCAGAAGAGGGGACCCCGAGCTCAGCCAAAGGTCTGTGCAGCACCCCAGCATAGCAAGTGCTCCCAATACTAAGCCAGTCCCTACCATGAAAAGCTTACAGACTAAACTAGGCTCAGTCAAAGGATGGGAGAAAAACAGGAGGCCCATGGAGGGGAAGACACTGGCCCAAAGTCAGCGCTGGGAACAGAACCCAGGTATCCAGATCTGCAGCTGATACCGTAACTTACCAGACCCCACACAGCATCTCACTTCTGCCCGACTGGGGAAGGGGGGTGAACAAAGGAAAACTAACCCCAGAATAAATGAACGGAAGTTACCAGTTGTTAGGGTCTGGGTGATGTCGACACATCGGGTCTCGGATCCAGTGCACTGTATGGTCTCTTCACGGCATTGCTGAGAGGACAGAGAGTAGCAGCCCCGGCAGCTCCGGCCATTGGGTTTGGTGTCGGCCGGGGGCACTGGGAAGAAGCGGAGCAAACGCAGTCAGCTCGGGGGACGAGCCCCAGGACAGATCGGGGCCAGGAGAGCAGCTGGGGGCTGCACAGCTCAGCCCCGGGGGCCCCCTGCAGGGGGCGCTGTAGCTCCGGGGAAGCCGGGGGCAGCAGGGGCAGGGGAGGGGTTTGCAGCAGGGAGCCCTGGACCCCGCCCTGGGTGGGGCCAGCTGGGTTCACACCTGGTGGAAGCCTAGAGCCCCGCCCACCAAACTCCGCCCACCCAGAGGCTGAGTGTTATTCCAAGGGGCGCCCCCTGCGGGGCGGGAGCACCAGGCCCGGGAAGGTAACGTGGGGCAGGAGGTGCAGGGGATGGGGGAGGAGAGGCGGAGATGGGGAGAGGTACTTGTAACGGTGGTTGTTCTGCAGTCGTCTCCCACGCAGCAGGCGATGCTCGTCCTTGTTGTCATTCCCTTCCCGAAATTCATAGAGACAAGGCCAGCTTTACATTGGCTGGATATCACACACGTCTTGATAATGCTCTGGGTGTTCACTCCCGCTGCACAGGAAGGTGAAGACAGAGATTTATTCCCCTTCCACTCCCACCCCATCGACGCCCTCTTCACAGCGATGGCCCTGTGCCGTTAGCTTTCCTCTACCTGGGGGAAACTGAGGCACGGGAAGAAGAAGTGACTCACCCGAGGTCCGGCAGGGCTAGAGAAGGTCATATCAACACCTCAATCCAGCATTTAGACCCTCCAGCTCCCCACTCAGCTACCGCCTAACCCTGGGGACCCCGAATCTCCTGCCTATAAAGTCCTTTCGTTGCCAAATTTTCCACCAGGGGGTACGTGGAGGACTGATGCTATGTGTCCCGCTCACCCCTTAGCTCCGGGTTTGATCCAGGGGACTCCTTCAGAGCACGACCACCAGATCAGGCTTTGCACAAAGCCCAGCCAAGGGCAAATGGGGGGTTGCCCCCCGTATACCCAGGAGCCCAGAGGGTTGGATGCTTCATGTGGACGTGGGGAAATCAGGTTCCAGGGAATGTTTAATTATTTCATGTTACATGGGGCGGCTTCAACAGGGGAGATGAAGAGACCCTCCCGGGAGGCAAGGGGCATCTGGCACGTCCGTAGCAGGGGAGAGACCTGGGCTGAAGTCCCCAACCCAGAGCTGGGACTAGAACCCAGGAATCCTAGCCCCCCACCCTGTTCTAGGTTTGACAACTTGGTAGTATTTAAAAAACGGACACTCCAGCAGCCCCATCCCTGCCCCGCCTCTTCCCCTGAGGCCCCGCCCCCATCCACTCCTCTTTCCCCCCCGGGGCCCCCATTGCTCGCTGCTTTTCCCCTCCCTGCAGAGCCGGGGCTGGGAGATGCAGCCCCCCAGTGAAGATAGGAGGCAGCCCCGGCTCTGGAGGTGATGACCCAGCACCCCCCACCTCCCCTGCTCACAGTAGATCTGACTGGGTGCTGTCGGGTTCCCTTTTTGACCTGACTTTCCAGTTGAAAACCGGGAACCTGGCCACCCTATCCCGTTCCCGGGCCATGGGCGGCAGGTGGACCCCCACTTCAGGGAGCCTAGCCCCATGGCCCCGCCCCTCACATGAGGTCCCGCCCCCCTGGCTGGAGCCCTAAGCCCCTCTGTTCCCCTCCCACATCTGGAGAAGCCCCGGACCAGCCAGAACCCAGACCTGCCCCTCCTCCTGCCCCCCACTGCCAGAGGAGCCCCAGGCTTGACCCAGCCGGCCGACTGACCTGAGCCCCAGCCTGAGCAGCCCGACTTGCACCTTCCCTGGCCTATTATGCCCACCGTCCATGTCCCTGACCCACGTCGGTTAGCAGCCATTTCACCTACCCTGCGTGGCTTCAGTAAAAATGACACCACAAGAGTCTTGCCCAGAGGCGCAGGTCTCTAGGTTCCCCGTGCAGCTCTTTCCTAGGCCAACACAAGTCTCACACTGCAGACAGGCCCCTGGAGCAGGAGAGAGAACATGACCGGTCTAGATTTGTCCCTTCCTTGCCCCCTCACTTTCCCCTGAATTTAACTGACCCCAGCTGGGATCTGGCCTCATCGACTCCAGAGGAGCTCCGGCCGACTGACTGTGGATCAGTTCGAAATGCCTTTTATATCATCTTGAGCTCCTGTCACTGACATTCAGATCTGCTGCCTTTCAGACAAACTCGTGATGAAAATCCGCTTTCACAAATGCCCTTGGTTTCTGGCCAGCTGTGAAGTGGAACAAGTCCCTACATCGTGCTAGTGATTTAAAGAATAAATATTTCCTCCCATTTCCACACTTGCTTCACTCATTGTTTATGAATTCCAGTCCCCTCCTCCTAGACGCTCCCAGCACAGCCCCCCTTATTCTCTTGCTGCTCTTGGGTAACGTTAACTAACAGGTTCACCGGGCAGGTGGCTCTGAGCTGTTAGGGTGGAGACGTTAGGAAATCAGCCCCTGTAGGAACAGAGCCCACTCACCCGTCACCAGGAGAGCAGCGAGGATGCAGGCGGCAAGAGAAGCCTCCATGGTGATGGGGAAGCAGGAGACTGGCTCTGGGGTCTCTGATGCAGCCAAATCTCCAGCCAGTGGATTGATCAAAGACAGGCTGAAATGAGATCAGACAAGAGATTGCCCATGCCTGAGCCAGGTAAACAGGTGGATCCTCAGAGCTGTTTGCCACAGTTCTGGGGTAGCCGCATCACTGAGCCCTTCCTGGCTGGGACGTTCGCAGCACCCTCCCAGAGCTGTCAGAGACAAACTTCAAATGCTTCTGCTGGAAGGTTGTCCGCGAGGTGACTGTTTCTGGGAATCTACGACGACCACCCACAAGAACCACAAACAAGAGGGAGACAAAGCAGGCTGCTCCCTACGGTACCACGAGACGACTCAGCCACCTAGTTCTCGGAAGTGGGTTTTTTACCCACGAAAGCTTATGCCCAGATCAATCTGATAGTCTTTAAGGTGCCACCAGACTCCTCGTTGTTTTTGTGGATAAAGACTAACACGGCTGCCCCTCTGATACTTGTTCTCGGCTGGTTCTTTGCAGGCTGCCTCTGGTCCCGCACTCCCCTTCAGAGCCCTCATGACCGCCAGCAGGACCAGGAAACCCCACTCCCCCAACCCATCCACTCTGACAGTGATACCTTGTCGTTACAAACAGTCCTCAATACAAAATGTCCATTAACATTCATCGGGTGGAGGAGTGGGATGGGAGCCAGGACTCCTGGGTTCTGTCTCCAGCTCTGCAAGGTGAGTGGGGGCTAGCGGTTAGAGCAGGGAAGGGGATGGGAGCCAGGCCTTCTGGGCTCTATCCCTGGCTATGGGAGGGGAGTGGGATCTAGTGGGTTAAAGCAGGGTGGCTGGGAGCCAGGACACCCAGGTTCTAGCCCTGGCTGCAGAAGGGGCGTGGGGTCTAATGGTTAGCACACCAACAGCCCAGAGGGGTATCACTTACCAAAGGCTCCTTAGAGTAAAGTTTGCCTGGGGTGAAGTGGATGGCTAATTCTTCAGAGTGGACAAGCTGTACCAGGCTCTGTCCTGTCTCTGTCTCTTTGTGGAAGGGCTCAGTTATGTGCTGTGATGTAACATCGAAACTTTAACGGAGGTTTGCCTGGCAGAGTCTGTAAGTTTCTGTTCTCCCCATCAGCCCTGCCCACCCTGTGGGCGTCTGTGCACACTGCCAAATCCTCCTCCATCCTGCCAGGAAATCGACTTAGGGGAATGAGTGATACCAACTCTCCTGGGGTGGCAATGGGGGGTAGCGGGTCACACCAGGGACAGGGCGTCTGGACTCCTGGGTTCCGTCCCTGGTGCCATGTAGATTAAGGGCAGGATTCTTGGGTCCAGCTCCTGTCCTTGGGAGAAGCGGGATCCAGTGGTGAGAGGAGTAGGGGTGGGAGCCAGGACACCTGGGTGCTATAGATGGGGAAACGGGGCACAGCAGAGTAGGGTTGGGGGAGCCTTGGAAATCTGGGTTCCATAAGGCCGTACGGTCTAGTGCAGGGGCGGCCAAACATATTGACCCTCCGGAGCCGCATCTGAGGCTCTTCAGACCTTCAAGAGCCGGGGCGCACCTGCCAGGGCTCAGCCCTTTAGCCTTGCAGGGCGGGGGCTCTCGGGGCTCGAGCTGAAATCCCGAAATCCCCCTCCCTGCTGGACAGAAGCCAGAGGTGATGTGGGGTGGGAAGGGCATGTGTCCCCCTCAGAATTTTGCCAGGGTTTTGCTGGCCCTGCTCAGTCAAATGGTGCAACTGGTCTCCCTCCCTGCACGGGAAAGTCACAGGACCCGTCTCTCCTTTTCATTGTAAACGTTATGACAATATTCCCCCCCCTCCCCAGATCTCGTGATAACCTCTGCAAAGTTCCTGGTACATTGAAGTGCTGGGCATGGGGTTGCAGTGGCGGATTTAGCGTTAGTGGGGCCTTGTGCTCAGCTTCATTTTGGGGGCCCCTCCTTGGGACCCAGCCAAGAACATTCCCTCTTATCTCCCCCCCCGCCCCTGTTTTTCATTCTTTTTTTCTTTATCCTCCTCCTATAAGTCATAGCAAGTAAATGAAAATAAAGTGAGATACCTTGACTGGTTTGTAGTCTACTCCTTTCCCACAGACCCCTTGAAAATCGCTGAGGGTCTCGGTGGGTAACGTAATGATCTTTCCAAATATTGTGTGAATCGCTGGCTAACTATTGTAAAGTGCTTTCGATGCGAGCGCTTTATAAAAAATATATATATATTGGGGTGTGGGGTCTGGCCAGGACTTATAGTGCGGGAGGGGGCTCAGGGCCAGAGGGGCAGGGTCTGGGAGGGAGTTAGGGTGCAGGAGCAGGCAGGGGGTTGGGGTGCCGGGTCTGCCCAGGAGTTAGGATGCAGGAGGGGGCTCAGAGCTGGGGCCGGGGGTTGGGGTGTGGAGCGCGTACCTGGGGCATCTCCCATTTGGCGCAAGGGGTGCAGGTAGGAATGTGGAGGGGGGGTGCAGGAGCTCCAGTTGGGTGCTCCGGGTGGGTGGGAGGGAATGGAGGGGTGCAGGAGACAGGGAGGGCAGGGGGCTGGGGGGTGTGAGGGGATGCAAGAGTCAGGGCAGGGGGCTGGGGGTGTGAGCTGGGGCCGTAGGGGTGCTGCCGGCAAACATCTGTTCAGCGGCGGGGGAAGCGCTGGGAGGGGGGGAGGAGAGGGAACGCGGCTGCTCAAGGGAAGAGGCAGGTGGAGGGGGGAGCTTGGCTGCCGGGGGGGCACGGAGCATGCAGCAGGAGCCCCAGGAGCCGGCAGGACCAAGCTTCTGCCCCCGCAGCTGTGCGGCCCTGGGGCCCCCTGTCGCTGGGGGGCCCCGTGCCAGGGCCCCCTGTGTTTCACTGTAAATCTGCCTCTCTGGGGAGGGCTAAAGCTCTGAGGGTGGTTTTGGTCCTTTCCCCACGTTTGGTCCGTCGCACTCACCTGCAGCCCCGTTTAAAGCAGAGCGGAACGGGGGGACCCGGGCATGGAGAACAGCCAGGGCCCTGCAATGCAGCCGAGATTCTGCCAGGCCGGGCGTTCCCATCCTCTGCCTAATGACCTTGACAGCAGCGCTGGCTTCGAGCTGGTTGTAATCTGAGCTTTGTCTCTGCATCTTTGGCTTCTGTCCATCAGCCCCCAGCTCCCGCACACCGTCCTAAATGTTATGCAAGAGGAGAACTGGAGTCCCACCGGCAGCCCAGGGAAACCTCAGTTTCCAGTAAAAAACCAAAAACCATCAAAAAGCTGAAAATCATAAAACTTTTGGTGGGAAATTGCAGGTGAAAAAATTCTGCCCCCCAAAATGAAAATGTGAACAATTTGGGGCCTTAAAATGAATACCTTTCAACCTTAATCCAAATATCTCCCACCCTCTGAACCCCTCGGCCCCACCCCCCAGCCCAAAGCCCCTTCCTGCACCCCAAACCCCTCATCCCCAGCCCTACCCCAGAGCCTGCACCCCCAGCTGGAGCCCCAGCCTGGTGAAAGTGAGTGAAGGTGACAGAGGGAGGGGGATTAGAGTTGGGGGGGGGGCTCAGAGAAGGGGGGTGGGGGCAGGGCAAGGGTGTTTGGTTTTGTGCAGTTAGGAAGCTGGAAGCCCTAGAGGCAAGTACAACAAGCTAGAACCGAGCAGAGAGAAGATGTATCAGGGGCTAAGAGAGCAACGGACCAGCAGGCAGCAGAAGCTAAGAAACCCTCTGTTATTTATGTCCCACGGGAGCAGAAGTTCACGCAGTTCGGGGGCTTCCCGACTAAACCAGGAAATGCTACGGTGGAGGAGTGGGTCAAGTCTGTGAAGGCGGCTACGCGCGCGCTAAGAGGACCTGAAGAAGATCATGTGGACTTCGTAGAGGAACATGTCAAGGACCAGACCAAGGCCACGGTACAGTTCTGAATTATGCAAACTCTCTGGCATAGCCAAAAAGCCGAAGAACACCCTGTCGCCCGCCAGGAAACACTCAGGGCCAGAGGTTTCACCGGACAACGCGAGGCATGGTCCCGACACTCTGGCCTGAAAAGCTGCAGGCCTGGCAGGAACATCTCCCTGAGCCAGGGTTGGCCTGCAACAGACATGTCCATTCATCGATGGGTCATGCTCCTTTTTATCTCAGTCAGGAGAGATCCCAGGTTACCGTTCGCTATTCTGGACAGGGAGGGCCCTGAGGCGGATGAGGTGTTTGGGTCAAAGGTCACTGTGACGGGCTGGAGATAGCTCATAAATAGCAATAAGAATGTACAGCACCTAGCACAGTGGGGGCCGAGACTGGGTGCCTGGGTGCTACTGTAATACACCTAATAAATAGCAATCACAATATACAGCACCTAGCACTGGTGGGGGTCCTAGGTCTGACAATAACAATCAGATATTTGAACTCACTCCCGTCTGGCAGAGGCTGAGTGGCAGGTGCTTTATCAGACGGCTGCTTCTGTCTCTTTCAGGGGAGCAGGCCTCCTGGGCGTGCCGTTACTGAGGCGGAAATTCAACCTGTGACCATTGGGTCCCTAAGCACAACCTGGAACTAGAGGGTCTCTGATTCGAGAGCAACCCTGCAGTCCCCGACTCATAAACCTCTGCCACGATGCACCCACTCGCGGGGGCTGAAGACGCTCGCTGGCTCAGACAGGGGTCCAGCTCTGGGCTAGGAGAATGCCCCGGGAACCTGAAAGCAAAGCCCAACCAGCCCTGGTTAGGCCGGTTTTTTTTGTACGGCCGGAGACTGAGGAAGAGACAGGGGCAGGCCCTGGACTGGGTGGAAATCAGATCGCTGAGGTGGATCGAGAGCCAAGGAAGGGCCATGTTCAGAACCCTAGGGCTGGAAGGGCCCTCGAGGGGTCATCTAGTCCAGTCCCCTGCACTCAGGCTGGCCCTAAATATAGAAGAGCTGCATGGGGGATCATGTGCCCCCCCCTCCCAATTGCTGCTTGGCCTGGTGGGGCAGAGGGAGAGGGGCTCTGTCCTCCTCCACTGCCCCTGCCCCTGGCAGCCAGGCCCGGGCAGCCCACCGTGCTGGGGGGGGGAGGCGCAGCGGGAGAAGGACAGAGCCCCCTCCCCTCTCTGGTGGGGCAGGGAGAGCCTGGCGGTCCAAGGCTGGGCGCAGGGCGGCGGCAGGGGGTCGCTGGGCAGAGGAGACATGTGGGGTGGTCACACGTCCTCCCCTTTAGATTGTGCCCCCCTCCCGGTATGGGGAGGCCTGAGTCGTCTCTGGCTGAGGGAGTCCAGGCTTAGCCGGTTTGGCCGGGGGACGTCAGAAGACGATCCAGAAAACAGGGTGTTTTCACACCGTTCGGTCAGAGGCGGCTGGAAGACCCAAAGCGAGATGGCTGGACGACACACAGAAGGATCTGATTAACCGCAGAGCTGCTACAAGGCAGACTGAAACGGAGACCTGGGGTGACCCCGTGCGTCTGACCGTGATGCAGGCTCCCTGGGAACATCCCCTTCTTATACCGGGCCCCCGGCTGCCATGGGAGACCCCCACGGCTCCGCTACTTCAAGACTGGGTCCCTGGGTCCAGCACGTCTCTTTCCTATCGTGGCTCCTTCGGCAGGTCCCGAAGAGTTTGCAGCCCCGTTGGAGGCTGAACTGACGTTCTCCGGGGCTGTGTAGCTCCCGGCCTCTGCTGCCTAACTGCCCCACTCGGGATATTCTCACCTAATCTCAGGGCATGGAGCAGCTTCCATATGAGGCGAGACTAAAACGATTAGGGCCGTTCAGCTTGGCACAGAGACGACTAAGGGGGGATGCGACAGAGGGCTAGAAAATCATGCCACGGCACGGGGAAAGTGACTAGAGAACTGCTATTTCCCCTGTCCCGCAGCACCAGAACCAGGGGTCACCCCATGAAACGAACAGGCAGCAGGTTTCATACAAACAAGAGGCCGTGCTTTTTCCCACAACACAGTTAACCTGTGGAACTCATTGCCAGGGGATTGCCAGGGGGTCGTCAAAAGAACAACAGGGTTCAGAAAACAACTAGATCTGTTCCTGGAAGACAGGGTCATCCATGGCAATTAGCCAAGATCATCAGGGACGCAGCCGCATGCTCTGGTTGTCCCTAAACCTCTGACTGCCAGAAGCCGGGAGGCGAAGACGGGGTGGGTTTCTACAGAATCGCCATGTTCTGTGCACTGCCCCGGAAGTTCTGCTTGTACCACTGTCGGAGACAGGACACTGGGCTAGCTGTGGCCGCGTTTCTCTTCTTAACTGGCTTCTTGATGGTCCCACCCACGAGAATTAAATCCCCGCCCCCTTGAAATAAATAAATTAAATTTCAGACAGTTTGCTCTCCAGTGTGTTTTATTCAGTGCGACAATATAAAGGGGATGTGGGTCCGTCCGGGGGAGGAGAGCGGCCAGCGCAGGCTGTATTTGAGTGTGATGGGGCCGTTGCACCGGGTGGGGAATCTGGAGACAAGCTGCAGCAGGACGAGCCCAGCGAGGGCTGGGAGGAGAAAGCCGGCTGGTCCCGAAGTCACGCCCGCCGCGCCGGAGGTTGTGTTTTTTGATGTCAAATCTGCCGCACGGGAGTTCGTGGCTGCTGGAGCCGTGCACGTCACACTGAAGGCCTCGACTCCGGGAGGTGCGTCCGTCGCGCCAGAGGCCGCAGAGCCTGTCCAGGAGGGGTGACCTGGGGAGGGGGAGAGACCCATAGGGAGGCGCTGACGGACGGGCTGGTGAGGTGTCCCAGGCCTGCACCGTCCACCCTGCACAGTGACAGGGAGCAACAGTGCCCCCCACCTGAGAGTGAGGCCACAGGTACCCCCAGCATCCCCCAGATACCCCCTCCTAGTACACACCCCCCTCCAGCATCCCCCAGATACCCCCTCCTAGTACACACACCCCTCCAGCATTCCCCAGATACCCCCTCCTAGTACACACCCCCCTCCAGCATCCCCCAGATACCCCCTCCTAGTACACACACCCCTCCAGCATTCCCCAGATACCCCCTCCTGGTACACACCCCCCTCCAGCATCCCCCAGATACCCCCTCCTGGTACACACCCCCCTCCAGCATTCCCCAGATACCCCCTCCTAGTACACACACCCCTCCAGTATCCCCCAGATACCCCCTCCTGGTACACACCCCCCTCCAGCATTCCCCAGATACCCCCTCCTGGTACACACCCCCCTCCAGCATCCCCCAGATACCCCCTCCTAGTACACACACCCCTCCAGCATCCCCCAGATACCCCCTCCTAGTACACACACCCCTCCAGCATTCCCCAGATACCCCCTCCCAGTACACACACCCCTCCAGCATTCCCCAGATACCCCCTCCTAGTACACACACCCCTCCAGCATTCCCCAGATACCCCCTCCTAGTACACACACCCCTCCGGCATCCCCCAGATACCCCCTCCTAGTACACCCCCCCCTCCAGCATCCCCCAGATACCCCCTCCTAGTACACACACCCCTCCAGCATCCCCCAGATACCCCCTCCTAGTACACACCCCCCTCCAGCATTCCCCAGATACCCCCTCCTAGTACACACACCCCTCTAGCATCCCCCAGATACCCCCTCCTAGTACACACCCCCCTCCAGCATCCCCCAGATACCCCCTCCTAGTACACCCCCCCCTCCGGCATCCCCCAGATACCCCCTCCTAGTACACACACCCCTCCGGCATCCCCCAGATACCCCCTCCTAGTACACACCCCCCTCCGGCATCCCCCAGATACCCCCTCCTAGTACACACCCCCCTCCGGCATCCCCCAGATACCCCCTCCTGGTACACACCCCCCTCCAGCATCCCCCAGATACCCCCTCCTAGTACACACCCCCCTCCGGCATCCCCCAGATACCCCCTCCTGGTACACACCCCCCTCCGGCATCCCCCAGATACCCCCTCCTGGTACACACCCCCCTCCGGCATCCCCCAGATACCCCCTCCTGGTACACACACCCCTCCAGCACCCCCAACTTACCCCTAAAAAAGGGGAGGGGCCCACGCCAGCGCAGGGGCGGCTCGTGACCCTCGACGCCCGTCTGTGCTGGCACCTCGGCCTGCATGTGCCAAAGCCCCACACAGCACTGGCATGGGGAAGCCTCTCCGCCCCGCAGCTAAGCTCTGGAGTGGGGACAGGGCGCGATTTCCAGCCTGTTCCTGCCTTGAACCTGCAGACTCCACAGCAGCCCCCAGGGCAGGGGCTTAGCACCCTCTTCACCCGCCCCCTAGGCTGTGGGGGCTACTCCATACCCTAGGCACCCTCCCCTGCTGAGCCTCCTCTCTGGCTGGGTTTGCCAAAGCCCCTGCGGTCAGTTCCCTGGGCCCTGGTGCACAATGCACCCTTCGGGCGTAACCCCTTCCTGCTCCCGCAGTAGCCGGAGGACAGGAGGCGGCTGGGTTTTGTGTTATGTGGGTGGCCTGCAGCAGCCCGGAGGTGTTAGCTGCCTTTTGACACTGGGTGGGCAGGAAGGGGCAAGCTGCTTCCAGCCACACGGGAGCCCTGGGGGTGGGTAGAAGAGACGAGCTTTGCAAAGACACAGGCCAGGTCATCCCTTCCCTTCCGCCCACTTCTTTGTGGCTGGAAGCAGCCCCCATCCCTTCCCTCCCACACAGCGCTCAGCAGCTGCTGCTGGCCACATCCTGGTGTGAACCCTGGCAGAAATCTGGGGAGGGGGGCATGTGACCCTGGGTCCATCCCCCCCGTGTGTTGCCTCGGGGAGACCCGGTGCCAGATCCCAGGGGAGGCAGGTCTGTCCCAGGGGCCCAGTCAGGCATGGAGGGCGGAGAGCGCTGGGCAGGGCGGGTAGGGTCGGTCAGTCACCCGCCCTATCTGAGAGAGGTGTACGGGAGTGTATGTGTGACATACTCTCCCCGTGACTCCTCTCCCCGTGACAACCCTACAGCCTACAGATAAGAAGGTAAATAAAAAGAATCCAACGACCTATCAGGGGCTCAGCCAGCTTGATCTTAATTTGGATGTTCGTACTGCATCGTTCTGATTGATTGCTGCTGGAATATGAGTCATTCCCTGTATTCAGCACAGGGAACTATGTCACCCTAAGGAGAGAGAACACGATGGGTCTAGATTTGTCCTTTCCTTGTCCCCTCACCTTCCCCTGAATGTAATTGAGGATCTGGTCCGTTGAGCGCAATGGAGCTGCAGCCCGTTGACCCCAGCTGGGGATGCTGTAGAAATGCCTTTCGTAGCATCTTGAGCTCCTGGGAGTGAAATTCAGAGCTGCGGCCTTTCAGACAAACTTGTGGGGAAAATCCTCTTTCGGGAATGTCCTTGGCCCCTGGCCAGCTCTGAAACGCACCCAGTCAGGACACGGTTCTAGGGATTTAAAGAATAAATATTTCCTCCCATTTCCACAATTGTTTCACTCCTTGCAACGGGGACTTTGTGACTTCCAGCCCCCTCCTCCCCGGACGCTGTCACTCGGACGCTCCCAGCTCAGCCCCCGTGATTCTGTGGCGGCTTTTCGGTTACCTTCAGTAACAGTTTCACCCGGCAGGCGGCTCTGAGTCCATTGGAGACGTTAGGAAATCTGCCCCTGTAGGAACAGACCCCACTCACCCGTCGCCAGGAGAGCAGCGAGGATGCAGACAGCAATGGGAAAGCAGTAATGGGGTCTGTGACGGGATCTGTGATGCAGCCAAATCTCCAGCCGGGGGATTGATCACAGATGGGCTGAAATGAGATCAGAAGAGAGATTGTATATGCATCATCCGGCCGACAGAGTTAGTTGGACCACTGAGCCATTTGCCACAGTTCTGTGGAAACCACCCGCACCTCTGACCCCTTTGTGGCCGTTAGGTTCACAGCATCCACCCAGAGCAGTCAGAGACAAACCCCAAACACTCCAGCTGAAAGGTTGCAGCATAAGGTGACTCTGTTTCTGGGGATCCAAAACAATCACCGACAAGAACACAAACAAGAAAGAGACAAAGCAGGCTGCTCCCTGTGGCAGTGAGAGTCAACTCACCAGCCTTGTTCTAGGCTGGTTCTTTCCAGACTGCATCTGGTCCCATGCTTCCCTGCAGAGCCCCCAAGACAGCCAGTGGGACAGGAAACCCCACTTCCCTTCCTCCCCATTAAAGTGATAGCTTGCCATTGCAAGCAGTCCTCAATACAAAACATCCATTAACATTCACAGAGTGGAGAAGTGGGGCTGGGAGCCAGGACTCCTGGATGCTAGCCCCAGCTCTGGAAGGGGAGTGCTGTCTAGCGGTTAGAGCAGGAGGGCCTGTGAGCCAGGAGTCCTGGGTTCTGTCTCTAGCTCTGGGAGAAGAGTGGGGTCTAGTGGTGGGGGCGGGGGCTGGGAGCCAGGTCGTCTGGGTTCTATTCCTTTCTTCGGGAGAGAAGGGGAACAGGATCTAGTGGGTTAAACCAGGGTGGCTGGGAGCCAGGACACCCAGGGTTTATCCCTGGCTCCAGAAGGGGAGTGGGGTCTTGTGGTTAGAGCACAAACAGACCAGGGGGGTGTCATTTACCAAATGCATCAGATGAAGTGAGCTGTAGCTCATGAAAGCTTATGCACAAATAAATTGGTTAGTCTCTAAGGTGCCACAAGTCCTCCTTTTCTTTTTGCAAATACAGACTAACACGGCTGCTACTCTGAAACCTGAATTAGGTCGGGGTTCTCAAACTTCATTGCGCCGCAACCTCCTTCTGACAACGAAAATTACTGCACGACCCCTGGATGGGGGAACAAAGCCTGAGCCCCCTGCCAAGTCCCACCACACTGGGTAGGAAGCGGGGGGACGGGGGGAACCAAAGCTCAAGGACCCTAACAAATTCAGGGAGAGTGATCACTTTACATAAGCTATTACCAGCAGGGGAGTGGGGTGGGGGGAGAGAAAACCTTTTGTCGTGATAATCACCCATTTTTTCATGGTTTGTGTGTATGCGAAAGCTTATGCTCAAATAAATTGGTTAGTCTCCAAGGTGCCACAAGTACTCCCTTTCTTTTTGCAAATACAGACTAACACGGCTGCTACTCTGAAACCTGTTATAGTGTAAGGTTTGCTGATGCCAAGTTAAAGATAATAGAGAGAGAACTACAAGGCCAGACAGAATGTGCTGGTTGTTTAAGTTGCTAGGAATGCTTGTTAGAGGTTGCAGGAAATAAACATTGTTGTAACCCATATAAGGAAGCCAGAGTATTTGTGCAAAGTTTTAATTGGCTGATGTGCAGTGCAGTAGCATTAAGGAATATAAAAGTGTGTGTAATGACCTGCTCTGGGTGCAGGAGTTGAGATTCTGTTCTCCCTGGACCTTGTTTGCAGCTGCAAATAAACTTTTATGCTTCTCCACCCCGTTGTGATTATTGGGTGACGCACACCGGGCAACGAACCCCTGCTGTTGTTTTGCCTCTCGGCACTGGGTGCCGGCAACAGATGCATCAGCCAGAATCTTGTGTCTGAAGCTGATTTCAAGGCAGCAACAGACCTTTAGGGTCACCACTTTGTTACAGGGTTAAAATTAGCATTTTGAAAGGGTAAAAGCATGCAAGAATTGTTTTCTCCTGCATTGCAATCTGATGTTCTTGTTCAAATGTTCTGTGTAAATTAATCCTGTTTTGTGTGCAAATGAGGGATGTGTGTGTTAGAAGATAAGTGTGAAGGCCATCACTGGACCAGATTTCTAGGGAGGAACCGAGGACAGTCGTGAGGGCTTCAGGAGATGGCAACACGCCCCTATTGAGATGTCAGAGGAGGGCAAAGAGATGACTCTAAAGATGAGGCAGGCATCTATCAATGGGGACAAGATAGCTGTGATCAACACCAGCATGGGGTAACTCCCTGAGAGACTGATAAAAGAACAAGATAAAGGATAAGGAGGACCATTTAGAGAAAACAATCTCAAATGGCAATTAATTACAGCATGACTGCAAAATTCATTGGTCCCAATGAGTAAAAATTGCTATATAAACGAGGTGCTTTGTCACTGGATTTTGGGTTCGTCCTGCTAAGACTTCCCCAGAGCATTGTGTCACGACCGACAGAAACCGGCTCCTTCCTACCATGACAAATCTAGCTGGCCACTAGATTGATCCGGACCCTGGACTGGTAACTATAAAATCAACTGGCGGGCCTGTGTGCGTGTGGGTGTGATTGAATGTATATGCTAACTGTTGTAACTTCAATAAACGCAGCGTGTTGCCTTTTCCCCTGAAAAAGATCCCCTGTGCTTCTCATAAGCATAACAGTCTTAGTGGAGAATTGCGAAAGGGGGAAGACGTGCACTGTGATTGCTGAAAATATTGCTAAAGGGAGAAGGTATCCCATATGTATAAAGTGATGGTTCATTCGGTGTGCACACCCCGGCTCATAGAGATACCGGGCAATAGTGGGAGCATTAGAGTCCTCACTGCCCCTACCTGTCTGTCGGGGAAAACTGTACAGATATATATATTTAAGCTGTTTGTACAAACTGTCTAGGTATATACACCCCACCAATCATAGAGATACCAGGCCATAAGGGGGAGGATTCGAGTCCTTGCTGCTCCTACCTTTCTGTCGGGGAAAAATTGCATAGGTGAATATACCCTCGGTCGTAGCAGGGTCGGTCCCAAAAGGAAGGGGGCTTAGCATTCCCCCCTCCTGCTCTGTCAGTCAGGGTTTTTACCGAGTATACGCTTTTTGTGTTGTGTAAGTCCCAGCCCAAGGGCATGGAAAAGTTATAAAAGTAAAAGAACTTTATTAAGAAAATATGTTCAGGCAAAAAGAGTCCCCGAAGGACAATGCTCAAGAGGAGCAAAAGAAATTGCTATTCATACAGGAAATGACTCCTTTTAAGAAAATTTTGCAAACATTTGGGCACAGCCCGTGGACTGAACAAGCATTGCCCGATGTCCATACTATCTAGATTGGCAAAATATTTGTTGGTCTACAGGCCATCGATCCCGATAAAAAGGGACTCGAATGCAATTTAGCTCTTGGGGGAAGCATGCAATGAGGCATTCCTCCGCTTGGCGAGCTGCCGAGAGGAGAATGCTGCACTGTGTGAGAAACTTGGTGTATCTGAACGAGAAACTGATAAATGGAAAATACTGGCCACCAGGGTCCAAAGCCAGTTAGACATTCTCAAAGATACCCTAAGAGGAATTAAAATAAAAGAGGGGATTAGCTGAACAAATAGAGGAAAAAGAGAAAAGAGAATCAGGTTCTAGAGGGAATGGTAAAGAAACTAACGTTAGAACAAGGTAAAGCCCCCGCCACCACCACCGTTGCGAATCTATTTTTAAACACCTCAAACAAAAATTGGGGTTTGCCCCCCCACCACGTAGCGGCCGTGATGGCAGGAGAATGGGGCCAAGCCCAATACAGCGAGATCCCCGAACGGGAGGGAGAATGGGACCCTAGTGAAGCTTGGAATGGAGATATATGGGATGAGCCCCAGGGATTGGAACCTATCCAACAAAACCCTATTGCAGGCATACCGCAAACAGCAGTCACAGCACCCACACCGGGTGGGGGAAATACAACTCTCACCACCGTCCCTGTATCAGCTGCTGATCTAAAAGCCATGGCTGAGAATTTGGGACCCCTAAAGAGACCCAGTTTCTGCCGATGGTGCTCTCATGCGTTTTTTCTCGCAGTAAGGGAAGAGCTGAACGCCACTGAAGCCCCCCGCTGGATGAGCATCTGCAGGGCGTCAGAGAGTCGGGGGCCCGAGATAGGATTAGAGTCGACGAGAAGAGCAGCTTAGTAACTTCAATGGGACGTTTTGGGGAGCAAATAGGCAGGAGCAATTTTATAGCACAAGCCGTAGCCACAACCCAAGAGCCCAATGAAGACCCCAAGAATTATTTAACCCGATGGGGTTTGATGCAGGTAATGGCTGGCTTAACACTGGTGGGCAGTGCCTCCACGCTGGATACAGCGGCAGTCAGCGTACAATCCTTAAGAGACTAAGCTGCTTCCCTAACCCCCTACTATTAGGAAAAACTTTTTCACTAGGAGGGTGGTGAAGCACTGGAATGCGTTACCTAGGGAGGTGGTGGAATCTCCTTCCTTAGAAGTTTTTAAGGTCAGGCTTGACACAGCCCTGGCTGGGATGATTTAGTTGGGGATTGGTCCTGCTTTGAGCAGGAGGTTGGACTAGATGACCTCCTGAGGTCCCTTCCAACCCTGATTTTCTATGATTCTATGATTCTACTACTCCGGGGGCCTTGGAATTTGGCAAGAGGGTCGCTCACCTACCCTAGGGGAACTAAGAAGTTCGGTCCAACAAATAACCACCCGTTCTGGACCACAGCCCACTAGAGAAAGGGAACAAGCTGCCTATGTAGCTACATTAGAAGGAGCCGTTACGTACACCAAGGGGAGCGGCACCAAGGGAATCACGGGCTCCCGAGGAGGATATACTAGAGGCCGTTCCCGTGGACGGGGAAACCCAGGGGGACAGGGAGATCGGTTATACCCAGACCTCCAGACACCCTCCTCGCAGCACTCAAAGGAGGGAGGTGGGCTCACGGAAAATGAGGTTCACCGGCTAGCCTGGTGAACACTAATGCAGCACGGGGCAAACCGAGAACAGTGGAACGGGGCCCCTACACTAGACCTGGTCAGGGAAGCCATGAGGTTGCAAACCCCACCTAAAGAGGTGGCTAGCATAACTCCTAGTGCACCGCCCCCCTCTTCCTCACTGCAATGCCTCCCAGACCCACTCCCTTTTCGGGGGCAAGAATAGAGGGGCCCGCTGAATGGGAAACCCCCACCACCAGTAGGGGCACGGAGGTGGAGGTTCATAGGCAGCGTCTCTGTACGGCCGTGTGTGTCCGTTCAGCAGGCTGGATATACCCCTAAACTAGCTTTAATAGCTACAGGGGCTGCTGTATCCTTAATCAAAACAGCCGCAAAGGCAGGAAAAGGATTAAAACAAGTAGCTTTAAAATCCTTTAAAGGGAAACTTAGTCTCGGGTGGGAATGGACTCAAGTCCTTTTTTCAGTACAAAGGTTTAAGACATTGGGGGATTAGATCCAGACTCCCGACATGGTTGATGAAATTATCTGGGATCCAACTGGTTGTTTAAAAACCATGTGGTGATGGATATGCCTAGAGGTACCCTGTGGAAGTTAGAAATTCCCCCTCCCCACTCGGTAAAAAGCAGGCAGGATGTTATGTTATCAAAAGAGGAAGAGAGACCGGCAGCTGCACTTACAACCCAACAAGCTGAAAAGTGGCACTTGAAATTCCCCTCAATAGGGACTCAAAAGAAAACAGATTGCTGTAAAATTAATGCTTGCGTTTAGATTGTTGGGGAATTTGTGCCTCTCCAGAAACAACACTCGTACCCGAGGGAGGCAAAGGCCCCATTAGTGCAAACCATCCAGGACTTAGAACAACAAGGGGTCATCCAAAAAACAAATTCACCCTTGAACTCCCCTGTGTGGCCAGTGCTGAAGGCAGATGGCCAATCCCGGTGTCTAACAATTGATTATAGAAGAATCAATAAGGGCACCATTCCTATGGTTTCTATTGTGGCCGATATGACACAGGTCATACAAAAAGTGCAGGCCAGATCTAAATATTTCTGCTGTTTATTTGGACAACTGTTTCTTTGCCACACCCCTACATCCGGACTCCCAAGATCAGTTTGCCTTTACAATAAAGGAGCAAGGATTCACGATGTGACGGAGAGACTGCCGAGACTCATCGAGCCCTCAGTTCGCTACCCCTTCTTGCTTCTCCACGTGGGCTCCAATGACACTGCCAAGAATGACCTTGAGCGGATCACTGCGGATTACATGGCTCTGGAAAGAAGGATAAAGGAGTTTGAGGTGCAAGTGGTCTTCTCGTCCATCCTCCCTGTGGAAGGAAAAGGCCTGGGTAGGGACCGTCGAATCGTGGAAGTCAACGAATGGCTACGCAGGTGGTGTCGGAGAGAAGGCTTTGGATTCTTTGACCATGGGATGGTGTTCCATGAAGGAGGAGTGCTGGGCAGAGACGGGCTCCACCTAACGAAGAGAGGGAAGAGCATCTTCGCGAGCAGGCTGGCTAACCTAGTGAGGAGGGCTTTAAACTAGGTTCACCGGGGGAAGGAGACCAAAGCCCTGAGGTAAGTGGGGACGTGGGATACCGGGAGGAAGCACGAGCAGGAGCGCACGAGAGGGCAGGGCTCCTGCCTCATACTGAGAAAGAGGGACAATCAGCGAGTTATCTCAGTGTCTCTACACAAATGCAAGAAGCCTTGGAAACAAGCAGGGAGAACTGGAAGTCCTGGTGATGTCAAGGAATTATGATGTGACTGGAATAACAGAGACTTGGTGGGATAACTCACATGACTGGAGTACCGTCATGGATGGTTATAAACTGTTCAGGAAGGACAGGCAGGGCAGAAAAGGTGGGGGAGCTGCATTGTATGTAAGGGAGCAGTATGACTGCTCAGAGCTCCGGTATGAAACTGCAGAAAAACCTGAGTGTCTCTGGATTAAGTTTAGAAGTGTGTGCAACAAGGGTGATGTCGTGGTGGGAGTCTGCTATAGACCACCGGACAGGGGGATGAGGTGGACGAGGCTTTCTTCCGGCAACTCACAGAAGTTACTAGATCGCAGGCCCTGGTTCTCATGGGAGACTTCAATCACCCTGATATCTGCTGGGAGAGCAATACAGCGGTGCACAGACAATCCAGGAAGTTTTTGGAAAATGTAGGGGACAATTTCCTGGTGCAAGTGCTGGAGGAACCAGCTAGGGGCAGAGCTCTTCTTGAGCTGCTGCTCACAAACCGGGAAGAATTAGTAGGGGAAACAAAAGTGGATGGGAACCTGGGAGGCAGTGACTATGAGATGGTCAAGTTCAAGATCCTGACACAGGGAAGAAAGGACAGCATCAGAATACGGACCCTGGACTTCAGAAAAGCAGACTTTGACTCCCTCAGGGAACTGATGGGCAGGATCCCCTGGGAGAATAACAGGAGGGGGAAAGGAGTCCAGGAGAGCTGGCTCTATTTTAAAGAATCCTTATTGAGGTTACAGGGACAAACCATCCCGATGTGTAGAAAGAATAGTAAATATGGCAGGCAACCAGCTTGGCTTAACAGTGAAATCCTTGCTGATCTTAAACACAAAAAAGAAGCTTACAAGAAGTGGAAGATTGGACAAATGACCAGGGAAGAATATAAAAATATTGCTCGGGCATGCAGGAGTGAAATCAGGAAGGCCAAATCACACTTGGAGTTGCAGTTAGCAAGAAATGTTAAGAGTAACAAGAAGGATTTCTTCAGGTATGATGGTAACAAGAAGAAAGTCAAGGAAAGTGTGGGCCCCTTACAGAATGAGGGAGGCAACCTAGTGACAGAGGATGTGAAAAAGCTAATGTACTCAATGCTTTTTTTGCCTCTGTCTTCACGAACAAGGTCAGCTCCCAGACTACTGCACTGGGCAGCACAGCATGGGGAGGAGGTGACCAGCCCTTTGTGGAGAAAGAAGTGGTTCGGGACTATTCAGAAAAGCTGGACGAGCACAAGTCCACGGGGCTGGATGCGCTGCATCCGAGAGTGCTAAAGAAGTTGGCGGATGTGATTGCAGAGCCATTGGCCATTATCTTTGAAACCTCATGGCGATCGGGGGAGGTCCCGGACGCCTGGAAAAAGGCTAATGTAGTGCCCATCTTTAAAAAAGGGAAGAAGGAGGATCCTGGGAACTACAGGCCAGTCAGCCTCACCTCAGTCCCTGGAAAAATCATGGAGCAGGTCCTCAAGGAATCAATTCTGAAGCACTTAGAGGAGAGGAAAGTGATCAGGAACAGTCAGCATGGATTCACCAAGGGCAAGTCATGCCTGACTAATCTAATTGCCTTCTATGACAAGATAACTGGCTCTGTGGATGAAGGGAAAGCGGTGGACATGTTGTTCCTTGACTTTAGCAAAGCTTTTGACATGATCTCCCACAGTATTCTTGCCAGCAAGTTAAAGAAGTACGGGCTGGATGAATGGACTATAAGGTGGATAGAAAGTTGGCTAGATCGTCGGGCTCAACGGGTAGTGATCAATGGCTCCATGTCTAGCTGGCAGCCGGTATCAAGTGGAGTGCCTCAAGGGTCGGTCCTGGGGCCGGTTTTGTTCAATATCTTCATTAATGATCTGGAGGATGGTGTGGATTGCACCTTCAGCAAGTTTGCAGATGACACTAAACTGGGAGGAGAGTTAGATACGCTGGAGGGTAGGGATAGGATACAGAGGGCCCTAGACAAATTAGAGGACTGGGCCAAAAGAAATCTGATGAGGTTCAACAAGGACACGTGCAGAGTCCTGCATTTAGGACGGAAGAATCCCATGCACCGCTACAGACTAGGGACCGAATGGCTCGGCAGCAGTTCTGCAGAAAAGGACCTAGGGGTGACAGTGGACCAGAAGCTGGATATGAGTCAGCAGTGTGCCCTTGTTGTCAAGAAGGCCAATAGCATTTTGGGCCATATAAGTAGGAGCATTGTCAGCAGACCGAGGGACGTGATCGTTCCCCTCTATTTGACATTGGTGAGAGGCCTCATCTGGAGTACTGTGTCTATTTTTGGGCCCCACACTACAAGAAGGAGGTGGAAAAATTGGAAAGAGTCCAGCGGAGGGCAACAAAAATCATTAGGGGACTGGAACACATGACTTATGAGGAGAGGCTGAGGGAACTGGGATTGTTTAGCCTGCAGAAGAGAGGAACGAGGGGGGATTTGATAGCTGCTTTCAACTCCCTGAAAGGGGGTTTCAAAGAGGATGGATCTAGACTGTTCTCAGTGGTAGCAGATGACAGAACGATGAGCAATGGTCTCAAGTTGCAGTGGGGGAGGTTTAGGTTGGATATTAGGAAAAACTTTTTCACTAGAATGGTGAGGAATGCGTTACCTAGGGAGGTGGTGGAATCTCCTTCCTTTGAGGTTTTTAAGGTCAGGCTTGACAAAGCCCTGGCAGGGATGATTTAGTTGGGGATTGGTCCTGCTTTGAGCAGGGGGTTGGACTAGATACCTCCTGAAATCCCTTCCAGCCCTGATCTTCTATGATTCTATGAAACCCGGAAAGCCTCTTATGGCCTGGACAAACTTCACTTTGCCCTGTGTTGAGTTCTTCAACCAACTGAGCATGAACATTCAAATTCTAAAACAAATACACTCATCAGAGAAAAACAGCTATTAATTCAGTTAGCTTCTCTAGGGCTGCCAGCATCAGGAATACAGGTGAGTACAATTCCTTATGTGTGTCCAGGGGTGGGAGTTTCCAAGCTATGGACGATTTCTGTCTCCTAGGCATTTTGGGGGAGCTGTGAAAATTAAGAGGGACTTTTTTTTTAATTACTGTCCATATAAACTGTATAAAATAATTTTGTTTGTAAAGTTTTTTTAATGCACCACTAGGTGGCGAATGTCATTTCTGTTAATGATCATTTAAAATATTTACTCCTGGGGGAATTCTGCACCAAAACATTAAAAGTTCTGCACGCAATATTGTAAAATTCTTCAACATTCTGCATATGTTATCTGTCAAAATAACAGAATATAATCCCACCCGTTTCAATTATTTTGGTAATTTATTTCAAAACACCTGTCAGGAAGTATGTCTGTAACAAGGAAAATGATTCACGAAATGGTTTTTGATAGATTCCTTACGAGGCAGGTTAATACAGAACTTTGAGTGATCATTCTTGTAAACCACAACACAGCAATGTGTTTCCGCACCCCTCAAAAGCAGGGCAAAGGCTTGGGGGAGTCGGGGCAACAGAGAAGCTGAGGGAGAGGGAAGTCATTGCTGGGAAGGAGCCTGGGAGGGAACCTGGAGGGTTGTTGGGTGCATGTGGGAGAAGTGTGAAACAGGTTTTTTGAGGGGGAGTTGGGGAGCCTGCCCCATGCAGACCCTGACTGACCCGTAACCGCTCCCATTTAGTCAGGCATATCTTCCAATGTCCATAAGTGTCCTTAAGCCCCCCTCCACCATCCCTATGTGTCCCTGCACCCCAATTCAGCCACCCCCTCCCTGGCAACTGATGGCCAAGGCCCATCCTCTGCACAAGGCAGGCAGAAGAGCTGTCCCTGACTTTACTAAAACGAACTGTGACAAAATGGGGAGTGTGGGGGTCCAGCACCCACCGCAGCTCCAGTTTCAGGGTTTCCTCCCCGCCACCGTGGTGGCTGGGAGCTGCGGGGGCCCCCTTCACACCCAAAGTGACGGGGAACAGTGGGAGCCCCCTGCCACCTGCCACGGCTCGGAGCTCTGGGGCTGGTGGCCAGGAGCTGTGGGGGGCCCTGCCGCTTGCGGTAACTGAGAGCTCTGGGGCCCCCACTGGCTGACAGCTCCAGCCCTGCTGCCCCGGGGCTGAAGCAAAAAATGTCACGGCGGTCTCTGGAAGTCACGGATTCCATTACCTTGGTGAGATAATTGTAGCCTAATAAACCCTTCTGTGTCACACGCTGGCTGAGGGTCACTGGTGACGGTGAAGTTGGGGGCAGGGCCCTTTGCGGGGTGGGTAGCGTTTTCACAGGTGTACGATTCGGGGGGCTCACAGTGTGAACAGGGGGTTGAGTGCTCTGAGGTCAGAGGCTGTCCCGGGTGTGAGTCTGGCCCGAGGGGAGTCACTGCAGGAGGGTCCTGTCTGAACTTCATTC
Organism: Eretmochelys imbricata; assembly: GCF_965152235.1. Taxonomy (NCBI): domain Eukaryota; kingdom Metazoa; phylum Chordata; order Testudines; family Cheloniidae; genus Eretmochelys; species Eretmochelys imbricata. Next base: position 18,498,136 of record NC_135595.1, read on the forward strand.
CGGGCAGTTCCAGAGCCCCAAGCCTGGTGCCCGGGACACTGGGCTGCCTAATTTCCCCACTGGGGTCTTTCTGAGCCTGATCTTAGGGCACAGAATGGCTTCCTTATGAGGTGAGCTTAAAAAGGTTGAGGCCTTTCAGCTTGGCAACAAGACGACTCGGGGGGGGATGAGACAAAGAGTAAGAAAATCATACCATGAGGTGGGGAAAGTGACCAGAGAACTGCTATTTCCCCTGCCCCACCGCACCAGAACCTGGGGTCACCCCATGAAATGGACAGGCAGCAGGTTTCATACAAACAAGGGGCCGTGCTTTTCCCCTGCAATGTACAATTAACCTGTGAAACTCGTTGTCAGGGGATGTGAGGATGGGCAAAAGTATAGCAGGGTTCAGAAAAGAACTAGATCCATTCCTGGAGGATAGGGCCACAATGGCAATTAGCCAAGCTGCTCAGAGACACAACCCCATGCTCTGGGTGTCCCTAAACCTCTGTCTACCAGAAGCCAGGAGGGGAAGACAGGGCTGGGTCTCTCCAATACCGCCATGTTCTGGGCACTGCCCCGGACGTTCTGGGGGGGCCACTGTCTGGGACAGGACACTGGGTAGCTGTGGCCTCTCTTCTGTTCCTAACAGGCTTCTTGATGGTCCCACCCACGAGAATTAATTTTTTCCCGTTTGAAAGAAATAAATAAATGCAATTCCAGAGAGTTTGGTCTCCAGTGTGTTTTATTCAGCGAAGCAACATCAGAGGGATGTGAGTGCGTCCGGGAGCAGAGAACCCCTGCCGGGGGGAGAGCTGCTAACCCAGGCTGCGGGGTGGATTTCAGTGCGGTGGGGCCGTTGCACCGGGTGGGGAATCAGGAGAGAAGCATCAGCAGGAGGAGCCCAGCGAGGGCCGGGAGGAGGAGCCCGGCTGGTCCCGGAGCCTTGCCAGCCGTGCCAGAGGTTCTGGTTGCCAGAGCCGCGCCCGCCACGCTGGAGGTTGTGGTTTCCGGAGCCGCCCCTGCCATGCTGGAGGCCACTGTGCATTTGGCTGTGGTTAGATCTGCACCGATCCCTGCGATGGTCCCTGAACCCGCTTTTATCTGGGCGCAGAAGGACTCAGAAGCACAGCCCTTCATGATGGTCTGTATTTGATTCCACCTGCGTGTTTGGGAGAAACAGGTGATTGTCAGGGAAACAGCTCCACTCCCCCAGCTGGACTAGGACACAATGGCCTCCTCCTCCTCTGGGCCCCACCAAACTCCCCTCCCCAGACCCCCACAGCCTTCATTTCCCCGTCTGTCTGCTCACGCCAGCCTGTCTGGCCCGGGATGGCTTCCCCCTTCTCCGCTCAGAGACAGTCGCGCTGTGTGCCTGTAAACCAGTCACTTGCCACCCCGATCCAGAGCCCACTGACAACATCTAGATTGGATGAGGCCTGTATTAGCCACACGGCTCATCTACAAAGAAGCAGCTCAGTGCTGGTGGCAGAGATGAGATCTCCAAGAAGGGGGGCTTTGTAGTGAATTAAGGCACCATGATGGGACTCCGCAAAACTAGGTTCAGATCCCAGCTCTGCCACAGGCCTCTTGTGTGACATGGGGCAAGTCACGGCACTGCTCTGTGCCTCAGTTTCCCCATCTTTAAAATGGGGAGAAAGAGCCTTTGTTTGCCTGCTTAGATTGCAGGCTCTTTGGGGGCAGGGACTGTATCTCATTGGGCATCCTTCAGCATCTGGCAGAAGAGGGGACCCCGATCTCAGTCAAAGGTCTTGAGCAGCACCTGGCTCAAGAGGGGACCCAAATCTTGGTCAGGGGTCTGTCCAGTGCCTAAAAAACAGGGGTTCCCAGGACTAAGCCAGGCCCTACCACAAAGAGTTTACAGATTAAATTTTATACAGGTAATGGAGAGAAAGAGAACCAGAGGCACAGGGAGGGGGAGACACTGGCCCAAGGTCACACCGGAGGCCAGCGCTGGGAACAGAACCCAGGAGTCCTGATCTGCAGCCGATACCTTTCCCTAGCGGCCTCCACGCAGCGTCTCGCTTCTGCCCTACGGGGGCGGGGTGCGGGGGAGGGGAAGAAACAGCAAAGGAAAAACAACGCCGGAATAAATGAACTGAAGTTACCAGTCGTTACGGTCCCAGCGGCGTCAAGACACTGGGTCTCGGATCCAGCACACTCTGTGGCCTGCTCCTTGCACTGAGCAGCATTCAACACGTAGCAGCCCCGGCAGCGCCGGCCATTGGGTTTGGGGTCGGCCGGGGGCACTGGGAAGAAGTGGAGCAAACGCAGTCAGCTCGGGGGACGAGCCCCAGGACGGGTCGGGGCTGGGAGAGCAGCTGGGGGCTGCAGAGCTCAGCCCCGGGGGCCCCCTGCAGGGGGCGCTGTAGCTCCGGGGACGCTGGGGGCAGCAGGGGCAGGGGAGGGGTTTGCAGCAGGGAGCCCTGGACCCCGCCCTGGGTGGGGCCAGCTGGGTTCACACCTGGTGGGAGCCTAGAGCCCCGCCCACTAAACTCCACCCAGCCGGGGGCTCAGTGTCAGTCCATGGGGCGCCCCCTGCAGGGCGGGAGGACCAGGCCCGGGACGTTATCGTGGGGCAGGTTCCAGGCAGCCGGAGGTGCAGAGGGATGGGGCAGGAGAGGTACCTGTCACGGTGGTTGTTCGGCAGGCGTCTCCCACACAGCAGGCGATACTCGTCCTTGCTGTCATTCCCTTCCCAAAATTCATACATTCGCTGGATGGGATACAGCCCTTGAGAAAGCTCTGTGTCCTCTCTCCCGCTGCACAAGAGGAGAAGTCTGAGATTCCCCTTCCACTCCCACCCCACCTTCACAACGATGCCCTGTACCATTAGTCTTCCTCTACCCATGGGGAAACTGAGGCACGGAGAGCGGAAGTGACTCACCCGAGGTCCTACAGGGCTAGAGAAAGCCATTTCAGAACCTAAACCCAGCACTTAGATCCTCCAGCTCCCCACTCAGCGGCCACCTAAACCTGGGGGCCCCAAATCTCTTACCGAGAAAGTCTTTTCACTGCCGAAGTTGGTACGTGCCGGGCCGCCAAGATCCCGACACTGGGCATCCAGCCACCGCTTAGCCGTGGCGGGATTCACAGTCTAGGCATTCCCCTTCCAATATCACCTGCGGGGCCTGATCCAGGGGATGCCCTCGGAGCACGTCCACCGGATCCGGCCCTGCACAAAGCCCAGCCAGGGGAGGAGATGCTGGGTTGCTCCCGCCGGATACCCAGGAGCCCAGTGGGTCAGACGCTCCCCGTGGACGTGGGGGAATCAGGTTCCAGGGAACGTTTAACTATTTCATACAAGGTGGGGTGGCTTCAACAGGGGAGACAGAGAGACCCACCCGGATCCAGGGGGCCAGGCACAACCGTAGGAGGGGAGGGATCTGGGCTGAAGTCTCTAACCCGATTTGGGCCAAGTGGGGATTTGCACTTGGCTCCCCCAGGGCCCAGCTGAGCGCCCAGCCACTGGGGTCTCCTGGCAGCCCCTCCTCCACCACTGTCTTCTGCAAGGAAAGGCTGACCCAGTTCAGACGCCCGACTCCCGGCGAGGGGTTCCCGGCTGTGGATCCCAACCGGAGCCGGGCGCCTCCGTGAAGCCAAGACGTAGGGCCAAATTCCAGGTGGGGGCCGGGCTTAGGCCACACCCCTCGCCTCGGCATTTCCTACTGGCTGCTTAGGTGGCTCCCACTCAGCGTGCTGGCTTTTGCAGATCCCATCCTCAGTGGGCCCCTGACCCCCTGGCTGGCTAGTCACCTAGATGGATCCAGTGGACACATGGGGCCACCAGAGGCCAGCAGAGGCTTCAATGGCAGTCACTGCGACTTTGGAGCTTTCCAAAATCCAGCAAAGTGAATCCACGTTTCAGCTTTGGTTGCATTACAGGCCAGCTTTGCTCCCTAAGGTTGTCGAGATGGGTAGGGGGCTTCCAGATGGAATCCAGGTGTCAGGATCTCCAGGAGTTGAGAGAGAGAGTGGTTGGAGACTGGCTGATGAAGAGTGTAATGGAAAAGCTGGGGATTATTTACAAACACATATGAAGTCATGGCTCAGATTCAGCTAGGAGGTGGTGGTCTGGTAGCGTCACCTCATCAAATTTGCAGCCTTGTTCTCTGGAATCTCGGCGGTCATTGAACACACACGAGTAAGGCCGGGTCTACACCAGAAACTTTTGCTGGCACAGCTATGCAGGTCAGGGCGCGTGATCTCCTGGGACGTCGCTGTGCTGCCTAAAGCCCATAGGGGCACTTATACCAGCCAGAAAACCCCTCTTGCCCGGAGAGCTTATTTCAGCCTCCTACTGATGTTGTCCCACAGTGTGTAACTGAAACATTCATTGGAGTAAGAGCCTGAGTCTCCCACCTCCCAGGTCCAGTCCTTCTCTCTCTTGTGCGCTTGTTCGCTGTGGCCCAATGAACAGGGGGAATCTCACATAGGAGCAGGGAGGGGATTTTCCCTCTGGCTTTGGCCCTGGGGCGACACTGCTGGGATCCAGTGTCCAGTTCTGGGGCCCACAGGTCAAGGGGGAGGTTGGCTGATTGCAGAAGAGCTACAAGAATGACGGAAGAATTAGAAAACCTGCTTCATAGTGACAGGCTCCAGCAGCCCAGACCCTCACAATCCCTACGCCTTCCCAGCCAGCCCGCTCCTCATGGCTCCTCCACTTTCCCAGCCAGCGCAGCAGCCAATGGGAGCAACCCTCAGCTGGTCGGGAAGGGAAATCAAGTGGCAGCTGCTTGTGGCATCCCCTGCTGGGATTGCTGGCTGTGGGCTGTGCCTGTGAGTTCTGGGGCCGAGGTTGAGGATGATGGTGACCTCCCTCTTTTCCTTCCATCTGGTGCTCACCTACCTGCTCACGCCCTGCTTTATAACTCTGTTCGCGTCTACCTGTGCCTGGGTTTCCACTGGGACTTTGGCACGGCCATGTATGAACTCAACGCCTGCCTCTCCCTGGGCATGTTCTCTGCATCTTCCTCCTCACCCTCACAAGCCTGGACCACTGCACTCTCCCCTGCCGCCCTGTTGGGTTCCAGCATCACCCCAGCGTGGCCCAGGTCAGGAAGCTGTTCGCAGCTGGTCTCCTTCACCCTCAGTGCTCCCTAACTGGGTTTCCGGGAGCTCCTGGAGATGGAGGGATCAGAGTTGTCTGCACGAATAGTTACACCTTATCTGGAGAGGGGGACAGAGCCGAGACGCAGACCTGGAGGACACGTCTCCATCTTGTTCTGTTCAGGGTGCAGTTCCTGATAGGCTTCCTGCTGCCCCCCTGCACAAACGTGGGATGCCATGGCTGGACAGGGCTGTAGATGAAGAAGAGGGGGCTGGCGCGGAGCAGGAAGCCTTTCAAAGTCATGGTAACTGCCGTGGTGTCATTCTTCGTCTACTGGCTGCCCTACCACCTCTGCCACGGCCTGCTGCTCTACGAGAATGCGTTGCTGGTGTCATTCACGAGCACCTTCCTGCTTATTTACACCCTCCTGACGTGTTTCAACACTTGCTGTATCCCCGTCCGCTACATCTTTGTGGGGGAGATGTTTTGGCAGGTGCTCAGGATGTCCCTCATGACTCTGGTCAAGGCAGCTTTCATTGATGATCTCGGCAGTGAAGCACCTGAGCCCAGTGGGAAACAAGGGACAGAAGTTGAGGGACCAGAACTGGAGATGGACTGAAAGTGCCTGGAGTAAGAGAACATTGGAAACTTGTCATCCCACCTGTTCCTTCATCCCTGATTGAACTAAAGCATGATGGGTTCCTGGTATTTCAATATTTTTAAACTGAGCAGTGTCCTTGGGATTCCAGGTTCCTTTTCACCTGCAAAATCCCATGTGTTCTAGGTCTCTCAATCTTTTCAACATCAATAGGTCTTTAAAGAATCTAGATTATTGTCCACCTCTAGAACCTCATTTGTTCTTGGTCTTTCTACGTTATGAAACTCAGTGTGTGTTCAGGGGTTCCAGATCACTAGCTGGTTCCAGAATCTCATTTGTTTTAGGTCTCTCAATGTGTTCGAACCTAACTGATTCTCATGGGATCTGCATCAGTGGCTGGCTCTGGAATCTTTGTTTTATGTCTGTCAGTGTGTTCACACTCAATAGGGTCTGTGAGTTCCGGATTCATGACTGGTTCTAGGACCCAAGTGGATTTTAGAGTGTTTTCAAACCATATAGAATCCAAGAGGTTCCAGATTCTTTGCTGGATCTAAAAATCTCCTGGGGGTTCTAGACTTCCTAATGGTTTAAAATCCATTTGGCGTAGTGTATTATAGGAGAATCTGTGTATTATAATTGCATTATCTAGCAATTATAATACACAGATGATGCTGGGGAGAAGGTCCTGCCCCCAGCGCCTGAGGGCATGTGGGCACCGCCAGAGCAAGTGTCCGATCCGCGGTGTCACCGCAGCGTAGCTGGGCTTGGGACGGGAGAGGGACAGACAGTGAACTTTCCTTGCATCCCAGAGACGGCTCAGAGCCGATGCATAGAGCAGACATGGAGGGTCAAGTGGCACCCCAGAGTGGCCTGCGGAGAGGGACTCTCTCCTTCTCTCCGTGCACTTCTCCCCACTGCTCGTTCGGCCGCTCTCCCAGGGATCCTTGTCGGGGTTACGAGGACTCTGCCGCATTGGAGGGAGGACGGGGAGCCCTCGAGGGCAGGCCGGGCTCCAGCTGAAGGGAGTGGGAGTGAGGATTCAGATCCTGTCACTGTCCAATTCCACTGAGGTGCTGCAGAAGCCAGGAAAGTCCCCCATAAGAGCGGGACTATTCCCCCGCTTGTATAATTTGCATCACAAACAGGATCCCATCTGTAGGATCCACCCCATTGCTTTACTAGTTGGATCTGGTCAGGAGCCCTGTCATGGCTGGACTTGAAGAACCATGGGCCCAATTTGCTGAACTTCAGCGTAAATTATCAGACCAGGCTGAGGCATTACGAAAAGCTAGACCCGAGCAGAGAGAAGATTTGTCACTAGCTAGGAGAATAAGACACCCACAGACAGGAGAAGTTATGAAAGCTTCTGCTATTTATGTCCCACAGCAGCAGATGTCAAAGAATTCAGTGGGTTCCTGATTAGACCAGGTGATATGGTGGAGGAGTGGATCCAGTCTGTGAAAGCGGCGATGTGCCTGCTAAGAGGACCTGAAGATGATCATGTTGACTTTGTAGAGGATCACCTCCAGGGCTAGGCCAAGGCCACAGTGAAGGTCATGGCAACGGCAAAAAAAAGATGTGGAAAAGGCATCTGAACTCCTCCTAGAAGTGTGTGGAGACAAGGTACCTATTGGGCCCAGACTAAAGGAGTTCTCTGAGAGAAAGCAGGAGCCCCGGGGAAACTGTCCAGGTGCACGGGTGATTCCCTCTGCTGTGACATGAGCAGGAGGCTTAAAAGAAGAGCCCGGTCAGAAGTTCCATGAACTCATGCAAGCTGCCATGACGCAGTCGGAAGAGGAAGCTCCCGTGGAAGAGACTGGGAAGCCCTCACAAAACATGGCATCAATAAACCCAAACCTGAGCTAAACAGTCTGGCTCCAGAGCAATAATGCAGCCCCAGATTCATAAACCTCTACCATGATGCACCCACAAGAGCGGGCTGAAGGCACCCGCTGGCTTATACACACATACGTTTCCGTGCGAGGAGAATGCCCGCTCAGCAAACTGAAAGTAAAAGCCAACAAGCCGGTAACGAGGCCGTCCTTTTTGTCTGGCTCTGGCTGCTGGGGATTGAGGAAAAGACAGAGCAGATCTGAATAGAGTGGAAATCAGAACGCTGAGATGGTTGCTTGGAGAGCCAAGGAAGGACTGTGTTGGAAATGAATGTGGGAAGTAGGAAGCTGGCACCAATGAAGCAGAAGGAGTCCAGGCTTAGCCGGTTTGGCCGGGGGACATCAGAAGACTATCCAGAAAACAGGGTGTTTTAACACCGTTCGGTCAGAGGCGGCTGGAAGACCCAAAGCGAGATGGCTGGACGACACACAGAAGGATCTGATTAACCGCAGAGCTGCTACAAGGCAGACTGAAACGGAGACCTGGGGTGACCCCGTGCGTCTGACCGTGATGCAGGCTCTCTGGGAACATCCCCTTCTTATAGCCAGGCCCCCGGCTGCCATGGGAGACCCCCACGGCTCCGCTACTTCAAGACTGGGTCCCTGGGTCCAGCACGTCTCTTTCCTATCGTGGCTCCTTCGGCAGGTCCCGAAGAGTTTGCAGCCCCGTTGGAGGCTGAACTGACGTTCTCCGGGGCTGTGTAGCTCCCGGCCTCTGCTGCCTGACTTCCCCACTCGGGATATTCTCACCTAATCTCAGGGCATGGAGCAGCTTCCATATGAGGCGAGACTAAAACGATTAGGGCCGTTCAGCTTGGCACAGAGACGACTAAGGGGGGATGCGACAGAGGGCTAGAAAATCATGCCACGGCACGGGGAAAGTGACTAGAGAACTGCTATTTCCCCTGTCCCGCAGCACCAGAACCAGGGGTCACCCCATGAAACGAACAGGCAGCAGGTTTCATACAAACAAGAGGATGTACTTCTCCCCACAGTTTACAAGTAACCTGTGGAACTCATTGCCAGGGGATGTGAGGGTGGTCAAAAGTACAGCAGGGTTCAAAAAAGAACTAGATCTGTTCCTGGAGGATAGGATCACCCATGGCAATTAGCCAAGATGGTCAGGGACACAACCCCCTGCTCTGGGTGTCCCTAAACCTCTGACTGCCAGAAGCCGGGAGGGAAAGACAGGGGTGGATCTGACCTAAATTACTGTGTTTCCCCTGAAGTTGTGGTTGTGCCAGGGTTGGGGACAGGGCACCGGACTAGCTGTGGCCGCTCTTATGTTCTTACCGGGCCTCTTGATGGTCCCACGCACGAGAATCACATTTTCCCTCCATTGAAATAAATAAATAAAGTTCCAGCACGTTTGGTTTCCAGTGCGTTTTATTCAGTGCAACAATATCAAGGGGATGTGAGCCCGTGCAGGAGCCGAGAACGCCTGGAGGGGAGAGGGGCTGACGCAGGCTGCAGGGTGTATTTCAGTGCGGTGTGGCCATTGCACCCGGGGGGGAATTAAGAGAGAAGCTCCAGCAGGAGGAGGCCAGCAAAGGCTGGGAGGAGGAACCCGGCTGGTCCTGGAGCCGCGCCCGCTCTGCCGGAGGTTGTGGTCGTTGAAGTCATCCCCGCTGCACGGGAGGTCGTGGCTGCTGGAGCCACGCTCGTCGCGTTGGGGGCCCCGGGCCCCGGCGTCACGTCCGTCGCGTTGGGGGCCCCGGGTCCCAGGGTCGCGTCTGTCATGTTGGGGGCCCCGGTTCCCCGCGTCGCGTCCGTCGCGTTGGGGGACCTGGGTCCCGGCGTCGCGTACGTCGTGTTGGGGGACCCGGGCCCCGGCGTTGCGTCTGTCGCGTTGGGGGCCCCGGTTCCTGGCGTCGCGTCTGTCGCGTCGGGGGCCCCGGTTCCCAGCGTCACGTCCGTCGCGTTGGGGGCCCCGGGTCCCAGGGTCGCGTCTGTCATGTTGGGGGCCCCGGTTCCCCGCGTCGCGTCCGTCGCATTGGGGGACCTGGGTCCCGGTGTCACGTCCGTCGTGTTGAGGGACCCGGGACCCGGCGTCGCGTCCGTCACGTTGGGGGCCCCGGTTCCCGGCGTCGCGTCTGTTGCGTTGGGGGTCCAGGGCCCCAGAGGTGCGTCTGTCGCGTTGGGGACCCAGGGCCCTGGAGGTGCATCCGTCGCGTTGGGGGCCCAGGGCCCTGGAGGCGCGGCAGTCATGTTGGGGGCCCCGGATCCCGGAGGTGGGTCCATCGTGCCAGAGGCCGCAGAGCCTGTCCAGGGGGGGTGACCTGGAGAGGGGGAGAGACCCATAGGGAGGCGCTGACGGACGGGCTGGTGCTGCATCCCGGGCCTCACCATTCACCCTGCACAGTGACAGGGAGCAACAGTGCCCCCCACCTGAGAGTGAGGCCGCAGGTACCCCCAGTATCCCCCAGGTACTCCCTCCCAGTACACACCCCCCTCCAGCATCCCCCAGGTACCCCCTCCCAGTACACATCCCCTCCAGCATCCCCCAGGTACCCCCTCCCAGTACACACATACCCCTCCTGCAGCCCCAAATTACCCCTAAAGTGCCCCCCAGTTGTACCCCCCAGGTCCCCTCTCCCCTTGCAGCGTCCTCTATTTGGGAACTGGAAATATGGCAACCCTGGCAATAGAGAGCCCTGGATCCTGCCCTGGGTGGGGCCAGCTGGGTTCACATCTGGCAAGAACCCTGAGCTCCAACCACTAAACTCCATCTACCCAGGGACTGAATGTTGTTCAATGGGGCACCCCCTGCAGGGCGGGAGGACTATTTGCAGGTGATTAGTGCTATTCCATGGGGCACGCCCTGCAGGGCGGGAGGACTATTTGCAGGTGATTAGTGCTATTCCATGGGGCACCCCCTGCAGGGCGGGAGGACTATTTGCAGGTGATTAGTGCTATTCCATGGGGCACGCCCTGCAGGGCGGGAGGACTATTTGCAGGTGATTAGTGTTATTCCATGGGGCACCCCCTGCAGGGTCGGAGGACCAGGCTAAGGAAGTTAACACGAGGTAGGTTCCAGGCAGCCGGAGGTGCAGAGGGATGGGGCAGGAGAGGCGGAGGTGGGGAGAGGTACCTGTAACCGTGCTTGTTCTGCAGGCGTCCCCCATGCAGCAGGTGAAGCGCATCATTATTTCCATTCCATTCCCGAAATTCACAGAGACGGGGCTGGATCTACATTGGCTGGATGTCACACAGCCCTTGAGAATGGTTTGGGTCTTCATTCCCGCTGCACAGAAGGAGACATCTGAGATTTATTCCCCTTCCACTCACACCCCATCGACGGCCCTGTGCCATTAGCCTTCCTTTACCCATGGGGAAACTGAGGCACAGGGAGGGGAAGTGACTCACCTGAGGTCCGGCAGGGCTAGACAAAGCAATTTCAGCACCTAATCCAGCATTTACATCCTCCAGCTCCCCACTCTCCTGCCACGGGGGAATCAGGTTCCAGGGAACGTTTAACTATTTCATACAACATGGGGCGGCTTCAACAGGGGAGACAGAGAGACCCACCCAGCTCCAGGGGGCCAGGCACGACCGTAGCAGGGGAGAGACCTGGGCTGAAGACCCCAGCCTGATTCGGGCCGAGTGGGGATTTGAACTTGGCTCCCGCAGGGTCCAGCTGAGCGTCCAACCCTTGCGGTCTCCTGGCAGCCCCTCCTCCACAGCTGTCATTAGCAAGGAAGGGCTGACCCGGTTCAGACACCCGACTCCTGGCGAGGGGCTCCTGGCCGTGGATCCCAAGATCCAAGATCTGTGCAGCCCAGATTTAGGGGCTGAACTCCGGGTGCCGGGGGGGGGGGGGGGGGGCTTAAGCCACACCCCTCTCCTTGGCATTTCCTATTGGCTGGTTTCGGCGGCTGCCTGCTCTGCGTGCTGCCTCTGGTGGATCCCATCCTCAGGTGCCTCCCTCTCCCCATGCACCGTACGGGGAGCCGGGCCCCGACCCACTGGCTGGCGAGTCGCATGGGGGTTCGGCATCGCCATGCTGAGCCGAAGGCCCCATTGGGGAGCCAGCCCACAGTGTCTGGCATAGGACCCAGGCATCCTGGCTGCTTAACAGCTGCTCAGACCCATCCACCCCATGCCCTTCCCAGAGCTGGGACTAGGAGAGGACCCAGGCGTCCTGGCTCCCCAGCCTGTCTGCTGACCCAGGTTGGGTACGGCCCCCTCACCTACCCCATGTCACTTCTGTCCGAGCGATGCCACAAATGTCTTCCCCAGCGGCGCAGGTCTGTAGGTCGCCCGTGCAGCTGGTTCCTGGTCCATCGCAAACCTCACACTTCAGACAGGCCCCTGGAGACGGAGCGAGAACATGAGCCACCCGGATTTGTTCCTCCTTCGCCTTCCCCGGGGCTCTGCGGGGAAGCACCGGGTGCAGCGCCCTGGGGTCCCTTTTCCACCGCGCTGCCCCAGTTTGGTCCCTGGTCCCAGCTGGCTACAGGCATTTCACGCGTCTCCCTGGGTTCACTGCAGATTTTAGTTCACCGGGCGGTTTTCCCACCTCACAAACCCCAGAGAGATCCCCAGTGGGTGTGAGCTGGTCTCGCTCTCAGCAAGTGTAAGCGGGGGAATAGTCCCACTCTTGTGGGGAACTTTCCTGGCTTCTGCATGACCCCGGTGAAGCGGGCTAGCGAAAGGATCTGAGTCCTCGCTCCCACTTCCTTTACCCAGTGGGCTCCTTGCCCTTGAGGGCTCCCCTTCCACTCTCCTGTCTGGCAGAGTCCTCGTAACCCCAACAAGGCTGGGCCCAGGATTCCTGGGGGGCTCGACCCCCAACCCTGCTGTGGTCACCTAGGACAGGGGCCAGGGTGTCCCCACTCCGGGGGGCTCTCTCTGCACTGGGCACTTCTCTGACCCACTGACCATTACATACAAGTTAAAGCAAATGCAAGTTATTTAATCAACAATTAATGTTAAAAAGAATAAGGGAAAATGGGAAAGGTGAAAGGAAACACATCACCCCGCTCTGTGGCAGGGAACATCACAAACAGTGTCTCTGGAACGTCCGGGCAGTTCACAGTCTGCTCCTGGTAAGTGCCAGGCCCCCTGCTCCGGCCCTGGCCGTGCTGCAGGGATGCTGCGGGTCAGACACTCGCTCTGGTGGTGGCCACACGCTCTCAGGCTCTAAGTGGTAGGACCCTTCTGCCCAGTGTCGCCCCCGCCCTGGCGGGGTTACGAGCCAAGCCTGGCCTGCAGAGCCTCCTGGCTGAGGCGTCTCCCTGTGCTGGGCCCGCTGCCCAGGGTCCCCCTCGCTCTCCCCAGCTGCTCACCGCACCCAGCTCCGGACAGCTCCAGCCCCAGCTGCACCACTCGGTCTCTGCTGCTGCCTCCAGCCCCCTGGGCTGCTTCTCTGGCCCCTCTGGCTTTGGGGCTGCAGCTCTGCTCCCAGGGCAAGTCTGCTCTCTCTGGGCTGCGCCTCTGGTCCCTCTGGATCTGGCCCAGCTCCGCTCCCCAGCTCAGCTCGGGCCCCGGCTTTCTCCTTAGCTCGGCCCCCCTCTGTCTGTCTGACCCAGGCAATTCCAGCTCACCCGGAGGAGGGGACTTGACTCCCTCATTAGCCTGCCCGCCCTGTCATTCAGGCTGACCTGGGACATTGGCCTCTCCCCGGTGTTCCTGGGGGCTGTCAGTCTCAGGGTCCTGATTCCCCATCGACCCTTCCCCCTTTTTAGTACTGGGAGCTAGCAACTAAAACACCCCCCCGAATGTTAGTAAGGGGACAACAGTCCCCTTACACAAGGGCCGATTGACACCTGCCATCGAGTCCAGTGCAGCTACGCCCCCCTGACACCGGCTGGGCCCTGGCCCCATGGACACCAGCTGGGGGTCACATCGACCTGGCCTTCATATTGCCTTGAGCTCCTGCTGCTGAAATTCAGATCCGCCGCCTGTCACACAACAGACAATCCCCGTTCGAAATGCCCTTGGCCTCCGGCCAGCTCTGAAACGTGCCCCGTCATGACACGGTTCTAGTGATTTAAACTGTAAATATTTCCTCCCATGTCCACAATTGTTTCGCTCGCTGTCACGGGGACTGTGACTTCCAGCCCCCTCCTCCTCAGACACTGTCACTTGGATGCCCCCAGCTCAGCCCCCATTATTCTCTGGCTGCTTTTCGGTTACGGTCAGGAAAAAGTTTCACCCGGCCGGCGGCTCTGAGCTGTTGGTTCGTTGGAGAAGTTAGGAAATCAGCCCCTGAAGGAACAGACCCCACTTGCAGTAAAGAGAAAGCCAGGAATCATAGAATCATAGAATCATAGAATATCAGGGTTGGAAGGGACCCCTGAAGGTCATCTAGTCCAACCCCCTGCTCGAAGCAGGACCAATTCCCAGTTAAATCATCCCAGCCAGGGCTTTGTCAAGCCTGACCTTAAAAACTTCCAAGGAAGGAGATTCCACCACCTCCCTAGGCAACGCATTCCAGTGTTTCACCACCCTCTTAGTGAAAAAGTTTTTCCTAATATCCAATCTAAACCTCCCCCACTGCAACTTGAGGCCATTACTCCTCGTTCTCTCATCTGCTACCATTGAGAACAGTCTAGAGCCATCCTCTTTGGAACCCCCTTTCAGGTAGTTGAAAGCAGCTATCAAATCCCCCCTCATTCTTCTCTTCTGCAGGCTAAACAATCCCAGCTCCCTGCACAGGAGCACAGGGTCTGGTGTAAGATCGGCGGTTGGACCCAAAGTCAAAGCAGAGAGTTACCAGGTCAGCGTCTGGCAGAAGAACTTGGAAGCGGGGTTGCTAGTGTTGCTAAAACACGGGTTCTCCTGAGAAGTACCAGGCACCGGGTATTCATATAAGCACATTCCAGAAGGCGAGGACAGGTCCACCCCAACATAAAACTACCATATAAATACCGCCCTGGGAGCCGGCCAGGGCCACACCGACCCCCCAGTAAAGCCAAAGGTAGGAGGACAGAGTGATGGATGGACATGGTGTGTTGGAACCAACAGGAGAAGGTGCAGGGTGGTGGCTAACCCCCTCGGGAGTGTGATACGAACTTGTTTGTATCAAGGTGTAAAAGAGAAATCGCAGGGGGGGGCACCTTTGTCCGGCCTGGGGGGCAGCAGAAGGTCTTGCTGTTGACTGAGCTGTTAGGACACTGTAACCACGCAGCCGGGATGTTTTCTCAAGCCCCTTTGCCGCCGAACTGAGCCTGCGGTCTTTGTGGGTAATACCATCCAGGTCTGCTGTGCCTGGATGGCACACGGAAAGACCAGGCACGCACGCCAACTGCCAACCCCACTCACCCGTCGCCAGGAGAGCAGCGAGGATGCAGACGGCAAGAGAAGCCCTCATGGTGATGAGGAAGTAGGAGATCAGCGCTGGAGGTCTCGGATGCAGCCAAATCTCTGGCCAGGGGGTTTATCCCAGATGGGCTGAAATGAGATCAGATGAGGGATTGCACATGCATGAGCCCATCGATAAGGTGGGTGGAATCACTGAGCCGTTTGCCACAGCTCTGGAGTAACCGCTCCTCTGACCCCTTCGTGGCTGGTATGTTCGTGGCACCCACCCGGAGAAGTCAGAGACAAACCTGAAATTCTCCTGCTGGAAGGTAGCAGCGTAAGGTGACTCTGTTTCTGGGAATCCAGAACGATCACACACAAGAACCAAAAACAAAAGGGAGACAAAGCAGGCTGCTCCCTAAACAGAGGGAGACAAAGCAGGCTGCTCCCTATGGCGGAGAGAGACCACTCACCCACCTTGTTCTAGGCCGGTTCTTTGCAGGCTGCCTCTGGTCCCACACTTCCCCACAGAGCCCCCAGCCCTCCAGCAGGACCAGGAAACTCCACTCCCCCAACCCACGTGCTCTTAAAGTGAGAGCTGGCCGTTACAAACAGGCCTCAATACACAACGTCCAGCTCCCTGCAAAGCCGCTCTCAGCCATGCACTACATCTAACAGCGGAGGGATTCCAGGGCCCGGGCCAGGACAAACCCATATCCCTCTTCCAGAGCCAAATTCCCTCTGGGCCCCCTCCGCACAGATCAGGGCCTGGGGCCCTGCACCATCACCCCATGTTCCCCAGGGGGAGGAGAAATTTTACTGGCCCCTCCCCCACGCGGAGTCGGGGTTTTGCTCCCCACTCCACACAGCTGTGACACCTCCCCCACCCAGTTGGGGTCATTCGAGTTGCCACAGACCATCCGGCAGCCATAGACGGGGGGAGACATTCCCCCTTCCTCCTGGGGGCAAGGACCTCTGTCCTCACCCTCGCCCACCCCCTGTGCAC
Source organism: Eretmochelys imbricata (assembly GCF_965152235.1). Lineage (NCBI taxonomy): Eukaryota > Metazoa > Chordata > Testudines > Cheloniidae > Eretmochelys > Eretmochelys imbricata. Next base: position 18,513,927 of record NC_135595.1, read on the forward strand.
TGTGCTTGGGGGCTTCCCACCCTTACGGGGGGGTCACGGCATTGCCAGTTCTCTGCAGCTGCCTCAGTTTCCCCACATTTAGCTCAGGGCTCAGCCACCCTCATGCTCTGTTCTGCCCCATGCTCCCTGGTAAGGGGGAGACAGAGCTGATTTTCTGGGCCTGGCCGAAGGAGTCCAAGAGTCTACGCAGGAGTCAGAGAGTCCCCTCTCCGGTGCGGCAGCGGGCGGCTCTCTCCCCTCACCCCACCCCTCAGTCTCAAATAGCTGTTTGCATTCGCTGGATAGAGAACTGGAGCACAATGGTGCTTCTCCTTTGATGCAAACCTGCCACACCCATCAGCTGCGCTGTTTGCATGCTGGCTCTTGCCTTTATCAGCATTCATACGGCGGAGGAGTAGGGGTGGGTGCTAGGACTCCTGGGTTCTATGACTGGCTCTGAGAGGGAAGTGGTGTCTAGTGGTTAGAGCCGGGGGACGGGGTGTGGGGGGACGGGACAGGATGGGACTGGGAGCCAGGACTGCTGGATTCTCTCCCCAGCTCTGGGAGGGGAGGGGAGTCTAGTGGTTAGAGCAGGGAGGCTGGGAGCCAGGACTCCTGGGTTCTCTCCCCAGCTCGGGGAGGGGAGTCTAGTGGTGAGAGCGGGGGGCGGGGCTGGGAGCCAGGACTCCTGGGTTCTCTCCCCAGCTCTGGGAGGAGAGGGGAGGGGAGTCTAGTGGTTAGAGCCGGGGGGGGGCGCTGGGAGCCAGGACTCCTGGGCTCTCTCCCCAGCTCTGGGAGAAGAGGGGAGGGGAGTCTAGTGGTTAGAGCTGGGGGCGGGGAGCCAGGACTCCTGGGTTCTCTTCCCAGCTCTGGGAGGGGAATAGGGTCTAGTGCTTAAAGCACCAACAGCCGAGAGCGGTGTCACTTACCAAACGCTGCTTAGAGAGAAGTTTGCCTGGGGTGAAGTAGGTGGCTAATTCCGCGAAACAGAACGGTGCACCTGTCTCTCTCTTTTTATAGATGGGCTTGGGTAGATACTGTGACGTAATATAGAAACAAATGGATTAGCATGATTCTTCTGGTCATGCCTATACATTCCTGTTCCCCGCGCCGACCCTGCCCACCTGTGCACACTGCCAGCTTCTCCTCCCTTCTGGCCGGGAAATCCTATTTGAGCAGTTATTGCCAAACTGCGGAACGCGTACCCCTAGGGTGTACATGAGCTCTCGTCGGGGGTACATGCGAGACTCCTGTAATGGCGGATAACCATAGGAGTAGTTTGACCTCTCTCTTTGGAGGGGCAGGGCCCCTGGCCAGCAGCCGCCGTTCTTTGGCCACCTGGCTCTGAAGGCAGAGTCACCGTCCACAGCAGTGCAAAACTTCAGAGCTGGGCCAGGACTATAACAGGGTTCAGAAAAGAACTAGCTAAGTTCCTGGAGGACAGATCCATCCATGGCTATTAGCCGGGATGGGCAGAGATAGTGGCCCTAGCCTCTGTTTGCCAGCAGCTGGGAATGGGCGACAGGGGATGGGTCACTGGATGATTCCCTGCTCTGTTCACTCCCTCTGGGGCACCGGGCACTGGCTGTTAGGATATAGATATTCAGGCCTGTCTGCAAAGGCCTGTACTTTAAGAATTTAGGTGTATTCTTATCGCTTGGCTAGTTCTAGAGGTATAAAAGAAAGAAATCACTGTCTGCCGGTGTAAGGGCCTTCTCTTACTGTGACAGTTTGAGGCCCTGTTCTTAGGCTAAGGCCTTTGGCTAAGCAGCAGAGGCAGCCATAAGCTGGGAAGCGAACGGTCACCTCCTCACATTCCAAACTAGTCACACTGAAATAAGGTGCTATTGGGCTGTTCGGCACTATCAGGACAGGATTGTATTCCTATCACCTCCAGAGAAAGGGAAGTGCCTAGAAAATGTAAAAGGAAACTTAGTTTGATAGCATCCTGTCTGGCAAGAACTCACTTATCAATACTGGGATGTGAAATCCTCACTTCTGTATTGTTTTGTCATTACAGTACCCACTTTGCTATTGTTTGTCTGTGTAATCTCTGTCTGGTTCTGTGATTGTTCCCGTCTGCTGTATAATTAATTTTGCTGGGTGTAAACTAATTAAGGTGGTGGGATATAATTGGTTACATAATCATGTTACAATATGTTAGGATTGGTTAGTTAAATTTCAGGAAAATGATTGGTTAAGGTATAGCTAAGCGGAACTCAAGTTTTACTATATAATCTGTAATCAATGAGGAAGTGACTGGGTGTGGGTGGGCATGGGCATGTGGGTGAGGGAAATGGGAGCAGGGAATGGGGGTAAGAAAATTGGAATCATGTTTTGCTAAAGGGGGAAATGGGAACAGGGAATGGGAGTAAGGAAGTTGGAATCATGTTTGGCTAAGGGTAGGAATGGGAACAGGGACACAGGTGAAAGGCTCTGTGGTGTTAGAGGTGGGAAGGGGGACACTAAGGAAGGAAACTGGAATCATGCTTGCTGGAAGTTCACCCCAATAAACATCGAATTGTTTGCACCTTTGGACTTCGGGTATTGTTGCTCTCTGTTCATGCGAGAAGGACCAGGGAAGTAAGTGGGTGAAGGAATAAGCCCCCTAACACTGGCCACTGTCAGAAGACAAGATCCTGGGCTAGATGGACCTTTGGCCTGACCCAGTCTGGCCGTTCTTATGCGTCTCCACTTCCCCACGCAAAGCAACTAGAAACCTCTCCCTCGGCAAAGTTTTTGGTGAATTGAAGTGCTGGGCATGGGGAAGGATAAAGCTCTGAGGGTGGTTTTGTTCATTCCATTGACACTCATGTTAATCCCTGTATAAAAACGCAGAGCAGAAAAGAGGGACCCGGGCCTGGAGAAGAACCAGGGCCCTGCAATGCATGGAGACACAACGCAATGAGCGAAGAAGGGAACTGATCCTACCATGCTGAGTAAATCATGCCAGGGCTTTTCATTGCCTTTATAACGACCGTGACCACAGCTGTGGTTTCAAGCTGGTTGTGAACTGGGTGTAACCTCTGCGCCTCTTCCTTCTCTCAGTCATCCCCAACTCCCACACACTGTGTCATAAATGTTATACAAGCACAGAGCTGGATTCCTGCCCCCAACCTAGAGATCACATCAGATTTAATAAATGAAACTCTGAAAACCTCAAAAATCTTAGAGTTATAAAACTTTTGGGGTGAAATTGCGGGGGGGGGGGGGGTGGATGGCTTTCAGCTAAAAAATGAAAATTGTTCAGATTAAAATAAAAAATAAGAGTTGAAAATGGTCTTAAAACTGGCTCAGTTTTGGCTACAAACTGCTACTAAGTGAACAATTATTGGCGTAAAAGTGAATCATTTTCCACCAAAACCCCAAAATCTTTTGACCCCAAACTATGAAAACACAAACTCTTGTCAGCAAAAATGGCCATGGGAATTACGGGGAGGGATGGGAGCAGGATTAGCGAAATTATTCCCCCTGCAACACAAACATGAACCCCCCCAGCCAGCAGCTGCTGCTCTCTGGCCGCCCAGCTCTGAAGTTCAGCGCTGCTCAGACGGGTGTACATGGTAGACTACATTATCTGGAAATGGGTACACAGCCGGAAAAGTTGGAAAACCGCTGAATTAGAGGAATGAGTGAAACCAGCTCCCCTTCGAAGACTTGGGATGGCAATGTGGGATAACAGGTCAGACATGGGACAAGGAGGCAGGACTCCTGGGTTCTGTTCCCAGAGCCATGCCGATCAAGGGCAGGGCCCTTGGGTCCTACTCCTGTCCTTGGGGAAGCGGGATTCAGTGGTGAGAGAAGTGGGGCTGGGAACCAGGATGTCTGGGTTCTATAGAGTGGACAGTGGGGCACAGTCAAGTAGGGTTGGGTGGGCCTTGGAAATCTGGGTTCCATAAGGATGTGGGGTCTAGTGGGTTAACGCAGGAGGAAGAGGGCCTGTGGGTCAGGACTCCTGGGTTCCATTGAGAAGTGATGGAGGGGCTATTAGTTAAAACTGGTTGTCGGAACTCCTGGGTTCTCTCCCCAGATCTGGGAGGAGAGTGGGTTCTGGTAGGTTAGTGCAGGAGGACTGGAAACCAGGATTCCTGGGTTCTCTTCCCAGCTCCATCAATGACTGTGTCCTTGGGAAAGACACAGGGCCTGTCTCTCCTTTTCGTTATAACAATATTGCCAACCTCCACCAGATCTCGTAATAACCTTTGCAAAGTTCTTGGTACATTGAAGGGCTGGGCACGGGGACGGCTAAAGCTCTGAGGGTGTTTCTGGTCCTTTCCCACCTTCATTCCATGGACACTCATGTTAATCCCTGTTTAAACGCAGATCGGATTAGAGGAACCTAGGTATGAGGAAGAACCAGGGCCCTGCAAAGCAGTCAAGATTCTACCAGGCTGGCACCTGGCAAAATCATTCCAGGGGTTTCCATCACCTTCCTAATGACCTTGACAACAGCTCTGGTTTCAAGCTGTCTGTAAATTGGGTGTAATCTCTGTTTCTCTTCCTTCTGTCGGTCACCCAAACTCTCTCACACTGTGTCATAAATGTTCCGCAAGAGTAGAATTGGATTCCCACCTCCCTAACCCAGAGGAAATATCAGATTTCATTTAAAAAAAAAATGAAAAGCTCAAAAATCTGAGAGTCATAAAACTTTTGGTGGGAAGGTGCAGGGGGAGGGGGATTATTTCAGCCTAGGTGAGCACTGAATTGCCATAATCCAGCCCCATGTGAGACTTTAGGCCCAAACCTTTGCTGGCAGAATAAATATTTGGGGATCCCACTACTGACACCAATGCTTCTCCTGGGGAGCATTGTCACTGCCTCATTGTCCTTTCAAGTGGGGGAAGGGCAGGGTTACAGCATGGGGGGGTGGAACCACTGTCGTAAGGCACCAGATCGCAACCCACAGAGTGGGCGCATGGGGCGGCCATGGGAATGCACTCAGGGGAAATTCTGGGTAGGGAAACTGGAACACACCCGGTGACCACCATGAATCTGTGGGGCTGCTATGGGATTGTTCCGAAGGGGCATCTCTTCTTGGTGGAAGCTGCCAGCCAAACTAGGAAAGACTGTGACAAACAGCCTTTGATATTAATACAGCTACGCCTTAGGTTAAAACCAACAAATCTAGGGTGTGGAACAGAATGTCTAAATCAGCTTTGTAGTCAGGGCTCCCGGGTTCTTCTCCTGCTTCCAGGAGGGGTGTGGTGGGTAATGAGTTAAAGGAAAAGGAGCCAGGAGGCCTGGTTTCTATTCATGGCACCAAGAAGGGAGTGGTGTCTAGCAGTTGGGGAAATGAAGTCAGAACTCCTGGGTTCTGTCCTGAGCTCTGGGAAGCAGTGGGCTCAAAGGGTTAAATCATGACCCCTGCTGCATCCCAGTGATATCTGCACTGCCCCTTCGCTGCTGTCCGGGGCGGGGAGATGCCGCGAGGTGGGTGACATTTATGTTGCAATTTAAAAGACATCTGCCCATCCGGAGGGGAGCAGCAGGGTGAGACGCAGAGAAGCCCTGGGCCCAGGCAATGGTGGAAAAGCAAATGTGGGGCTGGATGAGGGGGTGGCAGCTGCTGATGAGCCGATGGGTGGTCCAGCAAACAAATCACATCAACTCCAAGCAAACAGCTACCATTTCCTAAGGGTGAAAGCCAGCCTGTAGCGAGGAGGTGTGGAGGAGTTATGCTGGAACGCCCTGAATATGAGATTTGGACCTTGGACTATAAGCTATGAACTGAATTCTAAAGGAACTCTTTGCAACTACAAAGCTCACCATCTCTGCTGTGAATCGGCACCTCAATGGATTGAACTCGTGTCTGTCTGTACATTGATCTTTTAACCAGACTCTCTCTCTTTTCTTTTTAAATAAAGTTTAGTTTAGTTAATAAGAATTGGCTGTACCGTGTATTTGGGTGAGATCTGGAACATTCAGTAACCTGGGAGGTGACATGTCCGATCCTTTGGGCTTGGTAGAACCCGTTCTTTTATATGATGAAATAAGGTTTTCAGAAATCATCATATTTGATATGGGTACCTGGATGGAGGCCTGAGGCTGGATCACTTTAAGGGAACTGTGTTATTTGAGCTTCTGAGTAACCAGGAAGGTAATAAAGAAGCTGGTTTATGCTGGCTTGGTGAATCTAAGTGTTGGACTATCCACCAGCTTTATGGGGACTGTCTGCCCCATTCTTTGCAGTTCACCCTAATTGAGTGACCACAGCTGGCCATATTAGTGGTGCTGATGTAAGCAGAGTCAGGATGAGCTCCACCCTGACATCTGGTGGTGAGGTGTGGCAAGCTGTGGAAGAGAACTTCAGGGGCCGATCTTATTTACATAGGCACACCCACCCCGCCTAGAATGAGACCATAACTGCCCAAATGGTCACTTTGGCTGCTGTGGGATCCCCAGTGTCTCTGTTATTGGGATAGGAAGAATAAATTGTTATTACCCTGATTATGGGAAACAAGGACAGTGGAACTGCACTTGGCCTTTTGTTATGATGGAGGGACTCGCCATCAACTAAGTAGCACTCGCTAGGCAAGGGTCATGGGTTTCAAAAACTCTGTGAATGGAAAGAGGTTAGGGATGGGTATTAATACGTGGTGGTATGGGTCCCTTGGTGAGGGGCTCATATGCTAATTGCACTTCCTCCTTTCTCCACTGTGGAATATCAGAGCTAATTTTGATTCTGTTAGGAGTCTAGTTACAGGCTGCTGAGCTAAATTCCCTTTGGGCTAATGGTGCACCAGCCCTGAGGCTCCCCTACTACAAGCTGAAATCATAAAAGAGCTAAATTTACTAAGAGGTGAAATCACTGAGCCCTGGTCTACACTAGGACTTTAGGTCGAATTTAGCAGCGTTAAATTGATGTAAACCTGCACCTGTCCACACAATGAAGCCCTTTATTTTGACTTAAAGGGCTCTTAAAATCGATTTCCTTACTCCACCCCTGACAAGTGGATTAGCACTTAAATCGACCTTGCCGGCTCGAATTTGGGGTACTGTGGACACAATTTGATGGTATTGGCCTCCGGGAGCTATCCCAGAGTGCTCCATTGTGACCGCTCTGGACAGCACTCTCAACTCAGATGCACTGGCCAGGTAGACAGGAAAAGAACCGCGAACTTTTGAATCTCATTTCCTGTTTGGCCAGCGTGGCAAGCTGCAGGTGACCATGCAGAGCTCATCAGCAGAGGTGACCATGATGGAGTCCCAGAATCGCAAAAGAGCTCCAGCATGGACCGAACAGGAGGTACGGGATCTGATCGCTGTTTGGGGAGAGGAATCCGTGCTATCAGAACTCCGTTCCAGTTTTCGAAATGCCAAAACCTTTGTCAAAATCTCCCAGGGCATGAAGGACAGAGGCCATAAAAGGGACCCAAAGCAGTGCCGCGTGAAACTGAAGGAGCTGAGGCAAGCCTACCAGAAAACCAGAGAGGCGAACGGCCGCTCCGGGTCAGAGCCCCAAACATGCCGCTTCTATGATGAGCTGCATGCCATTTTAGGGGGTTCAGCCACCACTACCCCAGCCGTGTTGTTTGACTCCTTCAATGGAGATGGAGGCAATACGGAAGCAGGTTTTGGGGACGAAGAAGATGATGATGATGATGAGGTTGTAGATAGCTCACAGCAAGCAAGCAGAGAAACCAGTTTTCCCGACAGACAGGAACTGTTTCTCACCCTGGACCTGGAGCCAGTACCCCCCGAACCCACCCAAGGCTGCCTCCTGGACCCAGCAGGCGGAGAAGGGACCTCTGGTGAGTGTACCTTTTAAAATACTGTACATGGTTTAAAAGCAAGCATGTGAAAGGATTACTTTGCCCTGGCATTCGCAGTTCTCCTGGATGTACTCCTAAAGCCTTTGCAAAAGGTTTCTGGGGAGGGCAGCCTTATTGCGTCCTTCATGGTAGGACACTTTACCACTCCAGGCCAGTAACACGTACTCGGGAATCATTGTACAACAAAACATTGCAGTGTATGTTTGCTGGCATTCAAACAACATCCGTTCTTTATCTCTCTGTGTTATCCTCAGGAGAGTGAGATATAATTCATGGTCACCTGGTTGAAATAGAGTGCTTTTCTTCAGGGGACACTCAGAGGAGCCCATTCCTGCTGGGCTGTTTGCCTGTGGCTAAACAGAAATGTTCCCCGCTGTTAGCCACGGGGAATGGGGAAGGTTAAGGGGGTAGCCACGTGGTGGGGGGAGGCAAAATGCGACCTTGTAACGAAAGCACATGTGCTATGTATGTAATGTTAACAGCAAGGTTTACCCTGAAACAGTGTAGACACTGTTTTATAAAATGTGTCTTTTTAAATACCGCTGTCCCTTTTTTTTTCTCCACCAGCTGCATGTGTTTCAATGATCACAGGATCTTCTCTGCACTATAAGGTGGGTAGAAAGCTGGCTAGATTGTTGGTCTCAACGGGTAGTGATCAATGGCTCCATGTCTAGTTGGCAGCCGGTGTCAAGTGGAGTGCCCCAGGGGTCGGTCCTGGGGCCGGTTTTGTTCAATATCTTCCTAAATGATCTGGAGGATGGTGTAGATTGCACTCTCAGCAAATTTGCGGATGATACTAAACTGGGAGAGTGGTAGATACGCTGGAGGGGAGGGATAGGCTACAAAAGGACCTAGACAAATTGGAGGATTGGGCCAAAAGAAATCTGATGAGGTTCAATAAGGATAAGTGCAGGGTCCTGCACTTAGGACAGAAGAATCCAATGCACACCTACAGACTAGGGGCCGAATGGCTAGGCAGCAGTTCTGCGGAAAAGGACCTAGGGGTGACAGTGGACAAGAAGCTGGATATGAGTCAGCAGTGTGCCCTTGTTGCCAAGAAGGCCAATGGCATTTTGGGATGTATAAGTAGGGGCATAGCGAGCAGATCGAGGGACGTGATCGTTCCCCTCTATTTGACATTGGTGAGGCCTCATCTGGAGTACTATGTCCAGTTTTGGGCCCCACACCACAAGAAGGATGTGGATAAATTGGAGAGAGTCCAGCGAAGGGCAACAAAAATGATTAGGGGTCTAGAACACATGACTTATGAGGAGAGGCTGAGGGAGGTGGGATTGTTTAGTCTGCAGAAGAGAAGAATGAGGGGGGATTTGATAGCTGCTTTCAACTACCTGAAAGGGGGTTTCAAAGAGGATGGCTCTAGACTGTTCTCAATGGTAGCAGATGACAGAACGAGGAGTAATGGTCTCAAGTTGCAGTGGGGGAGGTTTAGATTGGATATTAGGAAAAACTTTTTCACTAGGAGAGTGGTGAAACACTGGAATGCGTTACCTAGGGAGGTGGTAGAATCTCCTTCCTTAGAGGTTTTTAAGGTCAGGCTTGACAAAGCCCTGGCTGGGATGATTTAACTGGGAATTGGTCCTGCTTCGAGCAGGGGGTTGGACTAGATGACCTTCTGGGGTCCCTTCCAACCCTGATATTCTATGATTCTATGATTCTATGATTCTCATTCCCAGAGGCTAGTGAAGCTTAGAAAGAAAAAAAAATGCACTCGCGATGAAATGTTCTCCGAGCTCATGCTGTCCTCCCACACTGACAGAGCACAGACGAATGCGTGGAGGCAAATAATGTCAGAGTGCAGAAAAGCACAAAGTGACCGGGAGGAGAGGTGGCGGGCTGAAGAGAGTAAGTGATGGGCTGAAGAGAGGGCTGAAGCTCAAATGTGGCGGGAGCGTGATGAGAGGAGGCAGGATTCAATGCTGAGACTGCTGGAGGACCAAACCAGTATGCTCCAGTGCATGGTTGAGCTGCAGCAAAGGCAGCTGGAGCACAGACTGCCACTACAGCCCCTGTGTAACCAACCGCCCTCCTCCCCAAGGTTCCATAGCCTCCACACCCAGACGCCCAAGAACGCGGTGGGGGGACCACCGGCCAACCAGCCACTCCGCCACAGAGGATTTCCCCAAAAAAGAAGGCTAGCATTCAATAAATTTTAAAGCTGTAAACTTTTAAAGTGCTGTGTGGCATTTTCCTTCCCTCCTCCACCACCCCTCCTGGGCTACCTTGGTAGTCATCCCCCTATTTGTGTGATGAATGAATAAAGAATGCATGAATGTGAAGCAACAATGACTTTATTGCCTCTGCAAGTGGTGATTGAAGGGAGGAGGGGCGGGTGGTTAGCTTACAGGGAAGTAGAGTGAACCAAGGGGCGGGGGGTTTCATCAAGGAGAAACAAACAGAACTTTCACACCGTAGCCTGGCCAGTCATCAAACTGGTTTTCAAAGCTTCTCTGATGCGTACCGCGCCCTCCTGTGCTCTTCTAACCGCTGTGTCTGGCTGCGCGTAACCAGCAGCCAGGCGATTTGCCTCAACCTCCCACCCTGCCATAAACGTCTCCCCCTTACTCTCACAGATATTGTGGAGCTCACAGCAAGCAGTAATAACAGTGGGAATATTGGTTTCGCTGAGGTCTAAGCGAGTCAGTAAACTGCGCCAGCGCGCCTTTAAACGTCCAAATGCACATTCTACCACCATTCTGCACTTGCTCAGCCTGTAGTTGAACAGCTCCTGACTACTGTCCAGGCTGCCTGTGTACAGCTCCATGAGCCATGGCATTAAGGGGTAGGCTGGGTCCCCAAGGATAACTATAGGCATTTCAACATCCCCAACAGTTATTTTCTGGTCTGGGAATAAAGTCCCTTCCTGCAGCTTTTGAAACAGACCAGAGTTCCTGAAGATGCAAGCGTCATGTACCTTTCCCGGCCATCCCACGTTGATGTTGGTGAAACGTCCCTTGTGATCCACCAGAGCTTGCAGCACTATTGAAAAGTACCCCTTGCGGTTTATGTACTCGCCGGCTTGGTGCTCCGGTGCCAAGATAGGGATATGGGTTCCGTCTATGGCCCCACCACAGTTAGGGAATCCCATTGAAGCAAAGCCATCCACTATGACCTGCTCATTTCGCAGGGTCACTACCCTTGATATCAGCAGATCTTTGATTGCGTGGGCTACCTGCATCACAGCAGCCCCAACAGTAGATTTGCCCACTCCAAATTGATTCCCAACTGACCGGTAGCTGTCTGGAGTTGCAAGCTTCCACAGGGCTATCGCCACTCGCTTCTCAACTGTGAGGGCTGCTCTCATCTTGGTATTCATGTGCTTCAGGGCAGGGGAAAGCAAGTCACAAAGTTCCATGAAAGTGCCCTTATGCATGCGAAAGTTTCGCAGCCACTGGGAATCGTCCCAGACCTGCAACACTATGCGGTCCCACCAGTCTGTGCTTGTTTCCAGAGCCCAGAATCAGCGTTCCACCGCATGAACCTGCCCCATTAGCACCATGATGCATGCATTGGCAGGGCCCATGCTTTCAGAGAAATCTGTGTCCATGTCCTGCTCAGTCATGTGACCGCGCTGAAGTCGCCTCCTCGCCCGGTATCGCTTTGCCAGGTTCTGGTGCTGCATATACTGCTGGATAATGCGGGTGGTGTTTAAGGTGCTCCTAATTGCCAAAGTGAGCTGAGCGGCCTCCATGCTTGCCTTGGTATGGCGTCCACACAGAAAAAAGGCGCTGAACGATTGTCTGCCGTTGCTCTGACGGAGGGAGGGGCGACTGACGACACGACTTACAGGGTTGGCTTCATGGAGCTAAAATCAACTAAGGGGGTGGCTTTACATCAAGGAGTATTTCAGGCAGGACTTCACGGAGGGTTCCAATAAGAAATGGTGCACCTAAGTTATTGTTCTTATTGGAACAAGGAGGTTAGCCTGGCCTCTGATTGATACCTGGCTAGATTTACCTTGCTGCACCTTCTCTGTGAGTGACTGCAGTGTGACCTAGAGGAATGAGTCCCCTAAACAGAGGAGGAGGCAAATGAGTACAAAACAAATCTGGTCTATTTTTTGTTTTGATCCATTCCATCTATCTTTTACATCTTTGGAGGGCAGCAGATGGTGCAGAAGGACTGCATGCCATCCGCATCTCATGGCTGCTCGGCAGAAGATGGTACAGTACGACTGCTAGCCATCCTCATCTCTTGCCTGCCTGGCAGAAGATGGTACAATATGACTGCTAGTAGTCCGTATCACCTGCCTGCTCACCATAAGACGGTTCAATAGGACTGACTGCAGGACTAAAGAGAATGATCTGGTCAAGTCACTCTAAATTTAGTCCCTGCGCCCATGTCTGTCCAGGTGCTCCCAGCCGACGTGGCCAGGAGCACCTCGGACATGACAATGACGGCTACCAGTCGTATTGCACCGTCTGCTGCCACAAGGCAAGGGGTTGATGCTGCTGTGTAGCAATGCCGTACCACGTCTGCCAGCACCCAGGAGACATAGGGTGACGGTGAGCTGAGCGGGCTCCATGCTTGCCGTGGTCTGGCGTCTGCACAGGTAACTCAGGAAAAAAGGCGCGAAACGATTGTCTGCCCTTGCTTTCACGGAGGGAGGGAGGGAACGGGGGCCTGACGATATGTACCCAGAACCACCCGCGACAATGTTTTAGCCCCATCAGGCATTGGGATCTCAACCCAGAATTCCAATGGGCAGCGGAGACTGTGGGAACTGTGGGATAGCGACCCACAGTGCAACGCTCCGGAAGTCGACGCTTGCCTCGGTACGGTGGAAGCGCTCCACCGAGTTAATGCACTTAATGCACTTAGAGCATTTTCTGTGGGGACACACACTCGAATATATAAAACCGATTTCTAAAAAACCGACTTCTATAAATTCGACCTTATTCCGTAGTGTAGACATACCCTGAGTGTTGTGTTAAGTAGTGGGGGAGCCTGAAGCTATATGGTGGAGCAGTTTGCGGGATGGCTGACAGGGCAGAGCAGTTTGTCGGATGCCTGGAGCAGCTCATGGGGCAGCTGGGAGAGCGGAGCCCCATGGGGAGGTGGGGCCATCAGCTTTGGACCACGTAAGGAGCCCCTTAACTCTCCCCCCATCTCCACCCAGGTTGGAAGGTAAAACTCTGCAGATAAACTTTTGAACTCTGGGGCTGCCCTGACCAGGGACAGAGACTTTGGGGTCGTTGGACTTTTGGGATTTTGGGTTACTGGACTCAAGAACCAAAGGGAAAGGACATGCCCCAATTTGCTTGGGGTGGGTTTTTTGCTCACGGGTTGTGTTATGAATCCTGTTGGTGGTGTTTCCCCAACATAATGCCACATTGTTTCTCTCTGGTATTAAAAGGCTTTTGCTACACTCAGACTCTGTGCTTGCGAGAGGGGAAGTATTGTCTCTTGGAGGCGCCCAGCGGGGGTGGTATAGATTTGTCCCAGGTCACTGGGTGGGGGCTCGAGCCGGTTTTCATTGTGTTATTGGAAGGGAACCCCTAGATCCTGACCCCGGCCCTTGTTGCTGCCAACTCTGACGGGCAGAAGGGTTACACTGGCAATGCTGGAATCTTTGCAGTTGTCTCTTGGCCTTTGTTCTTCCTCTCTGCAGCGAAAAGCGATGGAGGAAACCACAAACTAGTCCTCCTGGCTTCCTGCCTCCTCCTCACGGCAGCAGCAGTTGACCTCCTAGTGCCTCGGTTCCCCTCAGCCGACGGGGATCAACTCTGAGCAGCCACGTGCCTTGGGTGGTCACCTCCATTTTCCTAGCTCTCTCTGCTATTTAGAGGGGCTTAATTGCTCCTTGAACTGAGCCTGAAGGCAGGTGCTTGCCACAGCCATCGGCTTTCATGAGGTCTGTGGCCGTCTTTGCACCCAAGAGTCACCTGTTAGCAGCCCTTAGCAACCTTCAGCATAACAATACGTAAATAGTGAATAGGGGGTGCTCCAGAATATCGTTCGGGCAGGCAAGGCGTCACCAGGTGGTGCTGTTACACTTAACCTGAGCAGGACCTTTTCTGATTGTGGAGCAAGTTTTGACTTGTGGGGAGATGTGCTGGGGTTTTGCTAGTTTTTTTGGAGGGGGAGGGGGGGAATTATGCGAGGTTTTTGTGTGGAGGGAAGTGTGCAAACAGCCGGTGTGTTTGCTGTGCCCTGCAGCCTCTGTCTGGAGTCAGTTCTGGAGGCAGAGTTGCTCCCTGAAGCAGGGGTGTTTGTCAGAGACACATGAAAGCGGAGGAGACATGGTCAGAGCTGGTACACACGAGCACACACACATGCATGGACGCTCTTGGGCGATTGCATCTCTGGTCATGCTTTATTCAGAGGAGTTTGAAATGCACAGGGGGGCTCGGACCTTTTCTGGAATCTCCGGGGAGCTGGGAGCCAGGACTCCTGGGTTCTATCCCCAGCTCTGGGAGGTGAGTGGGGGCTAGTGGTTAGAGCGGGGAGGGGGAGGGCTGTGAGTCAGGAGTCTGGGGTTCTGTTCCCTCACAGGGATCTTTGAAAGCTGGGGGAGAAGCTGTGTGGGGATATTAATAATGCACAGCACTTTGCTCCAAACTCCAGCGGAATTAGCAGAGTCCCCTCCTGGCTCTGTCTCAAGCCCCTGCCTAGCCAGGGATCCCAAAGACCTTTGCAAGGGAAGGTCACCATTGTTATCCCCCTTACAGAGAGGGGGAAACTGAGGCACAGCCGGGGGCAGGGAAGGGCAGAGCATGCCGGTTATACTGAGACACTAATGGCCTGTGGGGCAGCCAGTCACGCAGATGGGGCATCAGCAGAGGAATAGCCCCAGAAGGGCAGAGAGGAAAAGGGAGGCCCAGGGGACGATGCTGCCCAGGGTGAAGGCGTCCCAGGCCAGAGTCCGGGTGGCACTGCTGGGCTGCGCTTGGGGCGCCGGGCTGCACTGGACCTTGGTCAGTTTGTAGGTGAACACCCCCGATTCCAGCGTCTTGATGCCACAGGCCGCCTGGGTAGCGCAGCCCCGGGCTGCAAACGGGATCGCGACTCCACCTGTGTGGGGAAACCAGAGTCGATCAGACACGGCTCAGCCTAAGCCCCTTCTGTGACGCCATGATCGGGCCCCGGTTGGTTCTCCAGGGACCTCGCCTCCAAACCTAAGCGGCCTCGGGGTAGCTCCCAACCCGGTTCATAAATTCTCAGGCCAGGAAGGACCCCTGTGATCAGCGAAGGGGGCATCCTGGGTAGCGTAGGCCACTGGACTTTAAAGCCAGGTTTTCCACACCTTGGATCATTCTCATGGCTCTTCTCTGACCCCCCCCCCCACACACACACACACCACCACCCCAACACACACTGCAATTTACCACCATGTTCCCCGACACCAGCACTGGACACAGGATTCCAGCAGCGGTGCAACCAGTATCAAACGTGGAGGTAAAATAAACCTCAGGGGGTTGGGGGAACCCTGCTTTTCTTCCTGCGCGGTCCTCAAGATGCACCCACTCTTCTTCGCAAGAGGCCCTGGGCTCTGAATCGTTATCACTGGCCCAGCAAAGGGAGGTCCTGCACGCCATGTGACGGCATCTCTGCTATGGCAAAGGGGGCCATGCAGAGCCCCTGGCCTGGGGTACCTGGGTATGGGGGGCACTTGGAGTAAGGGGGAGTTGCAGGGAGTCCCTGGGGCACAGGGGGTTCTTAGGGGGTGCAGTGTGCTCATCCTACAGAGGCAATGAAGCGACTGACCCTCCAGGAAGATGTTTCACCTAGTCAGACAAGCTTGCGGTCTGTTTTTTTCATGCAGTATCTTTCTAGGGCAGCTGTGCAGCAGGAGAAATTGCTCTCTGCATGAATCTCTGACTTCAAAAATATTCCCTGAGATCCTTTGGAGTTTGAACAGAGATTAAGGGGACAGCCTGCATGCTGTTTGCATCCACCTCTGTTCCAGGACTGGCGGAGACAGTGTAAACAAGCAAACTGCCCTAAGGAAATACTAGACTTTGCCCCACGGATTTCTCCTCCAGTGGAAAACTGACCTACAAGGCCACAGAATTCTGCTGCTGCTCAGCAAAGGGGGTAAAATATTTTTACCCCTTTTGACCAGAGCGGTTCACCAAAAATATGCAAAGGGACTCCAAGTCTTGCTGGAATGTGCAGGGGGGCTGGGAGCCAGGACTCCTGGGTTCTTTCCCTGGCTCTGGAGGGGAATGGGGTCTAGTGATGAGAACAAGGGAGCAGGGAGCCAGGACTGTCCTTTGCTCTAGATGGGGAATGGGATTTAGTGGTTAGAGCGGGGGCCTGGGAGTCAGGACATGTAGATTCTAACCCTAGCTCTGGGAAGGACGTGGGGTCTAGTGGTTAGAGAGGGCTGGGAGCCAGGACACCTGGGTTCTGTTCTTGGTTCTGGGAGGAAAGTGGGGCGCAGTGAGCTAGAGTGGGGAGGGCTGGGAACCAGGAGACCTGGGTTCTATCCCTGGCTCGCGTAGGGGAGTATAGTGGTTAGAGTAGATGGGGCTGGGAGCCAGGACTCCTGGGTTCTCCCCCTGGCTCTGGGAAGGGTGTGGGGTCTAGTGGTTAGAGCAGGGGGAGCTGGGAGCCAGGACTCCTGGGTTCTCTCCCTGGCTCTGGGAAGGGTGCAGGCCCTAGTGGTTAGAGCAGGGGGGCCTGGGAGCCAGGACAGAGCCCGATGATGCAGCTTTTCCTTTTAACCGACGGCCTCTTTGGTTTCAGCTATTGCTAAGCAAAGGGGCGTTCCCGGCTCCCCGGCTCAGCCGGCCTGGAAGAGCCCCAGGACCCCCCCCCCCCCCGACTCCCCGGGGTTTAACCCGCCCCGGAGCGGCGGAAGCTGCACCTTGCGCCAGCGTCCCGACGACGTCAGCACATCGGTTGGCGCCTCCCGTGCAGTGCAGGGCCCCGTCGCTCTCGCAGCTCTCGAAGCCCGGGGCGTAGCAGGCCGGGCACTGCAGCCCGTTGCGGACGCTGCTGATGGGCAGCCCTGAAAGGCAGCGGGAGAAAGAAGGTTTTGCTCCGGGAAGAAACCGTGGCCGGAGAACATAGGATGGGCAGGACCCTCCCGGGCCATCCACCCGGCACATCGTCCCGCTCAGCCAGCCAGCTCCCCCACTCCTCCAGCGGGCAGCTGTCCTGCCACCCCTCTCCTCTGGCGGCTAGAAACATCCTGACTTCCAGCCTCGGTCGCTTCCCGGGCTGTGTGTTCCCGCGCCCGCCTCCCCCACCAACTTCCATCGCTCTTGTCCCTCGGGGCTGCTTCCCCGCGTCGTGTCCTGGGGCACACGCCGGAGCAGTCAGGGCTGGCGTCTGCCTTGCTCCTTTCGAGAGACGAAACCCAGCAGCTCCCAGGGGCTTCAACCCGCCTCGCTGGAAGGACCCATCTTTCTCCGCTTGCAGGAGCTCTAGTCCGCTGGGGCCTGTCCAGCAACGGAGGCCGAGATGGGTGCTTCACCCAAAGGGATCGAAGAAAAGGGTTGGTAAGAAATGGACCTCGAACCAAAGCAGAGGCTGGTTGAGTCTGAGCCATTCAAAAGCGTCTTTTTAGGTCCGTTTCTTTGTCACCCTTCCTAACTCCAGTCCTGCTCCTTGTCCGCGTCGCCTAGGTCCTCTTGTTAAGAAACCGGTTTGACTTTTTCACCTAAATCCGAGGTTTGCAACCTCTTCATTTGCGGGCCCCTAAAGAATTCTGAACGGAGATGCGGACTCCTTTGGAAATCCCAGACATCGTCTGTGGCCCACCCCCACCCCCAGGCGTCCACGGACCACAGGTTGAAAACCACTGATCTCAGCCCACCTGGGGCTGCGTTTGAACAGAAGCGATGACGAACTGCCGGTACCGGGGCGAGCTGCTGGATCTCTTTAAAGGAGCAAACAAAGCGGATTGCGTCTCTGACTGGCTCGGAAAAGGTCCGGACGTTGCAGCACTGGGGAAATCCGGGACTGGGAGGCGTGGGTTGGGGTCACCTGTGCAAGCAGCAGCCACGGAGGGGAGGGGACGAGGAGCAGAGACACTTGAGGGACTGCAGGCTGCAGGCATCTGGGCTGACGTAGAGCATTTTAAGGCACCCATGGTTACAGGGCAGGCAGTGACCCCTTACTGGTCCATTTTGCACCCCAGAAGACTCCCCCTGAGAGCAATCAGGTCTCCTCTCAGCCTGCATTATCCCAGGCTAAACAAACCAAGCTCTCTCTCTCATAAGACCGGGTCCCCATGTCTCTGATCAGCCCAGAAGCCCTGCTCTGCACCTGGCCCACTTTGAATTCATCTGCCTTGAAGGTGGGGGACCACAGTATGCAAGGAAAGGTCTTACCAGGACAAAGGCATTAAAACTTCCCTCTCTCCCCTGGACATGTCTCATCCCCACTTGCTTCCCATGACAAATGACCTCCCCCCCAACCGCACGCTTGCCCCAGGGTCTTCAGAAATCTCCTGGCTTTTCCCCGAGGCCGGGAATAGCAGCCCCTCGGAGGTTTGGGGTTTGACCCAGGTGCTTCCCTGCGCCTGCAAATCCGACCCGCCGGCGGCGGTACGTACTGGAGGGCGTGGACTCGGCGTTGCAGTCGTCGGTCTTGCAAATTTCCGACTGGATCTCCACGGCCACCGTGGCCCCGAAGTAAAAAGCCAGGAAGCCCGTGAGGTTCTGGCGGGAGTTGGCGCAGGACTGGTACGTGCCCGAGTTCTCCGCGCCTGTTGGAAAGGCAGGGAGGCGAGAAGGGGACGTCACGCGCCGGTTACACCGACGGAGCCACCGCTAGATATTGGCACGAGCAGATCCTCACAGGCAGGTCTCCCACAGCCAGGTGAGGGCGCTAACCACCGGGCAACACAGCCAACTTCTCCCCATTCCGCTCGCCACCCCCAACAGAGCAGCTCCGAGAGCAGAGATTAGATGGGCCTGGGGGTCTCCCTTGTTTCTTTCCCAATGAGAAATGCCTGGCCTGACTTGGGATAGCACCTCTAGGGGAGAGATTGTCCCAGGCAGAGACAGGGGCCTCCCGCCCAAGGCCCCGACCTAGGAGAGTCGGGCGCCCCTGCGGATTGGGCCCTGAACCCCAGCCTTTCCCTCTGTATTTTTTTCCTTGGCTTCTCACTCAGCAGGATGGCCACTGAGCCGTGGCTCATTCCAGGATGCACCCCCCTCCCCTTGCCACCTTATAACCATCACCAGCCGTCTCTGTAGGAACGCAGGGCTGGAAGCAGTGGGGGGTCCGTCCCGTGGTGCCCTCCTTGCTAGGCTCAATTCCAGGGCCCAGACTGGCATTGCCCCTCCAAACCATGGTGGGGGGTGGCATCATCCCACCGGGCGGGGCTGCCGTCCCTGGGCCATCACGCTGAGCGGGATGGGCACTTCCCTTTGGCTGTCATATCATCCCTGGGGACAAGAAACTGAGTGCCCAGGTCTGGGGGGCCCCTCGCTGCCGGGGCCCCCCCTGTGATCACCTGGCGAGTGCCCCATGCCACCGCTAGTTGGAAGGGACCTCGAAAGGGCATCCAGTCCAGCACCCGGCGCTGAGGGCAGACCAAGGCGACCGAGACCAGCCCTGGCGGGCGTTCGTCCAAGCTGGTCGGAAAACGTCCGCTGATGGGGACCCCACGACCGCCCTTGGGAGCCGATTCCAGCCCACCCACCCCCCTCTCTCCCCGCTGCCTTTCAGGGCTGGATTCCTCTGGCTGCATTCAGACACACGCCAGCTCGGAAGCCGCGTGGCCAACGCGCCCAAGCGCAGGGTTCCCGCCGCACGGGCGCATCCCGCAGCCGCCGCGAGGGGACTCACCGAGCGTGTTGTGCTCTCGAACGATGATGCAGGCGTCCTGGGGCGGGGAGCAGGTCTGGGGGGCCGGGTGGCAGCTTTGTCCAGTTTTGCAATAGAAACAGGCCAGCGGCGTCCCTGAAAAGAGAGATGGGGTGGGAGGGGGCCGGGGGGGAGAAACTCATCTTTGTACCCAACCAACATCTGGCTTCCCAATTTTGGGGAGACTCTTATCCTTCCTGGGCCCTGTCCACGCTACAGCCGTTATAGCAGCACGGCTCCCGGTGCCGCGGCGTGGATGCTTCCTACCTTGGAAGAAGGGGCTGTGACAAAGTGGGCACGTTCCACCACGTTTTTATGAAGCCGATGCGTGCCTCAGTTTCCCCCGGACTTGGCACTGCTACCCAGTGGCCCGGGGGAAAGGGCTGAGTGTGCAAAAGCCCTTGTAAGTGTGCAATAGCCCCGCTCACCTACAGCCACCCTAGCTCAAGGGGATGCTGTTCCATCCCCGGGCTGAGGAGCGGAGCAAACCACCAAGGGGCTGCGACGTCTTCTGCGTTCCCCCAATAATAACCTGCAAATGTTACCCCAATGGGTCCCGACGGCGGCGGAAAATTTCCCATCCCGGCTATTCGTGGATGGCAAATGGACCTTGGCAAAGGGCTGAATATTCTGACGTCATCTCCCGCTCCCCCGATTGCCTGGGGGCCCAGATGACCCAGCCGCCCCAGAAACCGAGGCCAGGGGCAGACAGGAAAGCAGAGGACGGAGCAGTTCTTACAAAACAGGGGTGCATCGACGTAGCTTTCACCATCATCGGCAGCCGTTTGCTTCGGGCCCCTTTCCCCGTGAGGTCTCCGTGCACCGGTCTCTTCACAGAGGCTCTGACCGGTGCCCGCACGTGGCACCGTCTTGCCCCAGGAGCCGTGGGTCAGACCCAGCTCTGGCGCCCTCTCTAGGGCTTGCGGCTAAGTGACCCCTTCTGCTGTGTGTCACCTCTTGCCCCCCGGCCCTCCTGGAGTGCGTGGGGTCCGACTCATATAGCCTTCGGGCTCCGCCCACTGCCCGCAGCTTCGGCAGTGATTGGTGGTTGATCAGAGCCAGCTGGGCCTCACCTCCTCCTGATTGGCTGGGTTTGTTCCCCACCCTCAGCCCATTGGGTAGCGGGGGGCGTTATTTTGTCTTTGTTTTTCCCCGCCCACATGACAGTGCACTCTGCCACACCCCACCCACAGCCGAAACGCTGAACGGCCGGAAACGGAATTGATTTCGGGGGCCAAAAATGGTCATATTCGAAGCCAGAAATGGCACCTGGTGCATCATGGGAGGTGAAATTCAGTTGTCTCCTGCTCCCATTCTCCTGCCTGGGCTACAGGTCTCATGATGCACCCAGCTCCCAGCCCCCCTGCCCTAACTACTAGACCCCATTCCTCTCCCAGAGCCAAAGAGAGAACCCAGCCCCCCTGGCCTAACCACTAGGCCCCACTCCCTTCCCAGAGCCAGAGAGAGAACCCAGGAATCCTGGCTCCCAGCCCCGCTGCCCTAACCACTAGGCCCCACTCCCCTCTGAGACCTGAGAATAGAACCCAGGAGTCCTGCCCTGCCCTAACTACTAGACCCCATTCCCCTCCCAGAGCCAGAGAGAGAACCCAGGAGTCCTGGCTCCCAGCCCCCCTGCCCTAACCACTAGACCCCACTCCCCTCCCAGAGCCAGAGAGAGAACCCAGGAATCCTGGCTCTCAGCCCCCCTGCCCTAACCACTAGACCCCACTCCCCTCTGAGACCTGAGAATAGAACCCAGGAGTCCGGCCCTGCCCTAACTACAAGACTCCATTCCCCTCCCAGAGCCAGAGAGAGAACCCAGGAGTCCTGGCTCCTAGACCCCCTTCTCTAACCCACTAAACCCCATTCCTGTCCTACAGTGGGGCGGGGGGAGAACCCAGGAGTCCTGTCTCCCAACTGGCCCTTCTCTAACCACTAGACCCTACTTCCCATCCAGATCCAGGACTAGAACCCAGAAATCCTGGCCCCCTCTCTCCTTCCAGAGCTGGGGAGAGAACCCAGGAGTCCTGGCTCCCAGCCCGCCCGGCTCTAACCAATAGACCCACCTCCCCTCCTAGAAGGAGCACAAGGTCCCTGAACTACAGCTCCCACGAGGCACCGTGGCAGCGTTTCTGGATTGAAATTTTGTATGTTTCGATTTTCCACGGACAGCTTGAAATGTTTGCTGGGGGAACCCCCTTCCGCCTGCCCATTTTCCAACCGACCTGGGGTTCGGGGGTGTCTCATCCGCAGAACACAGGGCGCTCCGCTAGAGGGCTCACAGGCTCTTTAAAATGGGACCACCCCCCTCCTGCATGCTACGGGGTGGCCCCCCACAGGCTGTCACCCCCACCGCCGGCGACTCACCCGTTCCGTTCTGAGCAGCCGCGGTCGCCTGGAGAGCGGCGAGGACACAGAAGGTGAGGAGCGCTTTCGTCATGACGGGGGAGAGCACGGGGTCGTGATCGGCGCTGAGTGGGGCCTGCAGGACAGCAAGGGCCGACAGGCCAGGTGGTTAGCGGGCAGGGGCCAGGGCTGGGAGCCAGGGCTCCTGGGTTCTAGCCCCGTCTCAGCCACGGACCTGTTGCGTGGGAGCTAGGACCGATCAGGTCTTTGAGCCTCGGGGGTTTGAACCTGAGAGTTTGAATGTGGCCGGGACTAGAAAGAAAATGAAACGAGTTAAGTCCACTAGGAGATATGTCAGCATGGCCAGAGTGGGTCAGAGCAAAGATTCATCCAGCCCAGAGTCCTGTGTCTGGCCCTGGCCGGTGCCAGGTGCTTCAGAGGGAATGAACAGGGCAATTATCAAGTGATCCAGCCCCTGGTGTCCGGCCCCAGCTTCCGGCGTCGGAGGCTCAGGGACACCCAGGGCAGGGGGATGCGTCCCTGACCAGCTCCAGGAACTGATCTCTTCTGAACCCAGTTATACGTCTGGGTTTCACAACATCCCCATGGGCACCATTTAGGGATGACAAGGGGGGCTTCCATCCCCCCACCCCCCCCGAGTTTCCTACCACAGCGGGGTGCAAACAGGAAAACGAACCGCTGCTCCAGGCTCTCACCGGAGGAAGCCGCAGCCCTTAGCTGAGTCTGAGTGGAGCTGTCTGCATGGCTCTGTCCGCCCCCACCCTGAGCAGAGCCCCCTCCGGCTGGGCGGCTGAGAGCCTGGCACCAGAGGGCACTCAAAGCCCTTCCTGCGGGGAAATAGCTCCTCGTTCCCCCGCTGGTGGGATGGGAGCCAGGGGAGGGCAAGTCCTGGCCAGCCTTGGCCCAGAGAAGGGACCTGGTGCGTGCTGATCTCCACGAGTCTCCCTCACAAAGCCGGGCCGTTTTATTTCCACTGTCACCGTCGGTGCTGCCCTGAGACGTTCAGTCTCTTATGATGGAAACCAGAGGACGTTATTGTCCGTACCTCAGCGTCTCCATCAGCAAATACAAATGGTTTCTTTCTTCAATTATTCTACGGACCCAGGGACTTTTTCACAGTTCCTGGCTGGCTCTTAATCCTACCAGATTGTTACAGCCTGGGAATAGATCTCTTTCTTAACTTCCTTAATATCTGAGTGCGCCCTAGATATGACATTGCTTAGAGGGCAAATTTTCTTGGTAACATTTAACACGTCTCGTGTCAGATTGTATTTTCATTATGGCACGTTGAGAATCATCCAGTTGGGTCACTGGTACATACTCAGGATTCCTACAGTATATTATAAAACTGAACAGTTTCCAGAGGCTGCAACAGGCTTTTAGATCAGTCCTTTGTAAATACAAGTTCAATTTATGCATTCGTTTTTATGATTTGAATCTTTACACCTTGAGTTCCTTGAACTGGAGGGTGTTTCATTTGTGCTGGAGAATGCATTGTATAAATATATTACAATGTTTAAGACTTTATTTCTAGTTACTGAGTAACTTAATAAGAAAAGAAAACACATCGCCATTGTAAAAAGCGATGGACTTCAGAAAAGCAGGCTTTGACAACCTCAGGGAATTGATGGGCAGGATCCCCTGGGAGAATAACAGGAGGGGGAAAGGAGTCCAGGAGAGCTGGCTGTATTTTAAAGAATCCTTATTGAGGTTACAGGGACAAACCATCCTGATGTGTCGAAAGAATAGTTAATATGGCAGGCGACCAGCTTGGCTTAACAGTGAAATCCTTGCTGATCTTAAACACAAAAAAGTAGCTTACAAGAAGTGGAAGATTGGACAAATGACCAGGGAAGAATATAAAAATATTGTTTGGGCATGCAGGAGTGAAATCAGGAGGGCCAAATCACACCTGGAGTTGCAGCTAGCAAGGGATGCTAAGAGTAACAAGAGGGGTTTCTTCAGGTATGTTAGCAACAAGAAGAAAGTCAAGGAAAGTGTGGGCCCCTTACTGAGTGAGGGAGGCAACCTAGTGACAGAGGATGTGGAAAAAGCTAATGTACTCAATGCTTTTTTTGACTCTGTCTTCACTAACAAGGTCAGCTCCCAGACTGCTGCACTGGGCAACACAGCATGGGGAGGAGGTGACCAGCCCTCTGTGGAGAAAGAAGTGGTTCGGGACTATTCAGAAAAGCTGGACGTGCACAAGTCCACGGGGCCGGATGAGTTGCATCCGAGAGTGCTAAAGGAGTTGGCGGATGTGATTGCAGAGCCATTGGCCATTATCTTTGAAACCTCATGGCGATCGGGGGAGGTCCCGGACGACTGGAAAAAGGCTAATGTAGTGCCCATCTTTAAAAAAGGGAAGAAGGAGGACCCTGGGAACTACAGGCCGGTCAGCCTCACCTCAGTCCCTGGAAAAATCATGGAGCAGGTCCTCAAGGAATCAATTCTGAAGCACTTAGAGGAGAGGAAAGTGATCAGGAACAGTCAGCATGGATTCACCAAGGGCAAGTCATGCCTGACTAATCTAATTGCCTTCTATGACGAGATAACTGGCTCTGTGGATGAGGGGAAAGCAGTGAACGTGTTGTTCCTTGATTTTAGCAAAGCTTTTGACTCTCCACAGTATTCTTGCCAGCAAGTTAAAGAAGTATGGGCTGGATGAATGGACGATAAGGTGCATAGAAAGTTGGCTAGATTGTCGGGCTTAATGGGTAGCGATCAATGGCTCCATGTCTAGTTGGCAGCCGGTATCAAGTGGAGTGCCTCAAGGTTCAGTCCTGGGGCCGGTTTTGTTCAATATCTTCATAAATGATCTGGAGGATGGTGTGGATTGCACCCTCAGCAAGTTTGCAGATGACACTAAACTGGGAGGAGAGGTAGATACGCTGGAGGGTAGGGATAGGATAAAGAGTGTGACAAAGTTTCTGCTCTACCTTGGTGGGTCTTGCGCTTATTGGTGGATTTGCTCGCCTTGGAGCTTCATGGCAGCCCTCAGCTTGGCCGTTTTTCTGAACCCACAGTCCAGATCGACTCCTCCTGTGTCTGACCAGGAGTTGGGGGGATTTGGGGGGAACCCGGGTCCGCCCTCTACTCCGGGTTCCAGCCCAGGGGCCTGTGGAATGCAGCTGTCTAGAGAGCCTCCTGGAACAGCTGTGCGACAGCTACAACTCCCTGGGCTACTTCCCCATGGCCTCCTCCCAACACCTTCTTTATCCTCACCGTAGGACCTTCCTCCTGGTGTCTGATAACGCTTGTACTCCTCAGTCCTCCAACAGTCCGCGTTCTCACTCTCAGCTCCTAGTGCCTCTTGCTCCCAGCTCCTCACACGCACACCACAAACAGAAGTGAGCTCCTTTTTAAAACCCAGGTGCCCTGATTAGCCTGCCTTAATTGATTCTAGCAGCTTCTTGATTGGCTGCAGGTGTTCTAATCAGTCTGTCTGTCTTAATTGTCTCCAGAAGGTTCCTGATTGTTCTGGAACCTTCCCTGTTACCTTACCCAGGGAAAAGGGACCTGCTTAGCCTGGGGCTAATATATCTGCCTTCTATTACTTTCCTGTAGCCTTCTGGCCCGACCCTGTCACAAGAGGGACCTAGACAAATTAGAGGATTGGGCCAAAAGAAATCTGATGAGGTTCAATAAGGATAAGTGCAGGGTCCTGCACTTAGGACGGAAGAATCCAATGCACCGTTACAGACTAGGGACCGAATGGCTAGGCAGCAGTTCTGCGGAAAAGGACCTAGGGGTGACAGTGGACGAGAAGCTGGATATGAGTCAGCAGTGTGCCCTTGTTGCCAAGAAGGCTAACGGCATTTTGGGCTGTATAAGTAGGGGCATTGCCAGCAGATCGAGGGACGTGATCGTTCCCCTCTATTCCGCATTGGTGAGGCCTCATCTGGAGTACTGTGTCCAGTTTGGGGCCCCACACTACAAGAAGGATGTGGAAAAATTGGAAAGAGTCCAGCAGAGGGCAACAAAAATGATTAGGGGTCTGGAACACATGACTTATGAGGAGAGGCTGAGGGAACTGGGATTGTTTAGTCTGCGGAAGAGAAGAATGAGGGGGGATTTGATATCAGCCTTCAACTACCTGAAAGGGGGTTCCAAAGAGGATGGATCTAGACTGTTCTCAGTGGTAGCAGATGACAGAACAAGGAGTAATGGTCTCAAGTTGCAGTGGGGGAGATTTAGGTTGGATATTAGGAAAAACTTTTTCACTAGGAGAGTGGTGAAACACTGGAATGCGTTACCTAGGGAGGTGGTGGAATCTTCTTCCTTTGAGGTTTTTAAGGTCAGGCTTGACAGAGCCCTGGCTGGAATGATTTAGTTGGGGTTGGTCCTGCTTTGAGCAGGGCGTTGGACTAGAACCTCCTGACGTCCCTTCCAACCCTGAGATTCTATGATTCTATGATATTCTATGATAACATTTTTATCTACTGGAAATACACCTACAGGTTTCTTAGAGCTGATGGTAAGCCCGTGTTGGCCAATCTATTGTAAAATTTTCTTTCCAATTATCACCTGAAAAGCTTTTTGTTCTTCCTTTTTTTTAAAGCTAGTGCCAAAACGAACTTCTCTAATTTATTAGTTATTCCACCTTTTAGAAGAATATTTGAGGGGAAACTCAAGTACTTTAGACTCAACTTTTTCGTGAGAAATGAGATACACAAATTAAAAGGGCGTATATTTATTTGCTTATAATTTTCCAAAAGGCAATATAAATTAAATTTTAAAAGTATGTGGGTGTTTTAGAGTGATTGGTGTCACGTGGTAAGGACAATGATACTGAGCAAATATGCTGCAAGGATTTTATTTGCCAGTTAAAGTTGTTAGTTTTTGTATTAAGGCTCCAAAGCTGATATTGCAAAGTAATGCATATCAGAAAACATAATCCCAACTACATATATAAAATAATGGGGTCTAAATTAGCTGTTACCGCCAAAGAAAGAGATCTGGGAGTCACTGTGGAGAGTTCTCTGAAAACATCCACCCAATGGGCAGCAACTGTCAAAAAAGCGAAGAGAATTTTGGGAATGACTAGGAAAGGGACCAATAACAGAACAGAAAATAACATCTTGGATCTATATAAATCCATGGGAAGCCCACACGTGGAATATCGTGTGCAGATCTGGTCAGCCCATCGCAAAAAAGAGCTATCGGAATTGGAAAAGGTACCAAAAAGGGCAACAAACATGATGAGGCGGATGGAACGGCTGTCGTATGAGGAGAGATTAGAAAGACAGGGACCGTTCAGCTTGGAGAGGAGACGACTGAGCGGGGATATGAGAGAGGACCGTAAAATGTTTTCGGAGATAGTGGCAATAGTGAATAAGGCAGTGTTATTTACTCCTTCTCATAACAGAAGAACTAGGGGTCACCCTGTGAAATTACTAAACAAAAGGAAGTATAACTTCACACAGCACCCAGTCAGCCTGTGGAACTCCTTGCCAGAGGACGTTGTGAAGGCCAAGACTAGAACAGGGTTCAAAAAATAACTAGATCAGTTCCTGGAGGATAGGTCCAGCCATGGCTATTAGCCAGGATGGGCAGGGATGCAACCCCTGCTCTGAGTGTCCCTAGCCTGTTTGCTAGAAGCTGGGAGTGGATGACGGGATGGGTCACTCGATGAACCCCTGTTCTGTTCATTCCCTCTGATGCACCTGGCATTGTCTGCTGGGAGTAGCCAGGATACTGGGCTAGATGGACCATTGGTCTGACCCAGTCTGGCCGTTATTATTGTCTTATGATCCCACAAGGCTTGGGGGTGGGAATATCTTGCTGTATTATCTCCTGATTGTTCTAAATTTACACAAAAATGTAAAATGGGGCTTTCACTGGGGTTTGTATCTCTATTTCTCTTCCTTCATATAGGAATTAGATACAGTGCGCCCGCCACCTGATTCTAAGTTATTATCTGCCAAAAAACTAGAGTTTTCAGCTGCCTACATAGCTCCTGGAATGATGGTTCAAGGTTTCCCCCAATCTGAAATGGTGCCCCTGGCCCTGGCAGCGAGTGTCACAGGCTGGCTGTACACTGTGGGAAGTAGCACGTCCTTATGTTTCTTTGAAACCTGCTGCCTCGTCATTTCATCGGGTGACCCCTGTGTGATGAGAAGGAGTAAACAACACTTCCCTAGTCACTTTCTCTGCACCAGTCAGGATTTTACAGACCTCTCTCCCATCCCCCCTTGGCCGACTCTTTTCCAAGCTGAAAAGTCCCACTCTTATGAATCTCTCCTCATAGGGCAGCCGTTCCATCCCCCTCATCATTTTTGTTGCCCTTCTCTGCACCTTTTCCAATTCCAATAGATCTTTCTGAGACGGGGCGACCGCATCCGCACGCAGTGTTCAAGATGTAGGCGTACCATGGGTTTAGCTAGAGGCAACACGATATTTTCAGTCTCATTATCTGTCCCTGTCTTAATGATTCCCAGCGTTCTGTTCGCTTTTTTGGCTGCTGCTGCACATTGAGTGGATGTTTTCAGAGAACTATCCACGCTGACTCCAACATCTCTTTCTTGAGTGGGACCATCTAATTTAGTCCCCATCACTGTATATGCAGAGTTGGGATTATGTTTTCCAATGTGCATCACTTTGCATTTATCAACCTTACATTTCCTCTGCCATTTTGTTGCCCAGTTTGGTGAGATCCCTCTGTAGCTCTTCGCACGCAGCTTTGGGCTTAACTCTCTTGAGTAATTTTGTATCATCTGCAAACTTGGTCACCTCACAGGGTTTTCCAGATCAGAGAATCATAGAAGATCAGGGCTGGAAGGGACCTCAGGAGGTTCTAGTCCAGGACTAACCCCAACTAAATCATCCCAACCAGAGCTTGGTCAAGCCTGACCTTAAAAACTTCTAAGGAAGGAGATTCCACCACCTCCCTAAGTAACGCATCAGTGTTTCACCACCCTTCTAGTGAAATAGTGTTTCCTAATATCCCACCTAGACCTCCCCCACTGCAACTTGAGACCATTACTCCTCATTCTCAAAAAGAAAAGGAGTACTTGTGGCACCTTAGAGACTAACCAATTTATTTGAGCATGAGCTTTCGTCTGTCATCAGCTACCACTGAGAACAGTCTAGATCCATCCTCTTTGGAAACCCCTTTCAGGTAGTTGAAGGCTGATATCAAATCCCCCCTCATTCTTCTCTTCCGCAGACTAAACAATCCCAGTTCCCTCAGCCTCTCCTCATAAGTCATGTGTTCCAGACCCCTAATCATTTTTGTTGCCCTCTGCTGGACTCTTTCCAATTTTTCCACATCCTTCTTGTAGCGTGGGGCCCCAAACTGGACACAGTACTCCAGATGAGGCCTCACCAATGCGGAATAGAGGGGAACGATCACGTCCCTCGATCTGCTGGCAATGCCCCTACTTATACAGCCCAAAATGCCGTTAGCCTTCTTGGCAACAAGGGCACACTGCTGACTCATATCCAGCTTCTCGTCCACTGTCACCCCTAGGTCCTTTTCCGCAGAACTGCTGCCTAGCCATTCGGTCCCTAGTCTGTAGCTGTGCATTGGGTTCTTCCATCCTAAGTGCAGGACCCTGCACTTATCCTTATTGAACCTCATCAGATTTCTTTTGGCCCAATCCTCCAATTTGTCTAGGTCCCCCTGTACCCTATCCCTGCCCTCCAGCGTATCTACCACTCCTCCCAGTTTAGTATCATCCGCAAACTTGCTGAGGTGCAATCCACACCATCCTCCAGATCATTTATGAAGATACTGAACAAAACTGGCCCGAGGACCGACCCTTGGGGCACTCCACTTGATACCGGCTGCCAGCTAGACATGGAGCCGATGATCATTCCCCATTGAGCCCGACGATCTAGCCATGTAAGGCCATGTTGAGCAGAACCAATGGGACTCAGAACACCCACATTCTATTCCCGGCTCAGACACCCTCTTGAGTCATATCATTGCTCCATGCCTCGGTTTCCCCCATCTGCTAAGTAGGGAGACTGATCCTTCCTGAGTCTAGCTAGAGTGCAAGCATGGGGACTGCCTGTCATGACCCGCTTATGCAGCTGCTGATCTCGGTCAGGGTCTGCACAGCGCCTTTTACAAAGGGGCCCTGATCTCGGCTGGGATCTGTGCAGCGCCCGGCACAACAGAGACAATAGCGGGGTCTGTGCACTGCCCGGAACAAGAGGAACCCTGATCTTCCACTGCAACATCTTTGGGGGATGGCCGCTCCCAGACGCCCATCGCTAACCCGAGCCACCGGCTGCTACCGCAGAATTAAGAATAATAAACGTACCTTTTGTGATCGTGGGCTTCAGCGGACCGCCGCGTGTCCCGCTCCGAAGTCTCAGTTACCAGCTGTGGCCACAGCCCTCACCCTTACTTCCTTTCGAGCAGAAGTAAAGGCTGGTTCAGACAGAGAACGGAAGTGGCGAGAGAAAGAACACGCAGCAGCAAACCTCAGGATCCTGGTTACTGCTTGGTGCTGGCAGCGTAACTAAGGGAATCAAAATAATGACTGAAATGTGTGGGGAGCAGCTGATGCCCTGGGCAGCCCCGTGGCAGGTGTGGCCCTGGGTGGTTCTGAAGATGGACAATGCTCTGGGCCTAACACACAGGGGAGACACCGAAGGCGAGATAGAGCTTGATTTTCGTTCGGTTTTTGACATCCCCATGGGCAGGCCAGGGAAATGAGGGCTCAAAGAAATCAGCACGAGATGGGTACACAACTGGTGCAAAGACCCTCCTCAAAAAGTAGCGAGCAGCGGTCAGACTGGGAGCCAGTCTGGTCCCGGGGCCAGGCCTGGGGCCGGTACTCTTCCATATGTTTATGAGTGACTCGGGTAGCGGAGTGGGGAGCATGTCTCTGAGATCCGCAGCTGATCCCACGCCGGGAGGGGTTGCAAGCCCTTTGGAGGGCAGGTTGAGAGTTCGAAACGGCCTGGACAAGTTGGAGAATTGGTCTGAAATCAACAGGAGGAAATTCCGTTGAGAGAAGAGCGAAGAACGTCACTTAAAAAGGGAGAACCCAGTGCACAGCTACAAACTGGGGGATCACTGTACAGCTGGGAAGAGTCTGGGGGCCAAAGAGGGTCACAAATTGAACCTGAGCCACAAAGCCAGACTACAGTAGCGTCCTGGGGTGCATTCACAGGAGTGTCGTCGGTCAGACGCAGGAGGTCACTGTCCTGCTCTGCTCGGCACTGGAGAGGCTCCAGCTGGAGACCTGGGTCCACCCTGGGCACTGTGCTGTAGGAAAGATGGGGACAAACTGGAGAGTCCAGAGGAAAGATCGTCCCTCGGACCCCCATCACACCGGGAGCTGCACAGACCCTGACCGATTTAGGGGCTCCCCTTGTGCCAGGCGGGACAGACCACTTGACCAAGATCAAAGCACTCGTTGTGCCAAGACTGGGCAAATGGAAGACGTCACACCTCGGGCCTGTAACAAAAGCTAGTGAGCAGGGTGGAAACTGGGCCCAGACGCAGGCGGGGGGCTTTAATAAATGGAGTTTCCCTGACAAAAACGCACAGGTTGGAACACACACTCCCCCGAAAGGAAATTGAGACCAAGAACTCTTGAGTTTGTCAAGGGACAGGGAGTTGGGTGTGTTCTTGTCCCGTGACTCGGCTGGGAAGCCCGTCTAGCTTAGGTGTATTTAGTACACTAGCTGTCGCATGGACCTTGCTAACGCGCACTAAAAGTTTCCTCCTGCACTTTGATCTCCTCCCATTGCAAAGCAGGTATTCGTGTCCACATAGACCAGCCCTTAGTTTGGAGCGAAGTGTATTTCAGATGCATGGAAGCATCCGTGTCGGCTGTTTGTTGTTTGGAAATCGGTTTCTCAGCCGCTTTGTTCTATTTGCTAATAAACCTCCTTGTTTTAAGAAGGCTCGTTACGGGATAGCAGTGATCGCAGCTTCCTGGAAGAGAGAGACGCAGGGCTGTGTGGGAACGGGAATTGCCAATTTGTGGGGAAATTGTGATGTTTGTGTTTCTTTACAAATCTGAATGCAAATCATTAATGTCAACGCTTCCTGCTAGATGGGTATTTGGGGGAAAAAACATTCGTTGTGGGTCAATCGAAGCATTTGGTTTCGATTTTGATGTTTTAAAATGGTTTTTACACAATTTTAAAACAAAACAGATCCAAATGCTTGACAAAGAAATGAAAAATCAAAACGTTCCCTCCCAAAAAAGTCGAAGCTGCGACCATAGTGCATTTGCTTTCCAGCTTCCCCCCCAAATGAAATTTCATCAAAATCGACACAGTCCCATGGGGAATTTCGGTGTCGCTGAAATGGTGTTTTCCAGCAGAAGAACATTCCCACCAGCTCTAAAGAGGTGCCTAGTTGGACCAGGCCAGGAATAAATGGTTGGGACACAGGAGTGGGGCGCCCACACTTGGTCTAAGAGTCGGAGAATTGCAAGATTCCACTGTAAGCCAGAGAGAGGCACGAGACCAGATATCTGGGGGAAGACCGAGGATCCCACTCCTCCCACCAATCTAAGTGGGAAGTGTTTGGCGCTGTGGGGGAGGTATGAATGACCATAAACCAGCTCTAGGTGAGATATTATGCACAGACTAGAGGAAAATTGCTTCACACAGAGCTGGTGTGGTTTCAGTGAAGCGGTATATTAGCCCATGGAATATATGCGCTCTCCAGCTCCCTGCCTAGCACATTTGTTCTTTACATCGACTGATTCATACAGAAAGTGGGAAGCAGCAGGATGTGGTTTATTAAAAATACAATGCACCTCACAGTGACACTAAGGGAAGCTACAGCAGTGACAACAGACCAGAAGTCAACACCCAATGGGGTGTAGCTTTATGGATCATTTCATTTACAATAGTCAAAAAAACAGGAAAACAGTCTGGTAAAAGATTTCACCATTCAGGCACGGCCAATTCTTTCAATGTTTGATGATTTTCTTTCTCCACATTTGTCAAATAAAAAAATATTAGTTTCTAGCTCTTGTGACCATGAAGAACAGTTCAAAACTGAGGATCCAGGGTCCCATTCTGGCTGTTAATAAATAGAGGAGGGGTCAGAGAAGAGCCACGAGAATGATTAAAGGGTTGGAAAACCTGCCTTAGCGTGAGAGACTTCAGGAGTTCAATGCATTTCGTGTAACAAAGAGAAGGTGAAGGGGTGACTTGATCACAGTCTTTAAACGGGGGAAAGAAATTTGATCATGGGCTCTTCAATCCAGCAAAGGTCTAACACAATCCAATGGGTGCAAATTGAAGCCGGACAAATCCAGATGAGAATTAAGGCACAGATTTTTAACAGTGAGAGTAATTAACCAGTGGAACAGCTGGCCAACCCCCCTGGTGGATTCTCCATCCCTGGCGATTTTAAAAGCAAGAGAGGCTGTTTCTCTAGAAGATCTGCTCTTGTCCACATGGAAATTATTTCAGGGAAATCCGACGGCCCGTGTTAGGCAGGTCAGGTTAGGTGAGTGCAGCTGTCTCCCCTGGCCATAACATGGATGAAAATTGGAGGCTCGGGACAGTCTTTTCCAGTGGACATTTCCTGCAAAATTCCCCCCTAAAATTCTGCCCAACATCACGTCTTATCGCCCCGACTTCTGTTGGCGAGAGAGCTGGTCCAATCAAAGCTATTCCTTCCCCCACCTCATCTCGCTAACATCTGGGGATCACTGCGGCTGCAGCTATGCTGCAGACAAAATCACCACGACGGCTTTCCATCACCCACAGGTGCCGACGTTCTAGTTTCCTGGAGGGTGCTAGACGCCCCTCCACCCCAGGCCCTGCCACCACTCCACCCCTTCCCCCAAGGCCCCACCCTGCCTCTTCCCGCCCCTGCCCCGCCTCTTCCCACCCCCACCCCACCTCTTCCCACCCTTGCTCCGCCCCCTCCGCCAGCGCCCCCTGCAGGCCACTGAACGGGCGATCTTGGTGGGCGGGAGACCCTGGGAGGAGGGGAAGAAGCCGATCAGCGGGGCTGCCGCTGGGTGCTGAGCACCCACTCTTTTTCCAGCCCCGGAGCACCCACGGAGTCGGCACCTATGCGGTCACCATGTTTCCAGTCGGACAAACGGGGTTTGGTTTTCAGTCAGTGTAAATTTTCGCTAGCAACTCTGGTTCCAGAGGGTGGGATCCCCTCTGGGACCCTGCTTCTGCTCGGCTTCTCCGGAGCACGTGGTCCTGGTCCGGGAGGAAACTTCGTCCAGTTCTCTGGGGTCTAACAACCCCCCTTGGTTCGACTCCGGATGTCCCCCCTCCCCCCCCCCGGGGCACTGCTGTTTGACTGAGTTGCTCTGAGTCAGGCATTGGGCGGGGGTGCAGGGCACAGCACACACCCGAAGTGACGCAGCAAACCGCTTCCTCGAGGTGCGTTTCCTACACGTTGCATGGCTGGTCTGGGGACTGGCGTGGTCACGCTTCAGGAATCACCCCCTGTGCACGCCACCGGTGGGTCTGGGGGGAGACGGGGAAGCTGCAGGCTGAGGTGGGGTGGGGGGGGGGGTGCATTCTACTGGGGGGGGGGTGGGGGGGCTGCACACATGGCGGGTGAGTTTGAGCAAGAGAATCTGTGTTTCAAGTTGTACGGCCTCGTGAGGCCCACAGCCTGAGTGTGACTGTGTGTGTGGGGGGGTGTTTGTGTGTGGGTGTCCCTGCTGCCCCCTGCTGGAGTGGATGGGCCCTGCTGTGTGTGGGGGGGGGGGTTGTGTGTGGGTGTCCCTGCTGCCCCCTGCTGGAGTGGATGGGCCCTGCTGTGTGTGGGGGGGGGGGTTGTGTGTGGGTGTCCCTGCTGCCCCCTGCTGGAGTGGATGGGCCCTGCTGTGTGTGTGTGGGGGGGGGTTGTGTGTGGGTGTCCCTGCTGCCCCCTGCTGGAGTGGATGGGCCCTGCTGTGTGTGTGTGGGGGGTTGTGTGTGGGTGTCCCTGCTGCCCCCTGCTGGAGTGGATGGGCCCTGCTGTGTGTGGGGGGGGGGGTTGTGTGTGGGTGTCCCTGCTGCCCCCTGCTGGAGTGGATGGGCCCTGCTGTGTGTGGGGGAGTTTGTGTGTGGGGGGTGTCCCTGCTGCCCCCTGCTGGAGCGGATGGGCCCTGCTGTGTAAGGGGGGGATTTGTGGGGGGGGTGTCCCTGGTGCCCCCTGCTGGAGCGGATGACAACTGCTTTGTGTGTGTGTGTGTGTGTGTGCTGCCCCCTGCTGGAGGGGCTGAGCCTTGCTCCATGTCTCTGTCTGTCTGTGCTGCTACCCTTTCCTGACACCGCCCCCCCCCCCCCCACACACACACGTGTCCCTGTGAGCAGCGCGTCCTCACTCCCCGGCTTCCCTGCCCCGGAGTCCTCGTGGCCCAGCCCAGCCGCTCTGGCACCAGTAGACCCGGGAGTGGGGGGAGCTCAGGTCTGGGCTGGCAGGGGGCTGCGGGTCGGGAGTGAGGGGCACCGGTGGGGCTGGGGGATCTCAGGGCTGGGCTAGCAGGGGGCTGCGGGTCGGGAGTGAGGGGAACTGGCAGAACCCAGTTCTGTCCCCTGAGGCTCCATCCCTCTCCGTCACTTGGGCCCTGGATCTCCCTAGTGGCATCCCAGGTCACCGCAGCCCCATCACCCCTCATCATTTCTTCTCGCCATGTGCCCAAAATGGGAAGCTGGACTTTCCCGGCTGCTGGCTGCTTGCATATTTATTTGCAGTGGTGCATTCTCACCGTCCGCGAAAGCTCCACGCACAGGAGGTTAAACACACGCCGTTTGCATAATATTTAGCCCCGAGGCAATTTTCCCCGAGCATTTTCCTACTCTTTTGACAAGACTTCTTTGTAGCAGCGCTTTGGCATTCACAAGCCAATTGCAACTGGGGTCAAAACGCCCCCGGGCCTTGTTCTTCACAGAGGTCTGTCCCCATCTGGTTCACCAGCAACATGGCTGAGCCCTGTGGCAATTTCGCTTGGCCCAGAGCTCGGACCTGCCACGCTAGCCTTGCGCTGTCTCCAATGTACAACCAGCCACGTGTGGCAAACACAAAGTGAACTCCCCAAGACATTTCGTGCTGCAACAGCCTTCGGTCCGGGTGGCTTGACCCTCCTTTCGCAGCCCGTGCAGGAGCAGCCTTGAGTCAAGCCTGTGTTTTCTTAACCCAGGATGTTAGTTTGGTAAGAGCCGCCTTTGCCTTTAGCAGCATGACCTTCCGTAGTTTCAAACATGACATTTAACCACTTATTTAAAAAAAGAAAACACACCCATTCATTCAATCCACAATGGCTTCACCTGTCATCACAGGAAACCACCAACTGGTGAATAAACAGGAGAAAAAGAGAATCAAACCCAACTGTTTGTTCCTAGGTTAAAAACCTCGTTCCACCTGGTTTCTTGGAAGCCGCGTGTAACCGATTTGCTTTGCCTGCTTAGCCCAGACAAACTCAACACGCTCAAAGGCTTTTCCACAATCCTTTGTTTTAGCAAAGGGGGGGCCGTGTACAAGCCAACCAGTCAGGTGTATCCACTTATTAAGTCTTTCAATGCCCCAGGCCAAGTGACACAGAGTAGACCCACAGCTCAACCTACAGGTTTGTATATGGGGCGGACCCAGAGTTTGGTTGGGGGAATAAATGTTTCCACCTACCCAGAGATGGTGCGTTTGGTGCATTGGAAAGGGGGCTTCTCAATCCTAGTGAGGATAAGATGCTAATGAAACCCATGTTCCCTGTTATGACACCGCGGTCTGTATTTTATTTAACTCCCCACTGAAATTTCTCAATTTTTCCTCCAGTCCCACTCAAACAGTCAGAATCTGGCAATTTTAGTGCTGGCCACATCTTCCTCTCTGCCTTCGAGTCTCTCCAGTAAACCTGCTCCTAATCCAACCATTGGAGGCGACCTGCTTCTCACAGGCTGCCCATGATGCTCCCACGGGCCATTTGGTTTTTCCAGAAAATGTTGTGATGCCAAAGAAGACTCTTGTTGCTTTAAAGCCGCTGTGTCCACTAACAACGGCTCCCAGCCCTGGATTACATTCCTGGTGCTTTCCCAAAGGCTGCAGTGTGATGAAGCGGGACTGTTCTTAATGTTTCCTCTGAATAGTGTGGGGGTGCCTCAGTTTCCCCCATGCAGTTCTTAAGTGTCTAGGTGGTGTGGTAAGGGTGTATGATCATTGCAGAGCCCTAGAGGGCAGGGGTGTGCAGGGGTCTGGACACAGAGAATGGCCGACACCCTGTTTCCTGGCACCTGATGACCTGGGCCCTTCCCGCTGCAAGGTGAGAGCTAAAGGGTTGGAGAACAAAGGAATCCGGTGACCTCCTGGCCCGGGAAAGGGACAAAGCCCAGGGGAGGAGGGGCTGGAGGGAGTTTCAGTTTGGGGCTGGCTGGGGACATGGAGTGAAGTGCAGACGTGGTTGTCTGGCTCACTGCCCCCAAAATGGACCCAGCTGAGGGGTCCTGTTCTCTGCACCTGCAAGCTCTGTTTTAGACTATGTTCCTGTCGTCTAATAAACCTTCTGTTTTACTGGCTGGCTGATAGTCCCGTCTGACTGTGGAGTTGGGGGGCAGGACCCTCTGGCTTCCCCAGGACCCCGCCTGAGCGGACTCGCTGTGGGAAGTGCACGGAGGGGCAGAGGATGCTGAAGGCTCCGAGGTCAGACCCAGGAAGGTGGAAGCCGGGGGAGCTGTGTGTCCTGCAGACAGGCTGCTCCCAGAGAGGAGACTGCCCCAGAGTCCTGCCTGGCTTCGTAGGGAGCAGTTCCAGAGCATCGCCCGGGGACTCCGTGACACCTGCACCCAACTCCCCCACACTCCGTGACAACTGGTGGCAGAGGTGGGATCTACTGCACCCCGTGGACAGCACTTCCTGCAGTAAGTGACTGGGGAGCAGTAAAACGAAGGGGGATTGATGAGGACCAGGCGTGCTGAAGATTCAGAGAGAGACGGTTTCAGGGGGCGGTTAACCCCTGGGAATGTGTGACCAGAGAGAACGACTTTTACAGTAACAGGGTCCCCCGGGAGATTGCCGCGAGCGGTCCCAGGGGCGGAGGAGTCTGCAGCTCAACCTGGCAAAGAGGTGGTGACCTCGAGAAGGGCTGGCACACTAGGGGTTCTCCCTGGAAACCGTGGGGAGCTGAGAGCACACAGGCCTGTGAGTCCACAACAACTTGGGAAGGGCGGAGTGAGGGCCTGTCACCGTCTCCCGAAGAAGGACATTGTAACCCTGTGCAGGAAGAGAGGGTTGCGCATTGGAAAGTTCACCAAGGCACAGTTCATCGTGCAGCTGGAGGAGGATGACCGCTCTAAGGAGCAGATTCCTGACCCCAAATGGGGCTATAGCAGGATCTGGGAGCAGCTGGAGTGGGAGCCAGGCATCCCCAAGACTCCTGTCCCCGACCAGACGAGGGTCTTCACGATCGGGTTCCCCATCTGGGGATCGGAGACGGACGGGATTGGAGCTGAGTCCGAGAGAGCAAGAGGACTGTGGGAGACAGCGAGAGCCCGAGAAAGAGCGGCAGGAGACGCAGCAGCATGAACTGGCGATGGGGGAGCGGAGAGGCCTAGGGGACCTCCCCGGGGTGAGTGGGGATAGACCTTGGGGGGCCAGTTCTGCAGGGAACCTCGAGACTAAATTGCTGCCCCTGGTTAAGGAGCGGGGGATGTAGATGCCACCTCATGGCCTTTGAGCAGGCTGGAGATTTGAACCAGGGGGACCCTGCGGAAAAGCCCCGGTGTCTAGCTCCCTTGCTGGGTCCCAAGGCCATAGACTCCGTTAGCCAGATGTGTGGGGAGGTGGACAGGCTCCCACTCCTGACCCCAACCTATCTGTCTGTGTGGAGTTTCCTGGGGCCAGGCCCCTCGAACCCCCAGTGGGAGCGGAAGGGGATGGTCAATGGGGAGACATTCCTGGGGTGGCGAGATCCTGGGACAGAGAGAACTGGTGTCAGGCCCTGGGTGGTGCAGCCTCAGATGCCGAGGGGCTGTGTGAGCTGGGTGAGGGTCCCAGGGACGAAGCCCCTCACCCTGCCTATGGCCCAGATCCCTGTGCAGACCCAGGAGGGGTGGGGCTGGCTGGTCGTTGGGGTTCTCCAGGACACCAGCTGCGAGACCCTGTTGTGGGGTGACTGTGTCTCTTTGGGACAGGATCCAGGCCATGCTCCGGTCACTGCCGAGGGTTTGAATTTGAATCCAGGGAACCAGGGGGGCTCCCGCTGGCTCTGATGCAGTGAGGAAAGCAGGGAGCTCGCTGCCTACCCCCACTGGGACATCAAGGGCAGCGCTGAGCACAGGGGGAGCTGAGACCCCAGCTGAGTGGGGGGAGACACAGGCAGGGCAGGGGATCTGTGGGGAGTGGCAAGGTGCTGGGTAAGGAAAGTTTGGATGAGCCTAGGCAGCCTTGTGATCTGATGGCTTTGTCCAGTCAGCAGGGTGGGAAGGAGAGGAGAGTGGAAGAGGAGTGTCCCTGGCCCTTACCTGTTAGCTGGGTGGAGATTTGTGACAGGGAAGGAAACGTGCCCATGTCTGTCAGGGGTGTTGACTTGCCTGTGGAGGGAGCTACCCTGATCTCCAAGCAGTTGTCTGTGACCAGCCTTGTGTGCTGGGACCAGGGGAATGAGATCCCAAGCTGGGTGTCTGGGAAAGGAGAAAGTGTGTCCGGCTCTTCTTTGTCTGTGGAGCAGACAGAAGGGGCCTTGCAGCCTGTGATGGTTGAGGGTCGTGCAGTTGTCCCAGAGTTGGTTCTGGATTCAGCTAAAGCCCAGGAGGGGAAGGGTCCTAAGTTTGGGTCTGCTCGGGAGAATGGCCCTGTAACTAGGTCGCATTCAGTTAGGGTCTATGTAAAATCCCAGAGACCAGACAATTCTGGTGCTTGTATTTTGCCTGTTGCTAGTGTGTGGCTGGGAAAGGGTGTCGCAGCTCTGTCTAATCAGGGTGAGATCCTAGCCAGGGCACAAGGAGAGCAGAAAGGTGATGTGATTGTGTTACCTACTGAGGGTGTGGAAACCTGTCGCAAGAAGAAAGATTCCTGGACTCGTGTGTGGCAAAGGGAAGGAGAAGGCTTCTAGCCTTTTATCTAGGAAGTCTGTAAGTTTGCCTGAAAGGGGATTGTGTAGGAATCCGCCTGATGGGCCAGAGGTGATTCTGGATGTAAGGGAGACCCAGAAAGAGTCTGTTGTTGCTCAGGAAAGTGTTACTCTAGAGCAAGCCCTAGGGAAAGCGGGTAAGAGCAGAATTTCTGTGAGGGGTGAATTGTTGCATAGAAAAGCCCTCGGGAAAGGAATCCTCATGGAGTCTTTGCAAGCAGTTTACTGCAACTGAAGGGTGTGAAAGTGATTTAATCAAGAAAGGTTTCAGAGGAGCAGCCGTGTTAGTCTGTATTCGCAAAAAGAAATGGAGTACTTGTGGCAAATTGGTTAGTCTCTAAGGTGCCACAAGTACTCCTTTTCTTTTTAATCAAGAAAGTTTCAGTTACTAACAGCCAGAAATTTTCTGTTGTGAATGGATCCACTGACTGTCCTGTTGAAAGACCCAGTGTGGAGAGCTTTGAGAGGGTCTCAGATGAAGTGAAAGCTGTTAAGAAAGTTAAATGGTCCTATAACCAAGTGGCTGTGTTTGGCCAGTTTGTTGGGGAGAAGACCCAATCCCAGTTTGACCCCCTGGGGTTTTGGGGTGGCCAAAGGGCACGGGCCGCAGAAACCTTCCCACATGTGGCCTGCGAGTGCTATCGACCACCCCCGACCTAAGGGAGGGCGTGAAACTGGAAGGGCCTGGTGTAACTCCTACCAAGGAATGGGAGAGATGCTGGAGCATCCATGGGAACGTTGGTGGCTTCGAACTTCCCCAGGTCACCAGCTAAAGTGACCCCCCTCAGTTCGATCTCGAAGGGGGAAGTCGCCTTTCTGTGAGCAGCCTGTCTTCAGGACACACAGCTCACCCGGCTCCCACCTTCCTGGGTCTGACCTCGGAGCATTCAGCCTCCTCTGCCCCTCCGTGCACTTCCCACAGGCTCGCCTGCTCCATTCTCCCCTCTTGCGTAGGTAGCGCGCCATGTGTAACAGCCTCCTGGTATTTACCCACAGTACCCTTTGACTAAGGCTGCTAATCTGCGGATTGGAGGTAAGAGAGGACCCAGGGTGTGGGCTGAGCAACGTGGAAAGAGGAACTCTAGGAGCAGCTAGGTCTCAGGAGAAGGTCTGATCTGGACTTTATTAGGTTATCAATGAGTTTGGGGTTAAGAAAGCCAATCCAAGGGTATCTTTGGATTCTATTCAGTGTGTGAAGCGTCTCCCATGACCGGCTAGTCCACAGCCTCTGCCACAGCTCCTAGCATGATCCAGCCCTTTAACACCACTGGGAACTGCTCACGCTTTGAATTCTGAAGAGCTAGGAGTCAAATCCAGAGCCCAGGGCAAGGTGGGGCCTGTAATGAACAGCCTATGTTGCCACATCAGCTCGCTCGATCAGTGGGTCATTTATGGCCACTAGGCCCCTGCTCCATGAGAACCCCGTTTATTTAATGTTTAGCCTCCCCACGACCCAATGACAGGATATTAGCCTCACCGTTGGGCTGGGGAACTGGGATGCAAAGGCGCTGAATGATTCCCCGAGTGGCTGGGGCAGAGGAAATCCAGCCGCACGTTAGCAGCGCAAGGCCAAACCATCCGACCTCCCGTTGGAAACCCCAATGAACCTCAGAGGGCACGAAAGAGATCTGCACTGGACATTTATTGTTTGTGAAAAGTGGCTTTTCC
The DNA here is from genome assembly GCF_965152235.1 of Eretmochelys imbricata. Taxonomy (NCBI): domain Eukaryota; kingdom Metazoa; phylum Chordata; order Testudines; family Cheloniidae; genus Eretmochelys; species Eretmochelys imbricata. Next base: position 18,555,499 of record NC_135595.1, read on the forward strand.
CGCTTCTCCGAAACAGCTACGGGTCGGGAGTGAGGGGCACTGGCAGAGCTGGGAGGGGGAGCCTGGCCCCCGGGGTAGCCAGGGGCTGTGGGTCAGGAGTGAGGGGCAACAGCAGAGCTCAGGCAGGCTGAGTTCCTGGCACTCACAGCTGGCCCTGCCCAAGGGCAGGTTCTCCTACTTCGGAACGATCCCTGTTCTCTCCCCAGGGGGTTCGCTCCGGTTGCTGGCACCTGGGAAGATGTGAGAGATGCTGGGTTTGGGGTCCTGACTCCCAGGTCTGCTCTAACCCACCAGACCCCGCCTCTGTTCCCAGTGCCGGGGATAGAACCCAGGAGTCCTGGTCCCCAACCCCCCCATGCTTTCACCCACCTGCCCCACCCAGAGCTGGGGAGAAAACCCAAGAGTCCTTGCCCCCAGTTGCCCCTGCTTTAACCACTAGACCACACTCCCCTCCCAGAGCTAATCCCCAGGAGTCCTGGCTGCCCTCACGGGGAAGCTCCCGGCTGTACCTGAGCCACGACGTCTCTTACACACGATAAAAGTCACCAGCCGGGCCACACACACCAGAACTGCCAACGGCACACACATGGGGACAGCCAGGAACCCGGGGAACGGTCGGGCTGGGGAGAGAGAGGGAACCTGTAATAACCAGCCCCACGCCCCACCCCAGAGGTGGCTGCATCTCTCTGCCAGGTGAGGGGTCTCTGTATAACCAGCCCCCACATCCCACCCCAGAAGTGGCTGCATCTCAGCCTCTCTCATGCCCGCCGGCGGGTGACACTGACCGGAGAAGGAGACGCTCAGGGAGATGGCCTGGTTGTACCCGGGACCCTGCAGGCTGTACAGGGTCCTGGGTACAACCAGGCCGTCTCCCTGAGCATCTCCTTCTCCAGCATCGGTGCCCCTGAGCCCTGTGATGTGCAGGGAGCAGCCGGGCCCCACCGTCTCCCGCCCCGTGTGGGCCGGTCCGTAGAACTTCTGGGGGGTGGCGGACGGGGCGTAGCTGAGGATCCGGTTTGTGGCGTTGCTGGCTTCTGCCCCTCGTACCAGCTGCAGACCAGGAGGGTCTCGGGGACGCCCAGCACGACCAGGGTCATGTCCCCCCCCACGTCAAGGGACGCCGGCTCCCGCCTGATGGTGAGTCCGTCCCAGGCTCGTGCCGGCTGGAGGCAGGAGCTCAGGAAGGAGGCTGTTGGGGGATGGGAGAGGGTGATATTAACCAGTGCCCCGCACTCCCGACCCGCAGCCCCCTCCCAGCCCAGCCCTGGGCTCCCCCCTCCCCAGCTCTGCCGGTGCCCCTCACTCCCGACCCGCAGCCCCCTGCGCTCCCAGCCCTGGGCTCCCCCCTCCCCAGCTCTGCCGGTGCCCCTCACTCCCGACCCGCAGCCCCCTGCCAGCCCAGCCCTGGGCTCCCCCCTCCCCAGCTCTGCCGGTGCCCCTCACTCCCAACCCGCAGCCCCCTGCCAGCCCAGCCCTGGGCTCCCCCACTCCCCAGCCCTGCCGGTGCCCCTCACTCCTGACCCGCAGCCCCCTGCCAGCCCAGCCCTGGGCTCCCCCCTCCGCAGCCCTGCCGGTGCCCCTCACTCCTGACCCGCAGCCCCCTCCCAGCCCAGCCCTGGGCTCCCCCCTCCCCAGCCCTGCCGGTGCCCCTCACTCCTGACCCGCAGCCCCCTCCCAGCCCAGCCCTGGGCTCCCCCCTCCCCAGCTCTCCCGGTGCCCCTCACTCCCGACCCACAGCCCACCCCACACCTGCCAGGATTAGACCCATCCATGTGCTGTCCAGGCCGGGCCGGTTCCGGCTCACGGGGAGAGGCCCCATGTCCTGTCACCCAGCGGCTCCAGGCGTCCAGTCTGCGCAGTGTGGGGTTTGGGGGGTGTTCCTCATGCCATGTCGGCCGGGGGAAGCAGGGTGGGGCTGTGGCTGCCCAGCGGGGGTGGGGGGGGGGAGCTGTTGCACAAGGGCCCCCACCCATGAGGTCCCCACTTCCCCTTCTGATTCCTCTCCTGCGGCTGGGGGTGTTGAGTCCCAGGGGGAGGGGCTGCCGGGCATGAACCTGTCTCCCCACCTCCCTGCCCTACCGTGGGGTCATGGCCCCCTCCCTTCTGGGCCCCCTCCTTCCCTGCCCCTGGGGGCAAAAACCCCATCTTCCTCCCCCCGCTCGCCTCTTGGGGGTCACAGGCCCATCTCCTCCCTTCTCAGTGGGGCACAGTCCCACTTCCCCCCACTGGTGTCATTGCCTCGTTTCCCCTCCCTCCACCCCTTAGGGGTCACAGTCCCCCCCTCCTTTTGGGGTCATGACCCCATCGCTGCCCTCCTCCGAGGAGGGGATCCGGGCCCCATCTCTCCCCTTGCCCACATCCTTTGCGGGGGGTCACCGCCCCCAGAGGTTATGACTCCACCTCCTTCCCTTGGGGTTCTGAATCCCTCGCTTCAATTGGGGGTTGTGGCCCAGGGGGGCAGCTTACCTGTACCCCATTCCTTACTTTGTTATCCTGCTTTATTCTATTTAGTGATAATGCCAGGAACCTGCTGGCTTTGACCCTGTACGATTTGCCTTTTGTAGGGAGCGAGAGACTTGAGACCTATAACCTTTGGCATAGGTAGACTTAAGTATCTCATAAGTTATAGGGAGCTGAAAGTGGTATGCCAGGGCGGGCATTTTATCCAAAATCCCGACATCAGCCACCCACAGAACATCACTGACGCCAGCATCCGGAAAGTTCGGGACAGAGCCTCCCACCTCATTGGTTCCATGACAGTAAATGGATGTGGACGCTAATGGGGTGTTGTCGGACATCGACTAACCCGTAGCAAATGGACCCCTTACGGGGAGGAAATGCAAACCAGGACCGCTGTTGAATATGCATCGGTCATGGCAGCGTCAGCGTGACCGACTATAAAAGTAACGTCCCAGGGGCAGCAGATGGGCTGGACAGACGTAGACCTTGTGGGGGGCCAGGCTGATGGGAAGACGAGGACGGTGACGGTGATGAGAAAGATAATGGTGAACAGGCCAGGGCGTAAGGATGGCCGTCCAAATGTACTTTCTCTGTTATCTCTGTCTGCCTCGTTGCGTTTAAGTGTGTATAACTTTGCTAAATTATTAATAAATCACATGTTTATATACGTAGAGAGGGTTCCTATGTGTGAGTGCTGCACCTGGGCACATCGGGGTTCCCAAATGATACGGTAATTTTACAATAATCTTACTGGGCCTGATCTTGGGACAAGAACCTGTTAATCCTCAGGCTACAATTATAAATACCCAGCTCTGGGTCAGGCTACAGGGTGAACTAACCTCCCTTTTCCGTTTCTCTCCTGGGAGCCACTGGGACGTTGGCGGAGTTGGCTCTGACCCGGCCAGGGGGGCTCTGCCCTTTGGCGTCTGCAATGGAAATCGTCTTCCAGAAACGACCCCTCCAGACAGCCACGTTCACGCGGGCCCCTCCTCTCCCTGCCGGAGCCCAGGAGGGGGACCCCGGCAGCCCCATCCCCACTGTCACCCCATCAGCATTAACAGGGGGCCCAGCCGCCTGGCAGGGCCAATGGGGCGAACGGGGACATGATGCTAGAGCCGGGCAAGCTGTCGTGGGAGCATCCCAAGGGGTTTGGGCGCCCCAGAGGAACAGTGTGTGTGTAGGAGGAGTTAGGAGCGGGGGATTTCCTGGCGAGGAATTCTGCCCCGTCGGGAAAGCCTGGGCTGTGCAAAAAGGAGAAACGTCAGGCGGCCACTTGGTGGAGGATGGTGCCGGGCGCTGAGCAGGAACCTGGCACGGGCTGGGATGGGGAGTTGGACGGCTCGGCGCAGGACAACTGCAGGGGAAGGGGAAACGCAGCCACCGGGCCCGGGGAAGCTGCAAAACAGGGACGAGAGAGTGGAGACAGGGCTGGCAGCAGGAGAAAGAGCCGGAGGAATCAGGGCTCAGTTCCGCAGCGTCTCGGGTGGACGGTGCGGGGGAGCGAACCAGGAAAACGCATTGGGAAAGGCAGCAGGAACGTAAGGCAGGGGCCCGGGCCAGCCGAACCGTGTGTCCCCCTCCAGCCGAACCGTGTGTCCCCCGCCAGCTGAACCGTGGGTCCCCCTCCAGCCGAACTGTGTGTCCCCCGCCAGCCGAACCGTGGGTTCCCCTCCAGCCAAACCGTGGGTCCCCTGCCAGTCGAACCGTGGGTCCCCTGCCAGTCAAACCCTGTATCCCCCTCCAGCCGAACCGTGTCCCCCCCTCCAGCCGAACCGTGTGTCCTCCTCCAGCCGAACCGTGGGTCCCCTGCCAGCTGAACCCTCTGTCCCCCTCCAGCCGAACCATGTCCCCCCCTCCAGCCGAACCGTGTGTCCCCCTCCAGCTGAACCGAGGGTCCCTCGCCAGCTGAACCCTCTGTCCCCCACCAGCCAAAGCTGGTCCCACGCCGGGTCATTGACGTGGGGTAGCCGAGGTGTGAGCTGGAGGGGAACAGGGACCGTGCGGCACAAGCAGCCGCCGGCCTCTGACTCACAGGCCGGTTTGTCGTGGATTCACCGACTCCCCAGCCAGGCAGGACCATCGGGCCCATTGACCCCCTGAAAACCACGAGTGCCCCCAAAGTCTGCTGCCACTGCCGCCCCATCCCCGCTTCCTTTATTGGAAATAACCTGGATAAATGAGCGTCCCCTTTAAGGTTTGCAGAGGTGCTGGGTTTACAGCAGGACTCCTGGGTTCTCTCCCCAGCTCTGGGAGGGGCGTGGGGACTAGTGGTTAGAGCTGGTGGGGCTGGGAGCCCGGACTCCTGGGTTCTCTCCCCAGCTCTGGGAGAGGCATGGGGACTAGTGGTTAGAGCAGGCAGGGCTGGGAGCCCGGACTCCTGGGTTCCATTCTTAGCTCCGAGGCTGCACCCTGACCCCACATGGGGCTCAGTGCAGCTGCCAGTTGAGCAGTTGCCCGCTTTCACGCGCGAACTGGCAGCTTCCCCAGTCCCCCGGCAGCCCCCGCTCTGCGGTCTCCCCCGGCGTGTGCAGCGAGTCCGGCCCCGTGAGCCTGGCCAACGGAAGCGCTTGGCTCCCATGCAGTGGACAGACCCGGGCTGGCTAGGGGGCCCCGTGCTGCAGGGAGCGGGGTGGGGGCTCCCCTGGCAGTCAGGGCTGGCCCCAATGCCCCGGCATGGCACTGGGGGGCCCCGTGCTGCAGGGAGCGGGGTGGGGGCTCTCCCTTCTCCCCAAATACCCAGCGCAGGGAGACGGGCGAGGAGGGCTGGGGTAGTTAGATCCAGGCACATCGATCTGGCCCGGCGCTGTGGCTATTCCCTGCCCCCCAGGGCCCATCGGTGGCTGGCTGTGGTGTTGCAGAGCTGGGACCTACCTGGGAGACCCGTGGCCGTGTTGCAGTGGGCGAGCTGGCAGCAGGGGGCGCTGTTCCCCCCAGCACTTGTCTGCGGGCACCCTCAGCCCTGGGGCCAGGCCAGCCGGCTTTCACCAGCCTCCTGCAGCCCTGGGCCGGCGTGGTTTCTCCGTCATGGGCAAGTGTTAAGCCAGGGTTTCCTCACAGATCTGCTGTGGAGAAGCAGGAATTAGTCCAGGGACGTCCTGTGTCCCTAGGGCGATCGGGCGTGACGGCCATACCAGTCCCTTCTGGGCAGGGGGGTCTAGGAATCACCAGAGCGCCGCAGACTCTGGTTGGATTGATCAGGAGGCAGCCCAGGGCTCGTCGCCCCCTTCCAGAGATGAGGAAACTGAGGCACAGGCAGACGACGGGACCTGCCCAAGGCCACAGAGGGAATTCATCGTGGCTCCCCTGACTGCCAGGCTGGTGCTCTCACCACTAGACTGTGCTTCCCACCCCCTGGTGCCGGCAACCAGCACAGAGCAACCTGCAGACAAATCCCTTCTGTGTCCAGACCCTGAGCTCGTGGAAACCAATGGAGCGACAGCCCATGGACCCCAGCTGGGGGTCTGGCCCCACTAACCCCAGACAGAATTCCTGGGTTCTTGGCCCAGGAGAGAGCTCCGTGCTCAGCTGGTCCGACCCGTGTGGCCGAGCCCGGGGATTTAGCAGCATTAAATCACTGTTGAAAGAGAACCGATCTTTATTTCTCCTCCACGCCTCCAGCAGGAAATACGACCCCAGCCGGGCTCAGCTCTGGCCCCGCTGCCCCCAGCCGCCGGTCGGTCGGCAGCTGCGTACGGAAGAGCCCCCTAACAAGTGGGCTGGGTGTGGCCCCGGCTGCAGGACGGCGCCCGAGGTGGGAATTGCAGCGTGGTGTGGCCTACAGGGCTGGCCTACTTGCTTGCTTATCTGCCTTTTCTTATGGGTTTCCTCTGGGTTGATTGTTTGTTTTACTGCAGCAAGTTTCTAGGTTTACATTAGAATATTATTGGCTGTAAGGCAAGGGAGCTACAGGCCACATCCTGGATGCTGAGCTAAGGCCAGGTAGCGAACACCTGTTCCGGACCTTTGCCCGGGCTGGCTGATAAGCGAAAGCACACGCTCCACGTATGGCTGTGACCTTGAACACAGCTAAGTGAGTGTGCATTGAAGCAAGTTCGTATAGGGGGTGCCTTCATTCATATGCTCTTTAAACTTAAGAGGCACACGGCAAAGAACATGGGGAGAACCGGTTAGGCCAGAAATAGCAGAGGTGAGAATGAGTGAATGGCATTAGTAGGTCTGTCCGTGGCATTAATACGTACAAACATGCCAGCCTAGGGAGCTCGTGTATCCTGGTATCTTGTGGAAACTACCTCAGGTGCTCAAGCTCTCTAGAAGGGGTGACGCACCAGGCTGGAGTCGTTCTCGCTCTTAATTGTTAGTTTATCTTAGTTCCTGAGTTGCAGGTTAAAGTCAAACTCTCAGCTAGCGTCGATACGTTTCTACAGCTTTTTAGCTCTTTCGTGTCTCCCAAGCCCCGCACCTCCCACTCAGCTCCCTGGGCATGTCAGGGGCTGGTCCTTTGTCTCTTGCCACCAGGTTCTGGAGGAAAGGCGTAAGGGTATCAGTGTGAAAGCTGTAGAGTGTATAATCCCACGGGTATCTTTAGAACAATATTATTGCCTTGGTAACCCTGATTGTTCCATTTGATTGTTATTCCATTTATCTCAATAAAAGCCTCGACGAAGGCAGGTCCCGTCTCCATTTTTGTTTTCAGTGGGAGTTTCCTTGTCGTACATCCCGAGGGACTTTGCAAACTCGGTGTCACCTGAGCCTGGGACAAGGACCTTATTATCTTCTGATCAGATTAATTGGCGAGCCTGTAACCCATATTATCCAAATTAATAATATTAGCTCCTAAAGCAGGCAACAGAGGTTAGTGCAGTTCCTAGATTCATAGATTTAAAGATATTATGGTCAGAAGGGATCATTATGATCATCGCGTCCAACCTCCTGCACAAAGCAGGCCACAGAATTTCACCCACCCACTCCTGCGATAAACCTCTCACCTATCTCTGAGCTATTGAAGTCCTCAACTCATGGTTTAAAGACTTCAAGGAGCAGAGAATCCTCCAGCACGTGACCCGTGCCCCACGCTACAGAGGAAGGCGAAAAACCCCCAGGGCCTCTTCCAATCTGCCTGGAGGAAAATTCCTTCCCATCCCCAAATATGACGATCAGCCTTTCCAAGCTGGCAGAGGCCAGTCCCTCACTGGGACACCCACAGGGGCTGCGTGGGTACGGGACGCTCCTGGGGCTGTATTTGTGGGCCTGGGCACTGCATAGGTCCCTTCATCTGTATGGCTATGTAATGGGAATTTGGAGCTTAGTGGAACCCAGACCTGGGGACAGAACCCAGGAGTCCTGGCTCCCAGCCCCACCTGCTCTAACCCACTAGACCCCACTCCCCTCCCAGAGCCAGGGAGAGAACCCAGGACTGGCCTCAAGGTGACCGGAGGTTTGGGTCTCAGTCCAGCTGGCCAGGCTGTGGGGCAGGGGTCCAGGCGAGGGATGGTGAAGAAATGGGCACAGAATCAGAGACATGTGGGGCTGGAGGGACCTCGTGAGGTCCCCGCGTCCAGCCCCCGGCGCTGAGGCAGGGCCACGTGAGCCCAGACCAGCCCTGACGGGGGTTTGTCCAACCTGGTGCTAAAACCCTCCAGTGCCGGGATCCCACCACAGCCCCGGGGAGCCGATCCCAGAGCTGAGCTGCCCTGGGAGGTCGAGAGTTTCCTGCCTCCAACCTCCAGCTCCCTGCGGCACCTGAGCCGGCTCCTGCTTCTCCTTCCGCCGGGGCCTGGAGAACAATCGCTCCCCGGCCGCGGTATCACAACCTCTGAGGGCTGTTGTCAGGTGTCGTCCCCCTCTCCTACCCCCCGTCTCTGACTGAACACGGCCAGTTCCTTCAGCCTTTCCTCCTGGGGCAGGTTTCCTAGACCGCTGCCTGTCTGGGCTCCCTCCAGTTTGTCCACATCTCTCCCAGAGCGCGGTGCCCCGAACCGGGCACAGGGCTCCAGCTGGGCCCCAGCAGCGCCGAGCGGAGCGGGGCAACGACGACACGCCTGTTAATACACCCCACAATGGCATTGGCCCGGTTCGCAACAGCCTCCATTGTTGACAGAAGCGGCCTTCCTTGCTCGGAGCTGGGCCCATTTCGATCAACAAGGTTGAAATTTACCCCTCTACAAAGAGTTTTGTTTCGAGGTTTTGGGGGGCACTTTGTGCCGGCCCCTCTCCGCGGGAGGGGTGGATTTCACACACACGTTCTGGAGTCAGTTTGGGAGTTTCTGGCTGCTGTGTGGATGCTGGAAGGCCCACGGCTGTTGTGGTAGGCGCTGAGCTAGTACAGGGATGGGCAGTGTGTAAAACCAAGAGCGAGCGAGATTGCCTTGTAACCCACTTCTCACACCAGTATCCCACCGCTGACACCAGTGTTACCCTCTCTGCTCAGTGGCAGCAAAACGTATGACCTTGAAAGCCAGTTTCCCATCATTCTCCCCAGCTCTGGTTGTTAGTGACTCTGAAGGCAGCTGTATTTTTCACTTTCCATTTCCTGGGCACATGGACTTTCCCCAGAGTTGCTGGGCAAGGGTCATGTCAATACAACGGCACATAAAATGAGATAAGGGCAGAGTGGAAGCTTTATCCCCTGACTCCCAGGAACCAGGCAGTTTCCTTACTTGGCTTTGGCCTCAAGCCAGGAATGTTTCCTGCAAATATGACAATTGCCCTGAGCTCCTGTGTAATGCTGCTGCACAGCTGATAATCGGCTCCCTCACCCCATCGTAACACTGGCTGACGCTCGCTCTGCACTCTGCTCCCCCAGCCCCCAACCAGTGCAGCTGCCCTGGGGCTAAACCCCAAAGTAAATGTTCTGCATCGATTCCAGCCCCATTTCACAATAGTGGGGTCGGCATGGGTGCCAAATCAGGCCTACAGGGCAGACGGGGCCTGTGCTGCCCCACCCTAGAAGTGGCTGCATCTCAGCTCCGCGTAAAGGATCCCTGTATAAACAGCCCCCATGCCCCACCCCAGAGACAGCTGCATCTCAGCGCTGGGTGACCAGCAGTGTGGACCTTGTAGTGGAGACCCCACAGGGTCCCAGAGCTTGGGCTTCAGCCTGGGTGCAAAGTAAAACCTACGTTCTATGTTCAAAGAACATCATATGGGGTGCCCGGTGTGTACATATACACAGACAGCCAAGCAAAGTCTTATGTTTATGCCCAAATAAATTTGTTAATCTTTAAGGTGCCACAGGACTCCTCGTTTTATATGGCTACTGCGTCTGACAGTGCCCCAGTCTCCTGCGGACGGGCTCAGCAACGAGCAACCCGAACATAACCACACACCGGGGGCTTTATTTAGGATTCTGATTTATTTAGTGAATTTGCAAATCCATAGAGAGATTCCAGCTAGCCATGAGGTACTGGGACAGACGCACACACCCATACACCGTGCAGATCCCTGACTATGCAGCGGCCAAGGGTCAGTGCAACTGGAAATTCAGGCCTTTATTCTGTAGCCCATCGAGCCAGCATTAGCATTCATTTCATTCGGCAGTAGCCCAAGGAACCCTCAGGCCTGTCTCCTGTAAGACGCTGAGTGCAGCTGTTAGGATAAGGCTTGGGGCCTACGAACTCTGGCACAGGTAAATGGCCCAACAATCACCCCTAAGTTCTGGGGGACTGGGAATAGAGTCTTTAAGGGGGAGGTTTCTCCATAACGACACCAGCCAGCCTCAGGGACATGAGCTAACGCTGGCATTGGGATGCTGTAGGACGGGAACATCTGCAGATGTCTGACCACAAGCCGGCCATGGCAAGGAATTGACATGTCTGATAAGAAGCTGAGATCACTAACATACTAACCTATAGGAGACGGGACCCCAACATTGGCAGGGTGAGGAGAGACAGATCAGGAAGAGGGGAGAACCCCCTAAGGAATAGGCATTAGGCACAGTGACATCGGGGTAACATTATAAAAGTCGTACCCCAGCCTGTGGGCAGGAGGCGGGCGAGATGTAGCGTTTGGAGGGTGCCTGGACCACAGCACCAGCTGGTGATGAGGAAGGTGATGGTGATGAGGAAGGTGATGGTGATGAGGAAGGTGATGACTAACATTTCCGGTTGTTCTGCCAGGGGCGGTGCGAGTGTGGGGCGGGGCGGGTGAGCATTCTGTCTTACCGCTGTCCCCTGGGCGTGTGGGACTCTGCTACAGATGCTGATCAATGATTAGAAATACAGGAGGGTTCCTCCAGTGCGAGGGCTGCGACCGGCCCCAGCGGGGTCCCCAGCTGAATGGCAATTTTAAGAACGCTGGGACTGGGACGGATCTAGGCACCAGAACCTGTCGGACCTCCCAGTGATCCCTGCAAATTTGTAAGTAATCAATAGAATTAACGAACGATATATAGGTTGGGCTCCAATGGGCAGGAATTGGGTGCTGCGGGGCCCGTGCAGGGCCAGGCTCAGGGGAGCAGCTTCCCCAGCAGCACCCAGTCAGGCCAGGCAGTTAGAGGGCAGAGGGGAATTGCCCCAGAGCCAGATCGTTGGTTGCTGTCTCCGCAGGTGTGGAGGTCACCTTTGTGAAGAAGTACACGTAGTCTGCCGAAGGCAGGGAGACTCCAGGGGTAACGTCTTTTATAGAGGGAGTGGCACACCCTTTGCCAGAAAATCTTGATATATCCGAAGCAGGAGCACCTGGAGAAGAAGATGGATCCGAGGGAGGAAACCAGCCTGTTATGAGGCGGGGGCAGCTCTGGTTCCTTCTCTGCCCCCAGAACCTCTGTCTCCACCATCCAGCGGTTCCCGCCTCTGCCCCCCGGTCCCACCCTCCCGGTGCTCTCCCTGCTCTCGCTGTAACCGGCCACGGCAGGCCAGGCGTCTGGTCCCCTCTTGCCTCCCCCGCGCCCCTTTCTGCAGCTCCACAAGAGACTGAAGCTGGAGTTTGGATCCCAGCTGATCGCCCAGGGGCGGCTCCTTCCCCAGCGCGCGGCCCCCCGAGGAACACGCCCGGCTCTCAGGGTCCCCGGCAGCCCCGACCGCTCGGTTCAGTTATTTTATAAACACCCCAAAGCGCTGGGAGTCCTGGACACACACTGAGAACAGGAGCTTCCACACTGAGCAATGGCTTAGCTCCACCTTAAACATACAGGGAGTGGGGTCTAGTGGTTAAAGCAGTGGGGGCTGGGAGCCAGGACTCCTGGGTTCTCTCCCCAGCTTTGCATCATTGACATAACATTGACATAACAACAAGAGACGCATTGTCATAACTCCAGGAGCCGGGCAGCATCACTGAGGCAGGGGAGCTGGTCTGGAAGGAAAAAATTCCCAATTCCTCTCTCCTTCCCTCTGGCCAAAACCCCTCTTGGCCGCCCCCACCTTCCCAAAGCTTCAGCACAGCCCGAGGGTCTGGGAGACTCGAGGGGCCTGTCTACACTACAGCTTGGGCAGTTACAAGTTACGTCACTTCAAGGTGTGAATAAGCCACCTCCTTCAGCGGTGTAAGTTACGCCACCCTAAGTGCCAGTGCCCACTTCCCGCTGCCATCCCACTGCTGCTCGCGGAGGTGGTTTTATTATGCCGACCGGAGAGTTCTCGCCCGTCAGCACAGAGCATCTTCACCGGATGCGGTACCATGGCACCGCGGTCGCCCTTCTAGTGTAGACTGGCCCTAGGTTTCACCAGCCCTTTGGGGAGTTCCCGAGGCGTGAGGTTCCCGGGCTCGCTCCCGCACTGCGGCCAACTGGCAGCATTTACCTTTGTATCGAACCCCAGCGAAATCAATGCAATAGTTCTCATCCCCTGTACAAGGGGTGATTTGGCTGTTGCATGAATCAGAGTTCAGATCAAAGCAGGTGGGGCACTGTAGCCCGTTCCCGGCGGTGTTCTCCTCAGGCACTGAGAACCGAGAGAGAGAGAGACATGGTCACAGGGTGGGTTAAACCTCGTTCAAATTGCAAGGCGTGCCCGCCGACCTGCACTGGTCAAGCATGCGAAGGCCCCACCCCAGCCTGACAGCATTGCTCCGTCTGTCTATCACACGGCAACCTCTGAATCTGGCAGCCGATCAATTCCAGCATTTCCAGGTACTTTCTAGGCCAGGGGTTCTCAAACTGGGGGTTGGGACCCCTCAGGGGGTTGCGAGGTTATTACATGGGGGGTTGTGAGCTGTCAGCCTCAAACCCAAACCCCGCTTTGCATCCAGCATTTATAATGATGTTAAATATATTAAAAAGTGTTTTTAATTTATAAGAGGGGTCACACTCAGAGGCTTGCTGTGTGAAAGGGGTCACCAGTACAAAGGTTTGAGAACCACTGTTCTAGGAACTCAGGGCCAGAAGACTACTGTCTTTGGAAGAAATCGGAAACACCCTCCTGCCATCTGATCAGAGCGGCCACCTCTGCAACTGTCTCAGATCAAACACCTGTTTGATGGCCCCACTGACATCCCCAAGCCCCCATCTCCACTTTGCCCAGTGTACACGGTTACACCCGGAATGACTGATCTCTCAGACAGAGAGAAGGAGGACAGTGGGGGGGAGGGGGAATGGGGAAGGAGGGGTTTGGGAGTGGGGCATTGAACCCATGGCAAGCCAGGGGCATTCCACAGGCTTTATGCAGATATGCTTATGACTATGACTATGACATAACTGTAATATGCTTTATGCAAAATACTTCACGTGATCGATCATTGGAAAAGTTGTAATCTACTGAATCAGGTTTTCTCATTTGCATGCAGGTATCATCTTTGTAGATGGTCACGAACATGGAGTAAACCCTGTGTTATTAATGTAGCCCTGCTAAGTGAGGGCCCTGAAGGGTACTTAAGGAACTCGGTGGCCCATTGGTGAACAAACAATGACCTGTAAATGGACTTGTTTTTCCTGTAAGCCTGTGATGGGCCCTGCAAAAGCATGAGACTGTCTCTGGATTCCTGATGCTGGAATCCATCTTGGATGCTTTTTTTTCCCACAAGAGCAGAGGAGAAGTTTAAACTGAGCACAAAGGATTCCCGCCTTTCGCAAAACCTATATAAAGGCGGGAAGCCAAACAACAGAGGCGGCTGCCAGTCGTGAGCACACCCCTGCTTACCAGCCAAGACATCTGTGAAAATGAACATGGGGACAGGGCAGAGCCCAGACTGGGAGTGAGTCTAGTCTGTGAAAGTGATTATTAGAACAACTGTTTGGGTAAGATATTACATGTAACAAGTTTCTTTAGTGTATTCAACTTAGCTTGCATGTTTGCTTATTTTGCCTAGTAACCTACCTACCTACCTACCCAGCAAGCCTGGACCCTGGATCCGTGTTGTAGCACGCTAGTGTATCTGGCTCAGCAAGACAGGGATCTGGGGGTACTGCCAGACTGCTGCCAAGCTGGCAGGGAAAACAGACTCAGGGGGGTCTCAGCACATCAGGTGACAGCACCAAGGGGGTCCCAGTGACCAAACTCATCGCTGTTTTAAAAAAGCCTCACCCACCTCTTCTTCCTGGTTAGCTGGTCTGTCGCCGACCCTCCCATGGCGTCCCCCCCCCCCTTGTTACCCCTTTTATCCCGACCCGGAGCCTTTAGACATGTCTGTCTCCTATTCGCATCCCAGCCTCCGAGCAGGTGCAGACATCTTTGCTATACCAGCAACCCCTCCTCCCTCTGTCCCTGCCCGCCCGGAGCAAGCTGTGCCCCGCGGGGCCAATATCCCAGCCGTGTGTGTTCTCCCCCCACATCTCTGTGACGCCGGCGATGTCCCACCTCTGATCACTCACTCATTCAAAAGCTGAAAGCGACGGGAAATCCAAATGTTTGGGGAAATGGCCAAATGGGCCGGTTTGAATTTTTTGCACAAGGACCAACGGGGATAAACTAGCCAGCGATGAACAGCCCCGAGTCTCTGAACTCAGTTTCCAGCCATCAGAAGAGGGACGTCTTGGAGCAGCTTCCCATGGTAAGTGGGGGGCAAAGCCCCAGCGAGTTTGAAGTGGAGGCTGATAGGCTCAGGGAGGTTTAGATTTGAGCCCATCCCGGTTGCTGCCCCCTCTCTCACCTGCAGCCCTCGCCCGTCTGATTTCACATGGGCCCCGACTGCTCCACCCCCTGGTTTGTAGACCCGCCAGCTACGGGTATTTCAAAGGGGACAGAAATGACATTCGAGTGAGTGGACTCTAGGGCAATAAAGGGGAGAAATGGTAACAAAGACAATCGTGCCGGGGCTTGTCCACATGAACCATTCGACTGTAGCAAACGGGGGAGGTGACTAAGCTCCACTGGGCTCTGAATCGACCCTGCACCAGCCTGCCACGGCCCAGCTGTCCACGTGCAGCCTGCTGACGCGCGTGAACCCTTCGTTCATGTGCTTTGAGCTAGTGCCCTTCCAACAAGCCATGAAACGGCACCGTAAAAACAGATCCATACGTACCTGCCAGTACAGCCGAGTTACAGTCGTCTGTGTTGCACTGTGCGATGTTGACCCGGATATACTTGCCATTCCCAAGAGTGACAGTGACGGGGCCTTTTATGAAAGCAGTGAAGTCATCTAGACAGACTTTGAAGACGCTTGTGGACTTTGTCCCGTCTGCTGTAACTAAAAAAAAAAGAACAGAACTGAGAGGCTGGGAGGGGAACCTCGAGGCGGAGCAGGGAGGTTATTTTACCTCCGAGTTTGGCCCTGGGGTGAAGTTGCTGGGAGCCCGTGCCCAGTTTTGGCACCCACCATTCCAGAAAGAGTTTGCACACTTGGGGAGGGGTCAGAGAAGAGCCATGAGGATGATTAAAGGGCTAGAAAACCTGCATTAGAGCGAGAGGTGCCAGGAGCTCCGTCCAGGTAGCTCAACACAGAGCAGATTCGGGGGTGACGTGATCACCGTCTGCCAGAACCCACCCGGGGAACAAACATTTACTAACGGGCTCCTCAGTCGGGCGGTGGAAGGTCGGACGCCATCCAGTGGCTGGGAGTTGGAGCTGGACAGGCTCAGACTGGAAATAAGGCGACTGTCTCACAGGGCGGGTGATTAACCACTGGGACAATCTCCCAAGGGCCGTGGTGATTCTTCGTCAGTGACAATTTGTAAAGCCAGATGGGATGCTCTTCTCCCACCTCTGCTCTTGGGGCCATCTGTGAACCCGAGTTAGCCACGCCCTGGTCTCAGCATCTGCACTGCTAAGCCTCCCGGGGCTTCGATCCACCCGGACACCGCCAGGCCGGTGCTGCACTAACCCCGGGGCAGCATTAGGCCTTTTGCAGGCATGTCCCATGGTTGTTAGCACTGCCCTGAGCTGTGCAGTTCTCTGCCGTGAGTCTCTGCGACGGCATCTCTGCTTGAGAGCCAGGTAGAGACGAAGCCGGCTGCAGGGAAAGTGGAGTTTAAAACGTCCCCAAGGGGTCGATAAACCGGAAGGTGATTTCGCTGCAGCAGAAGTGAGTAGGCAGGAGGGCAGGAAAACATGGCCCCCAAGGAATTATGGGAAGGCATTGGAGGACTATTGGCAACTGTGTGAAATAAGCTAGTGTACACCTGTGTCCCCACTGCAAAGTTAAAGTGGAACCCGGGTCTAAGCTACACCTTGAACTGCACAGCCAGCCTGAGCTCACAGCTCATATCCACTCAGGTGAAAGGGTCTGTGTGTGGTTAATAGGGATGGTGGCGGGGGTTAGAGCTAAACCCCGGGTCACGGCCCACATTAAATGCAGTGAAGCCATACCCTGAGTGGGTGGAAGTTTTAATAAACCCATTTGTGACTGTGCTGGGAAAATTTCCTGACTCTGGTCAGAAGGGTGTGTGTGGAGGGGGGGGATAGATAGATAGATCACATTAAAGCTTATTTGTGCTATGCATCCTTCTTACAGGGTAAATGAAAGGAAATATTAAATCTCTTTAATTCAAAGGAAGGATGAACAAAACCAGGTCTGTAACTAAGGTTTTCAATTTCAAAAGGGCAAACATTGAGAAGGGAACTAGTGAAATCTACTGTCCTGATCCCAGGGAGTTGAAAATGGAGAAGGTTTGGAATCTCTTGAAGTCAAACAGGCAGAAACTATCTTGAATTTGCATCCCAAGCAAGGAGAAAAATCTTGTAAGGTCGGGCTCCAGCAGGTGACTAAGAGGTTCAGACAGGATTCTTGGAGCTCGGTAGTGTACAAGGGGTCTCACTGCCAATTTGCTTTTTTTAGCATAATTCAGAACGTGCATTTCCACCCAAAGCAGCTTCGCTTGCTGCAGCGCAGCCGTCCATTGTGGAGCTGAAAATATAGTGAATAAAAATCCATAACTAAAGCCCAAGGGGTGAGATCCTGGCCCCACTGAAGTCAATGGCAGATCTGCAACTGGCTCCAAGGGGCAGGATTTCAGACCGCCCAGTCTTCCGGTCGCAACCCTGTAATGTTGCCTGAACAAATCAAGCGTCGAGCCCAGACTGAGTGTTCTGTGCCAGGTGAATGTGCTTTGTGGGTGGATTGTGCTGGGGTTGGCCTTAGCGATGAGGATGTGTCAGACTGTGGGGTAGGATGTGCCTGGACTGACGGCAATGTCACCTACCCATGGTATTTTCTTCTGCCGCCGTAATGCAGCCGCCTTTAGCCGTGTCTACTGTGCAGGTCCCTGCTGGAGACTGGCAGGAGTCTGCTGAGCCATAGCATGCTTGGCATGTCACTGTTTGTGCTGGAGAAAGAAGAACACGTGTTTCCTTTTTAATATGGCATAACAGTGTCACTCTGACACGTCCCTTAGCCCCGAGTCTTCCCCCTCTGCTCCAAACAAGCCGAGGGGTTAACAGACCCAGTTTCCACTGGGACACTCGGCAATTGCACAATTTCAGCTGCCCTGGGCCAGTGGTACCAGGGGGTCAGCACGGGGATGGGTGAAGGGGATGGTGCTCTTCCCAAGCTCCGCCCACAAATTCAGCTCCGCCCACCCAAGATCTCATTCCTGTTTTAAAGGTATTCACAGTACCAGAGAGTCGCTCACTTCTCAGCGTGTGTTGCCTGAATCCATTCCACCACCCAGGGCTCCTTGCAGCCCCCCATTGCCCTCACAAATTCGAGTTCCCCTCGCATCTCCTTCTATAGCAGGGTCGCCAGGCTCAGACCCCCATCCCCTACCTAATGCCAGGGGCTCTGTGTACCCTCCATTCCCCTGCCCCGTACCAAGGTCTCCTATTCTCTCCCCATGCCAGGGGTTCTGTGTGCCGCCCATTCCCATCCCCCATACCAGGGTCCCCCATTCTCCCCCTATGCCAGGGGTTCTGTGTGCCCTCCTCCTCCCCTTCCCCCCACCATCCGTCTTTCTGCCTGGGAGATCAGCTGCTCAGGGTGTAACATGTTAAGCTCCAAGGGGACACTGGGCAAAGCTGGGCTGGGGGCTGTTGATGGGCTGGAAGGTGTCAATGGCCCCATCAACCGGTTCTTTGATCTACACACAGCTACAGAGGGGGTTGAAGGTCTGGCTGGGCTGGCCAGACTCCAACAGCTCTGTGTGTCCCCGATTACCCTCTTCCGGTTTTCTGATTCCGTCCTCCACCCTCCAAAAATCAATAGGGTTCTGCCCAGTGATGTCTAGAACATCCCCTGCAATTTGGGATTTGATGGAATGCAGCATTCAAAAGTTAGTTCATTGCACAGAAATTGGGAAATGCCATTGAGGTGAGTGCAGCCAGGTTGTCTGGGCAGCCAGCCGGCCAGCAGAAGGATCTGACGGAAAGGTTTGGGGTGCAGAAGCCAGCTGTCTTGGCCCTTAGCTTCGCAGGGATTGCTCCCCTTTGGGAAGGCTCTGTGTTGGGCTGGCCCCCAGTTTTACAGCTGGTTACAGGCCCTAGGCTTAAGTTAAAGTCAACTTTGCCCACATCCCTCTGGATCAGCCCAGCCATTTGCAGTATGTGGGGGATGGCAAGGATGGAAATTTCTGGGTTAAACAGCACAAAGGGACGTTCATTGTCTCTTGTTCCCCGAATTACCATTGATACAAGTCATATTAACCACAGCGCGCGGACCTCCTGGGGACATGTAAGTGGAGAATCTCTGCCCTTCAGTCCTTATGTACAGCGCCCTGCACACAAGCTGTGTAAGTGCAGCATCTTTACAACTTTTCTTTTAGAGAGTCTAAGAGTTTCAGGCTCTGATGCTGATCTAGTCTGAGCTCCTGCCCAGCTGAAGCCAGAAAACCTCACCCAGCCCTTCCTCCATGCAGCCCATATCTGATGGTCGAGCTAGAGCCAATCTTCCAGAAGGATGTCCAATCCCAATGTACAGAGACCAAGAGATGGAGAATCCCCACCCCCACCACCACCCCCACTTGAGAAGCTGGTGCCAGGATTAATTCCACTTTGGACTGATCTAAATTCAGCTCCCACCATTGGATCTCATTCTGCCTCCGTTTGCTCGGTTGGAGAGCCCTCTGCTACAGGACATTGTAGGCCTGATTCCAGGTTACACTCAGTCCCCTATTGTGTAATTTACTCCTCTATTAATTCCCCTTCATGCTGCCAAAGCAGTGCAGAGGGGCCTTCGTGGGAATAAGAATTCAGGGCAGTGTCCAGTCACGGTGTCCCTCAGGTCCACGCCCAACAGATGGGTTGCTGTGGCTGTGGCCCTTGGGGAATTCACACCCTGAGCACTGCAGTGTGACCAGTCTAACCCCGGGAGAGATGGAGGTCGATGGGTGAATGCTTCCCTCAACTCGGCTACCGTCGCTCGGGGAGGGGAGTTCCTAGAGGGATGGACAACCCCGTCCATTGGGACACGAGGCATCTTCACTACGGGGCTCTGCTGGCCCAGCCACAGCTCTGTGGCTAAGCCATGACAGCAGCCATAGTGTAGACAGGGCCCTGTACCCCACACAGAGCTAATCCCCCCTCCCTGCACAGGCTGGATGTTCCCCTGACTGGGGATCCATGGGGGGTAAAGTGTCCAAGTCCGGGCGGGTTTCAATGGCCACAGCAGCGGGTGACTCACCTTGTCCACTCGTAGCTAGGAGAGCAGGGAGAAGGCAGAGGAGGAAGGAAACCATCCTGGTCCTGGCAGGCCCACGGGGCTGGGCTCGGAGCTGAACGGGGCCTTCTCTCGGCTGACACAGCGAGCTCTGCCGGGGGGAGGAGGAGAGAGTCAAGACCGAAATGAGGATGGAAAGGGAATTAGAGCCGAGATTAAGGGGGGGAAGGCACCAGGCAATAGAGCTGCACAAATAACCAATTTTTTGGTTCACTGGCAATTCTCAAAGATCGGGGGGGTGGGAGGATCTTTTTTGGTGGGCTCAAAATTCTCATCTAACTAAAAAGCCAGGAAAAAATGGTTTTGTTTCATTTTCAAATATTTCAAAATATTTTTAAATTGGTTTTAAAATAAAAATTGCCATCAATTTTGAAATGAAAAGACACAAATCAAAATATTTAATTCTGGAACTGTCCAGACAAAAGTTTCCTTTTTTCAGAATTTGTTTTTCTAGAATTTTTTCCAGCTGAAGAAATGCAGAGAAATCGACACAAATTCGTGAAATGTTTCAGTCGCCCCAAAGCTGCATTTTTCAGTAGAGAAATGTTTTGGTTGGAAAATTTCTCCCAGCTCCCCCATGGCCCAGACACGCCTCGCCGTAGCAGAGCGGGGGCTCCGGGACACGGGAGAAGGGCGCTCCGCGGGGCAATCCTCGTCATAGTCGTGGCTCCGGACGCAATTGTGGTGACCAGCAAAGCGCAGATGTCACATGGAGCCAGTGACAGTCATGGGGACACGACTGCCCCTGCCTCACGTCCTGTTACACCAAATCGCTTCAATGTGGAAGGAGACAGTTAAACAGCAAGTCAGCCACAGCCTGTGTGCTTATTGCCAGACGGCCAGGGCCCCAGCAAGCCTATGGGCCCATTGACTTCAACAGGTACACTGGTGTAAACCGGCTGGGATCTGCCCCATTGACTCCAATGGAGGTACGGCCGATTGATCCCAGTTGGGGATTGGGCCCAGTTTTCACTCCCTCCTCCGTATTTGCTCCAGGTCTGCACCGTCCCTTCTGACATGGGGCGACTGGCACGGCCTGTGGGGCGCCAGGGTCAAAGCATCCTGCTGATCTGCAGAGGGGCCCTACAGTGTTTCCACATTATCTACACCCCCTTGGGTGGCCCAACGGCTTCTTCGCTTTCCTCTTCTACAGCGAGCTGAGGTGTCCATTGATCCTCCTACGGGGACGCTGCGGTCCCTTCCCTGGATCAGCCCGGTTCGGTTAGAAGCTGTCAGGTCTCGGAGGCTTCAGACCCCCGCCCTGCCCATGTGCGTTACTTTGCATTGACCAAAACTCAACTTCATCTGCCATCGCGTTGCCTGTTCACCCAGCTCCGTTCGATCTCCCTCAAGTTCCCTACTAGCCTTCTCTGCAGATTTCACCACCTCCTCGCTCACCCCCGTCAGATCATCTGAGTACCGTGAAGGCTGGGTCTAGCGCAGAGCCTGGAGGACTCCACTTTTAAGCTTTTGCCATCACACAAAATTCCCTTGAATTCCAGCTATGTTTTCTAGAGACAGAAGGTGGGGGGAAGAGACGAGCTTCTGAGCAACACCGAGCTCTGCTGCGGGTCAGCGGAGCTCAACAGCTCGTGTCTCTCCCCAGCAGAAGCTGGTCCAATAAAAGCTTTTCCCTCCCCACCTTGTCTCTCTAATATCCCGGGACCTGAACGGCTACAACAACGCTGCAAAATCCTGTTTTCCGGCTGTTGTCCTGTTTCTGCTCCATGAGAGTCCCTTGCCTCCCACCCTAGGACGGCTTCGATTACTTACTGCCCTATGACAGGTTTCAGAGTGACAGCCGTGTTAGTCTGTATTCGCAAAAAGAAAAGGAGGACTTGTGGCACCTTAGAGACTTACCAATTTATTTGAGCATAAGCTTTCCCGATGAAGTGAGCTGTAGCTCAGGAAAGCTTATGCTCAAATAAATTGGTTAGTCTCTAAGGTGCCACAAGTCCTCCTTTTCTTTTTACTGCCCTATGGCGAGGGACTGTGCTGAAGTCTTTTTGACAGTCCAAATCAAGTACGTAAACTGGCTCTTCTCTGCTCCCTAAACCTGGGACGTTCAAAGCATCTGAACGGAGTCTGAAGCCTGACTCCCGGGGAGCGTCAGCAGATGCTGGCCCCCTCGCTGCAATTTTTGCCTTTCAAAAGTTCCCTATTTCATTCACACACAATTCCATGAGTGGGGCTTCTTTTCCTTTGCAAAACTTGACCCGCTTTATCCCTGGAGCATGCATTTGAAATATATCTCCATTCTTTACACTCTTTCAGCAGATCATCAATGATTACAAGCAATAATTTAACACACCTTAAAAACTCTTACCTTCAGCCGCACAACGGTTCCGTTCACCTCCAAGTTCTCTGTAGTATCAAAGAGATGCACTAACCTGTCTAGCATGGCCCCTTTCCTCTCTATATAGTCCAAAAACACAACCAGATTAATCTAGAAACTAGGAGTAACCGTGAATGATTTACTGAAATGTAATAAATTGCTCGACCCCTATACCTGGGCACTCCCTCTTTAAATACAATTCAGACTGACCCTTTCTCAATCCAGCAGCTGTTGTTTTATTGAACTTGTCCCATACAGTCTGCTGGTTTGTGTAACAGAGATAAGAGGTGGTACTCAGCTTCGTCACAAGGGTAGTCACAAATATGACCATTTGCATATCAGAGGTGTTTATCCAGATCCTGAGGTGCTGTAAATGATAGAGGAACCGGAAAATTCACAGCAGCTGGGATCTGGCTCCACTGATTCCGTTGAAGCAACGGCCAATTGACACCAAACAGGAGTGGGGTGAGATTGTCAGAATGAAGCTAAGGACGGCCATGGAGTTGGCTCCATGAGGACAGCTCTCCTTCCACTCCCAGAACAGGTTGTTAAATTCCTCCTCATTAAATGGAGCGTAAGCAGAGTCAGGATGAGCTCCACCTTGACATCTGGTGGCGAGGCATGGTGGGTTGTGGAAAAGAACTTCAGCGGCTGATCTCATGTGCATACGTACACCCACCCTGCCTAGATGGTCACTTTGGCTGCTGTAGGAGCCCCAGTTTCTCTGGGGCCAGGAGTAAACTGTTATTCTCCTGATTACGTGACCCAAGGACAGCAGAACTGTACTTGGCCTTTTGTTATGATGGAGGGACTCGCCATCAACTAAGGAGCACTCGCTAGTCAAGGGACATGGGTTCCAAAACTCAGTGGATGGGGGAAGGAAGGGATTGCTTTAGGCCAGTAGGGCATCCCCTTGAGTTGAAATCACTGAGTAGTGTGTTAAATAGTAGGGGGCCTGACGATGTATTGGTGAGTGACCTGCAGGATGGCTACTTGGGAAGAGCAGCTGGTGGAGTGGCTCACTGGACGGCTACCGGAGAGGAGCGGCTGGTGGTGAAGGCTGCAGCAGAGACCCACAGAAAAGTGGTGCTGTTGGAGCATGTAAGGTGCCCCTTTACTCCCCCCCCCTTCCATTTCCACATAGGCTGGGGTGTTCAAACTCTGCAGGTGAACTTTTGAACTCTGGGCTCACCAAGGACAGAGACTGAGACTTTTGGGTTGCTGGACTTTGGGGTTGTCGGACTTTTGGGACTTTGGGGACTTTTGGGTTGCTGGACTCAAAAACCAAAGGGAAAGGGACACGGCCCAATTTGTTTAGGGCGGGGTTTTGCTCATGGGTTGTGTTATGAATCCTGTTGGTGGTGTTTCCCCAACATAATGCCACATTGTTTCTCTCTGGTATTAAAAGGCTTTTTGCTACACTCAGACTCTGTGCTTGCGAGAGGGGAAGTATTGCCCTTTGGAGGCGCCCAGCGGGGGTGGTATAGATTTGTCCCAGGTCACCGGGTGGGGGCTCGAGCCGGTTTTGCATTGTGTTATTGGAAGGGATCCCCTAGATACTGACACCGGCCCTTGTTGCTGCCAACCCTGAAGGGCAGAAGGGTTACATGTGTTAATACTCATTTGGTGACAGATTTTCTTATCTGCCCCATACCAGGGCGTTGCATCAAACTGGATCCCAAGAGCACAACCTTGCACCCGGCTGGGGGAATTTAGTTATAGAAGAACGGAGAGGAGAAGAGCGTTTCAGCCTTGGTTGCATTACAGGCCAGCTTTGCTCCCTAAGGTTGTCGAGATGGGTAGGGGGCTTCCAGATGGAATCCAGGTGTCAGGATCTCCAGGAGTTGAGAGAGAGAGTGGTTGGAGACTGGCTGATGAAGAGTGTAATGGAAAAGCTGGGGATTATTTACAAACACATATGAAGTCATGGCTCAGATTCAGCTAGGAGGTGGTGGTCTGGTAGCGTCACCTCATCAAATTTGCAGCCTTGTTCTCTGGAATCTCGGCGGTCATTGAACACACACGAGTAAGGCCGGGTCTACACCAGAAACTTTTGCTGGCACAGCTATGCAGGTCAGGGCGCCTGATCTCCTGGGACATCGCTGTGCTGCCTAAAGCCCATTGGGGCACTTATACCAGCCAGAAAACCCCTCTTGCCCGGAGAGCTTATTTCAGCCTCCTACTGATGTTGTCCCACAGTGTGTAATTGAAACATTCATTGGAGTAAGAGCCTGAGTCTCCCACCTCCCAGGTCCAGTCCTTCTCTCTCTTGTGCGCTTGTTCGCTGTGGCCCAATGAACAGGGGGAATCTCACATAGGAGCAGGGAGGGGATTTTCCCTCTGGCTTTGGCCCTGGGGCGACACTGCTGGGATCCAGTGTCCAGTTCTGGGGCCCACAGGTCAAGGGGGAGGTTGGCTGATTGCAGAAGAGCTACAAGAATGACGAAAGAATTAGAAAACCTGCTTCATAGTGACAGGCTCCAGCAGCTCGATCCACTGAGCTGAACACAGAGAAGGTCCAGGGATGACTTGATCCCAGCCTGTCAGTCCCTACATGGGGAACGAATACTTACTAAGGGGCTGCTCAATCCAGCAAAGGAAGGTCTGACGCGAACCCATGGCTGGAAGCTGGAGCTGGACAAACTAAGACTGTAAATAAGGCGCACATGCCTACCAGGGAGGGGAATTACCCGATGGAACAGTTTCTGAAGGGTCCTGCTGGGTTCCCCGTCAGTGGCCATTTTCACGGCAAGCCTGGGTGCTTTTGCTGAGAGACCTGCTCTCGGAATCCTGTGAGGCGTATTCCCTGGCCCGTGTGACACAGGAGGTTGGACGTGATGGCCCAAGTGGGTCCTGTCGGGCCTGGGGATCTGCCACTATTTACATATTTTATCCCAAGTGGAAGAGCTGGAAAAGGAGAGATTGAGAGAGACCCCTGCCTGGAAGGACCTATAGCCTGGGGCTCAGGCCGTGCCCCTGGAAGGGATGGCCAGGTAGAGGAAAGCATCACACTAGCCTCTTCCACAGCCAGGATGAGCGCTCTAACCACTAGGCTGCTGGATAACACGAGGCTTCCTCCTCCGGACATATTGTGGGGGGGTCGGTGTGCTCTGAGACACCTGCTGGACTGGGGCCTGCAGGTAAGGGGGGTTGCAGCACCTCGGGCTGATTCTCTCCCCTTAGCTCTGACCTGCCCTTGTTACTATACCAGACGATTTCTGTATGATTTTTAATTTGATATAGTTTAAAGATCCCAAAGTAATGTTCATTAGAAGGCCTTTCCTTTTTCCTTTCTCTGTGAGCGGTTTGCAAGGCCAAACTGCTCAGCACATTCTGGGTCAGAGTCTGTTCTCAGAAGAGATAAGACTTTGCAAAAACAACTGTTCCTCGGAACAGCACACAGAGAATCCCACTCGTCTCCTGTTCTTTATCTTGTTTGTTATGTTAAGCAGTTTTGTTACACCCTAAGAGTTGTTAAAGTCAGAAGAGATATGTGTGGAAATCAAGCTGGGGAATGCATGTGAATGGATGTTGTGTGTAAATAGAAGATGAATGGTTAGGAGTTCCAGCCTAAGAGTTACCACTTCAGTATCGATTGGCCGAAGAATGCGCTAAGTGGAGCTAACCGGATGACCCCCGGAGGGCAGACTGGAACCCACCCAACAGCCGCAAGGATGGGAGACCCAAAGATCAAGATCACATCGGGCAGCACAGAGCCGTCAGCGATGTTCCACCTGCTGATTGATTCAGCAACAGCATGACGAAGCCACCTCCATGGACTGGCCTAGGAATAAAACTCCGATTAAAAACAGACCCTAAAGACGAAGGACTTTAAGTCTAGTGCTACAACCACCCTCCAGGAGCATCGGATGCGCGTCTGACAAAGACTCCGCTCCACCCTCAAGCCCAGGTTACCTGGCCAGTAACTAGGAGTGAGCAACCTCTAGGCTGGTAACTATAACAACTTTGCAGAACTTTTATGTGTATGTGTGTGGTGTTAGGATATAGATATTCAGGCCTGTCTGTAAAGGCCTAGACTCTTAAGAATTTAGGTGTATTCTTATCACTTCGCTAGTTCTAGAGGTATAAAAGAAAGAATCAAAATCGCTGGCTGCCGGTGTAAGGGCCTTCCCTTCCTGTGACAGTCTGAGGCCCTGTGCTTAGGCTAAGGCCGCTGGCCAAGCAGCAGGGGCAGCCCCAAGCTGGGAAGCGACCGGGCACCTCCTCACATCCCAAACTAGTCACACTGGAAGAAGGTGCCCTGGGGCTGTTAGGATACAATCCTGTCCTGATAGTGCCGATCGCCTCCAGAGAAAGGGAAGTGCCTAGAAAGTGTAAAAGGAAACTTAGCTTGAGAGCATCCTGCCTGGCAAGAAGTCACTTCTCAAGAGCTGGGATGTGAAATCCTCACTTCTGTGTTGTTCTGTCACCTTAGTCCCCATTTCCCCATTGTTGGTCTGTATCATCTCGGTCTGGTTTTTGATTGTTCCTGTCTGCTGTATAATTAATTTTGCTGGGTGTGAACTAATTAAGGTGGTGGGATATAATTGGTTACATAATCATGTTACAATATGTTAGGATTGGTTAGTGAAATTTCAGGAAAATGATTGGTTCAGGTCGAGCTAAGCAGAAATTTTACGATATAGTCTGCAGTCAATCAGGAAGCGGGGGGTGGGTGGGTGTGTGGGGGGATGGGAACAGGGAATGGGGGTGGGGGAGTCGGAATTATGTTTTGCTAAGTGGGGGGGACGGGAACAGGGCCACAGGTGTAAGGCTCTGTGGTGTCAGAGCCGGGAAGGGGGACACTAAGGAAGGAAACGGGAATCATGCTTGCTGGAAGTTCACCCCAATAAACATCGACTTGTTTGCACCTTTGGACTTTGGGTATGGTTGCTTCCTGTTGGTGCAAGAAGGACCAGGGAAGTGAGCGGGTGAAGGAATAAGCCCCCTGACATGTGGGAGTGAATGGGATGGAGTAAATATGACTGTTTAGTTGCTTTGCCTCTTGTGGTATTTTGTGTGAGTACCTGGGCTACGTGATTACGTGTTTACTGGGTCTCTTTCTGTATTCACACTGAACGCGGCATTTTGCCTTATCCCCTTTTACAAGATCCCGTTGGGTTTCATTTTATTGCTATAAAAGCCTGCCTCAGCCAGCCCCAGCTCACACGGAGGACGGGCCCTGGGCTCCTGACTCCCGCATTGGCCTGCTGCCCTGTCAATCAGGCTGACCAGGAAGGCTGGCCTCTCCGCATTGGCCCTGGGGCCTGTCAGTCTCAGGATAATGACCCCTCTTCAGCCCTTCCCCTTTCTTTGGGTCCTGGGAGAGGGCCCACCAACCCCTCCCCCCCTCCCATTTCAGGGAGGGGCCAACAATGCGGGTGACCAGACGTCCCGATATTAGGGGCTTTGTCAAATATACACATCTATCCTCCTCCCCGCAAAAGAAGTGTCCCGATTTTTCACTCTTGTTCTCTGGTCACCCTACCCATGGCCACCGACATTAGGAACCGAGGAGCCAGTCTGGCCCAGCGGGGTGGGCAGGGGGCTCGGGGCACTGGTTGCCTGGCAATCGTCAGGCGTTCTGCGGGTCTGGTGCCAAGGCGGGGATTTGCAGGCGGACAATAAACTGGGTGAAGTTTCCACCGGAAGCTTTTCTCGGCGAGGCACATGGCCCCGGGGACCTGGAGATGCGCCACGACTTCTTGCCATGAGATCTCGAGCTAACGAGTGTCAGGGCCGGAGCTCCCACCCCTGCCCTAGGGAACTGTTGGATGGTTAATTCCCCTCCCTGCTAAACATTTGGATTTTGCCCACTTTGGCCCAGAACAGCCCCAGGCATCTGCTGTGCCCACCCCAAAGTTGCGTGGGGTGCCCCTCACCCCAGCACTGTGCGGCATCACTCCCCTGCTTGGTCAACGATTAACATCAGGACAAACAGCTGCTTAGTTGAACCCAGGAGTACGGACTCCCAGCGCCTCCCCACCCCGCGCTCTGACCACTAGACCCCCCCCCCCCACTCTCCGAGCTGGGGATGGAACCCAGGAGTCCTGGCTCCCAGGAGATAGGGACAGGGTGGATTCTCCATTCTTAAATGAAGACACCTCTTTCTAAAGGATGTGGCTCATTTCCATCCACACACACACACCCCGCCACCCCCAAGCCAGAAGAAAAAGACATATTGAAGGAAGCAGGGCTGCGGTGGAAAAATACAGTATGTGATCGTGTAATCGCAGGTTGTAGCAGAATGCAAACGTGCCGGGGGATTGGATTACGCTTGCACTGACAACCTGGCATTTCCTAACTTCTGACTGCTCGACTGTGACTCCCCGGGGTTCTTGGAATGTAGATTTTTAATACAGATTAAATATATTTACACACACACATACACAGAAAGACAAGCAAATTCTTATGTGACTCAGCAATGGGTAACCGGAACATAACGTAAGGCTTGCGGCCTATGAACTTTGGCACAGATAAATGGCCCAATGGTCGTCCCTAAATTTGGGGGGATTGGGAACAGAGTTTTTAAAGGGGAGGTTTGTCCATAACGACACCAGCCAGCCACAGGGACGTGAGCTAACGCCGGCTTTGGGATGCTGTAGGATGGGAACATCTGCAGATGTCTGATCACAGGCTGGCCATGGCAAGGAATTGAGATGTGTGATAATAAGTTGAAATCAGTAATATCCTAACCTACAGGAGAAGGGACCCTGACATCAGCAGGGTGAGGAGAGACAGATAAGGAGGAGGGGAGAACCCGCTAAGGAATAGGCATTAGGCACAGTGGCGTTAAAAATGGTACCCCAGCCTGTGGGCAGGGGGCAAGCGGGATGTAGCGTTTGGGGGACATTGAGGACATTGGAGGAAGGTGATGGTGAGGAGGAAGACAATGGCTAACGATTCCGGTTGTTCCACAAGGGGCGGTGTGCGGGGATGGGCAGACGGACATTCTGTGGTAACGCTGTCCCCGGGCTGGGCTGAAGCTTGTGTGATTCTGCTACAGGGTGTTGATCAACAATTAGAAACAGAAGGTTCCTCCAGTGCGAGGGCTGCGACCGGCGCCATCGGGGTTCCCAGCTGAACGGCAATGTTAAGAACGCTGGGACGGCTCTAGGGACCAGAACCTGTCAGACCTCCTAGTTGTCGCTGGGACTTCGTAAGTAATCAATAGAATTAACATACGACTCGTAGATCGGGCTCCAATGTGCAGGAATCAGGTGCTGCATGGCCCGTGCAGGGCAGGGGGTCAGGAGAGCAGCTTCACCAGCAGCAGCCCAGTCAGGCCAGGCAGGTAGAGGGAAAAGGAGAATTTCCCCAGAGCCGGGCTGGCTCCGCTGGGGGTGGCAGGTTTGGAGGTCGCCTCTGTGAACATGAACCAGTAGACTGCAGAACTCAGGATCTCTCCGGATTTAATGCCCTTCACAGACTCAGAAGCGCAGCCTTTTGCAACAAATATTGATGTCTCTAGAGTTGAACCTGAAGGAGGAAACCAGCCTGTTATGAGGCGGGGGCAGCTCTGGTTCCTTCTCTGCCCCCAGAACCTCTGTCTGCACCATCCAGCGGTTCCCGCCTCTGCCCCCCGGTCCTACCCGCCCAGTGCTCTCCCTGCTCTCGCTGTAACTGGCCATGGCAGGCTGGGCGTCTGGTCCCCTTGTGCCTCTCCCACGCCCCTTTCTGCAGCTCCACAAGAGACTGAAGCTGGAGTTTGGATCCCAGCTGATCGCTCAGGGGCGGCTCCTTCCCCAGCGCGCGGCCCCCCGAGGAACATGCCCAGCTCTCAGCGTCCCCGGCAGCCCCGACCGCTCGGTTCAGTTATTTTATAAACACCCCAAACACCTGGGAGTCCTGGACAAACACTGAGAACAGGAGCTTCCACACTGAGCAATGGCTTAGCTCCACCTTAAACATACATGGGGTGGGGTCTAGAGGTTAAAGCAGTGGGGGCTGGGAGCCAGGACTCCTGGGTTCTCTCCCCAGCTCTGCATCATTGACATAACATTGACATAACAACAAGAGACGCGTTGTCATAACTCCAGGAGCCGGGCAGCATCACTGAGGCGGGGGAGCTGGTCTGGAAGGAAAAAATTCCAAATTCCTCTCTCCTTCCCTCCGGCCAAAACCCCTCTTGGCCGCCCCCACCTTCCCAAAGCTTCAGCACAGCCCGAGGGTCTGGGAGACTCTAGGGGCCTGTCTACACTACAGCTTGGGCAGGTACAAGTTACGTCACTCCAAGGTGTGAATAATCCACCTCCTTCAGCGGTGTAAGTTACGCCACCCTAAGTGCCAGTGCCCACTTCCCGCTGCCATCCCACTGCTGCTCGCGGAGGTGGTTTTATTATGCCGACTGGAGAGTTCTCGCCCGTCAGCACAGAGCGTCTTCACCGGATGCGGTACCATGGCACCGCAGTCGCCCTTCTAGTGTAGACTGGCCCTAGGTTTCACCAGCCCTTTGGGGAGTTCCCGAGGCGTGAGGTTCCCGGGCTCCCTCCCGCACTGCGGCCAGCTGGCAGCATTTACCTTTCACTAGGTACCCAGCGAAATCGATGCAATAGTTCTCATCCCCTGTACAAGGGGCATCTTGGCTGTCGCAGGGATTGGTACTCAGAGCAAAGCAGGTGGGGCACTGCAGCCCATTCTTGGTGGTGTTCTCCTTGGGCACTGAGAAAGGAGAGACACACGGTTACAGGGCGGGTTGAAGTTCATTTACCCCACATTGTGCGCCCACTCCCCTGCATTGTCCAAGTGTGTAAAGGCCCCTATCCCCAGCCCGACAGCATTGCTCCGTCCGTCTGTCACATGGCAACCTCGGAAGCCTGCAGCCGATCAATTCCAGCATTTCCAGGCACTTTCTGGGCCCCCAGGGCCAGAACCCTGCTGTCTTTGGGAGAAATCAGAACATGCCCCCCGTCGCTCCCCCCACCAGCTGATTAGCCCAGCCGCCTCTGCAACTGTCTCAGATCAAACAACAGGTCGATGGCCCCACTGACACCCCCATCTCCCTTCTGCCCAGCATCCCAGGGGTGTAACACCCGGAATGACTGATCTCCAAGACAGAAAGGAGGATGGTGGGGGGAAGGGGAATGGGGGAGAGGGGTATGGGGGAGGGGCACTGAATCCATGGCAAGGCAGGGGAGATTGGAATAGAAAGTTTTCTCCAATGCACTCCAAGAACATGCTGGATGATCTGTGCCTGGCTGTGTTATTTTCCCAACCGATCTCTGAGTGGTTGAAAGTCCCCGTCCCCACCACTGCCTGGGCTTTGCAGGATTTTGTGAGTTGTTTAAAAAAAGCCTCACCCACCTATTCTTCCTGGTTAGCTGGTCTGTTGCCGACCCTCCCATGGGGTCCCCCCACTGCTTGTTACCCCTTTTATCCCGACCCGGAGACTTTCAACAAGTCCATTTCCTATTCCCAACCCAGCCTCTGAGAAGGTGCAGACATCTTTGCTATACCACGCAACCCCTTCTCCCTTTGTCCCTGCCCGCCCGGAGCAAGCCGTGCCCCTCGGGGCCGATATCCCAGCCATGTGTGTTCTCCCCCCACATCTCTGTGACGCCGGCGATGTCCCAGCTGTGATCACTCACTCATTCAAAAGCTGAAAGCGACGGGAAATCCAATTGTTTGGGGAAATGGCCAAACGGGCCGGTTTGAATTTTTTGCACAAGGACCAACGGGGATAAACTGGCCAGCGATGAACAGCCCCGAGTCTCTGAACTCAGTTTCCAGCCATCAGAAGAGGGACGTCTTGGAGCAGCTTCCCACAGTAAGTGGGGAGCAAAGCCCCCAGCGAGTTTGAAGTGGAGGCTGATAGGCTCAGGGAGGTTTAGATTTGAGCCCATCCCGGCTGCTGCCCCCTCTCTCACCTGCAGCCCCCGCCCGTCTGATTTCACATAGGCCCTGACTGCTCAACCCCCTGGTCTGGAGACCCGCCAGCTACAGCCATTTCAATGGCGACAGAAATGACATTCGAGTGAGTGGACTTTAGGGCAATAAAGGGGAGAAATGGTAACAAAGACAATCGTGCCGGGGCTTGTCCCCATGAACCATTCGACTGTAGCAAGCGGGGGAGGTGACTAAGCTCCACTGGGCTCTGAATCGACCATGCACCAGCCTGCCACGGCCCAGCTGTCCACGTGCAGCCTGCTGACGCGTGTGAACCCTTCGTTCATGTGCTTTGAGCTAGTGCCCTTCCAACAAGCCATGAAACGGCACCGTAAAAACAGATCCCTACGTACCTGCCAGTACACCTGAGTTACACTTGTCTGTGTTGCACTGTGCGATGTTGACCCGCACATACTTGCCATTCCCAAGAGTGACAGTGATGGGGCCTTTTATGAAAGCACTGAAGTCACGTACGCAGCCTTTGGAAAGGTTTGTGGACTTTGTCTCGCCTACTGTAATTAAAAAACCAAAAAACAGAACTGAGAGGCTGGGAGGGGAACCTCGAGGCGGAGCAGGGAGGTTATTTGACCTCCGAGTTTGGCCCTGGGGTGACGTTGCTGGGAGCCCGTGCCCAGTTCTGGCACCCACCATTCCAGAAAGAGTTTGCACACTTCGGGAGGGGTCAGAGAAGAGCCATGAGGATGATTAAAGGGCTAGAAAACCTGCATTAGAGCGAGAGGTGCCAGGAGCTCCGTCCAGGTAGCTCAACACAGAGCAGATTCGGGGGTGACGTGATCCCCGTCTGCCATAACCCACCCGGGGAACAAACATTTACTAATGGGCTCCTCAGTCGGGCGGTGGAAGGTCGGACGCCATCCAGTGGCTGGGAGTTGGAGCCAGACAGGCTCAGACTGGAAATAAGGCGACTGTCTCACATGGAGGGTGATTAACCACTGGGACAATCTCCCAAGGGCCGTGGTGATTCTTCGTCAGTGACAATTTGTAAAGCCAGATGGGATGCTCTTTTCCCACCTCTGCTCTTGGGGCCATCTGTGAACCCGAGTTAGCCACGCCCTGGTCTCAGCATCTGCACTGCTAAGCCTCCCGGGGCTTCGATCCACCCGGACACCGCCAGGCCGGTGCTGCACTAACCCCGGGGCAGCGTTAGGCCTTTTGCAGGCATGTTCCATGGTTGTTAGCACTGCCCTGAGCTGTGCAGTTCTCTGCCGTGAGTCTCTGCGACGGCGTCTCTGCTTGAGAGCCAGGTAGAGACGAAGCCGGCTGCAGGGAAAGTGGAGTTTAAAACGTCCCCAAGGGGTCGATAAACCGGAAGGTGATTTCGCTGCAGCAGAAGTGAGTAGCCAGGGGGGCAGGAAAACATGGCCCCCAAGGAATTATGGGAAGGCATTGGAGGACTATTGGCAACTGTGTGAAATAAGCTAGTGTACAGCTGTGTCCCCACTGCAAAGTTAAAGTGGAACCCGGGTCTAAGCTACACCTTGAACTGCACAGCCAGCCTGAGCTCACAGCTCATATCCACTCAGGTGAAAGGGTCTGTGTGTGGTTAATAGGGACGGTGGCAGGGGTTAGAACTAAACCCCGGGTCACGGCCCACATTAAATGCAGTGAAGCCATACCCTGAGTGGGTGGACGTTTTAATAAACCCATTTGTGACTGCGCTGGGAAAATTTCCTGACTGTGGTCAGAAGGGTGTGGGTGGGGGGATAGACAGATAGATCACATTAAAGCTGATTTGTGCTATGCATCCTTCTTACAGGGTAAATGAAAGGAAACATTAAATCTCTTTAATTCAAAGGAAGGATGAACAAAACCAGGTCTGTAACTAAGGTTTTCAATTTCAAAAGGGCAAACATTGAGAAGGGAACTAGTGAAATCTACTGTCCTGATCCCAGGGAGTTGAAAATGGAGAAGGTTTGGAATCTCTTGAAGTCAAACAGGCAGAAACTATCTTGAATTTGCATTCCAAGCAAGGAGAAAAATCTTGTAAGGTCGGACTCCAGCCCTGAGCAGGTGACTAAGAGGTTCAGACAGGATTCTGGGAGCCTGGTAATGTACAAGGGGTCTCACTGCCCATTTCCACCCAAAGCAGCTTCGCTTGCTGCAGCGCAGCCGTCCATTGTGGAGCTGAAAACGTAGTGAATAAAAATCCATAACTAAAGCCCAAGGGGTGAGATCCTGGCCCCACTGAAGTCAATGGCAGATCTGCAACTGGCTCCAAGGGGCAGGATTTCAGACCGCCCAGTCTTCCGGTCGCAACCCTGTAATGTTGCCTGAACAAATCAAGCGTCGAGCCCAGACTGAGTGTTCTGTGCCGGGTGAATGTGCTTTGTGGGTGGATTGTGCTGGGGTTGCCTTAGCGATGAGGATGTGTCAGACTGTGGGGTAGGATGTGCCTGGACTGACGGCAATGTCACCTACCCAGTTTAATATCTTCTGCCGCCGTAAAGCAGCCGCCTTTAGCCGTGTCTGCTGTGCAGGTCCCTGCTGGAGGCTGGCAGGAGTCTGCTGAGCCGGAGCACTTTTTGCATGTCACTGTTTGTGCTGGAGAAAGAAGAACACGTGTTTCCTTTTTACTGTGACGTAACAGTCTCACTCTGACACATCCCTTAGCCCCAAGTCTTCCCCCTCTGCTCCAAACAAGCCGAGGGATTAACAGACCCAGTTTCCACTGGGACACTCGGCAATTGCTCAGTTTGAACCGCCCTGGGCCAATGGTACCCAGGGGGTCAGCAATGGATGGGTGAAGGGGATGGTGCTCTTCCCAAGCTCCGCCCACAAATTCAGCTCCGCCCACCCAAGATCTCATTCCTGTTTTAAAGGTATTCACAGTACCGGAGAGTCGCTCACTTCTCAGCATGCGTTGCCTGAATCCATTGAACCACCCAGGGCTCCTTGCAGCCCCCCATTGCCCTCACAAATTCGAGTTCCCCTCGCATCTCCTTCTATAGCAGGGTTGCCAGGCTCAGACCCCCACCCCCTACATAATGCCAGGGGCTCTGTGTACCCTCCATTCCCCTGCCCCGTACCAAGGTCTCCTATTCTCTCCCCATGCCAGGGGTTATGTGTGCCCCCCATTCCCATCCCCCATACCTGGGTCCCCCGTTCTCCCCGCATACCAGGGGTTCTGTGTGCCCTCCTCCTCCCCCTCCCTCCCCCCCATCGTCCGTCTTTCTGCCTGGGAGATCAGCCGCTCAGGGTGTAACATGTTAAGCTCCATGGGGACACTGGGCAAAGCTGGGCTGGGGGGTGTTGATGGGCTGGAAGGCGTTAATGGCCCCATCAACCGGTTCTTTGATCTACACACAGCTACTGAGGGGGTTGAAGGTCTGACTGGGCTGGCCAGACTCCAACAGCTCTATGTGTCCCCGATTTCCCTCTTCCAGTTTTATGATTCTGTCCCCACCCCCAAAAAAACCCAATAGGGTTCTGCCCAGTGATGTCTATAACATCCTCTGCAATTTAGGAGTTGATGGAACGCAGCATTCAAAAGTTACTTCATTGCACAGAAATAGGGAAATGCCATTGAGGTGAGTGCGGCCAGGTTGTCTGGGCTGTCAGCCGGCCATCAGAGGGGTCTGACGGAAAGGTTTGGGGTGCAGAAGCCAGCTGTCTTGGCCCTTAGCTTCGCGGGGATTGCTCCCTTTTGGGAAGGCTCTGTGTTGCGCTGGCCCCCAGTTTTACAGCCGGTTACAGGCCCTAGGCTTAAGTTAAAGTCAACTTTGCCCACATCCCTCTGGATCAGCCCAGCCATTTGCAGTATGCAGGGGATGGCAAGGATGGAAATTTCCAGGCAAAAACCTGTGTTAAACAGCACAAAGGGACGTTCATTGTCTCTTGTTCCCCAAATTACCATTGATACAAGTCATATTAACCACAGCGCACAGACCTCTTGGGGACCTGTAAGTGGAGAATCTCTGCCCTTCAGTCCTTATGTACAGCGCTCTGCACAAAAGCTATGTAAGTGCAACATCTTCACAGCTTTTCTTTTAGAGAGTCTAAGAGTTTCAGGCTCTGATGCTGATCTAGTCTGAGCTCCTGCCTAGCTGAAGCCAGAAAACCTCACCCAGCCCTTCCTCCATGCAGCCCATATCTGATGGTCGAGCTAGAGCCAATCTTCCAGAATGATATCCAATACCACTGTACAGAGACCAAGAGATGGAGAATCCCCACCCCCACCCCCACCCCTCCTTGAGAAACTGGTGCCAGGATTAATTCCACCTTGGACTGATCTAAATTCAACTCCCACCATTGGATCTCATTCTGCCTCTGTTTGCTCGGTTGGAGAGCCCTCTGCTACCGGACATTGTAGGCCTGATTCCAGGTTACACTCAGTCCCCTATTGTGTAATTTACTCCTCTATTAATTCCCCTTTATGCTGCCAAAGCAGTGCAGAGGGGCCTTCGTGGGAATAAGAATTCAGGGCAGTGTCCAGTCACGGTGTCCCTCAGGTCCACGCCCAACAGATGGGTTGCTATGGCTGCGGCCCTTGGGGAATTCACACCCTGAGCACTGCAGTGTGACCAGTCTAACCCCTGGGAGCGATGGAGGTCGATGGGTGAATGCTTCCCTCAACTCGGCTACCGTCGCTCAGGGAGGGGAGTTCCTAGAGGGATGGAAAACCCCGTCCATTGGGACACGAGGCATCTTCACTACGGGGCTCTGCTGGCCCAGCCACAGCTCTGTGGCTAAGCCATGACAGCAGCCATAGTGTAGACAGGGCCCTGTACCCCACACAGAGCTAATCCCCCCTCCCTGCACAGGTTGGATGTTCCCCTGACTGGGGATCCATGGGGGGTAAAGTGTCCAAGTCCGGGCGGGTTTCAATGGCCACAGCAGCGGGTGACTCACCTTGTCCACTCGTAGCTAGGAGAGCAGGGAGAAGGCAGAGGAGGAAGGAAACCATCCTGGTCCTGGCAGGCCCACGGGGCTGGGCTTGGAGATGAACGGGGCCTTCTCTCGGCTGACACAGCGAGCTCTGCCGGGGGAAGGAGGAGAGAGTCAAGACCGAAATGAGGATGGAAAGGGAATTAGAGCTGAGATTAAGGGGGGGAAAGCACCAGGCAATAGAGCTGCACAAATAACCAATTTTTTGGTTCACTGGCAGTTCTCAAAGATCGGGGGGGTGGGAGGATCTTTTTTGGTGGGCCCAAAATTCTCATCTAACTAAAAAGCCAGGAAAAAATGGTTTTGTTTCATTTTCAAATATTTCAAAATATTTTTAAATTGGTTTAAAAATAAAAATTGCCGTCAATTTTGAAATGAAAAGACACAAATCAAAACATTTAATTCTGGAACTGTCCAGACAAAACGTTTCCTTTTCTCAGAATTTGTTTTTCTAGAATTTTTTCCAGCTGAAGAAATGCAGAGAAATAGACACAAATTCATGAAACGTTTCAGTCGCTCCAAAGCTGCATTCTTCAGTGGAGAAAAGTTTTGGTTGGAAAATTTCTCCCAGCTCCCCCATGGCCCAGACACGCCTCGCCGTAGCAGAGCGGGGGCTCCGGGACACCGCAGAAGGGCGCTCCGCGGGGCAATCCTCGTCATAGTCGTGGCTCCGGACGCAATTGTGGTGACCAGCAAAGCGCAGATGTCAGATGGAGCCAGTGACAGTCACGGGGACACGACTGCCCCTGCCTCACGTCCTGTTACATCAAATCGCTTCAATGTGGAAGGAGACAGTTAAACAGCAAGTCAGCCGCAGCCTGTGTGCTTATTGCCAGATGGCCAGGGCCCCAGCAAGCCTATGGGCCCATTGACTTCAACAGGTACACTGGTGTAAACCGGCTGGGATCTGCCCATTGACTCCAATGGAGGTACGGCCGATTGATCCCAGTTGGGGATTGGGCCCAGTTTTCACTCCCTCCTCCGTATTTGCTCCATGTCTGCACCGTCCCTTCTGACATGGGGCGACTGGCACGGCCTGTGGGGCGCCAGGGTCAAAGCATCCTGCTGATCTGCAGAGGGGCCCTACAGTGTTTCCACATTATCTACACCCCCTTGGGTGGCCCAACGGCTTCTTCGCTTTCCTCTTCTACAGCGAGCTGAGGTGTCCATTGATCCTCCTACGGGGACGCTCCGGTCCCTTCCCTGGATCAGCCCGGTTCGGTTAGAAGCTGTCAGGTCTCAGAGGCTTCAGACCCCCGCCCTGCCCATGTGCGTTACTTTGCATTGACCAAAACTCAACTTCATCTGCCATCGCGTTGCCTGTTGACCCAGCTCCGTTCGATCTCCCTCAAGTTCCCGACTAGCCTCCATACGTTGCCTTCTCTGCAGATTTCACCACCTCCTCGCTCACCCCCCGTCAGATCATCTGAGTACCGTGAAGGCTGGGTCTAGCGCAGAGCCTGGAGGCCTCCACTTTTATGCTTTTGCCATCACACAAAATTCCCTTGAATTCCGGCTCTGTTTTCTAGAGACACAAGGTGGGAGGAGAGACGAGCTTCCGAGCGACACCGAGCTCTGCTGCGGGTCAGCGGAGCTCGACAACTCGTGTCTCTCCCCAGCAGAAGCTGGTCCAATAAAAGCTTTTCCCTCCCCCACCTTGTCTCTCTAATATCCCGGGACCTGAACGGCTACAACAATGCTGCAAACTCTGTTTTCCGGCTGTTGTCCTGTTTCTGCTCCATGACAGTCCCTTGCCTCCCACCCCAGGACGGCTTTGATTACTTACTGCCCTATGACAGGTTTCAGAGTGACAGCCGTGTTAGTCTGTATTCGCAAAAAGAAAAGGATGCATCCCATGAAGTGAGCTGTAGCTCAGGAAAGCTTATGCTCAAATAAATTGGTTAGTCTCTAAGGTGCCACAAGTCCTCCTTTTCTTTTTACTGCCCTATGGCGAGGGACTGTGCTGAAGTCTTTTTGACAGTCCAAATCAAGTACGTCATCTGGCTCTTCTCTGCTCCCTAAACCTGGGACGTTCAAAGCATCTGAACAGAGTCCAAAGCCTGACTCCCGGGGAGCGTCAGCAGATGCTGGCCCCCTCGCTGCCATTTTTGCCTTTCAAAAGTTCCCTATTTCATTCACACACAATTCCATGAGTGGGGCTTCTTTTCCTTTGCAAAACTTGACCCGCTTTATCCCTGGAGCTTGCATTTGAAATATATCTCCATCCTTTACACTCTTTCAGCAGATCATCAATGATTACAAACAATAATTTAACACACCTTAAAAACTCTTACCTTCAGCCGCACAACGGTTCCGTTCACCTCCAAGTTCTCTGTAGTATCAAAGAGATGCACTAACCTGTTTAGTACGGCCCCTTTCCTCTCTAGATAGTCCAAAAACGCAACCAGATTAATCTACAAACTGGGAGTAACCGTGAATGATTTACTGAAATGTAATAAATTGCACGACCCTTATACCTGGGCACTCCCTCTTTAAATACAATTCAGACTGACCCTTTCTCAATCCAGCAGCTCTTGTTTTATTGGACTTGTCCCATACAGTCTGCTGGTTTGTGTAACAGAGATAAGAGGTGGTACTCAGCTTCGTCACAAGGGTAGAGGTGTGACCATTTGCATATCAGAGGTGTTTATCCAGATCCTGAGGTGCTGTAAATGATAGAGGAACCGGAAAATTCACAGCAGCTGGGATCTGACTCCACTGATTCCGTTGAAGCAACGGCCAATTGACACCAAACGGGAGCGGGGTGAGATTGTCAGAATGAAGCTAAGGACGGCCATGGAGTTGGCTCCATGAGGACAGCTCTCCTTCCACTCCCAGAACAGGTTGTTAAATTCCTTCTCATTAAATGGAGCTTAAGCAGAGTCAGGATGAGCTCCACCCTGACATCTGGTGGCGAGGCATGGTGGGTTGTGGAAAAGAACTTCAGCGGCTGATCTCATGTTGGGCTGGGATGATTTAACTGGGAATTGGTCCTGCTTCGAGCAGGGGGTTGGACTAGATGACCTTCAGGGGTCCCTTCCAACCCTGATATTCTATGATTCTATGATTCTATGATTCTATGTGCATACGTACATCCACTCTGCCTAGATGGTCACTTTGGCTGCTGTAGGAGCCCCAGTACTCTGGGGCCAGGAGTAAACTGTTATTCTCCTGATTACGTGACCCAAGGACAGCATCCCCTTGAGTTGAAATCACTGAGTAGTTTGTTAAATAGTAGGGGGCCTGACGATGTATTGGTGAGTGACCTGCAGGATGGCTACTTGGGAAGAGCAGCTGGTGGAGTGGCTCACTGGACGGCTACCGGAGAGGAGCGGCCGGTGGTGAAGGCTGCAGCAGAGACCCACAGAAAAGTGGTGCTGTTGGAGCATGTAAGGTGCCCCTTTACTCCCCCCCCCTTCCATTTCCACACAGGCTGGGGTGTTCAAACTCTGCAGGTGAACTTTTGAACTCTGGGCTCACCAAGGACAGAGACTGAGACTTTTGGGTTGCTGGACTCAAGAACCAAAGGGAAAGGAACACGGCCCAATTTGTTTAGGGCGGGGTTTTGCTCATGGGTTGTGTTATGAATCCTGTTGGTGGTGTTTCCCCAACATAATGCCACATTGTTTCTCTCTGGTATTAAAAGGCTTTTTGCTACACTCAGACTCTGTGCTTGCGAGAGGGGAATATTGCCTCTTGGAGGCGCCCAGCGGGGGTGGTATAGATTTGTCCCAGGTCACCGGGTGGGGGCTCGAGCCAGTTTTGCATTGTGTTATTGGAAGGGAACCCCTAGATACTGACCCCGGCCCTTGTTGCTGCCAACTCTGAAGGGCAGAAGGGTTACATGTGTTCATACTCATCTGGTGACAGATTTTCTTATCTGCCCCATACCAGGGCGTTGCGTCAAACTGGATCCCAAGAGCACAACCTTGCACCCAGCTGGGGGAATTTAGTTATAGAAGAACGGAGAGGAGAAGAGCGTTTCAGCCTTGGTTGCATTACAGGCCAGCTTTGCTCCCTAAGGTTGTCGAGATGGGTAGGGGGCTTCCAGAAAACCCCTCTTGCCCGGAGAGCTTATTTCAGCCTCCTACTGATGTTGTCCCACAGTGTGTAACTGAAACATTCATTGGAGTAAGAGCCTGAGTCTCCCACCTCCCAGGTCCAGTCCTTCTCTCTCTTGTGCGCTTGTTCGCTGTGGCCCAATGAACAGGGGGAATCTCACATAGGAGCAGGGAGGGGATTTTCCCTCTGGCTTTGGCCCTGGGGCGACACTGCTGGGATCCAGTGTCCAGTTCTGGGGCCCACAGGTCAAGGGGGAGGTTGGCTGATTGCAGAAGAGCTACAAGAATGACGGAAGAATTAGAAAACCTGCTTCATAGTGACAGGCTCCAGCAGCTCGATCCACTGAGCTGAACACAGAGAAGGTCCAGGGATGACTTGATCCCAGCCTGTCAGTCCCTACATGGGGAACGAATACTTACTAAGGGGCTGCTCAATCCAGCAAAGGAAGGTCTGACGCGATCCCATGGCTGGAAGCTGGAAATGGACAAACTCAGACTGGAAATAAGGCGCACATGTCTACCAGGGAGGGGAATTACCCGATGGAACAGTTTCTGAAGGGTCCTGCTGGGTTCCCCGTCAGTGGCCGTTTTCACGGCAAGCCTGGGTGCTTTTGCTGAGAGACCTGCTCTCGGAATCCTGTGAGGGGCATTCCCTGGCCCGTGTGACACAGGAGGTTGGACGTGATGGCCCCAGTGGGTCCTGTCGGGCCTGGGGATCTGCCACTATTTACATATTTTATCCCAAGTGGAAGAGCTGGAAAAGGAGAGATTGAGAGAGACCCCTGCCTGGAAGGACCTATAGCCTGGGGCTCAGGCCGTGCATCTGGAAGGGATGGCCAGGTAGAGGAAAGCATCACATTAGCCTCTTCCACAGCCAGGATGAGCGCTCTAACCACTAGGCTGCTGGATAACACGAGGCTTCCTCCTCCGGACATATTGTGGGGGGTCGGCGTGCTCTGAGACACCTGCTGGACTGGGGCCTGCAGGTAAGGGGGGTTGCAGCACCTCGGGCTGATTCTCTCCCCTTAGCTCTGACCTGCCCTTGTTACTATACCAGACGATTTCTGTATGATTTTTAATTTGATATAGTTTAAAGATCCCAAAGTAATGTTCATTAGAAGGCCTTTCCTTTTTCCTTTCTCTGTGAGCGGTTTGCAAGGCCAAACTGCTCAGCACATCCTGGGTCAGAGTCTGTTCTCAGAAGAGATAAGACTTTGCAAAAACAACTGTTCCTCGGAACAGCACACAGAGAATCCCACTCGTCTCCCGTTCTTTATCTTGTTTGTTATGTTAAGCAGTTTTGTTACACCCTAAGAGTTGTTAAAGTCAGAAGAGATATGTGTGGAAATCAAGCTGGAGAATGCATGTGAATGGATGTTGTGTGTAAATAGAAGATGAATGGTTAGGAGTTCCAGCCTAAGAGTTACCACTTCAGTATCGATTGGCCGAAGAATGCGCTAAGTGGAGCTAACCGGATGACCCCCGGAGGGCAGACTGGAACCCATCCAACAGCCGCAAGGATGGGAGACCCAAAGATCAAGATCACATCGGGCAGCACAGAGCCGTCAGCGATGTTCCACCTGCTGATTGATTCAGCAACAGCATGACGAAGCCACCTCCATGGAC
The DNA here is from genome assembly GCF_965152235.1 of Eretmochelys imbricata. Classification (NCBI taxonomy): domain Eukaryota; kingdom Metazoa; phylum Chordata; order Testudines; family Cheloniidae; genus Eretmochelys; species Eretmochelys imbricata. Next base: position 18,597,685 of record NC_135595.1, read on the forward strand.
TGGCCTAGGAATAAAACTCCGATTAAAAACAGACCCTAAAGACGAAGGACTTTAAGTCTAGTGCTACAACCACCCTCCAGGAGCATTGGATGCGCGTCTGACAAAGACTCCGCTCCACCCTCAAGCCCAGGTTACCTGGCCAGTAACTAGGAGTGAGCAACCTCTAGGCTGGTAACTATAACAACTTTGCAGAACTTTTATGTGTATGTGTGTGGTGTTAGGATATAGATATTCAGGCCTGTCTGTAAAGGCCTAGACTCTTAAGAATTTAGGTGTATTCTTATCACTTCGCTAGTTCTAGAGGTATAAAAGAAAGAATCAAAATCGCTGGCTGCCGGTGTAAGGGCCTTCCCTTCCTGTGACAGTCTGAGGCCCTGTGCTTAGGCTAAGGCCGCTGGCCAAGCAGCAGGGGCAGCCCCAAGCTGGGAAGCGACCGGGCACCTCCTCACATCCCAAACTAGTCACACTGGAAGAAGGTGCCCTGGGGCTGTTAGGATACAATCCTGTCCTGATAGTGCCGATCGCCTCCAGAGAAAGGGAAGTGCCTAGAAAGTGTAAAAGGAAACTTAGCTTGAGAGCATCCTGCCTGGCAAGAAGTCACTTCTCAAGAGCTGGGATGTGAAATCCTCACTTCTGTGTTGTTCTGTCACCGTAGTCCCCATTTCCCCATTGTTGGTCTGTATCATCTCGGTCTGGTTCTGTGATTGTTCCTGTCTGCTGTATAATTAATTTTGCTGGGTGTGAACTAATTAAGGTGGTGGGATATAATTGGTTACATAATCATGTTACAATATGTTAGGATTGGTTAGTGAAATTTCAGGAAAATGATTGGTTCAGGTCGAGCTAAGCAGAACTCAGGTTTTACGATATAGTCTGCAGTCAATCAGGAAGCGGGGTGTGTGTGTGTGGGGGGGGATGGGAACAGGGAATGGGGGTGGGGGAGTCGGAATCATGTTTTGCTAAGCGGGGGGGACGGGAACAGGGCCACAGCTGAAAGGCTCTGCGGTGTCAGAGCCGGGAAGGGGGACACTAAGGAAGGAAACGGGAATCATGCTTGCTGGAAGTTCACCCCAATAAACATCGACTTGTTTGCACCTTTGGACTTTGGGTATGGTTGCTTCCTGTTGGTGCGAGAAGGACCAGGGAAGTGAGCGGGTGAAGGAATAAGCCCCCTGACATGTGGGAGTGAATGGGATGGAGTAAATATGACTGTTTAGTTGCTTTGCCACTTGTGGTATTTTGTGTGAGTACCTGGGCTACGTGATTACATGTTTACTGGGTCTCTTTCTGTATTCACACTGAACGCGGCATTTTGCCTTATCCCCTTTTACAAGATCCCGTTGGGTTTCATTTTATTGCTATAAAAGCCTGCCTCAGCCAGCCCCAGCTCACACGGAGGACGGGCCCTGGGCTCCTGACTCCCGCATTGGCCTGCTGCCCTGTCAATCAGGCTGACCAGGAAGGCTGGCCTCTCCGCATTGGCCCTGGGGCCTGTCAGTCTCAGGATAATGACCCCTCTTCAGCCCTTCCCCTTTCTTTGGGTCCTGGGAGAGGGCCCACCAACCCCTCCCCCCCTCCCATTTCAGGGAGGGGCCAACAATGCGGGTGACCAGACGTCCCGATATTAGGGGCTTTGTCAAATATACACATCTATCCTCCTCCCCGCAAAAGAAGTGTCCCGATTCTTCACTCTTGTTCTCTGGTCACCCTACCCATGGCCCCCGACATTAGGAACCGAGGAGCCAGTCTGGCCCAGCGGGGTGGGCAGGGGGCTCGGGGCACTGGTTGCCTGGCAATCGTCAGGCGTTCTGCGGGTCTGGTGCCAAGGCGGGGATTTGCAGGCGGACAATAAACTGGGTGAAGTTTCCACCGGAAGCTTTTCTCGGCGAGGCACATGGCCCCGGGGACCTGGAGATGCGCCATGACTTCTTGCCATGAGATCTCGAGCTAACGAGTGTCAGGGCCGGAGCTCCCACCCCTACCCTAGGGAACTGTTGGATGGTTAATTCCCCTCCCTGCTAAACATTTGGATTTTGCCCACTTTGGCCCAGAACAGCCCCAGGCATCTGCCGTGCCCACCCCAAAGTTGCGTGGGGTGCCCCTCAGCCCAGCACTGTGCGGCATCACTCCCCTGCTTGGTCAACGATTAACATCAGGACAAACAGCTGCTTAGTTGAACCCAGGAGTACGGACTCCCAGCGCCTCCCCACCCCGTGCTCTGACCACTAGACCCCCCCCCTACTCTCCGAGCTGGGGATGGAACCCAGGAGTCCTGGCTCCCAGGAGATAGGGACAGGGTGGATTCTCCATTCTTAAATGAAGACACCTCTTTCTAAAGGATGTGGCTCATTTCCATCCACACACACACACCCCGCCACCCCCAAGCCAGAAGAAAAAGACATATTGAAGGAAGCAGGGCTGCGGTGGAAAAATACAGTATGTGATCATGTAATCGCAGGTTGTAGCAGAATGCAAACGTGCCGGGGGATTGGATTACGCTTGCACTGACAACCTGGCATTTCCTAACTTCTGACTGCTCGACTGTGACTCCCCGGGGTTCTTGGAATGTAGATTTTTAATACAGATTAAATATATTTACACACACACATACACAGAAAGACAAGCAAATTCTTATGTGACTCAGCAATGGGTAACCGGAACATAACGTAAGGCTTGCGGCCTATGAACTTTGGCACAGATAAATGGCCCAATGGTCGTCCCTAAATTTGGGGGGATTGGGAACAGAGTTTTTAAAGGGGAGGTTTGTCCATAATGACACCAGCCAGCCACAGGGACGTGAGCTAACGCCGGCTTTGGGATGCTGTCGGAGGGGAACATCTGCAGATGTCTGACCACAGGCTGGCCATGGCAAGGAATTGAGATGTGTGATAATAAGTTGAAATCAGTAATATCCTAACCTACAGGAGAAGGGACCCTGACATCAGCAGGGTGAGGAGAGACAGATAAGGAGGAGGGGAGAACCCCCTAAGGAATAGGCATTAGGCACAGTGGCGTTAAAAATGGTACCCCAGCCTGTGGGCAGGGGGCAAGCGGGATGTAGCGTTTGGGGGACATTGAGGACATTGGAGGAAGGTGATGGTGAGGAGGAAGACAATGGCTAACGATTCCGGTTGTTCCACAAGGGGCGGTGTGCGGGGATGGGCAGACGGACATTCTGTGGTAACGCTGTCCCCGGGCTGGGCTGAAGCTTGTGTGATTCTGCTACAGGGTGTTGATCAACAATTAGAAACAGAAGGTTCCTCCAGTGCGAGGGCTGCGACCGGCGCCATCGGGGTTCCCAGCTGAACGGCAATGTTAAGAACGCTGGGACGGCTCTAGGGACCAGAACCTGTCAGACCTCCCAGTGATCGCTGGGACTTCGAAAGTAATCAATAGAATTAACATACGACTCCTAGATTGGGCGCCAATGTGCAGGAATCAGGTGCTGCATGGCCCGTGCAGGGCAGGGGGTCAGGAGAGCAGCTTCACCAGCAGCAGCCCAGTCAGGCCAGGCAGGTAGAGGGCAAAGGAGAATTTCCCCAGAGCCGGGCTGGCTCCGCTGGGGGTGGCAGGTTTGGAGGTCGCCTCTGTGAACGCGAACCCGTAGACTGCAGAAACCAGGCTGTCTCCGGATTTAATGCCCTTCACAGACTCAGAAGCGCAGCCTTTTGCAACAAATGTTGATATCTCTAGAGGTGAACCTGAGGAAGGAAACCAGCCTGTTATGAGGCGGGGGCAGCTCTGGTTCCTTCTCTGCCCCCAGAACCTCTGTCTCCACCATCCAGCGGTTTCCGCCTCTGCCCCCCAGTCCCACCCTCCCGGTGCTCTCCCTGCTCTCGCTGTAACTGGCCATGGCAGGCTGGGCGTCTGGTCCCCTCTTGCCTCCCCTGCGCCCCTTTCTGCAGCTCCACAAGAGACTGAAGCTGGAGTTTGGATCCCAGCTGATCGCTCAGGGGCGGCTCCTTCCCCAGCGCGCGGCCCCCCGAGGAACACGCCCGGCTCTCAGCGTCCCCGGCAGCCCCAACCGCTCGGTTCAGTTATTTTATAAACACCCCAAACACCTGGGAGTCCTGGACACACACTGAGAACAGGAGCTTCCACACTGAGCAATGGCTTCGCTCCACCTTAAACATACATGGGGTGGGGTCTAGTGGTTAAAGCAGCGGGGGCTGGGAGCCAGGACTCCTGGGTTCTCTCCCCAGCTCTGCATCGTTGACATAACATTGACATAACAACAAGAGACCGTTGTCATAACTCTAGGAGCCGGGCAGCATCACTGAGGCGGGGGAGCTGGTCTGGAAGGAAAAAATTCCCAATTCCTCTCTCCTTCCCTCCGGCCAAAACCCCTCTTGGCCGCCCCCACCTTCCCAAAGCTTCAGCACAGCCCGAGGGTCTGGGAGACTCGAGGGGCCTGTCTACACTACAGCTTGGGCAGGTACAAGTTACGTCACTCCAGGGTGTGAATAAGCCACCTCCTTCAGCGGTGTAAGTTACGCCACCCTAAGTGCCAGTGCCCACTTCCCGCTGCCATCCCACTGCTGCTCGCGGAGGTGGTTTTATTATGCCGACTGGAGAGTTCTCGCCCGTCAGCACAGAGCGTCTTCACCGGATGCGGTACCATGGCACTGCGGTCACCCTTCTAGTGTAGACTGGCCCTAGGTTTCACCAGCCCTTTGGGGAGTTCCCGAGGCGTGAGGTTCCCGGGCTCGCTCCCGCACTGCGGCCAGCTGGCAGCATTTACCTTTCACTAGGTACCCAGCGAAATCGATGCAATAGTTCTCATCCCCTGTACAAGGGGCATCTTGGCTGTCGCAGGGATTGGTACTCAGAGCAAAGCAGGTGGGGCACTGCAGCCCGTTCTTGGTGGTGTTCTCCTTGGGCACTGAGAAAGGAGAGACACACGGTTACAGGACGGGTTGAAGTTCATTTACCCCATATTGTGCGCCCACTCCCCTGCATTGCCCAAGTGTGTAAAGGTCCCTATCCCCAGCCCAACAGCATTGCTCCATCCGTCTGTCACATTGCAACCTCGGAAGCCTGAAGCCGATCAATTCCAGCATTTCCAGGCACTTTCTAAGCCCCCAGGGCCAGAACCCTGCTGTCTTTGGGAGAAATCAGAACATGTCCCCCCCCCCTCCCCCCACCAGCTGATTAGCCCAGCCACCTCTGCAACTGTCTCAGATCAAACAACTGGTCGATGGCCCCACTGACACCCCCATCTCCGTTCTGCCCAGCATCCCAGGGGTGTAACACCCGGAATGACTGATCTCCAAGACAGAAAGGAGGATGGTGTGGGGAAGGGGAATGGGGGAGAGGGGTATGGGGGAGGGGCACTGAATCCATGGCAAGGCAGGGGAGATTGGAATACAAAGTTGTCTCCAATGCACTCCAAGAACTTGCTGGATGATCTGTGCCTGGCTGTGTTATTTTCCCAACCGATCTCTGAGTGGTTGAAAGCCCCCGTCCCCACCACGGCCTGGGCTTTGCAGGATTTTGTTGTTTAAGAAAAGCCTCACCCACCTCTTCTTCCTGGTTAGCTGGTCTGTCGCCGACCCTACCGTGGCGTCCCCCCCACTGCTTGTTACCCCTTTTATCCCGACCCGGAGACTTTCAACAAGTCCATCTCCTATTCGCATCCCAGCCTCTGAGAAGGTGCAGACACCTTTGCTATACCAGGCAACCCCTCCTCCCTTTGTCCCTGCCCGCCCGGAGCAAGCTGTGCCCCGCGGGGCCGATATCCCAGCCATGTGTGTTCTCCCCCCACATCTCTGTGACGCCGGCGATGTCCCACCTCTGATCACTCACTCATTCAAAAGCTGAAAGCGACGGGAAATCCAATTGTTTGGGGAAATGGCCAAACGGGCCGGTTTGAATTTTTTGCACAAGGACCAACGGGGATAAACTGGCCAGCGATGAACAGCCCCGAGTCTCTGAACTCAGTTTCCAGCCATCAGAAGAGGGACGTCTTGGAGCAGCTTCCCACGGTAAGTGGGGGGCAAAGCCCCCAGCGAGTTTGAAGTGGAGGCTGATAGGCTCAGGGAGGTTTAGATTTGAGCCCATCCCGGCTGCTGCCCCCGCCCGTCTGATTTCACATGGGCCCTGACTGCTCCACCCCCTGGTCTGGAGACCCGCCAGCTACAGCGTTGTCATTTCAATGGCGACAGAAATGACATTCGAGTGAGTGGACTTTAGGGCAATAAAGGGGAGAAATGGTAACAAAGACAATCATGCCGGGGCTTGTCCACATGAACCATTCGACTGTAGCAAGCGGGGGAGGTGACTAAGCTCCACTGGGCTCTGAATCGACCCTGCACCAGCCTGCCACGGCCCAGCTGTCCACGTGCAGCCTGTTGACGCACGTGAACCCTTCGTTCATGTGCTTTGAGCTAGTGCCCTTCCAACAAGCCATGAAACGGCACCGTAAAAACAGATCCCTACGTACCTGCCAGTACAGCCGAGTTACATTTGTCTGTGCTGCACTGTGCGATGTTGACCCGCACATACTTGCCATTCCCAAGAGTGACAGTGACGGGGCCTTTTATGAAAGCAGTGAAGTCACGTACGCAGCCTTTGGAAACGCTTGTGGACTTTGTCTCGCCTACTGTAATTAAAAAACCAAAGAACAGAACTGAGAGGCTGGGAGGGGAACCTCGAGGCGGAGCAGGGAGGTTATTTTACCTCCGAGTTTCGCCCTGGGGTGAAGTTGCTGGGAGCCCGTGCCCAGTTTTGGCACCCACCATTCCAGAAAGAGTTTGCACACTTGGGGAGGGGTCAGAGAAGAGCCATGAGGATGATTAAAGGGCTAGAAAACCTGCATTAGAGCGAGAGGTGCCAGGAGCTCCATCCAGGTAGCTCAACACAGAGCAGATTCGGGGGTGACGTGATCCCCGTCTGCCAGAACCCACCTGGGGAACAAACATTTACTAACGGGCTCCTCAGTCGGGCAGTGGAAGGTCGGACACCATCCAGTGGCTGGGAGTTGGAGCCGGACAGGCTCAGACTGGAAATAAGGCGACTGTCTCACATGGAGGGTGATTAACCACTGGGACAATCTCCCAAGGGCCGTGGTGATTCTTCGTCAGTGACAATTTGTAAAGCCAGATGGGATGCTCTTCTCCCACCTCTGCTCTTGGGGCCATCTGTGAACCCGAGTTAGCCATGCCGTGGTCTCAGCATCTGCACTGCTAAGCCTCCCGGGGCTTCGATCCACCCGGACACTGCCAGGCCGGTGCTGCACTAACCCCGGGGCAGCGTTAGGCCTTTTGCAGGCATGTCCCATGGTTGTTAGCACTGCCCTGAGCTGTGCAGTTCTCTGCCGTGAGTCTCTGCGACGGCGTCTCTGCTTGAGAGCCAGGTAGAGACGAAGCCGGCTGCAGGGAAAGTGGAGTTTAAAACGTCCCCAAGGGGTCGATAAACCGGAAGCTGATTTCGCTGCAGCAGAAGTGAGTAGGCAGGAGGGCAGGAAAACTTGGCCCCCAAGGAATTATGGGAAGGCATTGGAGGACTATTGGCAACTGTGTGAAATAAGCTAGTGTACAGCTGTGTCCCCACTGCAAAGTTAAAGTGGAACCCGGGTCTAAGCTACACCTTGAACTGCACAGCCAGCCTGAGCTCACAGCTCATATCCACTCAGGTGAAAGGGTCTGTGTGTGGTTAATAGGGACGGTGGCAGGGGTTAGAGCTAAACCCCGGGTCACGGCCCACATTAAATGCAGTGAAGCCATACCCTGAGTGGGTGGACGTTTTAATAAACCCATTTGTGACTGCGCTGGGAAAATTTCCTGACTCTGGTCAGAAGGGTGTGGGTGGGGGGATAGATAGATAGATCACATTAAAGCTGATTTGTGCTATGCATCCTTCTTACAGGGTAAATGAAAGGAAACATTAAATCTCTTTAATTCAAAGGAAGGATGAACAAAACCAGGTCTGTAACTAAGGTTTTCAATTTCAAAAGGGCAAACATTGAGAAGGGAACTAGTGAAATCTACTGTCCTGATCCCAGGGAGTTGAAAATGGAGAAGGTTTGGAATCTCTTGAAGTCAAACAGGCAGAAACTATCTTGAATTTGCATCCCAAGCAAGGAGAAAAATCTTGTAAGGCCGGGCTCCAGCCCTGAGCAGCTAAGAGGTTCAGCCAGGATTCTGGGAGCTTGGTAATGTACAAGGGGTCTCACTGCCAATTTCCATTTTTTAACATAATTCAGAACGTGCATTTCCACCCAAAGCAGCTTCGCTTGCTGCAGCGCAGCCGTCCATTGTGGAGCTGAAAACGTAGTGAATAAAAATCCATAACTAAAGCCCAAGGGGTGAGATCCTGGCCCCACTGAAGTCAATGGCAGATCTGCAACTGGCTCCAAGGGGCAGGATTTCAGACCGCCCAGTTTTCCGGTCGCAACCCTGTAATGTTGCCTGAACAAATCAAGCGTCGAGCCCAGACTGAGTGTTCTGTGCCGGGTGAATGTGCTTTGTGGGTGGATTGTGCTGGGGTTGGCCTTAGCGATGAGGATGTGTCAGACTGTGGGGTAGGATGTGCCTGGACTGACGGCAATGTCACCTACCCAGTTTAAGATCTTCTGCCACCGTAAAGCAGCCGCCTTTAGCCGTGTCTGCTGGGCAGGTCCCTGATGGAGGCTGGCAGGAGTCTGCTGAGCCGGAGCACGCTTGGCATGTCACTGTTTGTGCTGGAGAAAGAAGAACACGTGTTTCCTTTTTACTGTGATGTAACAGTCTCACTCTGACACGTCCCTTAGCCCCAAGTCTTCCCCCTCTGCTCCAAACAAGCCGAGGGGTTAACAGACCCAGTTTCCTCTGGGACACTCAGCAATTGCTCAGTTTGAACCGCCCTGGGCCAATGGTACCTAGGGGGTCAGCAATGGACGGGTGAAGGGGATGGTGCTCTTCCCAAGCTCCGCCCACAAATTCAGCTCCGCCCACCCAAGATCTCATTCCTGTTTTAAAGGTATTCACAGTACCGGAGAGTCGCTCACTTCTCAGCGTGCGTTGCATGAATCCAATGCACCACCCAGGGCTCCTTGCAGCCCCCCATTGCCCTCACAAATTCGAGTTCCCCTCCCATCTCCTTCTATAGCAGGGTTGCCAGGCTCAGACCCCCACCCCCTACATAATGCCAGGGGCTCTGTGTACCCTCCATTCCCCTGCCCCGTACCAAGGTCTCCTATTCTCTCCCCATGCCAGGGGTTCTGTGTGCCCCCCTTTCCCATCCCCCATACCTGGGTCCCCCGTTCTCCTCGCATGCCAGGGGTTCTGTGTGCCCTCCTCCTCCACCTCCCTCCCCCTCATCGTCCGTCTTTCTGCCTGGGAGATCACCCGCTCAGGGTGTAACATGTTAAGCTCCATGGGGACACTGGGCAGAGCTGGGCTGGGGGGTGTTGATGGGCTGGAAGGTGTCAATGGCCCCATCAACCGGTTCTTTGATCTACACACAGCTACTGAGGGGGTTGAAGGTCTGACTGGGCTGGCCAGACTCCAACAGCTCTGTGTGTCCCCGATTTCCCTCTTCCAGTTTTATGATTCTGTCCCCACCCCCAAAAAAACCCAATAGGGTTCTGCCCAGTGATGTCTATAACATCCTCTGCAATTTAGGAGTTGATGGAACGCAGCATTCAAAAGTTACTTCATTGCACAGAAATAGGGAAATGCCATTGAGGTGAGTGCGGCCAGGTTGTCTGGGCTGCCAGCCGGCCATCAGAAGGGTCTGACGGAAAGGTTTGGGGTGCAGAAGCCAGCTGTCTTGGCCCTTAGCTTCGTGGGGATTGCTCCCCTTTGGGAAGGCTCTGTGTTGCGCTGGCCCCCAGTTTTACAGCCGGTTACAGGCCCTAGGCTTAAGTTAAAGTCAACTTTGCCCACATCCCTCTGGATCAGCCCAGCCATTTGCAGTATGCGGGGGATGGCAAGGATGGAAATTTCCGGGCAAAAACCTGTGTTAAACAGCACAAAGGGACATTCATTGTCTCTTGTTCCCCAAATTACCATTGATACAAGTCATATTAACCACAGCGCACAGACCTCTTGGGGACCTGTAAGTGGAGAATCTCTGCCCTTCAGTCCTTATGTACAGCGCTCTGCACAAAAGCTATGTAAGTGCAACATCTTCACACCTTTTCTTTTAGAGAGTCTAAGAGTTTCAGGCTCTGATGCTGATCTAGTCTGAGCTGCTGCCTAGCTGAAGCCAGAAAACCTCACCCAGCCCTTCCTCCATGCAGCCCATATCTGATGGTCGAGCTAGAGCCAATCTTCCAGAAGGACGTCCAATCCCAATGTACAGAAACCACGAGATGGAGAATCCCCACCCCCACCCCCACCCCTCCTTGAGAAGCTGGTGCCGGGATTAATTCCACCTTGGACTGATCTAAATTCAGCTCCCACCATTGGATCTCATTCTGCCTCTGTTTGCTCGGTTGGAGAGCCCTCTGCTACCGGACATTGTAGGCCTGATTCCAGGTTACACTCAGTCCCCTACTGTGTAATTTACTCCTCTATTAATTCCCCTTCATGCTGCCAAAGCAGTGCAGAGGGGCCTTCGTGGGAATAAGAATTCAGGGCAGTGTCCAGTCACGGTGTCCCTCAGGTCCACGCCCAACAGATGGGTTGCTATGGCTGCGGCCCTTAGGGAATTCACACCCTGAGCACTGCAGTGTGACCAGTCTAACCCCGGGAGAGATGGAGATCGATGGGTGAATGCTTCCCTCAACTCGGCTACCGTCACTCAGGGAGGGGAGTTCCTAGAGGGATGGAAAACCCCGTCCATTGGGACACGAGGCATCTTCACTACGGGGCTCTGCTGGCCCAGCCACAGCTCTGTGGCTAAGCCATGACAGCAGCCATAGTGTAGACAGGGCCCTGTACCCCACACAGAGCTAATCCCCCCTCCCTGCACAGGCTGGATGTTCCCCTGACTGGGGATCCATGGGGGTAAAGTGTCCAAGTCCGGGCGGGTTTCAATGGCCACAGCAGCGGGTGACTCACCTTGTCCACTCGTAGCTAGGAGAGCAGGGAGAAGGCAGAGGAGGAAGGAAACCATCCTGGTCCTGGCAGGCCCACGGGGCTGGGCTCGGAGCTGAACGGGGCCTTCTCTCGGCTGACACAGAGAGCTCTGCCGGGGGGAGGAGGAGAGAGTCAAGTCCGAAATGAGGATGGAAAGGGAATTAGAGCTGAGATTAAGCGGGGGAAAGCACCAGGCAACAGAGCTGCACAAATAACCAATTTTTTGGTTCACTGGCAATTCTCAAAGATCGGGGGGGTGGGAGGATCTTTTTTGGTGGGCCCAAAATTCTCATCTAACTAAAAAGCCAGGAAAAAATGGTTTTGTTTCACTTTCAAATATTTCAAAATATTTTTAAATTGTTTTGAAAATAAAAATTGCCGTCAATTTTGAAATGAAAAGACACAAATCAAAACATTTAATTCTGGAACTGTCCAGACAAAATGTTTCCTTTTTTCAGAATTTGTTTTTCTAGAATTTTTTTCCAGCTGAAGAAACGCAGAAAAATCGACACAAATTCGTGAAACGTTTCAGTCGCCCCAAAGCTGCATTCTTCAGTGGAGAAAAGTTTTGGTTGGAAAATTTCTCCCAGCTCCCCAATGGCCCAGACACGCCTCGCCGTAGCAGAGCGGGGTCTCCGGGACACCGCAGAAGGGCGCTCCGCGGGGCAATCCTCGTCATAGTCGTGGCTCCGGACGCAATTGTGGTGACCAGCAAAGCGCAGATGTCAGATGGAGCCAGTGACAGTCACGGGGACACGACCTGCCCCTGCCTCACGTCCTGTTACACCAAATCGCTTCAGTGTGGAAGGAGACAGTTAAACAGCAAGTCAGCCACAGCCTGTGTGCTTATTGCCAGACGGCCAGGGCCCCAGCAAGCCTATGGGCCCATTGACTTCAACAGGTACACTGGTGTAAACCGGCTGGGATCTGCCCCATTGACTCCAATGAAGCTCCGGCCGATTGACCCCAGCTGGGGATCAGGCCCAGTTTTCACTCCCTCCTCCATATTTGCTCCATGTCTGCACCGTCCCTTCTGACATGGGCGACCGGCACGGCCTGTGGGGCGCCAGGGTCAAAGCATCCTGCTGATCTGCAGAGGGGCCCTACAGTGATTCCACATTATCTACACCCCCTTGGGTGGCCCAACGGTTCTTCGCTTTCCTCTTCTGCAGCGAGCTGAGGTGTCCATTGATCCTCCTACGGGGACGCTTCGGTCCCTTCCCTGGATCAGCCCGGTTTGGTTAGAAGCTGTCAGGTCTCGGAGGCTTTAGACCCCCACCCTGCCCATGTGCGTTACTTTGCATTGACCAAAACTCAACTTCATCTGCCATCGCGTTGCCTGTTGACCCAGCTCCGTTCGATCTCCCTCAAGTTCCCGACTAGCCTCCATACGTTGCCTTCTCTGCAGATTTCACCACCTCCTCGCTCACCCCCCGTCAGATCATCTGAGTACCGTGAAAGCTGGGTCTAGCGCAGAGCCTGGAGGCCTCCACTTTTAAGCTTTTGCCATCACACAAAATTCCCTTGAATTCCGGCTCTGTTTTCTAGAGACACAAGGTGGGGGGAGAGACGAGCTTCCGAGCGACACCGAGCTCTGCTGTGGGTCAGCGGAGCTCGACAACTCGTGTCTCTCCCCAGCAGAAGCTGGTCCAATAAAAGCTTTTCCCTCCCCCACCTTGTCTCTCTAATATCCCGGGACCTGAACGGCTACAACAACGCTGCAAACTCTGTTTTCTGGCTGTTGTCCTGTTTCTGCTCCATGACAGTCCCTTGCCTCCCACCCTAGGACGGCTTTGATTACTTACTGCCCTATGACAGGTTTCAGAGTGACAGCCGTGTTAGTCTGTATTCGCAAAAAGAAAAGGATGCATCCCATGAAGTGAGCTGTAGCTCAGGAAAGCTTATGCTCAAATAAATTGGTTAGTCTCTAAGGTGCCACAAGTCCTCCTTTTCTTTTTACTGCCCTATGGCGAGGGACTGTGCTGAAGTCTTTTTGACAGTCCAAATCAAGTACGTCAACTGGCTCTTCTCTGCTCCCTAAACCTGGGACGTTCAAAGCATCTGAACGGAGTCCGAAGCCTGACCCCCGGGGAGCGTCAGCAGATGCTGGCCCCCTCGCTGCCATTTTTGCCTTTCAAAAGTTCCCTATTTCATTCACACACAATTCCATGAGTGGGGCTTCTTTTCCTTTGCAAAACTTGACCCGCTTTATCCGTGGAGCTTACATTTGAAATATATCTCCATCCTTTACACTCTTTCAGCAGATCATCAATGATTACAAGCAATAATTTAACACACCTTAAAAACTCTTACCTTCAGCCGCACAACGGTTCCGTTCACCTCCAAGTTCTCTGTAGTATCAAAGAGATGCACTAACCTGTCTAGCACGGCCCCTTTCCTCTCTAGATAGTCCAAAAACGCAACGAGATTAATCTACAAACTGGGAGTAACCATGAATGATTTACTGAAATGTAATAAATTGCACGACCCTTATACCTGGGCACTCCCTCTTTAAATACAATTCAGACTGACCCTTTCTCAATCCAGCAGCTGTTGTTTTATTGAACTTGTCCCATACAGTCTGCTGGTTTGTTTAACAGAGATAAGAGGTGGTACTCAGCTTCGTCACAAGGGTAGAGGTGTGACTATTTGCATATCAGAGGTGTTTATCCAGATCCTGAGGTGCTGTAAATGATAGAGGAACCGGAAAATTCACAGCAGCTGGGATCTGGCTCCACTGATTCCGTAGAAGCAACGGCCAATTGACACCAAACGGGGGTGGGGTGAGATTGTCAGAATGAAGCTAAGGACGGCCATGGAGTTGGCTCCATGAGGACAGCTCTCCTTCCACTCCCAGAACAGGTTGTTAAATTCCTTCTCATTAAATGGAGCGTAAGCAGAGTCAGGATGAGCTCCACCCTGACATCTGGTGGCGAGGCATGGTGGGTTGTGGAAAAGAACTTCAGCGGCTGATCTCATGTGCATACGTACACCCACCCTGCCTAGATTGTCACTTTGGCTGCTGTAGGAGCCCCAGTTTCTCTGGGGCCAGGAGTAAACTGTTATTCTCCTGATTACGTGACCCAAGGACAGCAGAACTGTACTTGGCCTTTTGTTATGATGGAGGGACTCGCCATCAACTAAGGAGCACTCGCTAGTCAAGGGACATGGGTTCCAAAACTCAGTGGATGGGGGAAGGAAGGGATTGCTTTAGGCCAGTAGGGCATCCCCTTGAGTTGAAATCACTGAGTAGTGTGTTAAATAGTAGGGGGCCTGACGATGTATTGGTGAGTGACCTGCAGGATGGCTACTTGGGAAGAGCAGCTGGTGGAGTGGCTCGCTGGACGGCTACCGGAGAGGAGCGGCTGGTGGTGAAGGCTGCAGCAGAGACCCACAGAAAAGTGGTGCTGTTGGAGCATGTAAGGTGCCCCTTTACTCCCCACACCCTTCCATTTCCACACAGGCTGGGGTGTTCAAACTCTGCAGGTGAACTTTTGAACTCTGGGCTCACCAAGGACAGAGACTGAGACTTTTGGGTTGCTGGACTTTGGAGTTGTCGGACTTTTGGGACTTTGGGGACTTTTGGGTTGCTGGACTCAAGAACCAAAGGGAAAGGGACACGGCCCAATTTGTTTAGGGCGGGGTTTTGCTCATGGGTTGTGTTATGAATCCTGTTGGTGGTGTTTCCCCAACATAATGCCACATTGTTTCTCTCTGGTATTAAAAGGCTTTTTGCTACACTCAGACTCTGTGCTTGCGAGAGGGGAAGTATTGCCCTTTGGAGGCGCCCAGCGGGGGTGGTATAGATTTGTCCCAGGTCACCGGGTGGGGGCTCGAGCCGGTTTTGCATTGTGTTATTGGAAGGGATCCCCTAGATACTGACCCCGGCTCTTGTTGCTGCCAACCCTGAAGGGCAGAAGGGTTACATGTGTTAATACTCATTTGGTGACAGATTTTCTTATCTGCCCCATACCAGGGCGTTGCATCAAACTGGATCCCAAGAGCACAACCTTGCACCCGGCTGGGGGAATTTAGTTATAGAAGAACGGAGAGGAGAAGAGCGTTTCAGCCTTGGTTGCATTACAGGCCAGCTTTGCTCCCTAAGGTTGTCGAGATGGGTAGGGGGCTTCCAGATGGAATCCAGGTGTCAGGATCTCCAGGAGTTGAGAGAGAGAGTGGTTGGAGACTGGCTGATGAAGAGTGTAATGGAAAAGCTGGGGATTATTTACAAACACATATGAAGTCATGGCTCAGATTCAGCTAGGAGGTGGTGGTCTGGTAGCGTCACCTCATCAAATTTGCAGCCTTGTTCTCTGGAATCTCGGCGGTCATTGAACACACACGAGTAAGGCCGGGTCTACACCAGAAACTTTTGCTGGCACAGCTATGCAGGTCAGGGCGCGTGATCTCCTGGGACATCGCTGTGCTGCCTAAAGCCCATAGGGGCACTTATACCAGCCAGAAAACCCCTCTTGCCCGGAGAGCTTATTTCAGCCTCCTACTGATGTTGTCCCACAGTGTGTAATTGAAACATTCATTGGAGTAAGGGCCTGAGTCTCCCACCTCCCAGGTCCAGTCCTTCTCTCTCTTGTGCGCTTGTTCGCTGTGGCCCAATGAACAGGGGGAATCTCACATAGGAGCAGGAAGGGGATTTTCCCTCTGGCTTTGGCCCTGGGGCGACACTGCTGGGATCCAGTGTCCAGTTCTGGGGCCCACAGGTCAAGGGGGAGGTTGGCTGATTGCAGAAGAGCTACAAGAATGACGAAAGAATTAGAAAACCTGCTTCATAGTGACAGGCTCCAGCAGCTCGATCCACTGAGCTGAACACAGAGAAGGTCCAGGGATGACTTGATCCCAGCCTGTCAGTCGCTACATGGGGAACGAATACTTACTAAGGGGCTGCTCAATCCAGCAAAGGAAGGTCTGACGCGAACCCATGGCTGGAAGCTGGAGCTGGACAAACTCAGACTGGAAATAAGGCGCACATGTCTACCAGGGAGGGGAATTACCCGATGGAACAGTTTCTGAAGGGTCCTGCTGGGTTCCCCGTCAGTGGCCATTTTCACGGCAAGCCTGGGTGCTTTTGCTGAGAGACCTGCTCTCGGAATCCTGTGAGGGGCATTCCCTGGCCCATGTGACACAGGAGGTTGGACGTGATGGCCCAAGTGGGTCCTGTCGGGCCTGGGGATCTGCCACTATTTACATACTTTATCCCAAGTGGAAGAGCTGGAAAAGGAGAGATTGAGAGAGACCCCTGCCTGGAAGGACCTATAGCCTGGGGGTCAGGCCGTGCATCTGGAAGGGATGGCCAGGTAGAGGAAAGCATCACACTAGCCTCTTCCACAGCCAGGATGAGCGCTCTAACCACTAGGCTGCTGGATAACACGAGGCTTCCTCCTCCGGACATATTGTGCGGGGGTCGGCGTGCTCTGAGACACCTGCTGGACTGGGGCCTGCAGGTAAGGGGGGTTGCAGCAGCTTGGGCTGATTCTCTCCCCTTAGCTCTGACCTGCCCTTGTTACTATACCAGACGATTTCTGTATGATTTTTAATTTGATATAGTTTAAAGATCCCAAAGTAATGTTCATTAGAAGGCCTTTCCTTTTTCCTTTCTCTGTGAGCGGTTTGCAAGGCCAAACTGCTCAGCACATCCTGGGTCAGAGTCTGTTCTCAGAAGAGATAAGACTTTGCAAAAACAACTGTTCCTCGGAACAGCACACAGAGAATCCCACTCGTCTCCCGTTCTTTATCTTGTTTGTTATGTTAAGCAGTTTTGTTACACCCTAAGAGTTGTTAAAGTCAGAAGAGATATGTGTGGAAATCAAGCTGGGGAATGCATGTGAATGGATGTTGTGTGTAAATAGAAGATGAATGGTTAGGAGTTCCAGTCTAAGAGTTACCACTTCAGTATCGATTGGCCGAAGAATGCGCTAAGTGGAGCTAACCAGATGACCCCGGAGGGCAGACTGGAACCCACCCAACAGCCGCAAGGATGGGAGACCCAAAGAACAAGATCACATCGGGCAGCACAGAGCCGTCAGCGATGTTCCACCTGCTGATTGATTCAGCAACAGCATGATGAAGCCACCTCCATGGACTGGCCTAGCAATAAAACTCCGATTAAAAACAGACCCTAAAGACGAAGGACTTTGAGTCTAGTTCTACAACCACCCTCCAGGAGCATCGGATGCACGTCTGACAAAGACTCCGCTCCACCCTCAAGCCCAGGTTACCTGGCCAGTAACTAGGAGTGAGCAACCTCTAGGCTGGTAACTATAACAACTTTGCAGAACTTTTATGTGTATGTGTGTGGTGTTAGGATATAGATATTCAGGCCTGTCTGTAAAGGCCTAGACTCTTAAGAATTTAGGTGTATTCTTATCACTTCGCTAGTTCTAGAGGTATAAAAGAAAGAATCAAAATCGCTGGCTGCCGGTGTAAGGGCCTTCCCTTCCTGTGACAGTCTGAGGCCCTGTGCTTAGGCTAAGGCCGCTGGCCAAGCAGCAGGGGCAGCCCCAAGCTGGGAAGCGACCGGGCACCTCCTCACATCCCAAACTAGTCACACTGGAAGAAGGTGCCCTGGGGCTGTTAGGATACAATCCTGTCCTGATAGTGCCGATCGCCTCCAGAGAAAGGGAAGTGCCTAGAAAGTGTAAAAGGAAACTTAGCTTGAGAGCATCCTGCCTGGCAAGAAGTCACTTCTCAAGAGCTGGGATGTGAAATCCTCACTTCTGTGTTGTTCTGTCACCGTAGTCCCCATTTCCCCATTGTTGGTCTGTATCATCTCGGTCTGGTTCTTGATTGTTCCTGTCTGCTGTATAATTAATTTTGCTGGGTGTGAACTAATTAAGGTGGTGGGATATAATTGGTTACATAATCATGTTACAATATGTTAGGATTGGTTAGTGAAATTTCAGGAAAATGATTGGTTCAGGTCGAGCTAAGCAGAAATTTTACGATATAGTCTGCAGTCAATCAGGAAGCGGGGGGTGGGTGGGTGTGTGGGGGGATGGGAACAGGGAATGGGGGTGGGGGAGTCGGAATCATGTTTTGCTAAGCGGGGGGGACGGGAACAGGGCCACAGGTGAAAGGCTCTGTGGTGTCAGAGCAGGGAAGGGGGACACTAAGGAAGGAAACGGGAATCATGCTTGCTGGAAGTTCACCCCAATAAACATCGACTTGTTTGCACCTTTGGACTTTGGGTATGGTTGCTTCCTGTTGGTGCGAGAAGGACCAGGGAAGTGAGCGGGTGAAGGAATAAGCCCCCTGACATGTGGGAGTGAATGGGATGGAGTAAATATGACTGTTTAGTTGCTTTGCCACTTGTGGTATTTTGTGTGAGTACCTGGGCTACGTGATTACGTGTTTCCTGGGTCTCTTTCTGTATTCACACTGAACGCGGCATTTTGCCTTATCCCCTTTTACAAGATCCCGTTGGGTTTCATTTTATTGCTATAAAAGCCTGCCTCAGCCAGCCCCAGCTCACACGGAGGACGGGCCCTGGGCTCCTGACTCCCGCATTGGCCTGCTGCCCTGTCAATCAGGCTGACCAGGAAGGCTGGCCTCTCCGCATTGGCCCTGGGGCCTGTCAGTCTCAGGATAATGACCCCTCTTCAGCCCTTCCCCTTTCTTTGGGTCCTGGGAGAGGGCCCACCAACCCCTCCCCCCCCCTCACATTTCAGGGAGGGGCCAACAATGCGGGTGACCAGACGTCCCGATATTAGGGGCTTTGTCAAATATACACATCTATCCTCCTCCCCCCCCTCAAAAGAAATGTCCCGATTCTTCACTCTTGTTCTCTGGTCACCCTACCCATGGCCACCGACATTAGGAACCGAGGAGCCAGTCTGGCCCAGCGGGGTGGGCAGGGGGCTCGGGGCACTGGTTGCCTGGCAATCGTCAGGCGTTCTGCGGGTCTGGTGCCAAGGCGGGGATTTGCAGGCGGACAATAAGCTGGGTGAAGTTTCCACCGGAAGCTTTTCTCGGCGAGGCACATGGCCCCGGGGACCTGGAGATGCGCCACGAATTCTTGCCATGAGATCTCGAGCTAACGAGTGCCAGGGCCGGAGCTCCCACCCCTGCCCTAGGGAACTGTTGGATGGTTAATTCCCCTCCCTGCTAAACATTTGGATTTTGCCCACTTTGGCCCAGAACAGCCCCAGGCATCTGCCGTGCCCACCCCAAAGTTGCGTGGGGTGCCCCTCACCCCAGCACTGTGCGGCATCACTCCCCTGCTTGGTCAACGATTAACATCAGGACAAACAGCTGCTTAGTTGAACCCAGAAGTCCTGACTCCCAGCACCTCCCCACCCCGCGCTCTGACCACTAGACCCCCCTCCACTCTCCGAGCTGGGGATGGAACCCAGGAGTCCTGGCTCCCAGGAGATAGGGACAGGGTGGATTCTCCATTCTTAAATGAAGACACCTCTTTCTAAAGGATGTGGCTCATTTCCATCCACACACACACACCCCGCCACCCCCAAGCCAGAAGAAAAAGACATATTGAAGGAAGCAGGGCTGCGGTGGAAAAATACAGTATGTGATCGTGTAATCGCAGGTTGTAGCAGAATGCAAACGCGCCGGGGGATTGGATTACGCTTGCACTGACAACCTGGCATTTCCTAACTTCTGATTGCTCGACTGTGACTCCCCGGGGTTCTTGGAATGTAGATTTTTAATACAGATTAGATATATTCACACACACACACAGACACACAGAAAGACAAGCAAATTCTTTTGTGGCTCAGCAATGGGTAACCGGAACATAACGTAAGGCTTGCGGCCTATGAACTTTGGCACAGATAAATGGCCCAATGGTCGTCCCTAAATTTGGGGGGATTGGGAACAGAGTTTTTAAAGGGGAGGTTTGTCCATAACGACACCAGCCAGCCACAGGGACGTGAGCTAACGCCGGCTTTGGGATACTGTAGGATGGGAACATCTGCAGATGTCTGACCACAGGCTGGCCATGGCAAGGAATTGAGATGTGTGATAATAAGTTGAAATCAGTAATATCCTAACCTACAGGAGAAGGGACCCTGACATCAGCAGGGTGAGGAGAGACAGATAAGGAGGAGGGGAGAACCCCCTAAGGAATAGGCATTAGGCACAGTGGCGTTAAAAATGGTACCCCAGCCTGTGGGCAGGGGGCAAGCGGGATGTAGCGTTTGGGGGACATTGAGGACATTGGAGGAAGGTGATGGTGAGGAGGAAGACAATGGCTAACGATTCCGGTTGTTCCACAAGGGGCGGTGTGCGGGGATGGGCAGACGGACATTCTGTGGTAACGCTGTCCCCGGGCTGGGCTGAAGCTTGTGTGATTCTGCTACAGGGTGTTGATCAACAATTAGAAACAGAAGGTTCCTCCAGTGCGAGGGCTGCGACCGGCGCCATCGGGGTTCCCAGCTGAACGGCAATGTTAAGAACGCTGGGACTGCTCTAGGGACCAGAACCTGTCAGACCTCCCAGTGATCGCTGAGACTTCGTAAGTAATCAATAGAATTAACATACGACTCGTAGATCGGGCTCCAATGTGCAGGAATCAGGTGCTGCATGGCCCGTGCAGGGCAGGGGGTCAGGAGAGCAGCTTCACCAGCAGCAGCCCAGTCAGGCCAGGCAGGTAGAGGGAAAAGGAGAATTTCCCCAGAGCTGGGCTGGCTCCGCTGCAGGTGGCAGGTTTGGAGGTCGCCTCTGTGAACATGAACCAGTAGACTGCAGAACTCAGGCTGTCTCTGGATTTAATGCCCTTCACAGACTCAGAAGCGCAGCCTTTTGCAACAAATATTGATGTCTCTAGAGTTGAACCTGAAGGAGGAAACCAGCCTGTTATGAGGCGGGGGCAGCTCTGGTTCCTTCTCTGCCCCCAGAACCTCTGTCTGCACCATCCAGCGGTTCCCGCCTCTGCCCCCCGGTCCTACCCGCCCAGTGCTCTCCCTGCTCTCGCTGTAACTGGCCATGGCAGGCTGGGCGTCTGGTCCCCTCGTGCCTCTCCCACGCCCCTTTCTGCAGCTCCACAAGAGACTGAAGCTGGAGTTTGGATCCCAGCTGATCGCTCAGGGGCGGCTCCTTCCCAGCGCGCGGCCCCCCGAGGAACACGCCCGGCTCTCAGCGTCCCCAGCAGCCCCGACCGCTCGGTTCAGTTATTTTATAAACACCCCAAACACCTGGGAGTCCTGGACAAACACTGAGAACAGGAGCTTCCACACTGAGCAATGGCTTAGCTCCACCTTAAACATACATGGGGTGGGGTCTAGACGTTAAAGCAGTGGGGGCTGGGAGCCAGGACTCCTGGGTTCTCTCCCCAGCTCTGCATCATTGACATAACATTGACATAACAACAAGAGACGCGTTGTCATAACTCCAGGAGCTGGGCAGCATCACTGAGGCGGGGGAGCTGGTCTGGAAGGAAAAAATTCCAAATTCCTCTCTCCTTCCCTCCGGCCAAAACCCCTCTTGGCCGCCCCCACCTTCCCAAAGCTTCAGCACAGCCCGAGGGTCTGGGAGACTCTAGGGGCCTGTCTACACTACAGCTTGGGCAGGTACAAGTTACGTCACTTCAAGGTGTGAATAATCCACCTCCTTCAGCGGTGTAAGTTACGCCACCCTAAGTGCCAGTGCCCACTTCCCGCTGCCATCCCACTGCTGCTCGCGGAGGTGGTTTTATTATGCCGACTGGAGAGTTCTCGCCCGTCAGCACAGAGCGTCTTCACCGGATGCGGTACCATGGCACCGCAGTCGCCCTTCTAGTGTAGACTGGCCCTAGGTTTCACCAGCCCTTTGGGGAGTTCCCGAGGCGTGAGGTTCCCGGGCTCGCTCCCGCACTGCGGCCAGCTGGCAGCATTTACCTTTCACTAGGGTCCCAGCGAAACTGATGCAATAGTTCTCATCCCCTGTACAAGGGGTGTCTTGGCTTTCGCAGGGATTGGTATTCAGAGCAAAGCAGGTGGGGCACTGCAGCCCGTTCTTGGTGGTGTTCTCCTTGGGCACTGAGAAAGGAGAGACACACGGTTACAGGGCGGGTTGAAGTTCATTTACCCCACATTGTGCGCCCACTCCCCTGCATTGCCCAAGTGTGTAAAGGCCCCTATCCCCAGCCCGACAGCATTGCTCCGTCCGTCTGTCACATGGCAACCTCGGAAGCCTGCAGCCGATGAATTCCAGCATTTCCAGGCACTTTCTGGGCCCCCAGGGCCAGAACCCTGCTGTCTTTGGGAGAAATCAGAACATGCCCCCCCTCCCTCCCCCCACCAGCTGATTAGCCCAGCCGCCTCTGCAACTGTCTCAGATCAAACAACTGGTCGATGGTCCCACTGACACCCCCATCTCCCTTCTGCCCAGCATCCCAGGGGTGTAACACCCGGAATGACTGATCTCCAAGACAGAAAGGAGGATGGTGGGGGGAAGGGGAATGGGGGAGAGGGGTATGGGGGAGGGGCACTGAATCCATGGCAAGGCAGGGGAGATTGGAATACAAAGTTGTCTCCAATGCACTCCAAGAACTTGCTGGATGATCTGTGCCTGGCTATGTTATTTTCCCAACCGATCTCTGAGTGGTTGAAAGTCCCCATCCCCACCACTGCCTGGGCTTTGCAGGATTTTGTGAGTTGTTTAAAAAAAGCCTCACCCACCTCTTCTTCCTGGTTAGCTGGTCTGTTGCCGACCCTCCCATGGGGTCCCCCCACTGCTTGTTACCCCTTTTATCCCGACCCGGAGACTTTCAACAAGTCCATTTCCTATTCCCAACCCAGCCTCTGAGAAGGTGCAGACATCTTTGCTATACCACGCAACCCCTTCTCCCTTTGTTCCTGCCCGCCCGGAGCAAGCCGTGCCCCTCGGGGCCGATATCCCAGCCATGTGTGTTCTCCCCCCACATCTCTGGGCGATGTCCCAGCTGTGATCACTCACTCATTCAAAAGCTGAAAGCGACGGGAAATCCAATTGTTTGGGGAAATGGCCAAACGGGCAAGTTTGAATTTTTTGCACAAGGACCAACGGGGATAAACTGGCCAGCAATGAACAGCCCCGAGTCACTGAACTCAGTTTCCAGCCATCAGAAGAGGGACGTCTTGGAGCAGCTTCCCACAGTAAGTGGGGAGCAAAGCCCCCAGCGAGTTTGAAGTGGAGGCTGATAGGTTCAGGGAGGTTTAGATTTGAGCCCATCCCGGCTGCTGCCCCCTCTCTCGCCTGCAGCCCCCGCCCGTCTGATTTCACATAGGCCCTGACTGCTCCACCCCCTGGTCTGGAGACCCGCCAGCTACAGCCATTTCAATGGCGACAGAAATGACATTCGAGTGAGTGGACTCTAGGGCAATAAAGGGGAGAAATGGTAACAAAGACAATCGTGCCGGGGCTTGTCCACATGAACCATTCGACTGTAGCAAGCGGGGGAGGTGACTAAGCTCCACTGGGCTCTGAATCGACCCTGCACCAGCCTGCCACGGCCCAGCTGTCCACGTGCAGCCTGCTGACGCGCGTGAACCCTTCGTTCATGTGCTTTGAGCTAGTGCCCTTCCAACAAGCCATGAAACGGCACCGTAAAAACAGATCCCTACGTACCTGCCAGTACAGCCGAGTTACACTTGTCTGTGTTGCACTGTGCGATGTTGACCCGCACATACTTGCCATTCCCAAGAGTGACAGTGACGGGGCCTTTTATGAAAGCACTGAAGTCACGTACGCAGCCTTTGGAAAGGTTTGTGGACTTTGTCTCGCCTACTGTAATTAAAAAACCAAAGAACAGAACTGAGAGGCTGGGAGGGGAACCTCGAGGCGGAGCAGGGAGGTTATTTTACCTCCGAGTTTCGCCCTGGGGTGAAGTTGCTGGGAGCCCGTGCCCAGTTTTGGCACCCACCATTCCAGAAAGAGTTTGCACACTTGGGGAGGGGTCAGAGAAGAGCCATGAGGATGATTAAAGGGCTAGAAAACCTGCATTAAAGCGAGAGGTGCCAGGAGCTCCATCCAGGTAGCTCAACACAGAGCAGATTCGGGGGTGACGTGATCACTGTCTGCCAGAACCTAGCCGGGAACAAACATTTACTAAGAGGCTCCTCAGTCGGGCGGTGGAAGGTCGGACGCCATCCAGTGGCTGGGAGTTGGAGCCGGACAGGCTCAGACTGGAAATAAGGCGACTGTCTCACAGGGAGGGTGATTAACCACTGGGACAATCTCCCAAGGGCCGTGGTGATTCTTCGTCAGTGACAATTTGTAAAGCCAGATGGGATGCTCTTCTCCCACCTCTGCTCTTGGGGCCATCTGTGAACCCGAGTTAGCCACGCCCTGGTCTCAGCATCTGCACTGCTAAGCCTCCCGGGGCTTCGATCCACCCGGACACTGCCAGGCCGGTGCTGCACTAACCCCGGGGCAGCGTTAGGCCTTTTGCAGGCATGTCCCATGGTTGTTAGCACTGCCCTGAGCTGTGCAGTTCTCTGCCGTGAGTCTCTGCGACGGCGTCTCTGCTTGAGAGCCAGGTAGAGACGAAGCCGGCTGCAGGGAAAGTGGAGTTTAAAACGTCCCCAAGGGGTCGATAAACCGGAAGGTGATTTCGCTGCAGCAGAAGTGAGTAGGCAGGAGGGCAGGAAAACATGGCCCCCAAGGAATTATGGGAAGGCATTGGAGGACTATTGGCAACTGTGTGAAATAAGCTAGTGTACACCTGTGTCCCCACTGCAAAGTTAAAGTGGAACCCGGGTCTAAGCTACACCTTGAACTGCACAGCCAGCCTGAGCTCACAGCTCATATCCACTCAGGTGAAAGGGTCTGTGTGGGTAATAGGGACGGTGGTGGGGGTTAGAGCTAAACCCCGGGTCACGGCCCACATTAAATGCAGTGAAGCCATACCCTGAGTGGGTGGAAGTTTTAATAAACCCATTTGTGACTGCGCTGGGAAAATTTCCTGACTCTGGTCAGAAGGGTGTGGGTGGGGGGATAGACAGATAGATCACATTAAAGCTGATTTGTGCTATGCATCCTTCTTACAGGGTAAATGAAAGGAAACATTAAATCTCTTTAATTCAAAGGAAGGATGAACAAAACCAGGTCTGTAACTAAGGTTTTCAATTTCAAAAGGGCAAACATTGAGAAGGGAACTAGTGAAATCTACTGTCCTGATCCCAGGGAGTTGAAAATGGAGAAGGTTTGGAATCTCTTGAAGTCAAACAGGCAGAAACTATCTTGAATTTGCATCCCAAGCAAGGAGAAAAATCTTGTAAGGCCGGGCTCCAGCCCTGAGCAGCTGACTAAGAGGTTCAGACAGGATTCTGGGAGCCTGGTAATGTACGAGGGGTCTCACTGCCAATTTCCCTTTTTTAACATAATTCAGAACGTGCATTTCCACCCAAAGCAGCTTCGCTTGCTGCAGCGCAGCCGTCCATTGTGGAGCTGAAAACGTAGTGAATAAAAATCCATAACTAAAGCCCAAGGGGTGAGATCCTGGCCCCACTGAAGTCAATGGCAGATCTGCAACTGGCTCCAAGGGGCAGGATTTCAGACCGCCCAGTCTTCCGGTCGCAACCCTGTAATGTTGCCTGAACAAATCAAGCGTCGAGCCCAGACTGAGTGTTCTGTGCCGGGTGAATGTGCTTTGTGGGTGGATTGTGCTGGGGTTGGCCTTAGCGATGAGGATGTGTCAGACTGTGGGGTAGGATGTGCCTGGACTGATGGCAATGTCACCTACCCAGTTTAATATCTTCTGCCACCGTAAAGCAGCCGCCTTTAGCCGTGTCTGCTGGGCAGGTCCCTGCTGGAGGCTGGCAGGAGTCTGCTGAGCCGGAGCACGCTTGGCATGTCACTGTTTGTGCTGGAGAAAGAAGAACACGTGTTTCCTTTTTACTGTGACATAACAGTCTCACTCTGACACATCCCTTAGCCCCAAGTCTTCCCCCTCTGCTCCAAACAAGCCGAGGGGTTAACAGACCCAGTTTCCACTGGGACACTCGGCAATTGCTCAATTTGAACCGCCCTGGGCCAATGGTACTCAGGGGGTCAGCAAGGGAAGGGTGAAGGGGATGGTGCTCTTCCCAAGCTCCGCCCACAAATTCAGCTCCGCCCACCCAAGATCTCATTCCTGTTTTAAAGGTATTCACAGTACCGGAGAGTCGCTCACTTCTCAGCGTGTGTTGCCTGAAGCCATTGAACCACCCAGGGCTCCTTGCAGCCCCCCATTGCCCTCACAAATTCGAGTTCCCCTCCTATCTCCTTCTATAGCAGGGTTGCCAGGCTCAGACCCCCACCCCCTACACAATGCCAGGGGCTCTGTGTACCCTTCATTCCCCTGCCCCGTACCAAGGTCTCCTATTCTCTCCCCATGCCAGGGGTTCTGTGTGCCTCCCATTCCCATCCCCCATACCTGGGTTCCCCATTCTCCCCCTATGCCAGGGGTTCTGTGTGCCCTCCTCCTCTCGCTCCCTCCCCCGCATCGTCCGTCTTTCTGCCTGGGAGATCAGCCGCTCAGGGTGTAACATGTTAAGCTCCATGGGGACACTGGGCAGAGCTGGGCTGGGGGGTGTTGATGGGCTGGAAGGTGTCAATGGCCCCATCAACCGGTTCTTTGATCTACACACAGCTACTGAGGGGGTTGAAGGTCTGACTGGGCTGGCCAGACTCCAACAGCTCTGTGTGTCCCCGATTTCCCTCTTCCAGTTTTATGATTCTGTCCCCACCCCCAAAAAAACCCAATAGGGTTCTGCCCAGTGATGTCTATAACATCCTCTGCAATTTAGGAGTTGATGGAACGCAGCATTCAAAAGTTACTTCATTGCACAGAAATAGGGAAATGCCATTGAGGTGAGTGCGGCCAGGTTGTCTGGGCTGCCAGCCGGCCATCAGAAGGGTCTGACGGAAAGGGGTGCAGAAGCCAGCTGTCTTGGCCTTTAGCTTCACAGGGATTGCTCCCCTTTGGGAAGGCTCTGTGTTGGGCAGGCCCCCAGTTTTACAGCCGGTTACAGGCCCTAGGCTTAAGTTAAAGTCAACTTTGCCCACATCCCTCTGGATCAGCCCAGCCATTTGCAGTATGCGGGGGATGGCAAGGATGGAAATTTCCGGGCAAAAACCTGTGTTAAACAGCACAAAGGGACGTTCATTGTCTCTTGTTCCCCAAATTACCATTGATACAAGTCATATTAACCACAGCGCACAGACCTCCTGGGGACCTGTAAGTGGAGAATCTCTGCCCTTCAGTACTTATGTACAGCGCCCTGCACAAAAGCTATGTAAGTGCAACATCTTCACAGCTTTTCTTTTAGAGAGTCTAAGAGTTTCAGGCTCTGATGCTGATCTAGTCTGAGCTCCTGCCTAGCTGAAGCCAGAAAACCTCACCCAGCCCTTCCTCCATGCAGCCCATATCTGATGGTCGAGCTAGAGCCAATCTTCCAGAAGGACGTCCAATCCCAATGTACAGAGACCAAGAGATGGAGAATCCCCACCCCCACCCCCACCCCCACTTGAGAAGCTGGTGCCAGGATTAATTCCACCTTGGACTGATCTAAATTCAGCTCCCACCATTGGATCTCATTCTGCCTCTGTTTGCTCGGTTGGAGAGCCCTCTGCTACCGGACATTGTAGGCCTGATTCCAGGTTACACTCAGTCCCCTATTGTGTAATTTACTCCTCTATTAATTCCCCTTCATGCTGCCAAAGCAGTGCAGAGGGGCCTTCGTGGGGATAAGAATTCAGGGCAGTGTCCAGTCACGGTGTCCCTCAGGTCCACGCCCAACAGATGGGTTGCTATGGCTGCGGCCCTTGGGGAATTCACACCCTGAGCACTGCAGTGTGACCAGTCTAACCCCTGGGAGAGATGGAGGTCGATGGGTGAATGCTTCCCTCAACTCGGCTACCGTCATTCAGGGAGGGGAGTTCCTAGAGGGATGGAAAACCCCGTCCTTTTGGACACGAGGCATCTTCACTACGGTGCTCTGCTGGCCCAGCCACAGCTCTGTGGCTAAGCCACGACAGCAGCCATAGTGTAGACAGGGCCCTGTACCCCACACAGAGCTAATCCCCCCTCCCTGCACATGCTGGATGTTCCCCTGACTGGGGGTCCGGGGGGTATAAAGGGTCCAAGCCCAGGAGGGGTTAGACGGCCACAGAAGCAGGTGACTCACGTGGGGAAGTTTGTGCATTCGTCGTAGCTAGGAGAGCAGGGAGAAGGCAGAGGAGGAAGGAAACCATCCTGGTGCTGGGAGGCCCACGGGGCTGGGCTCGGAGCCGAACGGGGCCTTATACCGGCTGACACGGCGAGCTCTGCCGGGGGGAGAGGAGAGAGTCAAGACCAAAATGAGGCGGGATAGGGAATTCCAGCCGAAATTTGGGCAGAGGAGCACCAGGCAACGGAGTCACACAATTAACCAATTCTGTGCTTCACTGGCAGTTCCAAAAGATCGGGTGGGAAATCGTTTTGGGTTGGCCCAAAATTCTCGTCCAACTGCAAAGCCGAACGAAAAATGATTTTGGTTCATTTTCAAGCATTTAGAAAGATTTTAAAATTGGATGAAATAGAAATGCTGCCATCAATTCTGAAATGAAAAGACATTTTGAGTTGGAAAAAATCCAGAACGTCTAATTCGGGAGATGTCCAGACAAAACGTTTCCATTCTTTCAAGATGTTTTTTCTCGGATTTTTTTTCAGCTGCAGCAATGTGGTGAAATTGACACAAATTTGCAAAATGTCTCACTCGCCCTGAACCTGCTTTTTTCAGTGGAGAAACGTTTCCGTCGAAAAATTTCTCCCAGCTCCCTCCTGCCACTGACATGCCTGGAAAAACAGAGTGGGAACTGCAGGGTAGAGTCCTGCAAAGGCCTGGTTTTCAAATCCCACTCCGACCCGCCCCCAAACTGTTTCTTGCATTTTTATTTCGCTCCCAGCTGCAAAAACCTTAGATCCCGCAAATCCTACAAGAGAGAGAGATTCCCTCATGCCACTTTTAAAGAAAATAGTCTGGTTAATATATTATACATATAAACGGAAGTCAGACATAATTCTTACCGCTAAAAGTATAAAACAAATCTTACTTAAACCATGTAAAAAGTTATTTAAGTGCTGTTATAATGGACATCAAATCACTTTCTATCCTTTGCTTAAATTTAAGTATAAACACTTTTATTTTTAAAAAGCCAACTTGCTTTCTATTGCTGAAATTCTACTGATGACAAGCTGCTGCCCTGTGTTTTCCCGCATATTACCACAGTCGGCTTTCTTTGGCCACCCAATCCCACTTGCAACAAAGCACTTTTACCCGCTCCTGCTATTATGGCAGCAGGTCCTGTGGGTCCCGTGGGATCCCAGTCCTGCTGCAGAGCTCTAGCCTGGCCCAGGTTTCACTCCCTCCTCCGTATTTGCTCCAGGTCTGCACCGTCCCTTGTGACATGGGGCGACCGGCATGGCCTGTGGGGCGCCAGGGACAGAGCATCCTGCCAATCTGCAGAGGGGCCCTACAGTGTTTCCACATTATCTCCACCCCCTTGGGCGGCTTCTTCCCTTTCCACTTCTGCAGCGAGCTGAGATGTCCATTGATCCTCCTGCAGGGACACTCCGGTCCCTTCCCTGGATCAGCCCAGTTCGGTTAGAAGCTGTCAGGTCTCGGAGGCTTCAGACCCCCGCCCTGCCCATGTGCGTTACTTTGCATTGACCAAAACTCAACTTCATCTGCCATCGCGTTGCCCGTTGACCCAGCTCCTTTCGATCTCCCTCAAGTTCCCGACTAACCTCAATACGTTGCCTTCTCTGCAGATTTCACCACCTCCTCGCTCACCCCCCGTCAGATCATCTGAGTACCATGAACTCTGGGTCTAGCACAGAGCCTGGAGGCCTCCACTTTTAAGCTTTTGCCATCACACAAAATTCCCTTGAATTCTGGCTCTGTTTTCTAGAGACACAAGGTGGGGGGAAGAGACGAGCTTCCGAGCGACACCGAGCTCTGCTGCGGGTCAGCCCAGCAGAAGCTGGTCCAATAAAAGCTTTTCCCTCCCCCACCTTGTCTCTCTAATATCCCTGGACCCGAATGGCTACAAGAACGCTGCAAACTCCTGTTTTCTGGCTGTTGTCCTGTTTCTGCTCCATGACGGTCCATTGCCTCCCACCCCAGGACGGCTTCGATTCCTTCCTGCCGTACAGCGAGGGACTGTGCTGAAGGCTTTTTGACAGTCCACATCAAGTACATCGAGTGGTTCATCTCTGCTCCCTAAACCTGAGACGTTCAAAGCAGCCAAAGGGAGACCGAGACCCGACTCCCAGGGAGTTTCAGCAGACGCTGGCCCCCTCGCCGCTGGTTTTTCCTTTGAAAATCTCCCTATTTCATTCCCGCACCACTCCAGGAGTGAGACTTCTTTTCCCTTGCACAGACTGAGCCGCTTTATCCCGGCTCTGTCGTCGTCATGGGGTTTTGCAGCGGGAGCGTGCACCTGAGATATATCTTCAGCCTTTACCCGCTTTGCAGCAGACCAGGGAAGATTACAAGGGATAATATAACACGGCTTAAAAACTCTTACCTTCAGGTGCAAAATAGTCCAGTTCACCTCCAATTTCTCTGGAAATTGAAGAGATGCACTAACCTGTCTAGCATGGCCCCTTTCCTCTCTATATAGGCCAAAGACAGAATTGGACGTAATTGGGTGTAATGATTTACTGAAAGCAACATGCAATACGACCATCATGCCTGGCCACTCCCTCTTTAAGTACAATTCAGACCAACTCTTTCTCAACCCATCAGCTTGTGTTTTATAGAACTTGTCTCGTAAAGTCTCCTGGTTCGTGCAACAGAGTTAGGAGGTGATACTCAGCTCAGTCACAAGGGTAGAGGTGCGACTGTTTGCACATTGGAGGTGTTTAGCCAGATCATGAGATGGTGTGGATCATAGAGCGAGGGCAAATTCACAGCAGCTGGGGATCTGTCCAATAGAGCTAGGGCCAATTGACACCAGCCCAGGATCTGGTTCCATTTACTCTAATGGAGTGATGGTCGATTGACACTAAATGGGGGATCTAGTGAAACTATCCCAAGGTAACTAAGGTTGACCATGGAGTTGGCCCCATTAGGACAGCTGCCCTCTCACACCCAGAACAGGTTGTTAAATTCCTTCTCCTTAAATTGGGCAAACATTCATTGGTGACACATTTTCTTATCCGCCCCATGTCAAGGGCGTTGTGTCCAACTGGGTCTCGTGCCCGTGATGTCGTGCCCGGCTGGGGGAATTTAGTTACAGAATAACTGAGCGGAGAAGTGCGTTTCGGCCTTGGTTGTATTTCAAGCCAGTTTTGCTCCCTGAGGTTGTCGAGATGGGTAGGGGGCTTCCAGACGGAATCCAGGTGTTAGGATCTCCAGGAGTCTAAAGAGAGGGGGTGGTTGGAGAGCGACTGGTGAACAGTGCGATGGAAAACCTGGGGATTAGTTATATCAATGCATTAATGCAAGGCTCAGATTCAATTGGTAGGTGGTGATTCTGTATTGGTGCCTCACCGAGTTTGCAGCCTTGTTCTCTAGAATCTCGGCTGTCATTGAAAACACAAGAGTGAGGGGAATGGGAAAGTCCCCCACAAACCTTTTTCAAAAGCTCTTTCGGTTTAGATAGTTTTACGCGGTAGCCTTTTCTAAAAGGGGCAACAACTGGTTTTATTTTAAAACTGTCTCCGTAAACCATTTTCCATACCTTCAGAGAATTTGAGGGGTTGACATCAGCAGGTCTGGTATGTATAGTTCTGTGAAAGCTCCGGTTGTCACTCTTTATAAACTCAGGTAACACGTTAGGTAGCGAACTGGGCTGTGGGATGCAGAATGTCTCCACATCTGAATTTGTAAAGTTCTGTTAAATGGCCCCACACCCCGCACATCATGCCACTTTAGCAATCTGCTTAAAGTTTGGTTGAGAAATTCTTTTCTCTGATCTGTGTATAATTTTTGAGGCAGGCAACCTTCACTGCAAACAGCTTTAAAGGCCATGGTACTTCACTGCCCATTTTATCTTTGAGGCCTAAGGCCCAGGCTCATGTAGAGAGACTGTCTATTGCTGTTAAGATATACTTAAAATCACTGTAAAACTCCAGAGTAAAACTCCAGACATCGGGGGCGTGGGGAAGGGTTCCATCCTAGACCCTGGCATTACACCTCTTCTGATTAGTAGATGTTTCCCTTCTGGAATGCTCTAAGGGGGGCTGAAACCCCTTTGGTGAGGGGGGAATTCTTAGAGGGGTCACAGAGCCCTCTTTTCGGGTGCGTCACCCCATCCCAGAACCTGTCCTAATTGGTCAAATCTACTCTCAGGGAGGTCCTGTGGGGCTGAAAATCACCCCACTTGGTACAGAATGGCGGGGGGAGTTTACAGAGGGGTCACATGCCATTCCTTCCTTCTGCTTATGTGTCCATCTTGACCCCAGAAATAATACCCCAGGGGCTGAGTTTTACGGTGACAAGTGGGTGGAGCCTGAGGGTAAAAGAGGTGGGTGCAATGTTTGATTGATGTTGTCACACTTGTACTACTTATCTATCCCCATACACCTCCTCTGTCTATTTCGAAAGATCTCCAGGGCAGGACTGTGTCAACATGTCTGTGCAGCACCTGACACAACTGGGGCCGCAATCTAGTCAGAGTCTGGGCAGAACTTGGCACAACGCATTCCTGATCTCTAGGTAGTACCCTAGTACGTTTCTTGACAAAGCCCTGTCTGGCATGATTTAATTGGGGATCGGTCCTGCTTTGGGCCGGGAGTTGGACTAGATGACCTCCTGAGGTCCCTTCCAAGACTGATATTCTATGATTCTTTCTCTCTTACATGCCAAGGGACCGCAGATCCCTCCGGGCTAGGATAGCACTGAAGTGCAGCCACCTCTGGGGTGGGGGTGAACCCCAGCTTGGGGAATGTCTAATGACAGCAATGTTTAGGAGATGGACCCTGGAAGATTAAATATCCTCAGAGGGGAGCCCAGTCACTTTAACAGAGACAAGGGTGGAAATCAACAAATGCACCGCGACTCCCACTCATCCTCTGCCTCTGGCAGCCCAGTGAGACTGCAGCCCAAGGACTCTTCCCCAAGGGGTCCCTCCATCTTCCCAGTGGATGCCCCCCTTCACTGGCTCTCCGCTCTCCCCAGCTGTGGGAGGGCCACTGGTCTGCCCTCTAGGATGCATCCACACTGCAGCTGGGAGGGGTCTCTTCAGCTTGGAAAAGAGACGACTGAGGGGGGATAGGAGAGAGGTCTATAAAAGGTTGAAGGGTGTGGAGGAAGTAAATAAGGAAGTGTTATTTACTCCTCCTAACAAAAGAACTAGGGGCCACCAAATGAAATTAACAGGCTGCAGGTCTAAAACAAACAAAAGGAAGTATTTCTTCACACAACGCAGAGTCAACCTGTGGAACTGGTTGTCAGGGGATGTGGTGAAGGCCAAGACCATAACAGTGTTCAAAGAAGAACTAGATAAATTCATGGAGGGTAGGTCCATCAGTGGCGATTAGCCAGAATGGGCAGGGATGGTGGCCCTAGGCTCTGTTTGCCAGGAGCTGGGAATGGGCGACAGGGGATGGATCACTTGATGATTCCCTGTTCTGTTCATTCCCTTTCATTGGCCTCCGTCGGAAGACAGGATACTGGGCTAGATGGACCTTTGGTCTGACCCAGTAGGGCCATTCTTACATTCTTATGCTCGAGTGTGGATAACAGTGTGGCCACGTGCATGGGGAGAGGTGTGACAGGACTCCCTGTGTGGAGCCCCACCATGCCTCAGTTTCCTGGGTCCCACAGGGCTGTTGCACAGACCAAGTCATTAAGGTTTGTGATGCCCTCAGATCCCATGGCGAGAACTCCGCAGAGAGGCCCAGGAGGTGTCATTAATCATTCAGCGCAGCGCAGGCTTGGAACAGCGGGTGGGAAATACGGCCTGGGGTAGTGCCCCACTGAGAAGAAAAAGACGTATTGACCGAGGCAGGGCTGCGGTGGAGAACACACAGTGGGTGATCGTGAATCAAAGGCTGGAGCACAATGCAAATGCGCCGGGGGATTGGATTAAGCTTGTACTGGCAACGTGTGTTCTGGCATTTCCTGACTTCTCAGAGCTTCAGTGTGCAACCTCCATGGTGTGCTTGGAATGTAGATTTTTGGATTGCAGATTTTATATTTGGAATGTAGATTTTTATTGCAGATTTTATATTTACACACATACACAGAGAGCCAAGCAAATTCTTATGTGGCTAATGCATCTGACAGCGCCCCAGTCTCCTGCGGACGGGCCCAGCAATGGGCAACCTGTACTTAACAACACACCGGGGGCTTTTATTTCGGATCCTGATTTATTCAGTGAATTTGCTAATGCACAGAGAGATTCCAGCCAGCCGTGAGGTACCAGGACAGACGCACACCCATATTCTGGGCAGACTCTTGGTTACGCAGCGGCCCCCCTGCATCGCCCCGGCAGCGCGGAGGGGCCTCGGAGGGGGCGCTGCTGGGAATTCAGGCCTTTCCTCACAGGCACCAGGTGCCACGAGGCCAGTGCAGGGCAGGGGGTCAGGAGAGCAGCTTCACCAGCAGCAGCCCAGTCAGGCCAGGCAGGTAGAGGGCAAAGGAGAATTTCCCCAGAGCCGGGCTGGCTCCGCTGGGAGCAGGGCTGGTGGGTGTTTTCTCCGCCGGAGCGTCGGTTGCCCGTGAACACAGGTATATGTAGGGTCCTGACGCCAGGAAGGTTCCAGGTTTAATGTCCTGAGCAGACGCAGTAGCGCAGCCTTTCGCTTGAAATGGCGAAGAAGATGGACCTGAGGAAGGAAACCAGCCTGTTATGAGGCGGGGGCAGCTCTGGTTCCTTCTCTGCCCCCAGAACCTCTGTCTCCACCATCCAGCGGTTCCCGCCTCTGCCCCCCGGTCCCACCCTCCCGGTGCTCTCCCTGCTCTCGCTGTAACCGGCCACGGCAGGCCGGGCGTCTGGTCCCCTCTTGCCTCCCCCGCGCCCCTTTCCGCAGCTCCACAAGAGACTGAAGCTGGAGTTTGGATCCCAGCTGATCACCGGGGGTGGCTCCTTCCCCAGCACGCGGCCCCCTGAGGAACAAGCCCGGCTCTCAGCGTCCCCGGCAGCCCTGACCGCTCGGTTCAGTTATTTTATAAACACCCCAAAGCGCTGGGAGTCCTGGACAAACACGGAGAACAGGAGCTTCCGCACTGAGCAATGGCTTCGCTCCACCTTAAACATACAGGAAGTGGGGTCTAGTGGTCAGAGCAGTGGGGGCTGGGAGCCAGGACTCCTGGGTTCTCTCCCCAGCTCGGCATCACTGACATAACAACCCTTCCCATGGCAAGAGACACGTTGTCATAACTCCAGGAGCCGGGCGGCATCACTGAGCGGGGGGAGCTGGTGTGGAAGGGAAAACTTCCAAGTTCCTCTCTCCTTCCCTTCAGGCAAAACCCCCCCTTGGCTGCCCCCACCTGCCCAAGGGCTCAGCACAGACTCTAGGTTTCACCAGCTCTCTGGGGAATTCCCGAGGCGTGAGATTCCCAGGGGAGCTCCCTCACTGTCCGCAGCTGGCAGAATTTGCCGTTCAGTATCTCCCCAGTGAAACCGATGC
The DNA here is from genome assembly GCF_965152235.1 of Eretmochelys imbricata. Classification (NCBI taxonomy): domain Eukaryota; kingdom Metazoa; phylum Chordata; order Testudines; family Cheloniidae; genus Eretmochelys; species Eretmochelys imbricata. The sequence goes on from NC_135595.1 coordinate 18,633,220, forward strand.
GATGGGTCTCGTCCCCTGCACAAGGGGCGATTGTGCCGTTCCAGGTATCGGACTTCAGATCAAAGCAGGTGGGGCACTGCAGCCCGTTCCTGGTGGCACTCCCTTTGGGCACTGAGAGACATAGTTACAGGTGGATTAAACCTCATTCAAACGGGCGGGTGCGCCCGCTGCCCTGCTTTGCTCGGCCCTGCGAAGGCCCCACCCCAGCCCGTGGGCACAGCGACCTCTGAACCTGACAGCCGATCAATTTCAGCATTTCTGGGCATTTTCTAGGCCCCCAGGGCCAGAAGCCTGCTCCTCTTTGGGAGAAATCAGAAACAACCCCCCACCATCTGATCAGCCCAGCCACCTCTGCGATTGTCTCAGATCAAACACCGGGTCGACGGCCCCAGTGACACCCCATCTCCGCTCTGCCCAGCGTCCCCGGGGGTGTAACACGGTAACACCCGCAATGACCGATCTCCCAGACAGAAAGAAGGAGGATGGTGGGGGGAGGGGGCATGGGGGTGAAGGGGCATATACACAGACCTGGGGGGGGCGCCGGGATGGGGGAAGAGGGGCATGGGGGGTGCTCTGAATCCCTGGCAAGGTGGGGGAGATTGCCATAAAAAGTGTCTCCAAGGAATTCCCAGACTTTATTGGATGATCTGTGCCCTGTTGTGTTATTTTCCCAACCGATCCCCGGGTGGCTGAAATCCCCCGTCCCCACCACGGCCTGGGCTTTTCAAGATTTTGTTGTTTAAGAAAAGCCTCACCCACCTCTTCTTCCTGGTTAGCTGGTCTGTCGCCGACCCTACCGTGGTGTTCCCCCCCCGCCCCGCTTGTTACCCCTTTTATCCCGACCCGGAGCCTTTAGACATGTCTGTCTCCTATTCCCATCTCAGCCTCCGAGCAGGTGCCAACACCTTGGCTATACCAGGCAACCCCTCCTCCCTTTGTCCCTGCCCGCCCGGAGCAAGCTGTGCCCCGCGGGGCCGATATCCCAGCCATGTGTGTTCTCCCCCCACATCTCTGTGACGCCGGCGATGTCCCACCTCTGATCACTCACTCATTCAAAAGCTGAAAGCGACGGGAAATCCAGTCGTTTTGGGAAATGGCCAAACAGGAGGTTTTGAATTTTTCGCACCAGGACCCACAGGGATAAACTGGCCAGCGATAAACAGCCCTGGGGCTCTGAACCAGGTTTCCAGCCACCAGAAGAGGGAGCTTCTGGAAGGGCTTCCCAACTGGAGGAGGGGAGACGCAAAGCCCCCAACGAGTTTGCAGGTCGATCTTGACAGGGGTATGAACAAGGTCCTACTTGAATTGCGGGATGATTGTCAAAAAATTGCGTCTGAGTTGCGGACAAGCCATGGAAAATTGTGGAGAAGTCATAACGGACCTTATTATTTGCGATAATAAAGTCCACGATGACTTTTCTGTGATTTTCCACTGTCGTCTGCCTGGGGCTGAGGGCGGGGGCCAAGGGCTGAGAGCAGGGGCATTTGCTGTCAGCCCTGAGGTGGCCAGGGCTCCCACTGTCAGCCCCATGCACGATGGGGGCTTCCACTGCCAAACTTGTGGTGGAAGCCTAATGTTGCGGAATCTGCCATTTCTGCAGTAATATTGCAAGTTACGTACGGTGTTTGTTACGAAGGTTTAGATGGAAGCATATCCTGGCTGCTTGCTACTGCTTCTCTCAGATGCAGCCCTCGCCCTTCTGATTTCAAATACATTTTAAAATAGGCCCCAACTGTTCTCCCCACCCGGCTTGGAGACCCGCCAGCTACAGGTATTTCAATGGACAACAGAAATGACATTCGAGTAAATGGACGCGTAGGGCAATAAAGGGGAGAAATGGTCACAAATACAATCGTGCCGGGGGTTTCTCCACATGCACAATTCGACTGCGGCAAGTGGGGGGGTCTAAGGGTCCGCTGGGGTGTGAATCTACCCTGCGCCTGTCCACGTGCACCCTGCTGACGCGTGTGAACTGTTCGTTACTGTGCTTTGAGCTAGTCCCCTTTCAAGGCGCTCTAATGACCTGCTCATGTGCACCAGCAGGGGGCGCACAGATGGATTCACACCCCAGCTCACCGCCGTCTAATTGTTTGGGTGAACAAGCCCTTAAACAGGGATGGTAAAAACAGATCCCCATGTACCGTCCAGTACAGCCGAGTTACAGTTATCTGTGTCGTTGCATCAGCTGGTGTTGATCCTCAGAAACGTGCCATTCCTGCCAGTAAAAGTGATGGGGGATTTTATGCCACTGTTCTAGTCATCTATACATTCTTTGTAGAAGTCAGTGGTCGGTGTCTCACCTGTTTTAAAGAGAGAAAACAAAGAACAGAACTGAGAGGCTGGGGGGGGGAACCTTGAGTAGGATCAGGGAGGTTATTTTACATCTGCTTTTGGCCCTGGGGTGACACTGCTGGGATCCTGGGCCCAGTCCTGGGCCCCATGATTCAGGAATGAAGTTGGTCGGGGGTCAGAGAAGAGCCACGAGGATGATTGAATGGTTAGAAAACCTGCCTTAGCGTGAGCTCAAAGCTTGTATCCACTGACGTTAAAGGATTCGATGTGTGGATAGTAGGGGGCTGTGTGTGTGTGTAAGCAGGGGGCGGTGGGAGTCAGGGCCAAACCTGGGTTACAGCCCACATTAACTCCGCAGTGAAGAGAAACCCTGAGTGGGTGCAGGTATGAATAAACCCATTTGTGACTGTCCTGGGAAAATTACCTGAGTGTGGTCAGAGAGAGAGCGAGCGCTGGGTGCATGGAGATAGATAGATAGATGGGGTCTGTGGGGATAGATAGATAGACAGAGGGGGTGGATGGGGATGGATGGATAGATAGAGGGGGTGGATGGGGATAGATAGATAGATAGATAGATAGATAGATAGATAGATAGATAGATAGATAGATAGAGGGGGTGTGGGGGGATAGATAGATAGATAGATAGATATTATGTTAAAGCTGATGGTGTCCTATGCATCCTTCTGTGATGGGGTGTACCTACCCTGCACCGGCCCCGAAAGGGTTAACTCTGCTTTTCAGGCTGAGGAAGCCCCGCCCCTCCGACTCTGCTGCACATGCTCAGCCTGGAGGCAGGGTATAAAAGGAAGCAGCCCAGCTCAGCCTGGGCAGGCTGCTGAAGGGGGAGGATGCAGACAGCAGGCTCTCTCCAGGGAGCTGCTACTGGCTTCACTTGCAGAGCCACGGCATGCAGAGCTCTAGACGGGCTCCAGGCTGCCTGACGAGCCCGCAGAAGAGATCGCGCCGGCAGGAGCTTCGCCACTTGAGGACCCCCGAGACCCGGGAGAATCGTGGAGCCTCGTCAAGGGAGAAAGGGTCGGAAGCAGCCCAGGGGACTTAGACTTTCCTCCAGTGAGTGAACTGGGGAACCAGTCAGCGTGTTTCGGGGGCATCTCCGCTGACTCGGTGGTGGGCACCCACTCCGCTGCCTGGGCCCTGGGCTGGGGCTCGGAGGAGCAGGGAGGGCCTAAGTCCCCCTACCCGTAGGCCACACACCACTAAGTGGTGCCCCACTTCCCCGACGGGCCAATCAGCCATGCAATCCCACAGAGATGGGTCACTTTATTGACTCTGGCCACTAAGCCGCATTGCCACGTTTTACAGTCAGGGTCATGAACACAGGACCTAACTGGCTGCTATTCAGTTTTTTCCCTTCTTCTCACCCTGCGTGATCCTGCACAGGAAATGGAGTGTACCTACCCCCTTCTTACAGGGTAAATGGAGTGACACCTTCTTACAGGGTAAATGGAAGGAACCATTAAATCTCTTTAATTCAATGGAAGCATGAACAAAAACGGGTCTGTAACTAAAGTTTTCGAAAAGCTCAGGGAGTTGAACTTGGAGAAGGTTTGGAATCTCTTTAAGTCAAAGGGGCAAAAATTATCTTGAGTTTGCATCCCAAGCAAGCAGAATAAACGTGTGCGGCCAGGCTCCAGACCTGAGTAGGTGACTAACCACTTCCTACAAGATTTTGGGAGCAAGGTGACTGTCTACAAGGAATCTCATCACCGATTTCTCTTTTTTAACACGATCAGAAAGTACATTTCCACCTAAAGCACCTTCACTTGTTGCATCGCAGCCGTCCATTGTGGAGGTGAAAACGCAGTGAATAAAATTCAATAAATAAAGCCCAGGGGGTGAAATCCAGGCCCCACTGAAGTCAATGGGAGATTTATAATTTGGGTCCAGGATTCCAAACCTCTGTGTCTTCAGGTCGCCATGTACGACACAGTAACGCTGCCTGAATAAATCAAGTGTCTAGCAACAAATGGATATAAACTGGTGTAGCAGGGTGGCTACCCTGCTCCTAAATAGGAGGGGTTAAAAGCAGCCCTGGGGTGGGCTGTGGCTGGGGATGGCCACGCCCCAATCAGGCCCCAGCTGGCCTGTATCGAAAGGCTGGGAGCCAGAGGCCCAAGGAGTCTCTCTCCGGGCTGGGAGGGTAATGAGAGTGGTGCACTGCTGGGGAAGGAGCAGGCTGGGCAGGGGCGCTCCAGGCTGGCAACTCCCCAGGCTGTAGGGCCTGGTCCAAGGCCCATAGAGGTACTGGGAGGCAGAGGAAGGCAATAGGTCCGACCCCCTTGCCTATGATGAGGCCTTTACACTGCAGTCTGCCCCAGGGCGCGGGGGCTTGGTGATGACTGGCAGTAGCCCAGACGGCGGCAAGGTGGGGATAGTGCGTTGGGGGTTCCCCAGGAAGGGGAGACCCAGAGGCAGAGTGTGGGGGTGCTGCCAGGGGGCAGAACCCAGAGAAAGGGGCACCTGGGTCTATGAGGGACACGGGGGCCAGAGCTGTGCGGATCACCAGCCTGCAGAGGGCGCTCCGCGCTGGAAAGAGCTAATTCCCCAATGACCAGCAGGAGGTGCTGCAGGGGTGAGTCCGAACCTTTACACTGGCCATCACCCAGTTTAGTCTTAAAATTAGAGGAAGGGCTGTAAACATCAGAGGGGAGCAGTGGGAGCAAAAATCAAACTGGCTTCAAGCCTGAGCTTGATAAGTTTATGGAGGGGATGGGAAGCAAATATCTCTAACGGCTGGTGATGGGACACTAGCCGGGAAGGGCTCTGAGTTACGGCGGAGAATTCTTTCCCAGGTGTCTGGCTGGTGGGTCTTGCCCCTATGATTCTATGACTCTATGCTCAGGGTCTAACTGATCGTCGGATTTGGGGTCAGGCAGGAATTTTCCCCTGGGTCAGATTGGCAGAGACCCTGAGGTTTTTTTGCCTCCTCCTACAGCATGGGGCACGGGTCACTTTCAGGTTTAAACTAGAGTAAATGGTGGATTCTCTGTAACTTGAAGTCTTTAATCCATGATTTGAGAATGTCAGTGACTCAGCCAGAGGTTAGGGGTCTGCTGCAGGAGGCGGTGGGTGAGGTTCTGTGGCCTCCGATGTGCAGGAAATCAGACTAGAAAGATGATCACGATGGTCCTCTCTGGCCCTAAAGTCTACGAGTTCTGCGCCGGGTGACTGTGCTTTGTTGATGGACCACGTGGGGGTTGGCCTGAGCGATGATGAGGGTTGTGACACAGACTGCAGGGTAAGATGTGCCTGGGTTCCCGGCAATGTCACCTACCCAGTGTCGATTCTCCTGCCCCTGAGATGCAGCCTCCTGTAGCCTTCGTTGCTGTGCAGGTCTCTTTAGGAGACTGGCACGTGTCCACTGAGCCAGAGCACTTCTCACATTTCAGGGTTCCTGTTGGAGGAAGAAGAAGAAGAAATGCTTCCTTCTTACTGGGGGTAACAGTGTCACTCTGACACGCCCCTTAACCCAAGTCTTCCCCCTCTGCTCCAAACAAGCCGAGGGGTTAATGGACCCGATTCCCTCTGGGACACTCAGCAATTGCTCAATTTCAGCCCCTGGGCCAGCAGTACACGGGGGGTCAGACTGGGGATGGGTGAAGGGGATGGTGCTCTTCCCAAGCTCCGCCCACAGAATAAGCTCCTCCCACCCCAGATGTTGCTCCTGGTGTGCAGGTAATCACAGTACTGGGAGAGTTGCTCGCTTCGCAGCGTGTGTTGGCTGAGTCCATTGCACGGCCCGGGGGTCCTGGCAGCCCCCCATGGTCCTCACAGACTCCTCGGGTGCCCCTTCCATCCCCTTCTATTGCAGGGACGTCATGAAAGCCCCTCCACCTCCTACTTCATGCCAGGATCTCTGTGTGCCCCGCATTTCCCATCCCCCATACCAGGGCCCCCATTCTCCCCCCCCCCATGCCAGGGGCTCTCTGTGCCTCCCATTCCCTATCTGTGGCGAATGGGAAGGATGAAAATTCCCAAGCAAAAAACTTTGTTAAGAAGAAGAAAAGGACATTCATTCTCCATTGTTCCCCAAATACCATTGATACAAGTGGCATTGACCACAGCACATGGACACTCACAGACCTCTTGGGGACCTGTAAGTGAATGATCTCTGCCCTTTAGTCCTTATGTACAGCGCCCTGCACGCAAGCTGTGCGAGTGCAGCAGCTTCACACCTTTTCTTTTAGAGAGGCGTAGATTTTCAGGCTCTGATGCTGATCTAGTCTGAGCTCCGGCCTAGCCCAATGGCTCTCCCAGCCATTCTGCCATCCAGCCCATATCTGATGGTTCAGCTACAGCCAGTCTTTTATTAGGGCAGCCAATCCCAATGTTCCACCCTGCCTCTTGAGAAGCTGCTGCCAGGGTTAATTCCACCTTGAACTGGTCTAAATTCAAATCCCAGCCACTGGATCTCATTCTGCCTTTGTTTGCTCGGTTGGAGAGCCCTCTGCTACCAGAAACTGTAGGCCTGATTCCAGGTTACACTCAATCCCCAAGCAGTGTAATTTAGTCCTATATTTAGTCCCCATCATGCTGCCAAAGCAGTGCAGAGGGGCCTTCGTGGGAATAAGAATTCAGGGCAGTGTCCAGTCACGGTGTCCCTCAGGCCTGGTCTACACTAAACAGGTTGATTTCGCTACGGCACTCGGAGGGAATCCACACCCTGAGCACCACAGTGAGGCCAACCCAACCCCTGGAGTAGATGCAGGTCGACAGACGAATGCTTTCCTGGGGTTGGCTACCATCACTTGGGGAGGTGAGTTCCTAGAGGGATGTTTCCATTGGGGCAGGCGGCATCTTCACTATGGGGCTCTGCCAGTCCACCTACAGCGCTGGGACATGACAGCAGCCATAGTGTAGACAGGGTCCTGTACCCCACACAGAGCTAATCCCCCCTTCCTGCACATGCTGCATATTCCCCTGACTGGGGGTCCGGGGGTATAAAGGGTCCAAACCCAGGCGGGGTTAGACGGCCACAGCAGCGGGTGACTCACCTTGTGCACTCGTTGTAGCTAGGAGAGCAGGGAGAAGGCAGAGGAGGAAGGAAACCGTCCTAGTGCTGGGAGGCCCACGGGGCTGGGCTCGGAGCCGAACGGGGCCTTCTCCCGGCTGACACAGCAAGCTCTGCCGGGGGGAGGAGGAGAGAGTCAAGTCCGAAATGAGGCGGGAAAGGGACTTCCAGCCCAGATTCAGGGGGGGAAAGCACCAGGAATCAGAGCTGCACAAATAACCGATTTTTTGATTCACTGGCAGTTCTCGAAGATTGGGAAACAAATCATTCTGGGTTGACCCAATTTCTCGTCCAACTGAAAAGCCGAACGAAAAATGGTTTTCTTTCATTTCCAAGCGTTTGGAAACATTTTAATTTGGCTTAAAAATAAATGGTGCCATCTCTTTTGAAATGGAAAGACATTTTGAGTTGAAAAAATCAAAACGTCTAATTCTGGAAATGTCCAGACAAAACGTCTCCATTTTTTAACGATTTTTTCCCAATGATTTTTTTTTTCTGCTGAAGCAATATGGCAAATTTGAGGCAAAGTCACGAAATGTTTCAGTCACCCCAAACCCGCATTTTTCGGTGGAGAAAAGTCAGGGTCAAAAAATTTCTCTCAGCTCTCCCATGCCTAGTAACCACAGAGTGGGCGCTCCAGGGAGGAGCCCGGCATGCGACTGTTTTTTTTAATCCCACTCCCAGCCACTCCCGCGTTGTTTCTTGCATATCTATTTCACTCCCACCCATAATCATCTTAGATCTCGCAAATCCCACGATAGAGAGAGAGAGAGTCCCTCGTGCTACTTTCAAACAAAATAGTCTGGTTAATATATTATACATATAAACGGAAGTCAGACATAATTCTTACAGCTAAAAGTATAAAACAAATCTTCCTTAAACCATGTAAAAAGTTATTTAAGTGCTGTTATAATGGACATCAAATCGCTTTCTATCCTTTGCTTAAATTTAAGTATAAACACTTTTATTTTTAAAAAGCCAACTTGCTTTCTATTGCTGAAATTCTACTGATGACAAGCTGCTGCCCTGTGTTTTCCCGCATATTACCGCAGTCGGCTTTCTTTGGCCACCCAATCCCACCTGCAACAAAGCACTTTTACCCGCTCCTGCTATTATGGCAGCAGGTCCTGTGGGTCCCGTGGGATCCCAGTCCTGCTGCAGAGCTCTAGCCTGGCCCAGGTTTCACTCCCTCCTCCGTATTTGCTCCAGGTCTGCACCGTCCCTTTTGACATGGGGCGACCGGCATGGCCTGTGGGGCGCCAGGGACAGAGCATCCTGCCAATCTGCAGAGGGGCCCTACAGTGTTTCCACATTATCTCCACCCCCTTGGGCGGCTTCTTCCCTTTCCACTTCTGCAGCGAGCTGAGATGTCCATTGATCCTCCTGCAGGGACACTCCGGTCCCTTCCCTGGATCAGCCCGGTTCGGTTAGAACCTGTCAGGTCTAGGAATGCTTCAAACCCCATCCTTTACGCCGGTGGCTCTCAGCCAGGAGTACGTGTACCCCTGGAAGTACGCAAGGTCTTCGGGTACGTCAGCTCATCTGGATATTTGCCTAGTTTTACAACAGGCTACATAAAAAGCACCAGCAAAGTCAGTGCAAACTAAACTTTCCTATGGACAATGACGTGTTTCTACTGCTCTATCGACTATACTGAATGTAAGTACAATATTTATATCCCAACCGATTTATTTTATCATGACATGGTAGCAGTGAAAAAGTCAGTCATTTTTCAGTAATAGTGTGGCTATGACACTTTTGTATTTTTATGTCTGATTTTGTAAGCAAATAGTTTTTAAGTGTGGTGAAACTTGGGGGTGCGCAAGACAAATCAGACTCCGGAAAGGCGTACGATAGTCTGGAAAGGTTGAGAGCCCCTGATTTACACGCTTTGTGGCAGAGCATGAAAGGTTACAAAGAATAATTTAACACAGCATTAAAAACTCTTAACTTCAGCAGCACAGTGGTTCCGTTCACCTCCAAATTCTCTGTGAAACCGAAGAGACGCACTAACCTGTCTAGCACGACCCCTTTCCTCTCTCTATAGTCCAAAGACAGGTTTCAGAGTAACAGCCGTGTTTATTATCATACACATTGTAAGGAGAGTGATCACTTTAGATAAGCTATTACCAGCAGGAGAGTGGGGTGGGGGGAGGTATTTTTTCATGCTTTGTGTGTATAAAAAGATCTTCTACACTTTCCACAGTATGCATCCGATGCTGTAGCTCACGAAAGCTTATGCTCAAATAAATTGGTTAGCCTCTAAGGTGCCACAAGTCCTCCTTTTCTTAGTCCAAAGACAGGATCAGATTCATATATACATTGGGAGTAACTGTGAATGACTTACTGAAAGGTAACATGTTATACGACCCTCATGCCTGGGCACTCCCTCTTTAAATACAGTTCAGATTGACCCTTCTCAACCCACTGTGTTTTATAGAACTTGTCTCACGCAGTCTGCTGGCTCATGTAACCGAGATAAGAGGTGGTACTCAGCTCAGTCACAAGGTAGAGGTGCGACTGTTTGCACATGAGAACTCTTTAGCTACATCCTGAGATGGTGTGGATCGTAGAGCGATGGCAAATTCACAGCAGGTGCGGATCAGGCCCCATTGACTTCAATAGAGCTAGGGCCAATTGACACCAAATGGGGGGGGTCCAGTGCAACTATCACAAGGAAACTGAGGATGACCATGGAGTTGGCTCCATGACAACTGCTCCCCTCCCACTCCCAGAACAGGTTGCTAGCTTCCTTGTCGTTGACTTGTGTAAATATTCACTGGGGACAGATTTTCTTACCCGCCGCATATCAAGGGTGTTGCGTCAAACTGGATCCCAAGAGCACAACCTTGCGCCCGGCTGGGGGAATTTAGTTATAGAATAACTGAGCAGAGAAGAGTGTTTCGGCCTTGGTTGCATTCCAGGCCAGTTTTTCTCCCTGAGGTTGTCGAGATGGGTAGGGGGCTTCCAGAGAGAAGCCAGGGTTAGGATCTCCAGGAGCCTAAAGAGAGACCCGAATAGCTCCATGTATAATGTTTTTCATGCTTTAAAAAAGCAATTTTAAAAATGGTAATGTTTTGCTTGAAATACAACATTTCTATACTTTTGAAAAAAAAATATCTAGGTGTACTTTCTCTGAAGCCCTTGACCACCAACAGTAGGGTTGATCAAGAAATTTTTTGACATTATCCCTCTGTCTGTATCCGTGTCTGTGTTTACAATATATATGTCATCCCTTTGTCTTCAGCTCAGCCTGTTATATTACACCTTGCGTGCTTGAGTTTTGGTTCAGTGATAAGGATAATAACCTGACTGTTTCATTTTGTGTTCTTAATCAGTATTCCTTCATTTTAAGTGGTTTCAGCATTTGTGTACACGTTTACAGTAGAAGATTTCAAGAGTAGATAAGCTACTTATTGACAGCAGAAGATTTCAAGTGTGGATAGGCTACATAGTGAGCAGATAGATCACTATGAAGAGGAGATTTGAAAGTGGTGCAAGCAAGAGACAGCGAAAACAATTGAGTGAAGCAGCAGCTAAGAGCTCAAAGCCAATAACTTCATTTCTCAAACCACTGGAAAACGCACCTTACCCAGCAAACACTGCTACAGATAATGCAAACGCCAAACTGCAATAGGTGATGTTTCAATGTCAATACCGGGTCATGAGGACAGTAGTCAAGAAGGAGATGTGCCAACAGTTAACAGATGCAGCAGACGATCAAGAAACTCAACAGGAAGATGTAGTTCTTACGCAGCAAGAGCAATTCATGAGTATTACGGGTTTGACTCTGACTGACGTTGGAATTATTGACAAGATCAATGCTGCCCAAATGCAAACTTTTCCTCAAATTAGTTGTTTTGAAATTCCAAGTAACATTCCACGAGATGCTGATAATCATGCTCTCCCTACTCGTCTGCTGACAGAAACTCTTCCAAATGGTGAGACCTGCACAAGAGACTGGTTATGCTGGAGTATGGGAAAAACAATCTCTGTACTGTGCACCCTGCTTCATTTTGAACAACAGTGCTGCAAATGCACCAGTTCTCTCTGATCACTCAGGATGGAGCATCAACAGAGGTTGGAGGAAGTTGAAAGACCGGATATCATCACATGAGAGTTCAACGTCACACAAAGCCCTGGTCTACACTGGGGTGGGGATCGACCTAAGATACGCAACTTCAGCTATGAGAATAGGTTTCAGAGCAGCAGCCGTGTTAGTTTGTATCCGCAAAAAGAACAGGATGACTTGTAGCATCTTAGAGACTACCAAATTTACTAGAGCATAAGCTTTAGTGGGCTACAGCCCACTTCATCGGATGCATAGAATGGAACATATAGTAAGATAGATAGATAGATATACACACAGATAAGTTGGAAGTTACCATACAAACTTGCATCCGATGAAGTGGGCTGGAGCCCACGAAAGCTTATGCTCTAATAAATTTGTTAGTCTCTAAGGTGCCACAAGTCCTCCTGTTCTTCTAGCTATGAGAACAGCATAGCTGAAGTCGATGTATCTTAGGTTGACTTACCTCGCGTCCTCACAGCGCGGGGTCAACTGCCGCTGCTCCCCGTCACCTCTGCTTCTGCCTCTTGCCGTGGTGGAGTACAGGAGTTGACGGCAAAGCGATCGGGGATTGATTTTATCTCATCTACACTAGATGCGATAAATCGATCCCCGATAGATCGATCCGGCAGGTAGTGTAGACATACCCAAAGAAAACTATGTTACATTGAAATCAGCCAGTAGGGCAGCATCAGCTGAAAGTTCAGTTGAGAATTTACTCTTGACTGAACTCTCTACAAAACTAATAACTGGAAAAAAAACTTCTTGAGCGCATCCTGGATGTCATCCTTGTTCTTCCTGAGCAGGGATTGCTTTCTTTGGTTCCAGTCAATGTATTGGTGATCATTCAAATGGAAGCTTTCAAGGCATAGTTGAGCTCCTCAGCAAATATGACCCACTTTTATGAGAGCATGTTAAATGTGTTTGAGAGTCGCAAGAGAGTCCAAAGCACATGCAAGTCCATTGCCTCTCCACACACAGACAAAACGAGTTTATTGAGCTATGTGGGTCATTCGTACAAACAGCCATTCTTGATGAGATGTGAAATGCCAAGTATTTTTCAATCAGTGTTGATGCCACTCCAGATTATTCTCACAAGGAACAGACTACTATGGTTATTTGATATGTTAAGATTGTAGACAGCTCAAAATTTTCAATTGAAGAAAGGTTTATTTTGTTTGATAATTTCACGAGAAAAACTGGAAAAGAAATTGCTGCTCAAGTACTAGCAACTCTAGAAGGTTTTAAGTGAGATTTTCAAGTCTTCATTGGTTCAGCCTCGGACAATGGATCTAATATGGCTGGGAAGTACCAAGGTGGACAAGCAGTTCTGCCTGAGCATAATTCAAACTATTTTCTCCAGCTGTGAAAACCACACACTAAACCTTGTAGGTGTTGACTGGGCTGAATCATGCAAGGAGGCAATTACTTACTTCGGAGCTGTTCAGCAATGTACAATCTCTTCAGTAGCAGTCCACAAAGGTGGGAAATTCTGAAGCAATCTCTTCCTGTTTCACTGCAGGGGATGTCCCAAACTAGATGGTCTGCATGGATTGATGGGGTTCAACCGGTTGCACCGCATTTGAATTCTGTGAGAAAGGCTTTAAATGAGTTTGAATCCCTCAATCTCACTGCAAAGGCTCGAACTGAACTTCAGTCTATTCAGAAGCACATGTCCAAATTTGAAAGCATTCTGATGTCATCTTTGTGGATGAAGCTACTTACAATGATCCACCAAACTAATCTGGGAGTTGAAGCACCCAATGCTAGACTGGATGTTGAGAGGGATAACACTGAAAGTCTTATCAATGACATTCAACAGATTCGTGAACAAGGGGATGCGATCCTGACTGAGTCCAAATTAGTAGCACAGAATATTGGCATTTCTTCTGAGTTCTCCACCAATCGCAACTTACCTACTGAATCCGGTGCCGAGCAGCATTATAGGGTCAATGTCTCTCTTGTCGTCATTGACTCTATTTGTACCCTTTGGGGGTTTCTTTGGCAGTTCATCAGACTGAGTAATGAAGATCTACTTTCTGCAGCTGAACAATTTCAGCAACAGTACAATGAAAAAATCTCAAAAGATCTCAGTGACGAGGTCATCTTCCTCAAACGAATATAGTCCACGAACTTTAAATTGGATTGCAAGCCAAAAGAATTGCTTCAAGAAATACTCGAATGTGGACTCTCTAGGGTGTTTCCTAATATCACAATTGCATTGCGTATTTTTGTCAGTTTGTCTCCATCAGTGGCTTCAGGTGAACACACCTCCAATGTGTTGAAGCAGGTAAAGAACTATCACCATTCAACTATGGGACAAGAGCGTTTGAATGGGCTCACCATGCTTAATGTCAACTGTGACATTGCACGAAAGCTAGATTTTTTCCTCAATAATTAGTGCATTTGCCCAGAAAAAGGCTAGAAAAGCATTTGTTAAATTAAAAAATATTCAAATTATGTCTCACTCTTTTTTTGGTGCCTTATTTTGTTTTGATGTGTCGTCATTTTTTATTTTTATTATGGCTAGGGGCCTCTAAAGCTGGAAGTGGCCCAGGCCTCTCTGGACCTCTGAGAGGGCCTGGTCTTTATTTCAGGGGTGATGGTGTCGATGTGTTGTTTACGGACAGGCACGTAATGCGGTTTATCCTAGGGGATGGTGACAAACTCGTTCCTTCCTCGGACGGGGCCGCAGCGTAACAGGGGAATGGAAAAGTCCCCCACAAGCTCTTTTGGTTTTAGATAGTCTCACATGGTCGCCTCTTCTAAAAGGGGCAACAACCGGTTTTATTTCAAAACTGTCTCTGTAAACCATTTTCCATACTGTGGCAGGCGGACTAGTTCCAGAGGCCCCCTGCTAGAGGCCTCGCTGTCCTGTATCACCCTGCCCCGGAGTAGAGCAGAGAGAAGTTCTCCAGGCAGCCTAGAGTGGCTGCAGAGGAGCGGCCAATCAGAGGGGCTGACGGATCGACCAATAGGGGGCCAGAAGGGCCAGATAAAAGGCAAGCCACAGAGCAGAGCCTTCAGTGGCTGTGTGAGACCTGACGAGGGAGGACCGGGAGCCTGGCTGGCTAGATGAGCAGCAAGCCACGGGCAGCTCACCGCAGAGAGCTCACCGGGCAGAACCGGGCCCAGGGAAGGCTGCCAAAGACCAGGCGCCTGGCTGGCTGGATAGAGCAGCAGCAGGACCATGAAAACGTCAGTGCGGGCTGTGAACGCTCTGGCTGTCACTCTTTATAAACTCAGGGAACACGTCGAGGTAGTGAACGGTGTGGTGGGATGCAAAATGTCTCCACAGCCGAGATTTTAAAGTTCTGTTAAATGGCTCCACAACCCCCGCTTTGACTTCATTGTTAGTAACAAAATGGAGAACGCCATTAACGCCGCTTCAACAATCTGCTTGAAGGGTTGTTTAAAAATGCTTTTCCCTGATTGGTTTGTAATTTTTGAGGCATGCAAGCTTCGCTGAAAATAGCCTTAAAGGACATGGATACTTCACTGCCCGTCTTGTCTTTTAGGCCTAAGGCCCAGGCTTATTTAGGCCGAATGTCTGTTGCTGTTAAGATGTACTCAAAATCACTCTCAGATTCCAGAGATTTGGGGGAGGGGGGGTTCCAGCCTAGACCCTCACACTATACCTATTCTAATTGTACGTTTCCCTTCTGGATGCCCTAAGGGGGGCTGAAACCCCCTTGGTAGAGGGCGGTGGTGGGAGTCCTTAGAGGGGTCACACAGCCCTCTTTCGGGATGGTCACCCCACCCCAGAACCTGCCCTGATTGGTCAAGTCTTCTCTCAGGGAGGTCCTATGGGCTGAGACCAACCCCACTTAGTAGAGGAGTTCTTAGAGGGGTCACACGCCACCCCTTGCTTCCAGCCATGTGTCCATCTTGACCCCTGAAGTAATACCCCAAGGGGTGAGTCTTATGGTGACAAGTGGGTGGGGCTGAGGGGGAAAAGGGCAGGTTCAATGTTTGTACTACTTATCTGTCCCCATACACCCCCCTAACTAGTGTGGTTAGATGTTGATAGATGTTTGGTTGCATGTGTGTGTTCCCTCTGTGTGCCGCCCCAGTCCTGCACAGACATCTGGCAGGGCAAACCTCGAGCGAATTGCCCAATGACCACAAGATCCGTTAAAGGATGAAGGCACCAGGCCAGGTTTATTGTCGACGAAGTACGGTACTAGTATCCCGCAGACTTTACTGGGCCACTAATACAGGTATGCCTGTAACGATGGACCAGCTCAGTGAACAGTGGGACTTTCTGTTCCTCCCTAGACTAGACAAAGACACTCCCTCTGAGATACATCTTTATACCCCGATACAAACAAGTTACGTACTGCCCCTCTGACATAGCTACTGTAGTTACTGTCCCCTGACATGGCTCGTTACTACTCATTACCGTGTACATGTTGGTTTGATTAAAACATCTCTATTACATACTGACCTTATCTTTTAGGAGGGCTCAGTGCATTCCTATTATCCTTGGGGAATGGCTTTGTACCATCCTTGATATCGGGGTGTTCCAGTACCATCTGATATCGGGATGTGTTTGCGTGAGCGCTCTGTGCCTAGCACTTCTTAGGAATGTGTATTTCTGCATTATCAGCCCTGTTCTTGCCAGATTCTTTGAGCAGGTCCTGCCTCATACCAGGCCTCTGATTCAAGGACTTATGTCTTAGGTTCTCTTCCTCCTCCAGCTAGCTAGCTAGCTATCCACATATGCCCCCACCATCTATCTATCTATCTATCTAGATCTTCAGGGCAGGACAGTGTCAGCATGTCTGTGCAGTGCCTGGCACACCAGGTCCCTGATCTCTAGGTACTACCCGAGTACGTTTCTTTCTCTCTTACGTGCCAAGGGACCTCAGATCCCTCCGGGCTAGGATAGCACTGAAACGCAACCACCTCTGGGGTGGAGGTGAACTCCAGCCTGGGGAATATCCAATGACAGCAACATTTAGGAAACGTGCCCTGGAAGATTAAATATCCTCAGAGAGGAGCCCAGTTGCTTTAACTGAGACAAGGGTGGAAATCGGCAACTGCACTGTGACTCCCACTCATCCTCTGCCAGGGTGGCCCAGCTAGGCTGCTGCCCAAGGACTGTCCCCAGGGGACACCAGCAACCACACACCACACAACAGAACCACTAACCCAGGAACCTATCCTTGCAACAAAGCCCGTTGCCAACTGTGCCCACAGATCTATTCAGGGGACACCATCATAGGGCCTAATCACATCAGCCACACTATCAGAGGCTCGTTCACCTGCACATCTACCAATGTGATCTATGCCATCATGTGCCAGCAATGCCCCTCTGCCACGTACGTTGGTCAAACCGGGGAGTCTCTACGTAAAAGAATAAATGGGCACAAATCAGACGTCAAGAATTATAATATTCAAAATCCAGTCGGAGAACACTTTCTCAATTTCTCTGGTCACTCGATTACAGACCTAAAAGTGGCAATTCTTCAACAAAAAAACTTCAGAACCAGACTCCAACGAGAGACTGCTGAATTGGAATTAATTTGCAAACTGGATACAATTAACTTAGCTTGAATAAAGACTTGGAGTGGATGGGTCATTACACAAAGTAAAACTATTACCCCATGTTTGTTGCCCCCCCACCCCCCCGCTCTCCTGCTGGTAACTGCTCACCTTTCCTGATCACTCTCCTTACAGTGTGTATGGTAACACCCATTGTTTCATGTTCTCTGTGTATATAAATCTCCCCACTGTATTTTCCACTGAATGCATCCGATGAAGTGAGCTGTAGCTCACGAAAGCTCATGCTCAAATAAATTGGTTAGTCTCTAAGGTGCCACAAGTCCTCCTTTTCTTTTTGCGGATACATGGCTAACATGGCTGCTCCTCTGAAACCTCCCCCTTCCCAGCGGCTTCCCCCCACCTCTGGCCCTGCAGCCTTTTCTCTCCCCAGCTGTGGGAGGCCCTGTGGGAGGCCCTTTGGGGTGTATCCACACTGCACCTGGGAGGGGTCCGGCCCAGCTTCAGGAGAGGGACCCGCCCTAGCTCTGCTCAAGCTGTGGATAGCAGTTTGGCCACGTGCATGGGGAGATGTGTGTCAGGACTCCCTGTGTGGAGTCCCGCCGTGCCTCAGTTTCCCGGGTCCCACAGGGCTGTTGCACAGACCAAGTCATCAATGTTTGTGACGCCCTCAGATCCCGTGGTGAGAACTCCACAGAGAGGCCCAGGAGGTGTCATTAATCATTCAGCGCAGCGCAGGCTTGGAACGGCGGGTGGGAAATACGGCTTGAGGTCCCCCGCACCGGCGAGAACAAAAAGTCGTATTGACCGAGGCAGGGCTGCGGTGGAGAACGTACAGTGTGTGATCGTGGAATCAAAGGCTGGAGCACAATGCCAATGCTCCTGGGACTGAATTAAGCTTGTACTGGTGTAAAGCCATTGTCGGCGGGTAGGACCGAACCTCTGGAGCGAAATGCAGAAGCCTCTACCCGAAGAGCCGAAAGTCAACTGGCTCTTAGCTCAGGCTGTAGAGCAGACTCGTTTGATCTGTCTTTCTAAGTGGTCTCGGTGCCACTAGATGGGACAGACACCGCAGCCAGGAGGCGTGTGGGTTACACTGACAATCTGTGTTCTGGCAACGAGCAACCTGAACATAAGAACACACCGGGGGCTTTTATTTCAGCTCCTGATTTATTCAGTGAACTTGCTAGTGCACAGAGAGATTCCAGCCAGCCGTGAGGTACCGGGACAGATGCACCCACCCATACGCTGTGCAGACTCTTGGTTATTGCATCGCCCCAGCAGCACCGAGGGGCCTCAGGGGGTGGGGGTGGGGGTAGGGGGGAAATGGTGCCGCTGGGAATTCAGGGCTTTATTCCCAGGCACCAGGTGCCACGTGGCCCGTGCAGGGCGGGGGTCAGGAGAGCAGCTTCACCAGCAGCAGCCCAGTCAGGCCAGGCAGGTAGAGGGCAAAGGAGAATTTCCCCAGAGCCGGGCTGGCTCCGCTGGGGGTGGCAGGGTTTGTTTTGGGGAGGGTGGTGTTTGTAGGGGAGTGGGTGGGGGTGGGGGTATTAGCGGGGCTGGTGGTTGTGCGAGGGAGGATGGTGGGTATTTTCTCCGCCGGAACGGAGGTCCCCCATAAAAAGCGGTATCTGTAGACTGCAGAAATCAGGATGGTTTCACCTTTAATCTCTCTTGTGGACTCAGTACCGCAGCCTTTCCCAGTAAATGCTGAAATAGTTGAACCTGAGGGAGGAAACCAGCCTGTTATGAGGCGGGGGCAGCTCTGGTTCCTTCTCTGCCCCCAGAACCTCTGTCTCCACCATCTAGCGGTTCCCGCCTCTGCCCCCCGGTCCCACCCGCCCGGTGCTCTCCCTGCTCTCGCTGTAACCGGCCACGGCAGGCCGGGCGTCTGGTCCCCTCTTGCCTCCCCCGCGCCCCTTTCTGCAGCTCCACAAGAGACTGAAGCTGGAGTTTGGATCCCAGCTGATCACCGGGGGCGGCTCCTTCCCCAGTGCGCGGCCCCCCGAGGAACACGCCCGGCTCTCAGCGTCCCCGGCAGCCCCGACTTCTCAGTTCAGTTATTTTATAAACACCCCAAAGCGCTGGGAATCCTGGACACACACTGAGAACAGGAGCTTCCACACTGAGCAATAGCTTCGCTCCACCTTAAACATACAGGAAGTGGGGTCTAGTGGTCAGAGCAGTGGGGGCTGGGAGCCAGGACTCCTGGGTTCTCTCTCAGCTCGGCATCACTGACATAACAACCCTTCCCATGGCAAGAGACCGTGTTGTCGTAACTCCAGGAGCCGGGCGGCATCACTGAGCGGGGGGAGCTGGTGTGGAAGGGAAAACTTCCAAGTTCCTCACTCCTTCCCTCTGGCCAAAAATCCGTCGTGGCCACCCCCACCCGCCCAAGGGCCCAGCACAGACTCTAGGTTTCACCAGCTCTCTGGGGAGTTCCCGAGGCTTGAGATTCCCGGGGGAGCTCCCGCACTGTGGCCAGCTGGCAGAATTTACCTTTCACTTGGTACCCAGTGAAATCCAGGCAGTAGGTCTCGTCCCCGGTACAAGGGGTGATGGTGCTGTTGCAGTCAGCGAAGTTCAGAGCAAAGCAGGTGGGGCACTGCAGGCCGTTCTCGATGGTGCTCCCCGTGGGCACTGAGAACCGAGAGAGAGCGAGACGGTTACAGGGTGGGTTAAACCTCGTTCAAACCCCTCGTCTGTGCCCTGCATTGCCCGAGCGCGTGAAGGCCCCACCCCCAGCCCGACGGCATTTCTCCGTCTGTCTGTGACATCACCATCCGTGAACGCCACAGCCGATCGGTTCCAGGCCCCAGCGAGTTTGAAGTGGAGCCTGACAGGCTCAGGGAGGTTTCCATTTGAGCCCATCCCGGCTGCTGCCCCCTCTCTCGCCTGCAGCCCTCGCCCGTCTGATTTCACATGGGCCCCGACTGCTCCACCCCCTGGTCTGGAGACCCGCCAGCTACGGGTATTTCAATGGCGGCAGAAATGACGTTCGAGTGAATGGACAATAAAGGGGAGAAACGGTAACAAATACAATTGTGCCGGGGCTTGTCCACATGAACCATTCGACTGTAGTAAGGGGATCCGGGGTGTAAGGATCTGCCAGGGTGTGAATCGACCCTGCACCAGCCTGCCACGGCCCAGCTGTCCACATGCACCCTGCTGACGCGCGTGAACCCTTCGTTCACGTGCTTTGAGCTAGTGCCCTTGCAACGCGCTCGGACGGTCACGTGCGTCAGCAGGGGGCACGCGGACAGCTGCAGTCGCACCCCAGCCCAGCGCCGTCCAAACTGTTCCTGTGGACAAGCCATGAAACAGGGACAGTAAAAACAGACCCACAACTGACCTTCCAGTGCGCCCGAGTTACAGTTATCTGTGTCGTTGCATTGTGTGGTGTTGATCCTCAGATACTGGCCATTCCCAACAGTGAACGAGATGGGGACTTTTATGTCACTTTTATAGCTACTCAGACACTGTTTGTAGAAGAACGGGGTCCTTGTCCCATCTTTGTTAAAGACAGAAAACCAAAACAGAAAACAAGAGACTCAGAGGGAAATCTCAAGTAACAGCAGTGAGGTTATTTTACCTCCATGTTTGTCCTGGGGCAACAGCTGCTGGGATCCTGTGTCCAGTTTGGGGCCCACAATTCAAGAAATTAAAGAGGAACCCGGGTCTCAACTACACCCCAAATTGCATCAGCTAGCCTGAGATTAAAGGGTTTTGTGTGTGGATAGTAGGGGGAGGTGGAGGTGTTAGAGCTAAACCTCGGGTCACAGCCCACGTTAACTCTGTAGTGAAGCCGTACCCTGTGTGGGTGGAAGTTTGAATAAACCCATGTGTGACTGTGCTGGGAAAATTTCCTGAGTGTGGTCAGAGAGAGAGAGAGAGAGAGAGATGGGTGTATGGAGATAGATAGTTAGATAGATGGATAAAGACAGACCATGTTAAAGCTGACGGTGCGCTATTCATCCTTCTTACAGGGTAAATGGAAGGAGCCATTTACTCTCTTTAATTCAATGGAAGGATAAACAAAAACGGGTCTGTAACTATGGTTTTCATTTTCAAAGGGCAAATGTTGAGAAGTTAAGGGAACTAGTGAAATCCGCCGGCCTGAATTGCTCAGGGAGTTGAACATGGAGAAGGTTTTGAATGTCTTTAAATCAAATGGGCAAAATCTACCTTGAATTTGCATCCCAAGCAAGGGGAAAAACTTGTAAGGCTAGGCTCCAGCCCTGAGTAGATGACTAATAGCTTCAGACAGGTAACACTGGGAGCAAGCCGACGGTGTACAAGGGATCTCAGTGCCAATTTCCTGTTTTTAACATGATTCAGAACGTGCATTTCCACCCAAAGCAGCTTCGCTTTTTGCAGCGCAGCCGTCCATTGTGGAGATGAAAACTGAGTGAAATCTTGGCCCCACTGAAGTGAGTGGGAGATTTCCAATTTGGGGCTAGGATTTCGAACCACCGTGTCTTCCAGTTGCGACATAAGACACTGTAACGTTGCCTGAACAAATCAAGCGTCGAGCCCAGACTGAGTGTTGTGTGCCGGGGGGATGTGCTTTGTGGATGGATTGTGCTGGGGTTGGCCTTAGTGATGAGGATGGTGACAGAGTGTGGGGTGGGATGTGCTTGGGGTGACGGCAATGTCACCTACCCAGTGTAATATCTTCTGCCACGGAGAGGCAGCCACCAGTAGCCTTGTTTTCTTGGCAGGTTCCTACAGCCGTATCACAGGTCTCCTCTAGGCCAGAGCACACTTTGCATGTCAGGGTCGCAGCTGGAGAAAGAAGAAGAAGAAGTGTTTCTTTCTTACTGTTGTGTAACAGTGTCGTCGCTGATATGTCCGTTAGCCTGAGTCTTCATAAGAACGGCCAGACTGGGTCAGACCAAAGGTCCATCTAGCCCAGTGTCCTGTCTTCTGACAGTGGCCAGTGCCAGGTGCCCCAGAGGGAATGAACAGAACAGGGAATCATCAAGTGATCCATCCCCTGTCACCCATTCCCAGCTTCCGGCAAACAGAGGCTGGGGACACCATCCCTGCCCATCCCTGACCTATCCTCCATGAACTTATCTAGTTCTTTTTTGAACCCTGTTGCAGCTTGGCCTTCACAACATCTTCTGGCAATGAGTTCCACAGGTTGACTGTGCGCTGTGTGAAGAAATACTTCCTTTTGTTTGTTTTCAACCTGCAGCCTATTAATTTAATTGGGTGACCCCTAGTTCTTGTGTTATGCGAAGGAATAAATAACACTTCCTTATTTACTTTCTCCATGCCAGTCATGATTTTATAGACCTCTAAAATATCATAGAATCAGAGAATCAGAGAAGATTAGGTTTGGAAGAGACCTCAGGAGGTCATCTAGTCCAACCCCCTGCTCAAAACAGGACCAAATCCAAAAAAATCATCATAGCCAGGGCTTTGTGAAGTTGGGCCTTAAAAACCTCAAAGGATGGAGATTCCACCCCCTCCCTAGGGAACCCAATGCAGCGCTTCACCACCCTCCTAGTGAAATAGTGTTTCCTACTATCTAACCTAGACCTCCCCCACTGCAACTTGAGACCATTACTCCTCGTTCTGCCATCTGCCACCACTGAGAACAGCCGAGCTCCATCCTCTTTGGAACCCCCCTTCAGGTAGCTGAAGGCTGCTATCGAATCT
The DNA here is from genome assembly GCF_965152235.1 of Eretmochelys imbricata. Classification (NCBI taxonomy): domain Eukaryota; kingdom Metazoa; phylum Chordata; order Testudines; family Cheloniidae; genus Eretmochelys; species Eretmochelys imbricata. Next base: position 18,655,785 of record NC_135595.1, read on the forward strand.
CCCATCACTCTTCTCTTCTGCAGATGAAATAAGCCCAGGTCCCTCAGCCTCCCCTCGTAAGTCATGTGCCCCAGCCCCCTAATCATTTTCGTTGCCCTCCGCTGGACTCTCTCCAATTTGTCCACATCCCTTCTGTAGTGGGGGGCCCAAAACTGGACCCAGTACTCCAGATGTGGCCTCACCTTTGCCGAATAGAGGGGAATAATCACTTCCCTCCATCTGCTGGCAACGCTCCGACTAATGCAGCCCAATATGCCCTTATCCCCACTTAGTCGTCTCTTTTCCAAACTGAAAATTCCGTTTTATTAATCTCTCCTCATACAGAAGCTGTCCCATACCCCTAATCATTTTTGTAACCCTTTTCTGTACCTTTTCCAATTCCAGTATAGCTTTTCTGAGATGGGGTGACCACATCTGCACACAGTGTTCAAGATGTGGGTGTCCCATGGATTTATAGAGAGGCAACATGCTATTGTCTGTCCTATTATCTGTCCCTTTCTTCATGATTCCCAGCATTCTGTTCGCTTTTTTGACTGTCGCTGCACATTGAGTGGAGGTTTTCAGAGAACCATCCACAGTGACTCCAAGATCTTTCTTGAGCGGTAACAGGTAATTTAGACCCCATCATTGTATATGCATAGTTGGGATTATGTTTTCCAATGTGCGTTACTTTGCATTTATCAACACTGAATTTCCTCTGCCATTTTGTTGCCCAGTCACCCAGTTCTGAGAGACCCTTTTGTAGCTCTTCACAGTCTGTCTGGGACTTTACTATCTTGAGTAGTTTTGTACTGTCTGCAAGTTTTGCCACCTCATTGTTTACCCCTTTTTCCAGATCGTTTATGGATATGGTGAATAGGACTGGGCCCAGTGCAGACCCCTGGGGACACCACTATTTACCTCTCTCCCTTCTGAAAACTGACCATTTCTTCCTACCCTTTGCTTCCTATCTTGTAACCAGTTACCGACCCATGAGAGAACCTTCCCTCTTATCCCATGACAGCTTACTTTGCTTAAGAGCCTTTGGTGAGGGACCTTGTCAAAGGCTTTCTGAAAATCTAAGTACATTATATTCACTGGGTCCCACTTGTCCACATGCTTGTTGACCCCCTCAAAGAATTCTAGGAGATGGGTGAGGCGTGATTTCCCTGTACAAAAACCATGTTGACTCTTCTCCAACAAATCATGTTCATCTCTGTGTCTGACAGTTCTGTTCATTACTACAGTTTCAACCAGTTTGCCCAGTCCTGAAGTCAGACTTACCAGCCTATAAGTACCAGGATCACCTCTCGAGTCTTCTTTAAAAATTGGCATCACATTAGCTACCCTCCCGTCATCTGGTACAGAAGCTGATTTAAATAATAGGTTCCATACCACCGTTAGTCGTATATCCGCAATTTGACATTTGAGTTCCTTCAGACCTCTTGGGTGAATCCCCTCTGGTCCTGGTGAGTTATTACTCTTCAGTTTATCAGTTTGTTCCAAAACCTCCTCTAATGACACCTCAGTCTGGGACAGTTCCTCAGATCTGTCACCTAAAAAGAATGGCTCAGGTTTGGGAATTTCTCTCACGTCCTCAGCCGTGAAGACCGATGCAAAGAATTCATTTAGTTTCTCTGCAATGGCCTTATCCTCCTTGAGTGCTCCTTTAGCACCTCGACCGTCCAGTGGCCTCGCTGGTTGTTTAGCAGCTTCCTGCTTCTGATTTGCTTAAACAAATTTTTGCTGTTACTTTTTGAGTCTTTGGCTAGCTGGTCTTCAAATTATTTTTTCGGCTTCCTAATTATATTTTTACACTTCATTTGCCAGAGTTTATGCTCCTTTCTATTTTCCTCACTAGGATTTAACTTCCACTTTTTAAAGGATGCCTTTTTGCCTCTCGCTGCTTCTTTTACTTTGTTGTTTAGCCACGGTGGCTCTTTTTTGGTTCTCTTACCATGTTTTTTAATTTGGGGGATACATTTAAGTTGAGCCTCTATTATGGTGTCCCTAAAAAGTCCCCATGCAGCTTGCAGGGATTTCACGTTTGGCATGGTACCTTTTAACTAACTTCCTCATTTTTGTGTAGCTCCCCTTTCTGAAATGAAATGCAACCGTGGTGGGCTGCTTTGGTGTTTACCCTGTCACAGGGATGTTAAATTTAATTATATTATGGTCACTATTACCAAGCACTTCAGTTATATTCACCCCTTGGACTGGATCCTGTGCTCCACTGAGCACTAAATCAAGAATTTCCTCTCTCCTTGTGGGTTCCAGGACTAGCTGCTCCAAGAAGCCGCCATCTAAGGTGTCAAAAACTTTATCTCTGCATCCCGTCCTAAGGTGACATGTACCCAGTCAATATGGGGATAGTTGAAATCCCCCATCATTACTGAGTTTTTAATTTTAATAGCCTCTCTAATCTCCCTGAGCATTTTACAGTCACTATCACCATCCTGGCCAGGTGGTCGGTAATATCTCCCTACTGCTATATTCGTATTATTCAAGCATGGAATTACAATTCATGGAGTTTCTATGGGAGAGTTTGGTTCATTTAAGATTTTTACTTCGTTTGACTCTACGCTTTCTTTCACATATAGGGCCACCCCCCACCAACACCACCTGCTCCAAACAAACCGAGGGCTTAACGGACCCAATTTCCTCCAGGACACTCAGTAACTGTGCAGTTTCAGCCACTGGGCCAGCAGTAGCCGGGGGGGACTAATTGGGGACGGGTCAAAGGGATGGTGCTTTCCCCAAGCTCTGCCCACAAAATAAGCTCTGCCCACCCCAGAAGTGGCTCTTGTTGTGTATTCACAGAACTGGCGAGTCGCTCCCTTCGCAGCGTGCGCTGGCTGAGTCCATTGCACCCGCCCGGGGCTCCTGGCAGCCCCCCATGGTCCTCACAAACACCTCGCGTGTCCCTCCCACCCTGTTCGATTTCAGGGATGCCATGTAAAGCCGGCCCCCCCCCCCCCCGCGCCTCATGCTAGCGGCTCTGTGTGCCCCGCATTCCCCATCCCCCCCTACCAGGGTCCCCCAATTCACTCCCATGCCAGGAGCTCTGGGTGCCCCCCATTTGCCCTCCCCTGTACCAGGGTACCCCCTTCTCCCTCCATGCCATGTGTGCTCCCCATTCCTTCCCCCCCCCCCACCATCATCCTTGTTTCTACCTGGGAGATCAGCTGCTCAGGATGTAACATGTTAAGCTGCATGGGGATGCTGGGCAGAGCTGGGCGGGGGGTGGGGGGTGATGGGCTGGAAGATGTCAATGGTGCCACCAACCACTTCTTTGATCTGCACAGAGTTACAGAGGGGGTTGAAGGTCTGGCTGGGCTGGCCAGACACCAACGGCTCTGTGTGACCCCAATTTCCCTCTTCCAGTTTTCTGATTTCCCCCCAAATCAATGTGGTTCTGCCCAGTGATGTCTAGAACACCCCCTGACATTCTGGAGTTAATGGAAAGCAGCGTTCAAAAGTTATTTGGTTGCACAGAAGAAATAGGGAAAGGCCACTGAGGTGAGTGCAGCCAGGCTCTCTGGGCTGCCAGCTGGCCAGCAGAGGGGTCTGGCAGAAGGGTTTGGGGTGCAGAAGCCAGCTGTCGTGGACATTGCTCCCCGTTGGGAAGGCTCTCTGATGACAGGTCCCCCAGGTTTACAACCCGGTTACACAGCCCTTAGTCTTTGGGATATAAAGGTGGCTTAAGGTAAAGCCAACTTCGCACACATCCCACTGGAATAGCCCAGCCATTCGCAATCTGTGGGGAATGGGAAGGATGGAAATTGCCAGGCAAAAAACAGAACAAAAGGACGATCATTGTCCCATGTTCCCCAAATTACCATTGATACAAGTGGCATTAACCACAGCACATGGACATGCTGGGGACCTCTTGGGGACATGTAAGTTTGAAGAATTTCTTCCCTTCAGTCCTTATGTACAGCGCCCTGCACACAAGCTGTGTGAGTGCAGCAGCTTCACACCTTTTCTTTTAGAGAGGTGTAGGTTTTCAGGCTCTGATGCTGATCTAGTCTGAGCTCCAGCCTAGCCCAAGCCAGAGAACCTCTCCCAGCCATTCTGCCATCCAGCCCATATCTGATGGTTCAGCTACAACCAGTCTTTCAGAAAGGCATCCAATCCCAATGTACAGAGTCCAAGGGATGGAGAATCTGCCTTGTCTCTTGAGAAGCTGCTGACAGAATTAATTCCACCTTGGATCGGTCTAAATTCAACTCCCAGCCATGAGATCTCTTTCTGCCTCTGTTTGCTCGGTTGGAGAGCCCTCTGCTACCAGAAATTGTAGGCCTGATTCCAGGTCACACTCAGTCCCCTAGCAGTATAATTTACTCCTCTATTGAGTCCCCTTTGTGCTGCCAAAGCAATGCAGAGGGGCCTTCATAGAAATAAGAATCCAGGGCAGTGTCCAGTAACGGTGTCCCTCGGGCCTGCTCTACACTGTACAGTTAAGTTGATATAGCTGTGGCCCCTGGGAGGAAGAGGAACCACACCGTGAGTGCTGCATCTAGGCCAGCCCAACCCCTGGAGCAGATGCAGCTGGGCTGGTGGGTGAATGCTTCCCTCGGCCTGACTACTGTGAGTTCCTAGAGGGATGGAAAAACCCCGTCCATTGGCCCAGCTACAGCGCTGGGACACGACAGCAGCCATAGTGTAGACAGGGCCCTGTACCCCACACAGAGCTAATCCCCCCTCCCTGCACATGCTGGATGTTCCCCTGACTGGGAGTCCGGGGGGTATAAAGGGTCCAAGCCCAGGAGGGGTTAGACGGCCACAGAAGCAGGTGACTCACGTGGGGTAGTTTGTGCATTCGTCGTAGCTAGGAGAGCAGGGAGAAGGCAGAGGAGGAAGGAAACCATCCTGGTGCTGGGAGGCCCACGGGGCTGGGCTCGGAGCCGAACGGGGCCTTCTCCCGGTTGACACAGCGAGCTCTGCCTGAGGGGAGAGGAGAGAGTCAAGACCAAAATGAGGCGGGATAGGGAATTCCAGCCGAAATTTGGGCAGAGGAGCACCAGGCAACGGAGTCACACAAATAACCAATTCTGTGCTTCACTGGCAGTTCCAAAAGATCGGGTGGGAAATCGTTTTGGGTTGGCCCAAAATTCTCGTCCAACTGCAAAGCCGAACGAAAAATGATTTTGGTTCATTTTCAAGCATTTAGAAAGATTTTAAAATTGGATGAAATAGAAATGCTGCCATCAATTCTGAAATGAAAAGACATTTTGAGTTGGAAAAAATCCAGAACGTCTAATTCGGGAAATGTCCAGACAAAACATTTCCATTTTTTCAAGATGTTTTTTCTCGGATTTTTTTTCAGCTGCAGCAATGTGGCGAAATTGACACAAATTTGCAAAATGTCTCACTCGCCCTGAACCTGCTTTTTTCAGTGGAGAAACGTTTCAGTCGAAAAATTTCTCCCAGCTCCCTCCTGCCACTGACATGCCTGGAAAAACAGAGTGGGAACTGCAGGGTAGAGTCCTGCATAGGCCTGGTTTTCAAATCCCACTCCGACCCGCCCCCAAACTGTTTCTTGCATTTTTATTTCTCTCCCAGCTGCAAAAACCTTAGATCCCGCAAATCCTACAAGAGAGAGAGATTCCCTCATGCCACTTTTAAAGAAAATAGTCTGGTTAATATATTCTACATATAAACGGAAGTCAGACATAATTCTTACCGCTAAAAGTATAAAACAAATCTTACTTAAACCATGTAAAAAGTTATTTAAGTGCTGTTATAATGGACATCAAATCGCTTTCTATCCATTGCTTAAATTTAAGTATAAACACTTTTATTTTTAAAAAGCCAACTTGCTTTCTATTGCTGAAATTCTACAGATGACAAGCTGCTGCCCTGTGTTTTCCCGCATATTACCGCAGTCGGCTTTCTTTGGCCACCCAATCCCACCTGCAACAAAGCACTTTTACCCGCTCCTGCTATTATGGCAGCAGGTCCTGTGGGTCCCGTGGGATCCCAGTCCTGCTGCAGAGCTCTAGCCTGGCCCAGGTTTCACTCCCTCCTCCATATTTGCTCCAGGTCTGCACCGTCCCTTGTGACATGGGGCGACCGGCATGGCCTGTGGGGCGCCAGGGACAGAGCATCCTGCCAATCTGCAGAGGGGCCCTACAGTGTTTCCACATTATCTCCACCCCCTTGGGCGGCTTCTTCACTTTCGTCTTCTGCAGCGAGCTGAGGTGTCCATTGATCCTCCTGCGGGGACACTCCAGTCCCTTCCCTGGATCAGCCGGGTTCAGTTAGAAGCTGTCAGGTCTCGGAGGCTTCAGACCCCCGCCCTGCCCATGTGCGTTACTTTGCATTGACCAAAACTCAACTTCATCTGCCATCGCGTTGCCCGTTGACCCAGCTCCGTTCGATCTCCCTCAAGTTCCCGACTAACCTCAATATGTTGCCTTCTCTGCAGATTTCACCACCTCCTCGCTCACCCCCCGTCAGATCATCTGAGTACCATGAAGGCTGGGTCTAGCGCAGAGCCTGGAGGCCTCCACTTTTAAGCTTTTGCCATCACACAAAATTCCCTTGAATTCTGGCTCTGTTTTCTAGAGACACAAGGTGGGGGGAAGAGACGAGCTTCCGAGCGACACCGAGCTCTGCTGCAGGTCAGCGTTGCTCAACAGCTCGTGTCTCTCCCCAGCAGAAGCTGGTCCAATAAAAGCTTTTCCTTCCCCCAGCTTGTCTCTCTAATATCCCGGGACCCGAATGGCTACAAGAACGCTGCAAACTCCTGTTTTCTGGCTGTTGTCCTGTTTCTGCTCCATGACGGTCCATTGCCTCCCACCCCAGGACGGCTTCGATTCCTTCCTGCCTTACAGCGAGGGACTGTGCCGAAGGCTTTTTGACAGTCCACATCAAGTACATCGAGTGGTTCATCTCTGCTCCCTAAACCTGGGACGTTCAAAGCAGCCAAAGGGAGACCGAGACCCGACTCCCAGGGAGTTTCAGCAGACACTGCCCCCCTCGCCGCCGGTTTTTCCTTTGAAAATCTCCCTATTTCATTCCCCCACCACTCCAGGAGTGAGGCTTCTTTTCCCTTGCACAGACTGAGCCGCTTTATCCCGGCTCTGTCGTCGTCATGGGGTTTTGCAGCGGGAGCGTGCACCTGAGATATATCTCCAGCCTTTACCCGCTTTGCAGCAGACCAGGGAAGATTACAAGGGATAATATAACACGGCTTAAAAACTCTTACCTTCAGGTGCAAAATAGTCCAGTTCACCTCCAATTTCTCTATAAATTGAAGAGATGCACTAACCTGTCTAGCACGGCCCCTTTCCTCTCTATATAGGCCAAAGACAGAATTGGACGTAATTGGGTGTAATGATTTACTGAAAGCAACATGCAATACGACCATCATGCCTGGCCACTCCCTCTTTAAGTACAATTCAGACCGACTCTTTCTCAACCCATCAGCTTGTGTTTTATAGAACTTGTCTCGTAAAGTCTCCTGGTTCGTGCAACAGAGTTAGGAGGTGATACTCAGCTCAGTCACAAGGGTAGAGGTGCGACTGTTTGCACATTGGAGGTGTTTAGCCAGATCATGAGATGGTGTGGATCATAGAGCGAGGGCAAATTCACAGCAGCTGGGGATCTGTCCAATAGAGCTAGGGCCAATTGACACCAGCCCAGGATCTGGTTCCATTTACTCTAATGGAGTGATGGTCGATTGACACTAAATGGGGGATCTAGTGAAACTATCCCAAGGTAACTAAGGTTGACCATGGAGTTGGCCCCATTAGGACAGCTGCCCTCTCACGCCCAGAACAGGTTGTTAAATTCCTTCTCCTTAAATTGGGCAAACATTCATTGGTGACACATTTTCTTATCCGCCCCATGTCAAGGGCGTTGTGTCCAACTGGGTCTCATGCCCGTGATGTCGCGCCCGGCTGGGGGAATTTAGTTACAGAATAACTGATCGGAGAAGTGCGTTTCGGCCTTGGTTGTATTTCAAGCCAGTTTTGCTCCCTGAGGTTGTCGAGATGGGTAGGGGGCTTCCAGACGGAATCCAGGTGTTAGGATCTCCAGGAGTCTAAAGAGAGGGGGTGGTTGGAGAGCGACTGGTGAACAGTGCGATGGAAAACCTGGGGATTAGTTATATCAATGCATTAATGCAAGGCTCAGATTCAATTGGTAGGTGGTGATTCTGTATTGGTGCCTCACCGAGTTTGCAGCCTTGTTCTCTAGAATCTCGGCTGTCATTGAAAACACAAGAGTGAGGGGAATGGGAAAGTCCCCCACAAACCTTTTTCAAAAGCTCTTTCGGTTTAGATAGTTTTACGCGGTAGCCTTTTCTAAAAGGGGCAACAACTGGTTTTATTTTAAAACTGTCTCCGTAAACCATTTTCCATACCTTCAGAGAATTTGAGGGGTTGACATCCGCAGGTCTGGTATGTATAGTTCTGTGAAAGCTCCGGTTGTCACTCTTTATAAACTCAGGTAACACGTTAGGTAGCGAACTGGGCTGTGGGATGCAGAATGTCTCCACATCTGAATTTGTAAAGTTCTGTTAAATGGCCCCACACCCCCCACATCATGCCACTTTAGCAATCTGCTTAAAGTTTGGTTGAGAAATTCTTTTCTCTGATCTGTGTATAATTTTTGAGACAGGCAACCTTCACTGCAAACAGCTTTAAAGGCCATGGTACTTCACTGCCCATTTTATCTTTGAGGCCTAAGGCCCAGGCTCATGTAGAGAGACTGTCTATTGCTGTTAAGATATACTTAAAATCACTGTAAAACTCCAGAGTAAAACTCCAGACATCGGGGGCGTGGGGAAGGGTTCCATCCTAGACCCTGGCATTACACCTCTTCTGATTAGTAGATGTTTCCCTTCTGGAATGCTCTAAGGAGGGCTGAAACCCCTTTGGTGAGGGGGGAGTTCTTAGAGGGGTCACAGAGCCCTCTTTTCGGGTGGGTCACCCCATCCCAGAACCTGTCCTAATTGGTCAAATCTACTCTCAGGGAGGTCCTGTGGGGCTGAAAATCACCCCACTTGGTACAGAATGGCGGGAGGAGTTTACAGAGGGGTCACATGCCATCCCTTCCTTCTGGTTATGTGTCCATCTTGACCCCAGAAATAATACCCCAGGGGCTGAGTTTTACGGTGACAAGTGGGTGGAGCCTGAGGGTAAAAGAGGTGGGTGCAATGTTTGATTGATGTTGTCACACTTGTACTACTTATCTATCCCCATACACCTCCTCTGTCTATCTCGAAAGATCTCCAGGGCAGGACTGTGTCAACATGTCTGTGCAGCACCTGACACAACTGGGGCCGCAATCTTGTCAGAGTCTGGGCAGAACTTGGCACAACGCATTCCTGATCTCTAGGTACTACCCTTGTACGTTTCTTGACAAAGCCCTGTCTGGCATGATTTAATTGGGGATCGGTCCTGCTTTGGGCCGGGAGTTGGACTAGATGACCTCCTGAGGTCCCTTCCAAGACTGATATTCTATGATTCTTTCTCTCTTACATGCCAAGGGACCGCAGATCCCTCCGGGCTAGGATAGCACTGAAGTGCAGCCACCTCTGGGGTGGGGGTGAACCCCAGCTTGGGGAATGTCTAATGACAGCAATGTTTAGGAGATGGACCCTGGAAGATTAAATATCCTCAGAGGGGAGCCCAGTCACTTTAACAGAGACAAGGGTGGAAATCAACAAATGCACCGCGACTCCCACTCATCCTCTGCCTCTGGCAGCCCAGTGAGACTGCAGCCCAAGGACTCTTCCCCAAGGGGTCCCTCCATCTTCCCAGTGGATGCCCCCCTTCACTGGCTCTCCGCTCTCCCCAGCTGTGGGAGGGCCACTGGTCTGCCCTCTAGGATGCGTCCACACTGCAGCTGGGAGGGGTCCGGTCCAGCTCAGGGAGAGGGATCCAGGCTAGCCTGACTTCAGGACTGGGCAAACTGGTTGAAACTATAGTAAAGAACAGAAGTGTCAGACACAGAGATGAACATAATTTGCTGGGGAAGTCAACTTGGTCTTAGTAAAGGGAAATCGTGCCTCATGAATCTCCTAGAATTCTTTGAGGGGGGTCAACAAGCATGTGGACAAGTGGGACCCAGTGGATGTAGTGTGCTTAGATTTTCAGAAAGCCTCTAAGAAGGTCCCTCACCAAAGGCTCTTAAGCAAAGTAAGCTGTCATGGGACAAGAGGGAAGGTTCTCTCATGGGTAGGTAACTGGTTACAAGATAGGAAGCAAAGGGTAGGAATAAATGGTCAGTTTTCAGAATAGGGAGAGGTAAATAGTGGTGTCCCCAGGGATCTGCACTGGGCCCAGTCCTATTCAACATATTCATAAACAATCTGGAAAAAGGGGTAAACAATGAGGTGGCAAAATTAGGACTGAAAAGATCGTGTTGCCTCAATATAAATCCATGGGACGCCCACAGCTTGAACACTGCGTGTGGATGTGGTTGCCCTGTCTCAAAAAAGATCTACTGGAATTGGAAAAGGCTCAGAAAAGGGCAATAAAAATGATGAGGGGGACGGAAAGACTTCCGTATGAGGAGAGATTAATAAGAGTGGGACTCTTCAGCTTGGAAAAGAGACGACTGAGGGGGGATAGGAGAGAGGTCTATAAAAGGTTGAAGGGTGTGGAGGAAGTAAATAAGGAAGTGTTATTTACTCCTCCTAACAAAAGAACTAGGGGCCACCAAATGAAATTAACAGGCTGCAGGTCTAAAACAAACAAAAGGAAGTATTTCTTCACACAACGCAGAGTCAACCTGTGGAACTGGTTGTCAGGGGATGTGGTGAAGGCCAAGACCATAACAGTGTTCAAAGAAGAACTAGATAAATTCATGGAGGGTAGGTCCATCAGTGGCGATTAGCCAGAATGGGCAGGGATGGTGGCCCTAGGCTCTGTTTGCCAGGAGCTGGGAATGGGCGACAGGGGATGGATCACTTGATGATTCCCTGTTCTGTTCATTCCCTCTGGGGCACCTTTCATTGGCCTCCGTCGGAAGACAGGATACTGGGCTAGATGGACCTTTGGTCTGACCCAGTAGGGCCATTCTTACATTCTTATGCTCGAGTGTGGATAGCAGTGTGGCCACATGCATGGGGAGAGGCGTGACAGGACTCCCTGTGTGGAGCCCCACCATGCCTCAGTTTCCTGGGTCCCACAGGGCTGTTGCACAGACCAAGTCATTAAGGTTTGTGATGCCCTCAGATCCCATGGCGAGAACTCCGCAGAGAGGCCCAGGAGGTGTCATTAATCATTCAGCGCAGCGCAGGCTTGGAACAGCGGGTGGGAAATACGGCCTGGGGTAGTGCCCCACTGAGAAGAAAAAGACGTATTGACCGAGGCAGGGCTGCGGTGGAGAACACACAGTGGGTGATCGTGAATCAAAGGCTGGAGCACAATGCAAATGCGCCGGGGGATTGGATTAAGCTTGTACTGGCAACGTGTGTTCTGGCATTTCCTGACTTCTCAGAGCTTCAGTGTGCAACCTCCATGGTGTGCTTGGAATGTAGATTTTTGGATTGCAGATTTTATATTTGGAATGTAGATTTTTATTGCAGATTTTATATTTACACACATACACACATACACAGAGAGCCAAGCAAATTCTTATGTGGCTAATGCATCTGACAGCGCCCCAGTCTCCTGCGGACGGGCCCAGCAATGGGCAACCTGTACTTAACAACACACCGGGGGCTTTTATTTCGGATCCTGATTTATTCAGTGAATTTGCTAATGCACAGAGAGATTCCAGCCAGCCGTGAGGTACCAGGACAGACGCACACCCATATTCTGGGCAGACTCTTGGTTACGCAGCGGCCCCCCTGCATTGCCCCGGCAGCGCGGAGGGGCCTCGGAGGGGGCGCTGCTGGGAATTCAGGCCTTTCCTCACAGGCACCGGGTGCCACGTGGCCCGTGCAGGGCAGGGGGTCAGGAGAGCAGCTTCACCAGCAGCAGCCCAGTCAGGCCAGGCAGGTAGAGGGCAAAGGAGAATTTCCCCAGAGCCGGGCTGGCTCCGCTGGGGGTGGAAGAGGTTGTTTTGGGGAGGGTGGTTCTTTTGGTTGTGGTGGTAGTTTTGGGAGGGGGGGTTGTTGGAGCGGGTCTGGTTGTGGTGGAGGTTGGATTGGGGGTGGGGGTGGGGGTGGGGGGGGTTGTTGGAGCGGGGCTGGGGCTGGGGGTTGTATTGGGGGTGGGGGTGGGGGTTGTCGCGGGGCTGGGGCTGGGGGTTGTCGGGGGGCTGGGGGTGGGGGTTGTATTGGGGGTTGGGGGGGTTGTTTCTAGGGCGGTGGCGGTTGTGGGCGGGGGGACGGTGGGTATTTTCTCTGCCGGAACAGTGGCCCCCCAATAAAAGGAAAATGTGTACGGTGTAGAAATCAGGGTGCTTCCAGGTTTAATGTCCTGAGCAGACGCAGTAGCGCAGCCTTTCGCTTGAAATGGCGAAGAAGATGCACCTGAGGGAGGAAACCAGGTTGTTATGAGGCGGGGGCAGTTCTGGTTCCTTCTCTGCCCCCAGAACCTCTGTCTCCACCATCCAGCGGTTCCCGCCTCTGCCCCCCGGTCCCACCCGCCCGGTGCTCTCCCTGCTCTCGCTGTAACCGGCCACGGCAGGCCGGGCGTCTGGTCCCCTCTTGCCTCCCCCGCGCCCCTTTCCGCAGCTCCACAAGAGACTGAAGCTGGAGTTTGGATCCCAGCTGATCGCCCGGGGGTGGCTCCTTCCCCAGCGCGCGGCCCCCCGAGGAACACGCCCGGCTCTCAGCGTCCCCGGCAGCCCCGACCGCTCGGTTCAGTTATTTTATAAACACCCCAAAGCGCTGGGAGTCCTGGACACACCCTGAGAACAGGAGCTTCCGCACTGAGCAATGGCTTCGCTCCACCTTAAACATACATGGGGTGGGGTCTAGTGGTTAGAGCAGTGGGGGCTGGGAGCCAGGACTCCTGGGTTCTCTCCCCAGCTCGGCATCACTGACATAACAACCCTTCCCATGGCAAGAGACACGTTGTCATAACTCCAGGAGCCGGGCAGAATCACTGAGCCAGGGGAGCTGGTGAGGAAGGGAAAACTTCCAAGTTCCTCTCTCCTTCCCTCTGGCCAAAAACCCCCTTGGCCGCCCCCACCCGCCCAAGGGCCCAGCACAGACTCTAGATTTCACCAGCTCTCTGGGGAGTTCCCGAGGCGTGAGATTCCCGGGGAGCTCCCGCACTGTCCCCAGCTGGCAGTATTTACCATTCTTTAGAAACCCAGTGAAATCCAGGCAGTAGGTCTCGTCCCCGGTACAAAGGGTGATGGTGCTGTTGCAGTCAGCGAAGTTCAGAGCAAAGCAGGTGGGGCACTGCAGGCCGTTCTCGATGGTGCTCCCCGTGGGCACTGAGAACCGAGAGAGAGCGAGACGGTTACAGGGTGGGTTAAACCTCGTTCAAACCCCTCGTCTGTGCCCTGCATTGCCCGAGCGCGTGAAGGCCCCACCCCCAGCCCGACGGCATTTCTCCGTCTGTCTGTGACATCACCATCCGTGAACGCCACAGCCGATCGGTTCCAGGCCCCAGCGAGTTTGAAGTGGAGCCTGACAGGCTCAGGGAGGTTTCCATTTGAGCCCATCCCGGCTGCTGCCCCCTCTCTCGCCTGCAGCCCTCGCCCGTCTGATTTCACATGGGCCCCGACTGCTCCACCCCCTGGTCTGGAGACCTGCCAGCTACGGGTATTTCAATGGCGGCAGAAATGACGTTCGAGTGAATGGACAATAAAGGGGAGAAACGGTAACAAATACAATTGTGCCGGGGCTTGTCCACATGAACCATTCGACTGTAGTAAGGGGATCCGGGGTGTAAGGATCTGCCAGGGTGTGAATCGACCCTGCACCAGCCTGCCACGGCCCAGCTGTCCACATGCGCCCTGCTGACGCGCGTGAACCCTTCGTTCACGTGCTTTGAGCTAGTGCCCTTGCAACGCGCTCGGACGGTCACGTGCGTCAGCAGGGGGCACGCGGACAGCTGCAGTCACCCCCCAGCCCAGCGCCGTCCAAACTGTTCCTGTGGACAAGCCATGAAACAGGGACAGGAAAAACAGACCCACAACTGACCTTCCAGTGCGCCCGAGTTACAGTTATCTGCGTCGTTGCATTGTGTGGTGTTGATCCTCACATACTGGCCATTCCCAACAGTGAACGAGATGGGGACTTTTATGTCACTTTTATAGCTACTCAGACACTGTTTGAAGAAGGACATGTCCTGGGTCCCATCTTTGTTAAAGACAGAAAACCGAAACAGAAAATGAGAGGCTGGGAGGGGAACCTCGAGTAGCAGTCGAGAGGTTATTTTCCCTCCATATTTGGCCCTGGGGCGACACTGCTGGGATCCTGTGTCCAGTTCAGGAAGTTGAAGAGGAACCCGGGTCTCAACTACACCCCAAACTGCATCAGCCAGCCAGAGGGTAAAAGGTTTTGGGTGTGGATAGTAGGGGGTGCAGTGGGATGATTAGGGCTAAAATGGGGGTCACGGCTGCGGTGAAGAGAGACCCTGACTGGGTGGAAGTTTCAATAAACCCATTTGTGACTGTGCTGGGAAAATTACCTGAGTGTGGTCAGAGGCAGGTGGCATGTATGGAGATAGATAGATGGGGGGTGGAGATGGAGATAGATTAGATGGGGGGTGGGGACAGAGAGGGGGTGTGGGTATAGATAGATAGATAGATTAGATAGATGGGGGGTGGAGATAGATAGATAGATGGGGGGTGGAGATGGAGGTAGAATAGATGGGGGGTGGGGACAGAGGGGGGGTGTGGGGATAGATAGATAGATTAGATAGATGGGGGGGTGGAGATAGATAGATAGATAGATAGATGTGGGGATGGGGACTGGGGGTGGAGATAGATAGATAGATAGATAGATAGATAGATAGATAGATAGATAGATAAAGGGGGGGTGGAGACGGAGATAGATGATAGATAGAGGGGGTGTGGGGGGATAGATAGATGGGGGGTGGCGATAGATAGATTAGATAAAGACAGACCACGTTAAAGCTGGCGGTGTGCTATGCATTCTTCTTACAGAGTAAATGGAAGGAGCCATTTACTCTCTTTAATTCAGTGGAAGATGAACAGAAGTGGGTCTGTAACTGAGGTTTTTGATTCCAAAGGGCAAATGTTGAGAAATGAAGGGAACTAGTGAAATCTGCCGGCCTGAAGAGCTCAGAGAGTTGAATACAGAGAAGGTTTGGAATCACTTTTTGCCCGTTTGACTTAAAGAATCTTGAAGCAAGTGGAAAAACCGTGTGCGGCCGGGCTCCTGCCCGGAGTAGGTGACTAACAGCTTCCTACAAGATTTTGGGGGCAAGCCGACAGTGTACAAGGGATCTCAGCGCCAATCTCTATTTTTAACACAATTCAGAAAGTGCATTTCCACTCAAAGCAGTTTTGTTTGTTGCAGCGCAGCCGTGCATTGTGGAGCTGAAACCGTAGTGAATGAAATTCAATAAATAAAGCTCCAGGGGTAAAATCCTGGCCCCACTGAACTCAGTGGAAGATTTGCGACTGACTCCAATGGGGCCAGGATTCCAAACTGCCGCGTCTTCCAATCGCTACGTAAAACACAGTGACGTTGCCTGAACAAATCAAGCGTCGAGCCCAGACTGAGTGTTGTGTGCCGGGGGGATGTGCTTTGTGGATGGATTGTGCTGGGGTTGGCCTTAGCGATGAGGATGGTGACAGACTGAGGGGCGGGATGTGCCTGGGGTGACGGCAATGTCACCTACCCAGTTTAATATCTTCTGCCACAGAGAGGCAGCCACCAGTAGCCTTGTTGTCTTGGCAGATCCCTGGAACAAAACTGCACTCCTTTGTTTGACCAAAGCACGTCTTACATGTCAGGGTCGCAGCTGGAGAAAGAAAAACAAGTATTTCCTTCTTACTGTGATGTAACAGTGTCACTCTGAAATGTCCCTTACCCCAGTCTTCCCCCTCTGCTCCAAACAAGCCGAGGGGTTAACGGACCCGATTTCCTCCCGGACACTCAGCAATTGCACAATTTCAGCCCCTGGGCCTGTCAAGGTTCCTTCCCCACTCTGAACTCTGGGGTACAGATGCGGGGACCTGCATGAAAAGCTCCTAAGCTTACTTTTACCCGCTTAGGTTAAAACTTCCCCAAGGTACAAGCTATTTTACCTTTTGCCCTTGGACTTTATCGCTGCCACCACCAAACATCTAACAGTTATTATTATTAGGGAAGAGTCCGTTTGGAAACGTCTTTCCCCCCAAAAAAAATTCCTCCCAAATGTTACCCCCCTCCCCTTTCTGGGGAAGGTTTAATAAAAATCCTCACCAATTTGCATAGGTGAACACAGACCCAAACCCTTGGATCTTAAGAACAATGAAAAAGCAAACAGGTTCTTAAAGGAAGAATTTTAATTGAAGAAAAAGTAAAAGAATCACCCCTGTAAAATCAGGATGGCAAATACCTTGCAGGGGAATTAGATTCAAAACAGAGAGAATCTCTCTAGGCAAAACCTTAAGTTACAAAAAGACACAAAAACAGGAATATCCATTCCCTCCAGCACAGCTTATTTTCTCAGCCATTTAAACAAACAGAATCGAACGCATCTCTAGCTAGATTACTTACTAAGTTCTAAGACTCCATTCCTGTTCTGTCCCCGGCAAAACCATCACCCAGACAGAGAGAGGCTTTGTTTCCCCACCCCCACCCCCAGGTTTTTGAAAGTATCTTGTCTCCTCATTGGTCATTGTGGTCAGGTGCCAGCGAAGTTACCTTTAGCTTCTTAACCCTTTACAGGTGAAAGGGTTTTTCCTCTGGCCAGGAGGGATTTTAAAGGTGTTTACCCTTCCCTTTATATTTATGACAGGGCCAATGGTACCCGGGGGTCCCACTGGGGACGGGAGAAGGGGATGATGTTCTTCCCAAGCTCCACCCACAAACTATACTCCGCCCACCCCAGACGTGGCTCCCGTTGTACAGGTATTCACAGGACCGGTGAGTCACTTGCTTTGCAGTGTGCATTGGCTGAGTCTGTCGCACCGGCCAGGGCTCCTGGCAGCCCCAACTGATCCTCACAAACTCTTGTGTGCCCTCCCCACCCCCTTTTATTGCAGGGACACCATGCAAGCCCCCCCATCCCCTACCTCATTCCAGGGGCTCTGTGTGCCCCCCATTACCCATCTCCCATACTAGGGTGCCCCATTCTCCCCCCATGTCAGGGGCTCTGTGTGTCCCCAATTAACCCCCACCACCACCATCATCCTTCTTTCTGTCTGGGAGACCAGCCGCTCAGGGTGTAACATGTTAAAGCTCCAGGGGGATGCTGGGCAGAGCTGGTCTGGTGGGGGGCGTGGTTGACGGGCTAGAAGATGTCAAAGGCACCACAAACCGGTTCTTTGATCTACACACAGTTACAAGGGTGGTTGAAAGTGTGGCTCGGCTGGCCAGAGGCCAGCAGCTCTGTGTCTCCCTGATCTCCCTCTTCCGGTTTTCTGATTTCCCCCAAAGTCAATGTGATTCTGCCCAGCGATGTCTAGAACATCCTCTAAAATTCTGGAGTTAATGGAACACAGCGTTCAGAAGTTATCTGGTTGCATAGAAATAGGGAAAGGCCACTGATGTGAGTGTAGCCAGGCTCTCTGGGCTGCCAGCCAGCCAGCAGAGGGGTCTGACGGAAAGGTTTGGGGTACAGAAGCCAGCTGTCTTGGCCCCTAGTCTCATGGGGATTGATCCCCATTGGGAAGGCTCTCTGATGGACTGATCCCCCAGGTTTAGAGCCTGGTTACACGGCCCTGAGCTTAAAGTAAAGCCAAGTTTGCCCACATCCCTCTGGATCAGCCCAGCCATTCGCAATGTGTGGGGAATGGGAAGGATGGAAATTGCCAGGCAAAAAACAGAAGAAAAGGACGTTCATTGTCCCGTGTTCCCCAAATTAGTACAGATACAAGTGGAATTAACCACAGCGTGTGGACACGCACAGACCTCTTGGTGACCTATAAGTGAAGAATCTCTGCCCTTCAGGCCTTATGTACAGCGCCCTGCACACAAGCTGCACCTTGAATTGGTCTAAATTCAACTCCCAGCCACTGGATCTCATTCTGCCTCTGTTTGCTCAGTTGGAGAGCCCTCTGCTACCGGAAATTGTAGGCCTGATTCCAGGTCACACTCAGTCCCCTAGCAGTGTAATTTACTCCTCTATTGAGTCCCCTTTGTGTTGCCAAAGCAATGCAGAGGGGCCTTCATGGAAATAAGAATTCAGGGCAGTATCTGGTAATGGTGTCCCTCGGGCCTGGTCTACCCTAAACAGGGTGATATAGATACAGTGCTCGGGGGGGTTGAAAAGTCCACACCCTGAGCGCCGCAGCTAGGCTGACCTAACCCCTGGAGTAGGTGCAGGCCGATGGGTGGATGTTTCCTCAGCCTGGCTACCAGCTCGGGGAGGGGAGTTCCTAGAAGGATGGAAAACCCCGTCCATTGGGACAGGCGGCGTCTTCACTACGGGCCTCTGCCGGCCCAGCTACAGCGCTGGGACACATCAGTAGCCGTAGTGTAGACAGAGCCTTGTACCCCACACAGAGCTAATCCCCCCTCCCTGCACATGCTGGATGTTCCCCTGACTGGGGGTCCGGGGAGTATAAAGGGTCCAAGCCCAGGAGGGGTTAGACGGCCACAGCAGAGGGTGACTCACATGGGATAGTTTGTGCACTCGTTGTAGCTAGGAGAGCAGGGAGAAGGCAGAGGAGGAAGGAAACCATCCTGGTGCTGGGAGGCCCACGGGGCTGGGCTCGGAGCTGAACGGGGCCTTGTCCCGGCTGACACAGCGAGCTCTGCCTGAGGGGAGAGGAGAGAGTCAAGACCAAAATGAGGCAGGAAAGGGAATTCCAGCCCAGATTCAGAGGGAAAAGCACCAGGCAACAGAGCTGCACAAATAACCGATTTTTTTGGTTCACTGGCAGTTCCAAAAGATCAGGAAATAAAAAATCATTTTCGGTTGAACCAAAATTCTCATCCGACCGAAAAGCCGAACAAAAAATGGTTTGGGTTCATTTTCAGGCATTTAAAAACATTCTTAACATGGTTTAAATATAAAGGTTGCCATCCATTTTGAAAAGACATTTTGAGTTGAAAAAATCAAAACGTTTAATTCTGGATCTGTGAAGGTGAAACATTTCCACCCTTTCCGGGTTTTTTTTCTTTTCTTTCTAGGATTTGCTGCTGCTGCTGCAATATGGCGAAATTGACACAAATTCACAAAATGCTTCAGTTGCCCCAAACTTGCATTTTGGGGTGGAGAAAAGTTATGGTGAAAACATGTCTCCCAGCTCTCTCCTGCCACCGACATGCCCGGAAATAACAGGGTGGGAACTCCAGGGAGGAGCCCGGCATGGGACTGTCATCTTAATCCCACGCCGACCCGCCCCCACATTGTTTCTTGCATTGTTATTCCTGTCACACCCACAAAAACCCTAGATCCTACAAATCCCACAAGAGCGACAAAATCCCTCAGGCTACTTAAAAAAAATGGAAAAAAACATTTGGTTAATATACGACAAATATAAACAGAAGTCAGACACAATTGTTTCTACTAAAAGTATCAAACAAATCTTGCTTAAACCATGTAAAAAATAGTTTAACTCCTGTTATAAAAGACATCAAACCTCTTTCTATCCCTCGCTTAAATTTAAGGGTAAAAGCCTTTATTTTTAAAACACCAACGTGAAGGTTTTTTGTTGAAGAATTGCCACTTTTAGGTCTGTAATCGAGTGACCAAAGAGATTGAAGTGTTATGGGTGAGGACAAAGTCACAGATTGACAGAGCCAGAAGTGTACCCAGAAGTCACCTACTATAGGACAGGCTCAACAAAGAAAATAACAGAACGCCACTAGCCGTCACCTTCATCCCCCAACTAAAACCTCTCCAACGCATCATCAGGGATCTACAACCTATCCTGAAAGATGACCCATCACTCTCACAGATCTTGGGAGACAGGCCAGTCCTTGCTTACACACAGCCCCCCAACCTGAAGCAAATACTCACCAGCAACCACACACCACACAACAGAACCACTAACCCAGGAACCTATCCTTGCAACAAAGCCCGTTGCCAACCGTGTCCACAGATCTATTCAGGGGACACCATCACAGGGCCTAACAACATCAGCCACACTATCAGAGGCTCGTTCACCTGCACATCCACCAATGTGATATATGCCATCATGTGCCAGCAATGCCCCTCTGCCGCGTACGTAGGCTAAACCAGAGAGTCTCTACGTAAAAGAATAAATGGACACAAATCAGACGTCAAGAATTATAACATTCAAAAACCAGTCAGAGAACACTTCAATCTCTCTGGTCACTCGATTACAGACCTAAAAGTGACAATTCTTCAACAAAAAAAACTTCAAAAACAGACTCCAACGAGAGACTGCTGAATTGGAATTAATTTGCAAACTGGATACAATTAACTTAGGCTTGAATAAAGACTGGGAGTGGATGGGTCATTACACAAAGTAAAACTATTTCCCCATATTTATTCCTCCCCCCGCTGTTCCTCAGACTTTCTTGTCAACTGCTGGAAATGGCCCACCTCAATTATCACTACAAAAGGTTCCCGCTCTCCTGCTGATAATAGCTCACCTTACCTGATCACTCTCGTTACAGTGTGTATGGTAACACCCATTGTTTCATGTTCTCTGTGTATATAAATCTCCCCACTGTATTTTCCACTGAATGCATCCGATGAAGTGAGCTGTAGCTGATGAAAGCTTATGCTCAAATAAATTTGTTAGTCTCTAAGGTGCCACAAGTCCTCCTGTTCTTTTTGCGGATACGGACTAACACGGCTGCTACTCTGAAACCTGTCAGAGATGGGGGGTGCTGGGCTGGAGGAAGGAGGGCACAAGAGACATAACAGGCAGGCAGGAGAAAAGGGGAGAGGGAATCACAGAAAGCAGCAGGAGCTTCAGGGAGAGAGAGGAGGAGCCTCTTATGTACCTCTCGAGCACCCCCAGGAGCCTGGACTGATTAACCCCAGCTTCTCAAGGAGCTTCCGGTTTCCTGCTTCTTCCCTGAACCCACTTGAGGAGAACAGGCCATGAATTGAAGTACTCCAGTTAGGCCCTTAAGACGCTGATATCTTCCCTCGCTCAGGCCCTGCTACCAGCCTGCTTATTTGTCCCCTTCAACTGAGTGTTGAGAGCCACTGTCGCTGGCCCAGAACAGCCACCATGAGTGAAAGAAGAAAACGCCCCTCTGGGGCAGCATTCAGAAAAAGCAAGCAAGAAAAGGAAGCTTTTCTATCTAAGCAGGAAGGAGCTCTCCTGAGAGACATAGGACAAATGTTCACGGTGAGCCTTCCGGCCCCAGTGAGGATGGGAGTGGTGAGGAGAGGCCTGATCTTCCAGTTAGTCAGAGTGCGGGTGACCGGGCAGCTACTGCAGCATCCATATCTCCATCTCCAATGGATGTAACCAGGCACAGTCCTGAAGAAAAGTGTAGATCAGAGAAGAGTGTGGTGGAGGTGCAAGGAAACAGCTGCTGCTGAGTTTAGTTCCTTGAGTCTAGAGGATCCAGGACTGTGGACCCCCCTGAGCAGTAGCCTGAGGGACTTCCTTGTACTGCACGGGCCACAGCAAGTGAAAAACGTCATGTTCCCCAAAGACAATGGAAATAGGTTTCCATCCAACACATTACTGGCGTGAAATCCCCAATGGTGACAAAGTGGATAGGCCATGGCTTATGTACTCAAAAACCCAGAATGCTGCATACTGGTTTTGTTGAAAACTCTTCCAGTCTAATGTTCCAGCCACACTGGGTTCTACAGGAACAAAGGACTGGAAAAATTGGGCTAGAAATCTGGCATGCCACAAGAAGGCAGCAAATCAGCAGAGAGCATTCCATAGGTGGAAAGAGCTCGAGATGAGACTAAGGTTAAAGGCCACCAGAGATGATCAGCATCAAGAGAAGACGGCATCAGAGTCTCTTTACTGGCAAAATGTTCTGAAAAGGCTCATGGCCATGCTGAGAATGCTTGCGACCCAAACCCTAGCCCTGCATGGCACTGCAGATCAGCTGTATGTGCCAAACAATGGAAACTTCCTTGAAACTGTGGAGCTGAGGGCTGAGTTTGATGCTGTTCTCCAGGAGCATCTAAGAAGAGTCACCACCCAAGAAATGTACACACACCACTACCTTGGGAAAACAATTCCAAATGAGATCATCCAGTTACTGGCAACAAAAGTCAAACAGGTTTCAGAGTAGCAGCCGTGTTAGTCTGTATTCACAAAAAGAAAAGGAGGACTTGTGGCACCTTAGAGACTAACCAATTTATTTGAGCATAAACTTTTGTGAGCTACAGCTCGGATGCATCCGATGCAGTGAGCTGTAGCTCACGAAAGCTCATGCTCAAATAAATTTGTTAGTCTCTAAGGTGCCACAAGTCCTCCTTTTCTTTTTGTGAAAAGTCAAACAGAAGATTGTGGCAGATCTGAAGTCAGCAAGATATTCCTCTGTTATTGTGGACTGCACACCTGACATCAGCCATACGGAACAAATGACTTTAATGGTGCATTTTGTAACAACCACAGAACCTAGTGAAAATGTCCCTGCAATGGTGACTGTCAGAGAGCATTTTCTAGACTTTATTGATACCAGGAGCTGGTATGACAAATGTGCTTCTTAAAAAGCTGGAAGATACGGGAATTGCGAGAGCTGACAGGAGAGATCAGGGCTACGATAATGGTGCCAACATGAGAGGAAAGAAGAGAGCAGTGCAGACACGGATCCGAGAGTTAAACCCTCAGGCTTTTTTTGTCCCATGCAGTTCTCATTCATTGACCTTGGTGGTCAGTGATGCAGCATCAGCTTCCAGTGAGGCTGCTGAATTTTTTAATGTAATTCAAAGCATCTGTGTATTTTTCTCTGCATCAACTCGTCAATGGCAAATTTTGAAGCAACATCTGGGAACATCCTCTCTGACACTGAAACCACTGAGTGCTACATGAATGGAAAGTCGAGTGGAGGCAATAAAGCCTATCACACACCAGATTGGGAAGCTAGATGATGCCATAGTTGCCATTATGGAGGATAAGGCTATGACAGGAACTGTTCATGGGAGAACAGTGGCAGAGGGAAATGGAATCACCAGAAGCATACATAACTTCACATTTCTGTGTGGCTTAGTGTTGTGGCATGACCTACTGTTTCAAATAAATGTTGTAAGCAAGAGACTCCAAGGTGTTGACCTTGATATATCTGGAGCAATGGAACAACTGGACAAAGCAAAGTCACACCTACAGTCTTACCGGTCAGATGAGGGATTTTAAAATGTTCTGAAGAGTGCACAGAAGTTGGCAGAGGAACTTCACACTGAAGCTATTTTCCCACCCATTCAAGAATAGAAGAGTCACCGAAGAAGAAGACATGTTGATTACGAGGCATGGGATAATCCCATAAGAGACCCCAAACAACAATTCAAAGTTGAATTCTTTAACCAGGTGCTACACTGTGCAATCCAGTCAGCTGAAGAACGTTTCATGCAGCTCAAGGAACACAGCAGTAGATTTGGGATGTTGTGTGATATTCCCAAACTCCTCACTATACCTGAAGAAGACCTACACCAGCAATGCAGGGCACTAGAGACAGTGTTGATGACACATGATGACATGCGTGATATTGATGCGAGTGATTTAGGGGATGAACTGAAAGCCCTTTCAAGATACATTTCAGCAGGATCAACTCCAAAGGCTGTTCTGGAATATAAGTGCACAAATAAGAGGACCACCCTCTTTCCAAATGCTTTTGTTGCTCTGCGCGTACTTCTTACACTTCCTGTACCAGTTGCCAGTGGAAAACGCAGCTTCTCCAAGCTGAAGTTAATAAAAACACCTCTACGCTCCACAGTGACACAGGAGAGACTGGTCAGCCTTGCAACCATCTCAGTAGAGCATGAGCTGGCCCAGACTGTGGACCTTCAGGAAGCAGTTCAAATCTTTGCAACCAAGAAGGCACGGAAAGCCCCACTTTGATTATTCAAACAGATAAAAGTGCCAATGTTTACTATGCAGGCAAGACAAGTTACATTTGTTTTTCAGGCATTTGAAAGTTAAGTGTTACTTAAAATTTTTGAACATGGCATTTTAAGTTGTTAGTTCTCCTTTACTGGGGTAGGTAGCAGAGAAGGACCATGAGAGGAGTAGAAGAGGAAGAAGGCAGAATTGAGACCTTTCAAAGTTTTGGCCCAAGCAAAGGGGCATGGGAGCATCATTTGAGCTCCCCGCCTCGGGTGCCAAAATGTTGTGGGCCGGCTGTCACTGCCCTACAGTGAGGGAGCTCGCCGAAGGCTTTTTGACAGTCCAAATCAATTATGTCGACTGGTTCTTCTCTGTTCCCTAAGCCTGAGACGTTCAAAGCAGCTGAAGGGAGTCCGAGGCCAGACTCCCAGGGAGTTGCAGCAGACGCTGGCCCCCTTGCTGCTGGTTTTGCCTTTGAAAATCTCCCTATTTGGTTCACACACCACTCCAGGAGTGAGGCTTCTTTTCCTTTGCACAAACTGAGCCGCTTTATCCCGGCTCTGTCGTCCTCATGGGGCTTTACAGCGGGAGCGTGCACCTGAGATATATCTCCAGCCTTTACCCGCTTTGCAGCAGACCAGGGAAGATTACAAACAATAATTTAACATGGCTTAAAAACTCTTACCTTCAGCCACACAGTGATTCCGTTCGCCTCCAAGTTCTCTGTAAAATTGAAGAGATGCACTAACCTGTCTAGCACGGCCCCTTTCCTCTCTCTATAGTCCAAAGACAGAATCGGATTCATATATACCTTGGGAGTAACCGTGAACGATTTACTGGAATTTCATAAATTACATGACCCTCATGGCTGGCCTCTCCCTCTTTAAATACAATTCAGATTGACTCTTTCTCAACCCATCAGCTTGTGTTTTATAGAACTTGTTCCACACAATCTGCTGGTTCGTGCAACAGAGATAAGAGGTGATACTCAGCTTAGTCACAAGGGTAGAGGTGCGACTGTTTGCACATGAGAGGTGTATGTGCAGATCCTGAGGTGCTGTAAATCACACAATAATGGCCAATTGACAGCAGCCGGGGATCTGGTTCCATTTACTCTAATGGAGCAATGGCCGATTGACACCGAATGGGGGGTCCAGTGAAACTATCCCAAGGAAACTAAGGATCGCCATGGTGTTGGCCCCATGATGACAGCTCCCCTCCCACACCCAGAACAGATTGCTAAATTCCTTGTCATTAAATTGTGTAAACATTCATTGGTGACACATTTTTGTACCCACCCCATGTCAAGGGTGTTGTGTCAAACTGGGCCTCGTCCCATGACGTCGTGCCCGGCTGGGGGAATTTCATTACAGAAGAACTGAGCGGAGGATTAATATAGACACACAACACAAGCATGTGGGGACAAAGTTAGAAAGACCAAGGCACAAAACGAGATTAAACTAGCTAGAGACAGAAAGGATAAGAAGGAAACATTCTACAAATACATTAGAAGGAAGGTGAAAACCAAGGACAGGGTAGGCGCATTACTCAGTGAAGGAGGGAAAGACAATAGCAGACAATGGAAATGGCAGAGGTGCTAAATGACTTTATTGTTTCAGTTTTCACCAAAAAGTTTAGTAGCATTTGGGCATCTTATGTAGTGAACAGCAGTGAAAATGAGGTAGGATCAGATGCTAAAATAGAGAAAGAACAGGTTAAAAAATGTGTAGACAAGTCAGATGTCTTCAAATCACCAAGGTCTGATGAAAATGTGCCCTAGAACACTCAGGGAGCTGACTGAGGAAATATCTGAGCCATTAGTGATTATCTTTGAGAAGTCATGGAAGACGGGAGAGATTCCAGAAGACTGGGAAAGGGCAAACACAATGCCCATGTATAAAAAGGGAAATAAGGACAAGCTGGGGAATTACAGACCAGACAGCTTAACTTCTGTACCCAGAAAGAGAAAGGAATAAATTATCAAGCAATCAGTTTGCAAACACCTAGAAGATAAGAAGGTGCTAAGTAACAGCCAGCATGGATTTGTCAATAATAAATCACATCAGACCAACCTGATAGCTTTCTTTGACAGGGTAACAAGCCTTGTGGAAGGGGGGAAGCAGTAGATGTGGTATAATCTTGACTTTAGTAAAGCTTTAGATACTGTCTCGCATGACCTTCTCATAAACAACCTCGGAAAACACAACATAGAGGGAGCTACTATAAGGTGGGTGCAAAACTGGGTGGAAAATTGTTCCCAGAGAGTAATCATTAGTGGTTCACAGTCATGCTGGAAGGGCATAACGAGTGGGGTTCCACAGGGATCAGTTCTGGGTCCGGTTCTGTTCAATATCTTCATAAATGATTTAGATCATGGCACAGAGAGTACACTGATAAGGTTTGTGGATGATACCAAACTGGGAAGGGTTTGGAGTGCTTTGGAGGACAGGATTAAAATCCAAAATGAGCTGGACAAACTGGAGAAATGGTCTGAAGGAAATAGGATGCAATTCAATAAGGACAAATGCAAAGTACTCCACATAGGAAGGAACAATTAGTTGCACACATACAAAATGGGAAATGACCGCCTAGGAAGGAGTCCTGCGGAAAGGGTTCTGGGGGCCATAGTGGATCACAAGCTAAGTATGAGTCAACAGTGTAACGCTGTTGCAAAAAAAGCAAACATCCTTCTGGGATGGATTAGCAGGAGTGAGGTAAGCAAAACACAAGAAGTAATTCTCCCACTCTACTCCGCAGTGATTAGGCCTCAACTGGAGTGTTGTGTCCAGTTCTGGGCGCCACATTTCAGGAAGTATGTGGACAAATTGGAGAAAGTCCAGAGAAGAGCAACAAAAATGATTAAAGGTCTAGAAAACAGGACCTATGAGGGAAGATTAAAAAACATGGGTGTGATGTTGCACTCCGTATTCTTTATGGAACTATGCTTATGAATATGACATAACTGGAATATGCTTTACGCTAAATACCCCTTGTATGGTGTCATTAGAAAGCTTGTAATCTACTAAGTGTGTTCATCCTATTTGTTTTCATGTATTTGTGACGGTGCGTCCCATAAGGCTTTATGGAAATACACTTATGAATGTATATATGACATAACTGGAATATGTTTTAAGCTACATATGCCATGTTCTTTACTGTAGTTTCAACCAATTTGCCTGGTACTGAAGTTAGACTTACCAGCCTGTAGCTGCTGGGATCAAGTCTGGACCTTTTTTTTAGAAATTGGCGTGTCATTAGCTGTCCTCCAGCCATCTGGGACAGAAGCTGATTTAAATGGTAGGTTACATAGCACAGTTAGTAGTTCTGCAATTTCACATTTGAGTTTCTTCAGAACTCCTGGGTGAATCCCATCTGGTCCTGGTGACATATGACTGTTCAGTTTATCAATTTGTTCCAAAAACTCCTCTAATGACACCTCAATCTGGGACAGTTCCTCAGATCTGTCACCTAAAAAGAACGGCTCAGGTGTGGGAATCTCCCTCACGTCCTCAGCCGTGAAGACCGATGCAAAGAATTCATTTAGTTTCTCCACAATGGCCTTATCGTCCTTGAGTGCTCCTTTAGCACCTCGACCGTCCAGTGGCCTCGCTGGTTGTTTAGCAGGCTTCCTGATGTGCTTAAACAAATTTTTGCTGTTACTTTTTGAGTCTTTGGCTAGCTGTTCTTCAAATTCTTTTTTCAGCTTCCTAATTATATTTTTACTTTTCATTTGCCAGAGTTTATGCTCCTTTCTATTTTCCTCACTAGGATTTAACTTCCACTTTTTAAAAGATGCCTTTTTGCCTCTCGCTGCTTCTCTTACTTTGTTGTTTAGTCAGGAATGGTCTAGTTATGATGTAGTTCTCTCCTGCGTGCAAGGGGCTGGACTAGGTGACCTCGCGAGGTCCCTTCCAGCCCTACACTTCGAAGGTGCTATGGCTACGCTACAGGCTCTGTAGAGGCGTAGGTCCATTGCCAAAGCTGGGGGACCACCACCTCCCCGGGTGATGGTGGCTGGGTCTCCAGCCAGTAGGGGCAGAAGCAGCCGAAGAACTTTCTACAGTTTTCACTGGACTTTCTCTTCCAGGTGCTGATTGATTGTTTGTTCCAGTCCTCCCTCTCGCTCAGTCTCTTTCTCTTGGCTAACTCCACGCCGACCCCTCCTATCCTGCCCTTGCCCCCCAGACCCACTTCCCTTCCCATTTAGTAGATCCCCACCTAACTAACCCACCCTGCCCCACACAAAGCAATTGAGGCACTGACATGCCATTCGCTGCCCACCCATTGGTCACTCCACTGGTGTGTTGTACCCTGTCCCCCTGCCCTGGCTTTGCTTGTCAAGTTACATTGTCAGCTCTTTGGGGCAGAGGTGTCCACGACTCTGGGTTTGTCCAGGTGGAATCCAGGCAGAATTCCACCTGCCACCAAAATGCGGCCAGCCCTGGGGCACTGCCTGGCAGTTGTTTGGCAGCGAAGAATGACAATATGCAACCGTGTGTCTCCCAGATAGACATTCACACAACAGGCCTGTGAAATGCCCCCTTAACAAGGGCTCCTGTACGCTTCAAACATGGCACCTGCGCAGCTGAAGCGCTCCAGTATAGACCCCCCCTACACGGGGCTAGCTGAGAAAACGGGCATGATTTGGGAGACATTTTTCCATAGACAAACTTTCATTGTGTTTGAAATGTTGTGAGGAATTTTCCAATGAAGTGATTCAAAAAAACCAACTGAGGGATTTGGGCTTGGATTTGAAACTGGAGTGAAAATCCAGCAGGGTTTGTCTCCCTAACTCCATTGTGATTCTGTTTCTCTCAAATTAGTTCATGGAGCCTTTTGAATGACGCAGACATTTTTTTTTATTTTTGTCTAGTGCAAAATGCTGTTGTCTGCGAAACAAAAACGTTTTTGCAAAGCCCTAGGAAATCGAGAAAGAAAAAGAGAGGGAGAAAGAATATGGGCTTGTCTACACTATGAAGACACTACAGCACCAGAGGGATTTTCCAGTCAATGTAGCTCATCCCTTTCCCCAAGCAGAAACAGCTAGGTCAGCCGAACCATTCTTCCCTGGACCGAGCCACATCTGCACCAGGGGTTAGGTGGGCATAGCTATGGTCCAGCGGAGTGTGAATATTTTCGCATTCCTGAGCAAAATAGAGTAAAAGGGGGGGGGGAGAGACAAGTAACTCCCATGAGGCACCATGGTTAGGGATTCCCAGGAAGGACAAGAGGAGTAACTATGTTGCATCATGGGAGATGTAGTCCAACCAGCGAGCCCAGCCTCTAGAGAACGGATGAGTGAGGCATATGTGCTGGAACTCCCATGAGTCATCACAGCAATGGAAATATTCCAGCTTTCAAATCTCCCTCAGGAAAAAAAAAATCAAAATTTTCTGCCTAACAAAATTTGAAACTCTGTGCCCAAAAAATTGAGAAAAATTTTTGTTTTCACATTCATCAAAATTTTCTAAGGAAACGCCGACTTGCTTTTCACTCTGCCAAGGAAGTAGGGGGTGCAAGGCAGCATGATGGGACGGATCACTCGCTAATTGCCTTGTTCTCTTCATTCCCTCTGAAGCTTCTGGTACTGGCCCTTGTCAGAAGATAGCAGACCGGGTGAGATTGACCTTTGGTCTGACCCAGGATGGCCCGTTCTTATAGGGTTATGAAGAGGGAGTGACTCCCACAAAACAGTGCTGTGCATGCTGGGAAATTCCTTCAACCGCCTCCCCTTGACAAGGAACAAGCAGACACCTGAATGGTTTCAATGCCATTTTTATTCAACCCACTGGATTCATTGATTCACCGATTTAAGGCCATCTATGGCTGATGTCCTGCATAACTGAAGCAGGAAAATTACACCTAGTTCCCCCCCCACACACACACACACACCCCCATATAGAGCCCGGCATCCTATGATGAACTCATCTCCCCAAAGGCACCCCTAAATCCCAAAGGGTGCAGCTGGGGCGGATTCTCCAGGAACTTGCAGAGTGAGGGCAAATCAGGACAGCTGTTTCACCAGGAGCAGCCCGGCCAACGTCGGAAAGAACGCCAGGGCATGAACAGCAGGGTAACAGCCTTTGCTGGTAGCCTGAATGCAGTTGGCTTTGGTCAGTGTATACACGCCCTGGTAATAGTAGAAGCTGCCATTGATTTTCAGCTCACAGGCGCTCTGGGTGGTGCAGCCTTTCAAGACCAATGTGGTGTTGATGGTATTGACTGTAGATGGAAATAAACAGGAGATAAGAATCCAGAATGGCCTGGCCTTTTCCATCTCGTCCCCTCCCCAGCAGCCTGGGCCACAGAGCTTTGCCAGTAGCCCATTCTGGGGGTCGGTTTCCAGCCTAACAAATCGTTGAAAACACTCAGTTTTGAGTAGACCCAGAATGGACGGTTTTCGGAAAAATGGAAGCGGTGACACAAGTTAGTTACATTTGGGGTTGAAAGGGAATGTTTCATGGGAGGGTTTTTTTGAGGGACTCTTAATGCTTTTTCAAAATATAAAAACTGACAGAAAACGGTATTTTGAATGGGAACTTTTTGTTTTTTTCCGGCAAAAACAAATTGGCAAATTTGACACAAATTCTCAAAATGCTTCAGTTGGCCCGAATCGGCTCTCATCGGCTAGGGAATTCTGGGTTTCACCAGCTCTGGCAGGAATTCCCAGCTGCCTGGAAGAGCTCAGGTCAGTTCCCCAGCCAGACTGCATGTTTTGGAGGAATTACCAAGCCTCCCAGCGAAGTCGATGCAACGATCTTCAGAGCCCAGGCAGGGGACGTTCACATTGTCCTTGCACTGGTCGGCATTCGGCGCATCACAGGCCGTGCACTGCAGCCCATTCTTGGCTGAACTTTTCAGTGGCAGTGGGAACAATCGGAGAAAGAACCACGGGTCAGAATTTCAGGACACAAAGAGGCTCAGGATGGAGAATCAACTGAACTATCCATCCACACGGCTAGAACTCTCAGTCAGGATCTCAGCATCTCTCCTCTCGATTCCCACACCAGCCGGCTCTCTGGCTTTGACCAGTGCAACCTGGCCCCATTCAAATGCTGCTGCTAAAGTTCTCCAAGCCGGCCACTTGGACCGTGTCACCCATTTCTTTGCGTCAATCCCTTTTTTCCATCGCATCAAACATAAGCCAAATGTCCCACTGGAAAATCTTTTTTTCTCCTGGAAATTCCTAAATGAACATTTTCAATTTGCTGCCACCTGATTTTCATTCTGGTTTTCAAAAGCTTTTCAGCTCTCGGGACCAGGAGACCAGGGTTTTTGCCAGCAAATGTAACAGACAGAATGAAATCTGTGTTTTCGGATGGTTTTTCCCTGTAACGTTTCCAAACGTCTCCAGTTTTGGGAACAGGTGCAGAGCAGTTAAAGGAATAAAAATGAAACGAAGCACCTCCGGCACGTCGTAACTTTGTTAGCACTGACGACATCTGGAAGCGTTACAGACAGAAAAAAGGAGAAGACTGGAAATAGCTCAAACAAACCTTGGGGTTTATTTAGTTACAAAATGCCAGAGGAAGAGAAAGAGGAAGAAGAGGGGCTTGGATGTGGGAGACCGAGGTTCAAAATATGGCGGGGTGGGGGGAACCAAGATTGACTTTTTAAATTTCTGGTAACGACTGAAAATATTTTGGATTAAACTCAAACTGAAACCAAATTTGTTCCGATTTTTCAGAGCTGCCACTGAACCAGAAAAGAAAAAGTCCGTCTCTCTTCATTGTGGCGGGAGATGAAATGTGGCCAGTTTGAGGTTTTGTAAAAACAACATTTCACACGCGCAAAGATGTAAAGCTCCTTTTTTAATCCTGCGAAACAGAAAGAGTTTTGAAATTTCAGACGTTCGCAGGCACATTGTTTTCCCGCCTGTCGACCAGCTGCGCCTGGTACCTGCCGGTCACGGTTATATTGTGGAGGCAGCTTCCGGCTGGAAAGCACACAGAGATGGTCCCCACTTGTTTGTCGGGCCCAACGGACAGGCTGATGAAGTTTGCACGGCAGGCAGCGCTGTTCTCCCTGCAAGCTGTGACGGTCGCGTTGTCCTTTCCTATGTGCAGGGGGAAACGACAACAAAACCAGCCTGTGTGTGCACACACATGCCCCCCACACCTCCTCCGTCCACACTCTCAACACAACCCACCCACTCAGAACACACTCCTTTCCTCACACGACCTTCCCCCACTGCACAAGCCCTCCACAACACACACAAACTTTCCCCCCACAACCCTCTCACACTCCACAACCCCTCCATCCACACACCTGACACAACCCACCCACACACTCAGAACACACCCACACACCTTCCTCCCCACAACCCCCACACATACACCCCACAATCCCTTCATCCACACATCTAACAAAACTCACACACACACTCGCACCTTCCCCACACAACCCTCCCCCACCCACAAGCCCCTGCCCCACAACAAACCCCACCACACACAGTACCCACATACACAACCCTCCCCCAACCATGCACAGCCCCCCATAATACCCACACACTCACCCCACAACCTCCCCAATACACACAACTACCCCCACACCCTACACAACCCACCACCCCCACAACCCCAGACCTGACATAATCCCCCCACAATACACAGGCCCCCACCCACAACAACCCCCACCCCTCAACATGCACCCCACAACTCACAATCCACACACCCTACGCAACCAACCTTCAACATCCACACACCCAACTCTCCCCCATAGCACCCCCACACACACACCACACTGCCCATACCAGAAACAACCCCCTCCCACTGCATACACACACCTCACACACATGCACAAACCCTCCCACACCTCAAGAATAGCCCTGACCCATCTCATTTATTTCTCGCCCTCATGGAAGCAACCCATATTTTGGCTAATCCGCTCAGGATAAGAGAGGTAAGAGCATCATGGGCTGGCTGGAAAGTTAGGCAGGTTTGCGGGAGGGAAAGGGGAGTGCCAGGCCCCTCTCTCTCGCCTGAGAAGACTGTTTCCAGAGTGAGGATCCAGGGCTCTTGATTGCAGTTCTTCACACTGATAGGACAATTTGCCTGGGACTCAGAGACTGTGCAAACTGAACATGGATCTGTGGGAAGAAACACCAGGGGTCCAGGGTTAATTCTGGTGGAAAGATCCCACCCTTCTTCTCTTGTTTCCCTAAGGGTTTATCCTCACTGGGGAATTTACAAGTGTCACTAATCTGGATTAATTGAACCAGATTAAGCCCCAGTGTAGACACCCTCAATAAATTCAGTTTAGCTGACTTTACGATGCAGGTGAATTAAACTGCAATACAGCCACTTTTAATCTGCATTAACCAAAAGTATGAATTTAAACTGGATTGGTTAAAGTCCTCTGCCCACACTTTCTGTTGGGATTAAAGTGGCCTTCATTTGGTTTAATTTAATTCACTTTGGAGGTAAATTAAGAAACTGAATTAAGGCCATTTATATATCAAATTAGAGGGATTTAATCCAGTTTAAAAATCACACCTTTGGTTAATTTGGATTAATTTTCCAGCATGTCAGCCTGTAGGCAAGGCCTTTGATGGGAGAATGATCAGAGCGAACTTGATAGAGGGTTACAGAGCAGTGGCTGAAGGGTAGGTTGGCATGGCCGGTCAGTCGGAGCCTAAGCAGCTTACACAAAGGCCATTTGCACAATGTAAAGGAGCCATAAAATGGGTATGAGTTACTGGGGCCAATAGGGTGACACTGGGGTAAATCAGGAGTGGCTCCAATTTAGCCAATAGCGTGACACTGGGGTAAATCAGGAGTGACTCCAATTTATCCAATCAGGTAACACTGGGATAAATCAGGAGTGACTCCAATTTAGCCAATCAGGTAACACTGGAGTAAATCAGGAGTGACTCCGCTGGAGCCAGTGGTTGAAAAGGACAATTGTGTTAAATGCGTGGCTCGTAGGCTCACCTTGGCCATTAGCTGCAGCTAGGAGCACGGCCAGGAGGCTGAGCACAAGGGAGCCCTGCATGGTGACTGGGAGAGAGTGGGGCTGGGCTTGGAGCCCGACTGGACTCTTGTTTGCCTCGGATGCACCGAATTCTGCAGCCACCGCATGCATGGGCTGGGGGGGAACAACACAGGAAGGGCAGAGCTCCAGTTTTCCATGCCCTGGGGGGCTGTAGGATTTACTAGAGAAGCTGCCCCTCTCCCGCCCAGTCTAAGCTTTGCAACTTGACGGCAATGAACTAAAACGGCATCTCTAGCCCTGGTAACCAGCCCTAAAGGAAGCTGAGTCTGCAGCAAGGAGACAGGAGCTAACAGCACCAAAACCTCTTGCTGGAAGGTGGCGCCATAACTCGACTTTACTGCTTCGAATCCAGAACACTCACCCGCAAGAGCTGAAAGCAGAGGGAGACGAAGCAGGCTGCTCGCTAAGGTACAGCGAGCTCCTTCTCCCCACCTGACTCTAGGCCAGCTCTCCGCGCACCGCCTCCGGGCACACAGGCTGCCCTGCAGAGCCCCCAGCCTGCCGCAGGACAGGAAAGCCCCGTCCCGGTGGAAAGCAAATCGCTGGGAATTGTAACACGGTTTTCAATACAGCCCAGCAGACGCCAGCTTGGCGAGGTGCAAGAGGCCCCGTGTGTGTGTGTATTGGGGTGCACAGGCCCTGGGGTGTCCCAACCGCTATGGGGAACTGGGCTCAAAGGTGATGTCGGCCCTGTGGGGGGGGGTCCAGTTCTGGTCGATGGATGTGTGCTGGCTGTGAGCCAGCTAGTGCACTATAGATAGCAGTGATACACACTCACACACACACACACACACACAACTTCCACACACCCCTCCCATACACAACCCCCCCACCCACACAACCCCCCGCAACCTCCCCCCACACACCCCTCCCATACACAACCCACACACAGAAACCCTCTGCTGTGACCCCCCTCCCACACACAACCCCCACCCATCTACACAACCCCCCACAACTCCCTACCCACACACCCCTCCCACACACAACCTCCCCAC
Organism: Eretmochelys imbricata; assembly: GCF_965152235.1. Lineage (NCBI taxonomy): Eukaryota > Metazoa > Chordata > Testudines > Cheloniidae > Eretmochelys > Eretmochelys imbricata. Next base: position 18,690,731 of record NC_135595.1, read on the forward strand.
CCACACAACCCCCCGCAACCTCCCCCCACACACCCCTCCCATACACAACCCACACACAGAAACCCTCTGCTGCGACCCCCCTCCCACACACAACCCCCACCCATCTACACAACCCCCCACAACTCCCTACCCACACACCCCTCCCACACACAACCCCCCCACCCACACAACCCCCCTGCAACCTGCCCCCACACAACCCCCCACACACAGACAGCCTCTCCTGTGACCCCCCCACTCCCACTCTTCCTACACACAACCCCCACACAACTCCCCACCCACACACCCCTCCCACAACTCCCTACCCACACACCCCTCCCACACACAACCCCCACACACACAGACAGCCTCCCCTGTGACCCCCCCACTCCCACTCTTCCTACACACAACCCCCACACAACTCCCCACCCACACACCCCTCCCACACACAACCTCCCACAACTCCCTACCCACATACCCCTCCCACACACAACCCCCCACAACTCCCTACCCACACACCCCTCCCACAACTCCCTACCCACACACAACCCCCACACACACAGACAGCCTCCCCGTGACCCCCCACTCCCACTCTTCCTACACACAACTCCCCACCCAGCCCCCCGCAACTCCCCACCCACACACCCCTCCCACACACAACTCCCCACCCAGACACCCCACTCACCCACAGCCCCACACACAGCCATCCTCCCCACACACAACCTCCTCACACACTCCCCCACACACCTCCCCATGCCTCACCCCACACGACCCTCACACACTTGCCGCACATCTGCTCCCGCCCCACAACCCTCCCTAACACAACCCATCCCCACACCCCTTCCGCCCACCCCCCAGCCGTGCATATGGCCACACTGCTGTCCACAGCTCAACAGAGCTAGCACAGGTCCCTCTCCCCGGGCTGGGCCTGACCCCTCCCAGCTACAGTGTGGACGAACCCTGAAGGATTAACAGGGGCAGACCGGTGGCCCTCCCACAGCTGGGGCCAGAAAAGGCTGCAGGGCCAGAGGAGGGGGGCACCCATTGGGAAGACAGAGGAACCCCTGGGGACAGAGTCCTTGGGCCTCCAGAGGCAGAGAGTGAGTGGGAATCACAGAAGCAGCCTGCGAGGTTGTGCCCCAGCACCCTTCTCTGCGGTCCGGTCAGGCTTTGAGGGACGTCTTGTTCTCCCCTCCTCACCCCATCCTGTCATCAGTAGGGTCCAGAGTCAACACGCTGAAGCCAGCGTCTCTCAGCGCTTCACTAAGGTTCCTGGTCCTGACTCACTCAAGTAGATTCCACCCCAAAAGGGGAGAGAATATTAAAGAGCCAGGTGGAATCCTAGCAAAGAACTACCAGACACGGGGCTAAATGGTCACTGGCCGAACAAAGGGGAAATTGAGGCAGCCTCAACTGCAGGGGGCGCCAGCAGCTAAAAACAACTGCAGACAGCAGGTGTACTCTGAACCCTACTGATAGCTACATTGCTCGCGATTTCAAAGCTGAAACAGGAGCCTCCAGCCAAATGGGCCCTTTGAATTGCCCTGGTAGTAGAAAATAGCTTTGGATTGTCTGGAAACAGCCCCTTTTAGTTCAGCTGAGAATGCGGACCCCATATTTTCCTCCTGAAAACTCTCTGGGAATAAAGGACGAGCCAAACCCAGGGTAACTTTCTCAAAGTGCCTGTAGGTGGAAATTTTAAAGCGCTGAACTGAATTAGGCTCCTAATTCTCATTGAAACCAAGGGAATTAGGTGCTTTCTGAGACTCCACTAGGATCCTAAGACTTTAAATCTGACTCCTATTTGTGTGATGAGACAGAGAAATCTGAAACTGTCAGTTTCTTCTTATTGCGTCCTCTCTTATCTGCCAGATAATGGGACAAGAGAGAACTGCAGTTTTGCCCAGTCTGGCAAATCCCATGAATGAAACCTCGCTGCCTTAGCCGAAGATTTGGCTTGACAACAGGGATTTTGCTCACTGGAATTTCCCCAGGATAAAACATCTCCGGTCAGAATATTTTCCCCCCATCTGGTGATAACATTTTTTCCTCATGTGGAAATTTGAAAAAAGTAAGAAAGCGTGGGGGGGGAGGAGATACGGGGGGGGGGGGGGATCGACCTTTCCCCACTTCTTGTCTGGTTTCCCCAGTTAGAAAACAGCAGCAATGTGTGAAAGTTTGAGTTATTTTTCCCCCACTTTCTCAGCCCTTTTCCAACCAGAAAAAAAACAAAACCGAAGTGTTACTTTGGCTCATTTAAAGAGAAAGTTTAACAGGAGACAAAGCAGCGGGGCCGAGTGGACAGACCCCTGCGCTATGCTTCAGAGGACCAATGAACTACTCATCAGGCTGCTGCTTGCAAACCCCTGCCCCATCGTGCCTCAGTTTCCCCATCTATAAAACAGAGGTGATGATACTGACCCTGCTTGGTAAAGCGCTTTGAGAGCTAGGGGCTGTGATTAGGATTATTTTAAACCAGACAGCTACTTTCTCTCTTGTTTTAGTTTTTGAAAACTTTCCCCACTCCACTTTTCCAGAGGAAAACTTTTTAAAAAAATGAACAGAGGATGGGCATTTTCCGACCATTTCCACAGGAACAATTTCTGGATCCCGCCCAAGATCCAGGGGGTGTCCCTGTCATGCCAGGTGCCCCACAGACCCTGCCCGAGACACAAAGGGTGTTCCCATTTTGCCATGCGTGCCTGGGCCCCGCCCGAAATCGAGGGTGGTGGGTTCCCCATCCTGCCAGGCACCACCTGGGCCCCACCCAAGAACAAGCGACGCTCACCGTCATACTGGGCAATACATAGACCTCAAGTGAGATTTACAATTGAATTTAAATTACATCTTAACCCTTTTATCGGCAGCAGAGCTGGTCAGAAATGAGAAGGAAAAAACCCCAATAAGATCCGGGTGCTTTTCATGTTTCAGAAATCTTCTCCCTGCTCTAGTTTTGGATTTCTTCACCGGCCTCTTTCGAGAGAATTCTTTTGTGTCCCCCCGGCTCTCAATCGAAATCGCCTCGCGGGCGTTTTCCCTTTTCGCAATGGTTCACACACGCAGTTTGCCCCCCTCTGATTGGCATGGACGGAGTTATTTACTGGAAAGAGAAACCGCTTTTCCAAATTCGGAGGGAAGTCGTTGTGTCAAACTGGGGGGGCTCTGGGACGGAAAAGGAGAAAATTTACTCCCCATTCAAAAAGCCCGCACGGTTTGGTTGAAAAAACGTCAACGCGGGTGCGAAACTTTTCTCCGTTGGGTTGAAAAACTTCCCTCAGCTCCTAGGTCCCAATTTAGGACAATACTTCTGCATGTGAATTTGGGTCTCGTGGGAGAGGAGAGGGCAGTGGGCCAGGGACAGCTCTTACCTGCAGCCTCCCAGGTCTGGGGCTGGCGAGGATGGGGAAGCAGGTTCTCTTGCTGAGCAAACTGGGCACCTCCTTTCTGTAGAGGTTTCAGAGTAGCAGCCGTGTTAGTCTGTATTCGCAAAAAGAAAAGGAGGACTGGTGGCACCTTGGAGACTAACCAATTTATCTGAGTGAGCTGTAGCTCAGGAAAGCTCATGCTCAAATAAATTGGTTAGTCTCTAAGGTGCCACCAGTCCTCCTTTTCTTTCTATAGAGGGAGGAAGCAGCACTGATGGCTCCTGGTAAGGGCCCAGGTGGCAGCAAGCTGCAAATTATCTCACTGGGCTGTGCTCAGATTAACCCTTTGCTAGCCCGCGGGACCGATCCAATGTTATCACTTGTTTTGCTCTCAGTTCTCTGTGCTTCCTACAGTCACCGATCTCCACCCTTGTCTCTGTTAAAGCGACTGGGCTCCTCTGAGGATATTTAATCTCTGAGGGCACGTTTCTTAAACGCTGCTGCCATAGGACGTTCCCCAGGCCCGGGTTCACCCCCACCCCAGAGGTGGCTGCATTTCAGTGCTATCCTTGCCCGGAGGGATCTCAGGTCCCTTGACACTGAGAGAGAAAGAAACGTACTACAGTAGTACCTAGAGATCAGGGACCTGGTGTGCCAGGTGCTGCACAGACTTGTCGACACAGTCCTGCCCTGAAGATCTATCTAGACAGACAGATGGAGGGAGGGAGGGATAGAGGAGGGCCAGGGAGCAGTGGGAGATGCTAGAGGGGAAATATATAAACTCAAGGCTAATTAAGGCGTGGTTCCCTGTAGACTAAGCAAGGTGGCTGCAGGTTAATTGGAGCACCTGCAGTCAATTAAGGCCCTGTTAGGAACCTAATAAAACCGCCTGTGCCAGGCAGATGGAGGGGAAGAAGAGAGGACTGGAGCTTGGAGGTGTGTTGAGAGATTTGGAAGACCTGAGACCTGGAGTCAGGGGGACCCTGCCCAGCAGAACAGGGAGACTCCCTTCCCACCAGCATCTAAGGACCGAGGGTAACCCCACCTAAGGGGGATGAGGGTAAGAAACTCACAGGGGTTGAGAGGGTCTAGGACTCAGAGTGAGGAGCAAACCCAGACCCACCCCCCACTTCCCTCCTCTACAACCTTCCTGGGTTAGTAGCGGGGCCCTCAGCACCCACGAGCAGGGGCAAAGGGTGGCATCTTAGCTTCCTGCTGAGAAAAGCGCAGGACCCACCAGACTAAAATTGGCCATCTTGCCATGATAGATAGATAGAGGGGGTGGGTGGGGATAGATAAATAGATACATTAGATGGGGGTGTGGGGAATATGAATGGGACAACAAGTGAATGTTTCTACTCCCTAAGCCTCAGTGTCCCTCTGTCATCCTCCGATCTCTGAGTTCCTCCTCTCCCCAGGCTGGTTTCTTCAGACTCCTAATATAAGAGTGACCATATTGGGTCAGAGCAAAGGTCCATCCAGCCCAGTGTCCTGTCTACCGACAGTGGCCAATGCCAGGTGCCCCAGAGGGAGTGAAGCTAACAGGTAATGATCAGTGATCTCTCTCCTGCCATCCATCTCCACCCTCTGATGAACAGAGGCTAGGGACACCATTCCTTACCCGTCCTGGCTAATAGCCATTCATGGACTTAACCTCCATCCATGAAGTTATTCAGTTCTCTTTTAAACCCTGTTATAGTCCTAGCCTTCACAACCTCCTCAGGCAAGGAGTTCCACAGGTTGACTGTGTGAAGAAGAACTTCCTTTTATTTGTTTTAAACCTGCTGCCCATTTATTTCATTTGGTGGCCCCTGGTTCTAATATTATGGGAACAAGAAAATCACTTTCTCTTATTCACTTTCTCCACATCACTCATGATTTTATAGACCTCTATCGTATCCCCCCCTTAGTCTCCTCTTTTCCAAGCTGAAAAGTCCTAGCCTCTTTAATCTCTCCTCCTACGGGACCCGTTCCAAACCCCGAATCATTTTAGTTGCCCTTCTCTGAACCTTTTTTAATGACAGTGTATCTTTTCTGAGATGAGGGGACCACATCTGTACGCAGTATTCATGATGTGGGCGTACCATGGATTTATATAAGGGCAATAAGATTTTCTCCGTCTTATTCTCTATCCCTTTTTTAATGATTCCTAACATCCCGTTTGCTTTTTCGACTGCCGCTGCACACTGCGTGGACGTCTTCAGAGAATTCTCCACGAAGACACCAAGATCTTTCTCCTGATTGCTTGTAGCTAAATTAGCCCCCATCATATTGGATGTATATTTAGGGTTATTTTTTCCAATGTGCATTACTTTACATTTAGCCACATTAAATTTCATTTGCCATTTTGTTGCCCAATCACTTAGTTGGGTGAGATCTTTTTGAAGTTCTTCACAGTCTGCTTTGGTCTTAACTATCCTGAGCAATTTAGTATCATCTGCAAACTTTCCCACCTGGCTGTTTCCCCCTTTCTCCAGATCATTTATGAATAAGTTGAATAGGATTAGTCCCAGGACTGAGCCTTGGGGAACACCATTAGTTACCCCTCTCCATTCTGAAAATTTACCATTTACTCCTACCCTTTGTTCCCTGTCTTTTAACCAGTTCTCAATCCATGAAAGAATTTCCCTCTTATCCCTTGACAACTTAATTTACGTTAAGAGCCTTTGGGGAGGGACCTTGCCAAAGGCTTTCTGGAAATCTAAGTACATTATGTCCACTGGATTCCCCCTTGTCCACATGCTTGTTGACCCCTTCAGAGAACTCTAAGAGATCAGTAAAATATGATCTCCCTTTACAGAAACCAGGTTGACTTTTGCCCAACAACTCATATTCTTCTATGTGTCTGACAATTTTATTCTTTACTATTGTGTCAACTAATTTGCCCGGTACTGGCGATACAATTACCAGTCTGTAATTGCCAGGATCCTCTCAATTAATTCCAAAGAACTTCCTGAGACATTCCATTGCAAGTTGCCGTTCCCCAGAAGCGGCCGGGCGAGCTGAGCTGTCTGATAAAAGATGAAATAAACGCGAAGAGTCTTAAATAAGATAAGGCAGGAGTCAGCCTGCCAAGATGGCCAGCCGCGCCGTGAAGGGAGCGGTGAAGTTAGACACCGGGACAGTCAGAAATGTATTTAGTACTCGAAGTGCACATTACCTGCTGACACTGGTCGTGCGACAGCAAGCACAGACCCCAAGCGCCGGCCCGAGGTGCTGACCCCCAGCCACATGGCAGCGGATGCCGATCCCCAGCCCTGCCCACGCAGCGGGGGGGCACCGACCCTGGGTGCCGATCCCTGGCCTCCAGCCCCAGGAGCAGATATCTGGTGCCGGCTGCAGGCTCCAGCGGGTGCTGGCCCTGGGCACCAACCCCTGGCCCCTGTCATGCGGCAGCAGCAGGCCCCAAGCACCGGCCCCGGGTGCCAAGCCCCGGCTCTGAGGCAGTGGACGCTGACCTTGGAATCACGCAGGTGCTGGCCCAGGGCACTGACCATCAGCCCAACCACGCAGCGGTGGCGCCCCCCATCCATCGTCCCCGGCCCTGGTGCTCACCCCCCACCCCTCCATCCAGGTCTCCATTTGCCAGGACTTGCTGTGAAAAGTGATATTTTCAAAGATGCAAATTCCACAGCACAGTGAGCACCCCAGTGCTGCCTGCAGAGCTGGCAGCCACCCAGCTTGAGCCCTGACAGTCAGCCCAGACACCTCTTTCATTGCCTCCATCACCCCTAGTTCCTGCTTCCTCCTGGGCTCCCCACCCACCACCCCATCAGCCATGGGCCCTGCTGCTTCCCCACCCCATTGTCCCAAGTTCCCTTCCGTGGCCTCACACCCCAGGCCTGCCCCACTTCTTGCCTCTTGTCCATGGCACTCCCCCCACCATGGCCACATCGCCCACCCATAAGGCCCTGTTCAGTCCTGGTTAAATCCCCACCGTCCTGCTCCCCCAAATATAGAAGTCGAAATACTCCTATGCACCAGAGCACCCCAACGATCGCTGCGATGCACCAGAGCACCCCAACGATCGCTGCGATGTCAAGTTTTAAAGTTGCCTTGTGAACGCCATAAACCCTAATGCAGACTCATCCCCTTCTAAACGTTACTGCCGTGCAGGCAGAGTGGAATTACGTAGATGTGGTTTCCTTTCAAATCACAAAACCCATTCACACTGTGTTTTGACATCTCCCACTCCGGTAGCTCCGTAAGCAGCTATGGGTCACCCTCATGCTCGGCAAGATCCCTGTGTGGTGTCTGAGTAGGCGGAGGCCGTTTGTGGCAGAAGGCAAGAGCTAAAGACACGAACGGGTATCAATCAGAAGGTTTTTCAAAACATCAGGGCCAGAGATAGTGACACAGAGACGGTCCCACAGGAGCCACCTCCCGCTAAGGAAAGCGGAGCATGGAAGGAACAAAAACGAACCAGTGTCAGGACCAGTGGGAAATGCAGTTTCTTGTGTTTCAGAGCCGCAAGCTGTTACACGAGGCAAAAACCGAGCTTGAAAGGCAACAGCGGCAGCTCAAAGATTTTCTGAATAAAGCGGATCAGATTCGAGGGGCCACTTTTAAAGTTTCCGTCCTTGCCCCTCAAGTCGCGCAACCCTTCCCTTCTGGCTGCCGACCCAGGAAGAGAGCTTTTTCACGGCGCAACGACCCCTTACAGCGGCGCAGGAGAGATCTGGCGGATGTTCTGCAAAATGAAACAGCTGGAAAAGTCCCGGCGAGTCCTTTCTCCAGTCTGCGCTTGGATGAGAGCCTCGATGTCACGAGGAACCCCCAGGTAGTCGAATGCGTTCCCTTTTTGGCTGCGATGCCCGTTGTTTTATGTCAGGCGAGCCTCGCTGGCAAACCCGTTTTGGAACGTGTCCGGGCGAGAGTGCAGGAGCGCCGGGGCAGCTTTGACAGTCCCTGCGGGTTGCCAGCTGGGGGGGCAGCAGCTACGCAAAGTGCACGAGTAGTCGTGCTGAGCTGCCCCCCGAAACCTTTTTCGTTTCCCTGTTTTGCCCACCAAGTACTTGCCAGCAAAGCTTCAAGGGAAGGGCTGAATGAGGTTGAATCCAGCACTGCTGACAAAGGGAATTCGCAAGGCGGGGCGCCATGGGCGGCGGGACACACAAGGTGCCGTGAATCACAAGCCAGTCCGCTGGCTTCGTTTTCAGGACAGCGAACAGAGGCTGGGAAGAGCTCCTTGAGGCTGTGAATAAAGTTGCACCGGAACTGTCCCAAAAACAAGATCCAGAAGGACAGGGTTGCCTGGTCTGCTTGAAAGAGTTTTTACCAAAGCTTGCGCCCTTGAACCTGGAGCTTCAGCAACCTCAGCGAACAATATCTGACAGAGCTGAAACAATCCATGCCTTTAGAATGACCATCACTGACAGCAGCCAGCCACAAGCGGCCAGTTATAGGGGCCCGCGGTGCCCGTGCTCCACCAAGGTGGACCCGGTTCCACCCATGTTTGGGCCCCGGGGCTGAAACTGAGCCATTGCTGAGTGAGCTGGGGGAAATCAGGCCTGTTAACTCCTCAGCTTGTTTGGAGCGGAGGGTGAGGACAGGGGCTAAGAGTGACACTGTCACGCCACAGAAACGTCTTCTTTCTCCAGCGGGTTCCCTGCTATGTGGCTCGGGGCTGCCTCTCGGGGGCAGGAGAATCTACACTGGGTAGGTGACACTGCCATCAACCCAGGCCATCGCGATCATCCGGCGCTCCAACCGGGAAGCAGGGTCGGGGGGCCGCTCCATGAGGCTCCTGGAAGCAGTGGAATGGCCCCCCTCTGGCTCCTATGTCCTCCAATGGCCCCCTCCAGCGCTCCAATGGGAGCTGCCAGGGCGGTGCCTGCAGACGGGGCAACGTGCAGAGCCACCTGGCCGCGCCTCTGCTTAGGAGTCAGACCAGGGACATGCCGCTGCTTCCGGGAGCCATTTGAAGTAAGCGGCGGCCCATAGCCTGCACCCCTGAGCCTCTCCCCGTGCCCCAAACCCCTGCCCCAGCCCTGATCCCCCTCCTGCCCTCCAAACCCCTCGATCCCAGGCCGGAGCACCCTCCTGCACCCCAAACCCCTCATCTCCAGCCCCATCCAGAGCCCACACCCACAGCCAGAGCCTGCACCCCTTCCTGCACCCCTGCCCCAGCCCGGAGTCCCCTCCCTCCAACCCCCTCAGTCCCAGTCCAGAGCACACCCCAAACCCCTCATTCCCAGCCCCACCCCAGAACCCCAGTGGGGACAAGGCTGTAACCCGGGTTACTATATGTAGACTCCAATAGTCCTCCAGCGCCTTACCCATAATTCCTTCAGGGCCGTGTTTTCCTGCCCTTCTGCCTACTCCCTTCTGCACCAGAAGTCACCTGCCGGTTTATACACCCCTTGGTGATTGTAGCAGGGCAGCCACCCCGCTCCGGCCCTGAAGGGGTTCAAAGCAGCCTGGGCAAGGGCTGCAGCTGGGAACAGCTGGGCTGATTGGGGGAGGCATCCACAGCTGGGGCCACACCCCAATCAGGGCCCAGCTGGCCCTTATAAGAGGGCTGGGGGTCAGAAGCAGAGGAGACTCCCTCTAGCCCTGGAGCGGGAAGGGCTGAGTTGCCTGGGAGCAAGGTACCTGAAGCGGGGCAGGCAAAAGGCAAAGGGAGCCGGGGAGCCCCAGCCCGGTAAAATCCCCAGGGTGAGGTCTTGGTAAAGGCCAGGAAAGGTACTGGGGCTGCAGAGGGGCAGCCCGGGGATAGGCAGAGGCAGCTGGTCCTACCCCTTTGCCAGTGATGAGTGGCCATGACAGTCTGCAGCCTGCCCCAGGGAAAGGGGGCTAGATGAGGACGGGCAGTAGCCACTGAGGCAAAGTGGGTTTAGAGGGTTGGGGGTTCCCCTGGGAGGGGAGACCCAGAGTGTGGGGGTACTGCTGGGGCAGAACCCCAGGGCAAAGGGCACCCCAGGAGGGACACGGGGGCCCTAAGGCAGGCGGGACACCGGCCTGCAAAGAGCTAAGTCCCGAGACGACCAGCAGGAGGTGCGACGCTGGTGAGTCGTCGATTTGCTACCGGAATGTTTTAAACTCCACGTTCCCTGCAGCCGGCTCCGTCTTTACCTGCCTCTCAAGCAGAGACTCACGGCAGAGAACTGCACAGCTCGGGGCAGTGCTAACAACCATGGGACATGCCCCCGAAAGGCCTAGCGCTGCCCCGGGGTTCGTGCAGCACCGGCCTGGCGGCGTCCGGGTGGATCGAACCCCTGGGAGGCTTAGCAGTGCGGACGCTCACACCAGGGTGTGGCTAACCCGGGTTCGCGCTGCAGTGCAGACGCTGCCATGGATTCCTAGACGCCAGGGCCACAAGGGACCGTTGTGATGGTCTCGTCTGACCCCAGCACAGCCCAGACCAGAGACCTGCCCCTAGAGCCTCTCAGTTCTGTTCCTTGTTTTCTTTCTTTAAAACAGGTGGGACACTGGCCATGGAGTGCTCCAGAAGCTGTCTACGGGACTATACTGGTGGTGTAAAATAACCTCCCTGCTGGTACTCGAGATTTCCCTCTGAGTCTCTTGTTTCCTGTTTTGGTTTTCTGTCTTTAACAAAGATGGGACAAGGACCCCGTTCTTCTACAAACAGTGTCTGAGTAGCTATAAAAGTGACATAAAAGTCCCCATCTCGTTCACTGTTGGGAATGGCCAGTATCTGAGGATCAACACCACACAATGCAACGACGCAGATAACTGTAACTCGGGCGCACTGGAAGGTCAGTTGTGGGTCTGTTTTTCCTGTCCCTGTTTCATGGCTTGTCCACAGGAACAGTTTGGACGGCGCTGGGCTGGGGGGTGACTGCAGCTGTCCGCGTGCCCCCTGCTGACGCACGTGACCGTCCGAGCGCGTTGCAAGGGCACTAGCTCAAAGCACGTGAACGAAGGGTTCACGCGCGTCAGCAGGGCGCATGTGGACAGCTGGGCCGTGGCAGGCTGGTGCAGGGTCGATTCACACCCCAGCGAACCTTACGTCCCCCCACCCAGTGTCACAGTCGAATGGTTCATTTGGAAAAGCCCCGACACAATTGTATTTGTGACCATTTCTCCCCTTTCTTGCCCCCAATGTCCATTCACTCGAATGCCATTGAAATACCTGTAGCTGGCGGGTCTCCAAACCAGGGGGTGGAGCAGTCGGGGCCCATGTGAAATCAGACGGGCGGGGGCTGCAGGTGAGAGAGGGGGCAGCAGCCGGGATGGGCTCAAATCTAAACCTCCCTGAGTCTATCAGCCTCCACTTCAAACTCACTGGGGGCTTTGCCCCCCACTTACTGTGGGAAGCTACTCCAAGACGTCCATCTTCTGATGGCTGGAAACTGAGTTCAGAGACTCGGGGCTGTTCATCGCTGGCCAGTTTATCCCCGTTGGTCCTTGTGCAAAAAATTCCAAATCACCCATTTGGCCATTTCCCCAAACAATTGGATTTCTCCTCGCTTTCAGCTTTTGAATGAGTGAGTGATCACAGCTGGGACATCGCGGGCGTCACAGAGATGGGGGGGGGGGGGGAGAACACACACGGCTGGGATATCGGCCCCGCGGGGCACAGCTTGCTCCAGGCAGGGACAAAGGGAGGAGGGGTTGCTGGTATAGCAAAGATATCTGTACCTCGGAGGCTGGGATGGGAATAGGAGACGGACTTGTTGAAAGTCTCTGGGTAGGGATAAAGGGGTAACAACCTGGGGGGGTCGCCATGGGAGGGTCGGCGACAGACCAGCTAACCAGGAAGAAGAGGTGGGTGAGGCTTTTTTAAACAACTCACAGAATCATGCAAAGCCCAGGCCGTGGCGGGGACAGGGGCTTTCAACCACCCAGAGATCGGTTGGGAAAATAACACAGCCAGGCACAGATCATCCAGCAAGTTCTGGGAATTCCTTGGAGACACTTTTTATTGCAGTCTCCCCCTGCCTTGCAAAGGATTCAGTGCAACCCCCTGTCACGGAGTCCCTGGCCGATGCTCTGGAACTGCTCCCTACGAAGCCAAGCAGGACTCTGGGGAAGTCTCCTCTCGGGGAGCAGCCTGTCTGCAGGACACAAATCTCACCCGGCTTCCACCTTCCTGGGTCTGACCTCGGAGCATTCAGCCTCCTCTGCCCCTCCGAGCACTTCCCCCAGCGAGTCCACTCAGGAGGGGTCTTGGGGAAGCCAGAGGGTCCTGCCCCCCAACTCTGCAGTCAGACATGACTCTCTCTCTGCATCGGGGGGGGCCTGTTCTTTTCGGACTCCTGCCGGCTACCCCCTGACCGACTGTCCACAAACTCGTCGGCCAGCTGCCCTGCGTGCTGGGGGTTCTCGAGCTTTTTGTCCACCAGCCACAGCCTCAGGTCGGAAGGGCACTGTTCATACAGTTGCTCCAGTACGATTAGGTCAAGCAGGTCCTCTTTAGCTCGGGCCCCAGCTGTCCACTTGCGGGCATATCCCTGCATCCGGTTGACTAGTTGTAGGTAGGTGACCTCAGGCGTTTTGCGCTGACTCCGGAACCTTCTCCGGTACATCTCAGGGGTCAGCCCAAACTCCCGGAGCAGGGCCTGTTTGAACAGTTCATAGTCCCCTGCCTCCGGCCCTGTCATCCGGCTGTACACCTCCACGGCTTTGGGGTCCAGTAAGGGGGTGAGGAACTGGAGCCTGTCTGCAGGGTCAACCCTGTGCAGCTCACAGGCATTCTCAAAGGCCGTCAGGAAGCTATCTATGTCCTCCCCATCCTTCCTCTGGGCCAGGAAGCACTTATCAAAGCTCCTTGCAGTCTTGGGTCCATTTTGGGGGGCAGTGAGCCAGACAACCACATCTGCACTTCACTCCATGTCCCAGCCAGCCCCAAACTGAAACTCCCTCCAGCCCCTCCTCCTCTGGGCTTTGTCCCTTTCCCGGGCCAGGAGGGCTCCTGATTCCTTTGTTCTCCAACCCTTTAGCTCTCACCTTGCAGGGGGGAAGGGCCCAGGCCATCAGTTGCCAGGAAACAGGGTGTCCGCCATTGTCTGTGTCCAGACCCCTACACACACCTGCCCTCTAGGGCTCTGCAATGATCATACACCCTTATCCCACCACCTAGATAATTAAGAACTGCTTAGGGGAAACTGAGGCACCCCTACACTATTCAGAGGAAACATTAAGAACAGTCCCACTTCGTCACATCTCTCCCCCCTTCGAGACCAAACTGAGCGGGGTCACTTTAGCCAGTGACCTGAGGAAGTTCGAACCCACCAATGTTCCCATGGATGCCCCAGCATCTCTCCCATTCCTTGGTAGGAGTTACATCAGGCCCTTCCAGTTTCACGCCCTCCCTTAGGTCGGGGATGGTCGATAGCACTCGCAGGCCGCATGTGGGAAGGTTTATGCGGCCTGTGCCCTTTGGCCACCCCAAAACCCCCGGGGATCAAACTGGGATCGGGTCTTCTCCCAGCGCTCCAGTCTGGAGGGCTGCAATTCGGGCTCTCTTGGTTAAGAGCCCCCATCTTGACCTGGGCCACATACTGTTCACTGACAGAACTAGCATGGAGACATCCCTTTCTAAACAACCTTGTCTCCCCAACAAGCTGGCCCAACACAGCCACTTCATTATAGGACTGTTTAACTTTCTTAACAGCTCTCACTCCATCTGAGACCTTCTCAAAGCTCTCCACACTGGATCCTTCAACAGGAAAGTCAGTGGATCCATTCACAACAGAAAATTTCTGGCTGTTAGGAACTGAAACTTTCTTGATTAAATCCCTTTCACACCCTTCAGTTGCAGTAAACTGCTTGCAAAGACTCCATGAGGATTCCTTTCCCTAGGGCTTTTCTATGCAACAATTCACCCCTCCCAGAAATTCTGCTCTTACCCGCTTTCCCTAGGGCTTGCTCTAGAGGAACACTTTCCTGAGCAACGACAGACTCTTTCTGGGTCTCCCTTACATCCAGAATTACCTCTGGCCCATGCGGCGGATTCCTCCACAATCCCCTTTCAGGCAAACTGAAGTAAAAGGTCAGAAGCATAAAAGGTCAGAAGCATTCTGGATAAAAGGTCAGAAGCATTCTCCTTCCCTTTGCCACACACAAGTTCAGGAATCTTTTCCTTCTTGCGACAGGTTTCCACACCCTCAGTAGGTAACACAATCACATCACCTTCATGCTCTCCTTGTGCCCTGGCTAGGATCTCACCCTGATTAGTCAGAGTTGCTGCACCCTTTCCAACAACACACTAGCAACAGGCAAAATACAAGCACCAGAATTGTCCGGTCTCTGGGATTTTACATAGACACTAACTGGATGCGACCTAGTTACAGGGCCATTCCCCCGAGCAGACACAAACTTAGGACCCTTCCCCTCCTGGGCTTTAGCTGGATCCAGAACCAGCTCTGGGACAACTGCACGACCCTCAACCATCACAGGCTGAAAGGCCCCTTCTGCCTGCTCCACAGACAAAGAAGAGCCGGACACACTTTCTCCTTTCCCAGACACCCAGCTTGGGATCTCATTCCCCTGGTCCCAGCACACAAGGCTGGTCACAGACAAGTGCTTGGAGATCAGGGTAGCTCCCTCCACAGGCAAGTCAACACCCCTGACAGACACGGGCACGTTTCCCCCCCGCCCCTTTTCCCCCATTCCCATCCCCCCTGGGCAGGGCCCCCTTGCCCCCATCATCCTCCTTCTTTCTGTCTGGGAGATCGGTCATTGAGGGTGTCACCATGTTACACCCCGGGGACGCTGGGCAGAGCAGAGATGGGGGTGTCAGTGGGGCCACTGTCCAGGGGTTTGATCTGAGACAATCGCAGAGGTGGCTGGGCTGATCAGCTGGCGGGCGAGGGGGGGGGTGTTTCCGATTTCTCCCAAAGACAGCAGGGTTCTGGCCCTGGGGGCCTAGAAAATGCCCAGAAATTCTGATGCAGGTCGGATGCAGGATTCAGAGGTCGCCGTGCCCGCAGGCTGGGCCCTTCACACGGTCGAGCAATGCAGGGCAGTGGGCGCATCCACCAGTTTGAATGAGGTTTAATCCACCCCTAACCATGTCTCTCTCTCGGTTCTCCGTGCCCAAGGGGAGCACCACACAGTGCTTGGTGCTGAACTCCCATGCCTGTGACAGCCACATCGCCCCTTGTGCAGGGGACGAGACCTATCACATCGATTTCACTGGGGAGATACTGAATGGTAAATGCTGCCAGCTGGCCGCAGTGCGGGAGCTCCCCCGGGAATCTCACGCCTCGGGAACTCCCCAGAGAGCTGGTGAAACCTAGAGTCTGTGCTGGGCCCTTGGGCGGGTGGGGGCGGCCAAGGGGGGTTTTTGGCCAGAGGGAAGGAGAGAGGAACTTGGAAGTTTTCCCTTCCTCGCCAGCTCCCCCGGCTCAGTGATTCTGCCCGGCTCCTGGAGTTATGACAACGTGTCTCTTGCCATGGGAAGGGTTGTTATGTCAGTGATGCCGAGCTGAGAGAGAACCCAGGAGTCCTGGCTCCCAGCCCCCACTGCTCTGACCACTAGACCCCACTCCCTGTATGTTTAAGGTGGAGCGAAGCCATTGCTTAGTGTGGAAGCTCCTGTTCTCAGTGTGTGTCCAGGACTCCCAGCGCTTTGGGGTGTTTATAAAATAACTGAACCGAGCGGTCGGGGCTGCCGGGGATGCTGAGAGCCAGGCGTGTTCCTCGGGGGGCCGCGCGCTGGGGAAGGAGCCACCCCCGGGTGATCAGCTGGGATCCAAACTCCAGCTTCAGTCTCTTGTGGAGCTGCAGAAAGGGGCGCGGGGGAGGCAAGAGGGGACCAGACGCCCGGCCTGCCGTGGCCAGTTACAGCGAGAGCAGGGAGAGCACCGGGCGGGTGGGACCGGGGGGCAGAGGCGGGAACCGCTGGATGGTGGAGACAGAGGTTCTGGGGGCAGAGAAGGAACCAGAGCTGCCCCCGCCTCATAACAACCTGGTTTCCTCCCTCAGGTCCATCTTCTTCGCCATTTCAAGCGAAAGGCTGCGCTACTGCGTCTGCTCAGGACATTAAACCTGGAACCTTCCTGGCGTCAGGACCCTACATATACCTGTGTTCACGGGCAACCGACGCTCCGGCGGAGAAAACACCCACCAGCCCTGCTCCCAGCGGAGCCAGCCTGGCTCTGGGGAAATTCTCCTTTGCCCTCTACCTGCCTGGCCTGACTGGGCTGCTGCTGGTGAAGCTGCTCTCCTGACCCCCTGCCCTGCACTGGCCTCGTGGCACCTGGTGCCTGTGAGGAAAGGCCTGAATTCCCAGCAGCGCCCCCTCCGAGGCCCCCCCGCGCTGCCGGGGCGATGCAGGGGGGCCGCTGCGTAACCAAGAGTCTGCCCAGAATATGGGTGTGCGTCTGTCCTGGTACCTCACGGCTGGCTGGAATCTCTCTGTGCATTAGCAAATTCATTGAATAAATCAGGATCCGAAATAAAAGCCCCCGGTCTGTTGTTAAGTTCGGGTTGCCCGTTGCTGGGCCCATCCGCAGGAGACGGGGGCGCTGTCAGATTAATTTAGCCACATAAGAATTTCCTTGGCTCTGTGTGTTTATGTACACACTGGGCGACCCGCATGATGTTCTGGGACCCTGCGGGGTCTCCACTGCAACGTCCACGCTGCTGGTCACCCAGCGCTGAGATGCAGCTGTCTCTGGGGTGGGGCATGGGGGCTGTTTATACAGGGATCCTTTTCCCAGCGCTGAGATGCAGCCACTTCTAGGCAGCCCCGTCTGCCCTGTAGGCCTGATTTGGCACCCATGCCGACCTGCAGGGCAGACGACCCCACTATTGTGAAATGGGGCTGGAATCGATGCAGAACATTTACTTTGGGGTTTAGCCCCAGGGCAGCTGCACTGGTTGGGGGCTGGGGGAGCAGAGTGCAGAGCGAGCGTCAGCCAGCATTACGATGGGGTGAAGGAGCCGATTATCAGCTGTGGAGCAGCATTACACAGGAGCTCAGGGCAATTGTCATATTTGCAGGAAACATTCCTGGCTTGAGGCCAAAGCCAAGTAAGGAAACTGCCTGGTTCCTGGGAGTCAGAGGATAAAACTTCCACTCTGCCCTTATCTCATTTTATGTGCTGTTGTATTGACATGACCCTTGCTCAGCAACTCTGGGGAAAGTCGATGTGCCCAAGAAATGGAAAGTGAAAAATACAGCTGCCTTCAGAGGCACTAACAACCAGAGCTGGGGAGAAAGATGGGAAACTGGCTTTCAAGGTCATACGTTTTGCTACCACACAGCAGAGAGGGTGACACTGGTGTCAGCGGTGGGATACTGGTGTGAGTGGTAGGCAATCTCTCTCTCTCTCTCTCTCTTCCCCCCACCCAAGGTTTCACACCCTCCCCATCCTTGCAGTAGCTCAGCACCTACCTCAAGAATTTACCAGCCACAACAGCAGCCAGAGACTCCCAAACTCGCTCCAGAACCTGCTCATGAAATCCACCCCTCCTGTGGAGAGGGGCTGGCACCAATTCCACACACTCCCAAGCCTCGAAACAAAACTCTTTGTAGAGGGGTAAATTTCAACCTTGTTGATCGAAATGGGCCCAGCTCCGAGCAAGGAAGGCCGCTTCTGTCAACAACGGAGGCTGTTGCGAACCGGGCCGATGCCATTGTGGGGTGTATTAACAGGCGTGTCGTCGTTGCCCCGCTCCGCTCGGCGCTGCTGGGGCCCGGCTGGAGCCCTGTGCCCGGTTCGGGGCACCGCGCTCTGGGAGAGGTGTGGACAAACTGGAGGGAGCCCAGACAGGCAGCGGTCTAGGAAACCTGCCCCAGGAGGAAAGGCTGAAGGAACTGGCCGTGTTCAGTCAGAGACGGGGGGTAGGAGAGGGGGACGACACCTGACAACAGCCCTCAGAGGTTGTGATACCGCGGCCGGGGAGCGATTGTTCTCCAGGCCCCGGCGGAAGGAGAAGCAGGAGCCGGCTCAGGTGCCGCAGGGAGCTGGAGGTTGGAGGCAGGAAACTCTCGACCTCCCAGGGCAGCTCAGCTCTGGGATCGGCTCCCCGGGGCTGTGGTGGGATCCCGGCACTGGAGGGTTTTAGCACCAGGTTGGACAAACCCCCGTCAGGGCTGGTCTGGGCTCACGTGGCCCTGCCTCAGCGCCGGGGGCTGGACGCGGGGACCTCGCGAGGTCCCTCCAGCCCCACATGTCTCTGATTCTGTGCCCATTTCTTCACCATCCCTCGCCTGGACCCCTGCCCCCCAGCCTGGCCGGCTGGACTGAGACCCAAACCTCCGGCCATCTTGGGGCCAGTCCTGGGTTCTCTCCCTGGCTCTGGGAGGGGAGTGGGGTCTAGTGGGTTAGAGCAGGTGGGGCTGGGAGCCAGGACTCCTGGGTTCTGTCCCCAGCTCTGGGAGGGGAGTGGGGTCTTGTGGGTTAGAGCAGGTGGGGCTGGGAGCCAGGACTCCTGAGTTCTGTCCCCAGCTCTGGGAGGGGAGTGGGGTCTAGTGGGTTAGAGTAGGTGGGGCTGGGAGCCAGGACTCCTGGGTTCTGTCCCCAGCTCTGGGTTCCACTAACTCCAAATTCCCATTACATAGCCATACAGATGAAGGGACCTACGCAGTGCCCAGGCCCACAAATACAGCCCCAGGAGCATCCCGTACCCACGCAGCCCCTGTAGGTGTCCCAGTGAGGGGACTGGTCTCTGCCAGCTGGGAAAGGCCCACAGCTGGGCCAACCACGCTGCGATTCCCACTTCAGGCTGAGGCCAGGCATGGTCCTGCAGCTGGAGCCATGCCCAGCCCACGTGGCAGGGGGCAGCAGGGCCAGATCTGAGCCTGGGTGGGGTCGTGTTTCCCACCCACCCCGAGGGGCACTGCTGGGGAAGCGGAGGAGAAATAAGGCTCTGTCCTAGCTGAACAGGGGTTAACGCAGGGAAATCCCCTGGGCTGGGCTCCATGGGCCGGAGCACCTGAGCGCGGAGATCTCAGCTGGCCCTAGACTCGAGTCAATGGGGCCGGATCCCCGGGGGGTCGATCAGCCGTCGCTCCCTTGGAGCCAGTGAAGGTGACTGGCACCGGCTGAGGCCCTGGCCCCCTGGGCGCTCAGGATACGGGGCAGGAACCCGCGTATACTGGGGCTTTCTTTGCAGAGGCCCCAGGTGCTACCCCTGGGTGGGGACAGGCAGCAGTGCCCTGGCGAAAGGGGGCTGACGACCCACACAGACTATGGGAGGTGCAGTGGGCCCTCCATGAACAGTTGGGCCAGCTGGCGGAGGACCAGCGAGCCCTGGCAAAGCTCCTCCGGAGGGAGTTTCGGAGGAGCCGCCGAGAGGGACGGAAAGCCCAGCCCCAGGACCCGGAGGCCGGGCAGGGACCGGAGGGCGTGTCATGCCTGTACCAGGCGGGGACGTTTAAAAAGAGATTGTCCCTGTTGGGCTGGGGACAGGGCACCTCACCCCGAGCAGGGGCGGGGACAAGTCCCTAAGACAGTCCGCTGGGTGCGGGAACCCAGGCGGTTGTGGGCATGTTGGGCCTGTGGGCAGCGAGGGCACCTCTGGAGGGGTCGCCCAGGCCCAGGGAACATGACCCGGGGCAGCCCAGGGAGGGCGAGGCCAAGAAAGGAGGGGAAAAGGCCCGGGGAGGCGGGGAGCCTGCTGGGGCTGCCAGAAACCGGGCCACGTGAAGAGAGACTGGCCCGCTCCAGGGCAGGGTGGAGGCGGCAGGGATAACGGCTGACCAGCCCCTGGGCCACCCATGGGAGGGGCCCCGGCAGGAGGTTGGGACCCAGACCGTGGCCGAGCCAGGCGCCAGTGAGGAAACCCGGACAGAGTGGGGCCTGCAAGAGGCCGGGACCCAGGTGGCCATGGGACAGGCCACCAAAGGGACCCAGACCCTGAGGGTGGAGGGTCCGGGGGATACGGACCTGCGGGCGCAGCTCCAGGCCGCGGCGTAGGCCCGCCAGAAGGCAGAGGCCCCCAGGTGGGAGGCTTCCAAGAGGAAGCGTCCGGGCCTGGAGGGGCGGCCCTGGAGGGCCAGCTTTGGGGAGCCCAGGCCAAAAGTCCCCCCTGCCCCAGGGTGGGGGTTTTGAGGAGGAGGGTTTTGAGGAGGGTGGGTAGATGGTTGGGGGTTCCCCTGGGAGGGGGAGACCCAGAGTGTGGGGGCACTGCCAGGGGGCAGCACCCCAAGGTAAAGGGGCACCAGGGTCTGGAAGGGATACAGGGGCCAGTGGCAGGCAAGACACTGGCCAGGAGGAGGCGCTAATTCCCAAGACGACCTGCAGGAGGCACTGCATGGGTGAGTCAGGACCTTGCTATGCACACACACACACGCCCTGTGCCAGAAGAGCAAGGAGCCCGCGGGCTAGGGCAATCAGCTGGGATGCGGGAAACCCATATTTAAGTCCCTGTTGTTCCTGATTCAGACAAGGTCTGTGCAGCGCCCAGCGCGACGGGGCCCTGATCTCGGTCAGGGTCTGTGCAGCGCCCAGCGCGACGGGGCCTAATCTCATATTTGGGTCTCCTCCAGCCCAGGTGAAAGCACTTGCCACTGGACTTTTGGCTAGTCTGGAGGGGAGGGGGGTTGTGGGAGGGACTTTCTGTCTAGTGTTAACCAGACTTTCCGTCTTGGCCCTAAGAAATCTTCCAGACAAAAGTTTTGTTGAACCTGAGACAGTTCGGGCAAACATTTTAATTCCAACTGTAATTAGATGTTTGGCTACGTGTGTGTTTTTCCCTGTTTTGCCCCAGCTCTGCGCGGACAGCCAGCACAGCAGACCTCAAGCAAACCGCCCAACGACCACAAGATCCGTTAAGGGACAAAGGCACCCAGCTTGGTTTATTGTTGACAATGTATGGTACTAGTATCCTGCAGACTCTACCGGACCACTAATACAGGTATGTCTGTAACAATGGACCAGCTCAGTGAACAGAGGGACTTTCCGTTCCTCCCTAGGCCAGACAAAGACACTCCCTCTGAGAGACCTCTTTATACCCCAATACAAACAAGTTACGTGCTGCCCCTCTGACATAGTTACTGCTCCCTGACAGGGCTCGTTCTCACTGATCACCTTGTACATGTTGGTTCGATCAAAACCTCTCTGTTACATTCTGTCATCTTGACCTTCTCTTTTAGGAGGGGTCAGTGCATTCCTGTTATCGGTGGGGAATGGTTTTGTACCATCCTTGATATCGGGATATTCTGGTACCATGTGATATCGGGCTGTGTTTGCATGAGCGCTCTGTGCCTAGCGCTTCGTAGTGTTACGAATTACACCTGGGAGGACACGCACACAACTGCTGCGAATTACACCTGGTAGGACACGCACACAAATGCTGCGAATTACACCTGATAGGTCACGCACAGTTCAAATCTAGGCTGAGGCACATAAACAAAGTTCACAACTGCAGAGTTCCTAAAAAACACCAAGTTTATTACGCTCGAGCGTGGTGCCCCCCTGCTAGCCAGGAGGGGACCCTGAATACAGATTATACAAAGGTTATATACCTTTTAGCAAAGCATGTTGCCCTCGTGCATCGGAAACCTTAGCCAATAAACAAACCCTTTTCTTATCTACCACCTATCCCTGCTTGGTGCATTCCTCCTGCTAAACCAGTATGTTAATTACACAGCATGGTCCTAAAGCCATGCATTAGTAACTTTTATTATCAGGAGGGGAGGCCTCACATCAAAGGCCAGGAGATAGGGTGTTTAGGGACTGACAAAAAAACAGATACTGGGAGTCAAGGCAGGCTGGAGACAAGGAGGAGGATTTTCACAGGAATGCAGTATCTAAGGAACACGCCTCCTGGTGCGTGATGTGCTTGCTTTTAGACAATGGTGGGCCCCAAACCAAAATGGAGTCACATGTGCTAACTTTTCCTTAACGGTAGCCATGTGTATTTCTGCACTATCCGCCCCGTGCTTGCCAGATTCTGTGAGCAGGTCCCATCTCTTGCTCACAACTAGTCGTCGTAGTAGTTACGTTGAGACTACTTTAGCTCAGGCCTCATACCAGGCCTCAAAGCCAAGGCCTTAGGTCTCGGGTTCTCTTCCTCCTACACCAACAAACGTGCATTTTCTCCCCGTCAATCAAACAGCATCAAAAAGTTCCCCACCAGCTTGACCGCCGTTGTTTTTCGGGGTTTGTTCGCTGCACTTTGTTCTGCTGAAATTTCACCCTGGTGGTGCAGCGGGGCTGGCTGCTCCGCTCCGCCCCAGAGCTGGCCACCGCTCGGCGGTGCCGCAGAGATAGCATTTGGGTGGCCCCGTGAAGCCCTGTCGTTGTCTCTGTTTGTTGTGGTTCTGTGGTGCATGACACACCAGAGGTGGCTGCCTTATCTCCTGAGCAGTAAAAGGGATTAAGAAATCACAAAGGAACAAACACGAGAGCAGAGACACTTAACTGAGATAAGCTTCTAGGTGCCTTTCCATTGGGCTGGGAGTCCGGACTCCTGGGTCCTATTCCCAGATCTAGGAAAGGAAGGAGGGTCTAGTGGGTTGGGACTGGGAGCCAGGACTCCTGGGTTCTCTCCCTGGCTCTGGGAGGGGAGGAGAGTGCTGTCTAGTGGTTAGAGTTGGGGGACTGGGAGCCAGGACTCCTGGGTTCTCTCCCCAACTCTGGGAGAGGTGTGGGGTCTAATGGCTGGAGCTGGGAGCCAGGACGCCTGGGTTCTCTCCCCAACTCTGGGAGGGGAGTGAGATCTAGTGGGTTAGCGCAGGAGGGGCTGGGAGCCAGGGCTCCTGGGTTCTCTCCCCAACTCTGGGAGAGGAGTGGGGTCTAATGGCTAGAGCTGGGAGCCAGGACGCCTGGGTTCTCTCCCCAACTCTGGGAGGGGAGTGGGGTCTAATGGCTGGAGCTGGGAGCCAGGACGCCTGGGTTCTCTCCCCAGCTCTGTGCAGCACCCTGCTAACATAATAACAGCCCCTGATTCTCACGGCGATCT
The DNA here is from genome assembly GCF_965152235.1 of Eretmochelys imbricata. NCBI lineage: Eukaryota > Metazoa > Chordata > Testudines > Cheloniidae > Eretmochelys > Eretmochelys imbricata. The sequence goes on from NC_135595.1 coordinate 18,713,896, forward strand.
CCCGAATCCTTACTGGTTTTGAAGCGTTTCATTTGTGGTTTGCAGGTCCCGGCCTCAGGAAACCAGCAGTGGGCGGCTCCCGGGCGCTGTGGCGGGGGCGACCAAAAGGGCTGAAAACCGGGAAGGAGCCGCTCCGAATAGCAGCCCCGGGTGACCGAAGGGGAAAAGTCTATTTGTGGCGGCAGCAGCTGTGCAAAGGGAACAGCTGCCGGCAGCTGAGCAGGTGGCAGGGGGAGTCCAGGGCCCAGCAACGTCCAGCCCAGGCGCGGCCCGAAGAACAAAGGGACCGCGGGGATCATCTGCCTGGCCCCCAAGGAGCCCTCGGGAGCCGGCTCCCAGCCACAAACTGCAGTTGCTCCTCCTCAAGGCCCTGGGCTGAGGCCTGGTTTCTGAGCCTCTCGGGCCAGAGGGGCCCATTAGCTCCTCTCCTGGGCCAAGCTCCCCCACCACCGAGCCTGTTAGACCCGAGAATCCCAGGGAGCTGTCCCAGAATGCAATGGGGCAAACAGTGCTGGGGGGTTAGCACCCTGGGAGCCTTCCCAGAATGCAATGGGGCAGATGGGTAGGGGGGTCAGTGGCCCAGGAGCCTTCCCAGAATGCAATGGGGCAGATGGGTAGAGGGGGTCAGTGGCCCAGGAGCCTTCCCAGACTGCAATGGGGGCAGATAGTATTGGGGGGTTTGCATCCCGTGAGCCTTCCCAGAATGCAACGGGGCAGACAGCTAGGGGGTTAGCGCCCCGAGACCCTTCCCAGAAGGAAATAGGGCAGATAATACAGTGGTTAGCACCCCAGAAACCTTCCCAGAATGCAATGGTGCACACAGGGTTGGGGGGATAGCACCTCAGGACTCTTCCCAGAATGCAACGAGGCAGACAGGGTAGGGGGTTAGCGCCCTAAGAGCCTTCCCAGAATGCAGTGGGGCAGAGAGGGTGAGGGGATCGCCCCCAGGGAGGCAACAGATGTGATGGCTGGTTAGAACCTGTGGCTTGTTTCTTTGTGTCTTGTTCCTTCTAACCAGGGAAATTAGCCCCTGGGTGGTGCCCTGTGGTGTCCCTCCCACGCCCGCTCCTTTGCATGCTGCTCCGGATTTGCATTGCCCTTTGCATGAGACGCCCTGGCATCTCGGCAACACCTGGCTCCAGGAGGAGGCCCACAGCTGGGCCCGTTTGCCTCTGTCCTGCCGACCCTGGGTGCGGCAGAGGGGCGGAGGCTCCCCCAGGCCAGGCCCAGGATGCAGAGCGGCTGAACAGATGCATGGGAAGGGTCGTTCAGATACCACGGGGATAGATCAAGAGGGGGCGGATGGGGATAGATAGATAGTCAGTCTTCCAGTGTTGTTTGCAGAGGTATAGCGATGCCGGTCCCAGGATATGAGAGAGGCGAGGAGGAAATAGCTTTTGTGGGAGCAACTTGTGCGGATGGGCAGGACGAGCTTTCAAGCTCACATGGACCCAGGGAAGAGCTCTGTGACGCTCGAGAGCTCGGCCCTTCCACCAGCAGAAGTTGGTCCAGTAAAAGATACCATGGCACGTAGCTTGTCTCTCAGCTGGAGCGTCGGGGGATGGAGGAAGGTTGGATGGATGGGGGTGTCTGGGGATGGATGCAGGGGAGGGTATGGGGAGGGACGGACGGATGGATGGAGTGTTGGGGGATGGATGGATGGATGGATGGATGGATAGAGGGATGGGTGGATGGATGGATGTTACGGAGATGAATGGATAGATAGACACAGACAGATGGGAGGTCTAGGGGGGACAGAAGGACGGATGACTGGCACAGAGCGCAGTCTGGTGTCCCTCCCACGCCCGCTCCTTTGCATGCTGCTCCGGATTTGCATTGCCCTTTGCATGAGACGCCCTGGCATCTCGGCAACACCTGGCTCCAGGAGGAGGCCCACAGCTGGGCCCGTTTGCCTCTGTCCTGCCGACCCTGGGCGGGGCAGAGGGGCGGAGGCTCCCCCAGGCCAGGCCCAGGATGCAGAGCGGCTGAACAGATGCATGGGAAGGGTCGTTCAGATACCACGGGGATAGATCAAGAGGGGGCGGATGGGGATAGATAGATAGTCAGTCTTCCAGTGTTGTTTGCAGAGGTATAGCGATGCCGGTCCCGGGATATGAGAGAGGCGAGGAGGAAATAGCTTTTGTGGGAGCAGCTTGTGCGGATGGGCAGGACGAGCTTTCGAGCTCACATGGACCCATGGAAGAGCTCTGTGACGCTCGAGAGTTCGGCCCTTCCACCAGCAGAAGTTGGTCCAGTAAAAGATACCATGGCACGTAGCTTGTCTCTCAGCTGGAGGCAGGGATGGATGGATGGGGTGTCTGGGGAAGGAGGGAGGCAGGGATGGATGGGTGTGTGTGGGGAGGGATGGATAAATGGATGTTATGGAGATGAATGGATAGATAGACACAGACAGATGGGAGGTCTAGGGGGGACAGATGGATGGATGGGGGCGTCGGGGGATGGAGGAAGGCTGGATGGATGGGGGTGTCTGGGGATGGATGCAGGGGAGGGTATGGGGAGGGACGGACAGATGGATGGGGTGTTGGGGGACGGATGGATGGATAGAGGGATGGGTGGATGGATGGATGTTACGGAGATGAATGGATAGATAGACTCAGACAGATGGGAGGTCTAGGGGGGACAGACGGACGGATGACTGGCACAGAACGCAGGTGGGAAATCATCTCCCAGCCCTTCCCAAGCAGGGGCTGTCATATTTTCCAGCAGCTCTCGGTGGCCGGGCTCTGCCCACAGCACATCGTCTGCCCGTGGCACCGTCGGCTCCGCGGGCGGGTAAATGGCTGCTGGCTCCTGTGTTTCGAGGGGTCCCGCGCACGGGAAGCACGGGCTCCGGCAGCAGGAAGAATGCATCGGGGAGGGAGCTGCCCTCGCTGAAATCCACCGAGGGGCGGGAGCTGCCCTCGCTCCCGGCTTCCCCTGCAGCAAGGGCTGATGGGAACTCCGCTCATGGCAAGGTTGGGCTGTTGGCGTGAGAAGGGGCCTGGGAATCTGGGCTCGGTTGCTCCCACTCCTGCCGTGCCAGGAGGCTGGTGGTGGGATGGGTGGGGGGGAACAGAGAATTTGGTCCTCTCTGAAATGCCCATCACTGTGGCCTCTGGCCGCTCACGCACCATGCAGGAACCCCCTCCCCGACGTGAATTCACCCCTAGAAATCAACGGGAAAGTCTGATTATTCCAAGCAGAGCCGGCAGCAAGCCAAAGGGCAGGGACAGGCCATCGCGGGGCATAACCGGCTGGGCCGCAGTGCCGCCGAAAAGGCTCTAGGGACGATGGCGGCTCCCGAATGGAGCCGGCAGCAGCAGCGTGATGCAGCCGCAAACAAGGCCGTTGTCCTTCCGGGGCGGATTACCCTGAACGTCAGATGTTAGACATGGGAGGGAACTGTCCCACCCGGGGGGCCCCAGCTGGAGTCCTGTGTCCAGCATGTGCCCCGCACTTTGGGAAAGATGTGGGCAAATTGGGAGGAGTCCCAAGAAGAGAAATAAAAGGGATGAAAGGTTTAGAAAACCCAGCCTGTGAGGAAAGGTTAAAAAACCCTGGGTCTGGTTAGTGTGGAGAGAAGACAACTGAGGAGCGACCTGGTAGGTTGTCAGATCTATGCTCGGGGCTGTTAGAACGAGGAGAGGGATCCATTGTTCTCCGTGTCCCCCGAGGGGGAGACAAAAGAATTGTTTCGTTTTCTGCCAGGGAGATTTGGGTTCGATTTTTAGGGATAACTCTCAGGGGAGTTCAGCTCTGGAATCGGCTTCCAGGGGGGGTCCTGGGCTCCCCATCATTGGTGGGTTTGAAGATCAGGTTGGACAAACCCCCGTCAGGGCTGGTCTAGGTTGGCTCGGTCCTGCCTCAGCGCCGGGGGCTGGACGTGATGACCTCTCTGGGTCCCTTCCAGCCCGACAATGCTGCATTGTGTAAGCTAAAAAGCTGGCGCGTCCTGAGCCTCTCATCCTACGGCGGGATTTCCAGCCCTCGTTCATTCTCGTCACTCTTCTTTGACCCTGTTCTGGCCACTCCTTCCTTGTCAGTGCCCATCGTCTGGAATCCACCGGGGGATTTCCATAGGACATTAGATCTACGTCCACTCATCAAAGCCTCCTCACCGGACCACAGCCCGTCACAGCTGGGGGTCTGGCCCCATTGACTCTCTCTGCTCGGTGACAAGCTACATCTCCGAGACCTCCAAGGGTGTCCTCCAGGGAAAACCAAAGGTCCCACGGCTGCGATTGCCAAGACATAGGAATGCAGCACAGATCCCCTGGCCTTGTGGGGCGTCTTTTCTGGGTGTAGGAGGCCCTGGGTCTGGTACTGTGGGTTTAACTTTTACTGTTTAACTTTTATGGCTTCTTGTGTCTAGTTCCTATTGTTTTAAATTCCATAGTTCCAGGGAGGTTCCCGTTCTGCAGAAGGATCAATATTTGTGCAGGTTCCAAATAAGTCCAAAGTCCAAAGGGGGGGGAGAGCACTAGGAGCCAGGACTCCTGGGTTCTATGCCCAGTCCTCAGAAGGGAATGGGGTCTGGTGGTCCAGGGGGGCATGCAGGAAGCCAGGACTCCCAGGTGCTATGTCCAGTTTGGGGAGGGAAGTGGGGTCTAGCGGATACAGCGGAAATGCGGTGCCCGTGGGAGTTGAAGACGGCACCAAACTCTTTCGATCAGCATAAAGAAAAGCACCCTTAGCTAAAAAAGAGGCCCAGCCTGTAGCATATGCGTTCAGCCCCCAAGCCGCCGGGGCTCGAGGAAGGAATCCCTGGTTGAATTTCTCTGCCCTGGGTTACACAGCAGGTCAGACTGGATGGCCAGAGCAGTCCCTTCTGGCCCACGGTTCTTTGAGTCTGATCCTCGATTGCTTTAAGGACAGGCTGGTACATCACTTTTGCCAGATTCAGAGGCCTCGAAGTGGGGGTCCATGTAGCTGGGGTGCAATAACCTCCGTTATATCATCCAACTCTTATGTTGTGTTTTGACTCGGAGCACGTTATACACCCCATATTCCAGATGGGGAGACTGCGGCCCAGAAAGGGGACGTGACCTGCCCGAGCTGGATCCAGCCGGCCTGTGGCCGAGAACCCAGGAGTCCTGCAGCCCACCCGCCCCCACAGGCGACTCTGACCCGGCCTAGAGGACCTGCGGATTCAGGCCTGTAAATCCAGCTCACCTCCCTAGCTTGGGAGAAGCCGTTTCTCTTACACACACACACACACACCCCGGGAAGGTGGCTGAGGACGCTCTCCAGCCACGGCACCATCGTGCCGGGACGTGGTGGTCACCGGGCATCCAAGCCAGGGAGCCGAAGCTCCGCAAGGGGCCCGTGGCAATGCAGGGAGGGGGGAGAAATACAGGTGCCCAGGGAGGAATTGCCGCCTCTCACGCCGATGTGTGAAACATGCCCGGGGACCGGTCCCCAGCCGCTCATGGGTGCCACGATGCCCTCTGGTGACAGGCTGGCGCGCGGGCCTGGACCACGACCCGGAGCGCGGAGAGCGCCCTCTGCTGCGTCTCCGACATCGTGACACCGACTGATTCCATCGGCGTTGCCAACTTTCTACGAGCAGAAAACCGAGCACCCTGGCCCCACCCCTTCTCCGAGGCCCCGCCCCCGCTCACTCCATTCCTCCCTCCCTCCCTTGCTCACGAGCTCATTTTCACGGGGCAGGGGGTGGGGATGCAGGGGGCTGAGGGCTCCAGCTGGGGGTGCAAGCTCTGGGGTGGGGCCGGGGCCGAGGGGTTCTGAGTGTGGGAGGGGGCTCTGGGCTGAGGCAGGGGGGTGGGGTGTGGGGGAGGAGGTACGGGCTCTGGGCTGGGGGTGCAGGTTCCGGGGTGGGGCCAGAAATGAGGTATTCATGGTGTGGGAGGGGGGTCAGGGCTGGGGCAGGGGTTGGGGTGCAGGAGGGAGTGACGGCTCCGACTCGGGGTGTGGGCTCTGGTATGGGGCTGGGGATGAGGGATTTGGGGTGCAGGAACGGTGCTGGAGCCGAGCGGTTCGGAGGGCAGGAGGGGGCCCCACGCTGGGGCAGGGGGTTGGGGTGCAGAAAGGAGTGAAGGCTCTGACTGTTGGTGCGGGCTCTGTATGAGGGATTTGGGGTGCAGGAGGGGGCACCAGGCTGGGGCAAGGGGTTGGGGTGGGGGAGGGGGTTCAGGGTGCAGGCTCCAGGTGGTGCTTACCTCAGGTGACTCCCGGAAGCAGCAACATCTCCTCTGGCTCCTATGCAGAGGCGCGGCCAGGCGGGTCTGCGCGCTGCCCTCGCCTAGAAGTGCTGCCCTGGCAGCTCCCATTGGCAGCGGTTCCCCGCCAATGGAAGCTGCAGAGCTGGCGCTCAGGACAGGGGCAGTGCATGGATCCCCCATGGCCGCCCCTGCACCTAAGGGCCACAGGGACATACCAGCCCGGTCAGCAGCGCTGCCAGGAGCTGCCAGGGTCCCTTTTTGACCGGGTGTTGGCAACCCTAGACCGACTGCTGGCTCGCTCCTTTCCAGAGGGACGCACCCGGGCTTGGGAGAGCTACGCTCCGGGGGGTAACTCAACCGGCCACTGTGTTCATCTCAGCTGATAGCACAGGCCAGAGACCTGCCCCACAGTCATTCCCAGAGCAGATCTTCTAGGCATGGGTGGCGCGTGAACCCTCCCTTCAGGGAGGCCAGCCCTCTGGCCCTGCCCCTTCTGCCCCCCCAACCTGCTAGAGCCCCGAGCTCCACCCCCACCCACTGCAGCCAGAGGAGCCCCAGCCAAACCACCCCGACCCTCCACCCTGGCCACCGGCCGGCCCAAGCCACCAGACAGCCAAGAGCCGAGCTCCAAGTCGCCGGCAGAGCTGAGCGCCCACCACCTTCAGGGGAGAAGGGGAGCATGGGCAGGGCTACAGCATGGGTAAGGGGAGGCTTAGCCTGCCCTGGCCTATGATACCGCCCGCCCGCGCTTCTAGGAAAACATCCAGTCCGGACTGAAATCCAGTCTGCACTGGTCGAGCTGCAGCTCCCAGCCATCGGAAGAGCCCGTTACTAAATCTTTGTTCCCCAGGCAGACACTGACAGACCGGGATCAAGTCGCCCCTTCACCTTCCCTGCGTTGAGCTAAACGGACGGCGCCCCTCAAGTCTCTCACTCACAGGCAGGTTTATTTCTAACCCTTGAGTCATTCTCGTGGCTCTTCTCTAAACCTTCTCCATGTATCACCGTCCCTCTCGGATGGAGCAGGAGACGTCAGGGGAGGCCATTCGCTTTCCACGCGGAACCACTGGATACGGCTACACAGGACCATCCAGCATAGCACAGGTCAGAAAATCCCACCTCATTCTTCCTTCACCAAGCCCAAAACTTCTGGTTGACACTGATCATAGGACGTAGGACTGGACCTCCTGGGTCATTGAGTCGTTATCCCTGCGACTCCAGTTCTGGGCACCGTGCTTTAGGAGAGATGGGGACAAACTGGAGAGACTCCCGAGGAGGGCAAGAGAAATGTTCAAAGGTTTGAGGAAAGGTTAAAACCGGGGCATGGTCAGTCTGGAGAGAAGAAGGCCGAGGGAGGACCTGAGACCAGGCTGCAAATATGTTAAGGGCCAGTATAAAGAGGCAGGGGATCAATTATTCTCCATGTGCACTGAAGGCAGGACAAGAAGCAACAGGTTTAACCCGCAGCCAGGGAGATGGAGGTTGGATGTTGGGAAAATCTCTCTAACTCCCAGGGCAGGGCAGCTCTGGAATCAGCTCCCAAGGGCGGCTGTGGGGTCCCATCGCTGGAGGGTTTGAAGACCACGGTGGACAAACCCCCATCAGGGCTGGTTTAGGTTGACTCGGGCCTGCCTCCGTATCGGGGGCTGGACGCGGGGACCTCTCGAGGTCCCTTCCGGCCCCACGTTTCTGTGGTTTCCATAACCCTATGGAGTCTACCCCAGACAGGAGGTGACTCGATCCATGGAAACGCAGGGCTGGGAGGGACCCTGAGAGCTCCCCGAGCCCAGCCCAGAACGGTGCAGCGTGAGCTGCTGTAACTCCGGTGTCCTTGTTACCCGAGGAGGTTAGAGCTTCAGAGTCGCGTCAATAAACATCTGAGAAAAACAGAGGTTTTATTTAATAAACATCCTTTGCTTTACAAAAGTAAGGGGCTATTTCGTTACCACTGTCCAGTTAATGTAACAAGTGAGAGATCCAGAGGTTACCTGTATCATGGCTCTGAATTTGGGCTCTGACATCTGGATTTGAGGTCGCAATTCAAGCCACACCCTGGATACTGAAAGAGAAGCCTAATTCTCAGCCCAGTGAGAGGGACGCAGCCTTTGCGTATCGTCTCCCTCCAGCGTCTCTCGAGCCAAACCTTGTGGCCAAGATTGGCTCCTCTACGAAACTGGTCCAAAGTCAGAATTTCTGCTCCCTGAGAAATTTGGATATTTTGAAATTTGGTTTTGTTCTGAATCAGGATGAAAACCAGAAATAAATTTGACAATTTCCCCATGAAACTAAATTGTTGGGGGAAACTATTTCGGTCTGGGGCTGATTGGAACATTCCCGTTCAATAACATTTTAAAAACCTGATCAAATGATATCCAATATAATCAATTTGAATACAATAAAATCTGATAAAATCCAATAAAATAAACTCAAAATGTTTCCTTCTGTTTTTGACTTTTACAAAATGTAAACGTTAATATAATAAAATAAAAAATGCAACCAAGTAAAGTCCAATAAAATGTTTCCCTCTGATACTGATTTTTTTTAAATTAAAAAAATCAAAAATATCCAACACAACTGAAATGTTTCCTTCCAATATTGGCTTTTGAAAAGTTAAACAAATCCAATGAAATAAAACCCACTAAAATCAAAATCTTTCCAATGTTGATTTTTTTTAAAATCAGAAACAAACAACAAAAAGGAAAAAAATCCAATATAATAAATCTGATAAAACCAAAACGTTTCCTTCCAATTTTGACCATCTACAAATGGTTAAAAATTGAAAACAACCACCCAGAATGTTGAACCCAGACATCCAAACGCTTGTATCAAAATGGGATTTTTTCCCTGATTTTTTCCCCCAACGAACAATTGTGTCAGGTTCCCACGCACGGTCCCGATTCCGACAAGAGCCCGTTTTCCGACGGAAGGCTGCTCTACTGGGAAAGTCCCGACCAGCTCCGCCCCCACCTCTGCCTCCTGCCATCTCCTACGCCCTGGGCCATGGCTACCCTACGGGGCGTTAGCGCTGTGGCTGGGACGCCGTGGCTATGCCGGCCTAACCCTGCACCGTAGTCACACCCGACAGCAATGGAAGGGGTTGGCCACCGCCACAGGAACACCACCTCTCCAAGTAGCTGTGTCAACGGAAGGTTCCTTCCATCAGCCTAGCGGTGTCTACACCAGGGTTATGTCGGCCTAGCCCCAGCGCTCGGGGAAGCGGGTTCTTCCCGCCCCCCAGCAACCTGGCTACGTTGACCTACATTTCATGCATAGACCGGGCCTTGGTTTGCACAAGCCCACGACGCGGGTGGAAGGAGGCACGGCCCCCACGTCTCCACGGGGAGCAGACGGTGCCCGTCCCGTCAGGGCAGGAGGCCGCCCCCACACCAGCCATCATCCTGCCCCACAGGCCACCCCACCCCCTTACTGGCCACCTCCTCCCACAGTGCTCTGCTGAGGTCCAACCATGGTCGCACGTGCCTCCCAGGCTACCCACAATGCACCTCGCTCTCCAGGGAGCTGTGGGGTCCTGGCGCTATCTGGCCCCACCAGGGGTCCTCCCAGCCCCGGCCCCCCCATGCAGCTGGTGTGGGGATGGGGGGGGGGGGTTATTGCTTTGTTAAGGGAGCCCCAGGGGACCGGGTGAAGGGAGACAAGTGGAAGCTGGGGGGGGGGACTAGCAGCCAGAGGAGGGGGAGAGGGATAGAACTGGGAGAGGGCTGGGGAGGGGGGCAGGGCACAGATGCTGGGGGGGGCACTAAGCCTCCAGCAGCCCCCCTCACCCAGCAGGACCCGTCCCTCAGTCATAGAGGAACCCGGGATCAGGGGGGTCACAAGGCTCCCCCTCCTCCCCTGTCCCGTAGGCGGCCTCCAGCACCCGCTGGGCGTCACCGGCGAAGCCCTCCAGGGCGCTGTGCAGCAGGTAGTAGGCGGCCACAAAGGAGATGCCGCCGGCCACCAGGTTCTCCAGCAGCGGCAGGCGGGCGCGGGCCAGGCGGGCGGCCGCCTGCCCAAAGAGCGCGGCCTGGCTCAGCACGTCCCGCACGGCCGCCGGCGAGAGCTCCCGGCCCAGCGCCGAGCGCACCTGGGCCCGCAGCCGCTGGGGGGAGCCGGCGCCCGCCCGGGCCAGCACCCCCAGGGACTCCTCATCCAGGCCGAAGCTGCGGCGGTAGGAGCCCAGCGTCTCCACCAGCATGGGCACGTTGAGCTGCAGCGGGAGCCCCGGCAGCGCCGAGACCAGGGACGCCAGCAGGGCCTTCTTCCAGACGTGGCGCCGCAGAGCCTCCTTCCGGCGCCCCACGGCCTCGGCCGTCAGGGCCGGCAGGGCCAGGAGCAGCGCGTGGCGCTTATGCCCGGCCAGCTCCTCCGCCAGCGTGGCCTGCAGCCGCGGGAAGTCGAAGCGATGCAGCTGGAAGGCGGAGAGCAGGAAAACCCGCGGGGCGGCCGCACCGTCCTTCTCCAGCTGGCGGGCGCAGTCCGCGCGGATCTCGCCCAGCACCTGGCCCTCCTGGAAGCGGGCCGGCCGGCGCCGGCGGGACGCCCGCAGGTCCTGATCCACCTTGGTGCGCAGGAAGTAGAAGCGCCTGCCCGCGGCGGCCAGGGCCCGGGCCAGCTGGGCGTGGCTCTCTCGGAACCGCTCCGAAGCCACGAGGAGGAAGAAATCGTAGCGCATCAAGCCCACCTGCTCCAGGTACCGCTCGGCCCGGAAGCTGGGGGTGCCGGTGCCGGGGAGGTCCCAGAGCCGGACGCTGGGGAGGCCGGGGTGGGGGTAGGGCGTGGGCTCGGCGGTGGTCTCCACGACGCCGGTGGGGGCAGCATGGGGGTCCGAGTCACTCAGGCCACGGAGGGCATTGACCAAGGTGGATTTGCCGGCGCCGGATTCGCCCGTCACGGCGATGTCCAGGGTGGCCGAGTCCAGCGAATCCAGCAGGGTTTGGACCTGGGTGGAGACCTCCAGAACCAGGCGGGACTGGATCAGGGAGCCCATCTCGGTCAGGTCCTGCTCCCGCAGCTCCAGGCTCTGCATGGCGGAGGAGCTGGCTTGGAAAAGAGGCAGGATTGAGGTTTCTTTGGCCTACAGCCCGGGTTGCCACAAGACCCCACTCCCCTCCCGGAGCCGGGGAGAGAACCCAGGAGTCCGGGCTCCCAGCCCCCCCGCCCTTTGCTCTAACCGCTAAACCCCACTCCCCTCCCCGAGCCGGGGAGAGAACCCAGGAGTCCGGGCTCCCCAGCCCCCCCGCCCTTTGCTCTAACCGCTAAACCCCACTCCCCTCCCAGAGCCGGAGAGAGAACCCAGGAGTCCGGGCTCCCCAGCCACCCCGCCCTTTGCTTTAACCGCTAAACCCCACTCCCCTCCCCGAGCCGGGGAGAGAACCCAGGAGTCCGAGCTCCCCGCTCACAGCATTTCTCCGGAGGCTCCCGGGGCGCTGCCGGGCTGGTTTCGCGGCGGTCCCGGGGGCGGAGGGGGGGAAACGGAAACCGAAAGCACCGGGCCGGCGGCCGGGGGAGGAGCCCGGCGCTGGGCTAAGAGCCGACAGCAGCCAGCCTGGCCCCGCACCAGGGCTCCCCCCCCAGCGCCCCCCACTCCCGCCCCGCGGCCCCCCCCCCAGTTCCCCCGGCGCCCCCCACTCCCGACCCGCAGCCCCCCCCAACCCCCAACGGCGCCCCCCACTCCCGCCCCGCGGCCCCCCTGGGCTACTCTCTCCCAATCCCAGGCCTCCCTGGTTACCATGGTTACCGGGGGGGGCGAGGAGGAGCAGGGGGGCCGGGAGCACGTGACAGACCCAGCAGGGCAGAACGGGAGCGGGGGGGGGCAGCTCCCACCCCATTGGCTGAGCTCTTCCAACGGCGTCCCTGATTGGCTGTGGGGGAGGAGCCCCGAGCCGAGCCCCGTGGTGCAGCTGCACCGGGGGGAGGGGGGCGGCCGGGCTGAGAACCTGGGGGGTCCCTGGCTGGGAGGGGGGGTTGCCTGGGGGGGTCCCTGGCTAGAGGGGGGGTCCCTGGCTGGGGAGGGGGGGTTCCCTGGCTAAAGAGGTCCCTGGCTGGGAAGGGCGGGTTCCCTGGGGGGGTCCCTGTCTAAAGAGTGGGGGTCCCTGGCTGGGGAGGGGGGGTTTCCTGGAGGGGTCCCTGGCTAGAGGGGGGGGTCCCTGGCTGGGGAGGGGGGGTTCCTTGGCTAAAGAGGTCCCTGGCTGGGAAGGGGGGGTTCCCTGGGGGGGTCCCTGTCTAAAGAGTGGGGGTCCCTGGCTGGGGAGGGGGGGTTTCCTGGAGGGGGTCCCTGGCTAGAGGGGGGGGTCCCTGGCTGGGGAGGGGGGGTTTCCTGGCTAGAGGGGGGTCCCTGGCTGGGGAGGGGGGTAGCCGGGGGGATCTCTGGCTGTGGAGGGGGGGGTTCCTGGCTAGAGGGGGGTCCCTGGCTGGGGAGGGGGGGTTCCCTGGCTAAAGAGGTCCCTGGCTGGGAAGGGCGGGTTCCCTGGGGGGGTCCCTGTCTAAAGAGTGGGGGTCCCTGGCTGGGGAGGGGGGGTTTCCTGGAGGGGTCCCTGGCTGGGGAGGGGGGGGTTTCCTGGCTAGAGGGGGTCCCTGGCTGGGGAGGGGGGGTTCCTTGGCTAAAGAGGTCCCTGGCTGGGAAGGGGGGGTTCCCTGGGGGGGTCCCTGTCTAAAGAGTGGGGGTCCCTGGCTGGGGAGGGGGGTTTCCTGGCTAGAGGGGGGTCCCTGGCTGGGGAGGGGGGGTTTCCTGGAGGGGTCCCTGGCTGGGGGGGGGTCCCTGGCTGTGGAGGGGGGGGTTTCCTGGCTAGAGGGGGGTCCCTGGCTGGGGAGGGGGGGTAGCCGGGGGGGTCCCTGGCTGGGAAGGGGGGTTCCCTGGGGGGGTCTCTGTCTAAAGAGTGGGGGTCCCTGGCTGGGGAGGGGGTCCCTGGCTGTGGAGGGGGGGGTTTCCTGGCTAGAGGGGGGTCCCTGGCTGGGGAGGGGGGGTAGCCGGGGGGGTCCCTGGCTGGGAAGGGGGGGTTCCCTGGGGGGGTCCCTGTCTAAAGAGTGGGGGTCCCTGGCTGGGGAGGGGGGGTTTCCTGGAGGGGTCCCTGGCTGGGGGGGGGTCCCTGGCTGTGGAGGGGGGGGTTTCCTTGCTAGAGGGGGGTCCCTGGCTGGGGAGGGGGGGTAGCCGGGGGGGTCCCTGGCTGGGAAGGGGGGGTTCCCTGGGGGGGTCCCTGTCTGGGGAGGGGGGGTTTCCTGGAGGGGTCCCTGGCTAGAGGGGGGGGTCCCTGGCTGGGGAAGGGGGGGTTTCCTGGCTAGAGGGGGGTCCCTGGCTGGGGAGGGGGGTAGCCGGGGGGGTCCCTGGCTGGGGAGGGGGGGTTTCCTGGAGGGGTCCCTGGCTAGAGGGGGGGGGTCCCTGGCTGGGGAAGGGGGGTTTCCTGGCTAGAGGGGGGTCCCTGGCTGGGGAGGGGGGGTAGCCGGGGGGGTCCCTGGCTGGGGAGGGGCTATCATAATGCCCCTGTGGAGCCGGGGAGCTCTAGACCAGCCTGACCTCGATCCCTGGGGAAGCTACTCGCGCAAGTATCGAACATTGAGTCTGCGAGTTCCCGGGGCCGAACCAGCCGGGTTCCTGCCTTGCCAGGGGAGCGGGTCTGCAGGAGGGGGGATGCGGGGGACGTAACAGGCCTGGAGCGCAGCCGGGCTCCCGGCCCCGGCCCTTGTGACTAAGGTTGAGATTTTTTCCCAGGTATTTTCAGTAAAAGTCACGGACGGGTCACGGGCAAGAAACTAAAATTCACGGAAGCCCGTGACTTGACCCCGTTACTAAAAACACCCAGCAGGGGCGGGCGGGGGCCACTAACCGTGGGAGCCTTTCCGGGGCCTTGACAACCGGCCACTGCTCCGGCCGCAGGGGCTGACCACTAGCCACTGCTCCGGTCCTGCGCAACTCCTGGGTGGGGGCTGACGGCCGCTCCAGCCCAGCCGCCGCGCGGGACTGACCCCGAAGAAGTCACGGCCCGTCAGAGACCCGGCCGCTGTGACCTCCGGGACAGGACGGTCTGACGGGTCAGCTGGGGAACTGCGGCCGTGAAGTGGGTACAGAGCTGGTTAAACAACCGCAAAGAAGGCGTAACTGTGCATGGAAGGACGTGGGATCGGAGGGAGGTCCCAAGTGGGGCTGTTCTGGGCCCCGTGGTGTTTAACATCTGCATCAATCCCCGGCGTGCAGGACTAGGGAGGAGGCTGATCAAGTCCGCAGACCACACAAAGCCGGGGGACGGGGTTGGGGGGAGTTGCCAACGCTTTGGAGGGTGGAGCTGAAATCCAGAGGGACCCCGATAGTTTGGAGCACTGGGCTGTAGACGACACAATGAAATTCAACCCAGACTAACGGCAGGCGCTCCGCCGAGGGAAGAAACGCCACGTGCCCCAGCCCAGGCTGGGGGAGAACTGGCCGGGCAGCAGCCCTGCCGAGAAGGAGCTGGGAGTCAGGCGGGTCACAACCTCGACGGGAGCCAGCAATGCGAAGCTGGTGCAAGGAAAAGGAAATGCAATTTTCGGTTGTATTAGCAGAGGCAGAGCAAGCGAGTCCCGGGAGGCGCCAGTCCCGCTCTGCTCGGCCTCCGCTGGAGGACGGCGTCCAGTTTTGGTCACCACGGAGTAGGCCGGATGGAGAGAAACTGGAAGGCCCCAGCGGCGAGCGACAAAGACGGAGCACGAGTCCTAGGAGCAAAGGCTGCAGGAACTGGGCATGGTTTGTTTGGGAAAGAGGAGATTACGGGGGGGGACGTGACCGGGGTCTTCAGATACTGGCAAGGCTGCCGTGAAGAAGATGGAGACAAGTTGTTCTCTCTCGCCCCAGGGGGCAGGCCAAGGGGCAACAGGTTCAAACTGTAGCAGAGCAATTTAGATTAAACCTCAGGACAAACTCCCCAGCTGTGAGGCCCGTCAGCCAATGGACCAGACGCCTCGGGGGGTCCTGGAAGCTCCTTCCCTGCAGGGTTTCGAGAGGAGGCTGGACGGCATCTCTCAGCGGTTCTCAAACTGCAGGTCGGGACCCCACTTTAACGGGGTCGCCGGGACTGGCTTAGACTTGCTGGGGCCCAGGGCCAAAACCCGAGCCTCCCCGCCCAGGATTCAAGCCGAAACCCGAGGACGTCAGCCCCGGGCTGCGGGACTGAGGTTCCCGGCCCCCTGCGTGGGGCTCAGGCTTTGGCTTTGGCTTTGCCTCCCCCGCAAGGCCGTGGGGCTCAGGCAGGCTCAGGCTTCGGCCCCCCCTCCTGGGGTCATGTAGCAATGTTTATTGTCAGAAGGGGGTCGCGGTGCAATGAAGGTTGAGAACCCCTGGTTTAGACCCAACCCATCCTGCTTCTTGACAGGGGCTGGACTAGCTGACCCTCGCGGGCCCTTCCAACCTCCGGGGTCTGTGGCTCTGTGATTCCATGGGGGGGGCGGGGGGGTTCCCGTAGCAGTTGGACGCAGCGTGTCTATCTGAGGGAGAGCCGATGCCAGGACCCCAGAGCTCCCCCCCCCCACCGCCCCGTCCCGCTGGCTTGGGAGTCCACTGAGCACCGGCTGCTGCAGCAGGTCCCTGTCCCCATTGGGGTTCCCAAGACCAGACAGGAGGGTGGGTTAAGGGGGGGTGAGCACATGGTGTGGGGGCTGCACAGGGCAGAGATGGGAGGGGGAAATTGAGCATAAGAAAGTTATTGGGAATTGGGGGGATCCAATCGGGTTTGGGGGGATCTGGGGGTTCTGAAGGGGTAATTGGGGGGATCCGGTCAGGTTTGGGGGATCTGGGGAGCAATTGGGGAGATTGGGTTGGGTTTGGGGGATCTGGGGGTTATTGGGGATTTGGAGGATCTTGGGGGGATCAGGTGGGGTTGGGGGGTCCTGGGTGGGTTATTGGGGGAATCTGGGGCGTTATTGGGGGATTAGGTGGGGCTTGGGAGTCCTGGGTGGGTTATTGGGGATCTGAAGGATTATTGGGGGGATCAGGTGGGGTTTGGGGGATCTGGAGGATTATTGGGGGGATCAGGTGGGGTTTGGGGGATCTGGAGGATTATTGGGGGGATCAGGTGGGGTTTGGGGGTCCTGGGTGGGTTATTGGGGATCTGGGGGATCAGGTGGGGTTTGGGAGTCCTGGGTGGGTTATTGGGGATCTGGGAGATTATTGGGGGGATCAGGTGGGGTTGGGGGATCATTGTGGGATCAGGTAGGTTTGGGGGTCCTGGATGGGTTATTGGGGATCTGGAGGATTATTGGGGGATCAGGTGGGGTTTGGGGGATTATTGGGGGGATCAGGCGGGGTTTGGGAGTCCTGGGTGGGTTATTGGGGATCTGGAGGATTATTGGGGGGATCAGGTGGGTTTTGGGGGATCTGGAGGATTATTGGGGGGATCAGGTGGGGTTTGGGGGTCCTGGGTGGGTTATTGGGGATCTGGGGGATCAGGTGGGGTTTGGGAGTCCTGGGTGGGTTATTGGGGATCTGGGAGATTATTGGGGGATCAGGTGGGGTTGGGGGATCTGGGGGATCATTGTGGGATCAGGTGGGTTTGGGGGTCCTGGATGGGTTATTGGGGATCTGGAGGATTATTGGGGGATCAGGTGGGGTTTGGGGGATTATTGGGGGAATCAGGTGGGGTTTGGGGGATCATTGGGGGGATCAGGTGGGGCTTGGGAGTCCTGGGTGGGTTATTGGGGATCTGGAGGATTATTGGGGGGATCAGGTGGGGTTTGAGGGATCATTGGGGATCAGGTGGGGTTTGGGGGATCTGGGGGGTCAATTGGGGGATCAGGCGGGGTTTGGGGGATCATTGGGGGGATCAGGCGGGGTTTGGGGGATCATTGGGGGGATCAGGCGGGGTTTGGGGGATCATTGGGGGGATCAGGGGGTCAGGCACCGGAGCAGAGATCTCTGCGCCCACCGAGCCCCAGGGCAGCTGCTGCTCTTCATGGGCCATGATCCCGCCAGGAGCTTTGCACCGACAGAGTCGATTCCAGGCCATAAAGGGAACACGGATCCAGGCTGGTAAACAGCGGATTGTGCCAGTTCCCACCCCTCACCCGCCAGCTCCTCCGGTGCCCCTCGCGCCTGACCCGCAGCCCCCTGCCAGCCCAGCCCGGGGCTGAGAGGGCCAGTCTGGCTGAACTCTGCTCTGGTTCTGCAGGTCCCTTAATGGGTTTTCTTGAGATTGGGAAATTCATTTCACTTGTGACCTCTAACAGGCTTTGAACCCAGCACTGCGTGGGGCCTTTCCCCTCTAGAGGGCACCGGCCCCAATCCGGTCACAGAGCGGGGGGCCTGGCCGGCTCAGGGGGGCGGGGAATGGGACAAGGGGCCTTTCCCCTCTAGGGGGCGCTGGCCCCGATCCAGCCACAAAGCAGCAGTCTCCAGGGGGGAGTTCTGGGGAATACACGCGTGAAATGAGCTGGGAAGTTCTCAGCTTGTCCCAAAACCTGCCTCCCAGGGGGGCTCAGAACCTCCTTCCAATTCCCGGCCTCGAGGGGCCCCAGCCCATGTATCCCCATTTGTTTGGGTCCCAGCATTGTCCTCCGGCTGGGACAGCTGGTGCCATGGGCTGGGGGGCAGAGGAGGGGGGTTGGGGGGTTCGGGAGACCAGATAGCGAGAGTGAAAAATTGGGACGGGGGTGGGGGTAATGGAAAATCAGGAATCTGGTTGCCCTATTGGAGGTTTGGGGGGGGGCACACTGGCTGTGGGGGAGGGAGCATTTGGCCGGGGGCCTCTGGGGGGCTGTGAGGGGGCACATGGACCTGGAGGCTGGGAGGGGATTGGCAGGGGAGGGGGAATTTGGCCAGGGGTCGCTGGGGGGAGGTTGGGGTGCTCTGGGGGCCACACTGGCCAGGGAGGGGGCTCCTTTTTCCTGGGGGGGGCACCACCAGCAGTTAACCTGGAGTTATTTCCATGGCAAGGCAAAAGGGGGGGGTCTCCCCCTCCCCCTTTAAGCCACCTGCCCGGTCCCAAAATAACCCCCTGGCCGGGCTACAATTAGACCCTCCCCGCCCGGCAGGGGGCCCCGATGGGGGCGGGACCGGCTAAGCCCAGGACCCTCCCAGATCCCAAAGGGTCCAGCCCGATGCCAATTCCGGCAGCTGCGCTCCCCCATTCGCTCCCCCCGGCCCGGTGACGGAGCGGCCCAGGCCGGCCCCGATTGGCCCAGGCAGGCGGCCAAGTCCAGAAGCTTCTGCAAAGGGGCGGCCGGGTGGGGGGGCCGGACCCGTATATAGCTGGGGGGGGGCGCCGGGCCGGAACGTAGCCACAGCTGGGGCGCAGGGAGCTACCTGGGGCGCACGGAGCCAGCTGAGCAAAGGTAGGGGGGGGATCCCAGCTGCCTGGGGGGGAGATTCCTTGCAGGGGGGGGGGTAATTTAAGCTGCTTGGGGCAGATCATGGGAGCTGGGGCTTGGGGAGAAGGGACGCGCAGCTGAGTGGGGCAGAGGCTGGCAGCTGCGGGGACCGGGGGAGGGGGGGCGTGTAGGTCCTTGGCAGTTCCCAGGAGAAGGGATCCGGACTTGTTCACTTCAGAGATGTTGTTGCCAGTATTTATTCCTGTGCTGGTGTGAGGTTTTCCCTCTGGTTGGGGCCGGGCTGACAAGGGGGGTGCTCGGACTCCTGGGTTCTTACTTTGGGGAGAGAAACTTCTCTCCCCAGCTTTTCAGGGGAATGGAGGCCGGGAGTCAGGACTCCTGGATTCTCTCACGAGCTAGGCTGCTAAGTGGCTGGGGGGGGAAATCCCCTTGTGCCTCAGTTTCCCCGTCCCAGCAGAGCTAATAACTTGCCTTCCCGGGGCCGCCTGAAGGTCTCCCCACCGGGACCCGGGCCATATACGGTACAACAGCGTCACCCCCATAAATAGTCTCTGGCTGGCAGCCCCTGGCACCGCGCCCAGGGCCCCTCTCTGACTGGGGCGGGGTGGCATGGGGTGTTTCCTTCCTCTTAGGGCCAGCCAACCCCCACCAAGCCCCTGGCTCTCCCCTCTCCCTGCCCTCTTGGGACGCGACTAGGACATGCTAGCCTCTGGAATTTGAACCCTTCGGGTGCTGCAGCCTGGGGGGTGCCCTGTACCTAGGGGTAACCCCCATGCACCCCCAAACTTTGCAGCTAAAACAACTTCCCACCCTTGCCGCCAGAGGTCTGGACATCATTTGGGGGCACGGGGAGCTCTGGCGGTGGACTGTCCCCGTCGGCGGGGGTCTCTCGTTTGGAGGGGCAGGGTGGGTATCTCCAGCTGCAGGGGCTCTGTATGGCGGGTCACCCCAACCGTCCTCCAGGGACGCTGCCCCTCATTTGCTAAGACCTCGGCAGCAGGGGCCTAGGGGTTAATTCGCGGAATCCACCCCGCTCGGAAGTTTCAGAGGCTGCAGAACAAGACCCGGGGCGACCCTCCATTGGGGCCCCCGTATCTCCAGAGCCCCGGGTCCAAACCGCTTCAAGCTTTCCCCCTCCAGCCTCCCCCGCTCCCCGAACCGCCCTGCCGATTTTGGACCCAATCGGCCTCTCCCGGGGGGTTTTAGCCGGGACCCGCAGCTGGCCCCCAAAGCCGGCCCGAGTGGCGCAGCAGCGAACCCAGGCTGCGCCGGGCCAGGGGCTGTCAGCGCGGCTGGGCGGGGCCGGGTTTGGGGCACGGCTCCGGGCCCCCGTCACTGCCCCACTGGCGGGGGGCTGGGAACAAGCCGTGCCCGGGCGACGCCCTTCTGGCTGTAACGGTGGATCAGAGCAAAACACAGAGCCACAAACACCCCCCCCCCCCCATTTATCTGCGCGCCAGACATGGACAGCCCCGGCTGTGGGGGGGGGGGGGGTCCAGCTAGCGAGCCTGCCCGCGCCCCCCAGCACTGCGCAACTGGCTGCATTGGAAACACCCCCTTCCCAGAGCCTGCGATAGAACCCAGGAGTCCTGGCTCCCAGCCCGCCCTGCTCTAACCACGTGACCCCACTCCCCTCCCTGAGCTGGGGAGAGAACCCAGGAGGCCTGGCTCCCAGCCCCGCCCCCCAACCACTAGACCCCATTCCCCTCCCTGAGCTGGGGCGCAAATTAGGACTCCATGGGTTGTAGGAGCGGGGGGTGGGTGGGGGCATCTAGTGGCTTAGAGCAGGGGGGGCTGGGTGCCAGGACTCCTGGGTTCTCTCTGTATCTGTTCGGACCCCCGGCTCTGGTGCTGGCTGTGACGCTGGGAGCTGCGTTCTGTGTTGTCCGTTCCTGGCACTCCCCAGAGCCAGCGCCCCACCCCGGCCACAGGCCCCGCCACGGGCGACTAGCGGAGCCTTTCACCACGTCTCTCGGACAAGGGCGCAGCCAGGCGGGGCTCTGCACCGGGGGACCCCAGCTCTTATCGCTCTGACATGGGCACAGGACGTCTGCTAGCCGGGCTGGGGGCGATAAATAACTTGGGTCCTCACTCCAGTGGAGCATGAGCTGTGTGTGGCCCTGAAAACCAACCGGTCTCCTCTAGCACCCTGCCAGGACCTGCATTGGGGCCAGGTGCCCCGCTGGCGTAAAGAAAACCCCGCTGCAGGAGAGCGAAGGGCCACGGACCCCAGCCGGGGTCGGGCTCTGTTCCGAGTGCTGGCCTAGGCCGCGCTTTATAGAATTGTACGCAATTGAGTGATGGGCGAGAGAGGTCAACTGGCTAGAGCCCGGACTCCTGGGTCCCCTCCCCGGCTCTGGGAGGGGAGTGGTGGCTGGTGGTTAGAGCAGGGGTCCCTACTTCACAGGGAGGAGGAATGAGCAGTTTCCCCTCTGGGGTGCCAAAGGGTTAAGCTGGCAGTCTTGGCCAAGCTTGGGGGTGTGGGGGCTTGGGCTGTATCCTAGAACCGGCAGGGTCCCCCAGGGAAACAGGGGTGTCACCCCAGGCCTGAGCTTGAAGGGCCCCCCTTCCTCTTGTGTAAACTCCCTGTCCCCCTGCCAGCTGGCAGCGCTGCCCCATGGATCAGCTGGTGGTGGGGGCCAGGGCCTGCGATTGGATTGGCTGGGCGGCTGGGCGAGCCGCCCCCTTGGGCCAGGGGCCAGCGAGGGCCGTGTTTCTAGAAGGGCCGGTGGGGGCGCAGGGCCAGGGGAGGTTCTGCAGCCCCCAACCGGGGGCTGTTCCAGCAACTTCGCTCGGCTCCCTCCGAAGGAGAGGGACACATGGGGTGACCCCTCCAGGAGGGGACAGGTGGGGACTTGCGTGCACGCACGAGATTAGCCTGTCAATCTAGCGACAGAATTTTGCAGTGTTGGGTCTTTTTTTTATTATTTTGACGGTTAATATCGGTGTTGACAAAAATCTATTTAAATGTTCACCATTGCGGGAAATGGGGGGGGGGGGTCCTTAGGGGACCAGATGTCCCAATATTCGGGCCTTTGTCTAGGACCCTATTGCCTGTCCTGATTTTTCACCCTCGATCTCTGGTCCCCCTGGGTGGGTCAGACGTGAACTATTTAATGACCGCCGCTGAGATCACCCGCCTCCCGTGGGAATCCCTGAAACCTATTTAATGACCGCCGCTGAGATCACCTGCCTCCCGTGGGAATCCCCGTGTCACCGGAGCTGGGATTCCAGGCAGCGGTGCTCTCGCTGGGTCCAGCAGTGAAGGGAACGCGTCCAGCGGGTTTGTGTGCGGGCCGGGGCACCGACCTCGACAGGTTTCAAAATCGCATCCTTCCGAGTCTCTAGAAACCACAGGAGACCCAGGGCCCATCTGGCCCAATATCTCCCTGCCCCGCTCCTCAGATGGGACCCTAGAATTAGATCTCAACAGGGGGATCCTACAGCATTAAGTTCTGTTAACCTTAGTGTACCTATGGGAGGGGAGTGGGGTCTAGTGGTTAGAGCAGGGGGGCTGGGAGCCAGGAGGCCTGCGTCCCATTTGAGCCCCTTCCATCCCCCTTGGCAGCCAGGATGTCGAAGGGCCAAGCTGTCGGCATTGACCTGGGCACCACCTACTCCTGCGTGGGGGTGTTCCAGCATGGCAAAGTGGAGATCATCGCCAACGACCAGGGCAACCGCACCACGCCCAGCTACGTGGCCTTCACGGACACCGAGCGCCTCATTGGGGACGCTGCCAAGAACCAGGTGGCCATGAACCCCACCAATACCGTCTTCGGTGAGTGCTGGGACACGGGGCCTGTCCCCTCTAGGATCCGGCCCCAGGGTGGGGACTGGCTGGCTCGGGGGGGGAGTGGGCACGGGGCCTGTCCCCTCTAGGGGATGCCGGCTCCGATCCGCCCCAGGGCAGGGGGACTGGCTGGCTCGGGTGATGGGGAAGGGGATCTGGAACTTTTCCCCTCTGGGGTGGTTTCCAAGGACAGTTTGATTCCTGTGTGAAACGAGTTGGTGGGTTCTCAGGCAGGACAGGAATCCCTTAGCATCACCACCCCCGCCAAGGGGTTTCTGCAATCTTTAGGGAGGAGCATGGAACCCCTGGGTGGGACCACCAGGGGACCTCAGATCCCAAGGGGGCAGAGGGGTAGCTTGACCCCTGAGGGGGCTGTGGGGGGTCTCTGATCTGGGGAGGGGGGTGTGGAGGCTGGAGCCCCTAGGGATCCCCCATCTTTGTCTGCCACTGACCCCCCACATGTGTCATTCCCCGCCCAGATGCCAAGCGTCTGATTGGCCGGCGCTTCGACGACCCGGTGGTGCAGTCGGACATGAAGCACTGGCCCTTCCAGGTGATCAACGACGGGGGCCGGCCCAAGGTGCAGGTGGAGTACAAGGGTGAGACCAAGACCTTCTACGCCGAGGAGATCTCCTCCATGGTGCTCACCAAGATGAAGGAGATCGCCGAGGCCTACCTGGGCAAGGTGAGGCCTTGGGGGCGGGGCAAAGAAGCCTTGGGGGCGGGGCCAGGTACGTTCTGGGGGCATGGGGCCAGGAGGCCTGGAGGCAGGGCATGCCTGGGTGTGGGGCCAAGAGGGCTGGGGACAGGGCCAGGTAAGTCCTGGGGGCATGGGCCATGCTGGAAGCTGGGGTGGGGAGTGGGGTTGGGTGGGTCGGAAAGGGGGGCTGGGAGCCAGTACTCCTGGGTTCTGTCCCCGGCTCCAGGGGGCATCTCGTGAGTTAGAGCAGCTTCCTTCCCCCTCCTGCAGGGGGCAGCATCCGAAGCACCCAGTGGCCATACGCTGCTAACCGGTTAACTCCATGCCTGGGCTGGGCCCCACGGCCGGGGCTCCGGTGCCCCAGGGGACGCCACCGCCCCGGCCTTTCCCGAGGTGCCGGACACCCCCGCTCACCGAGCCTCTGGCAGGGTTTGAACCTTTGGCACCAGAGCGTCCGTCGTGGGCTGGAGGAGGCTCTCCGGTAGCCGGCAGCAGTAGTAGATCGTTACCCTCTGGGGCAGAAGGGATGCAAAGGGAGCTTCCCCCAGGACCTGTCTCCCCCCCCCCCCACACACACACACACCGTCCTTTTGGCAGCGGGGGCAGCCCCAGCCTCCATTGACCCCCCCCTCCCCCCACAGACGGTCACGAACGCGGTCATCACGGTGCCGGCCTATTTCAACGACTCCCAGCGCCAGGCCACCAAGGACGCCGGCACCATCGCCGGGCTGAACGTGCTGCGCATCATCAATGAGCCCACGGCCGCCGCCATCGCCTACGGGCTGGACAAGAAGGTGAGCAGGGAACAGGGGGCCCTGCCCCAGCCTCTAGGGGGTGCCCATCCGGGACTGGCTGGCCCGGGAGGGAGGGAGGGATGGGTTATGGGGGTTCTGCCCCGGCCTCTAGGGGGCGCCCATCCGGGACTGGCTGGCCCGGGAGGGAGGGAGGGATGGGTTATGGGGGCCCTGACCCGGCCTCTAGGGGGCGCCCATCCGGGACTGGCTGGCCCGGGAGGGAGGGAGGGATGGGATATGGGGGCCCTGACCCGGCCTCTAGGGGGCGCCCATCCAGGACTGGCTGGCCCCGGGGCGGGGGGGAGGGATGGGATATGGGGGTCCTGCCCCGGCCTCTAGGGGGCACCAATCTGGGACTGGCTGTCCCCGTGGTGGGAGGGGCAGGGGGGAAGGGATATGGGCCCTGCCCTGGCCTCCAGGGGGCACCCATCTGGGACTGGCTGGCCCCAGGGGGTGGGAGGGATGGGATATGGGGGTCCTGCCCCGGCCTCTAGGGGGTGCCCATCTGGGACTGGCTGGCCCCATGGTGTGAGTGGGGGGAGGGAGATGGGCCCAGCCCTGGCCTCTCGGGGGCACTGATCTGGGACTGGCTGTCCCCATGGTGTGGGGGGGAGAGGATGGGATGAGGGCCCACCCTCTTTAAGCGTGGGGGGACTGGCTAGCTTGGGGGGACAGGGAGGGGGACTGGGGGGCTGCCCCCTGGGAGTGGTGGGCTGGCTGGCTCAGAAGGGGGTGGGATCCAGGGGGCCGTGTCCCTGTGGGGGGGCTGGCTGGGGAACAGGGTGTGGGGACTGGCTGGCTAGCTCGGGAGGAATGGGATCCGAGTGTTGGGGGGGGGGGGGGAGACACCCGGGGATCCCTGCCCCCCCGAAATGCTCCATCTCCCCCCCCACCCCCCACAGGTGGGCGGGGAGCGCAACGTGCTGATCTTCGACCTGGGCGGGGGCACCTTCGACGTCTCCATCCTGACCATCGAGGACGGGATCTTCGAGGTGAAGTCCACGGCGGGCGACACCCACCTGGGGGGCGAGGACTTCGACAACCGCATGGTCAACCACCTGGTGGCGGAGTTCAAGCGGAAGCACAAGCGGGACGTGACGGGCAGCAAGCGGGCCGTGCGGCGTCTGCGGACGGCCTGCGAGCGGGCCAAGCGCACCCTCAGCTCCTCCACCCAGGCCTCCATCGAGATCGACTCGCTCTACGAGGGGGTGGACTTCTACACGGCCATCACCCGGGCCCGCTTCGAGGAGCTCAACGCCGACCTCTTCCGGGGCACGCTGGAGCCTGTGGAGAAGGCCCTGCGGGACGCCAAGCTGGACAAGGCCCAGGTGCACGACGTGGTGCTGGTGGGGGGCTCCACCCGCATCCCAAGATCCAGAAGCTGCTGCAGGATTTCTTCAACGGGCGCGAGCTCAACAAGAGCATCAACCCCGACGAGGCCGTGGCCTACGGCGCCGGTGAGGGGCGGGGCGGGGGGGGGGCCTGGGAGGGGCTGGATGGGGGCAGGGGCGGAGAGGAGTGGATGGGGGGGGGATTCGGGGCGGTGGGGGAAGGATCAGATGGGGAAGATGGGGGAGGGTCAGACTGGGGGGTAAATGCGGGGGCGTGGGGGAAGGAACAGACGGGGGAGGGTCAGATGGGGGTAAATGGGGGGGCGTGGGGGAAGGATCAGACGGGGGGGCAATGATGAATAGATGGGTTGTGCAGGGGGGCTAGGGAGGGTCAGGTTGAAGGGGGTAGGTGAGATGTGGGGGAGGGGGCTTGGAGGGGCAGTGCTGGGGTAGATGGGGCAGCTGAGGGGAGGGGTACTGGAGGGTAGGTCAGATGGGGGAGATGGGGCAGGCTGGGAGTGGGGGAGGGGTAGATGGGGAGGTGGACAGTGGGGGGCGTAGCGGGGCCATGGGTGGCAAGGGGGGCAGACAGTGGGGGGCTGGAGGTGATGGGGTGATGTTGTCCAGGGCAGGGACATGGCAGGGGGGCTGGCCCCCAGCTCTGGAGGAGGAGTCTTCCCCCCCCCCCCCACCCGACACAGAGGATTGGGGTGACACCCGATTTCGGGCACCCCCTCTCAGCCCCAGGGAGGCGCCAGCGGAGCAGGTGGTTTCAGTGCCAGGGATTTGCCGTGCGAACGGGGGCCCGGGCACTTCTCTGAATGAGCCCCCCCGCCCCCCCCCCCCCCGACATGAATGATACAAACGACCATTTGTGGGGGCATAATTTATGCCCCCTGGCACCCCTCCGGTGGCAGAGCCGATCCTGAGCCCAGGCTGGGGGGACCCCGGTGCCTCGCTGACCCGCCACCCCCCCTCCAGCGGTCCAGGCGGCCATCCTGTCGGGTGACAAGTCGGAGAACGTGCAAGACCTGCTCCTGCTGGACGTGACACCCCTGTCCCTGGGCATCGAGACGGCCGGCGGCGTCATGACGGCCCTGATCAAACGCAACACGACCATCCCCACCAAGCAGACCCAGACCTTCACCACCTACTCCGACAACCAGCCCGGCGTGCTCATCCAGGTCGGGGGGGGGGGAGGCTGTGGGGGGCTAAAGGGGGGGCAGGCTGTTGGGCATGGCGGGAGGGGGATGGAGAGCTCATGGCAGGTACTGCCAAGCTCTGCCTGCAGAGAGCTGGGATATGCAGGCCATAAGGGGGTGCAGATTTCGGGGGTCTCCTTAGGGGGGTGCAGAGAGCAGGGGGGGCTCACCCAGGTGTGTGGGGAGGGGGTTGCAGGGAGTGAGTGACTCACGCAGTTCGGCTGGGGGGCTGACCCAATGAAGGGCTCAGCCTGGTGCGTGGGGAGGGAATAAAGCACATGGGGGTGTAGCAAGACGGCTGTGTGGTTCGGGGGAGCCTAGGAGTCATGGGGAAGGGGGCAGACCGGGGGGGACACAGCTGAGGGGGTGCCTGGCTGCATTCAGAGACCTGGGGGGGTGGGCATGGGGCACCGCAGCTGGGGGGCGGCCTTGCCAAGCTGTGGGGCATCACCAGGAGGGCGGCTGGGGCAGGGGTGCAGAGAGCAGCGGTTGCCTAGAGATAAGCCCCCAAAAATGACAAGGAGAGAAGCCCGGGTGACAGGGTCCTGGCTGAGCATGACCAGGAGAAGGGGAAACCTCGTGCCCAGGGGGGTGTGGGGTCCTGTGCCCGTCCGCAGGCTGGTGCGGCTGGTTCCCTCCTAACCCCCTGCCTGGCGCCCACCACAGGTTTTCGAGGGCGAGCGGGCCATGACCAAAGACAACAACCTGCTGGGCAAGTTTGAGCTGACGGGCATCCCGCCCGCCCCCCGCGGGGTGCCCCAGATCGAGGTGACCTTCGACATCGATGCCAACGGCATCCTCAACGTCTCGGCCGTGGACAAGAGCACGGGCAAGGAGAACAAAATCACCATCACCAACGACAAGGGTGAGAACCCAGGCATCCGGCCCCCAACCCGTCTCTAACCCACAGAACCCCAGAGCCAGGGAGAGAACCCAGGCATCCGGCCCCCAACCCGTCTCTAACCCACTAGACCCCAGAACCAGGGAGAGAACCCAGGCATCCTAGCTCCCAGCCCCCTTGCGTTCACCACTAGACTTCATTCCCCTCCCCGAGCTGGCGGTAGAACCCAGGCGTCTGGGGGGCCCTGTGCTGAGCCGGTCTCCTGCCCCCGCCAGGCCGGCTGAGCAAGGAGGAGATCGAGCGCATGGTGCAGGAGGCGGAGCAGTACAAGGCGGAGGACGAGGTCCAGCGGGAGAAGATCGCGGCCAAGAACTCGCTGGAGTCACTGGCCTTCAACATGAAGAGCACGGCCGAGGACGAGAAGCTGAAGGACAAGCTGGCGCCCGAGGACAAGCAGAAGATCCTGGACAAGTGCAACGAGGTCATCAACTGGCTGGACCGGAACCAGGTGAGGTGGGGAAGGGGGGCCTCTGGGCTGGACCAGAACCAGGGGGCAGGGAGGAGTTGGAGAACCAGGCATGGTTGGAGGTCCATGGTGAGGGAGAGGTGGGGACCAGAGCTTCAGGGAGCCCCTAGCTCCCCTCCCAGAGCTGGGGAGAGAACCCAGGAGTCCTGGCACCCAGCCCCCTTGCTCTAACCACTACACCCCCAGCTCTGGGAGGGGAGCGGGATAGAACCCAGGTCTCCCCCTGCTAGAAAGTCCTAGACCTGGTTCTTCCTCTCCCCACAATCCCAAAGACCAGGTGAAATGACCCTTCTCACCAGCAGCAGTAGGGCAGACCCTACACTGCAGGGGGCGTGTTTCACCCACACACCCCCCACAGCTGGGAAGGCCTCTCCCACCCGGTGGCAGCAGCCACAGAGACCCACAGACAGTGCTGAAACCAGGGGCTGGGGGGGGATATCTAGGCCTGGGGGCAGCTTCCCATGGGACCTCTGCAGGGGCGAACGGGGCTCAGAAGCCCAGAGCTAGGGAAGACCTCAGTGTCTCCCCTGGCTCCTAGCAGCCTCCTCTCTGGGGGAGAGACCATGAGATCAGCCAGGGCCCTGTTGTCTCCCCACCCCACCCGCCGTGGGGGGAGGCTCCCTTGATCTGAGGGGCCTCGGGGAGCAACGGGTAGGGCCAGGTGGACGCGCTGTGCTGTCCTGTACGGGTGGGAACAGCCGCAGAGCCTGCCCCCATGAAGCCTGGGTGGATACCAGCTGGGAGGGTGCATTTGGGCTGGTGTGCAAGGGGTTAACGCTGCCCCCCTGCCTGCCCCCCAACAGATGGCGGAGAAAGAGGAGTACGAGCACCAGCAGAAGGAGCTGCAGAACCTCTGCAACCCCATCATCACCAAGCTGTACCAGGGCGCCAGTGGGGGGATGCCCGGGGGGATGCCCGGGGGCTTCCCTGGGGCCGGCGGGGCTGGGGGGGCCTCCTCCGGCCCCACCATCGAGGAGGTGGATTGAGAGGCCCAGCCCCGGGCCTCGTCCTTCCCCTTCCCCGGCTGAGCCGACACAGACATCACCCATCCCCGGGGAAGGGGGCGGGGCATTGGCTGGCTTACCCCATGGCTTTCCCATGAGCCTCCGCTCTAGCAGGGACCCTGCTCCCCCCAACTATGACTTGCTGTGTTTAGTGGGGGTCAGCCCCCACGCCCTGCTGCCGCGTTGCGAATCCAGCTCTGTCGGCTCAAAATAAATTATTGTGCCCCTGTAACATGCCGGGCCGGTGTCGCCTCATTAGTGGGAGGTTTGGGGGGGTGCTGGGGGCTGAAATCTCGCTCCAGGGTGAGACAGGGACCTGGCTGGACATAGGGGACAGGGCAGAGCTGGGCCTAGAACCCAGGAGTCCTGGGGCCCAATGCCAGCTCTCTGCGAGGCCAGGAGCTCGAGCTCTCCAGCGCAAGCCAAGGACGGCTTGAGGGGGGCACAATCCCCACGTCTCGGTACCGCCGTGGGGGACACGTATCAGATCACGGGCTCTTCGGCCGAGCAGGGGAAAATCTGCCAGGATCCAACAGCTGGAAGGGGAAGCCAGCCCAATTCAGCGTGGAAATAAGGTGTCAATTTGTAGCCATGAGAGTAATTGCCCTGGATTCACCAGCAGTCACGGGCTCACAGATCGTCCCCGCTCTTGGCCCTGTGCGGTCCCTGTGGGGAGCCCCCTTCAGTGTGACAGCCCCTCGGGGGGGGGGCACTCTCTGGCAGGGGTTAGGCCCCTCCACCTCCTGGACCCCCACCTCTCCAAGCCCTAGCATGCCTGTCTCTGCTGTGGGCCCCCTCAGGGAGTCCCCTCACTCTGGACCCCCAGGGCCCTCCACTTCCAGGGAGAATAATGTCGTGTCTTCCCCCCCACTCCCCCATTCTCTAGCCCGGAGCGACTCTCAGCTGGCATAACACAGGAGGGTTTATTGAGCATCTGAACACAGAGCAGGAAACTCTCCGGCCTCAGGCCTGGCCTCGCCCAGCCCAGCCCAGTCTCCCCTGTACCCAGGGGGGCTCTGCCTGTTCCCTCCCTCCAGCCCCAAGCCCCCCTGCTTCCCCACTGGGCATCTGCTATCACCAGCCCCAAGCCCCCCCCTCCATTGTCTCCTCTCCAGGTAAACAGGGTCACCTGGGCCCCCTCTCCCCTCTTCTGTCCTCTGGCCGGACCCGGCTCATTATGTCACCGGGGTCCTCTCCCCACAGCCCGTTGTCCTCGCATGGGCCGGAACCGGCTGCGACTCCCAAGCTGGGTCACCGGGTCCCCAGTCACTGGGCTCTCCATTCTCCAGGCCATTGGCCGGGGTCCCAAGTTCCCTCGCTGGCCTTTTGTCCCCAGAAACTCCCTTTCCCATCCCCTCGTTAAACCAGTAACCCCCAGGGAAACTGAGTCCCACCCCCTCTGCCTGCAACCCCATTGGAAAAACAAGAAAATCCCCCACTTCATCACACCAGCGCTGGTGACTTTTAAACCAGGCGCGGGTGGTTTTCCGAGCCCTCTGCCCTTGTTCCCCCAGGTGTTAAGTCAGGGCCTGGCTCAGATCTGTGTTGTGCAGGGGGCAGCCGAGGTGATTCACGGGGCAGCAGTCCAGCAGTCAGCTCTGCAGCGCGGAGGAGAGAGTGGACGCGGGTGCTGGCAGCAGTAGCAAAGCTGTTACCCGCTGTGGGCCCACAGCTAGGGGCTGATGCAGAGCTCACTTCCCATGAGCTCCTCCCTGGCCCCCAGCTCTAGGCCCAGCGCAGGGGGGCGGGGCCATTCTGCAGGGCTCAAGAAGGGGTTTTTGTTGGCCGGCTGGAGTCAGGGCCTTTTCTTTTTCCTTGCCCTGGGAGCATCCACGCTCAGCCCCCCACAGGAGAGGGGATACGGCCGGCGGGGCTCCTGCCCTGAGCTCCTCCAGGGACATCCTCTTCTGGCGGCCGGCCCGCTTGTGCACTAGATCCAGCCTTGCACCGGTTGTGGGACTGGGAAGGAATTCTCCCGCCAACTCCGACTGATACACCTGACCTCTCCCCCAGTCTAGCCCCTGGACCCCACTCCCCTCCCAGAGCCGGGGAGAGAACCCCGGCGTCCTGGCTCCCAGCCGCTCCCTGCTCTAACCACTAGACCCCACTCCCCTCCCAGAGCCGGGGAGAGAACCCAGGCGTCCGGACTCTCATTTCCACTTGGCCATGCTGCTTTTAGGGGGAGTTCTGCCTGCCCCCCACCCCTGGGGCTTCTAGCTGGCTCTTTCCTGCCCCCCAGAGGAGATGTTAGCATCTGCAGGGCTGAGGGCTGGGAAGGGCCAGCCCACCTTCCTGGCTGCTCACCTGTTCATGGCCAGATGCCCTGACTCAGCCAGTGGCCAGGGATGAGGGCAGCCGCTCGCAGTTCATTTTCTGGCCTGTCTCCCTTTCCCAAACATCTGCCCACGTAGCCATCACAGGGCTTCCTGATCAGGCTCTCGCCCTCTGGCGCGTAGCGGGGAGTTTCTGCAATATTCATGAGGCCCACCTGTGCCTCAGTTTCCCTGTGTACTCTGCGTGGTTATGCAGGGGAGGCAGGAGTGTTATGGCTCCTCTGGGGCACACAGCAAGACTCAGGTGTGGGGGGAGCAGGCTGGCTGGGCTGCCGTGAATGGGGTCCTTAAGGAACCCCCCATCGATGCAGCATCCCAAAGAGATGAGGGAAAAGCCCCCCTGCCCAGACAAAAGGAGGTTCCCCCACCCCTCCCAGCAGGGCGGCTGAGCATCCCCACCCGCTGGAGTGAGATGGGACCAGCAGGGGCTAAAGAGGGGCAGCTGCTCTCCCCCAGCACCGAAGGGGGCCGAGAGCGACAGAACCCACCATGGCTCTGAAAAGCCGGGGGGATCCGACGTCCTCTGGCCGCGCTCCTCCCCAGCCGAGCTGCTCGCACCTCTGGGCTTGCGCTGGGCATCTGTTTGGGGCGCAGGGCAATGGGAGCCGGGGGTGCAGACCCAGCAGGTGGAAAGGGGACCCCCCCCCGTCACAATGCACAGGGACTGAACAGGGTGGGGAGGAAAAGCAGGTACCGGAGCTGGCGCGGGGTGGTGGGTCAAGGGTGTAAATCAGCAGGGCCAGGCCAGAGTCACATCGGTAGGGCCTGGCCCCAGCCAGGCTCCTGCATTCCTGGGGAGGGCTGGGGAAAGTCCTGGCTGGCAGCACGTGGGAGAGACGCAGGCCGGAGCCAGGGGCCCGAGGCGGGAGCCGAGTGTAAACAGCAGGGACGGCGGGGCTGGGTGACGGTACCGGAGGGTGTTTGGATGTGGCAGGAGCCAGGTGCCAGGGGCCAGGGCTGGTAGCCCGGGGGCCTGAGCTCACAGGGGAAGAGCTGGGAGCAGAGACTGGGGCCCGGAGACGGCTGGGGGAAGTCGTGCAGCTCCAGTGCTCTGTTTAGTGCTACTGCAAGGCAGCCAGCTCTGGGGAGGAGCCGTGGAAGGTGGCAAAGGGGAAGATGAACCATGCTCCTCGGGAAGCTGGTAATGGGACGGCAGCGTGTCTCCCCGGAGGCTGAAATCAACCGGGCGATAAATCATAGCAGCGGAGGTGCTGCGGGGAGCCGGGGCCAGAACCCAGAGAGGGAGAAAGAACGACCGCGTGGATTTATTAGGAGCTCCATTTTTCAAGAGTCTGCAGAGAGACCCCCCCTCCCCCACAGTGACCCACTAGGCCCCACTTCCGTCCCAGAGCTGGAGATAGAACCCAGGAGTCCTGGCTCCCAGCCCTCCTGCTCTAACCACTAGCCCCCACTCCCCTCCCAGAGCCTGGTAGAGAACCCGGGCGTCCTGACCCCCAGCCAGAGGGTGGCTGGAACGCCCCCAGGCTCTCCCATGCAGGGGGAGGACTCCAGTGACTCAGGCCTGCTGGTGGAGTCCCATGTCCTGCCCCAGTTTCAGTGACCTGGTGAGGGTGCCCTGGGCAGGGGTGAGGCTGTTATTGTCTGGCTCCGGCTAGGGTGACAGCTCCCACCTGCTCAACGTGGGGCACAGACTCATGCTGGGGATAAAAGGGCCCGCTGCCCTGGGAGGGGCGAGAGAACCCAGGCATCCTGGGGCCCAGCCCCACCCTGTTCTAACCACTAGGCCCCACTCCCCTCCCAGGGCCGGGGAGAGAACCCAGGAGTCCTGAATCTCACCCCCCACCCACTTCTAGCCCACTTCTAGCCGTGGCGTGGTGGGATTACAGAGAGAGCAAGAGAGGGGTCTTTGAGACAGAGGAAACCCTGTGATACCTGCACTGTTCACCAACCTCCTCCTTGAGGCTGGGCACCAGGACTCCTGGGCTCTATCCCCGGCTCTGGGAGGGGAGTGGGGGCTCATGGTTAGAGCAGGGTGGGTTGGGAGCCAGGACTCCTGGGTTCTATTCCCAGGTCTGGGAGAGGAGTGGGGTCTAGTGGTTAGATTGGGCGGGGGACTGGGAGCTCTATCTGCAGCTATGGGAGGGGGAGTGGGGGCTGGCGGTTAGAGCTGGGAGCCAGGACTCCTGGGTTCTCTCCCCAGCTCTGGGAGGGGAGTGGGGGCTGGCGGTTAGAGCAGGGTGGGGCTGGGAGCCAAGACTCCTGGGTTCTCTCCCCAGCTCTGGGAGGGGAGCGGGGGCTGGTGGTGAGATTGGGCAGGGGTGCTGGGAGCCAGGACTCCTGTCTTATGTTCTTCATCTCTTGCCCCATCTTTGTGTCTCTCTTTCTTTCCTTCCCTGCCACTCAGGAGCTCTCTGGGGCCGGTCCCTACCCCTGTGTCACATCGGGAGTTGGGGCGGGGGGGTCACAACTCAGCCCCCTAGGAAGAGCAGGGAGCAACGAATAGCACAGAGAATGTCTCCACCCCTCTTTCCTTCCATCCCTCGCTCACGTTTTCCATCCCAGCTGCCCCCCACCTGCCCCGGCCGGCCTGGCCGGATTCCCCAAGCCTGCGCCACCCGCCCAGCTCCCCTTTTTCCAGTGGGATGCGCCTGGCATCCATCCCATCCCAGCCGTGCACCCCGCCCGCTCCGGGCCCCTCCGCGCTCACACGAGCTAATT
The DNA here is from genome assembly GCF_965152235.1 of Eretmochelys imbricata. Lineage (NCBI taxonomy): Eukaryota > Metazoa > Chordata > Testudines > Cheloniidae > Eretmochelys > Eretmochelys imbricata. Next base: position 18,747,566 of record NC_135595.1, read on the forward strand.
ACCCCCTGGCCATTCGGCGTCGCTGGCAAACAGCTGGCTGGGTGCCCACGGTGGATCTGCCCTGTGGGTGGCACCCGCCGAGGGGCAGGGCCCCAGCGTGGGTATTTAGGGGGCGATTAGAGGCAGCTCTCGGGCTTGGCGGTGAAGGACAGACGGACACAGGACGGGCGACAGGAGCACCCGACATTTCTCACCATGGCCAGGGCTCTGGCATTAATTCTGCTGCAGGGGCTGGTAGCTCCAGGTAAAGGAGCCCCGGGGGCAGGGGCAGAACCGACCAGGAGGGCCAGGCTGGCTGGGGTGGGGGGAAATCAGGACGCCTGGGTTCAGTTCCCAGCTGCTCTCAGAAGAGTGACCGAGCCTTGGAGTCCCCGTCTGTGAAATGGGGCAAAGGATCCTGCCGTTGGTTGCGTTGGAAGATCAACCGGGGAGGGCCTGTCTCTCGTGGTGTGTCCGTGCAGCACCCAGCGTGGTCCCCATCTCTGTCCGGGGTCCGTGCAGCGCCCAGCGTGGTCCCCATCTCTGTCCGGGGTCCGTGCAGCGCCCAGCGTGGTCCTCATCTCTGTCCGGGGTCCGTGCAGCGCCCAGCGTGGTCCCCATCTCTGTCCGGGGTCCGTGCAGCGCCCAGCGTGGTCCCCATCTCTGACCGGGGTCCGTGCAGCGCCCAGCGTGGTCCCCATCTCTGTCCGGGGTCCGTGCAGCGCCCAGCACAATGGGCCCTCATGTCTGTTCAGGGTCCATGCAGCGATGGGGACCCCGGTCTCTGTCCAGCATCCGTACAGCAATCGGGGCCCCGGTCTCTGTGCAGGGTCTGTGCAGCCATGGGGCCCCCGGTCTCTGTCCAGGATCCGTGCAGCCATGGGGGCCCCGATCTCTGTCCAGGGTCCGTGCAGCCGTGGGGGCCCCGGTCTCTGTCCAGGGTCCGCACAGCCATGGGGGCCCCGATCTCTGTCCAGGGTCCGTGCAGCCGTGGGGGCCCCGGTCTCTGTCCAGGGTCCGTGCAGCCGTGGGGGCCCCGGTCTCTGTCCAGGGTCCGTGCAGCCGTGGGGGCCCCGGTCTCTGTCCAGGGTCCGTGCAGCCATGGGGGCCCCGGTCTCTGTCCAGGGTCCGTGCAGCCGTGGGGGCCCCGGTCTCTGTCCAGGGTCCGCACAGCCGTGGGGGCCCCGATCTCTGTCCAGGGTCCGTGCAGCCGTGGGGGGCCCGATCTCTGTCCAGGGTCCGTGCAGCCATGGGGGCCCCGATCTCTGTCCAGGGTCCGTGCAGCCGTGGGGGCCCCGATCTCTGTCCAGGGTCCGTGCAGCCGTGGGGGCCCCGGTCTCTGTCCAGGGTCCGTGCAGCTCCTGACGCGACGAGACCTCAATGGCACTCAGGTGTCCATTCAGCACCCTGGTCACAGGCGGGGTCTGTGCAGCACAGTGGTGGGGGGGGGGTCCCCAAACTTTTGATATGGTTGGGGGAGGTGAGGAGGAGGGACGAGAAATCCTCTCCTAGCATTGACAGGTCCGTGGGCCTATAAGGGACAATCCTGACCGGGGGGGGGGGGCGGGGTTGGGCTGCAGGGGAAGGACCCCAGCCCAAGCTGAGGGCTTGTTAGCCTCCCCCACGCAGCTGTGTGGTTAGCGACTCCCTCACCTCAGCCGGGTTTCCAAGCTCTTGGAGTGGGGGCTTTAGGGGCGTCAACGGGAGCTGAGGTGGGGGTGGGGGGGGGACAAGAAAGCCCAGCTCCAGGTGATCCCAAAACACCTGGGAAACACTCATGGCAAAAATCCTCTCGGAATTGGGGCTGTGCAGATCGGCTCACCCATTATGCAGGTGGGGAAACCGAGGCACGGGGCAGCATCCCTGAAAGGCTAGGGGAGGCACCAACCATGACTGGGAGCCATAGATAGAACCCAGGAGTCCTGGCTTCTGCCCCGCAACCACTAGACCCCACTCCCCTCCCACGCTGGGGATAGAACTTACCCCATACCCCCCCCCCCCCCGCCCTCCCCAGCCAGCCTGCCCCACGCCCTGGGACCGGATCAGGGTCAGCGCCCCCTAGTGGGGAAAGGCCCCGTGCGCCATTCCCTGAGCAGCCCAGCTCGGAGGCTTCGGGGTGGCCCCACCCCAGGAACAGGCTGTCCCGGATCCCAGATAAACACCCCAGCGTCGCCTCTCACCCCCTCCGGGGGGCGAAACTGGTACAATTTTCCCAGAGCGGAGGACAGACCTACCCCATTCCTTGCCCCTGTCCCGGACTCCTGGGTTCTCTCCCCGGCTCTGGGCGGGGAGTGGGGTCTAGTGCTTAGAGACGGGGGGGCTGGGAGCCCGGACTCCTGGGTTCCTGGCTCTGAGGTCCTATCTCCCCCCAGCCGCCTGCCTACAGTGCAAATCCTGCCACGGGGAGTTTGGCTGCTCGGTGGAGACAGAAGTGACGTGCCGCGAGGGGGAATCCAGCTGCCGGACAGCTGTGCGCAGCGCCGCCGTGTGTGAGTCCGGGGGGGCTGGGCGGCCTTCCCCGGGCTGGGGGCGGGGGTAAAGTTAGGGCACTGTATCATAGCCTGTAAAGCCTGAGGGGAGTGGGGGGCACTGGGGCCAGGGAGCATGCACGGTGGGGGGGCACTGGGGGAATACAGGGTGGGGGCAGGGACATGCAAAGGGATGTGGGGGGCATATAGACCCAGCTAAAATCTGGGGGGGGGGCATGGTCTCGAGGAGGGGGGTAACTGCCCCCCTTGCCCTATAGGAACGCTGTCTCCTGGGGGGGGGGAGGTTTCGGGCGCGGGGTGCCCTATTGGGGGGGAGCCAGGCGGGTTTTTGGGGTATCCTGGCGGGGGGGGAGAGGGGCTGCTCTGGAGTGGGGGGTGCTGTGAAGGGGCCCAGGCAGGTTCTCACCCGTGCCCCCCCCCCCCCGCACCCCCCCGCAGCCTTCCTGCGCTTCCAGGCCGTGTCCAAGGGCTGCGCTCGCCGCCCGCGGCCGGACGAGGCGCTGGAGCTGAGCTCGCATCTCCTGGCGCTGGCCTACCGCGCCCGGCACTGCCAGGGGGACCGCTGCAACGCCGCCAGCCTGGGTGAGCCCCCCTTGTGCCCCCCCGGGCCCTGCCCCCCCAGCTCCCTGCCCCGCGGGCCCCCCTGCCCCCTGCCCCCCCCGCGCCCGGCACTGCCAGGGGGACCGCTGCAACGCCGCCAGCCTGGGTGAGCCCCCCTTGTGCCCCCCCGGGCCCTGCCCCCCCAGCTCCCTGCCCCGCGGGCCCCCCTGCCCCCTGCCCCCCCCGCGCCCGGCACTGCCAGGGGGACCGCTGCAACGCCGCCAGCCTGGGTGAGCCCCCCTTGTGCCCCCCCCGGGCCCTGCCCCCCCAGCTCCCTGCCCCGCCGGCCCCCCTGCCCCCCTCCGCGCCCGGCACTGCCAGGGGGACCGCTGCAACGCCGCCAGCCTGGGTGAGCCCCCCTTGTGCCCCCCCGGGCCCTGCCCCCCCAGCTCCCTGCCCCGCGGGCCCCCCTGCCCCCTGCCCCCCCCGCGCCCGGCACTGCCAGGGGGACCGCTGCAACGCCGCCAGCCTGGGTGAGCCCCCCTTGTGCCCCCCCGGGCCCTGCCCCCCCAGCTCCCTGCCCCGCGGGCCCCCCTGCCCCCTGCCCCCCCCGCGCCCGGCACTGCCAGGGGGACCGCTGCAACGCCGCCAGCCTGGGTGAGCCCCCCTTGTGCCCCCCCCGGGCCCTGCCCCCCCAGCTCCCTGCCCCGCCGGCCCCCCCTGCCCCCCTCCGCGCCCGGCACTGCCAGGGGGACCGCTGCAACGCCGCCAGCCTGGGTGAGCCCCCCTTGTGCCCCCCCGGGCCCTGCCCCCCCAGCTCCCTGCCCCGCGGGCCCCCCTGCCCCCTGCCCCCCCCGCGCCCGGCACTGCCAGGGGGACCGCTGCAACGCCGCCAGCCTGGGTGAGCCCCCCTTGTGCCCCCCCGGGCCCTGCCCCCCCAGCTCCCTGCCCCGCCGGCCCCCCTGCCCCCCCCCCCGCGCCCGGCACTGCCAGGGGGACCGCTGCAACGCCGCCAGCCTGGGTGAGCCCCCCTTGTGCCCCCCCGGGCCCTGCCCCCCCAGCTCCCTGCCCCGCGGGCCCCCCCTGCCCCCCCCCCGCGCCCGGCACTGCCAGGGGGACCGCTGCAACGCCGCCAGCCTGGGTGAGCCCCCCTTGTGCCCCCCCGGGCCCTGCCCCCCCAGCTCCCTGCCCCCCCCGCGCCCGGCACTGCCAGGGGGACCGCTGCAACGCCGCCAGCCTGGGTGAGCCCCCCTTGTGCACCCCCCGGGCCCTGCCCCCCCAGCTCCCTGCCCCGCCGGCCCCCCTGCCCCCCTCCGCGCCCGGCACTGCCAGGGGGACCGCTGCAACGCCGCCAGCCTGGGTGAGCCCCCCTTGTGCCCCCCCGGGCCCTGCCCCCCCAGCTCCCTGCCCCGCCGGCCCCCCTGCCCCCTCCCGCGCCCGGCACTGCCAGGGGGACCGCTGCAACGCCGCCAGCCTGGGTGAGCCCCCCTTGTGCCCCCCCGGGCCCTGCCCCCCCAGCTCCCTGCCCCGCGGTCCCCCCTGCTCCCCCCCCCGCGCCCGGCACTGCCAGGGGGACCGCTGCAACGCCGCCAGCCTGAGTGAGCCCCCCTTGTGCCCCCCCGGGCCCTGCACCCACAGTGCCCCCAGCACCCTGACCCGCGGGACCCCCTGCCCCCCCCATGCCTAGTACTGCCAAGGGGGTGGCTACAACGCCCCAAGCCTCGGTGAGCCCCCTTGCACCCCACCCCATGCACCCCCAGTGTCCCACCGGACCCTGCCCCCCAGTGCTCGGCACTGCCTGGGGGACGACTGCAATGCCCCAAGTGTCAGTGAGCGACCCCGTCCCCTTGGGGCCCCCCGCACCTCCCCAGTGCCCTGCCTGCCCCCCCGCGGTTCCACCCCCAAACTCCCCCACCCCCTGCACTCCCAGCCATCCCCCACACCCCTGATCCCCCCACACCACCCGTGCTCCCCTTGCACCCAACCCTTCTCCCCTGTCCCTGTCCCCACCCCTGCAGCCCCACCACCTGCCCCCCAGCACCTGGCTCTGCCAGGGTCGGCTGCAGTGCCCCAAGCTTTGCGGGTGAGTCCCCCAGTGCTCCCACCCTGCCCCCGAAATCTCCCGTGTCCCCCACCCTGCACCCCCCTCACCCTTCCTGCCTGCAGCTCTACCCCCCCAGCACCTGCTACCCTGCACCCCCACCCTGCACCCCCGTGTCCCCCGACCTGCGACCCCACCCTCTGCAGCCCCCGTGCCCGTCCTGCCTGCAGCCCTGCACCCCTCGCCCCCTGATCCCCCAGTGCCCCAGCTGCCCTACTTTCAGTCCACCTGCAGCGTGCCTCCCCAGTGCCCCCCACCATTCCCCCAGTCCCCCGCCCCCACCCCGCCTGCAGCCCTGCCCCCGAGTGCCCCCACCCACGTCCCCAGTGCCCCACCCCACCCTGCCCCCACCCAGTCCTGCTGCCCCTCCGAATCCCCAGTGCCCCTCCCCTCCCACCCTGACCCCATAGGTGAGAGTTGCCCCTGCCCCCACTGACCCCTCCCGTCTCTCCCTGCAGCCCCAGAGCCGGCCACCCCCAACCAACTGAGCTGCCATGCCTGCACCTCCCAGGGCGCCTGGTGCCCCCCCTCCGCCCGCACCCAGCTGGGGTGCACCGGGGCACAGGACCAGTGCCTGGACCTGGACATCACCGGCACCCTGGGTAAGGAGGGCAAAGGGGGGGCGGGACGGCTGGCTGGGGGGATGAGAGATGGGGAATGATGGGGAGGGGAGAACAGGAGGAGGTGGGGGTGTAGCTGGGGGAGGGGAGAACAGAACTGGAGGTGCTGGGGGGGGAAGCAGGGGGGGAGGGGAGAAGCGGAGGCCCTGCATGGGGGGAGGAAGGTAGTGGGGGGAGGGGAAGCTGGGGGAGGGGAGGAAGGTAGTGGGGGGAGGGGGAGCTGGGGGGGAGAAGCTGAGGCCCTAGGGATGAGGGGGAGAAAGGCAGTGGGGGGAGGGGGAGTTGCAGGAGGGGTGAAGCAGAGGCCCTGGGGGTGAGGGGGAGGGAGAGCTGGGGGAGGGGAGAAGCGGAGGCTCTGGCGGGGGCGGGGGAGGAAGGTAGAGGGGGAGGGGAGAACCGGAGTGCTGGGGGTGGGGGTTGAACATCCCTGATGCCGCCCCCCCACCCAGGTGAGTTCACCAACATGAAGCTGAAGGGCTGCGCCAGCCTCCCACGCTGCCAGGACGGGCTGGGCTTCTACGCCGGCACCCGTGCCATCCATGCCCGCTGCTGCGACACGCCCCTCTGCAACCACCTGGACACAGGTACCCGCCCGGGGAGATGGGCCCAGGGGGCTGAGTCTGGGGCGGGGAGGAGGCGGGATACCAGGGTAGATGGGCCCAGGGGGCTGAGCCTGGGGCGGGGTGGAGGCGGGATACCAGGGTGGATGGGCCCAGGGGGCTGAGCCTGGGGCGGGGAGGAGGCGGGATACCAGGGTAGATGGGCCCAGGGGGCTGAGCCCGGGGCGGGGAGGAGGCGGGATACCAGGGTAGATGGGCCCAGGGGGCTGAGCCTGGGGCGGGGTGGAGGCGGGATACCAGGGTAGATGGGCCCAGGGGGCTGAGCCCAGGGCGGGGAGGAGGCGGGATACCAGGGTAGATGGGCCCAGGGGGCTGATCGGGGGGGAGGGGTTGGGGGTTTCAGGCCCAGAAGCTCATGAATTCCCTCCCCCACCGCCCCAGATTTCCTCATAGAGGGCGAGCCGCACAACGGGCTGCAGTGCTTCAGCTGCGTGGACGAGGACGGTGTCGGCTGCACCAGCAACTCAAGCTCCACGGTGCCCTGCATGGGACACCACAACATGTGTCTGGAGGGGATCGGCCGCAGCCGCACCGGTGAGCGGGACATGGGGCCTGTCCCCGCCGGGGGGGCTGGCTCCCATCCAGCCCCAGGGCGGGGACTGGGACACGGGGCCTGACTCCTCCGGGGGGGCTGGCTCCCATCCGGCCCCGGGGCGGGGACTGGCTGGCTCAGGGGGGCCGGGACTGGGACACGGGGCCTGACTCCTGCAGGGGGGGCCGGCTCCCATCCAGCCCCAGGGCGGGGACTGGGACACGGGGCCTGACTCCTCCGGGGGGGCTGGCTCCCATCCGGCCCCGGGGCGGGGACTGGCTGGCTCAGGGGGGCGGGGACTGGGACACGGGGCCTGACTCCTCCAGGGGGTCTGGCTCCCATCCGGCCCCGGGGCGGGGACTGGCTGGCTCAGGGGGGCCGGGACTGGGACACGGGGCCTGACTCCTGCAGGGGGGCTGGTGCCCATCCGGCCCCGGGGCGGGGACTGGGACACGGGGCCTGACTCCTCCCGGGGGGGGCGGCTCCCATCCGGCCCCGGGGCGGGGGGCTGGCTGGCTCTGGGGAATCCTGACCCTTTGCCCTCCTGCCTGCAGGTGGCGCCGACTCAGGCCTGGTGACCTTTAAGGGCTGCGCCACCCCGGCCATGTGCCAGAGCTCGCTGCTGGCCCTGGTGCAGGAGCTGGACGAGGCCGAGGTCTATTGCTGCACCGGGAGCCTCTGCAACACCCGCATCATGGACGGGCGGGTGGCCGAGGGGCGGCCCAGCCACCCCAGCCCCGCCGGCCCCGTGACGCGCCTCCCCCCCGCCCCCACCCCCGAGCCAGACTGCATCCTGGAGGAAGACGAGGAGGAGGAGGACGTGGTCCCCGTTGCTGGGGGCCACCCTCTGTTGGCAGGGAGCCATGGCGACCGGGAGGCGGAGACCACCAAGAGTTCCGAAGGGCGGGGCTTGGAGGAGGGAGGGGTCTTTGCCGCCGGGGACCACGCCGTGGTGCCGACAGGCGGACCGGGTGTCACCCCGTCCCCCGGCCACGTGGCGACAGGCGGCCACGGGACCGCGTCTGCCGAAGACCGGGACAACGCCGGCTCCAGGGACAACGCCTTCAGCGCGGGAGGGGTCTTTTCCGAGAGCAACGCCCCGCGGCCGACGGGCGTCCCCGCTGCCGTCGTCCTGGAGGGGAGCAGCCGCTCGGAGCCCGGTGCCACCGAGACACCGGAGAACGCCCGGGAGATTCCAGCGGGCGCCGGCCTGGCCCACGCAGAGGAGGAGGAAGAGGAGTGCGAGGAAGAAACCAATTACTCTGCCCGGGACCACATTACCGGTGAGGCCTCGGCCTCCGCCAGCAGCACCGAGTCCCCGCGGCTGGACCACGGTGACGGCCCTACCGAGGCATCATCCCTCATCAGAGCCACCACAGGTCTCGGTGCCAGGGTCTTCGTTGCCGAAAGAGATGGCCACAGCTCTGCCGATTCACTGTCCGGTGCTGGCAGCACCACGGTGAGCCCCGGCAACGGGGTCGTTGCCGAAGGAGCTGGCCACGGCACCACCAGTTCACCATCTCTCTTTGCCGCAGGCAGCTCCGGCACCGAAAGTCGCACCGGGTCAGCCAGAGAGAGCTTCGTGGCCGAGGGCAGCACCACCTGGGCCCCTGACAGCTCAGCCATGGCCTCTGGTGAGGCCCGCAGCACCGACGGCCCGACTCCCGGCTCCCCCGGCAACCGGATCGACGCCGTAGCCCACATCCCCTATCTCGCCACCAGGCAGAATGAGAGCGTCTTCTCTGAGGACAAGGAGGGAGGTTCCAGCCAGCCCAGCGCCCCTGCAGCCAGCCCCACCAGCACCGTCCTGGCCCCTGGAGGAGCCAGCGCCGGGTCCCACCGGGGGAAGAACAAGACCCTCTGCACCAAGCGCCCGGGAGTGGCTCTGGTCGACCACGGCCTGTCCTCCCACGACATGCCGGCGCAGGCCGGGCACGCTGCCCCTCCCAGCGCCCCGGCGACGGTCAGCAAGCCGGAGGGCTCGTTGGAGCGCACCGAGGGCGACCGGGACAGGCCAACCATCTCCTTCCCCATCACCGTGGAAACGCCCAACAACTCCCCGCGCGGTCCCCTGGGCAACGCCAGCGCCCCGGGGCTGGACCCGGTGGAGGGGCTTGTGAAGAACAGCAGCGGCTGGCTGTACACCAACACCCCGGGGAAGCCGCGCCCGCCCTACCCCAGCGGAGCCTCTGGCCTCGGCAGCAACCTTGGCCTCGTCAGCCTCACGCTCCTGCTCGCGGTACTGCTGCACTGAGCCCTGCGGGGAACCCAGGAGTCCGGGCTCCCAGCCCCCCTGCTCTAACCCACTAGACCCTGCCACTCCCTGCCCAGAACCAGGGAGGGAACCCTGGCGTCCTGGCGTCAGTTCCACCCATGTGCCAGCATAGCATCCGGAGCCTGCAGCCGAGCGGAAGGAAAGCCCTGGCCCGTACCGGAGCAGGCCGCCTGAGTCCTTTTGCGCTTGCCTGAGGGTGCATCCGTGAAAGTGACACTACTGCCCCCTGCTGGCTGGAATCGAAAGTGCTCCCCCTGTGTGTCATAGACCCCATATTGCTAGTGGCAGAGGGAGATTTCCCTCCTAGAACGGGGGCTGGGAGCGCCGTAATGGCTGCTGCTCCGAGGGGCCCTACCCACTCTATAGGTAGATATGTACAGATTGTCTCCAGCTCTAGACAGCCCTGTGATAGCTCCATTAACACTTGAGATGCTGGAGGGGTTTTTTTTATGCCTGTTAAAGGCCTGGATTGGAAGAGGGGGTGCTACACAACACAACACAGCACTGCCAGACCGCACATCCATAGGGCCACACGGGCAGACAACATACAAACGTACACCCCCCCACACCCATATACACACACACACTGTCCAAACACAACCACAAGTACACACAAGGTAGGCAGCGTGTCCAGACACACACACACACGAGTTTATTTTGCTATCTGTGAAGTCTCCTAGGGCTTAAATATTTATTCAAGAGGAACTTTACCCTATCAGACAACAGCCCCTGGGGATGGAGGGAGGGGGTCTCTCCCGTTTGCCCCCTTCCCGTTAGTGCCCCATGTTGCAGGGGAAAGGGGGTGGCGTGGTCTCACCCCTCAGCTGGTTGGCTGCCGATGGGGCCAGTTACTGCCCTGGGGGGGGGGGTGGATTACCCACCACCCCCTCTCCCCCAGCATCGCCCCAGCCAGTTCAATGATCCCCCCTCCGAGTTGATGCTTAATTTATTGCTGTGTCCTTTGGCAGGGGGACGGGACCGGAGCCCGGCGCGGTCTGGCTCGGCTCCCCTCTGCTTTGCCCCCGCGGCGCCCCCTGCCTGCAGGGCGCCCAATAAAAACCTTTCCTTCCTACGCGTCCACTGCCTTTGACTGACAGAGCCTGGGATGGGGCGAGGGAGGGTCCGTCCCTACCACCCCCCTCCTCGGAGACATTCCCCCCCATCCCCCCTTTCCTCCGTCCTGCGGTCCCCCTTGGGCCCCCCCCCAGCTCCCCTGATGCTAGCGAGGGGTCCCCAGCCCTGGGCCGAGCCCCCTGCGCTTTCGGACTCTGCCCCTAGTAGGGGCCATGGCAGCTCAGCGACTAGATTAGTGGCCCTGGCTGAGTTTCGGGGGTTGGGTGGTTTGGGGGTTCCCATGAGACCCTGGACGGACACACCCACACCCACACCCAGGCTGGCTGGTTGCTTCAGCCCTCTCCTCGCCTCCTTTGGCAAGAGTCGGCCCCCACAAGCGGCCTTGTGGGAGGGATGGCTGAAGGGTTCCTGGAAAGGCAGAAGTGGGGGCTGATGAGCGAACCCAGGAATCCTGGCCCCCAGCCAATCCCCACTTTGACTCACTAGACCCCACTCCCCTCCCAGAGCTGGGGAGAGAACCCAGGAGTCCTGCCCCCCCAGCCCCCACACACCCTCACTGGATCCCTATAGCTGGGCACATGGAGCCGGGATGTGAGTCGTCGGGGCTGGGCCGGGGCCAGGAGGGTTCCTGGGAGAGGCCGGGAGAAACCACCCCCACCCCAGCCTGCCATGGGGCACGGCCATGGCTCGTCACCTGTGCCCCTCCGTGCACCCCACCAGGCGGGGCCTGACCCTGCCGGCTGGCAGGCTGCGGGGCGGGGGGAGCTGGGGGCACGCTATGGGGGGCTGCTCAGGGGATGGGAGAGGGCCATAGCAACTGTCTGAGACTGTGGGGGGCAGCAGGCACAGAGCCTGTGGGGAGAGGGCTCCTGGGGGGCTGGCACTGCTAGGTAGAGACTCAGTGGGGCAGGGATATTAGGGGGCACAGGAGGGAAGATGCTGGGGGACAGTGGAAGGAGCCCCCGTGGAAGCCAAAAAAGGACCCTGACCCTGTCCCTGGGACACCACCTGGATGGGGGGGGCTGGGTTCCCAGGGTGGGGCAGCACGTGTGCAATGCCACAGTGGGGGGTGAGCGGGGGGGGGCAGGTGGCACGTCAGGAATTCCCGGTGACTCAGTCTGACCTGGGTTTCGGGGAGGGGAGGGGCCTCTTGCAGGTGAGACATCAGCCCTGTGGGAGGAGAACCCAAGAGTCCTGACTCCCAGCCCCACCCCCACTCTACCCATTAGACCCCCCCTCCCCTCCCAGAGCTGGGTTAGATCTCAGGAGTCCTGGCTGCCAGGCCCCCTGCTCTAACCACTAGGCCCCACTCCCCTTCCAGGGCCAGAGAGAGAACCCAGGAGTCCTGACTCCTAGCCCCACCCCCACTCTAAAGACCCCCCTCCCCTCCCAGAGCTGGGATTGACCCCAGAAGTCCTGGCTCCCAGCCCCCCTGCTCTAACCACTAGACCCCACTCCACTCCCCTCCCCTCCCCTGGCCAGGGATAGAACCCAGGCATCCTGGTTCCCAGCCCGCCCCTGCTCTAGCCACTAGACTCCACTTCTCTCCCAGAATAGATGCGTTATGAGGTCACTGGCTGACCCATCGCTTACCTCAACCCATCCTGGGCGCTTCCTTCTCCTTTCCTATTAGACCCACGTCACGGTGAGGCACACGGGCCTGGTGCCCTAGGGTGTGGAATGGGGCAGGACAGTTGGGGGCAGTTCTCCCCTCCCCTTTGCTTCCCAAATCTGGTCCTGGCTCCCCGGGGGCCTGTGTGGCAACTGGGGGGCTGATGGGACTCGCTTCTGGGCAGGGCCCCAGACTGGGCTGCAGGACATCTGGATCCTTGTCCCAGCTCTGCCACAAACTCCCCCTGTGACCGGGAGCAAAGGGCAGTATGCCCCTGCCTCAGTTTCTCCAGCTGTACAATGTGGTGTCTGTTTAGGCTGGGAGCTCCTGGGTGTGTGGTCTGCTTTCACCATGTGTCCCGGCAGCACCTGTAAGGATGGGACCCCAATTTCAGTGGGGGGGGTCTGTGCAGCACCTGGAACAATGGGGGGGCCCCCAATCTCTGTCAGGGGTCTGTGCAGCACCCGGCACAACAGGGTCCGATCTCGGGCGGGGATCTGTGCTGGGGTTTATCCATCCCAGCCACATCCCTCCCAGCTTTCTCTGCACCAACCCTCCCACCAACTTGTCTAGCCCGTGGGTGCCACCGAAGCGTTGACCCCCATTGAACTCAAAGGCCCAAGCAACATGGTGGAGAAAAGCCCTCGGGGTTAAAGGTTCGTCAACCCTCAGCTCTGCTGGGCAGGAGGCCGGGGAGCAGCTCCCCCCACATGCTCCCCCGGCCAGAGGACTGGTCCCCAGTGAGCCAGGACCATGGGGCAGGGCAATGGGGCAGCCAGGCCAGAGGCTAAAGTCCCGTCCTTGGCTGGTCATTAAACCCCCAGCCACACTGGGCAAGTGACAAGCAACCAACCACCCCTGGACAGGGTCCCGGTGGGGAGGCGGAGGGGTGGGAAGCAGGGCTGTGTCTGGGGGGCAGGGGGCAAGTGGAATTGGGGTGGGCAGCTGTGGGGGGATGGGAAGGGGTGCTGGGGATTGGGCAGTGGGGCTGGTGGGAGTGGGCAAGGGGCTGTGGGGGAGGGGAAGTGGGGCTGGGGGCTTGGAAGTTGTGGGGGGATGGGAAGGGGTGAAATCGGGGGGCAGGGGGGGCAGGACCGGGGCTAGTTTTGTCCAGCTCAGGAGCGGGAAGTGGTTTGTGGGTTTTTTGTCTAATTCCTGTTCCCGGGTTCTGCTGAACACGAACCGATTTTTTGCTTGATAAAACAAGTTGGTTGGGGGGGGGGCACGGGGGCATTTGTGTGTGCGACAACCAGGATGTGTGTGTGTGTGATCTTGACAAGCTCTCGCTCCACCCCAGCGGGCGGGGGGGCATCTGGGCCCGGCGCTGCATTTCTTCCATCCATGTTCTGCTCAAATCAGCTCCATTTCGCAAGCTAGCCGGGGATTTCTGTAAACGGGGGCATGTGTCACACACACACCACAACCACACGGACACACACTGACACACACATTCCAAGGCCAGAAGGTTTCTTGTGACCTTCCAGCCTGACCTGATACAACAGGCCAGAGAAAGTCTCCACTCTGCTCCCAGAGCTGGGGAGAGAACCCAGGCATCCTGGCTCCCCGGCTCCCCCACCCCCAACCACTAGACCCCACTTCCCTCGCAGAGCTGGGGAGAGAACCCAGGTGTCCTGGCTCCCCGGCTCCCCCACCCCCAACCACTAGACCCCATTTCCCTCACAGAGCTGGGGAGAGAACCCAGGCATCCTGGCTCCCCGGCTCCCCACCCCCCACCCCAACCACTAGACCCCATTTCCCTCACAGAGCTGGGGAGAGAACCCAGGCATCCTGGCTCCCCGGCTCCCCCACCCCCAACCACTAGACCCCATTTCCCTCACAGAGCTGGGGAGAGAACCCAGGCGTCTTGCTCCCCGGCTCCCCCCCCCCCCAACCACTAGACCCCATTTCCCTCACAGAGCTGGGGAGAGAACCCAGGTGTCCTGGCTCCCGGGCTCCCCCACCCCCAACCACTAGACCCCATTTCCCTCACAGAGCTGGGGAGAGAACCCAGGCATCCTGGCTCCCCGGCTCTCCCACCCCCAACCACTAGACCCCATTTCCCTCACAGAGCTGGGGAGAGAACCCAGGCATCCTGGCTCCCCGGCTCCCCCCCCCCCACCCCAACCACTAGACCCCATTTCCCTCACAGAGCTGGGGAGAGAACCCAGGTGTCCTGGCTCCCCGGCTCCCCCCCCCAACCACTAGACCCCACTTCCCTCGCAGAGCTGGGGAGAGAACCCAGGCGTCCTGGCACCCAGTCCCCTCATTCTAACCACTCCTATTCTGGTGCTGTAACAGGGCATCACCCCAGGATTCTGCACCCCATAAAAGTCCGTGGGGCACCCCAGCTGGGCCAGAGCCATGTTCTGGGGGGGGACACACACCCTCCTTCCATGGCGGCCTGGCCCCAGGGGCGGGAGCAGGGCTGGAAAGCCCCGGCCTTCTGGCTCCTCACGGGCCCTCGGAAAGCCCCAGTAGAAGAGCTGTTATCCTCCACTGGCATTGGCCACAAGGGGGCGACATGACGCAGGGTCACCGCCCCACACAGGACCATCCACCCCCTCCCCCAAACCCTGTGGCAGCCCCCACAGGGTAACCCCCAGCTGTCCCTCCCCAGGCAGACCCCCCCAGCTGTTCCCCCCCAACCCATTTCCTGCCGATGCTCTAACCACCCCGCCTCCCTCTGGGAGCCCCCCAAGGGAACAACCCAACCAGACCCCCCGCCCCAGGGGGACCCCCCCAGGACCCCCTGCTGTTTCTCCCCCAGATACCGCCTACCCATCTCCCCTAAGAGCCCCCACGAGGTAACCCCCCAGCCCCTCCCAGTGGGGACCCCCAGCACCCCCGATGTTTATCCCCCAGATTACCCCCCCCGGCTCTACCCCACCTCCCCGAAGAGCCCCCGCCCCACTCCTGAGCTCCCCGGCCCAGCCCCGCAGCCGGGGGGGGGGGGGAAGGGGTGTGTCCCAGGCGCGGACGAGGTGTGGGGGGGAGGTTCTTAAGGCGGCCCCTGCGCGGGACGGCAGCACACATCAGCCAGAGGCAGGACGGGGCGACAGCGTTGGGGTCGCAGGTTCGAGCCCCGAAGCCATGGAGTCTGTGTGGGGCTGCATCCTGCTGGGGGCGCTGCTGAGCCAAGGTACTGGAGCCCGGACGCCTGGGTTCTCTCCCCGGCTCTGGGAGGGCCGTGGGGTCTAGTGGTTAGAGCGTGGGGGGGGGTGCTCGGATGCCTGGGTTCTCTCCCTGGCTCTGGGAGGGCCGTGGGATCTAGTGGTTAGAGCGGGGGGGGGGTGCTCGGATGCCTGGGTTCTCTCCCTGGCTCTGGGAGGGCCGTGGGGTCTAGTGGTTAGAGCGGGGGGGGGGGTGCTCGGATGCCTGGGTTCTCTCCCCGGCTCTGGGAGGGCCGTGGGGTCTAGTGGTTAGAGCGGGGGGGGGTGTTCGGATGCCTGGGTTCTCTCCCCGGCTCTGGGAGGGACGTGGGGTCTAGTGGTTAGATCTGGGGGGCTGGGAGCCAGGACTCCTGGGTTCTCTCCCCGGCTCTGGGAGGGCCGTGGGGTCTAGCGATTAGAGCGGCGGGGTGGGGGGGGGAGGTTGCTCGGACGCCAGGGTTCTCTCCCCAGCTCCGAGGTGCAGCTGTGGCTGCAGGATTTGCCCCCCCCCCCCCGCCCCAGCAGTGGGGCGGCAGGGCAGGATGCGAGCTGGCGGCCAGGTGGGCGCGGACACGGGGAGCCGCTCGGTGGTTTTGTCCCGGCTCTTAGCCCTGAGTCAGATCCTGAAGGGGGAGGGAGAAGAGAACCCAGTGGGGGAGGGGCAGGACACTTCCCTGGCCAGGTGGGGGCTCGGCAGGGGGGCTGAGCCCCGTCTTAGGAGAGGGCTGTGAGCTGGGGGGGTCCCCTCCCCCGAGGAAGGGCCAGGAGTCCCCTGGGGGAGCAGATCCTCACCAGAGTTCAGGGCCCCCTCTCAGGGGGAGGAAGAGGTGAACTCAATCCGCTCATTTCCCCTTAGCTCTGATTCACCATCAGCTGGGGACTGCATGTGGTTAGAGCCGGGGGGGCTGGGGGCCAGGACTCCTGGGTTCTCTCCGTGGCTCTGGGAGGGGAGTGCAGTCTAGTGGTTAGATCTGGGGGGCTGGGAGCCAGGACTCCTGGGTTCTCTCCCTGGCTCTGGGGGGGGAGTGCAGTCTAATGGTTAGATCTGGGGGGCTGGGACTTCTGGGTTCTGTTCCGATTCCTCCACGTCTCTCCGCCCAGCGGCTGCCCTGCGATGTTATTCTTGTGATGGGGACCGGAGCTGCCAGGAGATGGAGGACTGTGGGGAGCAGCAGGGACAGTGTCGCACAACTGCCCTCACCATGATCTCCCGTGAGTGCCCCCCAGTGACCAGCTAACCCCCGGCTAGCCCAGCCCTGGGCTCCCCTGACCCAGCCCTGCTGGTGCCCCTCACTCCCGACCCGCAGCCCCCTCCCAGCCCAGCCCTTGGCTCCCCTGACCCAGCCCTGCTGGTGCCCCTCACTCCCGACCCACAGCCCCCGGCTAGCCCAGCCCCGGGCTCCCCCGAGCCAGCCCTGCCAATGGCTCTGACTCTCTCCTCCACCCCCCAGGCTCCGGGGTCTCCGATCGGATCCAGAAGGGCTGCGACGTGCAGGGGAAACCCAACAACTCCATCTCCTTCGTCTCCCACGGGCAGATTGTGATGCTGGCGGAAGAGCACTGCGCTACCGACCTCTGCAACCAGGGGGTGCCCAAGGGTCAGTCCATGGAGCCGGCGGGTCCTTCCCCTCCAGTCTGTTCACCCTCCCCCGGGGGTCCCGTTGTCCCCTGCTCACCCCGCCTCTCTCCCCCCACAGCCGTGAGCCCCTTCCCCTCCAATGCCAGCCTGGATTGCCTCTCCTGCTCCTCCTCCGACCACTCCTGCTCCAGCCCCTCCTTGATGCGGATCCGGTGCCTGGACCCCCGGGAGCAGTGCGTGGACATCGCAGCCATCTCCATGCCCGATGGTGAGCAGGGACCCGTCCCGAGACCCCCTCCCTGCCCCACATAGGGGGCCCAGGCCCCAGCACCTGATGGGCCTCTGCCTCTTTGCTGGAGACCCCCTGAGCCAGCTAGCCCCCCAGCCTGGGGCCGGATGGGGGCCAGCGCCCCCTAGAGAGGACAGGCCCCACGTCCCATTCCTGGCCCCCCTAAGCCAGCCAGTCCCCAGCCTGGGGGCAGATGGGGGCCAGCGCCCCCTAGAGGGGACAGGCCCCACATCCCATTCTTGGCCCCCCTGAGCCAGCCAGTCCCCAGCCTGGGGCCGGATGGGAGCCAGCGCCCCCTAGAGGGGACAGGCCCCACGTCATCCCTGCTCTCTCTGTCCCCAGAGTTTCCCCAGGACGAGCGGCGCATCAAAGGCTGCGGGCAGATCTCTCGGTGCCAGGAGCCCCTGGGCTTCCACAACCAGGACAGCTTCTACCTGCTGCAATGCTGCAACTCCAGCCTGTGCAATAATGACGCCCACGGTAACCAGGGGGCTGCGGGTCGGGAGTGAGGGGCACCGGCAGAGCTGGGGGAGGGAGCCCAGGGCTGGGCTGCAGGGGGCTGCGGGTCGGGAGTGAGGGGCACCGGCAGAGCTGTGGGAGGAAGCCCAGGGCTGGGCTGCAGGGGGCTGCGGGTCGGGAGTGAGGGGCACCGGCAGAGCTGGGGGAGGGAGCCCAGGGCTGGGCTGCAGGGGGCTGCGGGTCAGGAGTGAGGGGCACCGGCAGAGCTGGGGGGAGCCCAGGGCTGGGCTGGGAGGGGGCTGTGGGTCAAGAGTGAGGGGCACCGGCAGAGCTGGGGGAGGGAGCCCACGGCTGGGCTGGGAGGGGGCTGCGGGTCAGGAGTGAGGGGCACCGGCAGAGCTGGGGGGAGCCCAGGGCTGGGCTGGCAGGGGGCTGCGGGTCAGGAGTGAGGGGCACCGGCAGAGCTGGGGGGAGCCCAGGGCTGGGCTGGCAGGGGGCTGCGGGTCAGGAGTGAGGGGCACCAGCTGGTTTTCGGGCTGCCCAGTGATCCATTCTGACCCGGGTTCAGATTACCAGGAATCCCCCCTGCCCCTGAACGGGGTCACCTGCTTTGCCTGCGAAGGGAACTCCAGCCATGGCTGCACCCCAGAAAACATCACCCGGTTGCAGTGCCAGGGGCCCATGACCCACTGCATGGAGGCTGTGGGGAGCCATGGTGAGTAGCTGCAGAGCCAGCTGGGGGCACCATGCTGCGGGGGGTGGGGCAGGGGCCATGGTTCTGTGGGGGGAGAGGAGTGCAGGGGAGGGGCCACCAGGCTGGGGGGAGGGTGGGGGACTCAGCGGGGGGCAGGGGCTGGGGGCTCGTCGGGGGCACTATGCGGTGGGGGTGCAAGGCTGGGGACAGTGGGCACCAGGCTGGGAGAGGGGCTCAGCCGGGGACGCCAGGCCATGGGAGGGCTGGGGGGCTCAGCAGGGGCACAGGGCAGGGGGCATCTCGCTCCAGGGGGTCTGGGTGGGGGCTTGGGGGCCGGCTCCGGGCTCCGTCTCACTCTCCTGCCCTCCCTCCCCAGCGCTGAGGGGGCCGGGCGCCATGCTGAAGGGCTGCGCCACCCCGGCCTGGTGCGACGCCCCCTACACCTCCATCTACAAGCGCCTGGCCGGGGTGCAGGCCCGCTGCTGCCGGGGCAACTTCTGCAACAGCCGGATCCAGGCGGGCGCCCTCCCCCCGGCCAGGAGGAGCCGGGCCGGCCGCAGGCTCGGGGCCCAGCCAGCCCTGCTCTACGGCGCTGCCCTCCTGGCCCTGCTCGTCCTGCTGCCCCGCAGCTCCTGATGCCCCGCGGGGAGACCGAGAGCGGGGCAGCTGGGAGCCAGGACTCCTGGGTCCTCTCCCCAGCTCGGGGAGGGGAGGGGGGATCTCGTGGTTCGAGCAGGGCGGGCTGGCAGTCCAATGAATCTGTTCTCTCCACACACACGCTGTGTGAGCCACCCCTGTTCCCCTGGGATACCTCCATGGATTTGAAGGTTCATAATTTATTTTCCCATTAGGCTAAGGCCTGTCCGACTCAGTCCGTCCGCTGGGGTCCCTCCCCAGCCCCTCACCCCTCTGCTGGCAGCTGACAGGCTGTGACCCTGTTTTATTATTATGATGATGGTTATTTTATTCTAATTTATGGTGCTTTTGTTATTTCATTAATAAACTTTATTTTATTGTAATTCCTGCCCTGCCCAGCAGGGGGAGCTGCCTGCAGTTCCTGTGTGGGGGCGGGTCTGTGTTGGGGGAGGCGGGTAGGGAAAGGGAGGTTGGCTCCAGGAGCAGAGTGGGGGAGGCCCCATGGGGTGATTTGGGGGGCGCCTGGATTCCCCTGGGCTACAGGGAAGCGAGAACATGGGGGCGTGTGTGTTTGTGTGACACCCCACCACCACCTCACAATCACACCTGCACAGTCGTCCCCCCCCCCACACCCACACACACCCTGGGACCTGTTGTGGCTGCCTTGTTTTGCATGTTTGTGGCACTGGATATTTGAGCGCATTGTGTTGGCAGCTTATGTGATGTTTTTGGTGTGTTTGTGGCTTTGCTGGACTACGTTGCATTGTGTGTGCTCAGGTTCTGTTGGGAGTGTGGCTTTGGGGGGCGGTTAGAAGTGTTTGTTAGAGGTTGTGAGTGTGGATGGATAGTGCCTGGGGCGCTGTGCGTTGGCGATTGTGGCGTGTTTCTCTGTGGGTTTGGGTGTAACTGTGGCGGGGGGGGGGGCATTTACGAGTTGTGTTTGCTTCTCTGGTTGTTTTTGTGGTCTATTTTGCCGGGGCAGGTACGACTGTGAGTGTGATGCTCTTCCCAGGGAATTGGGGTGTGTGGTTTTGTGTGTGGCTGCTGAGGCGTGGGGTGTGTGGTTGTACATTCAGGCATCTGTGTCGTGCTGCAGGTCCGCTGGCCACGCAGGCTGGGAGTGGGGGGAGTTTGGACGGTGTCTGTCCCCCTGCCACCACCCTGCTGGGGGTGAGCCCTGCTCTGTGTCCCAGACCTGCCCCCCAGAGCTGGGGACAGAACCCAGGAGTCCTGGCTCCCGGCCCCCACCTGCTCTAACCACTAGACTCCACTCCCCTCCCAGAGCCAGCCTGGGCCCCATCCCCCTCCTCTGAGTCCCTGTCCCCCGAAACCAACCACTCCCCTGATTTCCCTTCCCTCCCGCCAGCCCTCCTCTAACACCAGGCCCATTTCCTGCTCCCCCCCAAGTCCCTGTGACCCTCACCCCACACTGCCCCCAATCCCCCGACAAGCTCATCCTGCCCCGACCTTCCCCCCGATGCCCCACCCCATCACTGCCTTGCCTTCACTACTTCGTATAAACAGCCCCCGTGGTGCCCCACCCCAGACGTGGCTGCATACGTGGGGTCGATCTCCGGGCTGGATGGTGGCTCTTTGTTTGTGTCAGTGTTTTTGAACCTGACAGTTACACACATGGGGCCGGAAAGCAGCCGTACGGGACCCCGGGGCTTTGCCAAGACCCAGGGGCTGTTGAAACACCCCCAGGGACGGGGTGGTTCCGGCTCCCTGCTTGCATCAGCCCTCTTTGGGAAAGGTGCCGTTAAGCAACCAGCCTCTGTCAGCCCAGCAATAAACAACAACCCAGGGCACTGGGGGGGGCGCGTGGCTTTATATGGACTGGGGGGCGGGGCAGCTCGGACACAGCCACCTCCACCGAAGGCCTTACACTCTACAAGGATCGTTCCGCCCATTTGACAGATGGCAAAACTGAGCCCTGCAGCAGGGCCGTGACGGGCTCCGAGGCCTGCGGGCAGCCCGCAGCGGAGCTGGGGTGAGCACCCGGGTGTCCTGCGGCCCAGCTTGCCTCGCGAAAACCACCTCCTGTCACAAGCTTTCAGTCTGCCTGCCTCGCGAAACCCACATCCTGTTACATGGCGTCTGATCTCCTCTGACCTGCTGTGACGAAGTGGGACTGTTCTTAATGTTTCCTCTGAATAGTGTGGGGGGGCCTCAGTTTCCCCTAGGCAGTTCTCAAGTATCTAGGGGGTGGGGTAAGGGTGTATGGTCATTGCAGAGCCCTAGAGGGCAGGTGTGTGCAGGGGTCTGGACACAGACAATGGCCGACAGCCTGTTTCCTGGCCACTGATGGCCTGGGCCCTTCCCCCCGCAAGGTGAGAGCTAAAGGGTTGGAGAACAAAGGAATCAGGTGATCTCCTGGCCCGGGAAAGGGGAAAGCCCAGAGGAGGAGGGGCTGGAGGGAGTTTCAGTTTGAGGCTGGCTGGGACATGGAGTGAAGGGCAGATGGGGTTGTCTGGCTCACTGCCCCCCAAAATGGACCCAGCTGAGGGGTCCTGTTCTCTGCACCTACAAGCTCTGTGTTAGACCATGTCCCTGTCGTCTAATAAACCTTCTGTTTTACTGGCTGGCTGAGAGTCACGTCTGACTGTGGAGTTGGGGTTTAGGACCCTCTGGCTTCTCCAGGACCCCGCCTGGGCGGACTCGCTGTGGGAAGCGCATGGAATGGCAGAGGAGGCTGAATGCTCCGAGGTCAGACCCAGGAAGGGGGAAGCCGGGTGAGCTGTGTGTCCTGCAGACAGGCTGCTCCCAGAGAGGAGACTGACCCAGAGTCCTGCCTGGCTTCATGGGGAGCAGTTCCAGAGCATCGCCCGGGGACTCCGTGACACCTGCCCCAACCTGGTCCCTGCAGGAGCCAGAGCAGGGCTGTGAGACGCAGCCCTGCGGGAGTTAAAACTGCCCAGATGGAGAATCTCATCCCCACGATTCATTCCCTGCCCTGGTTAACACCGACGCTTATTCCCAGGGTGAATTTATCCAGCTTCAGCCCCCAGCTGCTGGCTCACGTCCCCGCTTCCTCTGCTCAACTGGCCGGCCCTGAGCCAATCTGCTCCCTGCATCGGGACGGAGAGACGGGGAGCCCGGAGTCTGCTCTGGGCTCAGCACAATAGCTAGAGCTCCTGGGGTCGCTCGCTCTGCGGCTTCGAACCCGCAAATCGTCCTCAGGGGCTCTGCTCTGACCAGTGTTTTCCCTGGGAATTGAAATGGGGGGGGGCCGCCGAAGGCTGAGACCGTGAGGACGAAGGGGGGCTGTATGGCACCATCATAAAAACTGAAAAATGTTTCACGACAATTTTATTAAATACAACTCAGGTTTTAAAATCATCACAAAAATAAACGTGCTCATCTCTAAGGGGTCGCAAGGACTCCTCGTTATTCTCACAAAAATTAAAGTTGGCTAAATTAAATGTGGTGCCCAGAACTGGACACAACCCTCCAGTTGAGGCTTAATCAGGGTGGAGCAGCGCGGAAGAATGACTGCTCGTGTCTTGCTTTCAACGCACCTGCGAATCCAGCCCAGAAGGACGTTCGCTTTTTTTTGCAACAGTGTTACCCTGTTGACTCGTATTTAGCTTGTGGTCCACTCTGACCCCCGGATCCCTTTCCGCAGGACTCCTTCCTGAGCCGCCATTTCCCATTCTGTGCGTGTGCAGCTGATTGTTCCTTCCTCAGTGGCGGACTTTGCATTTGTCCTCATTGAATTTCATCCTATTTACATCAGACCAAGTCTCCGGTTTGTCCAGCTCATTTTGGATTTTCATCCTCTCCTCCAAAGCACTTGCAACCTCCCAGCTGGGTATCGTCCGCAGACTCTATAAGCGTGCTCTCGCTGCCATGGTCGAAACCACTGATGAAGATATTGACAGAACCAGACCCAGAACTGATCCCTGCGGGACCCCACTCGGCACGCCCTTCCCGCATGACGGAGACTTGCTGCACTCGGGGGGGGGGGGGGGTTTCACACCCCTCAGCGAGGAAGTTGCAGGGCTGAAAAGTGCTGGTGTAGACAAGCCCTCTATTTGCCCGGTTCCTGTCTCTGGAATGTCTCCCGTCTTCCACGACTGTCCCAAGATCATCACGCCCGGCTCAGCTGTCTCCTCAGTCAGCTCCCTGAGCGTTTTCGGACGTGTTTCATCAGGCCCTGGGGATTTGAGGACATCGAACTCGTCTAAGTCCTTTTTAACTTGTTCTTTCCCTATTTTAGCCTCTGATCCTACCTCATTCTCACTGGCAGTCGCTATGTGAGACGTCCACTCGCCACCAACCTTCTGGGTGAAAATCGAAACAAAGACGTCATGAAGCAGCTCTGCCATTTTCTGTTTTTGTCTTTCCCCCCTCGTTGAGTAACGGCCCTGCACTGTCATTGGTCTTCCTCTTGCTTTGAATGTATTTGCAGAATGTTTTCTTGTTTCCTTTTATGTCCCTAGCAAGTTTGATCTCGTTTGGGGCCTTGGCCTTTCTAATTTTGTCCCTACAGACTTGTGTTATTTGTTCATATTCATCCTTTGTCATTGGACGGAGTTTCCACTTTTTGTAGGACTCTTTATTGAGTTTCAGACCATTGAAGGTCTCCTGGTTACGCCAGGGTGGTCTCTGGCCAGGTTTCCAATCTTTCCTCCACAGTGGGATAGTTTGATCTTGTGATAATGTCTCTGAAAAACTGCCAACTGTCTTCAATGGTTTTTTCCCCTTAGACTTGCTTCCCATGGGATCGGACCTACCAGCTCCCCGAGTTTGCTAACGTCCAGGGGTGAAAGTACGTCTTGGGGCTTACCGGTACGGGGCTGGGCTGGGGCCGGCTCTGGCCTGCAGAAGGGGTGGGGCCTCGGGTGGAAGGGGCGGGGCTGGGGGAGGTCAGAGCCAGCCCCGGCCCACCCTGTATCGGCAAGTGCCTCCTTCCCTCTCCCCGGGGTAACAGCGGCAGCCGGGGCCTCTGGCATCAATTTAAAGGGCCGGGGGCTCCAGCCGCTGCTGGGAGCCGCAGCCCCTTTAAATTGCTCCGGGGGAAGCCGATCCACCCTGGTACGGTGCACCGGCTTTTGCTGGTATGCCGTACCGGGGCGTACCAGCTTACTTTCACCTCTGCTAACATCTGCCTTCTTGAATCGCCCTTTGACTGCATCACCATATTGTGCACGACTCCCGCGGGTGCTGCTGATATGGGCAACCCACTCCAGCCCCTGCCCGGGGCCTGACGGACCCGCTCCATCCAGGAGGTGGTGACCGCGAACCCGGAGGCAGCCTGGGCAGAGAGAGGGACAGATTTAAACAGGACACTCGGACCACCACTTGCAAATCCCCCTCTTTAGAAGAGACACACCTGGCACGAACCCAGGCTCTTTGTGTAAGGCTGGGAGAGAAGCACAGGGATCACCCTTCTCACGGCAGGGCTCCTCGCAGGATCGCATTTGAGAGTCCTCTCTGAATTTATGCAGGTCAAAATCTCGTCTTCTGTATCCCCTTCCCTAACTCCCAAACCCAGCCCTAACCCTAAGGAGAAACTCTAACCCGAACCTGAGCACTTCTCTTAACCTTAACATTTAACGTGTACCTTAAACCTATCATCTTAACTCTACCCCTCAAGTGAACTGTAACCCTAAATGTAAATTCGAACCCTGACCTCAAATATTAGCCCTAACCCTACATTTTATCCTGACTGACCCCTCCCTGACTGACTGTGTGCCCCAGAACCGGACCCAGGGCCCGGCAGCGTCACCCCCAGGTCAGCTCCAGAGGGAGAATCCCCTCCCTGCTCCACCTGGAGACCCTCATTTAGCCAGCCCAGGACGGCGTTAGCCCGTCTGGCCGTAGCGTCACACAGGGGGGCCCGGTTTGGATGATTCTCCCCCAACGCCCCGAATCCCTTCCGGAGTCGCTGCTCCCCAGCCCCCTGCTGTGTGTCTGGCCGACGCCCCTCGCCCTAGTCGGTGACGTGTGGCCGAATGAAAATGCCCAGTTATCGGCTGGCCCGGCGGGTTTCCCGCGCCCCCTTTCTCAAAGCCGGCCGCAGACACCCTGGTTATTTCACCTGGGAAACTGCAAGGGCGTTTTAGGCCTGTTCAGAGTTTCCCCTGAGCTCGCCCATCGCTGGGTTTCCCCGAGACCAGCCCGAGCCGAAGTCAAACGGCCGCTCGGCGGGTGAAGCCGGCCCGGTGCCACGTGGGCGGAAGGTTCGGTCCGGACACAAACGAGCCGTTTTCCGGGCGTCTCGAGCATGACACCAGCTGGGGTGTTCGCGTGGCTCCCTGCTGCGCTCGCGGGTTTAGCGCATCTCCCGTGCAGGCCGTTGCGGCCTGATGGTGCGTCCACACCAGTGCGGCTGGGTGCACATTGGGCGTCAGGCTGGCTTTGGGTGTGTCCATGTGTGGGGGGGATTCCTGTGTAGGTCTCAGCCCTACTGTCCCCCTTCCCTCAAGCCCGGATTCCCCCCCGGCCAGCGCCCACATGTGGGGCCGGATTTTTCGGCTCCGGGCCCGTTGCCCACCCAGGCGCTGGGGTCGTCGAACCCACCCACTGACACACAGAGCAGGGCTCAGCCCCTCCAGGCGGGGGCAGCCCCCCAACCGAATCACTAGCCAAACACCTGACCTCTGTAGCCTGACCCAGAGCTGGGTATTTATAATTGTAGCCTGAGGATTAACAGGTTTCTTGCCCCAAGATCAGGCCCAGTAAGATTATTGTAAAATTACCGTATCATTTGGGAACCCCGATGTGCCCAGGTGCAGCACTCACACATAGGAACCCTCTCTACGTATATAAACATGTGATTTATTAATAATTTAGCAAAGTTATACACACTTAAACGCAACGAGGCAGACAGAGATAACAGAGAAAATACATTTGGACGGCCATCCTTACGCCCTGGACTGTTCACTATTATCTTTCTCATCACCATCACCGTCCTCGTCTTCCCATCAGCCTGGCCCCCCACAAGGTCTACATCTCTCCAGCCCATCTGCTGCCCCTGGGACGTTACTTTTATAGTCGGTCACGCTGACGCTGCCATGACCGACGCATATTCAACAGCGGTCCTGGTTTGCATTTCCTCCCCGTAAGGGGTCCATTTGCTACGGGTTAGTCGATGTCTGACGTCACCCCATTAGCGTCCACGTCCGTTTGCTGTCATGGTACCGATGCGGTGGGAGGCTCTGTCCCAAACTTTCCGGATGCTGGTGTCAGTGATGTTCTGTGGGTGGCTGATGTCGGGATTTTGGATAAAATGCCCGCCCTGGCATACCACTTTCAGCTCCCTATAACTCACCTACTACAGGACAGGCTCAACAAAGAAAATAACAGAACGCCAGTAGCCATCACCTTCATCCCCCAACTAAAACCTCTCCAACGCATCATCAGGGATCTACAACCTATCCTGAAGGACGACCCATCACTCTCACAGATCTTGGGAGACAGGCCAGTCCTTGCCTACAGACAGCCCCCCAACCTGAAGCAAATACTCACCAGCAACCACACACTACACAACAAAACCACTAACCCAAGAACCTATCCTTGCAACAAAGCCCGTTGCCAACCGTGTCCACAGATCTATTCAGGGGACACCATCACAGGGCCTAATCACATCAGCCACACGATCAGAGGCTCGTTCACCTGCACATCTGCCAATGTGATCTATGCCATCATGTGCCAGCAATGCCCCTCTGCCATGTACATTGGCCAAACCGGACAGTCTCTACGCAAAAGAATAAATGGACACAAATCAGACATCAAGAATTATAACATTCAAAAACCAGTCGGAGAACACTTCAATCTCTCTGGTCACTCAATTACAGACCTAAAAGTCACAATATCACAACAAAACTTCAAAAACAGACGCCAACGAGAAACTGCAGAACTGGAATTAATTTGCAAACTGGACACCATTAAATTAGGCTTGAATAAAGACTGGGAGTGGATGGGTCATTACACAAAGTAAAACGATTTCTCCATGCTTATTTCCCCCCCACACACACCCCTACTGTTACTCACACCTTCTTGTCAGCTGTTGGAAATGGGCCACCCTGATTATCACTACAAAAGGTTTTTTTCTCCTGCTGATAATAGCCCCCCTTAACTGATCACTCTCATTATAGTGTGTATGGCAACCCCCATTGTTTCATGTTCTCTGTATATATCTATCGATCTTCCTACTGTATTTTCCACTGCGTGCATCCGATGAAGTGGGTTTTAGTCCACGAAAACTTATGCTCAAATGAATTTGTTAGTCTCTAAGGTGCCACAAGGCTTCCTCGTTCTTTCTGCTGACACAGACTAACACGGCTGCCCCTCTGAAACCTATAACTTATGAGATACTTAAGTCTACCTATGCCAAAGGTTATAGGTCTCACTCCCTACGAAAGGCAAATCGTACAGGGTCAAAGCCGGCAGGTTCCTGGCATTGTCACTAAATAGAATAAAGCAGGATAACAAAGCAAGGAATGGGGTACAGGTAAGCTGCCCCCTGGGCCACACCTCCCCCCGGGCGTGAGGGACAGGACTGGGATGGCGAGGAGAACGGAGAGGAAATTGGGCAAGGGGGGGGTGTCTCTGGAGCACCCCGGCTGCCCCCACATCCAGGGCCTGGGTACCCCCCGTCTCCAGCCAGGGGCGCTGTGGTACCGGTTGCCCAATGGGATCATTGCACCAGAGCTGTGGAAGTCGCGCCGTGGTGCAATCCCGCTGAGCAGCGCGCGGGAGGGGGGACTATAAATTAGAGGTTCCCCCCCACACACCCATACGTGGCTGAGACTCGCCCGCTCGGACACAGCTGCACAGATCCCGGGGGGGTTGCACCTCTCCGGCAGCTGGGCTCTCCGGGGCCATGGGGGGCCCTGGGGCGGGACATGGGGCCCCGGCAGCATCACTGCTGGCAATCCTGGCTTCTGCTCTGCTGATCCCAGGTACCAACAGCCCGGATTCCTGGGTTCCCTGGAGGGGCTGAGGGCTAGGGGGTCAGAGCAGCGGGGCTGGGAGCCGGATTCTGGGTTCTCTCCCCAGCCCTGGGAGGGGCGTGGGGTCTGGTGTGTGTGGGGGTGGGAGGGGCTGGGAGCCAGGACTCCTGGGTTCTTTCCCTGGCTCTGGGAGGGGAGTGGGGTCTAGTGGGTAAGAGCGAGGTGGGCTGGGAGCCAGGAGTCCTGGGTTCTCTCCCCTGCTCTGGGAGGAGAGGGGAGGGGGAGCCTAGTGGATAGAGTGGGGGGGGGGGCTTCGGGAGCCAGGATTCCTGGGTTCTCTGGGAAGAGAGTGGGGTCTGGTGGTTAGACCTGAGGAGGGAGGAGGCTGGAATCAAGGACTCCTGGGTTCTCTCCCCAGCCCTGGGAGGGGAGTGGGGTCTGGTGTGGGGGGATGGCTGGGAGCCAGGACTCCTGGGTTCTTTCCCTGGCTCTGGGAGGGGAGTGGGGTCTAGTGGTTAAAGCAGTGGGGCTGGGAGCCAGTATTCCTGGGTTCTCTCCTCAGTTCTGGGAGGGGAGTGGGGTCTAGTGGGTTAGAGCGGGGGCAGCCTGGGAGCCAGGACTCCTGGGTTCTCTCCCCTGCTCTGGGAGGAGAGGGAGGAGGAGCCTAGTGGGTAGAGTGTGTGTGGGGTGGGGGTCGGGAGCCCTCAGGATTCCTGGGTTCTCTGGGAAGGGCATGGGGTCTGGTGGTTAGAGCTGGGGCAGGAGGACGCTGGGATCCAGGACTCCTGGGTTCTCTCCCTGGCTGTGGGAGGGGAAAGGCGGGGGGGGCCTAGTGGACACAGCTGGGAGCCAGGACTCCCCCTGCCTAGCGCCTAGTGGGCACAACTTGTGGTATTGTTGTTTCGCTGGCTCAGGCACCACCTCCGTTGTGAGCGCACACGCAGAATTCTAGACACACGACACGGCTCGCCTCTCTCCCCCCCACAACCACTAACACACAGAGGGACCCACAAACCATCACGTCCACACAGACCCACCATGGCATGCAGAGAAACACAATCTCACACACACACACACACAGAGCGGGGCCCGTCCCCTCCAGCAGGGGGCAGCAGGGACACGGGGACACAGACACAGAGCAGGGCCCGTCCCCTCCAGCAGGGGGCAGCAGGGACACGGGGACACAGACACAGAGCAGGGCCCGTCCCCTCCAGCAGGGGGCAGCAGGGACACGGGGACACACACACACAGAGCAGGGCTCGTCCCCTCCAGCAGGGGGCAGCAGGGACACGGGGACACACAGACACACACAGAGCAGGGCCCGTCTCCTCCAGCAGGGGGCAGCAGGGACACGGGGACACACAGACACAGAGCAGGGCTCGTCCCCTCCAGCAGGGGGCAGCAGGGACACGGGGACACACAGACACACACAGAGCAGGGCTCGTCCCCTCCAGCAGGGGGCAGCAGGGACACGGGGACACACACACACAGAGCAGGGCCCGTCTCCTCCAGCAGGGGGCAGCAGGGACACGGGGACACACAGACACACACAGAGCAGGGCTCGTCCCCTCCAGCAGGGGGCAGCAGGGACACACACACACACAGAGCAGGGCCCGTCCCCTCCAGCAGGGGGCAGCAGGGACACGGGGACACACAGACACACACAGAGCAGGGCTCGTCCCCTCCAGCAGGGGGCAGCAGGGACACGGGGACACAGACACACACAGAGCGGGGCCCGTCCCCTCCAGCAGGGGGCAGCAGGGACACGGGGACACACACACAGAGCAGGGCCCGTCTCCTCCAGCAGGGGGCAGCAGGGACACGGGGACACACAGACACACACAGAGCGGGGCCCGTCCCCTCCAGCAGGGGGCAGCAGGGACATGGACACACAGACACACACAGAGCAGGGCTCGTCCCCTCCAGCAGGGGGCAGCAGGGACACGGGGACACACAGACACACACAGAGCAGGGCTCGTCCCCTCCAGCAGGGGGCAGCAGGGACATGGACACACAGACACACACAGAGCAGGGCCCGTCCCCTCCAGCAGGGGGCAGCAGGGACACGGGGACACACAGACACACACAGAGCGGGGCCCGTCCCCTCCAGCAGGGGGCAGCAGGGACACGGGGACACACAGACACACACAGAGCGGGGCCCGTCCCCTCCAGCAGGGGGCAGCAGGGACATGGACACACAGACACACACAGAGCAGGGCCCGTCTCCTCCAGCAGGGGGCAGCAGGGACACGGGGACACACAGACACAGAGCAGGGCTCGTCCCCTCCAGCAGGGGGCAGCAGGGACACGGGGACACACACACACACACACAGAGCAGGGCCCGTCCCCTCCAGCAGGGGGCAGCAGGGACACGGGGACACACAGAGCAGGGCTCGTCCCCTCCAGCAGGGGGCAGCAGGGACACGGGGACACCCCCCCCGGTGCCCACCCCGCCTCCCCATCTCCGTCTCCCCGCAGAGGCTGGCTCCCTGCGCTGTGACAGCCGCAGCTCCATCCTGCTCCGCGACCGGGGGGGCCAACGCCTCCACAGCGTCGTCACCCCCCGCGGCACCGAGTCCTGCGCCCCGGCCCACGGCGCCTGCATGGAGGCTGCCGTCACCCTCAGCACAGGTGACACCCCCACGGCACAGGGAGGCCAGATACCGGGCTCGATGGGCCCAGGGCCTGATCCAGGGGGCAGGGAGGGGGCGGGATACCAGGGTAGATGGGCCCGTGGGGCTGATTCAAGGGGCAGGGAGGGGGCGGGACACCAGGGTAGATGGGCCCATGAAGCTGATCCAGGGGGCAGGGAGCGGGCGGGACACCAGGGTAGATGGGACCATGGGGCTGATCCAGGGGGCAGGGAGGGGGCGGGATATGAGGATAGATGGGCCCGTGGGGCTGATCCAGGGGGCAGGGAGGAGGCGGGACACAGGGCTCGATGGGCCCATGGGGCTGATTCAAGGGGCAGGGAGGGGGCGGGATATGAGGGTAGATGGGCCCATGGGGCTGATCCAGGGGGCAGGGAGGGGGCGGGATACCAGGGTAGATGGGCCCGTGGGGCTGATTCAAGGGGCAAGGAGGGGGCAGGATATGAGGGTAGATGGGCCCATGGGGCTGATCCAGGGGGCAGGGAGGAGGTGGGACACAGGGCTCGATGGGCCCAGGGCCTGATCCATGAGGGGCAGGGAGGGGGCGGGATACCAGGGTAGATGGGCCCGTGAGGCTGAGCCGAGAGGGGAAGGGAGTGTGCAGGATATGAGGGTAGATGGGCCCATGGGGCTGATCTAAGGGGCAGGGAGTGGGCAGGACACCAGGGTAGATGGGCCCGTGGGGCTGATCCAGGGGGCAGGGAGGAGGCGGGACACCGGGCTCGATGGCCCATGGGGCTGAGCCGAGAGGGGCAGGGAGTGGGCGGGATATGAGAGTAGATGGGCCCATGGGGCTGATCTAAGGGGCAGGGAGTGGGCGGGACACCAGGGTAGATGGGCCCGTGGGGCTGATCCAGGGGGCAGGGCAGAGGCGGGACACCGGGCTCGATGGGCCCATGGGGCTGAGCCGAGAGGGGCAGGGAGTGGGCGGGATATGAGGGTAGATGGGCCCGTGGGGCTGATTCCAGGCGTTCCCCAGAGATGGGCCCCGCCCCAGGGTCTGTGGAACTCCCTGCTACTGTCTTCACCTGCCTTTCGTGTGGCTCTTTCTCTCCAGGGGGCATGTCTGTGACTCTGATCCAAAGGGGGTGCAGAGATGGACACCCCAAGGCAGGGACCGAACCCCCCGCTGGGCCCAGCAGATTCCTCCACATCCAGGCCGATGTCCGCTACTGCCTGTCTGACCAGTGCAATGCCAAGGGGCTGGATCTGGGGAGCCCTGGCCAGGCCACAGGTAACAGGAATGGGGAACAGGGCACGGGGCCTCTCCCCTCTGGGGGGCGCCGGCTCCCATCCAGCCCCGGGGCAGGGACTGGCTGGCTCCGGGGGGGGCGGGGGGGGGCGGGGAATGGGGCACAGGGGCCCGTCCCCTCTGGGGGGGCGCCGGTTCTGATCCGTGTCTCGTTGCAGCTCCGGCCCCCAGCGGCCCCACCCAGTGCTACGCCGGCCTGAGCCTCGGCCCCCAGCCCCACACTCTGGAGCGGGTGACGTGCGACGGGGAGGACGCCCGCTGTTACCACGGCAACGGCACCCTCACAGCAGGTGGGTGGGGAGCAGTGGGGGTGACGCTGGGCTTTGTACCCCAGCAGCCCTGGCTCCCCCTGCTGCCCTTGGGGTGCATTGCAGCCCCCGCACCCCCCCCTGCCAGTGACCAGGACGGCCCAACTGGGCGGGGCACTGCCTGGGTCAGGGTGCTGCCTCCGGCCCCCAGTGCGCCCCCGTCCCCGCCCCACTGCACCCTGGGGGGGTCGGCACGATGCCCATTGCCCCATGGCACATAACGGCTGCCCCACTGCACCCTGGGGAGGTCGGCACAACCACCCCTTTGCCGTGACCTCTCAATGGCTGCCCCATTGCACTCTGGGAAGCTGGCATGATGCCATTTGAATGGCTGCCCCCACTGCATTCTGGGAAGGTTGGCATGACAACCACCCCTTTGCCGTGACCTCTCTATGGCTGCCCCACTGCACCCTGGGAAGGTCGGCAGGATGCCCATTGCCCCATGGCACATAACGGCTGCCCCATTGCACCCTGGGAAGGTCAGCATGATGCCCGTTGCCCCATGGCACATAACGGCTGCCCCATTGCACTCTGGGGAGGTTGGCATGATGCCCATTGCTCCATGGCACATAATGGCTGCCCCACTGCACCCTGGGAAGGTTGGCACCATGTCCCTCTCCCATGGCACATAGTGGCTGCCCCGTTGCACCCTGGGAAGGTCAGCACAATGCCCGTTGCCCCATGGCACATAACGGCTGCCCCATTGCACTCTGGGGAGGTTGGCACGATGTCCCTCCCCCATGGCACATAGTGGCTGCCCCGTTGCACCCTGGGAAGGTCAGCACGATGCCCGCTACCCCATGGCACATAACGGCTGCCCCCATTGCACTCTGGGGAGGTTGGCAGGATGCCTGTTGCCCCATGGCACATAATGGCTGCCCCATTGCACCCTGGGGAGGTTGGCACGAAGCCCCTCTCCCATGGCACATAGTGGTTGCCCCATTGCACCCTGGGGAGGTTGGCGTCCCTCTCACACACGTCCCCCTTGTGCCCCCAGGGAAGCTGGCAGTGCCCATCTTCATGTGGAGCTGCCAGGCTCCATCCTGCACCGTGCCGCCCAGCCGCCACTTCGGCCCCCTGCAGCTCCTCCAGGCTGGCACCTGCTGCTCCGGCAGCTACTGCAACGGGCAGGGGGCCCTGGCACCGCTCTCCCTGGGCCTCAAGATCTCCTCCGGCCACGTCCCCACCGGGATACCCGGCTACGGCCCCCTCGCCAACGCCACGGCCTGGAAAGGCCACCAAGACCCCGGGCGCAGCCATGGCACGGCAGCCACGGAGCTGCCCCACCACGACGACAGCACGGAGGCCCACTATCCGGACCCAGACTACACC
The DNA here is from genome assembly GCF_965152235.1 of Eretmochelys imbricata. Classification (NCBI taxonomy): domain Eukaryota; kingdom Metazoa; phylum Chordata; order Testudines; family Cheloniidae; genus Eretmochelys; species Eretmochelys imbricata. Next base: position 18,780,657 of record NC_135595.1, read on the forward strand.
GGCTACGACGACAGCACGGACCCACTCAACCCCAGCTCCGAGGGGGACCCGCCCCACAGCACCGGCCCCCGCGCGCGCCCCACCGAGCCCGGCAAGAAAAACAGCTACCCCACGTCCACCCACGCCCAAGTCTCCCAGGCGCCTGGCCTACGCCTCTGCCCCCTGCTAGTGGTTCTGGGGATAGCCCGCCTGGGGCTGTGAGCGGGGCTGGGGGCCAGGACGCCTGGGTTCTCTCCCCAACTCTTAGCAGCTATGAGGCAGTCACTCCCCCCCCCACATTGCATGCCTCAGTTTCCCCACATTTAAAGGGAGGGCTCCCAGAGGTGGGGGGTCAGCCCCATGTGACGTTCCCTGTTTCCCTGTGTTTCTGCTGCTGACTTCAGTCCCCATTGTGGGCCCCCCCGTCCTGCGCGCCCCCCCCTCCCCCCAAGCCTCTCTCTTTAATAAAGTCTCTTACCCCCAAGCCCTGGCATCGCCCAGCTGGTCTCTTTCCGGCGGCGGGGTGCGGGGTGACAGGAATCCTGGTACCAGAGAATTGAGGCTGCTGGCCTGGGACGTGTCAGGTGGTTCTGCAGCCTCCTTCAGGTCCCCCATCGAAGGGGATATGCCAGCCCCTTCTCTGGCACAGATGGGAACCACCCCCACCCCAACCCATCGCAGTATAGAGGGGAGGGAGAGAATTGTCCCCCCCGTCCCCCGTTCCTTAGTATGGTGAGAAGAAAGGCAGGGGCCCTTTAAATGTAGAGGAAAACTGAAAAATGGACCCAGGCATCCAGGTGGGACTCCAAATTAGACAATTCCATACTGAACAACCCCGCCCCCAGCTTCTTACCAGCCCCCCTTCGCTCCCTTGGGTCGTTACGCAGCTGCCCTGCCCCAGAGGTGGCCGCATCTCAGCGCCGGGCGAGGGGTCCCTGTGTAACCAGCCCCCCGCGCCCCACCCCAGAGGTGGCCGCATCTCAGCGCCGGGCGAGGGGTCCCTGTGTAACCAGCCCCCCGCGCCCCACCCCAGAGGTGGCCGCATCTCAGCGCCGGGCGAGGGGTCCCTGTGTAACCAGCCCCCCGCGCCCCACCCCAGAGGTGGCCGCATCTCAGCGCCGGGCGAGGGGTCCCTGTGTAACCAGCCCCCCGCGCCCCACCCCAGAGGTGGCCGCGTCTCAGCGCCGGGCGAGGGGTCCCTGTGTAACCAGCCCCCCCGCGCCCCACCCCAGAGGTGGCCGCGTCTCAGCGCCGGGCGAGGGGTCCCTGTGTAACCAGCCCCCCCGCGCCCCACCCCAGAGGTGGCCGCATCTCAGCGCCGGGCGAGGGGTCCCTGTGTTACCAGCCCCCCCCGCGCCCCACCCCAGAGGTGGCCGCATCTCAGCGCCGGGCGAGGGGTCCCTGTGTAACCAGCCCCCGGATGGATGATTTCCCACATGCTGCCGGCAGAGCAGGTTCTATCCAGCCCCAGCCTGGCTGGGAGCCAGAAGCCAGCTGGAGGGGTGGGGAGCGAGCGGGGAGCAGGACGGCTGGGGGGGCCAGCAGAGGGGGGGGTCATTCATGGAAGCAGCCCTTCCTTGTCAATCTGGCCGTCCTACCCTGTCGCTCACACACAGTTTGTGACCACAGAGTGGGGCTTCGGGATCCCCCGTCACAGCCACCCCCCAGCCCAGCTGAGACCCTCCTCTGGACCCCAGCACAGGCCGAGCCACCATGACCCACGGCAGGCCCAGGAATCAGCTCTCCTGGCATCAGCTCTCCTGATACGAGGTACCGGGGTGGGTTAATGGAACCCAAAAGTAAGCAGGGCTGGGAGCCAGGACTCCTGGGTTCTACCCCAGCTTTGAGAGGGGAGTGGGGGCTAATGGTTAGAGTATGGTGTGGGGGGCGGGAGTCAGGACTCCTGGGTTCTCTCCCCGGCTCTGGGAGGAGAGGGGAGTCTAGTGGTTAGAGCAGGGGGAGCGGAGCCAGGACTCCTGGGTTCTGGCCCTGGCTCTGGGACGGGAGAGGTGGGACATGGAATTTCATCTAGTGATTGGCACGAGGCCAAAGCTGGGGCTTCTTCCGCCCAAGGACAGTGAGGTGGGGCAAAGTGTGGGGCGGGGGGAACTCGTCCCTCTGTGACACAACCCGCTCCCCCGGCCTTGGGGGTGTCAGGGGGCCCTGCTACTGACCCCTGTATCCTGATAGGCCCTTGTCCCCAAACCCCGGGGGGAGTCCCAGATGGCTCCCCCATAACCCCCCGACTCGCTCATGCCGCGGGCACCGCCCTGAGATGCTACAACAACCGCGGAATCGACGACGGCGCCTTCGCCCTGCCAGCCGCAGCACCGCACCTGCGTGGAGGGCATCAACACGGGCGCGGCCCCCGGGGCTTCCCCGGGACCTCCGGGAACCAGGCAGCAGGGGGAGCCACTGAGCCACGGGGCAGGGGGAGGGAGGTGGCAGAGCCTGCTGGGGCGGGATCCGTGGGAAGCACAGGGCGGGGCTGGCGGGCGCGGAGAAGGGACAGAGACGAGTTTGATGGGGGGCCTGTAACTGCTACAAAATTACTCCCCATTTCCACTGGGATTATGCTCCATGGGCATTACTCCCAGTTCACTCCAGAGTTACTCCCAGTTTACACTGGAGTTACTCCTGATTGGCAGTGACATTACTCTCAGGTTACTTCTGATCTGCAATTGATTCACTCCCAGTTTACATCGGAGTTACTCTAAATCTACATCAGAGTTGATCCTCATGTATACCAGGGCTCCTTTCCTTTTACACTGGAGTTACTCCACATTTACTCCAGGGTTACTCACTATTTACAAAGTAGCTAATCCTGACCTGTACTGGTCTCATTCCCAATTTACTCCATAGTTACACCCAATTTAAACCATAGTGACTCCTGAATGACACTGCAGTTATCCCCGATTGCTCAATGGGTTTACTCTTGATTTTACCCTGGAGTTACTCCCAATTCACAACAGTTACTCTAGTTTTACTCTAGTCACACCGGATTTGCTCCTGATTTACAGTGATATTACTCCTGTTTCACACTGGAGTGACTCCTGATTTCCACATCTCAGTTACCAGACTGACACTGATTTGACTCTGGATTGACACTGATTTTACTCCCCTTTCAACGGCAGTTACTCATAATTTATACTATATTTACCCTCTATGTGCAACGCCGCTACCCCTAATTTGCAACAGAGCCACTCCTGATTTACAGTGGGGCCCCTCCCCATCTCTACCATAGCCCCTCCCCATTCCAACCAGATTTCCTCCCCATTTACACCAGATTACCTCAGGATTTAGGACCAGTCCTGCCCCTCTTACCCCCTTTAAGCCTCACCACCCTCTGCAGCTCTGCCTTCGGCGCTGGCAAACCCAGGCCTAAGGTTCCCGGAGTAAAGGGAGGAAAACCTGCCTTTGAGTGAGAGACTCCAGGAGCTCCAGCTATTTAGCTAAACAAAGAGACTTGATCCCCGTCCATGCGTCCCTACGAGTGGAACAACTATTGAAAACAGGCTCTTCGGTCGCGCAGAGGAAGGTCTGACCCGACCCGACGGCTGGGAGCTGAAGCCAGACAGATTCAGACTGGAAATAAGATGGACATTTTTAATGGTGAGGGTGAGTTTCCAAGTGGGGTGGTGGATTCTCCATCAGGCCAAGTTTTCAGTCAAGCTGGGATGTTTGTCTAATAGCTCTGCCCCGGTTCACACAGGCCGACGGCACACGGAGCGTCTACACTCATTGGTAACCCTGGGTTAGGCAGGGTTGAGCCCTGGCCCCCGAGTTGGGGCTCCTGCGTCTACATTGCAGAGCGGTAGGGCTTGACTCCAACGCGACCCCACGGTGGGGTCCTGGGTCGGTGTGTAGACAGAAAGGGGGCAGGGTTAGGCCTGCACCGTGGACAGGCCCCGGAGCTCCGCCCGGCTGGTGCCAGCTGGCCTTGGAAGAGGGGATTGTACCAAGGGTGGGTGGCATCTGGCCCTCACCGTGCACTCGCCTGGGGGCTCTTTTCCGCTGCTCTCTTCACCCCCCACCCCCAACTTTGATTTCCAGGCAACTGGACGGTGACCGTGGTGCACCAAAGGCCCCTTCTCGGGCACCTCGGCGTCGTCTAACTCCAACCTGCCTGGCTGCTCCTGCCACCACGTCTGCAACTCCAGCCTCTGCAACTGGCTGGGAGAGTCCGGGAGCCAGGCAGGTAACTGCAGCTCTGGGCATCTAGGGGGCACCAGCCTCGGGGGGGTGGGGAATGGGGCACGGGGCCTGTCCCCTGTAGGGGGCGCCGGCTCCCATCCTGCCCCAGGGCGGGGCCTGGCTTACGGAGGGGCAGTAACCTCCCAGGTGCGTCTCCCCACCCAGAGCCCCTGCCCAGCGGTGCTGGGTGCCCGGTGTCTCCGGCTGCCACCCAGGAGGCCTGCCCTGCCCCTGAGAAGACCAAGTGCCTTGGGCAGAACAGGTACCTCTTCGACGGCACCCGCCCCAGGCCATCAGCATCGGTGAGGGATGCCCGGGGTCCGCCCTGGCTAAGGGAGGACAGTGTGGTCCAGTGGTTAGAGCGCGGGGGGGGGAGCTGGGAGCCAGGACTCCTGGGTTCTATCCTGGCTCGGGGAGTGGAGTGGAGTGGTTAGAGTTGGGGGGCTGGGAGCCAGGACTCCTGCATTCTCTACCTGGCTCTGGGAGAGGAGTGGGGTCTAGGGGTTAGAGCAGAGGGGGCTGGGAGCCAGGACTCCTGGGTTCTCTCCCTAGCCCGTGCTCTCCTTGTGCGGTGGACTATCCCAGCAGGGCCGGTGCCCGGGGCTCTCAGCTCACCATGGTGGCCCCAACCGCTCTGTGCTTTTCTTGCACAATCCAGCGGTGAGAGGAGGGATGGGCCCACCCTGCCCGGGGCTGAAGAACAGACCTTGGACTCCAATAACCTTGCGCCCGGCCCCCTCCTGGGCACTTCGCAACAGCCAGACAGCCCCAGCAGCTTCCTCCTTCTCCTCCGCTGTCATAAATCTGCCCTCTGGACACAGCCCCACCTCAGCCGCACGATGGGATCAAGCGCCCCCTTGCCCTCCTGCCATCGACTCTGTGTCACTGTGCGGTTGGTCCCCGGCTGCCCCGCCCCAGAGGTGGCTGCATCTCAGAGCCAGGTGAAACGTCCCAGTTTTATGTTTCCAACCCTGAAGCTAGCTGCTTTATTCCTGTAGCCGTACCCTTCCCTGCTGGGGCCCAGCGGAGGTGACATGGGGGGAGAATCACTCAAAGAAAGGGGTAGTCTGGGGGGTGCCACCCACGACCAGGCCTCTGGCTCTTTAAGAAGGGTGAGGAGCAGTTGCCTGGCACCCCATGTCCTCTTAGCAATGGGATGCGGACACCCTGGCTCCCTTGGCAAGCTGGGATGGAGATGGAGGCTTTAGGGGGCTGGACGGGGGCTGTCCAGTGCACCACCCCGGGCAGCTCTGGGCTGGGCTGGGTTATGGCTCAGATGCCAGGGGGCAGGGCTCAGCAGGGGGTGCTACATTGCAGGGAGTGGAGGCCAGTGGTTAGAGCAGGACTGGGGGGTTGCTGGGAGCCAGGACTCCTGGGTTCAATCCCTGGTTCTGGGAGGGGAGTGGGGTAGTGGTTCAGGGGCTGGGAGCCAGGCCTCCTGGGTTCAGTCCCCGGTTCTGGGAGGGGAGTGGGGTAGTGGTTTGGGGGCTGGGAGCCAGGCCTCCTGGGTTCAATCCCTGGTTCTGGGAGGGAAGTGGGGTAGTGGTTTGGGGGCTGGGAGCCAGGCCTCCTGGGTTCAATCCCCGGTTCTGGGAGGGGAGTGGGGTAGTGGTTCGGGGCCTGGGAGCCAGGACTCCTGGGTTCAATCCCCGGTTCTGGGAGGGGAGTGGGGTAGTGGTTTGGGGGCTGGGAGCCAGGACTCCTGGGTTCAATCCCCGGTTCTGGGAGGGGAGTGGGGTAGTGGTTTGGGGGCTGGGAGCCAGGCCTCCTGGGTTCAATCCCCGGTTCTGGGAGGGGAGTGGGGTAGTGGTTTGGGGGCTGGGAGCCAGGCCTCCTGGGTTCAATCCCCGGTTCTGGGAGGGGAGTGGGGTAGTGGTTTGGGGGCTGGGAGCCAGGCCTCCTGGGTTCAATCCCCGGTTCTGGGAGGGGAGTGGGGTAGTGGTTTGGGGGCTGGGAGCCAGGCCTCCTGGGTTCAATCCCCGGTTCTGGGAGGGGAGTGGGGTAGTGGTTTGGGGGCTGGGAGCCAGGACTCCTGGGTTCAATCCCCGGTTCTGGGAGGGGAGTGGGGTAGTGGTTTGGGGGCTGGGAGCCAGGCCTCCTGGGTTCAATCCCCGGTTCTGGGAGGGGAGTGGGGTAGTGGTTTGGGGGCTGGGAGCCAGGCCTCCTGGGTTCAATCCCTGGTTCTGGGAGGGGAGTGGGGTAGTGGTTTGGGGGCTGGGAGCCAGGCCTCCTGGGTTCAATCCCCGGTTCTGGGAGGGGAGTGGGGTAGTGGTTCGGGGCCTGGGAGCCAGGACTCCTGGGTTCAATCCCCGGTTCTGGGAGGGGAGTGGGGTAGTGGTTTGGGGGCTGGGAGCCAGGACTCCTGGGTTCAATCCCCGGTTCTGGGAGGGAAGTGGAGTAGTGGTTTGGGGGCTGGGAGCCAGGCCTCCTGGGTTCAATCCCCGGTTCTGGGAGGGGAGTGGGGTAGTGGTTTGGGGGCTGGGAGCCAGGCCTCCTGGGTTCAATCCCCGGTTCTGGGAGGGGAGTAGGGTAGTGGTTTGGGGGCTGGGAGCCAGGCCTCCTGGGTTCAATCCCCAGTACCAGCCCCCTCACCTCTTCTTAGGGGATGCCAAGGTCTGTATGGTGCTGCAGACCTGCCTGCAGCCGAAGACCTGCACCGTGTTCTCCTACATCCAGAACCTCAACACCATTGAAGAGAAGGGGCACCGCTTCCCCGGGGGTGCCCCACATCCTCTCCAGCACCTAGGCCAGACCCCTCCCTGCTGCTAGCACTGGCCACGCGCGGACTGTGACAGGGAGGCTGGATGCTGGGGTAGAAGGGTCCGTGGGCTGATCCAGGGGGCAGGAAGGGGGCAGGATACTGGGGTAGTCAGGCCATGGGGCTGAGCCAGGGGGAAGGGAGGAGGCGGGATACTGGAGTAGATGGGTCCTGGGGGTTGACCGGGGGGGCAGGGAGGATACCAGGGTAGATGGGCTTGTGACACCTGGAACCCCTGTAGTCACCACTGTCATATAGCTATGATATGTCTTGTACAAAGTCTGCTTTGTGAGGTATCGTTCTAAAGTCTTAATCTGTTGAACATTAATCTCCTGTTAAATTGTGTGCGCTAGCTGTCACCGAGTCCCCGGGCGATGCTCTGGAACTGCTCCCCATGAAGCCAGGCAGGACTCTGGGGCAGTCGCCTCTCTGGGAGCAGCCTGTCTGCAGGACACCCAGCTCCCCCGGCTCCACCTCCCTGGGTCTGACCTCGGAGCATTCAGCCTCCTCTGCCCCTCCGTGCGCTTCCCACGGCGAGTCCGCTCAGGCGGGGTCCTGGGGAAGCCAGAGGGTCCTGCCCCCCAACTCCGCAGTCAGACGGGACTCTCAGCCAGCCAGTAACACAGAAGGTTTATTAGACAACAGGAACATGGTCTAAAACAGAGCTTGCAGGTGCAGAGAACAGGACCCCTCAGCTGGGTCCATTTTGGGGGGCAGTGAGCCAGACAACCCCGTCTGCCCTTCACTCCATGTCCCAGCCAGCCCCAAACTGAAACTCCCTCCAGCCCCTCCTCCCCTGGGCTTTGTCCCTTTCCCCGGCCAGGTGGTCACCTGATTCCTTTGTTCTCCAACCCTTTAGCTCTCACCTTGCAGGGGGGGAAGGCCCAGGCCATCAGTGGCCAGGAAACAGGGTGTCGGCCATTCTCTGTGTCCAGACCTCTGCACACACCTGCCCTGTAGGGCTCTGCAATGATCATACACCCTTACCCCACCCCCTAGATACTTAAGAACTGCATAGGGGAAACTGAGGCACCCCCACAATATTCCGAGGAAACATTAAGAACAGTCCCACTTCGTCACACTAGCGTTGTACGGGAAGGTTTGTACGGGAAGCTTGGGAACACCCACGAGCAGCCTTTAAGGTACAACAGTAAAAAGGCCAACCAGTGTTGTTGGCTTATTGAGGAAATACACACAAGCACAAGGATTGGGGGGAGGGATAGCTCAGTGGTTTGAGCATTGGCCTGCTAAACCCAGGGTTGTGAGTTCAATCCTTGAGGGGGCCATTTAGGGATTTGTGGCATAAATTGGGGATTGGTCCTGCTTTGAGCAGGGGGTTGGACTAGATGACCTCCTGAGGTCCCTTCCAATCCTGATATTCTATGATTACGCCCAGTTTGTGTCTTTGTTTATTTGCTAGGTAATCTCCTTTGATCTGTTTGAGGTCACTTATAATCACTTAAAATCGATCTTTTGTAGTTAATAAACATGTTTTATCTTAACCAGAGGGGTTTTGAGTGAAGTGTCTGGGAAAACCTCAGCTTGGCTAACACAGGCTTGTTGCACAACTTCCCCACATCAAGTTACTTAATGAGCAAATTAATTAATGAGCTTGCACCTTACAGATCCCTGTGCAGTGCCAGACGGTCTAATTCTGGGTTTATACTCCAGTAAGGGTGCAAGGCGGGGGAGCTGGGAAACTGGCTGGCGTTTCATTGGCCAAACTGGCGTCTATGAGTGGCTTATGGTAAAGCACTCAGGTAACTCGGTAGGGTGTGTGACGCCACCTGCTGTCGCGTTGGGTAATAACAGGGCCTGGAGAGGCAGGCTGAGCCAGCCCCTCTGGATAATCAAGGGGGCACAGCAGTTCCAACAGCTCCCAGACTGCACCCTGTGGGGTACAACCCATCACAGGGCCGATCCAGGGGGCGAGGAGAAGGCGGGACACTGGGGTAGATGGGCCCTTGGGGCTGATCCAGAGCAGCCGTCCCTCAGCTACCACTGAACACCCTCAGCTTGGCCAGATGGGGCGGCTCCAGGGTCTCTGGCTCAGCCATTGCACGTTTCCAAAGAAATCCCCAGTCCGCACATGAAGTGCGATCGGGCTGGGGGGTTTGGTGGGGGGTGGGGGCACCTAGCAGGGACAGCGTCTCCCCTGCTCCAGAGTGACGGTTATTAAAGAGCCCTGGGCAGCATCTCCATCACTTCATGGGGGCTGTGGTGCATTGAGGGGCAAAGGGTGGGATTCTCTGGGGTGGCTAGGAGGAGCTGGGCACAGTGGGAACTGGGGCACTGGGATATTGGGCTGGGGCTGGCTCAACGGACCTTATGGTGCACCCAGGACTGGGAGGGGTCCTCTAAAGGGGGTGTCTCCATCCCTGCCCTGATCCCAGAGCAGCCCTCTCAGCCCCCCAGGCCCAGCCCCCTAGCAGCAGCAGCAGCGTGGGCAGGGGCAGCCCGGGCCGGGGGCTTGCATTGGCGGGGCGGTCCCGGGTGGAGGCTGTGCGCGAGGGGCGGGGGCTGGCCGTGGGCGCCGGCTCCGGCGCGTGGTTGCACAGGGGCTGGGCACGGCAGGATGTCCTCTCAAGCTGGATGTTCAGCCAAGGGTCCCCCGGCGTGATCGACACGCAGCCCACTGCCTAGCAGGAGCGGAGATAGATGGGGACTGCAAATCCCCCTGGGAAGCCCGGAGAGAGAGGGTCAGATGGCTCTCGGTCTATCCCTCACTGGACACGCTCTGCTGTCCAGCCAGCCATCCCTGTACACATCTATATCCATCCATCCGTCCATCCATCCGTCCACTCCCCCATCCATCCATCTGTCCATCTATCTATCCATCCATAAGAACACAAGAACGGCCAGACTGGGTCAGACCAAAGGTCCATCCAGCCCAGTATCCTGTCTACCAACAGTGGCCAATGCCAGGTGCCCCAGAGGGAGTGACCCTAACAGGTAATGATCAGTGATCTCTCTCCTGCCATCCATCTCCACGCTCTGACGAACAGAGGCTAGGGACACCATCCATCCACCCCCCATCCATCCGTCCGTCCATCCATCCAATCCCTGCACCCCACACACACCTCTGCATCCAGCCATCCCTCTCACCCCTGGACATCCCCCAGCCAGCCATCTAGCCAGCCCCCCTACCCTACTTCCCTATGCACCCCCGCCAGCCCTCCCTAGGCCTAGACACACCCAGCCAGCCATTGGGATGCCTCTCGCTCCCATCAGCCCCCTCCCCAGCGCCACGGACGGTCCCCTTGAGCTGCACTTCTGGGGCTGCCCCCAATGGGAGTGGCCTGACCCCTCCAGTCCCTCCACCAAGCCAGCCAGTCCCCAGTCTGCAGCCGGATCAGGGCCAGTGCCCCCTAGAAGGGAAAGGCCCCATGTCCCATTCCCTGATCCTACTGCACTGGGAACCCAAGAGTCCTGGCTGCCCCCCCGCCCGCCCGGCAGCTCCGAGCCTGGCCCCTCCCTACCGATGGTGGCCATGCCGGCCCCGTGGAAGCACCTCGGGGAGTCATCATAGCAGCGGCTCTGCTGGGCCTGGCGCAGGGAGCAGCTCTCCGGGCTGGTCCCTATGCAGGCGTAGCACCAGAGGCTGGCAGAGGTGTTGTCTGGGGGCGCTGCGGGGGAGGGAAGAGGGGAAAAGGGTGAGGAACCAGCCCCCCTGACCTAGACGGAGTAGGGGGGACGGCGGGATGAGGGGAGGTGCAGAAACCCAAGCTCATCAGACACCCCTTGGCGGGGTGGGGGCCCGAAGGCGGGGGGGGCTGTGAGGACCTGAGCTGAGACCCAGAAAACCAGTTCACACAGAGCACCCCAAATCGCTGAGGATAGGATCGGGGCTGGCGCCCCCTGGAGGGGAAAGACCCCGTGCCCCATTCCCACTGAGCCAGCCAGTCCCTGCCCCGGGGCCGGATGGGAGCCAGCGCCCCCCGGAGGACGAGCTGGTTGTGGGAAAGGCCGGGATGTGGCAATTGTCCCAGTACCGGTGGTTGCAGAGGCTGGCGTTGCAGAAGCGGGTGTGAGAGTAGATGGGGAGATACGGCCCGTCGCGAACGCCGGAGAGGTCCCGATGCTGTGCCGCATGGCAGCCCTTCTTCACCACAACCAGCATCCGCTGGCCCCCTGGGGAGACGGGCCCCGCCGCGGGTGAGTGCAGGGGGCAGCAGGGAGTTCCACAGGTCTGCACCGGCTCACACCCGCAGGCCCAGCCACCCTGACATCCTGCCCCCACCCGCCCCCAGGATCAGCCCCATGGGCCCAGCCACCCTGACATCCTGCCCCCTCCCGCCCCCCAGGATCAGCCCCACGGGCCCAGCCACCCTGACATCCTGCCCCCTCCCGCCCCCCAGGATCAGCCCCACGGGCCCAGCCACCCTGACATCCTGCCCCCTTCCGCCCACCCAGGATCAGCCCCACGGACCCAGCCACCCTGACATCCTGCCCCCTCCTCCCCCGCCAGGATCAGCCCCACGGGCCCAGCCACCCTGACATCCTGCCCCCTCCTCCCCCGCCAGGATCAGCCCCACGGACCCAGCCACCCTGACATCCTGCCCCCTCCTTCCCCCGCAGGATCAGCCCCACGGGCCCAGCCACCCTGACATCCTGCCCCCTCCTCCCCGGCCAGGATCAGCCCCACGGGCCCAGCCACCCTGACATCCTGCCCCCTCCTCCCCGGCCAGGATCAGCCCCACGGGCCCAGCCACCCTGACATCCTGCCCCCTCCCGCCCCCCAGGATCATCCCCACGGGCCCAGCCACCCTGACATCCTGCCCCCACCCGCCCCCCAGGGTCAGCCCCATGGGCCCAGCCACCCTGACATCCTGCCCCCTCCTCCCACGCCAGGATCAGCCCCATGGGCCCAGCCACCCAGACATCCTGCCCCCTCCCGCCCCCCAGGATCAGCCCCATGGGCCCAGCCACCCTGACATCCTGCCCCCTCCCGCCCCCCAGGATCAGCCCCATGGGTCCAGCCACCCTGACATCCTGCCCCCTTCCGCCCACCCAGGATCAGCCCCATGGACCCATCTAGCCCGGTATCCCCCTGCCCCGGATCAGTCCATGGGCCCATCGAGCCCAGCATCCTGCCCCCTCCCGGATCAGCCCCCTGATGATCCCAGCTCTGTCCCTCGGGGAGTGGCGCAGCCCCGGGGTGCCCCAGATCTCCAGGCAGCGTTACCGATGCCCCAGGCGATCAGCCCCTCGGCACAGACGTTCTGCGCCGGCCCGCATGTGACCTGGGTACCTCGCCCAGAGAGACGCTGCCCGGGAAGGTGCCCACGTAGCTGCAGCACTCCAGATGGCCACGAGGAGAGAGGAGATGGGAGAGGGTGGGACAGAACCCAGGCGTCCTGGCTCCCAACCCCCCCTGCTCTAACCACTAGACCCCACTCCCCTCCCAGAGCCAGGACAGAACCCAGGCGTCCTGGCTCCCCGCCCCCACCCGCTCTAACCACTAGACCCCACTCCCCTCCCAGAGCCAGCAGAGAACCCAGGCATCCTGGCTCCCAGCCCCCCAGCCCCACTCTAATCACTAGATCCCGTGGCCCTCCCAGAGCTGGGACAGAACCCAGGCGTCCTGGCTCCCCGCCCTCACCCGCTCTAACCACTAGACCCCACTCCCCTCCCAGAGCTGGGACAGAACCCAGGCGTCCTGGCTCCCCGCCCTCACCCGCTCTAACCACTAGACCCCACTCCCCTCCCAGAGCCAGGAGAGAACCCAGGCGTCCTGGCTCCCCACCCTCACCCGCTCTAACCACTAGACCCCACTCCCCTCCCAGAGCCAGCAGAGAACCCAGGCGTCCTGGCTCCCCGCCCCCCCTGCTCTAACCACTAGACCCCACTCCCCTCCCAGAGCCAGCAGAGAACCCAGGCGTCCTGGCTCCCCGCCCATGCCCCCACCAGTAAACACAGGACCCAGCTGGACTCTGTGGAAATGTGTCAGTACCTTGAAGCAGCAGAGCTGAGAGCAGGGAGCAGAGCAGCGCCCCCTTCAGGGCCTGCCTGGAATCACTGAGGTGCATTTTCTTGGACACTCTCCAGTTTTCTGCAGGGAAAGGGTTAACATTGGATTGGGCCTCTCTGTGAGGTGAGCCAAGGACCCAGGAGTCCTGGCTCCCAGACCTCCCCCGTTCTAACCCACTAGATCCCATTCTCCTCCCAGAGCCAGGGATACAGTCCCAGAGTCCTGGATTCCAGCCCTGTTCACCTAACAGCTGCCCCACTGAAAACTTCTCGGAGTCTGCAGCACCTAGCACACTGGGGGGGGGCCCTGATCCAAGCCTGGAGCATGCCGGTGCGATATCAGTCCCATTGCTGCGGCTCATGATAATAATAAGTAAATATTAACCGATATATATTTACCCTATGCAAAATTACCCCATGGAACTCACTGCTACAGGACCTTGCCAAGGCCCTGTGCTTGGGGAGGGCTCACGGGGAGCAGGGGAGGGCAGTACAGCCCATGAGAGAACCCAGGGTTCCTACAAGGGGGATTAGAATAACTAGGACCCCCATGCTCCAGGCTGTGAGCGAACCGCCCCCTCACAAGGGTCAGGAAGGAACAACTCCCTTGGGCAGCTTATTCTACCACTGGCCACTTGTACCTTCCTCTGCAACTGCTGTAAGGATAAGACCTTTGTCTGCACGGCCTAAAGCCTCAGGCCTTCGCCTGCAGCCAGATTAAAAGAGCAGCCAAGCAGCAGCCATCGGTGGAGAAGCAGGAAGTCCCATCCTCGCATGCCATCTACATGACAGTAAAACAATGTCAAATCCGGCTGGTAAGAAGCAGCCCCTGTCCTAATGGCCCCCACGACCACCCCATAAAGAAACAGATCTTAAGATGGTTAAAAGAAATGTAGTTTGATAGTCTGTCCGGCAAGAAATCACTTCTCAACAGCTGTGGTCGGGAAATCCTCGTTTCTGTGTTGTTTTGTCATTACGGTCCCCACGTTCCTCTTGTTTCTCTCGCTGGTCTCTGTCTGGTTCTTTAATTGTTTCTGTCCGTTACAGAATGAATTTTGCTCGGTGTGAATTAATGAAGGCGGTGGGATTGGATTGGTTCGAGAATTTGGTTGCACTTTGTTAGGGTTGGTTAGTAACATTTTAGTGTAATAATCGGTTAAGGTACAGCTAAAAAAGGACTCAAATTTCACTATATACACTGGGGTCCAAAAGGACGTTCTTTGGGAACCAGCTCCAGGTCACAGCCCTCAAGATCAGAGCTGCCAGACCTCAACCCTCTGCCAATGATGTTGGGCAGAGATTGGAGTCCCCCAGATAGACCCGATCCTGACTGGCCATCAGGAAAAGGTGAGGGCTGTGGGGGGTTGGGATGGGGATGGGGGGTTTGGGGTGTGGGAGAGGTTCAGGGCTAGGGCAGAGGATTGGGGTGGGGGGTGAGGGCTGAGGGCTGTGGGGTGGGGTGGGGATGAGGGGTTTGGGGTGTGGGAGAGGCTCAGGGCTAGGGCCAAGGGTTGGGGTGTATGCAGGGCCGTCCTGAGGATTTGTGGGGCCCTACGCAGTGTTATTAAACGGGTGCCCCTGGGCCCGACAGCAGCCTGAGCTCACAGCCTGGGGAGGCCGGGGGGGACGAGGCAGCAAAGGATAACAAGATGGCAGAAAGTCAGTTCCCCGCAGAGACCTCCGGACCCTCTCCCTCACGCACAATGGACGTGCAGAAGGCACCTAATGAACAGCACTAAACTTGGGAATTAAAAATGTCCGCCCCAGGTTCTTGATCTGCCCTGAAGTTTGTCAGACATGTATTTGCCAAAGCTCTGTGGGAAGGGCGAGTCCGCTACCCTGCTGAACACAACCCTAAATATGATGGGACACACGAGGCTGCTCTTCTCTGTTTTACATTTTCTTAATCAGTATTTCTAAGCCGATTTTATATTTTAAATGTACTCTTAAGCCTTCATCGTTCCAGATTACTACATGTTTAACTCACTGAAACAAAGACATTCTTGTCAATTAACCAGCCCCGGAGGGTTAGTGCCTTCATAGCAATGCTCATTGCTTGTCGAACAAGGGAACACGCATTTACTTTGTGTCCGGTGGCACCTTAAAGACTAACAGATTGATGTGGGCATAAGCTTTCGTGGGCTAGAACCCACTTCATCAGATGCATGGGGTGAAATGACAGGAGCAGGCGTTGTTATCCTGACACATGAGGGACGGGAGTTACCTCACAGGTGGAGAACCGGTGCTGACAGGGCCAATTCGATCCGGGGGGGATGTGGTCCACTCCCAATAAGAGATGAGGAGGTGTCAATTCCCGGAGAGGCAAAGCTGCTTCTGTAATGAGCCAGCCACTCCCAGGCCCTATTCAGGCCCAAATTAATGGTGTTAAATTTCCAAATGAATTTTAGTTCTGCTGTTTCTCTTTGAACTCTGTTTCTGAAGTTTTTTTGTTCACGTACAGCTACTTTCAAATCTGTTATCGAATGTCCAGGGAGGTTGAAGTGTTCTCCCACTGGCTTTTGTATGTCAGCGTTCCTGACGTCCGATTTGTGTCCATTTATTCTTTTACGTAGGGACTGTCCGGTCTGGCCAAGGTACATGGCAGAGGGGCATTGCTGGCACAGGATGGCATACATCACATTGGTAGACGTGCAGGTGAACGAGCCCCCGATGGTGTGGCTGAGGTGGTTGGGTCCTCTGATGGTGTCACTAGAATAGATCTGGGGACAGAGAAGGCAATGAGGTTTGTTACAGGGGTTGGTTCCTGGGTTGGTGGTCCTGGGTTGGTTCCTGGGTTGGTTTCTGTGGTGTGGTGTGTGGTTGCTGGTGAATATTTGCTTCAGTTTGGGGGGCTAACTGTAAGCAAGGACTGGCCTGTCTCTCAAGGTCTGGGAGGGTGAGGGATCGTTTTCCAGGATAGGTTGTAGATCGTTGATAATGTGCTGGAGAGGTTTTAGCTGGGGGCTTGTACGTGATGGCCAGTGGCGTTCTGTTATTTTCCTTGTTGGGCCTGTCCTGTAGTAGGAGATTTCTGGGTACCCATCTCGCTCTGTCAATCTGTTTCCTCACTTCCCCAGGTGCGTATTGTAGTTGTAAGAACACTTGATAAAGATCTTGTAAGTGTTTGTCTCTGTCTGAGGGGTGGGAGCAAATGCGGTTGCATCTTAGGGCTTGGCTGTAGACAACGGATTGTGTGATGTGTCCTGGATGGAAGCTGGAGGCATGTAGGTAGGCATAGCGGTCAGTAGGTTCCCGGTATAGGGTGGTGTTTATGTGACCATCGCTTATTTGCACTGTAGTGTCCAGGAAGTGGATCTCTTATGTGCACTGGTCCAGGCTGAGGTTGATGGTGGGATGGAAATTGTTGAAATCCAGGTGGAATTCCTCAAGGGCCTCCTTCCCGTGGGTCTGTTTGATGAAGACGTCATCAATGTAGAGCAAGTAGAGGAGGGCGCTAGGGGACGAGAGCTGAGAAGCGTTGTTCTGAGTCAGCCATGGAAATGTTGGCATAGTGAGGGGACAGGGAGTGGCTGGCTCATTACAGAAGCAGCTTTGCCTCTCCGGGAATTGACACCTCCTCATCTCTTATTGGGAGTGGACCACATCCCCCCCGGATCGAATTGGCCCTGTCAGCACCGGTTCTCCACCTGTGAGGTAACTCCCGTCCCTCATGTGTCAGGATAACAACGCCTGCTCCTGTCATTTCACCCCATGCATCTGATGAAGTGGGTTCTAGCCCACGAAAGCTTATGCCCACATCAATCTGTTAGTCTTTAAGGTGCCACCGGACACAAAGTAAATGCGTGTTCCCTTGTTCGACAAGCAATGAGCATTGCTATGAAGGCACTAACCCTCCGGGACTGGTTAATTGAAAAGAATGTCTTTGTTTCAGTGAGTTAAACATGTAGTAATCTGGAACGATGAAGGCTTAAGAGTACATTTAAACGATAAAATCAGCTTAGAAATACTGATTAAGAAAATGTAAACCAGAGAAGAGCAGCCTCGTGTGTCCCATCATATTTAGGGTTGTGTTCAGCAGGGCAGCGGACTCGCCCTTCCCACAGAGCTTTGGCAAACAAATGTCTGACAAACTTCAGGGCAGATCAAGAACCTGGGGCGGACATTTTTAATTCCCAAGTTTAGTGCTGTTCATTAGGTGCCTTCTGCACGTCCATTGTGCGTGAGGGAGAGGGTCCGGGGGTCTCTGCGGGGAACTGTGATTTTCTGCCATCTTGTTATCCTTTGCTGCCTCGTCCCCCCCGGCCTCCCCAGGCTGCGAGCTCGGGATGCTGTCGGGCCCAGGGGCACCCGTTTAATAACACTGCGTAGGGCCCCACAAATCCTCAGGACGGCCCTGGGCGGCAGGCGGGGCCAGGGCAGGGACCTGGCCCCAGACATTGCTGGGCCCATGGAACTCGCCACCTGTGGAGGAGGGTGCAGCCAGCGCGGGGGCCAGGGGTCTGGCTCGAGGCTGGAGGATCCCAAACGAGCTCAGAGGAGGGTACAGACGGGAGGGGATGAGCTCCGAGAGCTGCCAGGCTCCCCAGCCAAGCTCCCAGACCGAACCCCAGGAGCCAAGAGGCGTGGGGTGCCCCACAGACACCTGCAGCCCATAGGGGCCCTCCAGCGCCGCACCCAGCCCTTGGGAGCAGCAGAGGACCCTGCTGTAGCCCATCCCCAGGGCAAGAGGGCACCACCTGGCATTTCCCTGCACCCGTCTCCCTCTACCCAGGATTGGGACCCAATCCAGCCCTCCCTGCTTCGGGGCAGGGGCAGGGCCTGGGGGGAGCAGCAGGTACCTAGGCCGTGGCTCGGCAACCTTCCAAGGGCCAAGGGCTCCTCTGTGTTCAGCACCCCAGCTCCAAAATCCTGGGCTCCCACCGGCCCTCGCCAGCCTGCCGCTTCCCCAAGGAGGCTGTGTGACAGGACGTTGCCCAAGAGCAGCTCTTCCGTTGGCACAAACAGCCCGCGAGTAGGCACAGCAACGGAGGCCTCCACCCCCTCCCACTACCCGCCTCCCCTCCGCAAGGAATCCCATCGCAGCCCCACGCAGACCAGGAGAGAACCCAGGAGTCCTGGCTCCCAGCGCCCCCTGCTCTAACCCACCAGCCCCCACTCCCCTGCCAGGGCTGGGGAGAGAACCCAGGAGTCCTGGCTCCCAGCCCCCTCTGCTCTAAACACTAGCCCCACTTCCGTCCCAGAGATGGGGTAGAACTGGGGTACTGACTGGAGTACTGACCACCTTTCGCCCCAGAGGGAGCTCACGCCACATGACATGGCCTGCACTGATTTTGCAAGGCCTCAGCAGCCAGCAAGAGACCCTGACGCCCCTCCTCTAAGTCTCAGCTGCCCTGGAGCTGACGCCCAAAGAATCCCCGGCAGCTGCCCTGGGACCCTCGGAGCCAGGCCGGCAGGAGAGCCCAGCACCATCTGGGCAGGGCCGGCTGAGGGGAAATG
This sequence comes from Eretmochelys imbricata, assembly GCF_965152235.1. NCBI lineage: Eukaryota > Metazoa > Chordata > Testudines > Cheloniidae > Eretmochelys > Eretmochelys imbricata. The sequence continues at coordinate 18,799,015 of NC_135595.1, forward strand.
CCCCCTTCCTTGCTAGAGAGCCCCTGGCGTCGCCCATGTGAGCTGGTGCCAGCCCCCTTGCCTGGTCTGCAGTGCTGCCCGCCCCTACCCCACAGGGAGAGCTCCGGGAAGGGGACGTGGAGGGGATGTGGTCGCCCCCACCTCAAAAAAGATCTATTGGGATTGGAAAAGGTTCAGAAAAGGGCAACCAAAATGATGAGGGGTCTGGAACGGCTGCCATGTGAGGAGAGATTAATACGAGTGGGACTTTTCAGCTTGGAAAAGAGGAGACTAAGGGGGGATATGATAGAGGTCTATAAAACCATGACTGGTGTGGAGAAAGTAGATAAGGAAGTGTTGTTTACTCCTTCTCATAACACAAGAACAAAACAAACAAAAGGAAGTACTTCTTCACACAACGCACAGTCAACCTGTGGAACTCCTTGCCAGAGGATATGGTGAAGGCCAAGACTATAACAGGGTTCAAACAAGAACTAGATACGTTCATGGAGGACAGGTCCATCGATGGCTACTAGCCAGGATGGGCAGGGATGGTGGCCCTGGCCTCTGTTTGCCAACAGCTGGGAATAGGCGACAGGGGATGGGTCACTTGGCGATTCCCTGTTCTGTTCATTCCCCCTGGGGCACCGGGCACTGGCCACTGTCAGTAGCACACTGGGCTAGGTGGAGCCTTGGTCTGACCCAGTCTGGCCGTTCTTATGGTCTTATGAGGGAGAGCTCGTTCTCCGGGTAGGGCAGGCGGGCGAAGTGAGGCCCGATGCCCATTTCCTGCCCTGGCTCCCTGAGCAGCGGTCGCCACCAGTGCCCACCCGTAAGGCCGGTCCTGCCACTGCCATCCCAACGGGGCACGTCTGGGCCCTGGGGAACCCGGCTGGGCACCCTGGTGGAAACCAGCCCACGAGGGAGGCGGTGGAATAGAACCCAGGAGTCCTGGCTCCCAGCCTGCCTGCAGTAACCACTAGACCCCACTCCCCTCTCAGAGCCAGGGAGAGAACCCAGGAGTCCTGACCCCCCACTGCGCTAACCACTAGACTCCCCTTTTCCCCGCCCCCCCCACACCCCGAGTCAGGGAGAGAACCCAGGAGTCCTGGCTCCCAGCCCCCCAAGGACAGTTCCTTGGCGTGCTGTAGATCGACAGTGCTGTCCCCTTTTACCTGCCCGTCCCCGCCCCGGAGCCAGGTGGGGCTGGTGCCCCCTGGAGGGGAAGGGCCTCCTGGCCCATCCCTTGCCCCCTCCCTCTGAGTCTTCCCCTGGGTGTGTCCCTGTTTCCGAGGCCTGGGACAAGGGGGGCCCCGTGCTCCCCACACCCCTGCCCCAATGACTCAGGAGCTGCCTGGTGCCAGCTCTGGGGAAGGGAAGGATTCGCCCTGGGGTGCAGGGGGGCGGGTGAGACAAGGGAGGGGCAGCTGCGTGTCTGGACTCGGGGGTCTGTTACCAGCTGCACCCCAATATCCTGGATGTCGGGCCTCTTCCTCCCCTCCTGAGCAGCCTCAGGGTCCGCCCAGGCTGGGGTCGGGGTCCTGGGGGGGGCAATGTATTGCAGGGGGGGCAGAGCTCCCCAACAACACACACAGCACGTCCACACATGCTCATACCCCCACCCACCTACCCAGCAAAACACAACCCTGCTCGGGAGAGAACCCAGGAGTCCTCCTCTAACCACCAGACCCCACTCCCCTCCCAGAGCCAGGGAGAGAACCCAGGCGTCCTGGCTCCCAGCCCCCTGCTCTAACCACTATACCTGGTGTCTAGGGGGCTGGTTGCCACACATATGAGCACCCATGTTGGTTGCGTCTTTCGTGACTCCTCCGGGCCAGGGCTGAGGCTGGGCCCTCGCTGCCAGCTCATGCCAGGGGCCAGGCGCTGAGTCAGGCAGCGATACGGGGCCCCAGGGCAGGCTGGGGTCACTCAACAAGTCAGTGTGTCCTGCTGACCCAGTCCTGGCCCCAAGGCCCCAGTGTGACGCTAGGGGGCTCAGCAGAGGGCACCGGGCCACAGGGAGCAGACAGAGGGGACACAGCCGGGGGCACCGTGCTGAGGGGGAGCAGGACGGGGGGCTCAGCGGGAAGACAGGGGCCACAGCCAGGGGGACTCCCTGGGGGGCGCTGTGCTGTGGGGAGCAGGGCGGGGGGCTCACAGGGGTCGCCCTGGGGTGGGAGGTTCAGAAGGGAGGTGGGGGACTCGGCAGGGGGCGCTGTGCTGCGGGGAGCGGGGCAGGGGACTGGGCACCGGCTGCCATGCCATGGGGAGCTGGTTGGGGGCGCTTACCCCTCACCATTGCTGGGGGCCTCCCCAGTTCCGATCCGCCCCAAGGCCTCCCCGGGCTCCTGCTCCCCCCGGTGCCGAGCCCCCAGCGTTGACGCTGCCCCACGAAGGCGTTGCCCGCTCCCCCGACTGGCTGGACCGGTTCCTGGGAGAGCCACCGCCCTGGTACCGACGCGCCAGGGCTTGGTGCTGGGGAGGCAACGTGAATAATCACCGGCCCGGGGCCCCGCAGCAAAGCCAGGGAAGGTGGGATGTGCAAGGGGGGGTGGGGACGCCCCGCCCCATCTGCTTCCTCTTATTTATCGTCTTAGCTTAGCGCTGGCAGCCGGAGTCGCGTGGAAGCTGCCGGGAGCCGAGAGAACCCGCCTGGTCGAGGCAGACGCAGCCATGGGAGCCCCCTGCCCCCCGAGAGCCGGCCCCCTTCTCCTGTTGGCGGCCGCACTGCTCCTCCAAGGTAAGGGGCCCGGCAGCACGCTGCTCCAGAGGGGACGAGACTGGGGGAGCCCCCCCCGTCCCCCAGGTTGGAGGGGTCGATCGGGCCCGGGGCACATTGATGGGGTGTTTTCATCTCAGCTGCATCTGCCAGGGGAACCCTGCTCCTTGGAGAGAATGACTGAGTCATGGCATGATAATCCAGCCCCAGGCCGGGGGGCTGGCTGGGCAATGGGGACACGGAGCCTTTCCCCTCTAGGGGGCGCCGGCTCCCATCCAGTCCCAGCGTGGTGGGCTGGCTGGCTCAGGGGGGCAAGGCATGGGCACAGGGCCTTTCCCCTCTAGGATCTCCTGGAGAGGGGACTCCCAGCTCAACGACCCCCCCTTCCTCAGTTCTGGGGGCTGTCAATTGACTCCGTTCTCCATGCTGGAATGGGAGGGGGCAGCCGTTAAGGCCATGGGATTGGGGGGGGGCAGGGGTGCCGTGCCTGCTGGGACAGGTTGCTCCACCTGGAATGGGTCTGGGGCACAGTGCCAACTGGGAGGACTCCTCCCAGGGACGCCAGCCTCACCCCGGGGTGGGGTCACCCCCATCCTGGAGCTGACACAGCCTCCCACTGGAAAAGGGGGAGGTCTGTCGCCCATGCAAGTGTTCGTGAGAAACGGTGCAAAACAGAAGTGCAAATGCAAGTGCAAGTTCCCAGACAAATGGTGCGAAGAGGAAAGCCAGCGTGCAAGCGTCCGTGGGAACGCCTGGAGAAAATGGTGCAAAGAGGAGGTGGCAAATCTCTGCACATGTACAGTGGAAATAACGCAACGAGGGCAGGGAGATGGGCCACCCGCCATGAGAATTTACAGAGCCGGGGGCGGGGGGGTCCAGAGAGGAGGGAAAGGGAGCGCTCTTCTAGCGTGTTAAAACTGGTGCAAAAGGGGAGAGGAAATGTGCCACCGAATTTCTACGAAGGTGCACAGGGGCGTAAAACACAGGCAGACCCACTCGAATGTTTATGAAGCAGGAGTTTGGGGAACAATCCATGAGGCGGAGAAAGGGGACAATTGACATGTAAAATTACACAGGAAACGTGTCACCCGGGAAAGGGTCCAAATTGACATGCCAAGCTATGTGGGAAAGGTGAAAATTGGCACGTAAGATGATGTGAAAATTGACATGCGAAATTACATGGGACAACATAAAAATTAACAGGCAAAGTTGCAAGGGAAAGGTGAAAATTAACATCAATTGTCATGTTTCCGTGTAATTTGACGTGCTAATTTTCACCTTTCTTTGCAAATTTGCATAATAACTTTCACGTGGTCCCATGTCAATTGTCACGTCTCCGTGTCATTTGACATGCAACATTACAAGGGAAAGGTGAAAATTGTACATACGGAGTTATACAGGGAAACGTGTGAATTCCCACGGGAAAGTGCAAAAGTGGCGAGGGAAGGGTGCAAATCTGCGTGCAAAAGCAGGTGAGAATCTGTGCAAGGAGAGGGAGCCGTGCAAACAGCTCTGCAAAATTACCCGGGAAAACGCACAAACGTCACCTGCCTTTGAGAGATTGGGGTCCCTCCGCTACCGGGGACAGGCCCAGGTAGGTCCTTGCACAGGTGTGCCAGCCACGCGGGGTTTCACCGGGATTCCCTCCCCCCATGCAGGAGCCACGGCCCTGACGTGCCACAGCTGTGTGGAGCGCAGCGACGGCGGCTGCAGCCCCGAGAAGATGAAGACGATCTCGTGTCCTGCCGACACCCAAGTGTGCGTGGAAACCGTGGCGGCCGTGAAATGGAGTGAGTGGGCCCGCGGGGTGAGGGCTGGGAGCCAGGACGCCTGGGTTCTAGCCCTGGCTCTGGGAGGCGACTGGGGTCTAGTGGTTGGAGCAGGGCAGGCTGGGGCTAGGACTCCTGGGTTCTCGCCCTGGCTTTGGGAGGGGAGGGGAGTCTAGTGGTTAGAGCGGGGAGGCTGGGTTCTAGCCCTGGCTCTGGGAGGTTGGAGCAGGGGAGGCTGCGGACAGGACTCCTGGGTTCTCTCCCCAGCTCTGGGAAGGGAGGGGAGTCTAGTGATTAGAGCAGGGGGGCTAGGAGCCAGGACTCCTGGGTTCTAGCCCTGAGTCTGGGAGGCAACTGGGGTCTAGTGGTTGGAGCAGGGCAGGCTGGGGACAGGACTCCTGGGTTCTAGCCCTGGCTCGGGGCGGGGAGTGGGGTCTAGTGGGTTAGAGAAGGGGGAGCTGGGTTCCGTCTCCAGGTCTGGGAGGGGGAAGCTGGGATCCAGGACGCCTGGGTTCTCTCCCGGCTCGCTCACCCCCCGGCTGTCTCCCCAGGCCACGGGCAGTTCCTGGTGGGCGAGAAGGGCTGCGGCCTGGGCAGACCGGGCACCAACGACAAGGGCGTGGACCTGCACGGCATCCTCGCCTTCTCCCAGGTGCACAATTGCAACAGCAGCCTCTGCAACTCCCGGCTGGACATCCAGGCCATGGCGCTGCAGCCGATGGGTAAGTGCCCCACCGCGGGGAGGAGGCTGCGGGGAGGGGCCAGCCCCCCACCTCCTCCTCTCTAACTGCCCCCCCTTTGCCTGGTCGCCAGGTAACGAGAGCGCCCGGGTGCCCAACGGGCTGGAGTGCTACAACTGCCAAGGCAACGAGGCCTGCTCTGCCAGCAACGCCACGGTGGTGAAGTGCTACGACGGGTACCAGGGCTGCTTCCACGGCAACGTCACCATGAAAGTCGGTGAGGCCCGGGCGGGAGGCTCAGAGGCAGCCCCTTCTGGGGCGAGGCGCGGCCGCTGTTTGGCCGCCGCAGGGAGCCGTTTCGGGTGGGAAGCCAGGGCGGTTCAGGGGAGCCGGGCGCAATCCCCACGATGGCGGGCTGGCCAGGACACCGGGGTCCGCGCCCCGACGGGGGGCCAAGGGCCTGGCAGATCTTTGCAAATCGTGCTCTGGCCGTGAATCTCTCCCCCGCCCCGCACTCCGAACTCCCGGAAAGGCAGCCCCCGCTGCAGCCCAGTGCCCCCTAGTGGCACATTGGGGCCAGCACTGACAGCAAGGGGAGGCCCCCCCCACTCCCTAGAGCACAGCGCCCCCTTGTGGTGCATCGGGGCCAGCACGGACAGCCGGGGGAGGGACCCCCCACTCCCTAGAGCACAGCGCCCCCTTGTGGTGCATCAGGGCCAGCACGGACAGCCAGGGGAGGGACCCCCCACTCCCTAGAGCACAGCGCCCCCTGTGGTGCATCAGGGCCAGCACGGACAGCCAGGGGAGGGACCCCCCAATCCCTAGAGCACAGCGCCCCCTTGTGGTGCATCGGGGCCAGCACGGACAGCCAGGGGAGGGCCTCCCCTCTCCCTACAGCACAGCGCCCCCTAGTGGTGCATCGGGGCCAGCACGGACAGCCCGGGGAGGGACCCCCCACTCCCTAGAGCACAGCGCCCCCTTGTGGTGCATCAGGGCCAGCACGGACAGCCAGGGGAGGGACCCCCCACTCTCTACAGCACAGTGCCCCCTAGTGGCACATTGGGACCAGCATGGACACCCAGGGGAGGGCCTCCCCTCTCCCTACAGCACAGCGCCCCCTAGTGGTGCATCGGGGCCAGCACCAACAGCTAGGGGCGGGCCCCCTGTTTCCCCCACACACACTCCCTACAGCACAGTGCCCCCTAGTGGTGCATCGGGCCAGCCCTGACTGCCGGAGGAGGGCCCCCTGTTTCCCCCACACACACTCCCTACAGCACAGCCAGGGCCGGATTAACCTTTTGTGGGCCCAGCGCCACACATATTTGTGGGCCCCCATGGGGCAATGGAGCCTGGTGTGGGAATGTCGGTCCCCACAGCAAGGGGCCAGCCAGAGGCAATGGGGCATGGCAGGGGGGCCCTACCCCTCCCAGCCCAGTGCGAGGGCACCATTTACAGACCGGCAGTTGCCAGACGCACACTGGGCCGCCCAGCCCTCTGCTGCCAGCGCGCCCCCTTCCCCTCGGGGCTGGCGGGGCCTCGGGGCGCAGGGCAGGCGGAGCGGGCCGGGGCCCCTTCTGAGCATGGGCCTGGCCACCGGCGCCACTGCAAAGCCGGCACTGAGCCCAGCGCCCCCTCGCCGTGCATCGGGGCCGGCACCGGCAGCCGGGAGAGGGTCCCCACCCCGCTCCCTGCAGCACAGTGCCCCCCAGCGCCGCGGCCCCGCCCCTGACTCTCCCCCGTCCCGTCTCCTCTCCTCCAGGCAACTTCTCGCTGAGCCGCCCCATCAAGGGCTGCGTGCAGGACAAGGACTGCACCAAGGAGGCAAAGGGCAGTGCGGTCGTCAGCCTGGTGGGCTCCTGCTGCTCCGGCCACCTCTGCAACAGGGACCTGACCAACAAGACCTTCTTCGCCCCCATCATCCCCCGGCTGGAGGTCATGCCCGGCCACGGGGCCAACGCCACGGGTGCCAACGCCACAGCCAATGCCATGGCCACGACGGCCGCCGCCACGGTCCCGGCCCCCGCCGTGGTCACCGCCGCTGCCACGCCCCCGCCGCCGGACCACGGGGACCACGAGGACCTCATCCGGGACGACCGCCGCGTCACCGCGGAGAGCGAGCGGCGGTACAACCCGGGCGTCAAGCTGCCAGGCGGCGGGAAGGGGGGCGCGGCGGGGCTGAGCGCCTCGGCCTGGCTGGTCTTGCTCGGGTCTGCCTTGCTCCTGTGAAGGGGGCACCGAGGAGGGGAAACGGCACGAGACGCCCCCCCCCACCCATTGCCCCCCCACCCATCACCCCGACCCCCGTTCCGCTGGCCAGCCTCCCCCAGACTTCTTCAACTCCAGCCAGGCTTCGGCCTATGCATGGCGGCCATCTTCTTAGTTGAGCATCAGCTCTTGACGCCAGGCCGGGTTGTCCCTGTTGGCGCCACCAGGCGGGCCTAAGTCTGCAGGTTGCATCTTCGTGTGTCAGAGCCCCATCCTCACGACACCTGGCCTTCCCTTCGGCCTCCCCGCAGCAGCCATCTTGGTCTGGAAGCGGCGTGGCTTGATGTCCCTCTCGGGCATCTTTTGTAGTTTCCCCGTCACGCAAAGCCTCCATGGTTTTTTTTGACCACCAGGGAGCCCTTCTCATGGCACCACCACAAATCCAGGCTTCCCTTTGGCTTGCACAAGGCAGCCATCTTGGTTGCAAGTGGCCTAGTTTTGCCTACTTGCAGTAGCCAACTTGTTTTTTAAGTGGGGGGGAACAACACGGAGGGGGAAAAGCGACACAGCCCCTGCCCTCCAGAACAAATTCCCACGTGCTGCCTTCCCAAATCACAGGCCACATTCTTATAGCAGTGCAGCAAATTCAGGCTTCTCTTCAGCCTGCTCACGGCGGCCATCTTGTTTCTACACGGCCTAGTTTGAGCCCAGTCTGGGGAGGGCTGTGACGGCCGCCATTTTCTGTTCGCTTGGGTGGATCCCATCCCTTCTTCACCTCGCCGAGGCGTGTGTTTTGCCACGCCAATGCACCTGCAAGCTTTTGTGTTATCCACCAACACTGGGCAGCCATCTTGTTTCTTTATGCAACACCAGTTGACATCTGTCTAAGGAAGGTGGCCGCTGCTTGGTCTTCGCTCCCCGGGGCAACGTCCCAAGGCTGCTCCAAATCAAATACAGGACTACATGCAGCAGCCATCTTGCCATTATTCTGGGTCAGCCATTTTGTCTCCAGCCAACAGGCTGGTGGGTCCCGTTGCCATGGCTCCGAAGGTACCTCAAGCTTCTAACAGCCTGCTAGGCCTCAGAATTGGGACCCACAGACATTGGGAAGGGATGCCTAGTCTATGCCCCCTCCCCACACACACACACACACACACACACACACAAAGCTGGTTGTGGAAGATGGCGCAACAAGATGGCCACCGGTGCGGTGGCCTGGGCACAACAATGGGAAGGAAAGGGCACTCATGGCTTGGTGGGCTTGGGCACTCTCTCCCCCGCCACCACCTTGCCGGCTGGGTATTTAGCCCCAATAATGGGGTCCCAGCGCAGCTTCCCATCCTTCCACCAGCCCCCGTGGCACAGCTCAGAGAAGGATGGGAAAGTGCTAAAAGAGCGGAGGGGTCAATGAGCTCCTCATGGCCCCACTGGGGCAATAGGGACTTATCCCGGATCAGCCCCACAGGCCCATCCAGCCCGATATCCCGCCTCCTCCCTGCTCCCCCACCCAGATCAGACCCATGGGCCCATCCACCCTGGTGTCCCTGCTACCTAAAACCTCTGGCCCCATTACGCCCCCTCACTGTGCAATATTCCCCTTCCTGACCTCTCAGCTCAGCACATGCCCTGGAGCCTGCGGGTGAGGCGTCCCGGAATCATTCTCCCAGCTGGCACGGCTGCAGCTGCCCTTCCCAATGTAAATAGTTTCAGAGACTCAACTCTCGCCATGGGAAGGGGCCAGGAATTCCTGGGGAAGGGTTTAAAGGCTCATTAATAAAAGGATTGTAGCTGTGTTTAAAGGGGTCTAGCTCTGTTTCTTTGGGGGGGTCTGATTTTTTGTCTGGGTCAGTGGCTGTCTTAACATCCCCGCCCTGCTCTGTTTAAGGAAAATGGTTTTTTTTAGCATCAGTGGGGCCAGATCCCCAGCTTGGTGGGGAACGGGACATGGGGACTTCCCCTTCAGGGGGCATCACTTCTGATCTGGGCCCCCACCACACAGGGCACTGCACGAACCGCCCTGGACTGGGCTCGGAGCCCCAGTCAAGTCAGACACGCTCCCTGCCCTGAGGCACATACTACATAGAGAAGGATGATTACCCCCGACTTTACAGATGGGAAACTGAGGCACAGAGAGGCGCTGAAGCAAGGTCACCCAGCGAGTTAATATCAGGGTTACAAATTGAACCCAGCTGTCTGGGGTCCCAACCCAGCCCCTTTACCACAAGACCTTCAACAGTTCCAAGGCTGGAATGGTCCCTTGGGATCATCCCCTAATGGAGCCCCGATGCAGCTCGAATCAGGGCCCAAATCCAGCTGAGAGGAAGGACTGGGGCAGCCTGGGACCCAGTACCCCTGGGTTCCAACCCTCGCTATGCAGTCCCTCGGGCAAGGGGCGCTCTGTGCGTCAGTTTCCCCACCACCCATTTGGGGATAATAGCCCTGCCCTCCCCCATGGGGGGCAGGGAGGGTGACTAGGATCAGTGTGTTAAAAACTGCAAGGTCCCCAGAGGCCACAGTGATGGGCAAACCAGGACTCTAGCCACTGCCCCGAAACATCAAGGAGGGCTGATGGCAAAGCCAGGCAGGGGGGCGATCTCCCTCGCGTTCGGGCCCCTAGAGAGCATCTCTGTCACCCCACCTGGCCCCGGTTTGGCCCACCTCTGGACCGTGCCGCCCCGCCCGCACACCGGGTACAGGGGCTTGCCGGGAAGCAAGGCAGGAGCTCCGTGAACACCATCCCGTGAGATGAAATTGGCGGCACCGAACACGTCAGAGCCGCTGGCTCCGAGCAGGCGGGTCATACCTGGTGCCCTGATGCCCCAGCACAGGCCTCCAAAAGGAAGCCGTAGCTATCAGCAGGATCAGCCTCATCGTCTCTACCGCTCAGTATCTCCCGATCACGATCACCGTGAGCAACCTCCCGCCTCGCAGAGTATCACAGGCCCTTTCTCCGGAGCAGCCTTGAGGTTTCTGCTCTGCTCGAGGCACGCGAGATAACACCTGATAGACAGATTTCAGGCCCCCGCCCCAGCTTTTTGCAACTGAGTCTGTCCTAGGCCAAGGCAGCGGGGCTTCAGCCTGCAGGTAGAGCGCAGGTTCCCCTCACACCCCAGCTCTGTCGGTGCCCCGCAACGCTGACCCACAGCCCCCTGCTAGCCAAGGCCTGGGCTCCCCCTCTACATACAGCTTTAAAGTCTATCGGGCCAGATCCCCAGCTGATGTAAATTCAGTGCTGTTACAGCCAATTGACCCCAGCTGGGGATCTGGCCCTATTGCCTCAAATGGAGCTATGGCTGATTGACATCTTTATTAATGATCTGGATGGTGGGATGGATTGCACCCTCAGTAAGTTCACGGCTGGCACTAAACTGGGGGAGAAGTAGATAGGCTGGAGGGTTGGGATAGAGTCCAGAGTGACCTAGACAAATGGGAGGATTGGGCCAAAAGAAACCCGATGAGGTTCAACAAGGACAAGTGCAGAGTCCTGCACTTAGGAAAGAAGAATCCCATGCAGCGCTACAGACTAGGGACCGAATGGCTCAGCAGCAGTTCTGCAGAAAAGGACCTGGGAGTTACAGTGGACGAGAAGCTGGATATGAGTCAACAGGGTGCCCTTGTTCCCAAGAAGGCGAACGGCATTTTGGGCTGCATTAGTGGGAGTGTTGCCAGCAGATCAAGGGAAGTGATTGTTCCCCTCTATTCGGCACTGGTGAGGCCACATCTGGAATATTGCGTCCAGTTTTGGGCCCCCCACTACAGAAGGGATGTGGACAAACTGGAGAGTCCAGCGGAGGGCAACGAAAATGATTAGGGGGCTGGAGCACATGACTTACGAGGGGAGGCTGAGGGACCTGGGCTTATTTTGTCTGCAGAAGAGAAGAATGAGGGGGGATTTGGTAGCAGCCTTCAACTACCTGAGGGGGTTCCAAAGAGGATGGAGCTCAGCTGTTTTCAGTGGTGGCAGACAACAGAACGAGGAGCAATGGTCTCAAGTTGCAGTGGGGGAGGTCGAGGTTGGAGATCAGGAAACACTATTTCACTAGGAGGGTGGTGAAGCCCTGGAATGGGTTCCCTAGGGAGGAGGTGGAATCTCCATCCTTTGAGGTGTTTAAGGCCCGGCTTGACAAAGCCCTGGCTGGGATGATTTAGTTGGGGTTGGTCCTGCTTGGAGCAGGGGGTGGGACTAGATGACCTCCTGAGGTCCCCTCCAACCCTGAGATTCTAGGGTTCTATGACCTCAGCTGGGATCTGGCCCCATTGACTCCAATGGAGCTACGGCCGATTGACCCCAGCTGGGGTCTGGCCCTGATTCTGTTCCCCATCAGTGTTTGCCCCTGACGGGCCCCCAGCTCTCAATCTCGGGGTGGGGGCGTGAGCTCCTGGATGCCCTCCAGCAGGGGGGGACTCCTGAAAAACAGGAAACACAGTGTTGAAATCAAAACCCCAGCTCGAGACGTTTGAGAACATGGCCAGATAATTATCTTGCTGAACAAGAACAATCTGCTGCTGAGGCTGCTGCGACTTGGCCTCCCTGCAGCACCCGAGGGGTTAATGCCCTGCTGCTCAAAAGCCAGGAGAATCATTGTTGCTATGGCTGGTGTAGATGGCAGCAGCAGGTGGGATTCCTGTGTTGGCACCAGAGGAGCGCTCAGCCCCAGCATTGTGGATAAGAAAGGGCTGATGGGAAATCTAGCTAGACCAGCAACGTGATCTAGTGAGTAAGGACATAGGGCTGGGAGCTAGGACTCCTGGGTTCTCTCCCTGGCTCTGGGAGGGGAGTGGGGTCTAGCAGTTAGAACAGGGCGGGCAGGGAGCCAGGACTCCTGGGTTCTCTCCCCAGCTCTACCACCAATCTATTGTGTGACCTTGGCCAAGTCTCCTCCCCTCTTGCTGCCTCGGTTTCCCCTTCCAGCCTTTGCCTATTTAGACTGGGCGCTCTCTGGGCAGGGACTGTCTGTGCAGCGCCTGGCACAACAGGGTCCTGAGCTAAGACCAGATCTCTCTTACTGTGAAATATACATCGTGAGCTGCTTGCACAGATGGGGAAACCAAGGCGGGGTGCTGGAAGTAATGTGGGCGGTTTCTCAGAGGGCGTCTGCAGCAGAGCAGGGAACAGAACCCAGGAGTCCGGAGTCCCAGGCGTCTCAGCCACAAGCCCCTGGTGCTACGCGGCCCCAGGAGAGACACAACGACGCAGCATCAATTAAGAAGCTTCGTCAAGGAAAATCCAGGCCAAGGCTACAAGGCGCTGCCAGGCCCAGCCATCGCCGTCAGGAGGCACTTGTGTTGCAGTCAGGCCCCTGCTCAGGATCGGGGCCCCACTGCGCCAGGGCCTGCACAGATGCATTGCAGGAGAAGATCCCTGCCCCAAAACCAGTTGTACCAGTATAGCCATTATCCCCTATGGGGAGCTAAAGGAGTAGCTCCATTTGCTGGCAGCACTAGTGCAGCTGTTATCCACCCTGCGCCCCAGCCTCTAGAGGGGCATGTTGCTGTCCTTTCCCCCCAGCATCCTGGTTCCTCATCCGTCAGAGACCTCTACACCTGCGGAGGACGTAGGAGAGCCAGGATATCCAGCCCCCCAGATCCCCATGACCCCTGCCCCCCCCCACCCAGTCCCCTTCAGGAGACACCAGGCTGGGACTGCCCATGCTGAGCCCTCCCCTCATCCTCCGCACCTGAGATCTCCCGCTCCCAGCCTTGCCTCATGCTGCTCTCCTGGGGAAGGGACCACGCTCCCCCCGAGAAGGGGCTCATCTAATCACTTCCTGCCAGTGCCCCGGCTTTACCCAACTTCCTACCTTCTGCGCAGCCTGCAGAGCCCCAGCACCAGGATTGCAGACAGCGCTGAGAGGAACAAGCCCTGGTCTATCTCCATCCACAGCTCCCTGGCCCATGGCATCCCCCGTCCCCACCAGGAGCTGGGGGCAGGTAAGTCCAAGCCTTGATTTGACAGAGATTGCAGGGAGCCAGCCATGCAGCAGGGACAGCCATCTACCGGCACCAGAGATGGGGAGAGCCCATGTCCCCATCCCTCCCAGCAGCCGAGACAGAGAGAACCCAGAGACCTGCCCCACTGTCCAGCCAAAGAGGGTCCGCAGTGGAACCCAGAGTCCCACTCCCACTCCCCTCCCAGAACCAGAGGGAGAACCCAGGAGTCCTGGCTCCCAGTCCTCCTCATGTAACCATTAGACCCCACTCCCCTCCCAGTGCTGGGAATAGAACCCAGGAGTCCTGAGTCCCGGCCCCACCTTTTCTAACACTGGAGTGGGGGTGTGCGTAGAGGGCAGCAGCCAGGACTCCTGGGTCCCTCACAGCAGGCTGCTACCCCAGCACTGGACACGCCCAGCGGAGTCAGGCCACCAAGCCAGCCTGTGGGTCAGGTGAAGCACGAGGGCACTGGAGCGCACCTGTAACAAGGGCCTCATCATCAAGTGTGGAGGGGTCTGCAGTGGGGTCCTGCGGGGATCGGGTCGTGCCCTGCACTAGTTACCGCTGGGATCGGTGTCCAGGAAGGGAACATCAAACCCTCCCAGCTAACGTCAGCAGAAGGCCCAGAAATGGGGAAATTCCGAGGGGGCCGGGGCAGGGACCAAGAGCACGCGGGCAAACGCCGGGCGGTTTAACACGTCCGCACGTCCCCGCCCACGGCGAGGAACCGCAAATGTCAGCCCGGGGCACTCCCCTGGGGGGCAGCGACTCTGGAACAGATCTGGGGTGATGGCAGAGAGTCGGCTGGACTGGGGCTAACGCCGCCCTGGGCAGTGTAAGCAGGGATCTCGAGGAGCAGGGAGGGGATTTTCCCTCTGGAGCTGACCCGGGGGTGACTCTAGGTCCGGTTCTGGGGTGCACAGTCAGTCGGGGAGGGGTCAGAGCAGAGCCCCGAGGACGATTTGAGGGTTCGAAGCCCTGCCGCAGAGAGAGTGATGCCAGGAGCTCCACCTCGTGTGCTGAGCCCAGGGCAGGCTCCGGGGCACCGTGATCCCCGTCTGTCCGTCCCTACGCGGGGAGCAGAGAGTTGATCAGGGCTGGTCAGTTTTTACCGGGGTGGGGTGGAATTAACCATTGGGACCATGCACCAGGGCCAAGGGGGATTCTCCATCCCCAGCAGATTTTCAGTTCATACTGGGGGTTTTCCTAAAAGAGCAGCTCTGGGGATGGTTTGGGGGGTGGTCTCTGGCCTGGGCTAATGTGGGGTCAGGCTAGACAGCCACAGGGGCCCCTGCTGGCCGGGGATCTGGCAATGACTAAAATCCGGTGAATACCCACCGGGCAGCTAGAGACCAGCCCAGTTGGCTCAGGGGATGAATGGAGCAAGAGGGCTACTGTATAACGGGGTACGGCGGAAGAGCCAGGACTCCTGGGTTCTCTCCCCGGCTTTGGGAGGGAAGTGGGGTCTAGTGGGTTAGAACGAGGTGTGCTGGGAGCCAGGACTCCTGGGTTCCATCCCTGGCTCTGGGAGGGGTGTGGGGTTGAGTGGGTTAGAGCAGGGGGGGATGGGAGCCAGGACTCCTGGGTTCTCTCCGCGGCTCTGCGAGGGGTGTGGGGTCTAGTGGGTTAGAGGCTAGGAGCCAGGACTCTTGGGTTCTCTCCCCAGCTCTGGGAGGGGTGTGGGGTCTAGTGGTTAAAGCTGGGGGGTCTGGGAACCAGGACTCCTGGGTTCTCTCCCCGGCTCTGACTCTCTGTGTAACCTCCAGAGAGTCCTTTCACCTCAGTTTCCTCTAGTACAAGTCGGGGTCGATGCTGCTGAAGCTGGTGGGGAGGAACAGCTGGGACCCCCCCGTAGCCACAGCTCAGGAGGGGCTGCGTGGCTCTCCAAAGGATGGAGCCCTGTAACACAAAGCCGGGGTTGGTACCCCCCCCCAGGGGGGCTGGCTGTGTGTGGTGCAGCAGGCTGGCAGGGAGGGAACACGAGGTTAGCACCTGGGAACAGAAATCCCCTGAGACAAGAGGTCCCGGAGCTGTCTGGGGGGGCAGAATAGCAGGGGCTGCGAGTCGGGAGTGAGGGGCTGTGACGGAGTGTGGGGGAGTCCGGGCCCTGCACCCCTCTTCCTGGGATTCACCGTGACTCTCCGCCAGCCAGTCAAACAGAAGGTTTATTGGACAACAGGAACACAGTCCAAAACAGAGCTTGTGGATACACCCAGGACCCCTCAGTCAAGTCCTTCTGGGGGAGCAGGGAGCTTAGACCCCAGCCCTGGGGTTCCCTGTGTTCCTCCACCCAGCCCCAAACTGAAACTAAACCCCCGCAGCCGGCTCCCTCCTGCAGCCTCTGTCCACATTCCTGGGCAGAGGTGTCACCTCCCCTTCCCCCTCCTGGCTCAGGTGACAGGCTCTCAGGTCTCCCCTCCCCACGGTATGCATCCGATGAAGTGAGCTGTAGCTGACGAAAGCTCATGCTCAAATAAATTGGTCCGTCTCTAAGCTGCCACAAGTCCTCCTTTTCTTTTTGCAAATACAGACTAACACGGCTGCTACTCTGCAACCCATCCCCAATGAAACCCCCCTGCCACATTCCCAGGTCAACACTCCCCCCTCCTCAGGCATCGACAGAGCTTGGCGAGGAGGGGGTTGGGAGAGGAGGGGCTGTGGGTCAGGAGTGATGGGCACTGCAGAGTTGTGGGGGAGACAGCAGGGGCTGCTATTGGGAGTAGGGTCGCCAAATTTCTAATGGCACAAAACGGAACCCACTAGCCCTGTCCCCTGCCCCACGCCCTCCCCGAGGCTCCGCCCCCCTCCCTCGCTCTCACTTTCACTGGGCTCGGGCAGGGGATTGTGCTGCGGGCTCCAGCTGGGGGTGTGGGCTCTAGGATGGGGCGGGGATGAGGGGTTTGGGGTCCAGGAGGGGGCTCTGGGACAGAGGGAGGGAGTGCAGGGTGCGGGCCCTGGGAGGGACTTTGGGTGAGGGAGGAGGTGCGGGATCCAGCAGGGAGTGCAGGGTGCCGGCCCTGGGAGGGAGTTTGGGTGCAGGAGGGGGCTCAGGGCTGGGGGTGGGGTGCAGGAGGGGGGTGCAGGTTCCAGGAGGGAGTTTGGGTGTGGGCTCCAAGAGGGGGCTCAGGGCTGGGGCAGGAGGATGGGGTGCAGGGAGGGGGGAGGGGTGCAAGCTCTGGGAGGGAGTTTGGGTATGGAAGGGGCCTCAGGGCTGGGGGTGGGGTGCGGGTTCCAGGAAGGAGTTAGGGTGCGGGAGGGTTCCGATTTGGGGCAGGAGTTCGGGGTGCAGGCTCCGGCCAGGGGGCGCTTACTTCAGGCAGTTCCAAGCCGGCAGCGCAGTGGGGCTAAGCCAGGCTCCCTGCCTGCCCTGGCTTCACGCTGCTCCCGGAAGAGGCCGCCATGTCCGGCTCATAGGCGCAGGGGCGGCCAGGCAGCTCTGTGCGGTGCGCACTGCCCACACCCACAGGTACCGCCCCCGCAGCTCCCATTGGCCGCTGTTCCCGGCCAATGGGAGCTGCAGAGCCGGCACTCAGGGGCGGGGGCCGCACACGGAGCCCCCCTGGCAGCCCTACACCTAGGAGCCGGATATGGAGGTCACTTCCAGGAGCCGTGCAGCGCCAGGGCAGGCAGGGAGCCTGGCTTAGCCCCACCACGCCGCCAACCGGACTTTTAACGGCCCAGTCGGCGGTGCTGACCGGAGCCGCCAGGGTCCCTTTTCGACCAGGCGTTACAGTCGAAAACCGGACGCCTGGCAACCCTAGTTGGGAGTGAGGGGCACCGGCCAGGCCACGTGCTAAAGCCGTCACCTCTCCCCAGGTTTCCGGCAACGCCACCCCACCCGTGGCCAACATCAGCTCCACACACACCTCCAACGTCCTCAACCAGCTCTCGGTGGCCATCTTCGTGGTCTCCACCCTGCTGGGCCTGGTGGGCAACGGCCTGGTGGTCTGGGTCACCACCTTCCGCATGCGCCGGACGGTCAACTCGATCTGGTTCCTGAGCCTGGCGCTGGCCGACCTGCTCTACTCCCTGCTGCTGCCCTTCTACGCCGCCAAGACCGCCGCGGGCAATCACTGGGCCTTCGGCAACTTCCTCTGCAAAGCTGTCAACTCCCTCCTCTTCCTCAGCATGTTCGCCAGCGTCTTCCAGCTGACGCTCATCTCGGCCGATCGCTGCCTGCTGGTGGCCCGGCCCATCTGGGCCCAGCGGCTCCGCACGCCACGCTGGGCCTGGGGGCTGGCCGGCGGGGCCTGGCTGCTGGCCGGGGCTTTCTCGGTCCCCTACCTGGTCTTCCGGCAGGTGAGCTGCCAGGCCGGGCGCTGCAGATGCATCAACAATTTCGGGGAGGGGGCGACGGGGGTGGCGCGGAAGCAGGCCCTGATCGTGGCGCGGTTCGTGGCCGGCTTCCTGGCGCCGCTGCTGGTCATCACGGCCTGCCACACGGTCGTGGCGCTGCGGGCCGGGCACCGGGGCCGCCGGCCCTGCCGCACGGCCAAGGTGGTGGCCGCCGTGGTGTTGAGCTTCTTCCTCTGCTGGCTGCCCTACCACGTCTTCAACTTCCTGCATGGCTCGCCCCGCAACCGGGCGGCCATCCGGGTGGGCGCCTCCCTGGCCTTCAGCCTCACCTGCCTGGGCTGCTTCCTCAACCCCCTGCTCTACGCCTTCCTGGGCCGCCGCTTCCAGGAGGGGCTGCGGGGCAGCAGCCGCGCCCGCTGGCTGGAGGCCGCCCTGGCCGAGGACTCGCTGGGCTGCGGCAGCGGGCGCCGACGCAACCGCTCGCTGGGCTCCACCACCTCCTCCGAGCTCCGGGTGGCGCAGCCGTGACGGGGCGGGGGGCGGGGAGGCGTGGGGGCGGGGGGCAGCTGTGGGAGGGCTCCGAGCAAGACGTGCCTGGAGGCCGTGGGCCGCACCGGAGCAGTGCATGCTGGGAGGCCATGGGCCGCGCCGGAGCAGTGCATGCTGGGAGCCCTGGGCCGCGCCGGAGCAGTGCATGCTGGGAGTCCGTGGGCCACGCCGGAGCAGTGCATGCTGGGAGCCCAGGGTTGTGCCGGAGCAGTGCATGCTGGGAGGCCGTGGGCCGCGCCGGACCAGTGCATGCTGGGAGCCCAGGGTTGTGCCGGAGCAGTGCATGCTGGGAGGCCATGGGCCACGCCGTAGCAGTGCATGCTGGGAGCCCTGGGCCGTGCCGGAGCAGTGCATGCTGGGAGGCCGTGGGCCGCGCCGGAGCAGTGCATGCTGGGAACTCTTTCCCTCATTGGCCACACCGGAGCAATAATGGGCCACGCCCCTTTCCCACGCTGCAGGAACTCGGTGGTGCTCACTGGCCGCCGCCCCCACAGGGTGGGCGGGGCTGTTACAAGGCTGTGGCCGTGGCGGTTGCCGTGGATACCACCCCCTGGCCACCATTTTGGGGCCTGATTTTCAGACCGCGGCGGAGTGATTCCTAAAGCCAGGCTCTCTTTATACGGACGGCTCAGATCTACTTTTGTGACGTCGACCACCCCATTGGTTGGTGTATCGTTCCACCGATTAAGGCAGTCCATCCCAAAAAAAAGAACTCTGGAAATCCAGCCCCCTTTATACAGGAGCCGGCTCTACTTTCAAGGGACACCAACTGAGCATCCTTCCGCCACCAAAGGAGTCCCTCAAAACATAGGTCTCAAAACTGGACCCTTTTTATACAGGAGCCGGATCTACTTTCAGTATATGCTGATTGTGTGTCCTTCTGCCAAAAAAAATAGTCCCTCAAAAAAAAATAGCAGAAAACCAGACCCTTTTCGTACAGAATCCCTGTGACGTTCCTCCATAACTTGTGCGTGTGTCCTTCCGCCAAACAATAAAAGGTGAAATAGCCCCTTAAAAATCTTAAAATAAAGCTCCATCTTATGCAGGTACCGGGACTACTTCCTTTGTCATCGTCTCGCGCTCTGTTTTGTGGCCTTCCACCACAAAATATAGTCCCTGAAACACCCATGGGAAAGCTGCGCCCTTTAAATACAAGGGCTGGGTCTTATTACGCCCCCTGTCTGTCTTCTTCCACTCAAAAGAAGTAGTCCACCCCACAAGTAGAGGGCGTCTCCTTGTCTCCTTTGTATCCTGTCCCGGACAGATGAACGCCAGCAAAAATAGCCCCTCCAATAAGCATCCTGAGAGGCCTGCTCTGTGATACAGGCCAGAACTCTGCCGCCCTCCCCCTGAGCTGTGTATCCTCCGCCGTCCCGGCAATAGCCTCTCCCAAGAAACAGTGAAAAAAGCTGCCAAAGTGGCTTGGGTTTCTATGAAAGACCAAAGGCAGAGGGTGTGACTTTAGCCCTGGGGGGGCTGCGCCTGGATGGAACAGCCAGTGGGGTAGAGCTCTGCAAGCCCTGCCCCTGGGCGGAGTCATGCCGCTTAGTGGGCAGGGCTTGGTAAGCCCCTCCCATGGGCGGCGCCATGTCTTTTAGTGGGTGGGGCTGTGGCTCTGGCCCTCCCAGTTGCCACCTGGGGTGTTTGTTACAGAGAAAGGAACGGGTGAGACTTGTCCACGGCCACATGGTGAATCAGTGAGACAGCTGGGAATTGAACCCAGGAGTCCTGGTTCCCTGCCTCCCTGCTCTAACCACTAGACCCCACACCCCTCACAGAATTGAGGATAGAACCCAGGCATCCTGGCTCCCAGCGTCCCGCTCTCACCCACTAGACCCCACTCCCCTCCCAGAGCCGGGGAGAGAACCCAGGAGTCCTGGCTGCCAGCCTGCCGCTGCTCTAACCCACTAGACCCCACTTCCCTCACAGAGCAGGGGGAGAACCCAGGTATCCTGGCTGCCAGCCCTGCTGCTCTCACCCACTAGATCCCACTCCCCTCCCAGAGCCGGGGAGAGAACCCAGGAGTCCTGGCTGCCAGCCTGTCGCTGCTCTAACCCACTAGACCCCACTCCCCTCCCAAAGCCGGGGAGAGAACCCAGGAGTCCTGGCTCCCAGCCCACCTCGCTCTTACCCACTAAACCCCACTCCCCTCCCAGAGCCGGGGAGAGAACCCAGGAGTCCTGGCTGCCAGCCTGTCACTGCTCTAACCCACTAGACCCCACTCCCCTCCCAAAGCCGGGGAGAGAACCCAGGAGTCCTGGCTCCCAGCCCACCTCGCTCTTACCCACTAAACCCCACTCCCCTCCCAAAGCCGGGGAGAGAATGCAGGAGTCCTGGCTCCCAGCCCACCTCGCTCTTACCCACTAGACCCCACTCCCCTCCCAGAGCAGGGGGAGAACCCAGGAGTCCTGGCTGCCAGCCCCACTGCTCTCACCCCCTAGACCCCACTCCCCGCCCAGGGCTGGCAAAGGGAGCCAGGGGTGTCTTTCCCCGGGCATGGCGGGCGGCCGGGGCTCCAACCTGGCTCGCAGCAGGAGGAAGACGATACCTCCAGTTCCAGATCTGGAAAGGGGAAGCTGAGGCCCCTGCTCTGGGGCCAGGGGAGTTTTTCACCAGTGGATGAAGCAACCCGGCTTCCCATCCTACCGGTCGGGGAGGAAGCGAAAGCCCAGGGCAGAGGTGGGCGAGGGGTGGCAGAGCACCCACCAGCAGCCCCACGGATCAGCCCCTCCCCCTCCCTCCCAGGCCAGCACCTCCCACCCACCGTGATCACCTGGGAGGGGAGGGAGAGGAGCGGGGGCAGGAAGAGATGGGGGAGGGGGCGGAATGGGGCAGGAGTGGGGGCTTGGGGGAAGGGGTGGAGTGGGAGCAGAGCGAGGGTGGGAAGAGGTGGGGTGGCGGCTTGGCGGAAGGGGTGCAGTGGGGGCAGGGTCTGGGGCGGAGCAGGGGTGGTAAGAGGTGGGGTGCAGGGTTGGGGGAAGGGGTGCAGTGGGAGCAGAGCGGGGGTGGGAAGAGGTGGGGTGGGGGGTTGGGGGAAGGGGTGCAGTGGAAGCAGAGCGGGGGTGGGAAGAGGTGGGGTGTGGGGTTGGGGGAAGGGGTGCAGTGGGAGCAGAGCGGGGGTGGGAAGAGGTGGGGTTGGGGGAAGGGGTGCAGTGGGGCAGGGCCTAGGGCAGAGCGGGGGTCGAGCCCCCCCATGGATGGCTGGGCGCTGACAAGACGCCCACCAAAGGCAACACCCCCGCCAAGTCCAGCCCAGCACCCTAAGGCCTTGCCATGCAAGGTGGAGCAGAGCATGCTGGGAACTCTTGCCCCCCGCCCCCCTTGGCCATGGTGCAGCTGTGCATGCTGGGAGCTGCCTGACACCTCGCTTGGCTGCTCTGCCGCAGTGCATTGTGGGACTCCTCCCCCGCCCCAGTTGCTCACGCCTGGCTCCTAAGCGAGCCCTGCCCCATGTCCCCACCCGCTCCTCCCGGACACCTGGGTTCTCCCCTGCCGGCCCTGCCACGACCCCACCGCTCCCGCCCCGACGGCCCCCCGCCCCCGCCCCCACGCTGGCGGCCGCAGGTGGTGTCCCCCCCCCCCAGCCCACTTCTCCTTTTCAGCGCATCACTGCCCCAGCGCGTCCGCTCTGGCTGGGGCCCAACCCCGGGGGGCGGGGGGCGGGGGCGGGGGGCGGGGGGCGGTCTGGCAGCCGCCGGGTTCCCGGAAAACAAGCTCAGGGCCAGACACAAGCGCACGGGGCCGGCGGGCGCTGCCTCCCCAGGTAACGGGGTGGGGGGCCCCCCCAGCCCCTGTCGCGGCCGGACCGGGAACAGGGGCAGGGGCCGGGTGGGGGGGTAATAGACTATCTCTGTGCGTGGGGGGGGCCGGGGGGTGCACACGTTGTGTGTCAGCTGTGTGTGCGTTATAACCATCGCTCCCTGTGTGTGTGTCTGCAGGCACGCGTTGTGTGTCGGTCGTGGCTGTGTGTGTTATAACACTGGGTCTGTGCGTGCCCACGTTGTGTGTCGGTCGTGGCTGTGTGTGTGTTATGACACGGGGTCTGTGCGTGCCCACGTTGTGTGTCGGTCGTGGCTGTGTGTGTGTTATGACACTAGGTCTGTGCGTGCCCACGTTGTGTGTCGGTCGTGGCTGTGTGTGTTATAACACGGGGTCTGTGCGTGCCCACGTTGTGTGTCGGTCGTGGCTGTGTGTGTTATAACACTGGGTCTCTGCGTGCCCACGTTGTGTGTCGGTCGTGGCTGTGTGTGTGTTATAACACTGGGTCTCTGCGTGCCCACGTTGTGTGTCGGTCGTTGCTGTGTGTGTGTTATAACACGGGGTCTGTGCGTGCCCACGTTGTGTGTCGGTCGTGGCTGTGTGTGTGTTATAACACGGGGTCTGTGCGTGCCCACGTTGTGTGTCGGTCGTGGCTGTGTGTGTGTTATAACACGGGGTCTGTGCGTGCCCACGTTGTGTGTCGGTCGTGGCTGTGTGTGTTATAACACTGGGTCTGTGCGTGCCCACGTTGTGTGTTGGTTGTGGCTGTGTGTGTTATAACACTAGGTCTGTGCGTGCCCACGTTGTGTGTCGGTCGTGGCTGTGTGTGTTATAACACTGGGTCTGTGCGTGCCCACGTTGTGTGTCGGTCGTGGCTGTGTGTGTGTTATAACACTGGGTCTGTGCGTGCCCACGTTGTGTGTCGGTCGTGGCTGTGTGTGTGTTATAACACTGGGTCTGTGCGTGCCCACGTTGTGTGTCGGTCGTGGCTGTGTGTGTGTTATAACACTAGGTCTGTGCGTGCACACGTGTTGTGTGTCGGTCGTGGCTGTGTGTGTTATGACACTGGGTCTGTGCGTGCCCATGTTGTGTGTCGGTCGTGGCTGTGTGTGTTATAACACGGGGTCTGTGCGTGCCCACGTTGTGTGTCGGTCGTGGCTGTGTGTGTTATAACACGGGGTCTCTGCGTGCCCACGTTGTGTGTTGGTCGTGGCTGTGTGTGTGTTATGACACGGGGTCTGTGCGTGCCCACGTTGTGTGTTGGTCGTGGCTGTGTGTGTTATGACACTCCGGGTCTGTGCGTGCCCACGTTGTGTGTCGGTCGTGGCTGTGTGTGTTATGACACGGGGTCTGTGCGTGCCCACGTTGTGTGTCGGTCGTGGCTGTGTGTGTTATAACACGGGGTCTCTGCGTGCCCACGTTGTGTGTCGGTCGTGGCTGTGTGTGTGTTATAACACTAGGTCTGTGCGTGCCCACGTTGTGTGTCGGTCGTGGCTGTGTGTGTTATAACACGGGGTCTGTGTGTGCCCACGTTGTGTGTCGGTCGTGGCTGTGTGTGTGTTATGACACTCCGGGTCTGTGCGTGCCCACGTTGTGTGTCGGTCGTGGCTGTGTGTGTTATGACACGGGGTCTGTGCGTGCCCACGTTGTGTGTCGGTCGTGGCTGTGTGTGTTATAACACGGGGTCTCTGCGTGCCCACGTTGTGTGTCGGTCGTGGCTGTGTGTGTGTTATAACACTAGGTCTGTGCGTGCCCACGTTGTGTGTCGGTCGTGGCTGTGTGTGTTATAACACGGGGTCTGTGCGTGCCCACGTTGTGTGTCGGTCGTGGCTGTGTGTGTGTTATAACACTAGGTCTGTGCGTGCCCACGTTGTGTGTCGGTCGTGGCTGTGTGTGTTATGACACGGGGTCTGTGCGTGCCCACGTTGTGTGTCGGTCGTGGCTGTGTGTGTTATAACACGGGGTCTCTGCGTGCCCACGTTGTGTGTCGGTCGTGGCTGTGTGTGTGTTATGACACGGGGTCTGTGTGTGCCCACGTTGTGTGTCGGTCGTGGCTGTGTGTGTTATGACACGGGGTCTGTGCGTGCCCACGTTGTGTGTCGGTCGTGGCTGTGTGTGTGTTATAACACTAGGTCTGTGCGTGCCCACGTTGTGTGTCGGTCGTGGCTGTGTGTGCGTTATAACACGGGGTCTGTGCGTGCCCACGTTGTGTGTCGGTCGTGGCTGTGTGTGCCTTATAACACGGGGTCTGTGCGTGCCCACGTTGTGTGTCAGTCGTGGCTGTGTGTGTGTTATGACACGGGGTCTGTGCGTGCCCACGTTGTGTGTCGGTCATGGCTGTGTGTGTGTTCTAACACGGGGTCTGTGCGTGCCCACGTTGTGTGTCGGTCGTGGCTGTGTGTGTGTTATGACACGGGGTCTGTGCGTGCCCACGTTGTGTGTCGGTCGTGGCTGTGTGTGTGTTATAACACGGGGTCTGTGCGTGCCCACGTTGTGTGTCGGTCGTGGCTGTGTGTGTGTTATAATACGGGGTCTGTGCGTGCCCACGTTGTGTGTCGGTCGTGGCTGTGTGTGCGTTATAACACGGGGTCTGTGCGTGCCCACGTTGTGTGTCGGTCGTGGCTGTCTGTGTGTTATAACACGGGGTCTGTGCGTGCCCACGTTGTGTGTCGGTCGTGGCTGTGTGTGTTCTAACACGGGGTCTGTGTGTGCCCATGTTGTGTGTCGGTCGTGGCTGTGTGTGTGTTCTAACACGGGGTCTGTGCGTGCCCACGTTGTGTGTCGGTCGTGGCTGTGTGTGTTATAACACGGGGTCTGTGCGTGCCCACGTTGTGTGTCGGTCGTGGCTGTGTGTGTTATAACACTGGGTCTCTGCGTGCCCACGTTGTGTGTCGGTCGTGGCTGTGTGTGTGTTATAACACTAGGTCTGTGCGTGCCCACGTTGTGTGTCGGTCGTGGCTGTGTGTGTGTTCTAACACGGGGTCTGTGCGTGCCCACGTTGTGTGTCGGTCGTGGCTGTGTGTGTGTTATGACACGGGGTCTGTGCGTGCCCACGTTGTGTGTCGGTCGTGGCTGTGTGTGTTATAACACTGGGTCTCTGCGTGCCCACGTTGTGTGTCGGTCGTGGCTGTGTGTGTGTTATAACACTAGGTCTGTGCGTGCCCACGTTGTGTGTCGGTCGTGGCTGTGTGTGTGTTATAACACTGGGTCTGTGCGTGCCCACGTTGTGTGTCGGTCGTGGCTGTGTGTGTTCTAACACGGGGTCTGTGTGTGCCCACGTTGTGTGTCGGTCGTGGCTGTGTGTGTGTTATGACACGGGGTCTGTGCGTGCCCACGTTGTGTGTCGGTCGTGGCTGTGTGTGTGTTATAACACGGGGTCTGTGCGTGCCCACGTTGTGTGTCGGTCGTGGCTGTGTGTGCGTTATAACACGGGGTCTGTGCGTGCCCACGTTGTGTGTCGGTCGTGCCATGGCATGTGAATTTAACACCCTAGCTCCGTGCGCGTGTGTCTGCCCTGCGGCCGGACCCGGACTGCCCCATCGGGGTCAGACCGACCCAGGCCAGGCAGCAGGCGAGCCAGGGGCTGCGGGGGGGGGGAAGGTGCCCCCGACTCGTGGCTCGTTTTCAGCAGGGGCTGGAGCGAAGCGAGGGTGTGTCCGTCTGTCCCGCAGTGTAGACAGACCGGTGGGGGGAGGGGGGGGTCTGTGGCTCTGTTGTGCCGTTCGGGGGGGGTCCGAGGATGCTCCATGTGCGAGCTGGGAGGGGGCTGTGGGGGAGGGGGGCTGAGATTTGTCTTGGTTGTTCTGTGCCGGTGGTTGGGCTCTGGTAGCTTTTGGGGGGTGGGGGCGAGTCTGGGCCATGGCCCTGTCCTGGATAAGTGGGAGGGCTGGGTCTGCCCTGCATAGAACCCAGGAGTCCTGGCTCCGAGCCCCCACTCCTCTCTCCGAGCCAGGGGGAGAACCCAGGCGTCCTAGAAGCCCTGCACAGGGTTATTTCCCCCTTTTTCCTGGTTGAGAGGCACCACCGCCGGGGGGAGCAGCGATGAAAACCAGGTGTGGAAGTTGGCCTCTCTCCGCCCACAGTCCGGACACCGGGCAAGGAGCCAGATGTACGCCCCCGCCCCCCAGGCAGCGATCGTGCCCCCAATAGCTACCACCGCTCCCGGGGCCCTTAGCTGGGAGCCCAGAGACGGACAAAGGGCTCAGCCCCGCAGCACCTGGGGAAGACCCGGGTTGAGCCTGGCCATGCAAATAAACCCAGCCCCACCTCCCCAGAGGGTTGCTGTGAACCCTTCCCTGGCTAGGGGTTGCCACCCCCAGGGCAGGGACTGGCTGGCTCAGTGGGGCAGGGAACGGGACACGGGACCTTTCCCCTCTCGGGGGCACTAGCCCCGATCCGGCCCCTGGGCAGGGACTGGCCACTCAGTGGGGCAGGGAACGGGACACGGGACCTTTCCCCTCTCGGGGGCACTAGCCCCGATCCGGCCCTAGGGTGGGAGACTGGCTGACTCAGCGGGGCAGGGAATAGGACATGGGGCCTTTCCCCTCTCGGGGGCACCGGTGCTGGTCCGGCCCCAGGGCGGGGGACTGGCAGGCTCTGGGAACGGGCCTCCCCTCACTCTCAGTGTCTCTCTCTGTCTCAGGTCCTGGCATGGAGGCCAACGTCTCCGGTCTCTGGCTGACCAGCCCTGGTCCTTCCCCTGTCAAGGCCAAGGCTGACCTGAGCGCCGTGATGGACCGAGTCCAGGTCATCTTCTACACCGTGGTCTGTGTGGGGGGCTCGCTGGGCAACGGGCTGGTGATCTGGCTCACTGCCTGCCGGGCCGGCCGCTCCATCAACTGCGTCTGGTTCCTCAACCTGGCGGTGGCCGACTTCATCTTCTCGGTCACCCGAGTGGTGCCCCTGGCGAAGAACGCCTTCTACCGCGGGCACTGGCCCTTCGGCGTCTTCCTGTGCCGGGCCACCAGCTTCACCAAGTACCTCAACATGTTCTGCAGCCTCTTCCTCTTGGCGGCCATCAGCCTGGACCGACTGGCGGCCGTGGCCTTCCCGGTGTGGTCCAGGAACCGCCGGGGGCCCCGCCTGGCGTGGGCGGCCGCTGCTGGGGCCTGGGGGGCGGCCACCGCGGCCAGCCTGCCCTTCTACCTCTACCGCAACCTGGTGCCGGAGGGGAAGGCCAGTGGCCTCAAGTGCTCCTTGACGCTGGGAGAAGGGCCCAAGCTGACGCTGTATCTCCTCCGGCTGCTCTGCGGCTTCCTGGCCCCCTTCGCCATCATCCTGGCCTGCTACGGGGCCCTGGCGGCCATGCTGAGGGGGCGCCCGGCCACCGTCCGCTCCAGGAAGCCCTTCAAGGTCATGGCGGCCATCGTGGTGACCTTCTTCCTCTGCTGGGCCCCCTACCACCTCTTCCTCCTCCTCAAGCTGGCAGGCGTCAAGGGCCAGGCCATGGCCGTGGGGCTGCCGCTCGCCTCCTCCCTGGCCTATCTCAACAGCTGCGCCAACCCCGTCCTCTACTTCTTCATGGGGCTGGACTTCCGCCGGGCGCTGGGCCGCACCACCTTGGCCGGGGCCTTCCGCCGGGCCCTGCTGGAGGACGCGGGCTACTCCGCCGGGTCCCACAGCCGCAGGAAGCAGGCAGCCTCCTCCGTGGACGGGCTGGCCCAGAGCTCGGTGGCCCCCAACCTGGCTTGAGAGACCCCGAACTTATCCAGAACAGGGAGCAGGGCCTGTGGGGCCGAGGGAGGCAGGGACTGAGTGAGGGGGGTGCCCCTGGCATGGACTGCAGTGGCGAAGAAAGCAGCCCAAAGGCAGATGCCAAAGAAGCCTCGCAGCCATCCCACTGTAGACACCAATGTGCTTCTTGCTGACCGGAGACCTGTGGGTGTCCCCAGAGCGGGGACAGCAGCAAAGAGGGCTACACGCAGCCCTACACACACACAAACACACACTCACAGCACCCCCTCCCCCAGCCTTTATCCATCCCACTACCCCCACCAACGTGAGTGCCGCTGTCCTTGAACCAGACTCCTCCATCCACCCCCAAAGCACTTGGAGGAAGAGCTCCACAAACACAGCCTCTGCCCACCCCCAACACACACACGTGCACACAGCCCCTCCCGCACCCAGCCATGAGGTATCCCACCGGCCCCACCAATGTGCTTCCCTGTCCTGGAGAGACTTGCCTGTGGGGCTGCAGAACAAACAGCAGCTTGGATAGCGGCTAAGAGCCCACTGCCTGCCCAGAGCTCAACCCTCCCTTTCCACCCCCCACTGCTCCCCGCACACACACACAGATCCACCCCATCCATCCCACCTCCCCCACCACTGTGCCTGATTCTCTTATGGCCTGGCCCCTCCCACATCCCTCCAGGGCGGGAGGCCACCAAGCCCTGCCCTGGTGGAGCGGGGGGGCCCAGTCAGGCCAGGAGGTCCCAGTGGCAGCTTGGGTCTGAGTCCCCACAAATTCATGCCATGGATCATCCCATTAAAACAACAGCTTCTCCTTGAACGTCTCTGGCCTGTTCGCTGCACGTGAGCCCAGCCCCGACATGGGGGAGGGAGCCTGGCACCCAGTGCCCCCCAGCGCAGGCCTGGGAGACAAAGGGCTCCTTGTGACGAGGTGCTGTTGGCATAGGAGAGGTTGTGGTTACAGTAGGGGTGAGGAGGCTGGGAGCCAGGACTCCTGGGTTCACTCCCCGGCTAGAGCCGGGGGTCTGGGAGCCAGGACTCCTGGGTTCGCTCCTCAGCTTTGGGAGGCCCCGCCAATCCTTGTGTGCCTGAGACATCCACAGTCTGGGGGTCAGAGCTGCCAGCCACAAACCTCCCAGTCTATCACCTGCCTGCTTGCTGCTTTGTGATCCACCCGGGGCACCAGCAGAGCTGTGGGGCTGCAGGGGGGGAAGGAAGCCCAGGGGGCTGGGGGTCGGGAGTGAGGGGCACCGGCAGAGCTTGGAGTGGGGGAGCCCAGGGGGCTGGGGGTCGGGAGTGAGGGGCACCGGCTGCGATAGAACTAGAGAGACACAGCCCGTGGGTCGGACGAGTTTCTGTAATAAATAGTTGGCCCCAGCAGGGGGCAGCGACCCTGGGGCCCACAACAGACACAGGGGGGTGGGGTACAGACGAGATCCAGGGGCGTAGGGGGCTCCCCCTGCTGCCACCATTGGGCTCAGCCCCGGCCCCCTGAGCCTTGGCCACATGGCGCAAAGCATGCTGGGAAAGGCCACACAGCCACCAGATTCTTCCCCGCCCGCTGAGAGAGACTCCACACTCCCCATTGGTGGGGACTTGGCCACGGTGCCCTCCAGGGACGGCCACCATTGGCCAGTTCGATCCCGGTCTCCTCCGATTGGTGCATCCCCGAAGTCTGTTCCCATTGGTCGAGATTTTGGAGAGTCAATGGGAAAGCCAAGCCGCCATTGGTCAGTTCAGTCCATGTCTCCTACAATTGGTGGAAACTCCAGCTGAGTCTTTTGGGTAATTGGCCAGGTTTCAAATCCAGGCCGCATGCAATTGGCGGGAATTCCAACCCCCACCCCCATTGGTTGGCATTTAGGGCAGGTCTCCTCCTATTGGTGCAGATTCTGAGCAAATCTTTTCCTGTTGGCCAAGATTCAACCCTTCTCTCCTCCGATTGGTGCAGGCCCCGGGCGAGCCCGCATCCAGTTGCCCAGCCTTCAAACCAGGCCTCCTCCGATTGGCCAGAATTCTGAGTGAGCCTCCTCCCATTGGTCGGGATTCAAAGCCGCTTGCCTCCCATTGGTGCCAGTTTTGGGAGCGTCTGTGTTTTAGAAGAGCCCTGCTCTGATTGGAGGCAAAGGCCTGCTCCCCATTGCTCCCCACCACGGCCCAGGTCCAAAGGGGCGGGGGGGCGAGCACGGGGTCACACCTTGAAGAACCAAGTCCATCCCCCACTGGCTGCCCTGCCCTGAAGCCCCTCCCGGGGGCGGAGCCAGTGGCCCGGCTGGCCACGCCCACCAGGTGGGCAATGTCTTTGGTGGGGGGGAGCGGGCGGGGAGGTCCCGGGGGGCTCCGTGGCCCGGCTCAGTAGCGGGTGTTCTCCTCGGCGGCCGTGACGATGGCGTCCATCCAGATGCGCATGGCCTCCGCGCTGGGCGCCACCAGGCAGAAGAGCCGGTCGTAGGTCTTGACGCAGAAGGTCAGTTTGGGGTTGGGGCTCTGCGGGGGAAGGGAAGGGCAGGGTCAGCCAGTGGGGGGTGGCTGGGACCCTCCGGGTCCCTGGGCTGGGGGGACGATGCCAGAGGTTCCAGGGCTGGGGGGCAGGATGCCGTGGGTCCCAGCGCTGGGGGTCTGGAGGGTTGGGGTGGACGCTGTGGGTCCCCATGCTAGAGGGCTGGTGTGGGGGACGCCGTGGGTCCCGGCGCTGGAGGGGGATGCCATGGGTCCCGGTGGTGGGAGAGACACATGGATCCCTGGGGATAGGTTCTGGGTGGGGACACTGAGGGGCAGGATGATGCCATGGCTCCTGGCGCTGAGGAGGGGCTCGGGGGGGGACACACCATGGGTCCTGGTCCTGTGATGACACCATCGGGGGGGGCGCTGTGGGGCTTGGGGGGACACCGTAGGTCCTGGCGCTGTGGGGGGGCACTGGAGGGTGGGATGACGCCATGGGTCCTGGTGCTGGGGGGGGAGCACTGTGGGTCCTGGCGCTGCGGGGGTGCTGGGGCGGACTGTGGATCCTGGCGCGGGGGGAGGGCGCTGGGGGTCGGGGCGCTGGGGGTCCTGGTGCCGGCAAGGGTGCTGGGAAGGGGCACTGGGAAGGGGTGCTGGGGGTCCTGGTGCCGGCGAGGGTGCTGGGGGGGGCACTGGGGGTCCTGGCCCTGGGGGGGTTCTGGGGGGGGCACTGGGGGTCCTGGCCCTGGGAGGGTGCGGGAGGGAGTACCTTGAAGGCGCTGCGCAGGTGATCATAATATACCTCCTCGATGGCCTGGAAGTAGATGACGCCCTTTAGCTTCGCCTCCTCTTTGTCTGCAACGAGAGGGGGCAGCGATGAGGAAGAGGGGCCGGGGGGGCCGGTTGGGGGCCGGGATACAGGGGGATGCGGGAGGCACTGGCTCCCCAGTGGGGGGGTAGCAGAGAAGGGGGCGCCCGGGGGGGTACCTGGGGGGCTCACAGCAGGCATCTCTGGGGGCGGGTGAGCAGAGGAGGGGGCTGCTGGGGGAGCGGGGTACTTCGGTACTGTGGGGCAGGGGGTGCCTGGGGGTACCCAGGGGGCATCGGGGGGTACTGGGGGCTCACCCACGTAGTAGGCCAGCAGGTGCTGCTGGGGGTGGGTGCCAGGGAGCGGGTGACCAGAGGACGGGGATGCTGGGGGCGGGGGTCACCCGGGGGCGCCAGGGGGATACAGGGGGCATCAGGGGGTAGGGGGGGCACCCGGGGGGTACTGGGGGTTCACCCACGTAGTAGGCCAGCAGGCGTCGCTGGGGGTGGCTGCAGGGGAGCGCGTGACCAGAGGACGGGGATGTTGGGGGCGGGGGGCACCCAGGGGCGCCAGGGGGGTACAGGGGGCATCAGGGGGTATGGGGGGCACCCAGGGGTACAGGGGGGTACTGGGGGCTCACCCACGTAGTAGGCCAGCAGGTGCCGCTGGGGGTGGGTGCCGGGGAGCGGGTGACCAGAGGACGGGGATGCTGGGGGCGGGGGGCACCCGGGGGCGCCAGGGGGATACAGGGGGCATCAGGGGGTATGGGGGGCACCCGGGGGTACAGGGGGGTACTGGGGGCTCACCCACGTAGTAGGCCAGCAGGCGCCGCTGGCGGTCGAAGCAGAACCAGCGTTTCTTCCAGGTTTTGATGCGCCCGCCCATCTTGACCAGGAAGCCGCGGCAGGCCCTGCCCGTCACCCGCACCTCGGGGCAGGTCTCCAGGCTGTGCCCCGAGGCCTCCAGGTGGGCGCGCAGGTCCAGGGGGGCAGGGGCAGGGGGCTCCTGCACCGGCCCCGGGCTCCGGTCCTGCAGGGGCAACACAGGGGGGAGGGGTAAATGTGGGGGGGAGGGGAGGGGGAGAACGCCGGGAATCCCGGCCCCAATCCAGCCTGGGGGGACTGGCTGGCTCGGGGGGGTCTCACCTGGGCAGGGGGGGGCGGCTCCGTGTGTTGCGTCTCCCCCTGGGCCACTCGCTTTGCCTCCTGCGGGGACAGAGAGGGGGTTCAGGGCCCCGTAGCCACCGCCCCGCACCCCCAAGAGACCCCAATCCGGTGACTCCCAGCCCCCACCCCCGGCTTCCTGAGGAGCCCCAGAGACAGAGCTGCCCCCCCACCCCGCAACCATCCTGCTCCACCCCTGCCCCCCACATCATCCTGCCCTCGCCCCCGCCCCCACCTCCACCCCAACCCCCTTCCCCCACCTCTAGCCTGCCCCCCCAGCTCCTCCCCCTGCCCCCCCTCCAGGCCCCTTCTGCTGCTGTCCCCGCCTCCAAGCAGGCCCCGCCCCCTGCCCCAGTCTCACGCCCCCCTCCCTGCCCCAAGCAGGGCGGATCCCAGCCACTCTGTGCCCCCCGCTCTGGTGCAGGGGTCGGGGAGAGGAAACCAGCAGCTGATGCAGCGAAACCCCAGCTTCCCTATTGCCGGCCTGCAGACCATGGGACAGACACGTGGGGGACGTGGGGTTCCGTGGTTAGAGCGGGGGAGGGGTGGGAGCCAGGACTCCTGGGTTCTCTCACTGGCTCTGGGAAGGGGATAGGGCGGAGTGGTTAGAGCAGGGGGGTGGCAGGGAGCCAGGACTCCTGGGTTCTCTCACTGGCTCTGGGAAGGGGATAGGGCGGAGTGGTTAGAGCAGGGGGGTGGCTGGGAGTCAGGACTCCTGGGTTCGATCCCTGGCTCTGGGAGGGGGGTGGGGTCTGGTGATTCAGAGCAGGGGGTCGTGCCAGGACTCCTGGGTTCTTACCCGCGCTTGCAGCAGCCGCTCTCTCTCGGCCATGGCCTCCCGCACCATCCGCTCCATTTCGGCCAGTTTGGTGACGCAGGAGCCCACGCTGCGGGGGGAGCGGGACATGGAGTCGGTGGGGAGTGAGGACCCTGGAGTGACCCAGGGAGACGCCCAGGGCCCCCCCCCAATGGGTAGGAGGGAAATCCCAGGGGAGGGGGACGGAATGGGATAGGGGGCTTCCGAGTATGGGGGGAATTTGGAGGGGCCTGTGTCTGGGAGACCCAAGGGTAGGGCAGTGCAAAGGAGGGAGGCAGAGGTGCATGGGGGGCTGGGGAAAGGCATGGAGGGGCGGGATGGGGGTGCTCGGGGGCACAGAGGGGACGATGGGGGGGCAAAGAAGCCCCAGAGCTGGGGGGAGCAGTGAAGGGAGGGGGACTATTGTGGGAATCTCACCTGTATGGCCCCCCCAGCGGGTACAGGGGGGCGTTGAGATGTGTGAGTGGCACGCAGCGCCGGTCGCCCCCCGCCGAGAGCTGCAGTGCCAGGATGTCTGAGTCTAGCCCCCCTGAGAGAGACAGAGACGGGGGGGAAGGGGGGTATCAGCACCCCACAGGCACAGAGAACCCCCCACCCCACAAAAAAAAATCCACTGGCCCCAACCGGCCCCACACCATGCCCTGGGAGATGTCCCAGCCCCAACAGCCCCCCTAAATATTCCCCACCCCCTCCTTCCCAGCCACTCCCCTCCTACCGTTGTCATTGAACGACAGGGGGCGCGGGGTGGGGCGGGGGGCCGGCCGGTTCCCCCGTCTTCGGGGGAGGCTCGCCGATCTCTGCAGCCCGAAGGAGCTCTGGAGAGAGAAAGCAAGGGGGTCCAGAGCGGGGTTCACCCCCCCACACACCCCAGGTACCCCGACACTGCCCGCCCAGAACCTTCCCTGCCCGTTGGCTCTGCTTTTGGGGTGGGGGGAGGAAGGGGCACAGACACAGGCGAGCACAGACAGCCAGAGCAGAGGCGGCGGGGGACGGGCACAGGACAGACGGACACACACACCTGGACGGAGCTGCGGACGGAGAACACGCAGGCCGGGTCGCGCTGGTCGCAGCCCAGCACCACGACCTTCCGATCCGTCTTTTGGGTGAACATGAGCTGCAGAGACACAGAGACACTGACGTACGGACAGACACACGGACACGGCAGGGGTGGGGCTCCCAGCCCTCCCTGCTCTAACCACTAGCCCCCACTCCCCTCCCAGAGCCAGGATAGAACCCAGGAGTCCTAGCTCCCAGGGCCCCCTCCCCCCCACTCTAACTCACCAGACCCCACCCCCTTCCTAGAGCTGGGGCGAGAACCCAGGAGTCCTGGCTCCCCGTTCTCCTCAGAGCCACCTGTCCGCAATGCCGGGAACTCACCAGCAGGTGGCAACATGACCCCACCTGCCCAGGTGTGAGGAAGTGGGAATGTTCCTACAGTCTTCTCTGAAGACTCGGGGTGTGCCTCAGTTTCCCCTATGTGTTGCTCAAGTATCTGGTGGTGGGAGGAGAGTGCCTGACCGGTGCAGCGACCCCTAGAGGGCAGGTGTGACGCTGACTGGCTGCCTGGGACAGAGAACTGGCCGGACACGCTGTAGCTTGGCACCTGATGGCCAGGCCCCCTCCTCTGCCAGCATCAGCGGGTGGTGTCGGTGCTGGCCCAGGTCAGAGACCAAGGAACAAGGAGGGGAACAGGTAATTCTGGGGCCAGGCAACTGGGACTCAGAGGGGGGAGTCCAGGGCTCTGGGCCCCCCCCGATGGGCTTCGCTGCAGGTCCCTGCTCCCTGCGCTCACAAGCTCTGTTCTACGCCAGGTTCCCGACCCCTCCGTGTCGCACGCCGCCGGGGAGCCGCGGCTGGCCTGGGTCTCCGGGACACCAGGCCAAGGTGTTTCTTCACCAGGGGCTTCCAGCCCGCAGCTGGAGGGACCCAGGCATCCGGGGGAGGGGGGGCAAGGGGGCGGTCACAGCTTTGGGACACAGCAGAGAAGCTTTGACCTGAACTGGAGCAGACAGGGCCGGGGGGGGGGGGGGGACGACACACAGAGCGGGCAGGCTGGGTGGTGACCCCAGCAGGGGGTGAAGGGTGAAGTGGGGGGCACAGGGTGCACCCTGGCAGGTGGGAGACAGGTAGGTGGGGGAACAGGATGGGTGTGCTGGGGGGCACCCCGGAAGGGGGAGGGTGGGGCACAGGGGGGTTGGGGGGGGTTACCTTGGTGAGCTCCTGGTTACTGACGGGCGAGTCATCTCCGCTCTGGCCCTCACAGGCTTTGCCCAGCTCCTCCAGCCGACGCCTCTCCTGGGGACACAGGCCAGGGCAGGGGTCACCTCCTGGGGTCCTGCCCCACCCCCTTCCCCGTCCCCCGCTCTGCCCCACGGGGTCCTGCCCTGCCCCCTACTTAGACCCATGGGCCCAGCTGGCCCGGCGACCCATCCCCCACTCAGACTCTGGGAGGACAGTGGGGTCTTTTGGTTAGAGCAGGAGGCTGGGAGCCAGGACTCCTGGGTTCTATCCCAGCTTTGGGAGGGGAGTGGGATTAGATGGGGATTGGGGGCTGGGAGCCAGGACTCCTGGGTTCTATCCCAGCTTTGGGAGGGGAGTGGGATTAGATGGGGATTGGGGGCTGGGAGCCAGGACTCCTGGGTTCTATCCCAGCTTTGGGAGGGGAGTGGGATTAGATGGGGATTGGGGGCTGGGAGCCAGGACTCCTGGGTTCTCTCCGGGGGAAGGGGGGGGGGTTTCCTCACCAAGTTGAGGCTCTGGATGGCCTCTCCCTTCTCCTGCGCCAGCTTGCGGCTCTCGCCCGCCATGTGCTCCTGCCCAAAGCGCACCTGGGCCTCCAGCCTGCACACCTTCCTCTGGGGGGCGGGAACAGGGGAGGGTGAGAGCCCTGCGGGGGAGGGGATCCCCTCACCACAAGAACCCGGGTGTCCCTACCTGGGACCTAGGAAGGGGGAACCCCACCCCTGGGGACCCCCCTGCATTGAGCTGTGGGAGCAGCCCCCCACCCAGGCAGTGGGTAAGACCTGGCACCAGATCCCAATGCCCCCCTGGAATGGAATCAAGGGCCCCCCCAGGTGCCATCCAGGAGGAGGGTAAGACCCGGTGCTGGATTATCCTGCCCCCCTGGAATGGGCTCTGGATGTAGCCAAGACCTGGAGCAGGATCCCCCATGCCCTCTGGAACGGACTCGCTGCTCAGGACCCGGATCCTGGCACCCCTGGAATAGATTGCAGGTGTCACTGTCCTGGAGAAAGGTAAGACCTGGATCCATGTCTCTGGGTCCCCTCCCCCTCTGGATCGCACTCTGGTTGCCAGAAGACCTGGAGCCGGACCAGCCGGTCATGACCTGGAGCCAGATCCCAGTGCCCCTGGAATGGAGTCGCAGGTTCCACCCAGGAGGAGGGTAAGATATGGAGCTGGATCCAGATGCCCCTGGAATGGAGTCACAGGAGGAGGGTAAGACCCGGAGCAGA
Organism: Eretmochelys imbricata; assembly: GCF_965152235.1. Taxonomy (NCBI): domain Eukaryota; kingdom Metazoa; phylum Chordata; order Testudines; family Cheloniidae; genus Eretmochelys; species Eretmochelys imbricata. Next base: position 18,835,293 of record NC_135595.1, read on the forward strand.
TCCCTGAGGATTGGCCCCACGCACCTTCCTCTCCTCAAGGCTCTTCTGGACCTGGGCTATCTGGCGGACCAAGGCCTGGCAGGCCTCCTCCTTCTCCTCCTCCAAGCGGCTCTCGCGCTCCAGCTGCTGGAACTCCAGGTCCTCATAGCTCTTCAGTGCCCCCTCCAGCATCTCCGAAGTCTGCAGGGAGGGAGACCCCGTCAGGACTCCTGGGTTCTATCCCAGCTCTAGAAGGGGAGGAGGGTCTAGTGGGTTACAGCGGGGTCCTGGTACGTCTGGGCCATATATATGAACAGCCAGACTGGGTCAGACCAAAGGTCCATCTAGCCCAGTATCCTGTCTTCCAACAGGGGCCGATGCCAGGTGCTTCAGAGGGCATGAACAGAACAGGGCAGTTATCGAGTGATCCATCCCATCATCCACGCCCAGCTCCTGGCAGTCAGAGGTTTAGGGACATCCAGAGCAGGGGGTCGTGGCCCTGACCAATAGCCATTGATGGACCTGTCCTCCAGGTACTTATTTAATTATTTTTTTAACCCAGTTATAGGTTTGGCTTTCACAACATCCCCCGGCAATGAGTTCCACAGGTTGACTGTGCATTGTGTGAAGAAATACTTCCTTTTGTCTGTTTTAAACCTGCTGCCTGTTAATTTCATTGGGTGATGCTTGGTTCTTGTGTTATGAGGAGTAAATAACAATTCCTTATTTACTTTCTCCGCACCAGTCAGGATTTTATAGACCTCTGTCATATCCCCCCTTCATCGTCTCTTTTCTAAGATGAACGGTCCCAGTCTTATTAATTTCTCCTCATATTGCAGCCGTTCCATCCCCCTCATCAGTTTTGTTGCCCTTCTCTGCATATTTTCCAATTCTAACAGATCTTTTTTGAGATGGGGCGAGCACATCTGCACGCAGTGTTCAAGATGTGGGCGTCCCATGGATTTATATAGAAGCAATATGATATTTTCTGTCCTATTATCCGTCCCGTTCTTAATAATTCCCAATGTTCTGTTCGCTTTTTTGACGGTCGCTGCCCATTGAGTGGATGTTTTCAGAGAACTATCCACAGCGACTCCCAGATCCCTTTCTTGAGCGGTACCAGCTAATTTAGACCCCATCATTGTACACGTATAGTTGGGATTATGGTTTCCAATGTGCATGACTTTGCATTTATCAACAGTGAATTTCATCTGCCATTTCTGGCACATCTGCCATGTGACCTCCAGAAGAAGAAAGGGGAGCGTCCATGTACCAGCAACGCAGATACAGGTAAGCAACCGTTTTCATGTTCTCTCCACAGGTACTAATGTGGAGAGTGGACTAGATGATACGTCTGAGGGAAGGGAACAGAAGGAGACTCCGCCAGTTGGAAGGCATGTGATGCACTGTCCCAGGGTTGGGGGTTCCACGACCACCGCTCCCAAGAGAAGGAGGCGGGTGGTGGTGGTCAGGGACTCTTTCCTCAGGGGGACTGAGTCATCTATCTGCCGCCCCAACCGGGAAAACCGAGAAGTCTGCTGCTTGCCAGGAGCTAAGATTCACGATGTGACGGAGAGACTGCCAAGACTCATCCAGCCCTCGGATCGCTACCCCTTCCTGCTTCTCCACGTGGGCTCCAATGACACTGCCAAGAATGACCTTGAGCGGATCACTGCGGACTACGTGGCTCTGGGAAGAAGGATAAAGGAGTTTGAGGCACAAGTGGTCTTCTCGTCCATCCTCCCCGTGGAAGGAAAAGGCCTGGGCAGAGACCGTCGAATTGTGGAAGTCAACGAATGGCTATGCAGGTGGTGTCGGAGAGAAGGCTTTGGATTCTTTGACCATGGGATGGTGTTCCAAGAAGGAGGAGTGCTGGGCAGAGACGGGCTCCACCTTACGAAGGGAGGGAAGAGCATCTTCGCAAGCAGGCTGGCTAACCTAGTGAGGAGGGCTTTAAACTAGGTTCACCGGGGGAAGGAGACCAAAGCCCTGAGGTAAGTGGGAACGTGGGATACCGGGAGGAAGCACGAGCAGGAGCGCGTGAGAGGGGAGCGCTCCTGCCTCATACTGAAAAAGAGGGAGGATCAGCGAGTTATCTCAAGTGTCTATACACAAATGCAAGAAGCCTGGGAAACAAGCAGGGAGAACTGGAAGTCCTGGCACAGTCAAGGAATTATGATGTGATTGGAATAACAGAGACTTGGTGGGATAACTCACATGACTGGAGTACTGTCATGGATGGATATAAACGGTTCAGGAAGGACAGGCAGGGCAGAAAAGGTGGGGGAGCTGCATTGTATGTAAGGGAGCAGTATGACTGCTCAGAGCTCCGGTATGAAACTGCAGAAAAACCTGAGAGTCTCTGGATTAAGTTTAGAAGTGTGAGCAACAAGGGTGATGTAGTGGTGGGAGTCTGCTATAGACCACCGGACCAGGAGGATGAGGTGGACGCGGCTTTCTTCTGGCAACTCACGGAAGTTACTAGATCGCAGGCCCTGGTTCTCATGGGAGACTTCAATCACCCTGATATCTGCTGGGAGAGCAATACAGCGGTGCACAGACAATCCAGGAAGTTTTTGGAAAGCGTAGGGGACAATTTCCTGGTGCAAGTGCTGGAGGAACCAACTAGGGGCAGAGCTCTTCTTGAGCTGCTGCTCACAAACCGGGAAGAATTAGTAGGAGAAGCTAAAGTGGATGGGAACCTGGGAGGCAGTGACCATGAGATGGTCGAGTTCAGGATCCTGACACAGGGAAGAAAGGAGAGCAGCAGAATACGGACCCTGGACTTCAGAAAAGCAGACTTTGACTCCCTCAGGGAACTGATGGGCAGGATCCCCTGGGAGAATAACAGGAGGGGGAAAGGAGTCCAGGAGAGCTGGCTGTATTTTAAAGAATCCTTATTGAGGTTACAGGGACAAACCATCCCGATGTGTAGAAAGAATAGTAAATATGGCAGGTGATCAGCTTGGCTTAACAGTGAAATCCTTGCTGATCTTGAACACAAAAAAGAGGCTTACAAGAAGTGGAAGATTGGACAAATGACCAGGGAAGAATATAAAAATATTGCTAGGGCATGCAGGAGTGAAATCAGGAAGGCCAAATCCCACCTGGAGTTGCAGCTAGCAAGAGATGTTAAGAGTAACAAGAAGGGTTTCTTCAGGTATGTTAGCAACAAGAAGAAAGTCAAGGAAAGTGTGGGCCCCTTACAGAATGAGGGAGGCAACCTAGTGACAGAGGATGTGGAAAAAGCTAATGTACTCAATGCTTTTTTTGCCTCTGTCTTCACGAACAAGGTCAGCTGCCAGACTACTGCACTGGGCAGCACAGCATGGGGAGGAGGTGACCAGCCCTTTGTGGAGAAAGAGGTGGTTAGGGACTATTTAGAAAAGCTGGACGTGCACAAGTCCATGGGGCCGGACGCGCTGCATCCAAGAGTGCTAAAGGAACTGGCAGCTGTGATTGCAGAGCCATTGGCCATTATCTTTGAAAACTCATGGCGATCGGGGGAAGTCCCGGACGACTGGAAAAAGGCTAATGTAGTGCCCATCTTTAAAAAAGGGAAGGAGGAGGATCCGGGGAACTACAGGCCAGTCAGCCTCACCTCAGTCCCTGGAAAAATCATGGAGCAGGTCCTCAAGGAATCAATTGTGAAGCACTTAGAGGAGAGGAAAGTGATCAGGAACAGTCAGCATGGATTCAACAAGGGCAAGTCATGCCTGACTAATCTAATTGCCTTCTATGACGAGATAACTGGCTCTGTGGATGAAGGGAAAGCAGTGGACGTGTTGTTCCTTGATTTTAGCAAAGCTTTTGACACGGTCTCCCACAGTATTCTTGCCAGCAAGTTAAAGAAGTATGGGCTGGATGAATGGACTATAAGGTGGATAGAAAGTTGGCTAGATTGTCGGGCTCAACGAGTAGTGATCAATGGCTCCATGTCTAGTTGGCAGCCGGTATCAAGTGGAGTGCCCCAGGGGTCGGTCCTGGGGCCGGTTTTGTTCAATATCTTCATAAATGATCTGGAGGATGGTGTGGATTGCACCCTCAGCAAGTTTGCAGATGACACTAAACTGGGAGGGGAGGTAGATACGCTGGAGGGTAGGGATAGGATACAGAGGACCCTAGACAAATTAGAGGACTGGGCCAAAAGAAATCTGATGAGGTTCAACAAGGACAAGTGCAGAGTCCTGCACTTAGGACGGAAGAATCCCATGCACCGCTACAGACTAGAGACCGAATGGCTCGGCAGCAGTTCTGCGGAAAAGGAACTAGGGGTTACAGTGGACAAGAAGCTGGATATGAGTCAACAGTGTGCCCTTGTTGCCAAGAAGGCCAATAGCATTTTGGGCTGTATAAGTAGGAGCATTGTCAGCAGATCGAGGGACGTGATCGTTCCCCTCTATTCGACATTGGTGAGGCCTCATCTGGAGTACTGTGTCCAGTTTTGGGCCCCACACTACAAGAAGGATGTGGAAAAATTGGAAAACGTCCAGCGGATGGTAGCAAAAATGATTAGGGGTCTGGAACACATGACTTATGAGGAGAGGCTGAGGGAACTGGGATTGTTTAGTCTGCGGAAGAGAAGAACGAGGGGGGATTTGATAGCTGCTTTCAGCTACCTGAAAGCGGGTTCCAAAGAGGATGGATCTAGACTGTTCTCAGTGGTAGCTGATGACAGAACAAGGAGTAATGGTCTCAAGTTGCAGTGGGGAAGGTTTAGGTTGGATATTAGGAAAAACTTTTTCATTAGGAGGGTGGTGAAGCACTGGAATGAGTTACCTAGGGAGGTGGTGGAATCTCCTTCCCTAGAAGTTTTTAAGGTCAGGCTTGACAAAGCCCTGGCTGGGATGATTTAGTTGGGGATTGGTCCTGCTTTGAGCAGGGGGTTGGACTAGATGACCTCCTGAGGTCCCTTCCAACCCTGATATTCTATGATTCGGTTGCCCAGTCACCCAGTTCTGAGAGGTCCCTTTGTAGCTCTTCACAGTCTGTCTGGGACTTAACTATCTTGAGTAGGTTTGTATCTTCTGCAAATTTTGCCACCTCACTGTTTACCCCTTTTTCCAGATCATTTATGAATATGTTGAATAGGTCTGGGCCCAGGACAGACCCTGGGGACACCACTATTTACCCCTCTCCGCTATGAAAACCGACCGTTTCTTCCTCCCCTTTGTTTCCTATCTTTTACCCAGTTACCGATCCATGAGAGCACCTTCCCTCTTATCCCATGACATCTCACTTTGCTTAAGGCCCTTTGGGGAGGGACCTTGTCAAAATCTTTCTGGAATCCTAAATACACTATATCCACTGGATCCCCCTTCTCCAGGCGTGCTGCCCCCTCAAGGGGTTCCAATGGAACACGCTCCCCCTCTCTGCAGGTCCAGAGACACAAGCCAGTTGTTGGGCTTCATTCCCCTCTGCAAGTCCCCTCTGGGCCATATCAGTGGCCACCTCGGGGTCTCTTCCTCTGGCCCGTATCAGCCTGCCCCGCTCTACACAGGGTGGGACCTGCCGGGCCATCCCCAGCCCCTACCTGCTGCAGCTGGCTCTGCATCCGCTCCCGCATGCTCTCGGGCTGGGTCTCCAGGTGGGTCTGGGACTCGGCGTGCTGCCGCTGGAGCTCCTCCACCTTGCGCCGCTCCTTCCCCAGCCGAGCCTTCTCCTGCCGGAGAGGGGCGGGCTCAGGAGCCAGGACACCTGGGTTCCACGGACCTCCCCCCCCGCCCCCCGGCCAGGCACCATCCCCAACAGGCTGGGGAATGGGGCCAGCGTGGGGGGGAGAGGAAGCAAAGAATGCTGGGAACAGGGCCAACCCACAGCAAAGGGTGCTGGGAAAGGCGGACACGGCTGGGCAGGAGCGAAGGATTCTGGGGTCCAGTGGGCAACGGGGAGAGTGGCAAAGGATTCTGGGGGAAATGGGCCGAGCAGGGAGGGAACACAAAGGATTCTGGGGAAAGAGGAGCCCCGCAAAGGCCGCTGGGAGGCAGGGAGGCTGGGCGGGGGCCTGACCTTCTCTCTCTCGGTGTGGCATCTGCGCACCATCTCCGCGAACCTCCTCTGCAGGTGGAGGACCAGCTGCTCCTCGCGCTGAACCTCCCGCCCCTCGGCCGCCAGCTCCCCCTCCAGCAGCGCCCCCTCCAGCTTCATCTGCCGGGAGCGGGGCAATGAGACCCGGCGCCCCACGGCACGCAGAGCCGACAGCGGGCAGCTCCCGCCCACGATAGCCCACAGGACCCCACCCCTCTTCCACGGCCAGGAATGGACCCAGGCGTCCGGGCTCCCAGGCCCCCCTGGCCCTAACCCACGCCCCTCCGAGAGCCGGAGAGAAGCCAGGCGTCCTGTCTGCGCAGCTCAGTGTTTTCCCCTCTCCCCAAACCCAGCTGCTCCTGCTGTGATTGTAGCAGGGACCGACCCAGCCCCTCCCCACCTGGCTGGGCGCGGTGCCCCAGCGAGACAGGTTTGCCAGGTGCTGGCAGCTGGGAACGCCCCCCACCCCCACCCCCCAGCCATCCCTGTGACTCAGGGAGGGGAGCCGGGGACGGACGCACCTCGATGTTCATCTCCTTCTGCTGGTGCTGCAGCTCCTTGACACGATTCTCCAGCTCCGCTACCCGAGCCAGCGCCTCGTCCTGCTCCCCCCGCCGCCGGGACCCCTCCGCGCCCGCCTGGGGGCTCTCGTCCTGGGCGGGAGAGAGTGGGAGTGAACCGGCCCTGTCGACAAGGGGACCCCATTCCCGGCCCCCATGAGCCAGCCACTCCCTGCCCTGGGGCCACACGTGAGCCAGCACCCCCGAGAAGGGACAGGCCCCATGTGCCATTCCCGGCCCCCCCTGAGCCAGCCACTCCCTGCCCTGGGGCCAGATGGGAGCCAGCACCCCCAAGAGGGGACAGGCCCCATGTGCCGTTCCCGGCCCCCATGAGCCAGCCACTCCCTGCCCTGGGGCCAGATGGGAGCCAGCACCCCCAAGAGGGGACAGGCCCCATGTGCCGTTCCCGGCCCCCATGAGCCAGCCACTCCCTGCCCTGGGGCCAGATGGGAGCCAGCACCCTGGAGAGGGGACAGGCCCCATGTGCCATTCCCAGCCCCCGTGAGCCAGCCACTCCCTGCCCTGGGGCCAGATGGGAGCCAGCACCCTGGAGAGGGGACAGGCCCCATGTGCCATTCCCGGCCCCCATGAGCCAGCCACTCCCTGCCCTGGGGCCAGATGGGAGCCAGCACCCCCGAGAGGGGACAGGCCCCATGTGCCATTCCCGGCCCCCCTGAGCCAGCCACTCCCTGCCCTGGGGCCAGATGGGAGCCAGCACCCCCGAGAGGGGACAGGCCCCATGTGCCATTCCCGGCCCCCGTGAGCCAGCCACTCCCTGCCCTGGGGCCAGATGGGAGCCAGCACCCCCGAGAGGGGACAGGCCCCATGTGCCATTCCCGGCCCCCCTGAGCCAGCGGGTCCCCCAAACTGGGGCCTAGAGGGGACAGGCTGCGCGCCACTCACCCCGTTCTGGGCACTCTCCGTGCTGCTGGCCTCGTCCTCCTCAGTGCTGTCACTCGTGGCTCCCCCGGGGCCAGCAGAGAGACAGTCAGCGTTGCCCACCGGCTGGGCCCGGGCTACCTCGGGGCCCTGGGCTGGAAACGGCCCCCTCCGCCTGTCCTGCCCTGCCGGGGCCAGGAAGGGGCATCGTGAGGTCTGGCTCAGCCCCGCTAGGGACTCATTCTCCTGGAGAACCATGGCCAGAGACCTGCAACCACAAGGGAGAGGAGGCGCTAGGGGGCGCTGGGCTGCAGGGGGGCTGGGTGGGGGGCTGTGCCCAGGCTGTCAGGGCTGGCCCCGATGCCTCAACTCAAGTGACTCCTTTCTGGTTCCCTAAATCTCCCCATTTAACCAGCCCCCCACACCCCACCCCAGAGGTGGCTGCATCTCAGCACTGGGTGAGGGGTCTCTGTATCAATAACCCCAGGCCCCACCCAAGAGCTGGCCGCATCTCAGCGCCGGGCGAGGGATCCCTGCATAAACAGCCCCCATTATTAGCATTAACCCCAGGGACTCCCTGCCACTGGATATTACAGAGAGTGCCCCTGGCAGAGGTCCTGCCTTTGTCATTTCCTGAGTCCTGCCCCTGGGCTGGAAACACCCCTGGAACGAAGCTGAACGCGGTCTGAAAACGAACCTCCAGCACTCGGAACAGCCCTGCTAATAAAAGGCCAAACTGTCCCATGGGTGTAGGGCCACCTTGCACCAGGCAGGCGGCCCCATCCTCAATGCGCCATTCCTGCCCCAGAGACGGCACCTCCCTGGATCTCTGGGGCAGGGAGCCAGGGGAAGAGACACCCGGCCTGGGGGAGTCCCAAGGGTGGGCTGAGCCCGGAGCAGGGAGGGGAATTTTCCACTGGGCAGGCGAGAAGAGGGGTTTGTTTGTTCCAACAGGACAAAGGGAAACCATCAACCCTCACCTGCAGCCCTCCCTGCCTGCCAGCTGTCCCTCCTTCCTCAGAGAACCACCCCGGGGCTCTTGGCCCCTTCCCAACCTTGGGATGCAGCCACCTCTGAGGGGGGCATGGGGCTTGTTATGCAGGGACCCTTCCGAGGCGATGAGATGCAGCCACCTCTGGGGTGGTGCGTGGGAGCTGTTAATAAAGAAGTCACTTACCCAGCAGCTCCAAATTAGCAACCACCACACTCCAAAATTATTCCCTTTGCTGTCAAACAGGACACAGAAATTCTCCTTCACTTCCTGTCCCCAAACCTGTTCATAGAATCATAGAATCTCAGGGTTGGAAGGGACCTCAGGAGGTATCTAGTCCAACCCCCTGCTCAAAGCAGGACCAATCCCCAACTAAATCATCCCAGCCAGGGCTTTGTCAACTGACCTTAAAAACTTCTAGGGAAGGAGATTCCACCACCTCCCTAGGTAACGCATTCCAGCGTTTCACCACCCTCCTAGTGAAAAAGTTTTGCTAATAATGTTGCAGGACTGTTGACCAGACACCATGTTTCTCCCCAGAGGTGACCGCATCTTAGGGCTTTGTGAGGGGTCCCTGTATAAACAGCCCCCATGCCCCACCCCAGAGCTGGCCACATCTCAGCACTGAGCGAGCATCCCTGTATAACCAGCCCCAGTGCCCCACCCCAGAGGTGGCCGCGTCTCCAGGACGGGGTGCATTGAACAGGCTCTTTAGCAGGGAAAAATCACCCTGACCCTGGTTCATCCCGGCCTTGGCACCTTCCGCTTTATCTCTGGCGCTAGATTGTCCCCACTTCAACCAGCGCCAGGGGCTGGCGCTGCCAGGCCTCGTGCTGGGAAGAGCAAAGCGGGTCAGACTTTTCCACGGGCCAGGGCAAACGGCTGATGTGGGAGCTGGGGACAGACCCCGGGGGATGTTTGTATTTCACCTTCAAGGGGGTGCGGGGGAGGATGCTCCAGCCAGTCTGTCTGAGGATCTCAAAGCACTTAAATATTGACTGATCTGTCCTCACAGCCCCTCCACCGCTCCCTTCCCCCAGGGGGATCATTTTCTTCTGTTTGCTAGAGGGAGGAAGTGAGGCAGAGCCCAGGAGAGAACCCAGGAGTCCTGGCTCCCGGGCCCCCCATTCTCATTAATCAGTCCAGCAATCAATCAAGGGGCTCTCCCTTTAAGAGCCCCCCATAATGAGGGCCACAGCCCCAGGCCCGGCACCACTCACCCCGCAATCCGTGCCCCGGAGGGGGCGCGATCCCTGGATTTCTCCAAGCCCCTCCTCCCAGGTCGCAGGCAGAACCCAGGTGTCCGGGAGTTGCTCTGGGAACTGCGGAAGAGAAGCAGGGTCAGGCGAGCCATGGGGGGAAGGTCACGATCCAACCCCCCCGCCGCAGCCAACTTCCCCGCCCGCCTCTTTCTGTTTCTCTTTCTCTCCCCCCCCCACCATGGCCAGGTGACGGCCGCTGCGCTCCGGGACCCCCGCCCCAGCCCCGCTCACCGGCCGGCCCCGGTCTGCCCTGCCCGCGCGTCCGGCTCCGGTCCCGGTCCCGGTCCCGGCTGGGGGGGCAGCGGCTGCTCAAACTCGTTTTCCAGCCCGGGCTTGGAAACACAACACCTGTGACATCAGCGCCTGGGAGGGGAGGGCACGTCAGGGCCAGCCACAGCCCCAAGAACCCAGGAGTCCTGGCTCCCAGCCCCCCCCCCCCCCGCTCTAACCACTAGACCCCGCTCCCCTCCCAGAGCTGGGGGGAGAACCCAGGAGTCCTGGCTCCCAGGCCCCTCGCTCTAACCAATAGACGCCACTGTCCTCCCAGAGCTGGGGGGCGGGTGGGGGGAGAACCCAGGCGTCCTGGCTCCCAGCCCTCCCCCAAAAGCCCCCGGCAGGCCGGGTGTGGATCACGAAGCAGGGGAAGTTGAACAGTTAAACCGAGAGCCAGAGCCCTGCACGAGGTCTGGGCTGGGACTTTCTGCCCTTATGTAATGGCCCCTAGGCCAAGAACTCAGTCCCACCCATCTCCTTGGCTCTGGGAGGGGAGTGGGGGCTAGTGGTTAGAGCGGGGGTGGGGGGGCTGGGAGCCCGGACTCAGTTTGAGCAGGTTCTTTCACCTCTCTGTGCCTTGGTTTCCCTGCCTAGGAGCAGGGAGATCAGTCTGCTCCAGGGAGCCGGGTGACTCTTCCCCTGCTGGGCCCATGTCTGCTGGTTAATTACCAGCAAGGTGGATGGGGGGGGGGAATCCACACGGAGCCACAAAGAACCCCACCCTTCCCCCTCCAGCCCCGAAACCTCCCTTGCCACTCACTGTGTGCACCTGGCCCCGTGGGAGCCTGTCCCAGGCACTCTGCTGGGTCAGGGGGCTAGGTCACAGGGTCTTTCCCCTCTAGGGGGCTGTGGCTCCCACAGGGCCCCAAGGTGGGGGTTTGGCTGGCTCTGGGGTGCAGGGAACAGAACATGGGCTCTCCCTGCCCCGCCTGCTTTCACACAACCTCAGGGATTATACAACCCCAACCCAGTGGCCTGTATAAACATGGGGGCTGGGCAATCAGCTACACCAGGGATTTCAGAGGCTTAGAGCAGGGGGCGCTGAGAGCCAGGACTCCTGGGCTTTATTCCCAGCTTGGGGAGGGGAGTGGGGACTAGTGGTTAGAGCAGAGGGGCTGGGAGCCAGGACGCTTGGGTTCCATCCTTGACTCTGTGACAAGGCTCCCAGGGAGGAGTCCGACATCCGTGAGAGAAACCAGTTTGTCTCCCCCGGGCCTGGCAGATCGAGACAGGCTGAGTCCTGCCGGCTGACACCCAAATTTACCTGCCGGGAGTTTCCCTTGGGAACTTCGTTCCCACGAGAGCCGGGCAGGGCGCTGCAGCTGCGGGTTGAAAACCAGAACCCGTTTAAAAAATATAAGAGGGCTAATTCGAAGGGCCCCGTGCCCCCACTCCTTGCCCCCAGCCAGTTCCCACCTTGGGAACAGATGGGAGCCAGTGCACCTACAGGGGAAGGGTCCCATGTCCCCCGGAGCCAGCCAGCCCGCCCCCCGGGTGGGGCCATCCCTTCTCTCCATACACCCCCCAGCTGCTCTGTCGCCAGCCACCAGGGGGCCTCAGGCAATTTGTGGAAGAGGGACTGGACTCCCGTGCCCTCCCCGATGGCTGCAACACACCCCAGAGCTGGGTGCAAAGTCCACAGGCCCTGATAAGAAGAGCTGCCCCCTGAAGGTCAGTGTAGGGGAGCAGTGGGGGCAGGGCAGGCAGCCAGCCATTGAAGGGTTAATTGGCCCCAGATCTCTGTCTTCCCCCTACCTCTTCCCCAGCTGACAGGTCCATGTGGGATGCCCCAGGGGCTTGTTCAAACCCACCACCGGCCTGTGGGATTCCACCATTTGTGTGGAAACAGTCAGCATAGGCTGGGAGCCAGGACTCCTGGGTTCTCTCCCTGGCTCTAGGAGGGGAGTGGAATCTAGTGGGTTAGAGCATATGGGCGGGGAATTTCCAGCAGAGATTTCCCACCTCTGTGCCTCAGTTTCCCTCACTGTATAACAGGAATGAGGATCCTGACTCCGCTCCCCATGGCAAAAGAGTTTATGAGGCTCAACTAATTAACCCACATTAATGGCTTTGAGATTCAGGGCCGGAAGCACCAGCAGAGAGTCCTGCAATCAGCTGTCTCCCGACCCCAAGCCAGAGCCGCTGGGGTTGCTAGTGCTGAGCTCTCAGCCCCTGGCTGCCTGAGGAACCCCACAGAGCAAGAAGGGGGCCATATAAAATCCCCTCAACCTCTGCCCAAACCCTCCTCTTGGTAGACAGCAGCAAAGGGAGCCCTTTTATAGCCCTGCCCCCTTCCCAGCATGCCTCGCTGCCCAGCCTACAACCCTGAGGACTACATCTCCCACAATTCCTTTCTTCCAGGGCTGCAGCCTTAAAGGAGCAGCACCCCTCATTGGAGGGGGTGTCTGGGGGTGGCTCTATCCCAGCCCCATAGAGTTCACCAGGTAGAAAGACCCCTCCCCTTACTCCCTCCCCCCCCCGCCGGCTCCTAGCTAGGACAGAGCCCCGCCAGCATTGCGCCTGGCTCTGGGGTGGTGTCCAGCTGGCTTGGCCTGTTTGCAGGGGTCAGGGTGGGTGGGAACAGACCGAGGGGTGAGAGTCCCGTTTTCAAGCGGGGCAGGAGGAATGCCATGGCTGTGGCTCTCCCCTCCCTGGAGAGGAGGGAAGGGAAAACAGAAGACGGAAGAACTAGCAGGATTGGATGAAGGAAGGATGGGGGGCAAGTTTGGCTCTGCAGGGGGCAGGAAGCCGAGTCTCCTTCCCTCTCGCCGTTCTTTGGGCCAGGGCCATGTGTAGGCACCTGCGGCTGTTCCTAGGGGGGAGTCGAGGGGGCATGGGGGAGGAGAGTACCCACAACCCCCCAGCTGCAAAGCTGGAGAACAGGCCGGGAAAAGAGTGAGGGAGCAGCACCCTCTGGTGGGAAACTGCAGTAACAGGCTGGCCCCATGGGCCCAGCCAGCCTGGGGTCCTGCCCCCCAACCTCAGCCCCAGGAGCCCACTAGCCCAATATCCCACCCTGCCTGAGTCACATGGGCCCATCTACCCCGGCATCCCGCCTTGTGAAGCAAACTCAAGTCCAAATGGGTCCAACAGAATTTTATTCTCTTGGCAGCAGCAGCTCATTTCCAAACCCCACCGAGGTTCAGCCCTGCTCCCAGACAGGGCCCCCTTCCCTTGCCCTCGCCCCCCACAGAGCAGGGAGTCCAGGGCTGGGCTCGCCAGAGACCCAGGGGGCAGAGATGGGGAAAGTCCAGTGAGTGCAAACAGCACTAACCCCGAGCCCCTGGGAGGGGGGCTTCCGCCCTGTTCAGCTGCAGGGTGGGGGAGGGACCTAACCAAACCAAGTGGGGTTCCCCCAGGGCACCCCGCTATTCAAACACAGGGCATGGAGGGTTGAGGTCTCTCTCAAACCTCAATGCAGGCCACTGGCCTGTGTTGGGGGTTCCCTGCTATCAGCACTGCAGGCTCAGGGAAGAGGAGGGGTGTCTTTGCTTCCCAGGGGAGGCCAGGGGGACACCCCCACATGACAGCCAAAGCAGAGGAAGGTGCAGACTCCCTAATGCCAGACTGGGGGTGTCAGAGGAATGGGGGGGCTGGCGGGGGGCAGGGGAAGGGAACCTTAACCACCCCCATTAATGGATGCACAATGCCGCCGAGGACACAGAGGAGGGAGCTCCCAGCTTTCACTTAAAGGTGGGGACCGGAGTGAGACTCAGGGACAGCCACCCCCAAGCCAAAGGGCCTTACGGGTCAATGAGAGGCCATGGCCTATGTGGAGGTGGGAGGGGCTTGTTGTGAGGGGTGTGGCCTTGGAGTAAAGAGGGTGGGGCTAAGTCTCCACATCCTGGATCCCGCACTTCAGGTTTGCCGGGACAGCGATATCTGCAAAGGACAGAAAAAGAGACACAGGTTAGACAGAACGGGACGGGGTCCTGGCCTCCTCTACACCATCCACGGCCCACTACTGGGAATAGAACCCAGGCGTCCTGGCTCCCAGCCCCCCGCCGCTCTAACCCATCAACCCTTCTCCCTCCCAGCCCATGGAGAGAACCCAGGCGTCCTGGCTCCCAGCTTCACCAATTTGTTTGGGTTGAGGAAGGTTCAAGCTGTTCATCAGCTGGACAAAGGCCTCGCAGCTCTGGGTCAGTCGGGGGTTCAGGGTCCTCTCCTCCTCCACTGTGGACACCGTCTGGCCTGCAGGGGGCACCAGGGGGCAGGTGAGAAACAGCACCAGCAGGGGGCGCCCCCACCCCTGCGGGCCCCCCACCCGGCTCCCTGGAGCACAGCGCCCCCTAGTGCCGGGCTGGGGCATCGGGGCCAGCCCTGACTGCCCCACTGAGCCCCGCCCCCTGCAGCACAGCGCCCCCTAGCGCCGCGCTCGGACTCACCCGTGTAGTCGTGGGCGGGGTAGATCAGACAGTCTCCGGGGAGCGTGAAGATTTTCTCGTGCACGGAGCGGTACAGGGTCTCCGGGGAGCCTGGGGGGCGGAGAGAAGTGGGGCCTGGTTACCATGGGGTGAAGGACACAGCCAACCCCCTGGCATGGCACCCCTGACATCCCCCAGTGCCCATGGGAACCCCAGCTCCCTCTTGCCATACCCCTCCAGCATAGCACTCTGCCCGTCCCCCACAGCGCCCCCTCTCTGAACCCCCTGGCACAGCACCCCCACCATCCCCACAGCACCCACTGGCTGAGCCCCAGAGACACACCCTGCCATCCCCTTGGCAACCAGCAGTCATGGTCCTCATCGCTATGGCAACTGCTGGGCATGACCTGGAGATGTCCCCCGTTGCCATGGCAGCCACCATCATATCCCAGGGATGTATCCTCTTGTCCCCACGGTAACCATTCACCAGCCCTCCAAGAAACCCCTCCCCCTGGTAACACATTCCCCCCCACCCACCTCCCTGTCACCCCAGCTCGCCCTCACCCTGCTGGAAGTCGGTGCGGCCGCAGCCCCGGATCAGCAGAGTGTCCCCGGTGAAGGCCATGGTCCTGTCACTGAGCACGTAGGTCAGGCAGCCGTCCGTGTGTCCAGGGGTGGAGCGGGCTTCCAGGGCCTGCAGACAGGGGGAGCCAGCGACATGACCTCTTCATGGGACCCAGGAGTCCTGGCTCCCAGCCCCCTACTCTGACTCCATTCTGCTCTGCTCCCAGAACTACGGAGAGAACCCAGGAATCCTGCCTCACAACCCCCCTGTTCTGACCCCACTCAGCTCCCAGCTCTGGGGAGAAACCCAGGAGTCCCGACTCCCAAGTCCCCCTCCCTCCACACACACATGCTCTAATCACTAGACCCCCCTGCCCTTCCAGAGCCAAGGAGAGAACCCAGGAGTCCGGGCTCCCAGCCCCAGTGCCCAGGTGACTTACGAAGGCCCCGAATTCCAGGGCGTGGCCCTCGCGGAGGAGGATGTCGGCCAAGGCCCCGCTGTCCTGGGAGATCACACTGCGGCAGCCTGGGAACATCGTCTTCAGCAGCCCGGTGCCCGTGATGTGGTCTGCATGGCAGTGGGTGTTGGCTGCGCGGAGCAGAACCAGGGATTTACAGATGGGAACCTGACCCGCTCCCCACCCGCCCCGCCAGCCAGTCCCTGCCCTGGGGCCGGATCGGGGCCGATGCCCTCTAGAGGGACATGGGGCCTTTCCCCATTCTCCACCCCCTGAGCCAGCCAGTCCCTGCCTTGGGGCTGGATCTGAACCGGCGCCCCGTAAAGGGGAACGGCCCTGACCCCATTCCCTTCCACAACAGGACAGTCCCCATCCAGATCCCACGGGAGCTGCTCTCACCTGCGTACAGTAAATTGAGGCCCAGCTCCTTCACCAGCTTCACGTCCCGCTTGGCCGTCTCCAGAACCGGGTCGATCAGAACCGCCTCCTTGGTCTTCAGATCCGCGAGCAGGTAGGTGTAGGTGCAGCTCACGGGCTCAAAGAGCTGTGGAGGGGAGATCCAGTTAGCACCGGCAAGGGAGTGGCGTCTAGTGGTTAGAGCAGGGGGCTGGGAGCCAGGACTCCTGGGTTCTATTCCTTTCCCTCCCCCTCCAGCATGGCATCAGTTGACGGTTGGTAAATCTCTCCCTCCCAGATATAATCACCCCTGACAGCCCAGCAGGAGTTATCGTCTCTTCACACCCAGCAGCTCCGTCTCCCCTGCTCGGCACCGAGCCATGTTATTGGGTTCCCAGCCTGCGCCCTTGGGCCTAAAATCACACCCCCCCCCCCGCCCCGGAGCCCGTACAGGCCTTGTAACCACAGCGCAGCCAGGAGGGAATGATCACGGCACGGCCCCGGGGCTGGCCCCCAGGGACCCAACACCAGTGCACTCTATGCACTTATCTCTACAGAACCCAGGAGTCCTGGCTCCCAGCCCCCCCGCTCTAACCACTAGACCCCACTCCCTTCCCAGAGCCCCACAGAGAAAACCCAAGAGTCTAGGCTCCCATCTCCCACCACCAGCCACCTCTCCCCTCCCAGAGCTGGGGCTAGAACCCGGGAGTCCTGGCTCCCAGCCCCCTCTGCTCTAACCACTAGACCCCACTCCCCTCCCAGAGATGGGGAGAGAACCCAGGAGTCCTGGCTCCCAGCCCCCTCTGCTCTAACCACTCGACCCCACTCCCCTCCCAGAGATGGGGAGAGAACCCAGGAGTCCTGGCTCCCAACCCCCATGCCCGGAGCTCACCTGCCGGAAGAGCAGCCCCTGGCCCTGGGCACGGCAGGTACAATGCGGTCTCAGGGTCATGGCCGGAGCGTGCTGGTGGCTGGAGCCTTGGGTGATGCGCTGGTGCCAGGCTGGGGGGGGGTGAGTCCTTTAAATGCCAGACGGTGGGGGCGGAAGGGAAGGAAGGGGGCGGAGGCAGAGGCGGGGAGGACAGGGCAGGCTGGAGATCTAAAAGCGGTTGGAGCTGGGGGGTGGGGCTGGGAGCCAGGACTCCTGGGTTCTATTCCTTTCCCTCCACCATGGCATCAGTTGCCGGTTGGTAAATCTCTCCCTCCCAGAGAGAATCACCCCCCAGCAGGAGTTCCCGTCTCTTCACACCAGCGGCTCCGGTTCCCCAGCCATGTTATTGCCACGGCATGTCCCCAGCCTGCTCCCAGGGGCCCAAAATCACACCCCCCCCCCCGGCCCCGGAGCCAGCACAGGCCTGGTAACCGCGGCGCAGCCAGGAGGGAATGATCATGTCACGGCCCCGGGACTGGCCCCAGGGACCCCACAGACAACGGGATTGAACGGTGTGCGCTCATCTCTAGAGAACCCAGGAGTCCTGGCTCCCAACCAGTCTAACCAGGCCTTTGCCCTTGCGGTGTAGTTACACTGAACTCTGCCCTTTCAGCCCTTTTGGGCGGTGACAGTCGTGGCAGGCAGGATTCTCCCTCACCTGCCTTCTCAGGGACCCCCTGCCCCCCAACGGAGTCCCCCCTTCTCGCTATGGAAGCCCTGGTCACCAGCCGGCCAGGGGCCTCCTCCAGATCTCTAGGCTCCCCTGCTTCCAACCCTGCGGTTTCTGCTTTTCAGGAAGCAGCTGAGCTGTTTGTAGAGTGGCTGGGGAGAGGTAATGGGTTGGGGAAGGGGGAGCCCGGACACCTGAGTTCTCTCCCCGGCTCTGGGAAGGGAAGGGAAGGGAAGGGAAGGGCAGGGGAGGGAAGGGGTCTCGTGGGTTAGAGGAGGTGGGCCGGAGCCAGGATTCCTGGGTTCTCTCTCCAGTTCTGCCAGGTCCTTTCCCCTCTTTTTTTTTCCTTTTCTTTTCCCCCTCTTTGTGTCTCTGTTTCCCTGCCTTGCAGCAGGCTGATCGTTCCGAGCCAGGGCGTGGGTTGGCTCCCACCTCCGGGGGGCCAGTTAATTTTAGGGTGACCAAACAGCAAGTGTGAAAAATCAGGATGGGGTGGGGGGTGATAGGAGCCTAGAAAAAGACCCCAAAATCGGGACTGTCCCTGTCAAACTGGGACACCTGGTCACCCTAGTTAATTTCAATGGAGTTGGATGTTCAGGGAGACACACAGCGGGGTGGGGGATCCACGCAGAGCCACAAACAATCCCCCCCCCCGGCCCCCAAGCCACCCCTGCCACCCACTCCAGGCACCTGCCCTCCTGGGAGCCTTTCCCCGGGCACAGGGCCCTTCTCCTCAAGGGGGTGCCGACTCCAATCCTGTGCCAGGTGGGCAACTGGCTATCTCAGGGGAGGCTGGGGGGGGAGAAATCAGACCCTCATAGACATGTCAGCCTGGAAGGGACCTCGCTCGGCCATCCAGTCCAGTCCCCTGCACCGAGGCAGGGCTACGTATTACCCAGCCCACCCCGGCCGGTGTCTGTCCCACCTATTCTGCAAAACCTCCAGTGATGGAGATCTCACCACCTCCCTGGGCAATTTACCCCAGAGCTTAACCCCCCGGCAGGTAGGAACGTTTTCCTAATGTCCAACCTAAACCAGCCTCGCTGCCGTGTAAGCCCACTGCTCCTTGTCCTGGCCTCAGTGCACAAGAACAATCTGCCACCCTCCTCTTAACTTTTTAGGTACTTAAAGATTGTTATCCTGTCGTCCCCCCGCCCCCGCCTTCTCTTCTCCCGACTAATTTCAATCTGCCCTCGTAGGCCATGCGTTCCAGACCGTTCATCGTTTTTATTGCTCGTCCCTGGACTCGCTCCAATTTGCCCACATCTTTCCTCGCGTGTGGTGCCCAGAACTGGACGCGAGACTCCAGGTGAGACGTCATCAGGGCTGAGCAGAGCTGAAGAATCACTTCTCGTGTCTTGCTTACAACACTCCTGATGAGACATCCCAGAAGGACGGCCTCTGGTTTTGCCACATCATTGCACTGTTGACTCACATTTAGCTTGTGATCCACTCTGACCCCCAGATCCCTTTCCACAGGACTCCTTCCTAGGCGCTCATTTCCCATTCTGTGTGCGTGCAACCTTCCGAAGTGGAGCACTTTGCATTTGTCCTTATTGACTGTCATCCTGTTTACTTCAGACCATTTCTCCAGTTTGTCCAGATCATTTTGAATCTTAATCCTGTCCTCCAGCGCGCTAGTGTGACAAAGTGGGGGATTTTCTTAGTGTTTTGCATGAACACTGTGTGTGCCTCAGTTTCCCTGTGTGCTGTGTGTGTAACGAGGGGGTGGGAGGGGGTTTGTTGTTGCAGTGGACCAGGTGTGACCTCGCCTAGCAGCCGGGACCCCAGACACCGGTCTGGAGATTGGGAGCCAGCCGGGTCCAGCCGGGGGCGAACAAAGGACCGCAGAGAGGGGCCCAGGCTGCCTGTTTACCTGGCATGGAAGACAAAGGGCAGAGGAGGGGCTGGGGGGGGAGGGGATTTAGGGGGCTCGGCTGGAAGGAGGGGCTGGGCTGGGGACAGGGAGCAGCCGGAGCCCATGGGGACGGGGACAGAGCCAGTTGGATGGTGCTGAGACTGGCCAGGCCCGAGGGCCCCGAGAACTGCCCGGGCTGGGTCCAGACATTCAATAAACCTCCTGTTTTATGCTGGCAGAGAGTCCCTGCAGCTAGAGATCGGGGGGCGCTGCTCCCTCTGGGGGTGGGGGTCCCGGGGGCCCAGAGCGAGGGGACTCCCTGAGGGGGCCCACGGCAGAGCCAGGCTGCTGGAGGCTCAGACATGCGTTTCCAGGAGGCACTGGAGCCCATTAACCCCCATGAGAGATTGTGACCCCCAAGAAGGGCTGTCACACTGGGGGGTTCGTCCCAGGGGCTGTACGGAGCTGAGAGAGCCCGGGGCCTGGGAGACTGTGACAGCTTGCAACCCCTCCCAGCCTGGTGTTGTCCTCAGACTTTATAAGTGCGTTCTCTATGTCATTATCCAAAACACTGAACAGAACCGGACCCAGGACAGATCCCTCCAGGACCCCACTCGAGGGGTCCTTCCAGCTTGACTGCGAACCGCTCACACCTGCTCCCTGGGAGCGGTTTTCCAACCAGATGTGCACCCACCTTCGAGTAGGTTGGTCTAGGCTGGATTTCTCTGGTTTGTTTATGAGGAGGTCATGTGAGACTGTATCAAAAGCCTTACTTAAGTCAAGATAGACCACGTCTACTGCTTCCCCCCGATCCACCAGGCTTGTTACCCTGTCGAAGAAGGATCTGAGGTTGGTTTGACACGATTTGTTCTTGACAAATCCATGCCGAGTGTTACTTATCGCCTGATTATCTTCTCGGTGCACACAAATGGATTGTATGATTATTTGCTCCATTATCTTTCTGCGCACCCGAAGTGAAACCGACTGGTCTGGAATTCCCTGGTTGTCCTTATTCCCCTTTTTGTAGCTAGGTACAATATTTGCCCTTTTCCAGTCTTCTGGGATCTCTCCCGTCCTCCAGGAGCTCTCACAGAGAATCGCTACAGGGTTCAGAGTGGTGGCGGGTGTTCGTCTGTATCAGCAGAAAGAACGAGAAGTCCTTGTGGCACCTTAGAGACTAACCAATTTATTGGAGCATAAGCTTTTGTGGGCTAAAGCCCACTTCATCGGATACATGCAGTGGAAAATACAGTAGGAAGATTGATATACACAGAGAACATGAAACAATGGGGGTTGCCACACTAACTCTTAATGAGACCAATCGATTAAGGGGGGCTATTATCAGCAGGAGAAAAAAAACTTTTGTAGTGATTATCAGTATGGCTCATTTCAAACAGTTGACAAGAAGGTGTGAGAAACAGTAGGGGGAAATTAGCCTGGGGAAATAGTTTTTACTTTGTGTAATGACCCATCCACTCCCAGTCTCTATTCAAGCCTAATTTAATGGTGTCCAGTTTGCAGATTAATTCCAGTTCTGCTGTTTCTCATTGGAGTCTGTTTTTGAAGTTTTTTTGTTGAATAATTGCAACTTTTAGGTCTGTAATCGAGTGACCAGAGAGATTGAAGTGTTCTCCGACTGCTTTTTGAATGTTATAATTCTTGACGTCTGATTTGTGTCCATTTATTCTTTTGCGTAGAGACTGTCCAGTTTGACCAATGTACGTGGCAGAGGGGCACTGCTGGCACATGATGGCATCTATCACATTGGCAGATGTGCAGGTGAACGAGCCTCTGATCGTGTGGCTGATGTGATTTGGCCCTGTGATGGTGTCCCCTGAATAGATATGTGGACATAGTTGGCAACGGGCTTTGTTGCAAGGATAGGTTCCTGGGTTAGTGGTTCTGTTGTGTGGTGTGCGGTTGCTGGTGAGTATTTGCTTCAGGCTGGGGGGCTGTATGTAGGCAAGGACTGGCCTGTCTCCCAAGATCTGTGAGAGTGATGGGTCGTCCTTCAGGATAGGTTGTAGATCCTTGATGCGTTGGAGGGGTTTTAGTTGGGGGGCTGAAGGTGACGGCTAGTGGCGTTCTGTTATTTTCTTTGTTGGGCCTGTCCTGTAGTAGGTGACTTCTGGGAACTCTTCTGGCTCTATCAATCTGTTTCTTCACTTCCGCAGGTGGGTACTGTAGTTGTAAGAATGCTTGATAGAGATCTTGTAGGTGTTTGTCTCTGTCTGAGGGGTTGGAGCAAATGCGGTTGTATCGCAGAGCTTGGCTGTAGACGATGGATCGTGGGGTGTGGTCAGGGTGAAAGCTGGAGGCATGCAGGTAGGAATAGCGGTCAGTAGGTTTCCGGTATAGGGTGGTGTTTATGTGACCATTGTTTATTAGCACTGTAGTGTCCAGGAAGTGGATCTCTTGTGTGGACTGGACCAGGCTGAGGTTGATGGTGGGATGGAAATTGTTGAAATCATGGTGGAATTCCTCAAGGGCTTCTTTTCCATGGGTCCAGATGATGAAGATGTCATCAATATAGCGCAAGTAGAGTAGGGGCGTTAGGGGACGAGAGCTGAGGAAGCGTTGTTCTAAGTCAGTCATAAAAATGTTGGCATATTGTGGGGCCCTGCGGGTACCCATAGCAGTGCCGCTGATCTGAAGGTATACATTGTCCCCAAATGAGAAATAGTTATGGGTGAGGACAAAGTCACAAAGTTCAGCCACCAGGTTTGCCGTGACATTATCGGGGATAGTGTTCCTGACGGCTTGTAGTCCATCTTTGTGTGGAATGTCGGTGTAGAGGGCTTCTACATCCATAGTGGCCAGGATGGTGTTTTCTGGAAGATCACCAAGATCGCTAGTGGCTCAGAGATCTCGCCAGCCAGTTCCTTATGTATCCGAGGTCAGATTTCGTCAGGCCCTGCCGACTTGAAGACATGGAACTTATCTAAGTAATTCTTAACTCGCTCTTTCCCTCTTGTAGCCTCAGATCCTGCCCCATGTCTGCTGACGTTCACTATGGTAGTCGGCTGATGAAAACGGAAACAAAAAAAGCATTTTACATTTCAGCCATTGCTTCGTTTTCTGTTACTGGCTTTCCATTCTCACTGAGTAACAGACCTGTCCCATCCTTGGTCTTCCTCTTGCTTTTCACGTATTCACAGAATGTTTTCTTGTTGCCCTTGCTGTCCCTAGCTGGTTTAATCTCGTTTTGTGCCTTGGCCTTTCTCATTTTGTCCCGACATGTGTCGTGTGTTTATGTTCACCCTTCGCAATCTGACCTAATTTACACTTTTTGCAGGATTCTTTTCTGTGGTTCAGCTCATTGACGATCCCCTGGTAAGCCAGAGTGGTCTTTTGCCATCCTTCCTACACAGCAGGGTAGTTTGCTCTTGTGCCCTTAATAACGTCTCTTTAAAAACTGCCCTGAACTCTGTGGCCCTCAGACTTGCTTCCCATGGGATCTCACCACCAATTCGCTGAGTTCACTGAAGTCGGCCTTCTCCAAGTCCATTGTCTGATCTCTGCTGTTTTCCCTCCTCCCGTTCCTTAGCAGCGTGAGCTCTGTCATTTCCTGACCCCTTTCACCCAGGCTGCTGTCCACCTGCAGATTCTCAACCAGTTCCTCCCTGTGGGTCAGAACCAAATCCAGAACCGCCTCCCCCTCGCTGCTTTCCCCAAAGCTGTCTCCAATGCATTCCAAGATCTGTGCCCAGCTGTGTTATTTTCCCAGCCATTCTCTGGGTGGTTGAAACCCTCCGTCGCCACCACGGCCTGGGCTTTGCATGATTCTGTGAGTTGTTTAAAAAAGCCTCACCCACCTCTTCTTCCTGGTTAGCTGGTCTGTCGCCGACCCTCCCATGGCGCTCCCCCCCCCCCCGGGTTGTTACCCCTTTTATCCCGACCCGGAGACTTTCAACAAGTCCGTCTCCTATTCCCATCCCAGCCTCCGAGCAGGTGCAGACATCTTTGCTATATCAGGCAACCCCTTCTCCCTTTGTTCCTGCCCGCCCGGAGCAAGCCGTGCCCTTCTGTACCGATATTGCAGTCACGGGAGTTAACCTGCCAAGTCATTGTGATGCACCGTGTGTCGTAACTGGGATTCTTCACGGGGATCTCTAGCCCTTCCTGTTGACTCCCCATACTTCGTGCATTAGCACACAGGCATCTAGGATTTCATTAGATTTGCCCTTTAGTGTCTCCTCTGCCCCTGCCCACGTTCCCCCCAGATTCCCACCCTTCACCCAGGTTCTGCCGCCTTGGCTGGCATCATATAACCTCAACCCAACACACCTGTGGCGTGGGCCTGGTATAAACATGGAGCGGGTGGGTGGGAACTGGAGAATCGGCCACACCCCGGATTTCACAGGTCACCTGGCTGAAAGCAGGGGGGCCTGGGAGCCAGAACTTCTGGGTTCGCTCCTCAGTTCGGCGAGGGGAGGGGAGTCTAGTGGTTAGAGCAGGCGGGGTTGGGAGCCCGGACTCCTGTGATCTATCCCTGGCTCTGGGAGGAGAGTGATGTCAAGTGGTTAGAGCAGGGGCCAGCTGGGAGCCAGGACTCCTGGGTTCTCTCACAGTTCTGGGAGGGGAAAGGAATCTAGTGGTTAGAGCAAGGGGGCTCTAGGACCCAGGGCTACTGGGTTCTATCCCCAGCTGTCCTGCACAGATTTCACCTCTTTCTGCCTCAGTTTCCCTCACTGTATAATAGCATTGAGTTTGCTTGACTCAGTTTCCCCAGGGAAGGAAAGGTTTGTCAGGGTCCACTAATTAACCTGTGTTAGTTGCTTTAAGATCCAGGGCTGGAAGCAACAGCAGAGAATGCTGCTGGGGCAGCTCGGCAAGATGGTGCCAGGCTCCCTGCTCTGGGGGGAATTCTGCACCAAAAAACCAAAAAGTTCTGTGCACAACATTTAAAAACCCTGTGCATTTTCTTAGAATTGTAGAATATCAGAGTTGGAAGGGAGGTCTCCTAGTCCAACCCCCTGCTCAATGCAGGACCAATCCCCAATTTTTGCCCCCTATCCCTAAAGGGCCCCCTGAAGGATTGAACTCACAACCCTGGGTTTAGCAGGCAATGCTCAAACCACTGAGCTATCCCACCCCCAAAATCCCATATCATCCCCTCACTTTCAACTACTTTGGTAATTTATTGCAAAATCCCTGTCAGCGAGTCTGTCTGTAACGAGACAGACAACCCCCCAGGAGCAGAGAGAGACAGAAACCCCTGTGCCCACGTGGATCCTTGCTGCAGGCTCAGGGTGCAGGTTACCCGGAAACACGGGAGCTGGGGGTAAGGCAGAGAGAGCTGATGGCACAGAGAACGCATTAGCATAGTGGGATCTGTCCCAGTCTCTTCCCAGGCAGAGGTGAGGGGGCTCCCTGCTTCTCAGTGGGCAAACACACCCCAAGACCCACATAGCTACTCCTAGCCCCCCCACGCTTCCTCAGCTTCCCCTCCCTCATCAGGATCCTTGTCCCATGGACCGTTCCCCCTCAGCCCTGTGCCCTCATCTCTCCCTTCCCCTGGAGATTGACTCCTCTTTCCCATCCCACAGCCCCCGACCCCCAGGCTCCAAAAAACCCCGTTCTACCACTGGGGAGCTCTCCTCCCCCATTCCACTGGGGTCCCTCTGCTTCCCCCTCACACCCCAACTGACCCCTTACTTGCCTGGCCCACTCCCAAGTCCCTAGCACTGGGAGCCGCAGCTGGAGAACCCCGCTCCTGGAGAAGCTGTGCAGCCTGAAAATCAGGGGGCAGGTGCCCCCCCCATGGCACCCCTGGCCAAGGCTCCCCATGGTTTCCCCACAGCTGCTTGCGTCAGCCCCACGCCTCTGCAGGGCGGGCGCGGCGACGTGGACAAGGGGCACACACCGGGGCTGCCTGCCAGTGGGGAGCGCGGGCCCCTGGCTGCACGGAGGTGGCGGGGGGGGGGGGAGGTGGCAGCCCCCCCGCCCCCTGACACAGACTCAGCCGTGCACCCGCCACGGCAGAAGGGCCTGCTTTTCTGCAGCGGGCAGGCCGCGAGAGCGAGCGAGAGGGACAGTCTGGCACGCCCAGCCCCAGCGGTGATTTACACCCCTCCCGGCTGCTCCCAGCGCGCCCGCTCGAGACCACGGCCGGGGAAGGGCGCGTGGCCCCCAGCGGAATCTCGTATTCTGCAGGGAAACACAGAAAAGCTGGGGGGGACCCAAATTCTGCACATGGCCAGTGGTGCCCAGTTGCCCCAGGAGTGTCTCGCAGCGGCTGGCTAGCTAAGGTGTCCAACCCCCCATATTTACCCGGACCCTCCTCTTGGTAGCCGAAAAGGGAGCCCCTTTTATAGCCCTGGTCCCTTCCCTGCATGCCTTGCTGCCCAGCTTACAACACCCATCGACCCTGGGGACTACATCTCCCACACTTCCTTTCTTTCAGGGCTGCAGCCTTAAAGGGGCAGCACCCCTTATTGAAGGGGGTGTCTGGGGTGGCTCCATCCCAACCCTGTGGAGTTCGCTGCGGAGAAAGACCTTCCCCCTCCAGCTGGGATGGAGCCCCACCAGCGTTGCGCCTGGCTCTGAGGTGGTGTCCAGCTGGCAGGGGTCAGGGTGGGTGGGAACAGACCGAGGGATGGGGGGTTCCCTTTTTTAAGCAGTGGGGGTTGTGGCCGGGGTTTACCCCTCCCTAGAGAGGAAGGAAGGGAAAAGGAAAGAACTAGCAGGATGGGAGGAAGGAAGGAATGGGGGGGGGTGGCGAGTTCAGCTCTCAGGGGTGGGGGGGGAAGCCGATTCTCCTTCCCTCTTGCCCTTTCTCTGGGCCAAGGCCACGTGCAGGCTCCTGCAGCTATTCCTGGGGCGGGAGGTGAGGGGGTCTGGGCCCCCTGGGGTCTATGGGGGAGAGCAAACCCCGGGAACAGGCCTGGGAAAGTGAGGGAGCAGCACCCTCTGGTGGACAACTGCAGTAACACACTGGCCCCATGGGCCCATCTCACCCAGCATCCCGCCTTGGGAAGCAAACGCGATTCCGATGGGTCCAGCACAACTTTATTCTCTTAGCAGTGGTTCATTTCCAACCCCCTCCCTCCCCAAACTGAGCCCCATTCATAAAGAGGGCCCCCCCCCTTCCAGCCCAGAGTGGGGAACACCCGCTCCCAGCTCTAGGCCCACGGGTGCCGACGCCCCACAGAGCAGAGGCAGTCCAGCTGGTGCAAACAGCAAGTGGAGGGAGCCCTGCAGTGTGGGTGGGACCCCCCCAGTTCAGGCACAGGGTGGGAAGCAGGGCCTGACAGAACTGAGCAGGGTCCGCCCAGGCACCCCCTTATTCAAATGCAGAATATGGGGGCCTGGGGCCTCTCTCAGACCCCAATGCTGGCTGCAGGGGTTCCCTGCTGTCTGCACACCAGGCTCAGGGAAGGGGGGGGGGCTTTGCTCCGCAGGGGAGGCTAGCGGGAAGCTCCCACCCCACAGTGAATGCAGGGGAAGGTGCAAACTCCCTAATGCCAGACTGGGTGGGGAGGGGAGGGGAGGGGAGGGGAGGGGGGTCAGGAAGCTGCCATGGTTGAAGATCATTAACCCCCTCCCCAGTCAAGGGATGCACCCTCCCACTCAGGACCCCAAACAGGGAGCCCCCAGATTTCGCTTAAGGGAGGGACCAGAGTGAGAGTCAGGGACAGCCAGCCCCAGGCCAAAGGACCTGCCATCATCATAAGGGTCAATGAGAGGCTGTGCCCTATGATGAGGTGGGTGGGGCTTAATACAAGGGGGCGTGGCATTAGAGAAAGAGGGCTGGGCTAAGTCGCTGCATCCTGTATCCCACACTTGAGGTTCGCTGGGACAGCAAAATCTGCAGAGGATGAAAAAACAGACACATTAGCCAGAGCGATAGGGGCCCTGGCCTCATCTACGCCCCCTGCCAGCCCTCAACTGGGATAACTCCACCCCCCGCTTTAACCACTAGACCCCCCACTCCCCTCCCAGCCCCGTGGAGAACCCAGGCGTCCTGCCTCCCAGCCCCCCGCTGCTCTAACCCACCAACCCTTCTCCTTCCCAGCCCATGGAGAGAACCCAGGCGTCCTGGCTCCCAGCTTCACCAATTTGTTGGGGTTGAGGAAGGTTCAAGCTGTTCATCAGCTGGACAAAGGCCTCGCAGCTCTGGGTCAGTCGGGGGTTCAGGGTCCTCTCCTCCTCCACCGTGGACACCGTCTGGCCTGCAGGGGGCGCCAGGGGGCAGGTGAGAAACAGCACCAGCAGGGGGCGCCCCCACCCCTGCGGGCCCCCCACCCGGCTCCCTGGAGTACAGCGCCCCCTAGTGCCGGGCTGGGGCATCGGGGCCAGCCCTGACTGCCCCACTGAGCCCCGCCCCCTGCAGCACAGCGCCCCCTAGCGCCGCGCTCGGACTCACCTGTGTAGTCGTGGGCGGGGTAGATCAGACAGTCTCCGGGGAGCGTGAAGATTTTCTCGTGCACGGAGCGGTACAGGGTCTCCGGGGAGCCTGGGGGGCGGAGAGAAGTGGGGCCTGGTTACCATGGGGTGAGGGACACAGCCAACCCCTGGCATGGCACCCCAGCCACCCCTGACACTACCTGGCCAAAGCTCCCTGGCATGGCACCCCCATCATCGCCCCAGCACCCACTGCCATCACCTTGGCAACCAGCAGCCATGTTCCCCAGGGCTATGGCGACTAGGAGGTGAACCCAGAGATGCTCCCTCCATCTCCATGGCAACTACCAATCATGTTCAAGAGATAACGCACCCCCCCCCCCCCACCCCTCACCATGGCACCAGCAGGTCATGCCCAGCGGTTGTCACCATAGCCATGGCGGTCACCATCATATCAAAGGGATGCACCGTCTTGTCCCCACGGTAACCATTCACCAGCCCTCCAAGAACCCCCCCCATCACCCCAGCTCGCAGCTCACCCTGCTGGAAGTCGGTGCGGCCGCAGCCCCGGATCAGCAGAGTGTCCCCGGTGAAGGCCATGGTCCTGTCACTGAGCACGTAGGTCAGGCAGCCGTCCGTGTGTCCGGGGGTGGAGCGGGTTTCCAGGGCCTGCAGACAGGGGGAGCCAGCAACATGACCTCTTCATGGGACCCAGGAGTCCTGGCTCCCAGCCCCCTACTCTGACTCCATTCTGCTCTGCTCCCAGAACTACGGAGAGAACCCAGGAATCCTGCCTCACAACCCCCCTGTTCTGACCCCACTCAGCTCCCAGCTCTGGGGAGAAACCCAGGAGTCCCGACTCCCAAGTCCCCCTCCCTCCACACACACATGCTCTAATCACTAGACCCCCCTGCCCTTCCAGAGCCAAGGAGAGAACCCAGGAGTCCTGGCTCCCAGACTGCTACTCTGACTCCACTCTGCTCCCAGAGCTGGGGAGAGAACCCAGGAGTCCTGGCTCCCAACTCCCCCTCCCTCCACACACACACGCTCTAATCACTAGACCCCCCGCCCTTCCAGAGCCGAGGAGAGAACCCAGGAGTCCGGGCTCCCAGCCCCAGTGCCCAGGTGACTTACGAAGGCCCCGAATTCCAGGGCGTGGCCCTCGCGGAGGAGGATGTCGGCCAAGGCCCCGCTGTCCTGGGAGATCACACTGCGGCAGCCTGGGAGCATCGTCTTCAGCAGCCCGGTGCCCGTGATGTGGTCTGCATGGCAGTGGGTGTTGGCTGCGCGGAGCAGAACCAGGGATTTACAGATGGGAACCTGACCCGCTCCCCACCCGCCCCGCCAGCCAGTCCCTGCCCTGGGGCCGGATCGGGGCCGATGCCCCCGAGAGGGGACAGGCCCCGTGCCCCATTCTCCACCCCCTGAGCCAGCCGGTCCCTGCCCTGGGGCCGGATCAGGGCCGGTGCCCCCGAGAGGGGAAAGGCCCTGTGTCCCATTCTCCATCTGCCTTCCAGGGCTGCTCTCACCTGCGTACAGTAAGTTGAGGCCCAGCTCCCCCACCAGCTCCGCGTCCCGCTTGGCCGTCTCCAGAACCGGGTCGATCAGAACCGCCTCCTTGGTCTTCAGATCCGCGAGCAGGTAGGTGTAGGTGCAGCTCACGGGCTCAAAGAGCTGTGGAGGGGAGATCCAGTTAGCACCGGCAGGAGAGTGGGGTCTAGTGGTTAGAGCAGGGGGCTGGAGCCGGGACTCCTGGGTTCTACCCATGGTTCTGGTGCTGTCCCTCCTGCCCCATCAGTCATTCCCAGCTCCAGGCTCCCTTTACCCTGGGAGCGGGACAGGAAGTCAGGAGCCCCGCAAGCAGGGCAGGGAAGTTACAGCACCAAGGATCTGATCAGACCAGCAATAAGGAGGGCTGGGATTTCCTGACTGCCAGAGCGCGTTCTTCTGGGGAGAGAACCCAGGAGTTCCAGCTCCCAGCCCTGCCCCCCTGCTCTGATCACCAGCCCCCACTCCCTTCCCAGAGCTAGGGAGAGAACCCAGGCATCCTGGCTCGCAGACCCGCCCCCGCTCTAACTATCAGACCCCACTCCCTTCCCAGAGCTGTGGAGAGAACCCAGGAGTCCTGGCTCCCAGCTCAAACCACCAGCCCCCACTCCCCTCCCAGTGCCAGGGAGGGAACCCAGGAGTCCTGGCTCGCAGACCCGCCCCCGCTCTAACTACCAGACCCCACTCCCTTCCCAGAGCTGTGGGGAGAACCCAGGAGTCCTGGCTCCCTGCTCTAACCACCAGCCCGCACTCCCCTCCCAGTGCCAGGGAGGGAACCCAGGCGTCCTGGCTCGCAGCCCCCAGGCCCGGCCCGGGGCTCACCTGCCGGAAGAGCAGCCCCTGGCGCTGGGCGCGGCGGGTGCAGTAGGGTCTCAGGGCCAGGGCGCGCCGGGCAGCGGCCGCTGCAGGGCGGCTCCGGGACAGCCACATGGCCGGGGCAGCGGGCGCTACGCTGGTGCCAGCTGCGGGGACGGACCCTTTAAATGCCAGGGGTTGGGGAGGACGGGAGGGGGCGGGGACAGGGAGCCTGGAGCCCTTAAAGGGCCAGCTGCACCGGGGGGGGGGGGGGGGGAGGGAAGCTGGGTCCGTGGACATAGAGATGCCCCTAACACACGAGGGAAGGGTAACACACACACACGGGAAGGAGAACACAAACAGATACACACACTAGGGAAGGGTAACACACACACACGGGAAGGAGAACACAAACAGATTCACACACTAGGGAAGGGTAACACACACACACGGGAAGGAGAACACAAACAGATACACACACTAGGGAAGGGTAACACACACACACGGGAAGGAGAACACAAACAGATTCACACACTAGGGAAGGGTAACACACACACACGGGAAGGAGAACACAGATTCACACACTAGGGAAGGGTAACACAAACAGATACACACACACTAGGGGAGAGTAACACCCACACACAGAGACACGTGCGCAGAGACATGGAGTGCCACACAAGTACACACAGGGATATAATTACACACAGGGTTCCAGATACACACACAAGTCCCTCTCATAGACACACACTCTCCCTGGAATACAATTATACACACAGCGGCCCTGGCACGTGCGTGCACACACAGAGATACAATTCAACACACCCTGGGTTACACACATATCCAGAGTCCCCCTCTCTGTCTCACAATGTACACAGGGTTACACTTACACACACACACGCAGCCACACTGGGCTACAGTCCCGCTGGCATACCCCAGGTGCACCGAGAACAAGACACAAGCACTCACAGGTCAGCCTCTTTGGAAACACACACCCACACACAGTAAAGATTTACCCCTGCAACCTGTTAATTGCACTGCTTTGTTGCTGTAGGGTCGTCCAAGGACAATTAGCAAACACATGGAAGAGGGTACAACACTGGGCCCACAGCTACAGATCGAGTCCCCTTTAAATATGCAAATGAAGGTCGCAATCCCTATCCTGATTGGTCCATTCTGCAGGACAGCTCCCGGGCTGGTAGTTTCATTTCCTGTTCATCTTATTAACCCTACAAATGCCAGATATAGGGGAGGCCGCATCACCTAGCGGAAAGGGGTGGGGTGGGGTATGGAGCCAGGACTCCTGGGCTCTCTCCCCAGGGCTCTGTTAAGGCAGAGGGGTGGAAGGGGCGAGAGCCAGGGGCAGGGCTGGGAGCCAGGACTCCTGGGTTCTCTCCTGGGCTCTTGGGAAGGCAGTGAGACCTAGTGTTTAGAGCAGGGTGGGGCTGGGAGCCAGGACTCCTGGGTTCTCTCCCCAGCTCGGGGAGGGGAGTGGGGTCTAGTGGTTAGAGCAGGGTGGGGGGCAGTGGGCAAGGACCAGGGGACTTTAACTGTCCCTGAAGATTCTTGTCCAGCTGGTCTCTGCCCTTTGCCAAAGAAGCAGCTGAGATTAACCCTTCACCTGCCAGCCCTTTCCTCCAGGACAGGCGCCCGCAGCCCACCTGGCAGAGGGTTAGAAACCCACGAAGCAGCTCAGCGCCGGGGGTCGGGATAGGGATAGGGGGAGGGGGGGAGAAGTGACGTCATTGTTTATTGTCTTGGCTATATGGACTTCGTTCCCAGGGCACAAGTCAGGACTCCAAGCCCGGCCCCTGGCTCTAAGTACTGGGTGTGAGCTCCAGTCGTTAAAAGGGTGTGGCAGGCCTGCCAGCCAGGACTCCTGGGTTCTCTCCCCGGCTCTGGGCGGGGAGTGGGATCTCATGGTCAGAGCAGGGGGCCTGGGAGCCAGGACTCCTGGGTTCTCTAGAGATGAGTGCATTCTGTGCAGACCCGTTGCCTGTTGGGTTCCCAGGGGGCATGAGGCAATCATTCCCTCCTGGCTACTAGGCCTGTGTGGGCTCTGGCAGGGGAATGATTTGGGGCCCCCGGGAGCAGGCTGGGAACCTGCTGTGGCAATAACATGGCTGGGTGCAGGGCTGAGGAGCCCGAGCCGCTGGGTGTGATGAGACGGTAACTCCTGCTGGGGGCTGATTATATCTGGGAGGGAGAAATTTGCCAGCTGGCAACCGATGCCATGATGGAGGGGGGAGGGAAAGGAACAACGCCCAGGAGTCCTGGCTCCCAGCCCCCTGCTCTAACTACTAGACCCCACTCCCCTCCCTGAGCTGGGGAGAGAACCCGGGCGTCCTGGCTCCCAACCCCCTTCCTTTGCCCTTGCGGTGTAATTACAGTAGCGCTGAACTCTTCCCTCCTTTCAGCCATTTTGGGCGGTGACAGTCACCGTGGGCAGAACTCCCACGCAATGGAGTCCCCCTATCTTGTCAAGGAAGCCCTGGTCACTGGCCAGCCAGGCGCCTCCTCCAGCAATCAGCCTGATCTCTAGGATTTCACATCGTTGCTCCCCTGCTCCCAATCCTGCGTTTTTTTACTTTTCAGGAAGCAGCTGGCTGGGGAGCTCTAATGGGTTAGAGCCGGGGGCCAGGACTCCTGGGTTCTCTCCCTGGCTCTGGGAGGGGAGTGGGGTCTAGCGGTTAGACCGGGGTGCTGGGAGTTAACCCTTCTCTTCCCCCCACCCCCCACCACAGGCTGTTTTCTGTATTTTCTGCTCCCTCAATGATCTTTTCTGACAGAAATTAAAATAAAATGTCGAGCCAAAGCCACTGAGCAGAGGGAAACCCTACTATAATAAGCCAGCCTGTGCAGTGTCAGTTCTCAGGGCAGACCCTAGAATAAACAGCATGCCCGGCCGCCCAGCGCTCATAAGCAACCCTACAGCAATAACCCTAGGCGATGCAATCCAAGGTCTCCGGAGAGACCCCACAATAAACAAACCACTCTGCCCAGTCACCCTCCACGGAGCAAGGGAGCGTGCATAGCCCCAGAGCCCCGGAGAGAGCCAACAGACAACACATTAGTGTCTGTAGCCCCAGTGCACGTGAGCGACCCTACCGTAAACAAACATACCAGTGTTCACAGGAGACCCTACCGTAAACAAACAGGCTCTGCGGCCCTGGTGCTCACAGGAGACCCTACAACAAACAAACGAGCCCGTGCGACCCCAGTGGTCACGGAAGACCCTACAATAAACAAACGAGACCTTGCAGCCCCAGCATGCACAGGAGACCCTACAATAAACAAACTGGGATGCCCAGATACTCCACCATCAACAAACCATCCTGCTGCACAAGCCCCGTGGTTCATGAGAGACCCTGGCCTGGGAGGGGAGACCGAGCCTGGAACAGCCTGCTGCTGGGAGCTGCGGCGGGGGGGGGCGGGGATGGACGCATAGAAAGAACAGCCACCGCGCGTTGGCACGATGAATTTTGTCCCTCGCCCGAGCTGGTGAGAGAAACCAGCGCGCGAAGGGGGAGCCCTGACGCGCCCCCGTGCGGGCACTTGGTATAGCCCAGCGCTCGCTCCCTGCTCCTGGCCCCTCCCAGCGGCTGGGTTGATTCGGCCGCGTCCGGCGGCGGCTCCTCCCTCCTCCCCGGTGGATTCTGCTGCGTCCGCCCCCTGTTCCCTGGGGATTCCCCCCCTCCCGGGGATTCCCCCCCAGCGATATGTACCCCCCTTCCCGCTGGGATTTGCCCCCAGCCCCAGGAATTCACCCCCAGGATTTGCCCCCCTCCCTCACTGAGCCTCCTGCATTGTCCCCTCCCCCTGCTCTGCCCGGACTCCAGAGTTCTCTCCCCGGCTCTGGGAGGGGAGTGGGAACTGGGGGAGGGCTGGGAGCCCGGACTCCTGGGTTCTCCCCCTGGCACCAGGAGAGGAGTGGTGTCTAGTGGTTAGAGCGGCAGGGGGCTGGGAATCACGCCCCAGAGGCAGGAATGGAACCCAGGAGTCCTAGGGGGCATGCGGGCCCCCTATAAGGGTGAACCTCCCCTCTTATGAGACAGGGCTCAGCCGCCCCTTGGGGGAGCTGAGAGCCTGCATGGCCAGGCTGACAAATAGAAAATCCTAGGGAAATTAAATGCAAACGACCCCAGTTAACGCTTCATTACAGGGCTGAGATATTCCACGCCCCGCAGCTTATCCCACCCCTGCCACCAGCTCTGCCCTGACAGTCTCAGACACGGGATTTTCCCTTCTCCCCTCTGCACCTCCCAAACCAACCAGAGCCAGGGCTCTTGATGGCCTGCCAGTCCTGCACCCTTTAGAGTAGGATCCCTGAGGAGAAAGCTGCCCGTCTACATACGTCTGTCCCACCTTTGTTACCCAAGATCAGAGCCCTGTCACTCCGGGCGCTGCACAGACCCAGACTAAGATCAGCCCCCCCCCCCCACGTGCTCCATCCTGACCCACAGCAACCCATCCAATATTCCAGTGAGGAGATGAACTGAGAACAAGTCTTTGGGTGGAGGGGGGCAGCAGGAGGGGAGATGAAAACAGGGTTGGATGGGGGGGGCACTGGGAGGGGTATATGGCACAGGATGGAGGGGTAGGCGGGGTCTGATGTGGGGCTGGATCTGGGGGATATGTGCATGGTGGAATGGGAGGGAGAAAGCTATATAGATAGATGAGGTTGATGGGGGAGTGGGGATGTGGGGCTGGATTGAGGGTATATGGGGTCAGTATGTGGGGCTGGAAGCTCCCCGGGGTGTGTGTGTGTAGCCAGGTCCCCCTAACTCCGGCCCTGTCATAACCATAAGGGTAGCCTAAAATTCCTCCTTACCTGTAAGGGGTTAAGAAGCTCAAATAACCCGGTTGGTACCTGACCAAAGGAACCAATGGGGACAAAAGATCCTTTCAAATCTGGGGGGGCCTTTGTTTTGGGTTCTTTGTCTTGGTGTTCCTTTGCGCTTGAGACTAAGCGGGACCGGACATCAGTCCATGTCCTCCAAACCCTTCTGAACCAGTCTCTCCTATTACAGAAATTCTAAGTACTGCCAGGCAAGGTGGATTAGTTTCTCTTTGTTTTCTCAACTTGTGAATTTTCCCTTTGCTGGAGGGAGGTTTATCCCGGTTTTGTTGTAACTTTGAAGCTAAGGCCCTGGGGGGGGGGGGGGTTCCTCTGTGTTTTGTGCATCGTTTGTTACCCTGTAAAGTTATCTTCCAACCTGACTTTACAGAGGGGATTTTTACCTTTTCTTTTTTTTTTTTTTTAAATAAAATTCTTTTAAGAAGGGATTGATTTTTTTTTTCAGTGTCCAGAGATCTAGGGGTTTGGGTCTGTGTTCACTTTGTAACCAATTGGTTAGGATATTCTCAAGCCTCCCCAGGAAAGGGGGTGAAGGGGCTTGGGGGGCTATTTTGCGGGAACAGGAACGCCAAGTGGTCCTTTCCCTGATTCTTTGTCTAAACCCCTTGGTGGTGGCAGCATACTGTTCAAGGACAAGGTGGAATTTGTGCCTTGGGAAAGTTTTTAACCTAAGCTGGTAAAAATAAGCTTAGGGGGTCTTGCATGCTGGTCCCCACATCTATCCCCGAGTTCAGAGTGGGAAGGGAACCCTGCCATGGTGGCAGAGGTGGGCCCCATACGCAGCCCTGACACTGCCCCGCTCCCTGCAGCTGCCTGCACTGTGCCCATCACCCCAGGCCAGCGGGTCTGAGGGACCAGCTGGAGAAGGACAGAGACCAGTGGCTGGGGCAGGCGGGGGGGGGGGGGGGGGAAGGAATATGACAGGTGAGCAGGGGATGGGGACAGGTGAGCAGGGGGAATGGGGACAGGCGAGTAGGGCGAATGGGGGTGTAGGGAGATGGATGGAGGGACAGAGGACATGGGATGGATGGAGGTATAAGGGGATGGGGGTATAGAGACGTGGGGCTGGGGAGCTGGAAGGGGGACTGGTGCCCAGAGGGACGATGGCCAATTGTAACACAAGGGTCAGTTTTGGCCCCGTTTGTATCTTGGGCCGGGTGTCAATGGGGCCAGAGCCCCAGCGGGCAGGAACTGGCCATCGCTCTGGAGACACTCCCTTTCTCATTCACAGCAGGGCATTTCCCCTGTGTAAATCCCAGCCCAGGTTTGCTCACCCCGATCTTGGCCTGAATCCGGCCCCCGAGACTGGATTCCCGCTTCTTGGGCCCAAATCCCACCCAGAGGACTAAACTCCAGCTGCTGCTGGTGACATGCAGGCCAGGCTGGACTATTGGTGCATGACAGTGAGGTGACGCCAGCGAAATGCCTGAGGGACAGCACCATGCGGACTGGGGGGACCGGGAAACCATCGATAATCGGTCAAATGACATCATTCATTGCAGGGCCCCGCTCTCGGCCGGGGTCTGCACAGCGCCCGGCGCGAGGGGACCCCCGCTCTCGGCCGGGGTCTGTGTTTATGTTGTACAATCTCTAATTTATAATATTATGTTAACTAACAATATGATAATACTTATAAATGATATAATTATCAATTACTACATTTTAAATGAGAGATTGAACAATACTTTATATTATAAATACATTATTTGTAATTAATTATAAATTAGATATTGCATATTATATATGTTAAACAATATTAATCATTTCTAATAAACACAATTATATAACTAAATGATTACTACTATTTATCATTTATAACATTTTATATCATAAATGAGAAATTAGTAATAAATCAGGGACTATATATTAAACACTACTTTGTATTATAAATGATAAATTAGTAATTATTATAAATTGGGCACTATTCAGGATATATTAAAATACATTAGTAGTAAGACTAAGCTTTTATCAGGGATATTTTTAGTAAAAGTCGGGGACAGGTGATGGGCAAAAAATAAAAGTTCATGGAAACTGTGACCTGTCCTTGAATTTTACTAAAAATATCCCGGACAAAATGGGGATCGGTGGGTCCCCACACTGCCTGAAGCGGGGCAGCTGAACTGGGGCTGTGGGGTGACCCTGCCCCTGCAGCTCTGGGGGCCCACGGCGGCTGGGAGCTCAGGGGTTCCGCCATCGCAGCTGGGGGCTGTAGGGGCTGCCAGAGACGGTAGAGGTACCCCACAGCTCCCTGTCCCCGCGGGCAGCGGGGGACCCACAGCTCCCGATCACCGCAGGCTGAAGTCACAAAGGTTGCTGGAAGTCACAGATTCCATGATGAAATCAGTCTTATTAGTAATTATCAGTAATTATAAATTAGCAATTGATACTCACTCTCTGTATTAAACACCACTAATATTTTCTATTACAGATGATAAACGATTTGATTCTTCTCCTTGCCTCAGGCCCGTCTCCCTGGGGCTGGCTCGTCTCCATTCCCGTCTGTCTTGGAGCAGTTCCTCAGAAACGCTGCTGTTCATCGAAGCCCAGCTAGCGCTGGGTCTTCCAACACAGCTTTTACCTGCCACGTCTAACTTGAACCCCCCGTTTCCTGGCTGTTCTTCCGATCTTCCAGCCCCCTGGCCAAACTGTCCAAGCCTGGATCCCCTCCGCGGTTCTAGAATTGGTGCCACCTTCCCCGAATTTGTTTGTTCCAAGCACAAATTCATCCTCGTTACCCCCAGGGTCCAGCTGAATGGGTTTATTACCATTCTCTGCAAGATCTGCACCGGTCGCTTCCTCCGTTCCCAGCATTCGGAGCCATACACGCTGCAGGCCCAATTACCGACTCGTAGTTCTGACTTGTCACTGTGCTAGCCAGCCTCCTACCGCAGGTCACGCCTCACTCCTCTTTATGGACTTGACGCCTTTCCTGCTTCGAAGATCCTTGCTGAGTTCCCCATTTTCCTGCTGCGGGGACTGACCGCTGGCTGTAAGACTTTGCCAGAGACAGGATAACTGACCAATTGGTTGTGTTAATTATTAACATTTTGTTGTAAAACCCAGATTGCACGTTTAACGAACTCTGACAAGTCATGTTATACCTAGCCTTGGAAGGGGTTGTTTTTTTATCAGTAAACATCAATAAAAGTCAATTTCACCGCACCCACGGAAACTGATGGAAAAATCTTTCTATTGATGATCACCAAAATGTCCGGATGGGCGACGTGAGACCAGCCCGGCTGGGGAATGGAGCGGAGCTGGATTTCAGGATATTTGCTTTGTACATGTCGACAATGTGTGTTTTAACAGGTATAAAGCTTTCACTTTTTAAAATCAACGTTTAGTCATTCAATAATTATTGTCTGACCCGCCCTGTTGCGTGACTGCCCCATAACTTCCCGCAACAGCGAACATTTAAATCAGTAAAAAAATTTAAAATGCTTTAAAAATTGATATGTCAAAAATGATAAAACTCAAATTGTCAAGCCTAATTATACATTAACCATTAGTTCCTAATTATTAATAAGTATGAATTCTTACAATACATTCTCAACAGATCTTGGATGATAGATTATCAGTGATCAGTTACCAATTATTATAATCAGGTGACAATGTGTTGGGTACAAATCGATAGTCACGCAGTAAAATTAATCAGATGAAAGAATGTGACGGAAAAAAAACAACAAAAATAACAAAGAAATTGTGAACTGGGAAATTTCTGTAGCAGGTTAAAAAAAAAGTCGAGTAACAAAAATAACTTTACCCAGATTTTAATTTTAAACATGTAGGTGAAATTTAACCAATCTGCAAAAAGAATTGAGAGAAAGAAAATACTAAACAACAGAGTAAAAATAAATCACCCTTGAGGGGGATAAATAGCTGGGTAGAAATTTTGAGGTTTAAAAAAATCTGGCATTTGAGGGCTGGGTTTCTAGTGATGGGAAATTAATACCCTAGGAGTTCATGGTCCA
The DNA here is from genome assembly GCF_965152235.1 of Eretmochelys imbricata. Taxonomy (NCBI): domain Eukaryota; kingdom Metazoa; phylum Chordata; order Testudines; family Cheloniidae; genus Eretmochelys; species Eretmochelys imbricata. The sequence goes on from NC_135595.1 coordinate 18,874,023, forward strand.
TTTCATACTGGGGTGACAGATTTTCATTCAAAAGTCAATCCTGACCTGCAGCCCCCTGTTATCCCAGCCCTGAGATGCCCCCCCACAGCTCTGCCAGTGCCCCTCACTCCTGACCCGCAGCCCTCTGCTCTCCCTCTGTACAAGTCACAGATGTTTTCTGGGTCCTGTAGGTTATAAGTACCCCAAACCCAACCTGCTGCTGCGGCTGGAAAGGGGATGAAACCATGGGGCAAGGTTGATCCCTGTTATAGAAACGTCTTCCAGTGTATTATATGCACCCCATGGGGAGGACAGGGCGGTGGGGGGGGGAGGGGGGAAATTCGCTCATTTTATTTTTTTGGTACATTAATCTAAAAAAAGTAATGACTCTGTCTGTCCATCCTCTGCTGGAGGGGCTGACTGCCCCCTCCCCCAATCTTACAGACAGCACCCCCTGGGAAGTCTTGAATTCCCCCAAAGCCCAACTTCTCCACAACACCCCCTGCCCCTCCGAAAAGGTTCCAGACTCCAGCTCAACAGGCCCCTCCCCGGTCTGTGAGTGCCCCTCAATTCCAACCCACAGCCCCCTGCTATAACAGCCCCTGGCTCCCCCACCCCCCCCCCCCCGGCTCCGTTCATGGACCTACCTCTCGGTCTCTGTCAGCCCTGCTATCAGCCCCACTGCTTCGTTTCTGCCACTCAGTAGCAGCTGTGCGGTCAGATCAACACAAGGGGGCCACAGCTGGGCTCGTTAACAGGTTTAATTAGGAAAGTTACACACTGGCCATGCAGCAAAGGACATGGCCCCCTCAGGTGGTGTGGGGAGCAGCTGAGCTGGGCTCTGGCTCAGGACCCCCACACCCTCTCTTCTCCCCCAGCTGGTCTGAGTCAGGAAAGCACTGTGGGGCACAAGAGAGAAAGTTCCCCTGCTGGATTCCCCTGCCCAGGCCAGACAGAACATGCGGAGACCCCCACCCCTGGCTACAGCTCAGAGGGAGAATGGATGGATTATGACTCCATGGCTGGAGATGGGGGTCACGCAGACACAGAGCAGCTGAGGGGTGGAGCAGTAGCTCCAGCCCCATTCAGGCCCAGAGAGCGAGATGCCTCCGCTCATCACACACGTGTCCTGAGTTTCAATACAGAGGCCGCTCCCTGAACCAGTGCGGAGGGGGGGGGGGGCGTTCAAGTTCATGGCAGCAGGGCCAGTAGCTTTTCCGCAGCAGCTCCCTGGGGGATGTGGGTTTATGGGGGCACAGGCTCAGCAGCACGTCTCCTTTCGAAGGACAATGTGGGGCCCTTTCAAAAAATCCCACTGGGACAGAGCAGGGTCCCCAGCATGCACCCTCCGCTGTGCTGTGTGGGAGGGAGCCCAGGACTTGCAACCTAAATTCAGTGTGGGGCCCTGGCCAGGGCCTCAGGGAGACCAGACCCACCCCCCTGTTAAAGGGAGTTTTTAAACCAAGCTTCACCTGAAAGCCGTTTATTTTGCTCAAAGAAAATGTTGTAGAAAAGAGCTCCCCCCCAAATACAAACAGCACCCCAGGATCTAGGGCAGGAGAAAGGGAAACCATGGAGACAGGCACACAGCAACCCTGAAACTGACCAGGGAGCAGGACTGAAATTGACCAGACACACCCACCTAGGTCCCTCTCCCCCCAGCCTGAAACCACCAGGGAGAGAAGGAAAGTAACCAGCTTAATTTCCTTGCTCAGAGCAGTCAAATGGTAAGACCTGAACTCACCCACCGCCGTGGCTCGGTGAAAATTCACGGTGCCAAGCGGTCCCTGGCTGCACCGTTACCAGGGCGGTAAGGCAGGGAGGGAAGGTTTCCTGCATTTCATCTGGGTTTGTAAATTCTCTGGAGTTTAGCATCTAACCCCGCCCCGCGGGTTCCTCCCTCCCAGTCACAGACTCTGTCCAGCACAAGTCAGGTGGGTTTAACTGAAAAGGGGGCCCACGCAGGTGAAGGGGACTGGACATGGGGGGTCCGGCGGATGCAGACACCTGTTCAAAGGGATGTGATTGTAGGGCGGGCGAACGGCGAGAAGCAGAGTCAATCCAGGATTAACCCAACAGGTCGAAACAACAGCGCTGGCGGAAAGAAGGTTGAGGGGATGGGTGGTGAGGGCGCCTAACAGATTGGGGGGAGGGGTATATTGAGGGGAACAGGGAGGAGGAGTCAGATCAGCTGCGGGGGGTGGGTACATGTGGGGCGGCCCTGCCCCGGCACAGAGCCCAGCTCAGCCCCTGCAGTTGACGTTGATGCGAACAGGAGGCTCAGGCAGGGGCCGGAACCGCCCCGCCCAGCGTGTTGTCCGTACCCAGGTACACGGGGGGGCTCCCAGCCCCGAGTCTGCGCTGGGGGGGGGTCTGCGAGCGCCGCCCTATGCTTGGGGCACCACCACGTAGGGCTGGTGCGGGATGAGCCGCTGGCGCTGGTTGCAGGCGTAGATCCAGCGGGGGCGGACGAAGGAGAGGTTGGCGTTGTCGTTCAGAGCCTGCGGTGGGCGACGGCAGGGAAGTGAGGGCCACGCCCAGAAGAGCATCTGACCAGCCCCCCTGCTCTAAGCCCCTCGACCCCACTCCTCTCCCAGAGCTGGGGAGAGAACCCAGGAGTCCTGGCTCCCAGCTCCCCCCGCTCTGAGGCACTGGACCCCACTCCCATCCCAGTCAGGGACAGAACCCAGGAGTCCTGGCTCCAGAGACTCTAGCCTGCACCCTGCATTAAACACCCAAATGCGACAAACAGGTTAAAGGCCCCGTGTCCCGTTCCCTGCCCCACGGAGCCAGCCAGCCCCCTGCCCGCTCCAGGGGAGGACACGTGCACCTCATCCATTAGGGGTCGCTATTCTGGTGCTGGGGGGCAGGGGGAGAACGGGGGGAGCCCTCTCACCTCCTCGAAGGTGTCATCCCACTCCTGGGCCGTGATGACGTAGTTCACCCGCTCGTTCATGTAGCCCTCCACCTCCCTGGGGGCGGGACAGCAGCATCAGTGAGAACCCCTCGCTCCGACCCACCGTCCCCCCCCCAGCTCTGCCCGCGCCCCGACCCGCGGGGCTCCCCCCCAGCTCTGCCCGCGCCCCTCGCTCCGACCCACCGTCCACCCCCCCAGCTCTGCCCGCGCCCCTCGCTCCGACCCGCAGCCCCCGCGGGGCTCCCCCCCAGCTCTGCCCGCGCCCCTCGCTCCGACCCGCAGCCCCCGCGGGGCTCCCCCCTGCTCTGCCCGCGCCCCTCGCTCCGACCCGCAGCCCCCGCGGGGCTCCCCCCCCAGCTCTGCCCGCGCCCCTCGCTCCGACCCGCAGCCCCCGCGGGGCTCCCCCCCCAGCTCTGCCCGCGCCCCTCGCTCCGACCCGCAGCCCCCGCGGGGCTCCCCCCCCCCAGCTCTGCCCGCGCCCCTCGCTCCGACCCGCAGCCCCCGCGGGGCTCCCCCCCCCAGCTCTGCCCGCGCCCCTCGCTCCAACCCACCATCCGTCCCCCCCCATCGATTATAAAGAATTGCTCGCTGAACACAGATGTGTGTCCAGCACAGAGATGCAGCTGTCTCTAGGGTGGGGCGCGGAGGCTGTTTAACAACCTCCCAGAAACAGATCACGCCTAGGACAGCAGCGAAGGAGAATTTTATAACTACAAAGGGGACTTCGGGCGCTACCCCCACCCAGCAGGATTTCACCCCTCACCCGCTGAATGCCGTGATGTAGCGATTCAGGAGGCGTCGCTCCTGGGAGGGGAACTCGCCATAGAGGAAAAAGCGTTTGCCCACGAAGAAATCTGGAGGAGGAGGAAAGGGGTCACGTAAAGAGCGGGATGCTCGAAAACCGCTTGGGCGTCTCCCTGTCAGAGTCGTATGGTGTTCACCTGTGGGACTCCCTGCCGCAGGATATTAAGCATCTCCTTCATGTGTTCTACTCAAACTCACTGTTAACAGCGGTTACCCATCCCCTAGAGGAGACAGGCCCCGTGCCCCATCGCCCCCCACCCAAGAGAGCCAGTTCCCCCCATGGGGACGGATGGAAGCCAGAGGTCCCTGGAAGGGAAAGGTGCCATGTCCCACCACACATACCAGGAAGCTCCGGGATGGGCTGATCTGGCTCCTCCTCCACATCTGTGTTCTCATCTGTAGACCCACCATAGGGGTCGTCATCGGGGTCCGGAGCTGCCTCCCGACCCGCTTGCTGCTTCTTGCGGTGCTCCTCCTCCACCCTACATCAGGGAGCGTGGGTCAGCCAGGGGGTGACACCCCTGCCGCTCCTCTGCTGAAGCAACGGAACCCCCTGCCCTACCTCATCTCCACCCCCCTCCCAAAGCCAGGGAGAGAACCCAGGCATCCTGGCTCCCAGCCCCCCTGCTCTAATCACTACACCCCTCTCCCCTGAGCTACAGAGAGAACCCAGGAGTCCCTCCCCAGAAAGAGCACGGGGGGGGGGGGAGGCGGATCTCCCCCTGGGGCCTTTTTCCCATCCCTCCTGTCCCCACCCCCTCTCTGGATCAGCCCCCATGGCCAAGGGGCACTCGCCCCAACTCACCGGGGGCCAAGCTCTGCTGTACCCACCTCCTCAGCTCATCGTCTGTGTCGCCGGAGTCGCCCTCCCCGCTGTCTCTCGCCCCTGGAGAACAGCACGGGAAATCAGTCCCAGCCACCCCACAGCATTGTGGGATACCTCCCGGGGCAGGGAGCCAGGACTCCTGGGTTCTCTCCCTACCTGCGGGCTCCCCGCTGTCCGTGGAGGCCGGGGAGCTCTCCCCGCCGGCCCGCGAGTTGCCGGCGTTGGCCCAGGATGTGCCGGGCTCTGTCTCCTCCCCTGAGGACTCACCCTGAGGCGGCAGGGCCCTGGCAGACGCCTTGCCCTGGTGGTTGGAGCTAGGCAGCCCGGCTCTCTGCAAGAGAAAGGTCCGAGGGGTGGGTCTGTGCAAGGTGGTGTAATGGGGGCAGGGGCTTGGGAAGCTAGACCCCACCCTCCTCCCAGAGCTGGGGAGAGAACCCAGGAGTCCTGGCTCCCAGCCCCACCCCACTCCCCTCCCAGAGCCAGGCCCTGCCCCATCTGATGCCCCCTACCTGTCGGGGGGAGGGGGTCTTGCGGGGCCGGGCGGGCGGCTCTTCCTCACTCTCCTCTTCCTCCTCGCTGCCCGAGGCAGGCGGACCGTCCATCAGGTACCTGCCCAGGGACACCCCTCGGTTATCCCCTCAGCCAAGCGCTGCTCCCCAGCCCCAGGGAGATCCGACTATACCCCCTGGAGCCCCCCACCCCCCTGCAGTCCCCTACAACAGGGCTGAACCCCCTGAGCTCCAGCCATTACTGATTGCCCCCCCCCATGAATGACCCCCAGCACCCTCCCCCACCAGTCTTGCTCCCCATCTGACCCCGATAGCATATAACCCCCCAAGCCCCAGATAATGCTGACATCTCCTGGATGGCCCCCCAGACACACTGGATGTAGGGTGCCCCCTCCTCACCGTTTGCAGGGCAGGTGCCGCCGGGCCCGGTGGCAGTCCAGCACCCACTCCTTCCGCACAATGGTGCCCCCGCGCCCCTTCACCTGGCTGTACTTGGGGGTGTTGGCGAAGGCACAGCTGGGGGAGAGGGAAGCAGAAGGGAGATCAGAGAGAGGTAGATCAAGGCATCAGGACTCCTGGGTTCTTTCCCCAGCTCTGGGTTGGGAGTGAAGTCTAGTGGTTAGACGGGGGTACCTAGATGAGGCGGGTGCTGTCGGGGGTCCAGTTGGGCTGGCCGGGCGGTACCGGCCGGGCAGGGGCAGGGAGCCGGCAGTACCTACGTGAGGTGGGTGCTGTCCGGGGTCCTGTCGGGCGGTACCAGCCAGGCGGGGTGGGGAGGGGAGCCGGCAGTACCGATATGAGGTGGGTGCTGCCAGGGGTCCAGTCCGTCTGGCCGGGCAGGGAGCCGGCGGTACCCACATGAGGTGGGTGCAGTCGGGGGTCCAGTCAGGCTGGCTGGGCAGTACTGGCCTGGCAGGGGCAGGGAGCTGGCAGTACCTACATGAGGTGGGTGCTGTCGGGGGTCCAGTCGGGCCGGTACTTGGCGCCCATCTCCAGCGCCTTGTCCCGCAGCTCGGAGCGGAAGGGGTTCTGGAAGCCGCTCAGCACGAAGACCGTCCCCTGCAGGAGCCTATGAAAATCCTCCCCTGCCCCCTCCGGCGACGGCTCCTTCGGCTGCTTCTTGTGGGCCGGCAGCCTGCTGGGGGGTGGCTCTGGGGCTGGGGGAGGACAATGGGGGGGGGTTCATGATAACACCCACCTACTGGGACACCTGAGCCAACTGAAACACTCGGCCAAATGAGTGACAGATCTGCCCTCCCCTCCTTACACTGTACCACGCCCCCCTTTCTCTGGCCCTTAAGGTACCAACAGACCTCGACCCGTCATACTGTAGACCCGTCATACTGTATACTATAGAGAGAGCTGGGGAGAGAACCAGGAGTCCCCTCTCACCTTTGGGCTTCTTGGGGGCTGGCTGCATGGAGTGGGGGGCCTCGGGGTCAGGCTTCCGAGCAGAGGGGGGGGCCGAGTTCTCCTTGCTGAACTCAAACTTCCTCTTGGTGGGAGCCGGATCCTGAGGGAGAAGAAGTGGATCAGGAGCGAAAGATAAACAACTGGTACGATCAGCATTGGATTCCTGAATGCAGCCACCACTGCGGGGGCTGTTTATACAGGGACCCCTCACCGGGTGCTGAGATGCGGCAGCTTTAAGACAAAACGTGAAGGAGAACCCTGTACCCAAGCAAATCTGCAATGCAGCAGATTGCGGGTATCAGAATGCAGTCCCCAGTGATGGGAGCCGGCCCGGATGCCAGGGTTCACATAGATGACTACATTCCCAGGCCAGCAGGGCCACCTGTGCCCGTCAGCCCGTTCCAGACAGCCCAGGCCAGAGACCGGCCCCCCAGTCACTCCTAGGGTCGATCTTACCAAGGAATCCCCTGTCTCAACTGAGAAACTGCCCGGGATGGTGAATCCCCCGCGCCCCTTGGGGACTTGTCCCAATATTTCATTGCCCTCCCTGGTGAGCACTGATGCCTTATTCCCAGGGTGAATAGAGACGGGATTGCAGCTCCCGGGAGCCTTCCCTGCGTTAAACCGAACGGGTCAAGTGCCTGGCGTCACTTGCTCTGCGGGGAATTTTCAAACCGTTCTTTGTTCTCGCGGCTCTTTGCCAGGGGAGGACACAGGAACTGGCCCCCGGTTCCAGCAGCCCCGCCACTGTGAGGGAGCGGCTGCGCCCGGCCGAGAGGACTGTACCTTGGGGGAGGCTGCAGCGCGGCTCGGGGAGGTCCTGGCGGTGGGTTTCTCTGCGGCGGGTGGGGAGGGGGAGGAGGCGGCGGCGCTGGGTGTACTGGCCTGGAGGGTGGCCACGGCGTAGCTGGGGGACGGTACCTCCGTCTGCGGGGCTGCACGGGAGAGCAGACAAGAGATGTCGCAGCCACAAATCACAGTAGCAGCCCGCGGAGCCAGAGCTAACCAGACGTACCACAGAGGGCAGGGGACAGCCCCTGGAAACCGGCATCTCTGGGTAACCTAGGCAGACGGCCAGCACACCCAGCTGTGGAGAGAACCCAGGAGCCCTGGCTCCCAGCACTCACCACTAGACCGCACTCCCCTCCCGGAGCCGGGCAGAGAACCCAGGAGTCGTGGCTCCCAGCCCCCACCCCATTCTATCCCACTAGACCCCCCCCCCCCCCGGCTCCCCTCCAGGGGTTCATGGTACCTCTGGGTGGTGTGAGAAGCGGTTTGCTAGCTCGGCTGAAGAACAGGGCCCCGGGCCTCATTGAGGCAGAACTGCTGTCCTCGTCCTTCACCTTAAACTGGCCCAGCTTGGTCACCTTCTGTACGGAGAGAGATGCACAGGGCTGGGCTAGTTGGGGCTGCGGGTCGGGCATGAGGGGCACCGGCAGAGCTGGGGAGGGGGGAGCCCAGGGCTGGGCTAGCAGGGGGCTGCAGTTCGGGAGTGAGGGGCACTGGCAGAGCTGAGGGAGGGGAGGGGGGAGTCCATGGCTGGGCTAGCAGGATTGAGGGGCACCACCAAAGCTGTTACTCACCGGGGAGGCAGATTTTGATTGGGTTTCGTTGTTTTCGGGTGGCGAGTGGAACTTCACAAAAGACAGCCCATACGCTAGGGTCTATGGGGAGAACAGCCAGAAAGAAAGTGACCCATTGGCAGAGCTGGGAAGAGAACCCAGGAGTCCTGGCTCCCAGCCCGCCTCCCCTGGTCTAACCACTAGACCTCACTCCCCCCCCCCACCCACTGAGACACCCTGTACCCCATGTTAGGCACTTTTATAAGGTTATGAAATATTTGGTACAAAGTCTGCTTTGTGAGCTATCATTTGAAAACTCATCATTTGCTAAACATCACTGTCCTTTTAAAATGTGTGTAACAGTGTGTGTAAAGCTACGTACTTTTACTATACGATGTTACTAAAATATGTTAGGATTCTGGGGAGCACCCACAGACTAGCTCTTCAGAGACCACAAAGGACAGAACAATACCCCACCAGGTGTTAAGAAACTATCAGCTGGGTAGGCAGCCGTTCTCTGGCAGGGGGAAGGTGTGAATAAGAAATGTACATTTCGCCCCAGAGATGGTTCAAGCCTCACGTACACAAGGTGTGGGGTAATCCTCAGGGGGGAGGGGGTAAAGGAATGAAAAACAGTGGCTTCTACCTCACCTCTCCCATCTCTCTGCTCATGACATCAGTGTATTCCCTGGAAAGACACTGAACCAAAGTGGGGGATCCCAGGCTGAAAGGAAATCCAGCCTGTGAAATCTACTACAAACTTTTGGCGAGAAAAACCCTTTTTTGCTTTTAACTCCACTCAGGGGGTAAATTAGGCAGTAGCTTGCGTGCTTATTTCCTGTCATTTTTCTTTGCACCCCATTCTGGCTTTTACGTCTCATCACTTGTAAGTGATTGGAATCGACCTTTCAGCAGGTAAAAACCTTCTCAAATAGTTTCATCCAAAACAGAGTGTTTGGAGCGAAGTGTTTGGGAACCTCCACTTGGCTGGTGCACAATACCTTCCCTTTGATGGGATTTCTACGAGCTCGTGCTGTCCAGGAGGGTGCTGGGCAGTACAAGCCGCACATTTCTGGGGGACAAGGCCGGGACTAAGGATTTGCGGGTGCTGCCCAGTGTGTAATTGAGGAATGGCTGGGAAAGTGTTCCTGTAACTCAGCTCGGGGTGACTTTGCACGCTGCAGGCTGTGTGAGAGGGCCAGGACTGGTGGCAAAGCAATGTCAAAGAGACCCAAGGGGACACAGCTGTTCCCCACTCCAGACTGTAACCTGGGGAACATCACACCCACCCCGCTTGAGCGGGTCGCACTGACAATGGATCACGACGTCACCACTGTTCTGCACTGCCCGCTTTCACTCACCCACGTGTAATCCCTTCCACCCCTGCCTGGCCAGTATGCGAGGGGTCCCCAGACCAGGCTGTACAGCGGAGGAGGGTCCCAGGGTCGGGAGGGGTCCCACCTTGGTGTAGGGCTGGGTGCAGACAATTTTCACCCGGTCCCATTTCTTCTCTGCTGCTGCCTTCACCAGCTTGTCCGGGCCGAACATCCGGACCCGGTTGAGGTTGGTGCCAGCCTTGCTCTCCGAGGGCGACATGAAAGACGAGGTGACCAGCAGCACCTTGCGGGGGTGGGGGGGAAAGAGAGCCCGGGTTAGAGAAGCCTCTGCAAACCCCTGACATCCCCCCACCCCAAATCCTGTCGTCGCCACAGTCCTAAACGGTTAAGCCCCATGCCGTCGCTCAGCTGGGCCCCACCCCACAGGGCTCACTGAACCAGGTCGACCCCTCTGCCCCCCACCTTAGACCTGGGAGTTCCCCAAAGCTCAGCATGCGCTGCTTCCTCCCCCTCACCTCGTAGTCCTGCTCGCTGGGCGAGGCGGAGCTGCCAGCCAGCACCTCCACGAAGGCTGAGCCCTCGTTGCCCACGTCGATGCTGTGGATCCGCTCCTCCTTTTCAAACTGCCGCGGGCGGAAGGGGAGAGTGTCAGAGGCCGGGGATGCGGTGCCCACCCAGGGCCCATTCCCAACCCACTCCGGGAACCAGGAGTCCCGGCTCCCCCTTGCCCCCACCCCTTCCAGGGACAGAACCCAGGAGTCCCGGCTCCCCCTTGCCCCCGCCCCTTCCAGGGACAGAACCCAGGAGTCCCGGCTCCCCCTTGCCCCCGCCCCTTCCAGGGACAGAACCCAGGAGTCCCGGCTCCCCCTTGCCCCCGCCCCTTCCAGGGACAGAACCCAGGAGTCCCGGCTCCCCCTTGCCCCCGCCCCTTCCAGGGACAGAACCCAGGAGTCCCGGCTCCCCCTTGCCCCCGCCCCTTCCAGGGACAGAACCCAGGAGTCCCGGCTCCCCCTTGCCCCCCCCCTTTCCAGGGACAGAACCCAGGAGTCCCGGCTCCCCCTTGCCCCCCCCCTTTCCAGGGACAGAACCCAGGAGTCCCGGCTCCCCCTTGCCCCCCCCCTTTCCAGGGACAGAACCCAGGAGTCCCGGCTCCCCCTTGCCCCCCCCCTTTCCAGGGACAGAACCCAGGAGTCCCGGCTCCCCCTTGCCCCCGCCCCTTCCAGGGACAGAACCCAGGAGTCCCGGCTCCCCCTTGCCCCCCCCCTTCCAGGGACAGAACCCAGGAGTCCCGGCCCCACGGGGGGGGGGGGGGGAGAGGAGGGGGAGCTCACCTGCAGGATGACCGACAGCTGCTTCTCGCCCGCCTGCGCTGCCTTCCACTTGCGGTAGGTGTCGGCTTTGAGCAGGTTCTCGGCGCAGTGAGTCTGGGGAAGGGGGGGGATCGTCAGGGGGGCGAGACACCCCCAAGGATGGTCTCTTCCCCCCCCCCAGGAATGGTCTCTCCCGTCCCGTCCCCCGGCAGGGAATGGTCTCTCCCACTCAGCTCTCCCGCCCCCCCATGGGGAATGGTCTCTCCAGTCCCCCCCACGGGGAATGGTCTCTCCCGTCCCGTCATGGTCTCGCCGACCCAGACCTGACCCCCCCGGCCCGGCCCCGCCCCCGGGAATGGGCTGCCCCGCACCGGGTCGGCGCTGCTCGCGGACACCACATGGCGGATCCCGATCTCCGGCATCCCCGCGCGCCGCCACCACCGCCGCTGCCCCCCCCGCCCGGAAACAAAACTCCGGCGCCCCCGGAAGTGAAACCGCTCTGCGCCGCCCGCTCCGCTCTATGTGGGCTCGGCCCTCCGAGCCGCTCTGCGCAGGCGCCGTTGCCCAGCGAGGGATTGTGCGCGTGCGCAGCGCCCGATCTCGCCCGAGCAGCGGAGCGCGTGCGTGGTTCCTTCGCGCCTCTTTCGCCCGGTCCCCGCTCGGTCGCGGCGCATGCGCCCCGAGTGCTGCTTGCGGCTCTTCCTAGTGCGCATGCGCCTTGCCCTCGTGCTGCCCTCTCGCACCTGTTCCACCTCCTGGCGGCGCAGAGGTGAAGTCGCATCAGAGCGCGACATGACGTCATGCTGTGGCGCACGCGGCCCCAATTTTAGTTAATTGTGGTGTCTTAGTGACTAATAATGACATCATCATGACATGACATCATCAACATGAGCAGTCTTCCTGGTGTAACATCATCTGCGGTGACATCATCAGCCTATGACACCACATCACCAAGTGGTGATGTCATCAGCCCCATGGTGTGATGTCATCAATATGTGCAGACACCTGGATGTGATGGCCTGAGAATGTGACATCATCAAAATAGGCAGACATTATGATGTCTGGGAGGGATAGCTCAGTGGTTTGAGCTTTGGCCTGCTAAACCCAGGGTTGTGAGTTCAATCCTTGAGGGGGCCATTTGGGATCTGGGGCACAAATTGGGGATTGGTCCTGCTTTGAGCAGGGGGTTGGACTAGATGACCTCCTGAGGTCCCTCCCATCCCTGGTATTCTATGTGACATCATCATGGGGCTGTCACAGGGTCCCCGGGCGTTTCTCGGGAACTGCTCCCTGCGAAGCCGGGCAGGACTCTGGGAGCAGCCTGTCCCCAGGGCAAGAAGTTTCCCCAGCTTCCCCCTTCCTGGGTCTGACCTCGGAGCATTCAGCATCGCCTGCCCCACCGGGCGCTTCCTGCAGCGAATCTGCCCGGGCAGGGTCCTGGGGCAGCCAGAGTGTCCTGAACCCCAACTCCACAGTCAGACGGGACTCTCAGCCAGGCGGGAAAACAGAAGGTTTATTAAACGACAAGAAGACAAGCCTTTCCCCTGCGCCCCAAGCCTGCAGAGACCGACTTGCTCCAACTGCCTGGCACCTGCCCTGCCCAATGCTCCTCCTCTGGCCTTTGTCTCCCTTCTGGGCCGAGAGACACCTGGTCGCATCCCCTTCCTGGGTCTCAGGTTACGAAGGGGCAGCCACAGCATCCATGCAGGCAGCTGGAGCAGCCCTCGCAAAAGTCACACACTTATTCCCACCACCCAGACATTGGTGCAATACATAGGGAAACAGAGGCACACGCAGCATTCATGCAAAACAGTAAGGCTCACATAGGCTCACATAGGCCCCACTTTGCAACATCTCTCCCCTCTTCGAGACCGAACTGAGCGGGATTTCTTTAGCCAGTGACCTGGGGAAGTTCAGGCCCCGCTCTCCGGGAAAAAGCATCAGCTATAACATTTGCACTCCCCTGAACATGGACCACCTCCATCTCATATTCCTGGAAGGACAGACTCCACCTCAGGAGCTTGACGTTGGCCCTTCTCATCTGGTGCAGGCACGGTAGGACAAGTGGTCCGGGTACACAGTGAAGCGCCACCCAAACAGATCCGGCTGCAGCCTTTCAGGAGCCCTCTCCATGGCCAGTCACGTCTCCTCTATGGCCGCATAGCCTTGCTCCCGGGGCAGCAGCTTCCTGCTCAGCTACTTGATGGGGTGTTTCTCCCCCTTTGCATTGGCCTGCCTTGGCACCGCACCCAACGGCAGCCAAGCTCCGCCCCGCCCCCGCCTCGCCTTCCCCCACAAGCGTGCTGCGTTCCCGCTCCTCCCCCTCCCTCCCAGCTCTTCCCGCCCCCTGCTGCCTAACAGCTGTTTGGCGGCGCTTAGGGCTTTCCCAGAGGGAGGAGGAGGAGCGGGGACACGGCGCGCTCAGGGGAGGATGCGGAGAAGAGGTAGGGCAGGGGCAGGGGCGGGCACTTGGGGGAAGGGGGTGGAATGGGGGTGGGGTGAGGGTGGTGCAGGGATGGGAAGAAGAGGGACGGGGGCGGGGCCAGAGGCAGGTGTGGGGGTTGAGCACCCACTGGGCAGAGGGGAAGTCGGCGCCTATGCCCAACTGATCATGGACTCACAGGTCTGTGCTCTGTTCGCTGCCCATGATCCCTAGGAGGAACCCCTTCAGTGCGACAGCCCTTCTCGGGGGTCCACTCTCTCTTGGGGTTAAGCCATAGGCTCCTCCACCTCCTGGAACCGCACCTCTTGGAGCCTTCAGCACGCCCGTCTCCCGCTAATCCCCCTTCGTCTTACTGCTCCCCAGTGACTAATTGCAGGATGGTCTGTCCGTGGGGTGCAGTTGATCCCACCACTGCCACCAGGTGTCATGGAGGCGATGCTCTGGAACTATTCCCTACGAAGCCAGTCAGGAGTCTGTGGGAGCCTCCTCTCTCTGAGCATGCTGTTTCAAGGGCAAAAAGCTCTGAGCTTCCTGGGTCTGATCTCGGAGTATTCAGCATCCCCTTCCACACCGTACGCTTCCCGCAGTGAGTCCACCCGTGGCGGAGCTTCTGGGGGAGCCAGAGGGCCCTGTTGTGACAAAGTGGGACTGTTCTTAATGTTTCCTCTGAATAGTGTGGGGGTGCCTCAGTTTCCCCTAGGCAGTTCTTAAGTATCTAGGGGGTGGGGTAAGGGTGTCTGATCATTGCAGAGCCCTAGAGGGCAGGTGTGTGCAGGGGTCTGGACACAGAGAATGGCCGACACCCTGTTTCCTGGCCACTGATGGCCTGGGCCCTTCCCCCCTGCAAGGTGAGAGCTGAAGGGTTGGAGAACAAAGGAATCAGGTGACCTCCTGGCCCGGGAAAGGGACAAAGCCCAGAGGAGGAGGGGCTGGACGGGGAGGGAGTTTGGGGCTGGCTGGGACATGGAGTGAAGGGCAGATGGGGTTGTCTGGCTCACTGCCCCCCAAAATGGACCCAGCTGAGGGGTCCCGTTCTCTGCACCTGCAAGCTCTGTGTTAGACCATGTCCCTGTCGTCTAATAAACCTTCTGTTTTACTGGCTGGCTGAGAGCCACGTCTGACTGCAGAGTTGGGGGCAGGACCCTCTGGCTTACGCAAGACCCCGCCTGAGCGGACTCGCTGTGGGAAGCACACGGAGGGGCAGAGGATGCTGAATGCTCCGAGGTCAGACCCAGGAAGGTGGAAGCTGTGTGAGCTGTGTGTCCTGCAGACAGGCTGCTCCCAGAGAGGAGACTTCCCCAGAGTCCTCCCTGTCTTCATGGGGAGCAGTTCCAGAGCATCGCCCAGGGACTCCGTGACACCTGCACCCCAACTCTGCACTCACACCTGACTCTCAGCCAGCCGGGGAAACAGAAGGTTTATCAGTCGACAGGAACACAGCGTAGGACAGAATGTGTTAGCACAGAAATCAGTGACTTTAAGCTAAGTCCATCTTGGGGGGACAGTCCTCCCCCTGAGCCCCAAGCCTGCCGAGACCAACTCACTTCCAGGTGCCTGGCGCCTGCCCTGGCCATTGCTCCTCCTCCGGCCCTTGTCTCGCTTCTGGGCCGAGAGTCACCTGGTCGCATCCTCCTCCTGGGTCTCAGGTTATGAAGGGGCAGCCACAGCATCCATGAAGGGAGCTGGAGCAACCCCCACAAAGGTCACACACGCTTATTCCCACCACCCAGACATTGGTGCAATACACAGGGAAACTGAGGCACACCCGGCATTCATGCAAAACAGAAAGACTCACATAGGCTCACGTACAACATTACAAGGGGAAATCCCCACTTCGTCACAGGGGCACAGTGCATGCAGTGACATCAGCCTGATGTGACATGACATCACAGGCTGGTGACATCATCCAGATGAGCAGACGTGATCAAGATGGCCCCATCCCAGCACGCTGTCACCATGCCAACAGCCCAAGGCCCTCATGGCAGCAGTGTCCCTGTGGCACAGTGGCGTTACGGTGGTCCGGCAGCACGATGACAGCATCATTAAGGGACATCGCCATCACGTGACATCACCTGGGGTTGATGGGCTGGGGCAGATGGTTGGGAGGGATGTGAGGGTGTCTCTGGCTGAGGGTGCGGGCTCTGGGGTGGGACTGGGGATGAGGGGGTTGGGGTTCAGGAGGGGGCTCTGGGCTGGGACCGAGGGGTTCGGATTGCGGGAGGGGGCTCAGGACTGGGGCAGGGTGTTGGGGCATGGGAAGGGGTGAGGGTTGCAGGCTCTGGGTGGCGCTTACCTCGGGTGGCTCTCAGAAGCGTATCTGGCTCCCAGGCGGAGGCGTGGCCAGGTGCGCTACCCCCCTCCGCAGGTGCCGCCCATGCAGCTCCCATTAGCTACAGTTACAGGCGGTCCCCGGAGACTCTCCAGTCTGTCTTGTCACCCAACTAAACTGGGCTTAGTGACCAGTAATCACTTACACCAAAAATCACCCCACAGAAGGTCACTTCCTGAGATCAGTTGGTGCCCTAGATCCTACACCAAAGACAAGGCCTGCTGCAAATCCTGTAATAAACCATCTAACGCATGCCCGACTTGTAGTGATCTGTCGATTCGAAGTGGCTTCCAGGGTGGGCCCAGGGGTCACCCGTGAGGATCTCGGGCTCAGTTTAGAGATTCTGGCCCTGTCGGAATTCAAACAGTGAAGAGAGAGATGGACAATTTTCCCGTGCTTGGTTTTATTTCCTTCATTCAGCTTCCAAGCCAGCAGGCCGAGCTTCTGTGCACCGTTTCCCAGGTGCGACAGGGCCGTTAACCAACCCTCTGGATTGCAATGGTCCTGGCTGGCCCGTCTGATTCGGATAGGCCTGCTGGCTGGGCCGGGGGACGATTCCCAGGCTGGGTTCACAAGTTCAAAGCAAACGTTTTCAAACTCTAGAGCAAAACTGAGCTATTTCCTTGTAGGCTGGAACCCAGACATGGCACGGGAGGTTAATGCAGGCAGCCAGCGGCCTCCCTCGAGGCTAAACGTTAAATACAGTCGTACCAGACTGGCACCAGTTCTGAGCAAAGTAACACACGGGTAACCTGGGCTGGTCCCCAGTTCTTAGCTAATTCCGGCCTGCCAGTGTCACCCCATCCCTCCCCACCCGTCCTGCTTCATACACATCCCTCTGACTGTCCATCCGTCCCCATGCACACCTTCCTGCCCATCCACCCATCTCCATCGCCACAGTGGTGCCGATTCTCATGATTCTGTCACGAGTCTCATGATAAGTATCGTTTTCGTTTAAGCCCCAGCTCCCGGAGTCAGGTGGGTCTGGGCTGGTTTCAGCCTTAAAGAAGAGGGCCGTTTCGAGTCTTCCCGGCTGTGGAGAAAGCTACAAACCGTGACCCCCGGGGCCCCCTAACGGCTCAAAGAGCAGACGGCAAATAACAAGACCCCCAGATCTCATATCTTTACTTAATCTCATCACTTTTGAACCTTTGGGGTTGGCAACACTGCCTCCATCTGTCCTGTTCGCCATCCCCATCCCCAGCCCTCAGTCTCCCTGCCTATCCCCATATAGACCCATCCGTGCAGCTAAGGTGCCCCTCTAGCCTAGCATCAGGGCCCCCCTGGGATCACTCTCCCGCCCAGATAAGCGGGGGTCCGCAGCCCCCTGGGGATCTGTGAGCCCTTTCGCTGAAACCCTGCGCCCTGGTGCCCAACTCCCCTGCCATGGGGCTGAAACCAGGAGTGGCGTGGGGCTGAAACCCCGAGCTCCCTTCTCCCCCTCCTCCCACTGAAGCCGGGACCAGCATGGGGCTGAAACCCTGAGATCCCCCCCCCACAGATTCTCGCTGAAGCCCCAACGTGGGCAGAAGCCCTGAGCCCATGGACAGAGGTGAGGGGGCATGAGGTCATTGCCCCCCCAAACTGCAGAGTCTTACCCAGAGTGGGGCAGTCCTGGGGGCAGCTCCACCCCGCCCCCCTCCTTCAGCCCCACTCAGGTCCTGCCCTCTGGCCAGGTCCTCGGTGGGAAGCTGGAGCCAGGCAGTGTGGGGCAGCTCCTCCTCTGGCTGGTGGTGCCATGGGGCGGGCAGCCATGGCATTCCCCCGTCTGCTGCTGGTGCCCAGGGTTGCGGCTGCTCCCAGCCCCCTTTGACTGCTCCTGCAGCTGGTCAGAGCCGCCTGGGCAGGGACCCGGGGCCGGCAGAGCCCTCGGGAGCAGCTGCCGGCACAGCCCCAGACAGGCGGGGGGCTGCTGAGGTGAGTTCGGGGCTGGAGGCGACTTTCCCTCCCTGGACCCCGCTGTGCAGAGCTGGCCCCTCCCCAAATATAGAAGTCAAACTATGCCTATGCCCCAGGGTCCCACCCCTGGCCGGAGCCTCGAGTCCCCCTGGCCCCCGCACCGGGCCCTGGAGTCTTTATAGCACTCAGGGTCCCGGCGCGGGGCTCAGGAAGGGAAAGGCTGAGAACCCCATGTTAGATCCCAGCCAGCCGGGGGCCCCTGGCTTGTCACTGGAGCCGGCTGGCCAGACCTCAGTCTTTGCTGCTGTCTGACTGTCCCAAAGGCCTTTCTCCAGGGCCCTGCCCAGAAACTCTCCGTCCTGCCTGCGCTGGCCCCCAGCCAGGCCAGCCGCACCTCTGCCAGCAACCTGGGCGCTTGGCTCAGCTTCCCTTGGCCCTCTGCCCGGAATCAGAGCTGGGGAGAGAACCCAGGAGTCCTGGCTCCCAGCCCCCTCGCTCTGAGCCTCAGCTCCCCCTGCTGGTCTCGGGAGGGGGTTCTCTGCCCTGGTCTGAGTAACCGCCCCCTCCCCACATGTGGTTCCTGGTACCTCCAACGGATGCCCCCCACCTCCCATGGGCTGAACTGCCCAGCCTCCTTCGCCGTGGACACTGACACCTGCCAGGGGGACCCCGGCTTGAGCTGCGCAGGGGCCGAGACCCACTGGGCTGGGGTGGAAAAGGCGTCGTGCCGAGCTGGTGCCAGGCCAAGCGCTGGATTTGCTGCACTTAGGGCAGGGCTGAGGTGTTGTCAGGTGGGGGATTCTCCAGGCCCCGTTGCTGTCCCTGGCCTGGCCATCTCCCCGATACGACATAGAGCAGCCTTGGGGCTGCTCTATTTTACAATCTGCCCTATGGGCCGTGAGGGGCAGGGAATAGCCACAGCGCAGAGCGCCCCAGCTACACCCCCGATCCTTTGGGCCCTGGAGACAGGAAATAGCCACAGCACAGTGCGCCCCGGCCATGCCCCGATCCGTCCCATGGGCCCTGGGAGGCAGGGAATAGCCACAGCAAAAAGCGACTCTCTCTCACGCTCCACAAGGCCCCTTTGTCCCTCTTCACGGTGTGGGGCTCTCTGCCCCCCGACATGTGTCTGCCCCGTGGGGTTGCTGTATTCCCGGAGAGAGGCCATCTGCACCCTGGCCTGACAACAGCATCACCCAGAGGGGATGGCCCCCGGGGCACCTGCTGCTCCAGCCCACCCCCTCCGGATTGCCCCCCTCCCCCCCCCGGGATCTCACTGCGGCTGGATCTGTGCTCCAGCTCCTCTTCCCCCAAGGGTCTCCCCCAAGCGAGGGTCCTGGACCCCCCCCCATCTTGCCACTTTTGGGGGTGGGGGCAATTCTCATTGCTTTCCTGCAGCCTGTCCCCAAATAAACCAGCGCTGGGAAACAAAAGGCTATTGTTTGATGTCTATCCGTTTCCAGCCTACTCTGACCCACCAGCCCCTGGTCCCCTGCCAGGGCTGGAAAGGGAACCCAGAAGTCCTGGCTCCCAGTCCCCCTGCTCTAACCCACTAGCCCCCACTCCCCTCCCACAGCCGGGGAGAGAAAATCCCTGGTGTGGACTTTCCATTCCCCCCTCGGCCAGACAAAGACACTCCCTCTGGGACCCCGCCTTTATACAGGAATAGCAACAAAGTAGGTAATATCCCCTGATGGGGCTAGTTGACCCAGGCTCAAGCCATCTCTGTCCATGCCCCTGTCATTCTGAGTCTAGCCTTGGGAGGGGTCCGGGTGTCCCCGTATCGCCTTTGGGGAGTGTGTTTACCCCAACTCGGTACCCGGGGGGATCCTTCGGGAACGTCTTTGGGGAAGTGCCCAGCGCCCCGCCTAGCACATCTTAGGAGTGTCTGTGGGTTTGCAACCCCAACCGGGTTCTTGCCAAGTTCCCGTACCGGACGGAGAACCTGCAGGAGTCCTGGCCCCGGCCCAGCCAGCTCATCCTCCCCTCTGGACAATTTCACTGGACGCTCAGAGGCCTGTCTCCTTGGCATCGGGGCTACATTCCCCCCTTGATCTCGGCCCCCTGCCACATGCTGAGGCACTGGCTGGCCTGTGTCCCTCCTGGGCTCCCTGGGCTGGGGACAGGGAGAGCCCTTGGCCGGATTACGGGCTGGGGCAATAGGGGGGGTCAGGCCGCACCGGTCCGGTGACAGGCTTCCCTTAATGGGATCCCCCATATTCCACCCCTGGGCTCCCCAAACTCTCACCCCAACCCTGGCCCCCCTCCACCCACCCACAGATACCCCATGGTCGGAGAGCGGCAGCCCCAGGCCTGTGGGTGCCACGTCCCCAGGCCGGGCGGGGTGCGTGGCAGGGATCGAAAGGGAGACGTGGCCAGCGGTGAGAGGTCCAGGCCAGGGTAATTGATGGCCCCGGAGCCGGATCCCTCCAGGAACTGGCGGTTCCCAGGCCCTGTTCCCTGCCCTGGCCCAGCCCCGGGGCTATAAATCCCCACTGGGCGCAGTGCTGGCTGCATCCGACGGCCAGCTGTGCTCGCTGCCCCGCGCTCTGCCCTGCACCATGGTGGCCCGCCTGGCCCTCTGCCTGCTGTCTGCGCTGCTGGCCACGGGTGAGTGGTAATGTCTGTCCAGCACCAACCGCCAGCTCCCACTCCCCTGCAGAGCTGGGGAGAGAACCCAGGAGTCCTGGCTCCCAGCCCCCCTGTTCTAACCCACTAGACCCCATTCCTCCCCCAGGGCTGGGGAGAGACTCCAGTAATCCTGGCTCCCAGCCCCCTGCTCTAACCACTAGACCCCACTCCCCACTCAGAGAACCCAGGAGTCCTGGATCCCAGAACGGCAGCCCCAATCTAAGCTCCGCTAGTCAGCTGCTGCGCCCCCACTGGAACTATCCGTTAAGGGGGGGCCGGTGGCCCTGCAGATTATCCCTCTCCCAAGTCCTCCCCTCTCTCCCCAGGTGGCTGCCTGAAGTGCGAACACTGCAGGAGCGCTGACAAGGCGTGCTCCGGAGAGCCGCAGGACTGCGCACCCTCCCAGACTGCCTGCCTCATCCTCAGCTCGGAGACCAGAATCGGTGGGTGACGGCACCATGCCCGGGCATTGCCCCTGCCCCGATGGGAAGGGGCTGGGCTCTGCTGCTGGCCAGCCAGCGGTGCCCCCGTCGCACCAGGCACTGCCCAGACCTCAACTGAGATCGGGGCCCGTTGTGCTGGGAGCTGTGGAGTCAACTTGTGGAACTCCTTGGTAGAGGACATTGTGAAGGCCAAGACAATAACAGGGTTCAAACAAGAACTAGATGAGTTCCTGGAGGACAGGTCCATCGATGGCTATTAGCCAGGATGGGCAGGGATAGTGTCCCTGGCCTCTGTTTGCCAGCAGCTGGGAATGGGCCACAAGGGATTGGTCACTTGACGATTCCCTGTTCTGTTCATTCCCTCTGGGTAGGGTGGCCAACTTTCCAATTGCAGAAAACCAAACACCCCTGCCCCG
Organism: Eretmochelys imbricata; assembly: GCF_965152235.1. NCBI lineage: Eukaryota > Metazoa > Chordata > Testudines > Cheloniidae > Eretmochelys > Eretmochelys imbricata. Next base: position 18,894,841 of record NC_135595.1, read on the forward strand.
CCCCCTTCCCGAGGCCCCACCCCTTCTCCAAGGCCACTCCATCCCCCCTCCCTCCATCGCTCACTCTCCCCCTCTCTTGTTCAATTTAACTGGGCAGGAGGTTGGGGTGTGGGAGGGGGTGAGGATTCCAGGGTGGGACCAGAAATGAGGGGTTGGGGGGGTCCAAGCTGGGGCAGGGGGTCGGGCTGTGGAGGGGGGTGCGGGCGCTGGTGTGGGACTGGGGTTGAAGGGTTCAGCGTGCCGGAGGGGGTGTGGGCTCTGGGAAGGAGTTTGGGTGTGGGAGGGGGTTCGAACCTGGGGCAGGGGATTGGGGTGTAGGAGGGGTTTTGGGGTGTGGGGTCCGGGCGGCACTGACCTCAGGTGGCTCCCAGAAGTAGCCGGCATGTCCGGCTCCTAGGTGGAGGCGCGGCCAGGTGGCTCTGTGCGCTGCCCCCATCCACAGGTGTCGCCCCCGCAGCTCTCATTGGCCATGGTTCCCAGCCAATGGGAACGGCGGAGCCAGCACTCGGGGTGCGGGCAGCGCATGGAGCCCCTGTTAGGAGCCAGAGGGGGGACAGGCTGGCCGCTCCCAGGAGCCGAGCCAGGGCAGGCAGGGAGCCTGCCTTAGCCCCGCTGTGCAGCAGCCCGTCCGGCTTGGTGACACCTCCCCCGTGTCTTGCCCCCAGGGCAGGAGCAGAAGCTGGGCACCTACAAGGGCTGCACCGAGACCAAGTTCTGTCCCCCGCGATCCTCCAGCCTCAGCGCCGCCTTCGGCCTGCGTGTGCGGAGCGCCGCCAAGTGCTGCCAGCGGGACCTGTGCAACAAGGGAGCCGTGAGGTGTACGGGACCAGTCGCCTGCCCGGCCCCCACGCGAGCCACGAGACCCCGCTCCCCTGCCTGAGCCGGGGAGAGAACCCAGGAGTCCTGGCTCTCCTAGTTCCCCCGCTCTGACTCACGAGACCCCGCTCCCCTGCCTGAGCCGGGGAGAGAACCCGGGAGTCCTGGCTCTCCTAGTTCCCCCGCTCTGGCTCACAAGACCCCGCTCCCCTGCCTGAACCGGGGAGAGAACCCAGGAATCCTGGCTCTCCTAGTTCCCCCGCTCTGACTCACGAGACCCCGCTCCCCTGCCTGAGCCGGGGAGAGAACCCAGGAGTCCTGGCTCTCCTAGTTCCCCGGCTCTGACTCACGAGACCCTGCTCCCCTGCCTGAGCCGGGGAGAGAACCCAGGAGTCCTGGCTCTCCTAGTTCCCCCGCTCTGGCTCACAAGACCCCGCTCCCCTGCCTGAACCGGGGAGAGAACCCAGGAATCCTGGCTCTCCTAGTTCCCCCGCTCTGACTCACGAGACCCCGCTCCCCTGCCTGAGCCGGGGAGAGAACCCAGGAGTCCTGGCTCTCCTAGTTCCCCCGCTCTGACTCAGAGACCCCGCTCCCCTGCCTGAGCCGGGGAGAGAACCCAGGAGTCCTGGCTCTCCTAGTTCCCCCGCTCTGACTCAGAGACCCCGCTCCCCTGCCTGAGCCGGGGAGAGAACCCAGGAGTCCTGGCTCCCAGCCCCCACCCACACTTCCCATTCCAACCCAGTACACCCCACTCCCATCTCAGATTCAGGAGTCTGCCGCTCTGACCATTAGGACACCCAGCCCCATCCCAACGCCCTGCCCTGCTCCGAGCACGAACACGACTGTGTCTCTCTGTCCCTAGTGCCACGGGCCCAGCCCAAGCCCAGCGGGCTGCAGTGCCCGGGCTGCCTGTCAGAGGGCACCGAATGCCAGGCCAATGAGACCGTGACCTGCCTGGGCCCCGAGAACCACTGCGTCTATTTTGCTGGATCCATCACAACCGGTAACCGCTCGGGGGAGACATTTGGGGCGGGGAAGGGCTCTTGCATCTAGCGGAGGACGGCAGGGCAAGGAGCGAGCGCGGGCGTTAACGCCAGGCACAGTCCAGTCAGAGATACGGCCCCGTTGTAACAAGCTCCTGCGGGCTGGGGTGGGTTTGCCCCCGCAATGTGTCCTCTCTGGCACCTGCTTTAGCGGAATACAAGTCACTGACCTCCGTGCCGGGGGAGACTCACCGGGGCTCTGCGGGAGGGGAAACTAGCCAAGAACATTGTTAAATTAAACTGCAGGTAAGATTCAGAAGAAGAAAAACCCCTAGGAAAATTCCCCGCCCGCGGGAAAGCTCTGGAAAGCCAGCCAGGCGGAGGGTGAGGTCCAGGCTCGGGGCCGGCCAGGCGGAGGGTGAGGTCCCGGCTCGGGACAGGCCAGGTGAACGGACGGAGGGTGAGGTCCCGGCTCGGGGCCGGCCAGGTGAACGGACGGAGGGTGAGGTCCCGGCTCGGGGCCGGCCAGGTGAACGGACGGAGGGTGAGGTCCTGGCTCGGGGACAGGCCAGGTGAACGGACGGAGGGTGAGGTCCTGGCTCGGGGCCGGCCAGGTGAACGGACGGAGGGTGAGGTCCCGGCTCGGGGCCGGCCAGGTGAACGGACGGAGGGTGAGGTCCCGGCTCGGGACAGGCCAGGTGAACGGACGGAGGGTGAGGTCCCGGCTCGGGGCCGGCCAGGTGAACGGACGGAGGGTGAGCTCCCGGCTCGGGGCCGGCCAGGTGAACGGACGGAGGGTGAGGTCCCGGCTCGGGACAGGCCAGGTGAACGGACGGAGGGTGAGGTCCCGGCTCGGGACAGGCCAGGTGAACGGACGGAGGGTGAGGTCCCGGCTCGGGGCCGGCCAGGTGAACGGACGGAGGGTGAGGTCCCGGCTCGGGGCCGGCCAGGTGAACGGACGGAGGGTGAGGTCCCGGCTCGGGGCCGGCCAGGTGAACGGACGGAGGGTGAGGTCCCGGCTCGGGGCCGGCCAGGCGGAGGGTGAGGTCCCGGCTCGGAGCCGGCCAGGTGAACAGACGGAGGGTGAGGTCCTGGCTCCGGGCCGGCCAGGTGAACGGACGGAGGGTGAGGTCCTGGCTCCGGGCCGGCCAGGTGAACGGACGGAGGGTGAGGTCCTGGCTCGGGACAGGCCAGGTGAACGGACGGAGGGTGAGGTCCCGGCTCGGGACAGGCCAGGTGAACGGACGGAGGGTGAGGTCCCGGCTCGGGGCCGGCCAGGTGAACGGACGGAGGGTGAGGTCCCGGCTCGGGACAGGCCAGGTGAACGGACAGAGGGTGAGGTCCCGGCTCGGGGCCGGCCAGGTGAACGGACGGAGGGTGAGGTCCCGGCTCGGGACAGGCCAGGTGAACGGACGGAGGGTGAGGTCCCGGCTCGGGACAGGCCAGGTGAACGGACGGAGGGTGAGGTCCCGGCTCGGGTCAGGCCAGGTGAACGGACGGAGGGTGAGGTCCCGGCTCGGGGCCGGCCAGGTGAACGGACGGAGGGTGAGGTCCCGGCTCGGGGCCGGCCAGGTGAACGGACGGAGGGTGAGGTCCCGGCTCGGGACAGGCCAGGTGAACGGACGGAGGGTGAGGTCCCGGCTCGGGACAGGCCAGGTGAACGGACGGAGGGTGAGATCCCGGCTCGGGACAGGCCAGGTGAACCGACAGGGGGTGAGGTCCTGGCTCGGGGCCGGCCAGGTGAACGGACGGAGGGTGAGGTCCCGGCTCGGGACAGGCCAGGTGAACGGACGGAGGGTGAGGTCCCGGCTCGGGACAGGCCAGGTGAACGGACGGAGGGTGAGGTCCCGGCTCGGGACAGGCCAGGTGAACCGACAGGGGGTGAGGTCCTGGCTCGGGGCCGGCCAGGTGAACGGACGGAGGGTGAGGTCCCGGCTCGGGGCCGGCCAGGTGAACGGACGGAGGGTGAGGTCCCGGCTCGGGACAGGCCAGGTGAACGGACGGAGGGTGAGGTCCCGGCTCGGGACAGGCCAGGTGAACGGACGGAGGGTGAGGTCCCGGCTCGGGACAGGCTGGTCAGGCTCTGGTAGCCCTGGGACCTGCATCCAGGGTACCCTGTGGCTGGCAGCATGGTACCCTCCCGGCACCCACAGGACCTCCCACCTGGTGAGCTGCGGGGGGCGGAGGGGCTGGGATCAGGGCGTCCCCCTCCCCTCAGCAGGCAGGTGCCTGGCAGAGTTTGGTCGCAATCGAAGCACCTCGGGGGGGCTGTTCCCAGGGGCCTCTCCGGGGCGCGGTCCCCTCGGTGACGCCCTTCTCCACTCTGCTTCCAGGCACCCGGAATTACACCTATGCCGTGCGCGGCTGCGCCACGAAAAGCACCTGCACCAGCAAGGTGGGGGTGTACAAGCTGCCGGGGGTCTTCACCGACATTGTGATAACGTCCGAATGCAGCCCGGCCCCCAGCCCTGGCCCCAAGCAGGGCACTTAGCCCCCCGCAGCCTGGGGCACACGCAGCCCGGCTGGGTGGTCGCTCCTGTCGCCGTCGGCTCTCAGCATGATCCAGCATCGGGCTCCGGCATCGGGCGTGTGCCGCAAACGGCCGTGTTGGGGGGTGAGGGTGATTTCCTGGGAGATCGTCCCTGAATAAAGCATCGCCAGAGGGCGCGGGGCAAAGGACGTCTGATTTTTTAACACTGGCGCAAACATGGCGCAACAGGGTGTCACGGCCTCCCAGGTCGTGCCCTCTCCTGGCCCTGTACGGTCCCTGAGGGGACCCCCCTTCGGTGTGACAGCCCCTCTCGGGGGGCCACTCTCTCTCGGGGGTTCAGCCCCTCCACCTCCTGCAGCCGCACCTCTCTGAGCCTCAGCACGCCTGTCTCTCCACTCCCAGCGGGAATAATCCCCCCATCCCCCGGCATCTCTCCACTCCCAGCGGGAATAATCCCCCCTCCCCGGCATCTCTCCACTCCCAGCGGGAATAATCCCCCCCCCGGCATCTCTCCACTCCCAGCGGGAATAATCCCCCCCCGCATCTCTCCACTCCCAGGGGGAATAATCCCCCCCCCGCATCTCTCCACTCCCAGCGGGAATAATCCCCCCCGCGGCATCTCTCCACTCCCAGAGGGAATAATCCCCCCCCGCATCTCTCCACTCCCAGCGGGAATAATCCCCCCCCCGGCATCTCTCCACTCCCAGCGGGAATAATCCCCCCCCCCGGCATCTCTCCACTCCCAGAGGGAATAATCCCCCCCTGCATCTCTCCACTCCCAGAGGGAATAATCCCCCCCCCGGCATCTCTCCACTCCCAGCGGGAATAATCCCCCCTCCCCGGCATCTCTCCACTCCCAGCGGGAATAATCCCCCCCCCGGCATCTCTCCACTCCCAGAGGGAATAATCCCCCCCCGCATCTCTCCACTCCCAGAGGGAATAATCCCCCCCCCGGCATCTCTCCACTCCCAGAGGGAATAATCCCCCCCCTGGCATCTCTCCACTCCCAGAGGGAATAATGCCCCCCCGGCATCTCTCCACTCCCAGAGGGAATAATCCCCCCCCGCATCTCTCCACTCCCAGAGGGAATAATCCCCCCCCCCCCGGCATCTCTCCACTCCCAGCGGGAATAATCCCCCTGCCCGGCATCTCTCCACTCCCAGAAGGAATAATCCCCCCCCGGCATCTCTCCACTCCCAGAGGGAATAATCCCCCCCCCGGCATCTCTCCACTCCCAGAGGGAATAATCCCCCCCCTGGCATCTCTCCACTCCCAGAGGGAATAATGCCCCCCCGGCATCTCTCCACTCCCAGAGGGAATAATCCCCCCCCGGCACCTCTCCACTCCCAGAGGGAATAATCCCCCCCCCAGCATCTCTCCACTCCCAGAAGGAATAATCCCCCCCCCGGCATCTCTCCACTCCCAGAGGGAATAATCCCCCCCCCCCCGGCATCTCTCCACTCCCAGAGGGAATAATCCCCCCCCCGGCATCTCTCCACTCCCAGAGGGAATAATCCCCCCCCCCGATCTCCCCACTCCCAGAAGCAATAATGCCCCGTGTCCTCTAGCCCGGAGCGACTCTCAGCCGGGGTAACACAGGAGGGTTTATTGAGCATCTGAACCCAGCACAGGATACTCTCCAGCCTCAGGCCTGGCCTCCCCCAGCCCAGCCCAGCCCAGCCCAGCCCAGTCTCCCCTGCACCCAGGGGGGCTCTGCCTGCTCCCTCCCTCCAGCATCGAGCCCCCCTGCTTCCCCGCTGGGCATCTGCTATCACTGGCCCCAAGCCCCCTCTCTGTCCATTGTCTCCTCTCCAGGGAAATGCGGTTGCCGGGGCCCACTCTCCCCTCTTCTGTCCTCTGGCCCCTCTGGCTGGACCCGGCTGCTCCGGTCACCAGGGTCCCCGCAGCCCCTTGTCCTCCCGCTGGCCAGACCCGGCTGCAATTCCCAAGCTGGGCTCCGGGTCCCCAGGTCCCCAGTTGCTGGGGTCTCCATTCTCCAGGCCATTGGCCAGGGTCCCAAGTGCTGTCGCTGGTCCTGTGTCCCAACAAACTCCCTCTCCCCTCCCCTCGTTAAACCCGTGACACCCAGGGAAACTGAGTCCCACCCCCTCTGCATGCAACCCATTGGAAAAACCAAGGAAAAACCAAGAACCCTCCACCCCCACTTCATCACACAGGGCCCCAATCTCGGCTGGGGTCTGGACAGCACCCACCACCGGGGGGACCCTGGACTCGATTGGGGTTGGGGCAATACCTGACACAGGGGGACCCTGGTCTTGTGCAAGGTTTAGGCAGCGCCCAGGGAGTCTTGGCTGTGCCTGGTGTGAAGGGGTCTCCAGTCTTGTTTGGGGGTTGGGACCTCCCCCACACACACCCAGAACCTCCCGCACTGAGTGCCCCCCAGACCCTCTGACGAGCCCCTCCCCGCACTTGAATCCCTCCCCTGCCGAGCCTCAGCCCCTGCATGCGGATCCCGCCCCCCAGATCCTCCACGAGCCTGCCCCCCCACCCCTTGTCCCCCCAGATATGGACATCAGACAACACCTATGGCTGCAACGGCCCTGATCTGGTGCCACTTTGTCACTCTGAGCCTCAGTTTCCCCTTCTGTGCAATCATCTTTTTCTTTGTCTGTTTAGATTGGAAGCTCTCCAGGGCAGGGGCTGGCTCTCAGTGTGTGTCTGGGCAGTGCCTGGCACAACAGGGATTCCCTGATCTCAGCCAGGGGGTCTGGGCAGAACCGGCATAATAGGGCCCCCAACCTCAGTTGGGGTCTGTGGCCCCCGGCACCCCATTGTGACACCCTGTACCCCAAAGCAACACCCTCGCACCCCCATATTTACCATGGTGATAGCATTGTGATGTGTTTTGTACACAGTCTGCCTTGTGAGGTATCATTCTAAAAGTCTTGATCTGTTGAGCATTAATCTCCTGTTGGATTGTGTGTGCTAGCATTGTATGGGGAGTTATGACGTTTTGCTACGTGTGTGTTACTGAAATAGGCTGTGAGGTTGGGAACACCCACAACCAGCCTTTCAGGTGCAACAATGGAGCAGCCAGACAGTGTTGCCCATTGAAGGGACTCCACACTCCCAAGGACGACCCCAGGAACTGGATACGATGGAGACCTCTCAGGGAGAGCACGGAAACAATGGAGGCTGCTTGACTCACGTCACAGCGAAAGCTCTTTCCAGCCAACTGGAGGAACCTGTAAAGGGGGGGAAGTGACGTCTTCACATGTCTTCTCTCCCCCCACAACCCAACACCTGCAAACACGTCTGGAGGACAAAGACTGAATGGGGGAGCGGGTCCCCGGGCTGGAAAGGAGAATCCCAGTCTGTGTATCAAGGATACTGTACTGTCAGGGTGAGACACGGCCTGATTCAAACCCTGGCTAGTTTCTAGAACTCAGCCTGTGATTTTACTTTTTATTTCGTAGGTGACCAGCTTTGATGTGCACACTCACTCCTTACAGTCACTGAACATCTCTCTGTCTGCAGTTAATAAATTGGTTTTATATTTTACCTATAACAGTGGCTTTTGCGTGAAGTGTTTGGGGAATCTGCACAAAAGCTGGTGCACGTCCACTTTCCTTTGTAGAAATGAACTTACACTGGCAGGCTTCTGACCAGGGTAGGACAGTACAGCCCGGGGGTCCTACACTGGGGAGCCAGGGGAATTGGCTGCAGCCTCTCTATTGGTGGTTCATGAGTGGCTGGGAAAAGCATTCATGTAACTCAGCTCGGAGTGTCCCTACCTGTGGATGTCTGGGTAAGTGCAGGAACTGGAGGGGTTTGCAGCTTGTCACAGCATCACAATGTGAGAGGGAGCCCAGGTTGGTGCGACAGAGGGCTCAGTGGTACCCCAGTTCCAGGTGGCTCCCTTGGGAACCTGTCACACTTGGGCAGCGAACAGTGTGAAACGCACAGCTTGTTGTTCTGAGTGAGATTTGCACTTCATACACTAGTGTAGAGCTTTGAAGCAAGATGTTAAGTGTGGTGGCTAAGAACACTCAGAGAGGTTACCAGTTTGTTATTTTCTGTTTGCTTATTTTGGGAAAGGGAAGTAGGGACAGAAAAGCAGCAAGATGAGTGAAAACAGAGAAACCATTGAGACTGGGAATGGTTGATTCATCATAAAAAGTAATCTATTTCCCCTTGTTTATTTCTCCCACCCCCGCACTGTTCCTCAGATGTTCTTGTTAAACCCTGGATTTGTGCTGGAAATGGCCCACTTGATTATCATACACATTGTAAGGAAAGTGATCACTTTAGATAAGCTATTACCAGCAGGAGAGTGGGGTGGGGGGAGAGAAAACCTTTTGTAGTGATAAACACCCATTTTTTCATGGTCTGTGTGTATAAAAACATCTTCTGTGTTTTCCACAGTATGTATCCGATGAAGTGAGCTGTAGCTCACAAAAGCTTATGCTCAAATAAATTGCTTAGTCTCTAAGGTGCCACAAGTCCTCCTGTTCTTTTTGCGAATACAGACTAACACAGCTGTTACTCTGAAACCTGTCATTGAGTAGCTGGAGCTGTTCAGATTGCAGGTAGCAGAAAAAGAAAAAGAACACCGGTGAATTCTGGAGCTAAAGCTGGCAAACACTGTCAGAGAGGAGGCTGCACACAGTACTCCTGGGGGAATTCTGCACCAAAAAATTAAAAACTTTGCACACAACATTTGAAAATTCTACAAAATTCTCTTCTTCTCCAATACTTAGCCAGACAGTTGGCCATGGCAATCGTTCGCCATTTGGTCCATTCCTGCACAACCACAAAGGCTTGACGGCCTGAGAGTCCAACATTGGAACAGACTTGCTGAACCCATGTAATAGGGGGTCTGCCTCTGGGCCGCCTCCACCCCTCGGTTGGTGGAATTTTATCCCGGATGTTACAAGCCACCTGGAGAACGATGTTCACTGGAATGTCTTGTGGCATCCTTGGGGCATGTCCGAAAAGCGTAAGGACCACCTGTAGACAGTGACCCCAGTAGTCTGTAGACCAGAGTTGCCATAAACATCTGCATTACAGATGAAGTCTTTCCACTTTATGCCCAGTATACGACGTTGACATTTTGTGTGGAAAGCCTCTAGCTTTGTCCAGTCTGCATGGCAGAGTGTCCATGTTTCACAGCCGTACAACAGTATGGGAAGGATACAGCTGGAATAAATCCTGAACTTGGTTGTCACACTAAGATGATGTGGATTCCATATCCGTTGTAAACAGCCCGTGGCAGATGCTGCAATGCCAATCCGATGGAGAACCTCCGTGTGAGAACTGGAGGAGCTGGTAAGTATAGAACCCAGATAGCAAAAGCTGGAAACTGATTTGATGGTTTCGTTGTTCAAAGAGATTGGAGTCGCGGGTGGACCTGGTCCTAGATTTTGCAGTTTTGTCTTTGACCATGAAACATGGAGACCAATCTTCACTGACTTCTCCTCCATATGCTGGAGTGCCTCACAAAACCTGTCAGGGCTCCATACTAAAAAACCAATGTCATCAGAGTAGTCAGGGTCTGTGAGCGAGAGATCACCAATCTCAGCGCCCGTGGACCTGACGGAATGCTGCATTATGAAATCCATTGCCCGACAAAAGAGTGCAGGGGCCAGAACGCAGCCCTGCCTGACCCCAGACACTGCTTTAAAAGGTGTTGCTGTCCGGTTGCCCAGACGAACATGGGCAGTGGTTCCATTAAGCAGCTCTCTAATCAAGTCCAGCAGAGTGATAGGGGCCCTATGCCCTTTAAGGCCTTCCATGACGCGACATGGTCTACTGACTCAAACGCAGCCTTAAGATCAACATACAGTACGTGCAGGGGCTTCCTGAACTCGCGATGTATCTGTGACAACAAGTGAAGGGCCAAAATGGCATCTAATATGGACCTGTTCCTCGTAAACCTTGCCTGTTGGGGATGACGCTTCCGATATAGCAAAGGCTCCAGGCATGCCAGAAAAACATGCACAAACACCTTCCCTGGAACGGGGAGCAAGGTGATCAGCCTGTAGCTCTTACATTCACTGCGCAGTGCCTTGCCCTGATGGAGCGAGATCACAATCCTGTCCTTCCAGGCGGCTGGTAGGGCTCCAGTTCTCCACACCAGACGAAAGATGGCCAGAGGTGATTCTGCTCCTGAATCAACAGCACCTTTTAGCAGCTCTGAGGGGATGCCATCGGCACCGGCTGTGCGTCCGTTTTTCAGTTTGGAGATGGCACACTTCACTTCATCCAGGGTTGGTGCATCCATACAAATGTCTGGATCCGGAACCGCAGTGACAGCCAGATCATCCAGCTCTGAACAAGTGGCAGCTGGAGGACGGTTCAGGACACTGTGAGAACGTTCCACCCAGCATGAGAGAATGAGATTTCCATGGATGGCCTCGGCTGCCATTCACGATGCAAAATACAAAATTCTGCATATTTATTTGTCAAATTAACACAATAGAATCATGTCAGTTTCAGTGATTTTGGTCATTTATTTCAAAATATTGGTCAGCAAGCATGGCCGTAACAATACAGACCAAAAAAGAATGATTCTGGTTTTTTTTTTTTTTTGGACAAATAGATTCCTTACGAGCATTTTAACACAGAACTTTGTGTAATTCATTTGAACGACACAACAGACCTGTATGTCCCGCATCCGTCAGAAGCAGGGCAAAGGCCAGCGGGAGTTGGGGTAACAGAGGACCTGAGGGAGGGGGAAAAAGCCTGGGAGTGAACCTGGAGGCTGTTGGGGGGGGAGGTTTTTCTTTGGGGGAGGGGGATTGTTAGGGAGTTGGGGAGCCTCCCCCATGCAGACCGTGCCTGACCCCAAGCCTATCCTGTTCAGTCAGGCACATTTGCCCCTGTCCCCTTACACCCCATCCCCATGGGTCTCTACAGCCCCCCTCCCGCGTTCCCAGGCTCAATGCTGGCTCCCCACTAGCTCCTGAGCCCCAGTCTGTGACCCCCCAGCAGCCCTGGGTGCCCCCTGTACTATCCTGGCTCCGCAGGCAGGGGGCGGTGCTGAGCTCTGCTCGGGGGGCAATTCTGCAGCCCTGGGCAGAGAATTTTGTGTTTTCGTGCCCCCGAAGCGCTGCAGTCCCGCCCTGTGCCCATCAGAGGCCACTGTGGCCCGAGAACAACCAGCGGGAACGCAGCTGGCTGGTCTGGTGCCAGAGCGGCCTCTGTGGGCACAGGGCGGAACTGCAGCGCTTCTTGGTCCAAATATATTTTATGCAGGGAAATCCTGGTCCCAGGTCTCCTGGGGAACCAGGAGCGCCCAGAAGCTGCTATCCCTGTAATTCCCCTCCACCACGCTGAGCTTCTAATCTGCCGGGGGGGGGGGGGCCTCAACCCCGAGTTTCAATCCCAGGCCTCGCCCCCACTCCACCCTTTCCCCGACACCCCCACCCTGCCCCGCCTCTTCCCACCCCCATTCTGCCACCTCCCCTGAGCGTGCCCTGCCTTCGCTCCCCCACCCCCAGTGCCTCCTGCAGCCTCGGAACAGCTGATCCACGGGGGGCAGGAGGCACTTGGAGGGAGGGGGAGGTTCTGATCGGCGGGGGGCAGGAGGTGCTGGGGGCGGGAGGGGGAAGGTGGCTGCTCCAGCCTCTGCAGAACCAGGCAGGAAGCACATAAAGGCTGTCAGCGTTAATGGCAGGGAACACCTTGGGTGGGAAGATACAGGTGCAGAAATGTCTGTGATCGGGAGGAGAACCGTAGGAGAGGGTGACATACTGCCAGGGCAGCTGGCAGAGCTTGTATCAGTAGCAGGCTACAAAATCCTTATAGAAACATATAGAAACTGGGGGGATAGAAGCTGTATTATCAGTGGGAGTGGTGGACAATAGCCCCATTGATATGCCCATCGGTAATGATTTCTTCCTTGTACCTCAGGCTGTTAGGGGTCGTCCTGCCCTAAGAAGGAGCATTCTGCTGGGACCCCAGAGGGGAAGGGCAAGGTCCCAGGACCTGCTGAACGAATGGGAGGGAGTCTCATTGATTCCTCTGCTGCTGGGGGGAAGCGGCCTGCTTCCGGTGGTGGGGGTGATTGAGCCCCTCTCTTGCATTGCAGCTGGAGACCACACCAGCTCAGGAAGGGAGAGGGGTGTAGCACCTGTCAGTGACACAACTGCCCAAGCTGTTAGCTGTGAGCCCTACGCAGCTGGACGGGGGATAGATCCCCCTTAGAGAGAACAGAGCTGGGTGTCTTAGAGGGGCCCAGAGGAAGAAACTGGGAAGGAATAGTAGGAACTGGGGAACTGACCTCCCGGAGGGGAGCGGCCACACACCTGACCTCTCCGGATAGAGAGGGGGTGACGGAAGGTACCGCACTCCAGCTCCCAGGTTTTCAGGAGGCTGTTCCTGACGGGCTTGTGAAAACGAACTCTGGGCGGGTCTACACTGGTAACGCGAAAGCCCTGCCGTGGCAGCACTGGAATGGGGCTTGCGTAGCCGCGGCAGAGAGCTCTGTGAGCGCTCTAGTTACCACGAGGTGCGCGGCTCCCAGCACGGGGACAATGTCTCCGCTGGCCTGCAGCGGGCGGGGGGTTCCACGGCCCAAGCGAGAAAGTTGCAGCTCAGTAAAGTGCCCGTGTAGACAAGCCCTCTGTCTCTTTAAGACAGGAGGCAGATCCTACTGACAGAGGGGAGGGGAGGAAGACACAGAACAGCAGCTGTTTATTCCTCTTAGCCCAGACAGCCCAGCTCACAACCCTCTGGGAGAAGGGGCCAGGGAAGGTCCCGGTGCTGAGAGTGAGGATCACAGGGTAACCCCACGGGGCAGGTGGATTTTTTGGCCTGGGCTGAGAAGCAGCTCCACAGAGGGCCAGCCAACCCGCAAAGCCCCCCGGTGTCCTCACCTCACCAGTCCCTGGAGTGCCAAACCCCCAAAGGCACGATGGGACTCAGTTCCCACACTGAAGGGAACACTGAAGGGAAAGAAAAACCAGTCACTGAACACATGCTAAGGTTCAGGGAGGAGTTGCAAGACACAGTGGGAATGGAACAAACCAGGCTGTCTAAACAGGAGGCATGGTATGAGAAAGATGCTTGGAAAGGCCCCCCTGTGATAAAAGATTTGGCGTTACTGTTAAATCTCATGATAAAATGTTAGATGGTAATGGTAAACCGTACGAGAAGGAATTTGGTACCAATGGTAAATCCTGTGAAAAGATGCAACAGGCATGATTCTGGGGAAAAGCTTTTGGACATGCTAGGAGTGGTAAATCAGAACGCGTCCTGTGTGAAGAGGCCCTGTGGAAATACAACTTCTCAGCTACTACCTGGAAGCAGCCATGAAGGTTGGCACAGCAGAAAAACCATAATAAACCTGGCCTGCTGTGTGGAAGGGGAAACCGAGGCACACCACCTCATGGCATTGGTGGCTAAATGCCAAGATACCTACACTCCAGAAAACATTAATATCTCCACTGAGTTAACAGCAGTTGGAAAAGCACAATGCTTAACAATGCTGCACAGATACAAAGAGATGTTTTCTAGCAGGAGACACACTGGCTTGCTTCTGAGATCACTAAACTGAGCCACAAAATGTTAAATGGGACACAGAACTTTGCAAGAGCTCGTGTGCGTAACGCTACGAGGTTTAGCAACACTTGGAAGTTGTATGCTATGACTGAAAGAGAAACTTGGGCCCAAGGCCTCTGCATTAATCAGTGACTAACACTTCTGCAGTAAACTAAGCGGGGAGGTGTGACACTCTGCACCCCAAAGCAACACCCCGGTACCCCTATATTTGCCATGGTGATAGGATTATGTTGTGTTTTGTACACAGTCTGCCTTATGAGGGATCATTTTAAAAGTCTTGATCTGTTGAACACTAATCTCCTGTTGGATTGTGTGTGCTGTCTTTGTATGGGAGAGCTATGGAGTTTTGCTGTTTTGCAGTTATTCAAATATTTTGTGAAATTGGAAACACCCACAACCAGCCTTTCAGGTACAACAGTGGAGAAACCAAACATCGATGATGGCCCATTTAGGGGACTCCACACTCCCAAGGACAAACCCAGGAACTGGATACGATGGTGATGATGATCGGCCTTGCTCAGAGGGAGCACAGAGACAGTGGAAGCTGCTTGACTCACATCACAGCAAAAGTTCTTTCCAGCCAGCTGGAGGAACCTGTAAAGGTGGGGAAGTGATGTCTTCACTTGTCCTCACTCCCCCCACAGCCCTCCCACACAGTGCTGGCTCGTGGCTTGGAGCACAGTGTCAGAGGTCAGGGCTCCTGGATTCTATTCTGGACTCTGCTGGGTGACCTTGGGGAAATCACTTTCCCCCCCATGCCTCAGTTTCCCCTCCCGTCCATGGTCAACTCACACCATGAGCCTTTGGGGGCAGGGCCTGTGTATCTGGGCCGTGCCTGGCAAGACAGGGGCCCTGCCATCTGTCTCTCCATCCATCCCCACATGCGCTCCTCTCCTACCCATCCCTCCCATGCACCGCATTGAGATGAACAGAGCAGCTCCTCCCTCCACAGGAATGGGCTCAGGCTCTCAGCAGACTCAGGCAAACGTAAGGCATGCACATTTTTCCACTTTTCTTCCCAACCACAAAGGGTAGAAATTTCCTTCTTATTTCTTTGAAAAGGGAAACTGTGATTCTGACTCAAACCGAGGAGCCAGGGGCCCAGGCAGGGATGTACCATAAAAAACTAGCCATGTATGACACCTGGACTTTTACCCTATCGCTATTGCGCTAGCTGTAAAACACCTCATAAAGGCAGCATCTTTCACGCACTGCCCCATGCCACGTACTCATCCCTGCCTCTGTTTACCCAGCCGTTCCCCTTTTACTTCCCCACCCCACAGCAATTCGGCCCCTGCATGCAAATAACCCCACCCCCATTCCCTGGTGCCCTGCCCCAGGTTTGAGCCCATCCTTGTACTTTTCCCTTCACAGCGCTGCCCTGCCTCACTGGGGGATGGTGGGGATGGATGCATTGAAGACTGGGAGGTGCCCGATGATGGGCGGCCACATGAGGTATTTTCATTCCCTGTGTTTCCTGGATCCCGTCTGGTGATTTTCCACGTCCCGGCACCACTTCCTGCTCTGTCCATAAAACCTACTGGCAGGGGAGCCAGCAGCATCAGAGACCCATGCGCCATGCCCGCCCCACACATCCTCTGCCTGCTCGCCGCTCTCCTGGCTGCGGCGGAGGCCCAGGGGACAGCAGGTGCGTCTCTGGCTTCCGGGGGAGCCGTGGTGCCGGGTGTGTCCCCGAGACACAGGGGGCACCTCAGCGGGACGGCCGCTCTGGGAAGTGGGAAGACGGAGGAGCGTGTGTGGGGATGGTTGGGTCATTGGATAGAAGGGAGTGTGGGGATGGATAGATGGATGGATGGATGGGCCATGTGGTGAGGGAGGAAGAGATGGATGGTGTGACGAAGTGGGACTGTTCTTAATGTTTCCTCTGAAAAGTGTGGGGGTGCCTCAGTTTCCTCTAGGCAGTCTTAAGTATCTAGGGGGTGGGGTAAGGGTGTATGGTCATTGCAGAGCCCTAGAGGGCAGGTGTGTGCAGGGGTCTGGACACAGACAATGGCCGACACCCTGTTTCCTGGCCACTGATGGCCTGGGCCCTTCCCCCCTGCAAGGTGAGAGCTAAAGGGTTGGAGAACAAAGGAATCAGGTGCCCTCCTGGCCCGGGAAAGGGACAAAGCCCAGAGGAGGAGGGGCTGGAGGGAGTTTCAGTTTGCGGCTGGCTGGGACATGGAGTGAAGTGCAGACGGGGTTGTCTGGCTCACTGCCCCCCAAAATGGACCCAGCTGAGGGGTCCTGTTCTCTGCACCTGCAAGCTCTGTGTTAGACCATGTTCCTGTCATCTAATAAACCCTCTGTGTTACTGGCTGGCTGAGAGTCACGTCTGACTGCGGAGTCGGGGGGCAGGACCCTCTGGCCCCCCCAGGACCCCGCCTGGGCGGACTCGCTGTGGGAAGCGCACGGAGGGGCAGAGGAGGTTGAATGCTCCGAGGTCAGGCCCAGGAAGGTGGAGCCGGGTGAGCTTTGTGTCCTGCAGACAGGCTGCTCACAGAAAGGAGACTTCCCCAGAGTCCTGCCTGGCTTCATGGGGAGCAGTTCCAAAGCATCGCCCAGGGACTCCGTGACACCTGCACACACCTGCCCTTGAGGGCTCTGCAATGATCATACACCCTTACCCCACCACCTAGATACTTAAGAACTGCATGGGGGAAACTGAGGCACCCCCACACTATTCAGAGGAAACATTAAGAACAGTCCCACTTCATCACAGGTGTGTCGGGGATGGATGGAGGGGTGTGCCCTGCACAGCCTTGCAAAGCACAGAGGGAAACTGAGGCACTCCATGGCATCGTAGAAATAGGAGCTCAATTCCCACTTTGTCGCATCCCTCTGCGCCCCAAACTGCTGCAGACACCGGCCGGTGCACCCTGCTGCTGCCAGCACCGATCCCAGGCACTGGCTTTAACGGGGGGAGTGAGATCAACCCAGCCAAGGCCACCTGCACGAGCCCGAGGCCTGTGGGGACCGGACGAGAAAGGGGGGACGCTGGCACCAGAAATAAAATGGAAATCCTGCTTTATTTCCCTCCTCACCAGATCCTGTCTCCTGTTTCCAGTGTAGGAGAAATTCTGTGAGCAACTGCCCTGCTCAGTCACAGCCCTGCCCCGCTGGTCAGAGCACCTGCCTCAGTGTCTGGGAGGCAAACACACTGGACAAAGGTGGGTGGCGCTGACTTTCCACCATTGGTCTCCGCACCGACCGTTTGCTGGCTGTGGGCGGGACACGCGTGCCAAGGGCTTAGCACACCTGGGCTCCAGGCCCCCCTCTGCCAGCCGCCCTATGTGACCTGGGACACACCACTTAGGCCCAGAGCTTCAAAGAGTTAGGTCCTGCTGAGGATCTGTGCCTCAGTTTCCCCCATCTGTTCAATGGGGGTGACAGCCCTGCCCCATCCCACAAGGTGGCTGTGAGGATAATACATTAAAGATGACGAGGGGTTCAGATACCATGATGATGGGCGCCAGATAAGTATTTAGCTAGACATGCTGGGGAGGGTGGTTAACAAGCTCCCCAGGGATGCGGTGGATGCGCCGTCCCTCGGCATCCCCCAGGCCAGGCTGGCTGTCCTCCTGGAAGATGCTTTCATCAAACACACGTGATCGGGCACAATGTAGGGAGGACTTCTCCAGCCTGGGCTATGCGGCAGGTCAGAGTAGATGCTGGGAATGGGCCCTTCTGGCCTGGGACGCCAGGAAAAGGGGTGAGGTGGCTCCCAGGAATCACCAGCCCTCGGGGCGCTGGTTTCATCTGTAAATAATTTTTGTAACTGTTTTGCTTCTAACCAGAAGCGAAGGAAAATGCAGGCTATTCCTTCTCCTGTGTATCCTCCGCCACGCCCAGGAACATCTCCCTCTTCTTCGGGAACGGGGTCTTTGTGAAGATTCAATCCCGGACCTGCTCTACGAACAGCTGCAATACCCAGTTCTCTCCTGTCTGTACGTCTTTGCATCCCTCCCTGCTCGTTCCCAGTGGCCCAGGCTCCGACTGAGTGTCAAACTGGTTCGGAAAAGGTTCTTTTCTGGAGAAGGGTGGGGTCCCGTGTAGCACCTGGTGCCATAGGGGGGACCCTGATCTCAGGGGAGGGAGGCGTGCAGTGCCTGGCACAATGGGGGGCCCCCAGTAGCAGGCTGGGGGGATCTATGCAGTGCCCAGTGCAATCAGGGCCCCTGCTCTGGGGAGTCTGTGCAGCTCTTGGCACAAGGGGGTCCCTGATCTCAGTTATTGAGGTGCTAGAAATAAGTGGTAACAAAGTAGAGAAGGCACCTGTCCTCAGCCCAGCCCGTCAACCCCCACCGACCCTCTCTTTGGGGGTCTTGCAGGGCCGATCATCAACACCGTCTACACGGGAGGCCGGTGCCCGATCTGCATTGCCCCGGGTCGGAGCAGCTGTTCCAGCACGGAGACCCTGCAGTGCGAGGGCCGTGCCAGCCAGTGCATTTCCATCAGCGGGCAGATCTCGGAAGGTGAGCGCCTGTCCCGGATTCCTTCCAGCCCCGGCTCTCCGGGCCCATCGGCACTAGGACAAAGGGAGGCCCGGGGCCGGGATTTCCAGTGGGCCAGGCCCCCGCAGCCTCCCGGCAGTTCCCGCTTTACCTGGCTACGCCCTTGGCCCAGCTCTGGGCAAGGCTCAGCCCCAGGCTCCCTATGGGGCCAGAGCCTCTTGTCACACCCTGTGGCTTTGCAAGCGAGTTCGGAGCCACGCTCCCCTGTTCCAAAGCCAGCCGGCTTCCCCCTCTCCCTGTGGACATGGCTCTGACCCGTGTTTAAACCCAAACCCCGCTCCGTCCACACACAGAGCCCCCTACCCCCTGCCCCCACCTGCCCCGCCCTGCCAGGGCAGCTCAGCCAGGGGAGCCCGCACCCCTACCCGCAGTGCAGCGGTGGCGGATTAGCCAATGGGCCGTCAGGGCCTGTGCCCAGCAGCCTCAGCCCATTGGGGGCCCCCTGGAAAATGGGCACCCCTGCACCCCAAGCCCGGTGCCTGGCAGAAGTGCCAGGTGGCGGGGGAAGCCCCAGCGCCAGGATCCCAGCTGCGGCTGTGGCCCGGGGACTGGAAGAGCTCTCACCCCCAGCTGGCGGCGGGACAGATCTTTCCTGGTCTTGGGGACGTGGGTGGGGGGGCTGCAAGGGGGTGGGTGGACTGGGACAGGACTGTGGGGGGAACCGGGGCAGGGCCACGGGGGAAGGAGCAGAACAGGGGTGGGACTGCAGACAGAAGGGGCGGGCGGGCCCAGGGCCTGCACAGCCCAGCCTTCCCGGCTTCTCGCTGGCCACCATGAGCCTGAAGTAGCAACCGCCGCCGATGGAAGAACAAGAGACGCATGCAGCGTGCGGCCAGCTGCTCCCCAGGGCCGGGCAGCTGAGCTCTCACTGCTCTGACCTGCCCTGGGGTCCCGGTTGCTGTCCCGTGGATGCCGTCCCTCCCCTCGCCGGGCGTTACAAATCAATGCCCGGTTGCTGGGGTTTTCTTCTGTCCAGGGCAGTTACCCGGCTAGGTGGCTGTCACGCTGTCTGGGGCGGCTCGTGACCGTGAGTGCCTATCTCAGGGCGGACTGACAGACGCAGGACAGACCCCCCGAGCGGATGGCGTGTTCTCTGATACCATTTCACCAGGCGAGATTTCCTGGCTCGCTGAACCAGTCTCACTGCGGAGTGACAGCCTGAGATGCTCCAGTTCTGTCTGGCCTCCCAGACAAACGGCACTTATGAGCAATGGTCCCTTCCACCAAAACTCACCCCACAGCAGGTTGCTCCCAGTCACTTATCCCAGCTCCGCTGGTACTTTCCATCTCACAGCAAAGGCGACGCTGGCAGCCAACTCTGCAGTAAACCACCTCCAGGTTTAGTAGCTAGTCAACGCGGTTATAGCAGGTACAATAGATGCCCAGGGGAGGCCGTCTGTAAGCCCCAACGGCAGCAACCTGCCAGGTTCCCAAGTGTCACTCAGGGCTGCCCCGAATAACCCCGGGGAATCGCCGTCTGTGCGTCCAGCTATTCTGCCCCGTGTGACGCCAAACCGGCCAGAGATGCAGGATCTTTTCCTGAAGCCAAACTTCCAGCTCCCGCTCACAGAGAACAAGCCGCCAGGGTCCCACCCACGTGGGCTCTTCCTTCGGTGGTGGAGAGCGAGGAACGCGCTCTGAGTCTTTACCAGCCCATCCTCTCACGCAGTGGCCACTTGCTTTGGAATTAACCCTTCTCGGTTAGTTGCAGGGGAGACATGGTGTCAACGTTTGCTCTGACATCAAAACAGGAGGCGGATCAGCGCACACAATGCGAGTAATGCCCCATTCGTTTTCAGGACGTTTCAACGCCGAAGACGCTGTTCCAGCTTCACCATCACTTTGACCTATGCTGACCCACAAGTAAAGCGGCCTGAGGCTCTGCCATGAGCTGGCACCTGCCTGCCAGTGTCACAGCGACCAGTTCCTGATACTCCATTCAGAGCAACTCCGACAGGCCCACTGCCTACGTCACCAGGCCTTAGCTAATGGGAGTTAAGAACTTGCCTTTTCCCCCAGGCCCAAGAGAACCCCGCAACCAGCAAGGAGTCTCCAGGCAGGCTCAAACCCACACGCCCCAGGGGGTGACACATGCCCATTCTGTCTCAACAAGGTGTTGACTCTGAAGCCTACTAATTACCATTGGCATCTGGGGTGCCACTCTGTGCTAAAGATGCGATGTGGGGGGGTTCCAGGCTGCAGGGTTGTGGGGGGAGTTGTTACGTTGGCTCAGCAGAGCTGGGATGCCCCGTGTCTGATCAGCGTCTCTTTCTCTGCACAGATAACATCACGATACCCTTTGCAGCCAGCGGCTGTGCTACCCCGAATGCCTGCGAACTCAAGAAGGGAGAGATTCTGAATTCGGGAGTGTTCACCTACAGAATAACACAGACTGAGTGTTACACGCCCAGCGGTGCTCAGCGGATGCTGGGCCCCGTCGTCCTGGGCAGCATCTTGCCCAGTCTGGCTGGGCTCCTGGCAGTGAAATTCCTCTCCTAATGCCCCCTCTGTGTTGCCCCCCCTCCGCCAGGGGGAGCCACCCCACAGCTGAATGAGGCCCTCATAGTCCGTGGGTCTCTCTCCTCTCCCCACACCCACCCACGCCTCAGTTTCCCCATCTGTGCCCAAAGGAGATGGGGCTGAAAAAGCTGAACTGCTTTTGCAAAGATCCAGGGAGTCAGGGCCCCAGGCAAAGCCCATTACAGCCAGAGTGGGAGGAGGGGGCGCGTGTGTCTCTGGACAGACTGTGACGTCCTGTGGAACAGCGCTGGGTCTTATTGTATTCCACAGCAGCCCCTGAAAGTCCAGCATGGGGATAGAACTGGGGACAGCGTGGGGACAGCCTGGCCTCCCAGCCCCCACTGCTCTACCCCATCAGCCCCAACTCCTCTTCCATAGCTGGAATAGAACCCAGGAGTCCTGGCTCCCAGCCACCCCGCTCTAACCACGACACACCACTCCCTTCGGAGAGCCAGGGATAGAACCCAGGAGCCCTGACACCCAGCACTCCCTGATTTAACGCTATCTATTTCCAGAAGTAAAGGCACTGAATAAAGCTGGGTCCTAAACTGAAATTCCCCAGAGCTCGTGTGTGTGTTTGGACAAGTTGCCACACCGCTGCCCGCATCTGCACTGAACCCAGGTGTCCGGGCACACACCCCCCCGGTCTCGGTCTCCGGGAGCTGGGACATTGGATTAAGCTTGGCTGGAGCTGAATCCAATATCCCAGCCTCAGCTCCCAGAGACCAAAGAGGCGGGGAGGGGGAAGGGGTCTCCTTTGTTCTTTCTCCTTTTGATCCTCCCGTGCAAAGGGCGTCCCTGGGACATTCCCCAGCCTACAGCCTGGACCCATGACCTGCCAGGGCCCCTCAGTTCTCCATCCCAGGGGTGGGCAAACTATGACCGGGGGCCGGATCCGGCCCTCCAGATGGTTTAATCCGGCCCTCGAGCTCCCACTGAGGAGTGGGGTCCGGGGCTTAGCCCGCTCTGGTGCTCCAGCCAAGGAGTGGGGTGGGGGGCTTGTCCCGCTCTACACGGCTCCCAGAAGCAGCAGCAGGTCCCCCCTCCGGCTCCTATGCGTGGGGACCCCCGCAGCGCCCACTGGCTGGGAACTGTGGCCCATGAGAGCTGCAGGGACGGCGCCTGCGGACGACGTGGCGCCCAGAGCCTCGGCGTAGGAGCCAGAGCGGGGACATGCCGCTGCTTCGGGGAGCTGCTTGAGGTAAGCGCCGCCCGGAGCCTGCACCCCTGAACCCCTCCTGCACCCCAGCCCCCTGCCCCAGCCCTGATCCCCCTCCCTCCATCTGAACCCCTGGGTCCCAGCCCGGAGCACCCTCCTGCACCCCCAACCCCTCATCCCTAGCCAGAGCCCTCAGCCCCTCACCCCCAATTTCCTGAGCAGTCATTGCCGGCCATACAATTTCCATACCCAGTTGTGGCCCTCGGGCCAAAAAGTTTGCCCACCCCTGCTCCAGCCTGCAAATCGCTCCCCGTTATATTGCAGCCAGACCCCTCCCCCACCCCCCGAGAATAACACTGCAGAGCGACCCCAGCAAACCCCCCAGCCCAGCAAACCCCCCTGCCCGGAACTCCCAGCGCCCTCCGGGCCAACACAAGCTCCTAGAAAGTCCACTGCTGATTCCTTGAAAGGAGACGCCCCGATCCTGTCGGCCCAAGGGAAGGTCCCAGACACACCCTGCTTTAGATCGAACACTGAGAACCAGGGAAGGGCAGGAGCTAAGTGATTACAAGCCAGAAAAGGCAGAAACGGTCTGTGTGAGGGGTGTGATGGCGCCTCCCTCTGGCCAAATGTGGCACAGCCCCAAGGTTCACGTAGCCCAACCGGGGCAGGGGGGATCCCAGGCCTGCCCAATCCTCTGACTGCCGGCTCAGGGCCCTCCAACAAAATAAACGGGCTCAGAGGAGCTCCCACCCTGCCAGAGCCCGGAGCACCTCCCTACCTCCCCCCGGGGCTCTGCGTCCCTGCACCTTTGGGGGCTTGCAGCCAGCCGCTCCCTCCTCTCTGGCAGCTGCTCTGCCCCACGGCTTTCCAGCCCCTTTATTCCTCCCAGCTGTGGTTAGCAGGGCACGCATTAAACCTTCAGTCTCTGGAACACCATGGGGTGCGTACGCCCCAAGACAGGTACAAAGAAATCAAAGGTCAAAGGCAAGCGACGCCTCCCTTCACAGGCTAAGTCAGTTCAAAGCAAAGGTTTCCTGGCTCCCAGCTCCCACCTGTTGCACCCCCATTCCCCTTTCAAGCCCGGGGAATGAACCCAGGAGTCCTGGCAGGAATCTCAGCACTGACGGGCAGGGGAACATTTCCAAGCAGGATTACATGTGGATGGGGGTGGTGCTCCTCATCGGGATGACCCCAAGCCTGGGCGAGAGCTGGAGGAGGAACGAGAAGAAGGAAGGACAGTCGGACTCAGACCCGCTGGCCAGGCCCCTAGCGTGGGCTGTGGGAGTCCCAAGCTCCAATCCCTGCTCTCCCCAATTCAGTCGGGGGACGTGGCCCCGGGTTTTCCTCTCGCTGGTTTTACCCACAAATTCCATTCTGACCCCAGAATCCGCCATCCACAGCGTCACGTTCCCCAGGTGAAATCCCGCCCCCACCACCCGGCTCCCTGTGCCTGGGGACGGACGGGACTCACCTGTGGCCAGGAGAGCGGACAGCAGGCAGAGGGGCAGAGCCACCCACATGGTGCCCAGGTGTTTGCTGCAGTGAGCAGGACAGCGAGGAAGCATCTGGCTGTGGTTTTCTCAGGCAGGTTGGCAAATACCTGCCCCCTGGGGCATCGGCTGGGGCTGCCCCATGACATCCTGGTGCGCCCGGAGATGGGAGATTTCACAGCCTTGCATGTGACACTGGCTGATCAGGTGATGCCAATGTGTACTGAGGCCAATTCCCTTGTGCATTAGTGGAGATCAGCGGTTCTCAGCCAGGGGTCCGTGTACCCCAGGGGTACGCACAGGTCTTCCGGGGGCACATCAGCTCATCTAGATATTTGCCTCATTTTACAATCAGCCACTTTAAGGCACTAGTGAAGTCAGTAAGAGCTAAACTGTCGACCCCTTGTTCACATTGCTCTATATACTCTACACTGAAATGCCAGTGCAGGATTTGTCCTGCGTTCCCGCCCAGTTATTTTATAATGGCGGAAATGAGAAAGGAAGCAGCTTGTCAGCAGCAGCATGGCCGTGACATTGTGCATTTTTATGGCTGGTTTTGTGAGCAAGTCGTTTTTAAGTGAGGGGAAACTTGGGGTACCCAAGACACATCAGACTCCCGCAAGGGGTACAGCTGTCTGGAAAGGTCGAGAGCCCCTGGCCTAGATCAAAGGCATGGCGAAGGTAGAACAGTGTGTTTGGAGTTTCGATTTCATGAAAACCAATGGGCCGTGGTATGGTTTTCTCTTCCCCATCTGCTGTTTTAGCGGAGTAACAACCATTCACCCTGAGCACAGCCCTGGGACTCACTGACCCAGCAGAGATGCCGGAGGGATGCTAAGGAGGAACTTTAGCACCAGAAAAGTGCTGACCCCAAAGGCAGGGGCCATCGTGTGTGCTGACCGCCGCGTTCCTCCCTCCCCGCATCGAAGGCAAAGCCCACGTGGGTGGGGGCCCTGCCAGCTTGTTCTCTGGGAGAAGAAGCTGTAAGGATGGATTCAGGGAAGGATCCTGCCTCACTGGGCTGGCTGGACTCTTACAGGGACCAGAATGGGATGCAAAGCGGGGATCCCTGGAGACCGTCTGGGGGCACCTGAAAAGACTTGGGAAAATGGCAGTTTCTTCCATCACCGCCACCGTTTGGAATTACAGACTGCGACTCACCTGGGCATGAATTTTACCGGCTTTAACCCCTCGTGACCCTCATTCCCTTTCCTTAGCTCACGAACCTTTAGCGAGTTTCCTACAGACCTGGCTGCCAGCGTTGCCTTTGGTGTAGGATCTGGGGTCCCGTGGCTCTGGGGTAAGTGACCGGTCTCCTGGGGCTGGGAACAACCTAGGTGGGCTGGTTTGGGGTGTACGTGACCTTTCCTCAGAAAGTCCGGCTTGTCTGAGAGTATCTGAGGGGACTGGCTGTGACTCCGGGGTCCGACGGGGGCAGCGATCCAGGAGTTCACGCTGGGTGAAATCTACTCACAGAGCACCACCGGCTGGGGGGATCTGCCCTGTTTCCTGACACCTTCCCTGAGCCAGGCACTCCCAGTGGAGCCGCCCCAGAGAGCGGGACGAACTGAGCCCTGCAAAATCAACCTAGAAGGACATTTCTCCCCTCCAGGGCGTTCCCGCCCGCCTGGACAGCTGGGTGAGCCAGGGCCTCTCCTTCCCACAGCCCTCTTTCCCCAGGGGAGCTCAGCCAGCCGGTGCCTTTCCCCCGGCCACGGGCCTTGCCTTCCGGGAGGGGGTCCAGGCAGGACTCCTGGGTTCCATTCCCTGGCCCTGCAAGGGGAGAGGGGTCCAGTGGTTAGAGCAGGGGGCTTGGGAGCCAGGACTCCTGGGCTCTATCCCTGGCTTTCAGAAGGGAGTGGGCTCTGGTGGGTTACTGGGGGGATTACTGGGAGTCAGGACTCCCGGGTTCTCTTCCTGCCAGCATCACTTGTGCACAGATAGGGGCGGGGGGGCCCGGTACGGGGCGGTCAGGGGACAAGGAGCTAGGGGGGTGCTTTCCCCACAACTCGCTTGATTCAGCCAATGCAGAAAAGAAACCCGCAATCCCCCCAAAGAGAAGCAGCAGCCGGTGGCTGCTGAAGGGAGGTTCACTGCAGCCCGGCACACAGCAGAAGGGCAGGACGCCAGACTGGGGCTCAGGGCTGCCCGATGCCTCCACCGGCCCTGGGAGCTGGGTAGCACTCGGCCCGGATCAGCATCTCCACCACGCCCTGGGCGTATTTCCTCTCCCCCTCTCTCTTCATGCAAGCGCCAGGGGAGGCACATCCAGCCAGAGCCTTCTTCACGGTGATGTTACCTGGACGGGGGGAGAGAGACGTCATCAGGGGCTCCCACATCCCCTCCCCTGACCCCCATGTGGTTTCTCACACACTCCCCTCCCACCAGGACTGCACCCGGCTCTGCAGGCAGAGTGGGGTCTCGTGCGCAGAGCAGGGGGCTGGAACAAAGTGAGAACATAACAGAGGAACGGCCCCCCTGGGCCACACCAAAGGTCCATCTAGCCCAGTATCCTCTGGCCAATGCCAGGTGCCCCAGAGGGAATGAACAGAACAGGGAACCTTCCGGTGATCCATCCCCTGTCGCCCATTCCCAGCTCCTGGCAAACAGAGGCTAGGGCCACCATCCCTGCCCACCCTGGCTAATAGCCACAGATGGACCTGTCCTCCAGGAACTTCTCTAGTTCCTGTTTGAACCCTGTTATAGTCTGGGCCTTCAAAACATCCTCTGGCAAGGAGTTCCACAGGTTGACTGTGCATTGTGTGAAGCAGTACTTCCTTTTGTTTGTTTTAATCCTGCTGCCTGTGGTGACCCCCCGTTCTTATGTTAGGAGGAGTAAATAACTCTTCCTTATTTCCTTCCTCCACACCCTTCAATCTTCTCAAGACCTCGATCATATGCCCCCTTAGCCGTCTCTTTTTCAAGGTGAAAAGTCCCACTCTTATTAATCTCTCCTCATATGGCAGCACTTCCATCCCCCTCATCATTTTGGTTGGGCTTTTCTGAAGCTTTTCCAATTCCAATATCTTTTTTGAGAAGGGGCGACCACATCCGTACGCAGTGTTCAAGTTGTGGGCGTCCCATGGATTTATATAGAGGCAACATGCTATTGTCTGTCTTATTCTCTGTCCCTTTCTTAATGATTCCCAGCATTCTGTTCGCTTTCTTCACGGCCGCTGCGCATGGAGTGGATGATTTCAGAGAACTCTCCACTATGACTCCAAGATCTTTCTTGAGTGGTAAATTCAACCCATCATTGTGTATGTCTAGTTGGGATTACGTTTGCCCATGTGCATTACTTTGCATTTATCAACATTGAATTTCATCTGCCGTTTTGTTGCCCAGTCACCCAGTTCTGAGAGATCCTTTAGTACCTCTTCGCAGTCTCCTTTGGATTTAACTATCTTGAGTGGGTTTGTATCTTCTGCAAATTTTGCCACCTCACTATTTACCCCTTTTTCCAGAACATTTCGGAATATGGTGAATAGGACTGGGCCCAGTGCGGATCCCTGGGGGACTCCCACTATTTACCTCTCTCCGTTCTGAAAACTGACCATTTCTTCCTACCCTTTTTTCCCTATCTTTTAACCAGTTACTGAGCCATAAGAGGATTTTATCCCATGACAAGCTATTACCAGCAGGACAGTGGGGTGGGAGGAGGTATTGTTTCATATTCTCTGTGTATATATAAAGTCTGCTGCAGTTTCCACGGTATGCCTCTGATGAAGTGAGCTGTAGCTCACGAAAGCTCATGCTCAAATAAATTGGTTAGTCTCTAAGGTGCCACAAGGACTCCTTTTCTTTTTGCGAATACAGACTAACACGGCTGTTACTCTGTATCCCATGGCAGTTCACTTTGCTTAAGAGCCTTTGGTGAGGGACGCTTTCTGAAAATCTAAGTACATTATATCCATGGGATCCCCCTTGTCCACACGCTTGTTGACCCCCTCAGAGAATTCTAGTAGATTGGTGAGGCGTGATTTTCCTTTACCGAAACCATGTTGACCCTTCCCCAACAAATTATGTTCATCTATGTGTCTGACAGTTCTCTTCTTTCCTATAGTTTCAATGAGTTTGCCCAATACTGAAGTCAGACTTATTGGCCTGTTGTTCATGGGATCACCTCTGGAGCCCTTTTTAGAAATTGGCATGTCATTAGCCATCCTCCAGCCATTTGGGACAGAAGCTGATTTAAATGGTAGGTTACAAACCACAGTTAGTAGTTCTGTAATTTGACATTTGAGTTCCTTCCGAACTCTTGGGCGAATCCCATCTGGTCCTGGTGACTTATTACTGTTTAATTTATCAATTTCTTGCAAAAACTTGCAGTCAGTTTTGGGCCCCCCACTACAGAAGGGATGTGGAGAAATTGGAGAGAGTCCAGCGGAGGGCAATGATGAGGGGGCTGGGGCACGTGACTTAGGAGGGGAGGCTGAGGGAACTGGGCTTCTTTTGTCTGCAGAAGAGAAGAGTGAGGGGGAATTTGATAGCAGCCTTAAACTACCTGAGGGGGGTTCAAAGAGGGTGGAGCTCGGCTGTTCTCAGTGGTGGCAGATGACAGAACGAGGAGCAATGGTCTCCAGTTGCAGTGGGGGAGGTCTAGGCTGGAGAGCATGAAACACTATTTCACTAGGAGGGTGGTGAAGCGCTGCATTGGGTTCCCTAGGGAGGGGGTGGAATCTCCACCCTTTGATGTGTTCTATGGTTCTCTAATTCTCTGAACCTGCCTGCCGTACCCACAGCCAGCTGCTTCATGGCTGCTCTGGTCCCTGCAGAAAATGCCCGACCACCATGTGGGCGCCCCAGCCCCTCTGCCTGCTGTCTGCTCTCCTGGTCACAGGGGAATCCCATCTGTCCCCAGGCACAGGGAGCTGGGCACTGATGAGAAGCAGGAAACCTTTGGAAATCACAGACAAATCTCAGGAGGCAGGAAAAGCGTCCCCCACCCTTGTCATCCTGCTTGGAAATGTTCCCCTGCCCCCTGCGCTGAGATTCCTGAGATTCATCTACATTTGTTAGTCTCTAAGGTGCCACAAGTACTCCCGTTCTTTTTGGGGATACAGACTAACATGGCTGCTACTCTGAAATCTGACTCCTTGGCTGTATTCGTGACTCCAAGTCTGACACCGCCTCCTTCTGCCTCAGTTTCCCTGTTTGTAAGGTGGGGATAATGTTCCCTTCCTCCCACCTGGGACCCTGGCAAAGGCAGGGGAAGGCATTTGGAGGTTGAAGTGATGTTTCCAGAGGAAAGCTCTGAAAAAAACCAAAGTGGACCAATTGGTTTTCTTTCTTTCGTCCTTCAATTAAAAACTTATGTTCACTGACTGAATTGAAACTCTCCCAAGCTCTGGACAGGAAAGAGTTAACGATCATGGGATCTCTTCAGCCAGCCCAGAGTTTTTGCATGCATGATGGAGGTGTGAAGCCATCAGTGGCAAGGGTGAACGATCACCAATCAAATTCGGAAGAAGAGAGTTGACAGGACACGATGGTCCCCGGCTTTGGAGTCGACACTTTTCTGGTGCTTGCAGTTCAGTGTAGAGTATATAGAGCAATATGAACAAGGGGTCGACAGTTTAGCTCGTACTGACTTCACTCATGCCTTAATGTGGCCGGTTGTAAATCGAGGCAAATATCTAGATGAGCTGATGTACCCCCAGAAGACCTGTGTGTACCCCTGGGGTACACAGACCCCTGGCTGAGAACCACTGATTTCCACTAATGCAAAAGGGAATTGGCCTCAGTACACATTGGCATCATCTGATCAGCCAGTGTCACATGCAGGGCTGTGAAATCTCCCATCTCCGGGCGCACCAGGATGTCATGGGGCAACCCCAGCTGATCCCCCAGGGGGCAGGTATTTGCCAACCTGCCTGATAAAACCACAGCCAGATGCTTCCTCGCTGTTCTGCTCACTGCAGTAAACACCCGGGCACCATGTGGGTGGCTCTGCCCCTCTGCCTGCTGTCCGCTCTCCTGGCCACAGGTGAGTCCCGTCCGTCCCCCGGCACAGGGAGCCGGAATTCAGCTGGGGAACGTGCCGCTGTCGATGGCGGATTCTGGGGTCAGGATGGAATTTGTGGGTAAAACCAGCAAGAGGAAAACCCAGGGCCACGTCCCCCGGCTGACTCGGGGAGAGCAGGGATTGGAGCCTGGGACTCCCACAGCCCAGGCTAGGTGCCTGGCCAGGGGGTCAGAGTCTGTCTGTCCTTCCTTCTTCTCGTTTCTCCTCCAGCTCTCACCCAGGCTTGGGGTCATCCCGATGAGCAGCACCACCCCCATCCACATATAATCCCGCTTGGAAATGTTCCCCTGCCCACCAGCGCTGAGATTCCTGCCAGGACTCCTGGGTTCATCCCCCGGCTTTGAAATGGGAATGGGGGTGCAAAGGGTGGGGCTGAGAGCCAGGACTCCTGGGCTCATTCCCCAGCTGTAGAAGCGGGCTGGGGTGTAGTGAGTTTGAGCAGAGACAGTTGCAAATCAGGACTCCCGAGTTCTGTCCGTGGCTCTGAAAGAGGAGTGGGGTCTCGTGGGTGAGAGTGGGCTGGGAGTCAGGAGTGAGGACTTCTCGGCTGTCTTCTTGGTTCTAACCCTGAATTGAACACATCTTTGTTCTACCTCAGTTTCCCTATTTCTTAGATGGGGAGAATATCACTTTGCTACCATCTAGGGACATAGAAGTGGCAGAGGAAGGCATTCTGAGGTTTAATGGATGTTTCCACATGAAAGCTCTAAAAAAACCGAAGTGGGAAAATTTTTCTCTTTCTTTCTTTCTTTCTTTCTTTCTTAAAACTACCTGACGCTCACGTCATGAATTTAAAGGCCCCCACACTCTGGAGAGGAAAGAGTTGATGCTCCTGGGATCGCTAGCTGGAGGTGCACAGCCATCAATCCAAAGGCTTAAGAAGCATCAATCGTATTCTGAAGAAGAGAATTGGCAGGATCAGCGATGAAATGTGGGCTGAAGTCGAGTGTGGCTGAGCTGACGTAACTCTGAGAGCAGAGAGTTACGGCGGGGGGGGGTGTGTGTGTGTGTGAAAGGTTCACCGTAAAGCCAGGCAGAAACCCCTCCGCAGAGCAGCCGAATTCTTGTTTTTCTGTCTACACAGACGTGTGGGGTTTGTTCGCAGGCACAAGCTGCACCCCAGATAGCCACGTCAGCAGCTGAAAATGTATTCTAGCCACAGACACTCAGGCAGCAAACAGACTTGTCTGCAGTGTTGAGTCAGATACAAATGACCAGCTAGCAAGATGCCTTTCCCCATCCGGAGAGTTAAATGGAACTGGGCAGAACTGCTGCAAAAGCAGGTGGCATTTCTCCAAGATCTGCCTGCCCACACGTTCAGTGAGGAGGCATTGGTGGTAACAACTCCCACAGCGCCACCTCTTGGTTCCTGGTGGTATTTCGCCCACGGGCACTGCCTGGGGAGGGGTGGGGAGCCGGGGTTTGTACTGAGAAGGGATTTTTCCAACCTCCAGGGAGCGCTCTGCAATGCGAGGTGTGTGCGTCCAGAGACCTATCGTGCTCCGGCCCCCTGCAGCCCTGCGCCCCCTCGGAAGGGACCTGCGTCACCGTCGTGGCAGAGTTCAGGCTGGGTGAGTGAAAGAAGATTTCTACTAAGTGTAGACACCATTGTCCTCCTGAAGCCAGGGGTCGAACCCAGGAGTCCTGGCTCCCAGTCCCTCCCCCTACTCTAACCAATAGTCTCCACTCCTCTCCAGGAGCAGGGACTGCTCAGTCTGGAAAGATAATGTCATAGACGGGGGATGGGATGAGATGGGGAATTTCAGTGGGTGGCTGTGGGGCTGGATCAGACAGAAGAGAGGATTTTATTGGGGGTGGGGGGGAAGATGAGATTAGTTGGGGGTGGGGTGGATGGATACAAAAGGGGAGGATGGAGCAGCTGGGGGTCCATTGGGGAGTTCAGAGGTGATTCTCTGTTTCCCTTCCACAGAGGGATACTACTTCTCCTACACGGCTAAATCGTGCCTGGAGCCCCAGAACTATGAGCCCAGCCCCTTCTCGCTGACCTACCCGCACAATGTCACCGTGCGGGTGAACATCGTGAGCTGTAACACCGACGGCTGCAACGCTGGGGCCATCCCAGGTGTGTGTCTGCTGCAAACCTAGAGCCCTACTCCGGCCACACCTGCCTGGAGAGAACCCAGGAGTCCTGGCTCCCAGCCCCCCTGCTCTAACCACTAGACCCCACTCCCTTCCCCGAGCTGGGATTGAGCCCAGCGTGTGGTGACTCCCCACCCCTGGCTGACTGTGTGTGTCTGACTGTTCTCAGTGCCAACTGTGAGCTCCGTCCCCAACGGCCGGCAGTGCCTGTCGTTCTTCAACGTGTGGCCATATCACGGGAATGAGAAGGAGAAGAAGAAGGTGCTCTTGGCCTGCACCGGCGCCGAGGACCATTGTGTTGAGGAATCTGGGATATTAACACTGGGTAAGTCCTCCAGATGGGGGCGGGGTCTGAACACAGAGTACAAGGTGGAGCCCAGGTGTCCTGGCTCAGTCCCCGACCCCCTGGCTCTGACCCACTAGACTCCACTCCCCTGGCAGATTTGCAGAGAGAACCCTGGAGTCCTACTTGCCGCGATGCCAAAGGAGCACCCAAGGAGGATAAGGCCACTGCGGAGAAACAAAATGAATTCTGTGCATCGGTCTTCACGGCTGAGGCTGGGAGGGAGATTCCCAAACCTGAGCCATTCTGTTTTCATAACAAATCTGAGGAACTGTCCCAGATTGAGGAGTCATTACAGGAGTTTTTGCAACAAATTGATAAATTAAACAGTAATAAGTCACCAGGACCAGATGGGATTCGCCCAAGAGTTCGGAAGGAACTCAAATTTCAAATTATAGAATGACTAACTGTGGTTTCTAACCTACCATTTAAATCAGCTTCTGTCCCAAATGGCTGGAGGATGGCTAATGATACGCCAATTTCTAAAAAGGGCTCCAGAGGTGATCCCAGCAACTACAGACTAGTAAGTCTGACTTCAGTACAGGGTAAACTCATTGAAACTATAGGAAAGAAGAGAACTGTCAGCCACACAGATGAACATAATTTGTTGGGGAAGGGTCAACATGGTTTCGGTAAAGGAAAACCACGCCTCACCAGTATACTAGAATTCTCTGAGGGGGTCAAGAAGCGTGTGGACAAGGGGGATCCAGTGGCTATAGTGTACTTAGATTTTCAGAAAGCCTTTGAAAAGGTCCCTCACCAAAGGCTCTTCAGAAACGTGAGCTGTCATGGGATAAAATCCTCTCATGGCTCAGTAACTTGTTAAAAGATAGGGAAAAAAGGGTAGGAAGAAATGGTCAGTTTTCAGAACGGAGAGATGTAAATAGTGGGAGTCCCCCAGGGATCCGCACTGGGCCCAGTCCTATTCACCATATTCCGAAATGTTCTGGAAAAAAGGGTAAATAGTGAGGTGGCAAAATTTGCAGAAGATACAAACCTACTCAAGATAGTGAAGTCCAAAGCAGACTGTGAAGAGGTACTAAAGGATCTCTCAGAACTGGGTGACTGGACAACAAAACGGCAGAGGAAATTCAATGTTGATAAATGCAAAGTAACACACATGGGCAAACGTAATCCCAACTAGACATACACAATGATGGGTCGAATTTACCACTCAAGAAAGATCTTGGAGTCATTGTGGAGAGTTCTCTGAAATGACTCCATGTGCAGCAGCCGTGAAAAAGGGGAACAGAATGCTGGGAAATATTAAGAAAGGGACAGAGAATGGGACAGAATAGATCGTGTTGCCTCAATATAAATGCATGGGAAGCCCGCAGCTTGAACACTGCAGGCGGATGTGGTCGCTCACTCTCAGAAAAGAGATATCGGAATTGGAAAAGCTTCAGAAAAGCCCAAACAAAATGATGAGGGGGTTGGAACGGCTGCCATATGAGGAGAGATGAATAAGAGTGGGACTTTTCAGCCTGGAAAAGAGATGGCTAAGAGGGGATATGATTGAGGTCTAGAGAAGGTTGAAGGGTGTGGAGGAACTAAATAAGGAAGTGTTATTTACTCCATCTAACATAAGAAGGAGGGGTCACCACAGGCAGCAGGATTAAAACAAACAAAAGGAAGTACTGCTTCACACAACGCACAGTCAACCTGTGGAACTCATTGCCGGAGGATGTTTTGAAGGCCAAGACTACAACAGGGTTGAAACAGGAATGAGAGAAGTTCCTGGAGTACAGGTCCATCTGTGGCTATTGCCAGGATGGGCAGCGATGGCGGCCCTAGCCTCTGTTTGCCAGGAGCTGGGAATGGGCGACAGGGGATGGATCAGTGGAAGGTTCCCTGTTCTGTTCATTCCCTCTGGGGCACCTGGCATTGGCCAGAGGATACTGGGCTAGATGGACCTTTGGGGTGACCCAGGAGGGCCATTCCTCTTATGTTCTCACATTGTTCCAGCCCCCTGCTCTGAGCACTAGACCCCACTCTGCCTGCAGAGCCGGGTGCAGTCCTCCTGGGAAGGGAGTGTGTGAGAGACCTTATTGGGGTCGGGGGGTGGATCTGGGAGCCCCTGATTACGTCTCTCTCCCCTCATCCAGGTGACATCAAACTGAGGAAGAGTGCGGCTGGATGTGGCTCCCCTGGCGCCTGCAAGAAGAGATTCTTGGTGAAGAAATACACCCAGGGCGTGGTGGAGATGCTGAGCCGGGTTGACTGCTACCCAGCTCCCTGGGCCAGTGGAAGCATCGGGGAGCCCTGAGCCCCGGCCTGGCGTCCTCCCCTTCTGCTGCGTGCTGGGCTGCAGTGCACCTCCCTTTGGGGGGATTGCGTGTTCCTTTTGTGCATTGGCTGAATAAAGTGAGTTGTCCGGAAAGCACCCCCCAGCTCCTTGTCCCCTGACTGCCCCGTACCGGGCCCCACACCGCCCCTATCTGTGCACAAGTGATGCTGGCAGGAAGAGAACGCTGGAGTCCTGACTCCCAGTACCCCACCCTGTAACCCAACAGGGCCCACTCCCTTCTGAAAGCCAGGGATAGAGCCCAGGAGTCCTGGCTCCCAAGCCCACTGCAGGGCCAGGGAATGGAACCTAGGAGTCCTGCCTAGATCCCCTCCCCCAAGGCAAGGCCCGTGGCCGGGGGAAAGGCTCCGGCTGGCTGAGCTCCCCTGGGGAAGGAGGGCTGTGGGAAGGAGAGGCCGTGGCTCACCCAGCTGTCCAGGCGGGCGGGAACGCCCTGGAGGGGAGAAATGTCCTTCTAGGTTGATTTTGCAGGGCTCAGTTCGTCCCGCTCTCTGGGGCGGCTCCACTGGGAGTGACGAGCTCAGGGAAGGTGTCAGGAAATAGGGCAGATCCCCCCAGCCGGTGGTGCTCTGTGAGCAGATTTCACCCAGCGTGAACTCCTGGATCGCTGCCCCCGTCTGACCCCGGAGTCACAGCCAGTCCCCTCAGATACTCTCAGACAAGCCGGACTTTGTGAGGAAACCTCACGTACACCCCAAACCAGCCCACCCAGGTTGTCCCCTGCCCCAGAAGACCGGTCTCTTACCCCAGGGCCACGGGACCCCAGATCCTACACCAAAGGCAACGCTGGCAGCCAGCTCTGTAGGAATCTTGCTAAAGGTTCGTGAGCTAAGGAAAGGGAATGAGGGTGACAAGGGGTTAAAGCAGGTAAAATTCATGCCCAGGTGAGTTGCAGTCTGTAATTCCAAACGGTGGCGGTGAAGGAAAAACTGCCATTTTCCCAAGTCTTTTCAGGTGCTCCCAGACGGTCTCCAGGGACCCCCGCTTTGCATCCGGTTCCGGTCCCTGTAAGCGTCCAGCCAGCCCAGCGAGGCAGGGTTCCCTCAATCCATCCTTACAGCTTCTTCTCCCAGAGAACAAGGTGGCAGGTCCCCACCCACGTGGGCTTTGCCTTCGATGTGGGGAGGGAGGAACATAGCAGTCAGCACACGCGATGGCCCCTGCCCTTGGACTCAGCACTTTTCTGGTGCTAAAGTTCTTCGTTAGCATCCCTACAGCATTGTCAAGTTCCTTCCCCACTCTGAACTCTAGGGTACAGATGTGGGGACCTGCATGAAAACCTCCTAAGCTTACTTTTACCAGCTTAGGTGAAAACTTCCCCAAGGTACAATCTATTTTACCCTTTCCCTTGGATTTCCACTGCCACCACCAAACTTTATCTGGGTTCCTGAGAAAACATAGTTTGGAAACGTCTTTCCCCCCAAAATCCTCCCAACTCTTGCAACCCACTTCCTGGGGAAGGTTTGGTAAAAATCCTCACCAATTTGCATAGGTGACCACAGACCCAAACCCTTGGATCTTAGGACAAAGAAAAAACATTGAGTTTCCTTAGGGAGATCCCTAGGGAGCTTGTTAACCACCCTCCCCAGCAAGAAGACTTTTAATAGAAGTAGAAAAGAATCTTCCCTTGTTGCCAAGAAGGCCAAAGGCATTTTGGGCTGCATCAGTAGGAGCGTTGCCAGCAGATGGAGGGAAGTGATTGTTCCCCTCTATTCGGCACTGGTGAGGCCACATCTGGAGTACTGGGTCCAGTTTTGGGCCCCCCACTACAGAAGGGATGTGGACAAATTGGAGAGAGTCCAGCGGAGGGCAACGAAAATGATGAGGGGGCTGGAGCACGTGACTTAGGAGGGGAGGCTGAGGGAACTGGTCTTCTTTTGTCTGCAGAAGAGAAGAGTGAGGGGGAATTCGATAGCAGCCTTCAACTACCTGAGGGAGGTCCCAAAGAGGATGGAGCTCGGCTGTTCTCAGTGGTGGCAGAAGACAGAACGAGGAGCAATGGTCTCCAGTTGCAGTGGGGGAGGTCTAGGTTGGAGGTCAAGGGGAGGGACGGCATCCACGGGACAGCAACCGGGACCCCAGGGCAGGTCACAGCAGTGAGAGCTCAGCTGGCCGGCCCTGGGGAGCAGCTGGCCGCATGCTGCATGCGTCTCTTGTTCTTCCATCGGCGGCGGTTGCTACTTCAGGCTCATGGTGGCCAGCGAGAAGCCGGGAAGGCTGGGCTGTGCAGGCCCTGGGGCCCGCCCGCCCCTTCTGTCTGCAGTCCCACCCCTGTTCTGCTCCTTCCCCCGTGGCCCTGCCCCAGTTCCACCCACAGTCCTGTCCCCGTCCACCCACCCCCTTGCAGCCCCCCCACCCACGTCCCCAAGACCGGGAAAGATCTGTCCCGTCACCAGCTGGGGGTGAGAGCTCTTCCAGTCCCCGGGCCACAGCCGCAGCTGGGATCCTGGCGCTGGGGCTTCCCCCCGACACCTGGCACTTCTGCCAGGCACCGGGCTTGGGGTGCAGGGGTGCCCATTTTCCAGGGGGCCCCCAATGGGCTGAGGCTGCTGGGCACAGGCCCTGACGGCCCATTGGCTAATCCGCCACCGCTGCACTGCGGGTAGGGGTGCGGGCTCCCCTGGCTGAGCTGCCCTGGCAGGGCGGGGCAGGTGGGGGCAGGGGGCTCTGTGTGTGGACGGAGCGGGGTTTGGGTTTAAACACGGGTCAGAGCCATGTCCACAGGGAGAGGGGGAAGCCGGCTGGCTTTGGAACAGGGGAGCGTGGCTCCGAACTCGCTTGCAAAGCCACAGGTTGTGACAAGAGGCTCTGGCCCCATAGGGAGCCTGGGGCTGAGCCTTGCCCAGAGCTGGGCCAAGGGCGTAGCCAGGTAAAGCGGGAACTGCCGGGAGGCTGCGGGGGCCTGGCCCACTGGAAATCCCGGCCCCGGGCCTCCCTTTGTCCTAGTGCCGATGGGCCCGGAGAGCCGGGGCTGGAAGGAATCCGGGACAGGCGCTCACCTTCCGAGATCTGCCCGCTGATGGAAATGCACTGGCTGGCACGGCCCTCGCACTGCAGGGTCTCCGTGCTGGAACAGCTGCTCCGACCCGGGGCAATGCAGATCGGGCACCGGCCTCCCGTCTAGACGGTGTTGATGATCGGCCCTGCAAGACCCTGAAGAGAGGGTCGGTGGGGGTTGACGGGCAGGGCTGCGGACAGGTGCCTTCTCTACTTTGTTACCACTTATTTCTAGCACCTCAATAACTGAGATCAGGGACCCCCTTGTGCCAAGAGCTGCACAGACTCCCCAGAGCAGGGGCCCTGATTGCACTGGGCACTGCATAGATCCCCCCAGCCTGCTACTGGGGGCCCCCCATTGTGCCAGGCACTGCACGCCTCCCTCCCCTGAGATCAGGGTCCCCCCTATGGCACCAGGTGCTACACGGGACCCCACCCTTCTCCAGAAAAGAACCTTTTCCGAACAAGTTTGACACTCAGTCGGAGCCTGGGCCACTGGGAACGAGCAGGGAGGGATGCAGAGATGTACGGACAGGAGAGAACTGGGTATTGCAGCTGTTCGTAGAGCAGGTCCGGGATTGAATCTTCACAAAGAAGAGGGAGATGTTCCTGGGCGTGGCGGAGGATACACAGGAGAAGGAATAGCCTGCATTTCCCTTCGCTTCTGGTTAGAAGTGTAACCCTTCTGCCCGTCAGAGTTGGCAGCAACAAGGGCCGGGTTCAATATCTAGGGGATCCATTCCAATAACACAATGCAAACCGGCTTGAGCCCCCAACCAGTGACCTGGGACCTGACCCCTGCTGAGCGCCTCCAAGAGGCAATCTGAGTGTAGCAGAAGCCTTTTAATAAGAGAGAGAAACAATGTGGCATTATGTTGGGGAAACACCAACAGGATTCATAACACAACCCATGAGCAAAAAAAACCCACCCCAAGCAAATTGGGGCATGCCCCTTTCCCTTTGCTTCTTGAGTCCAGCAACCCCAAATCACCCAAAGTCCCAAAAGTCTAAGGACCCAAAAGTCTCTGTCCCTGGTCAGGGCAGCCCCAGAGTTCGAAAGTTTATCTGCGGAGCCTTACCCCCCAGCCTGGGTGGAGATGGGACAGGGGTAAGAGGCACCTTACATGATCTGCAGCTGACCGCCCCACAGCTCCATAGGCCTTCGCTCCGCTCCTCCAGCCGCCCCACGAACTCCTTCGCTCAGCTCCGCTCCGCGGCCCACAAGCAGCTCCCGCCGTCCAACGAACTGCTCCACCAGCCGGTCCACAAACTGCTCTGCGTCCCACCAGCAGCTCCTGCTGTCCTACAAACTGCTCCACCAGCTTGTCCACAAGGCACTCCAGCCATCCTGCAAACTGCTCCACGATAGAACTTCAGGCTCCCCCACTACTTAACACAACGCTCAGTGATTTCAGCTCTTAGTCAGTTCAGCTCTTTGGTGAATTCAGCTTGTAGTAGGGGAGCCTCAGTGCTGGTGCACTATTAGCCCAAAGGGAGCTCAGCAGCCTGTAACTAAACTTCTAATGAAATCAAAATTATCTCTGATATTCTACAGTGGAGACAGAAGAGGAAGGGAGAGAGAATTAACATGTAAGACCCTCACCAATAGGCCCATACCACCAAGTATTAAAACTTGTCCCCAGCCACTCTCCATTCACAGAGTTTTGGAACCCATGACCCTTGCCCAGCGAGTGCTACTTAGTTGATGGTGAGTCCCTCCATCATAACAAAAGGCCAAGTACAGTTCCCAGCACAGTTCCCATAATCAGGATAATAACAATTTATTCTTCCTGCCCCAATAACAGAGACACTGGGGATCCCGCAGCAGCCAAAGTGACCATTTGGGCAGCTATGGCCTCATTCTAGGCATGGTGGGTGTGCCTATGCAAATGAGATCAGCCCCTGAAGTTCTTTTCCACAACTTGCCACACCTCACCACCAGATGTCAGGGTGGAGCTCATCCTGACACTGCTTACAGAAGCAAAACAGATACAAAAATTATTTACAGATGAAACCAGCGCCCCAAGGGCTGGTGATTCCTGGGAGCCACCTCACCCTTTTTTCTGGCGTCCCAGACCAGAAGGGCCCATACCCAGCATCTAGTCTGACCTGCCGCATAGCCCAGGCTGGAGAAGTCCTCCCTACACGGGGCCCGATCACGTGCGTTTGATGAAAGCATCTTCCAGGAGGACAGTCAGCCTGGCCTGGGGGATGCCGAGGGACGGCGCATCCACCGCATCCCTAGGGAGCTTGTTAACCACCCTCCCCAGCATGTCTAGCTAAATACTTATCTGGCGCCCATCACCATGGCATCTGAACCCCTCATCATCTTTAATGCATTATCCTCACAGCCACCTTGTGGGATGGGGCAGGGCTGTCAGCCCCATTGAACAGATGGGGGAAACTGAGGCACAGATCCTCAGCAGGACCTAACTCTTTGAATCTCTAGGCCTAAGTGGTGTGTCCCAGGTCACACAGGGCGGCTGGCAGAGAGGGGCCTGGAGCCCAGGTGTGCTAAGCCCTTGGCACGCGTGTCCAAACCACAGCCGGCAAACGGTCGGTGCGGAGACCGATGGTGGAAAGTCAGCGCCACCCACCCTTGACCAGTGCGTTTGCCTCCTAGACACCGAGGCAGGTGCTGTGACCAGCGGGGCAGGGCTGTGGCTGAGCAGGGCAGTTGCTCACAGAATTTCTCCTACACTGGAAACAGGATCTGGTGAGGAGGGAAATAAAGCAGGATTTCCATTTTAATTTCTGGTGCCAGCGTCCCCCTTTTCTTGTCCGGTCCCCGAAGGCCTCGGGTTCATGGAGGTGGCCTTGGCTGATCTCACTCCCCCTGTTAAATCTCACTCCCCCTGTTAAAGCTAGTGCCTTGGATAGGTGCTGGCAGTGGCAGGGTGCACCGGCTGGTGTCTGCAGCAGTTTGGGGCACAGAGGGATGCGACAAAGTGGAAATTGAGCTCCTATTTCTACGATGCCATGGAGTGCCTCAGTTTCCCTCTGTGCTTTGCAAGGCTGTGCAGGCCGCCCCTCCATCCATCCCCGATAAACCTGTGAGGAAGTGGAAGCGTTCTTAATGTTTCCTCTGAATAGTGTGGGGGTGCCTCAGTTTCCCCTAGGCAGTTCTTAAGTATCTAGGTGGGATAAGGGTGTATGATCCTTGCAGAGCCCGAGAGGGCAGGTGTGTGCAGGGGTCTGGACACAGAGAATGGCCGACACCCTGTTTCCTGGCCACTGATGGCCTGGGCCCTTCCCCCCTGCAAACCTCTGTTTTACTGGCTGGCTGAGAGTCACGTCTGGCTGTGGAGTTGGGGTGCAGGACCCTCTGGCTTCCCCAGGACCCCGCCTGGGCGGACTCGCTGTGGGAAGCGCATGGAATGGCAGAGGAGGCTGAATGCTCCGAGGTCAGACCCAGGAAGGTGGAAGCCGGGTGAGCTTTGTGTCCTGCAGACAGGCTGCTCCCAGAGAGGAGACTTCCCCAGAGTCCTGCCTGCCTTCGTAGGGAGCAGGTCCAGAGCATCGCCCGGGGACTCCCTGACAACACCCATCCTTCTGTCCGTCCATCCTCCTACACGTCCACCCTTCCCCCCAAACACCCATCCATCCATTCCCCTAAGAGACTGTCTGTCCATCCATCCATCTGCCTTCATGCCTGTCCATCCATCCCCCTACACACCTGTCTAGGTTCCTTCCCCACTCTGAACTCTAGGGTACAGATGTGGGGACCTGCATGAAAACCTCCTAAGCTTACTTTTACCAGCTTAGGTTAAAACTTCCCCAAGGTACAAATTATTTTTGTCCTTTGCCCCTAGATTTCTACTGCCACCACCAAACTTTAACTGGGTTTACTGGGAAACGTAGTTTGGTCACGTCTTTCCCTCCCAAATCCTCCCAACCCTTGCACCCAACTTCCTGGGGAAGGTTTGGTACAAATCCTCACCAATTTGCATAGGTGACCACAGACCCAAACCCTTAGATCTTAGAACAATGAAAAAGCATTGAGTTTCCTTACAAGA
The DNA here is from genome assembly GCF_965152235.1 of Eretmochelys imbricata. Taxonomy (NCBI): domain Eukaryota; kingdom Metazoa; phylum Chordata; order Testudines; family Cheloniidae; genus Eretmochelys; species Eretmochelys imbricata. Next base: position 18,936,128 of record NC_135595.1, read on the forward strand.
AGACTTTTAATAGAAGTAGAAAAGAATCACCTCTGTAAAATCAGGAAGGCAAATACCTTACAGGGGAATTAAATTCAAAACAGAGAGAATGCCTCTAGGCAAAACCTTAAGTTACAAAAAGACACACAGACAGGAATATCCATTCTATTCAGCACAGCTATTTTCTCAGCCATGTAAAGAAATCATAATCTAACACATACCTAGCTAGATTACTTACTAAGTTCTAAGAGTCCATTTCTGTTCTGTCCCCGGCAAAAGCATCACACAGACAGACACAGACCCTTTGTTTTTCTCCCTCCTCCCAGCTTTTGAAAGCATCTTATCTCCTCATTGCTCATTTTGGTCAGGTGCCAGCGAGGTTACCTTTAGCTTCTTAACCCTTTACAGGTGAGAGGATTTTTCCTTTGGAGAGGAGGGATTATAAAGGAGTTTACCCTTCCCTTTCTATTTATGACAACAGGTGAAAGTATTTTGCCACGGGGCATGGGGGATTTTATAGCTCCGGGGACAGAAAGGTGGTTCCCCTTCCCTTTATATTTATGACAGGTCCTTTCTTATGTTATTATAAAAAATACATAAGTGTCACGGCCACATTGTGACTGACAAATAACTTCCTTTCTCAGTTCCACCATGTAATTATAAGATAACTCCACTGGGATATAAATATTGTTCTTACAGTTCAGTGGATAGTACATAGAGCTGCACAAACAAGTCATTGTATCAGGAAATTTTAGCTCGTATTGACTTCACTAGTGCTTTATATCTGGCCTGTTGTAAAATGAGGCAAACATCAAGATAAGCTGATGTACCCCCTGAAGACCTGTGTGTACCCCTGGAGTACAGGGACCCCTGGCTGAGAACCACTGATCTCCACTAATGCACAAGGGAATTGGCCTCAAGACACATTGCATCACCTGATCAGCCAAAGTCACATGCAGGGTTGTGAAATCTCCCATCTCCGGGTCCACCAGGATGTCATGGGGCAGCCCCAACCGATCCCCCAGGGGGCAGGTATTTGCCATCCTGCCGGATAAAACCACAGCCAGATGCTTCCTCGCTGTTCTCCTCACTGCAGCTAACATCCAGGCACCATGTGGGTGGCTCTGCCCCTCTGCCTGCTGTCCGCTCTCCTGGCCACAGGTGAGTCCCGTCCGTCCCCGGGCACAGGGAGCCGGGTGATGCGGTCGGGAATTCACTTGGGGAACATGCTGCTGTCGATGGTGGATTCTGGGGTCAGGATGGAATTTGTGGGTAAAACCAGCAAGAGGAAAACCCGGAGCCACGTCCCCAGGCTGACTCGGGGAGAGCAGGGATTGGAGTCTGGGACTCCCACAGCCCACGCTAGGGGCCTGGCCAGTGGGTCTGAGTCCGTCTGTCCTTCCTTCTTCTCGTTCCTCCTCCAGCTCTCGCCCGAGCTTGGGGTCATCCGGATGAGGAGCAGCACCCCCGTCCACATGTCATCCTGCCTAGAAATGTTCCCCTGCCTGTCAGCGCTGAGATTCCTGCCAGGACTCCTGGCTTCATTCCACGGGTTTGAAAGGGGAATGCGGGTGCAACGGGTAGGCGCTGGGAGCCAGGACTCCTGGGCTCATTCCCCAGCTGTGGAAGAGGGCTGGGGTGTAGTGAGTTTGAGCAGAGATGGCTGCAAATCAGGACTCCCGGGTTCTGTCCATGGCTCTGAAAGAGGAGTGGGGTCTCGTGGGTAAGAGTGGGCGGGGAGTCAGGACTTCTCGGCTGTCTTCTTGGTTCTAAACCTGAATTGAACACATCTTTTTTCTACCTCAGTTTCCCTATTTCTTAGATGGGGAGAATATCACTTTGCTACCATCTAGGGACATAGAAGGGGCAGGGGAAGGCGTTCTGAGGTTTAATTGATGTTTCCACATGAAAGCTCTAAAAAAACCAAAGTGGGAAAATCTTTCTTTCTTTCTTTCTTTCTTAAAACTACCTTACGCTCACGTCATGAATTAAAGGCCCCCATGCTCTGGAATGGAAAGAGTTGATGCTCCTGGGATCGCTGGCTGGAGGTGCACAGCCATCAATCCAAAGGCTTAACAAGCGTCAATCGTATTCTGAAGAAAAGAATTGGCAGGATCAGCCATGAAAAGTGGGCTGAAGTCGAGTGTGGCTGAGAGGCAGAGGCCTGGAGCAGAGAGTGACAGCGGGGGGTGTGTGTGTGTGTGTGTGTGTGTGTGTGAAAGGTTCACCGCAAAGCCAGGCAGAAACCCCTCTTCAGAGCAGCCGAATTCTTGTTTTTCTGTCTACACAGACGAGTGGGGTTTGTTCGCAGGCACAAGCTGCACCCCAGATAGCCACGTCAGCAGCTGAAAATGTATTCTAGCCACAGACACTCAGGCAGCAAACAGACTTGTCTGCAGTGTTGAGTCAGATACAAATGACCAGCTAGCAAGATGCCTTTCCCCATCCGGAGAGTTAAATGGAACTGGGCAGAACTGCTGCAAAAGCAGGTGGCATTTCTCCAAGATCTGCCTGCCCACACGTTCAGTGAGGAGGCATTGGTGGTAACAACTCCCACAGCGCCACCTCTTGGTTCCTGGTGGTATTTCGCCCACGGGCACTGCCTGGGGAGGGGTGGGGAGCCGGGGTTTGTACTGAGAAGGGATTTTTCCAACCTCCAGGGAGCGCTCTGCAATGCGAGGTGTGTGCGTCCAGAGAGCAATTGTGCTCCGGCCCCCTGCAGCCCTGCGCCCCCTCGGAAGGGACCTGCGTCACCGTCGTGGCAGAGTTCAAACTGGGTGAGTGAAAGAAGATTTCTACTCAGTGTAGACACCATTGTCCTCCTGAAGCCAGGGGTCGAACCCAGGAGTCCTGGCTCCCAGCCCCTCCCCCTACTCTAACCAATAGACTCCGCTCCTCTCCAGGAGCAGGGACTGCTCAGTCTGGAAAGATAATGTCATAGACGGGGGACGGGATGAGATGGGGAATTGCACTGGGTGGCTGTGGGGCCTCGATCAGACAGAAGACAGGATTTTATCTGGGTGAGGGGGAAGATGTGATTAGTTGGGGGTGGGGTGGATGGAACAAAAGGGGAGGATGGAGCAGCTGGGGGTCCATTTTGGAGTTCAGAGGTGATTCTCTGTTTCCCTTCCACAGAGGGATCCTCCTTGTCCTACACGGCTAAATCGTGCCTGGAGCCCAAGAACTGTGAGCCAGGCCCCTTCTCGCTGACCTATGCGTACAATGTCACCATGCGGGGGAACATCGCCTGCTGTGACACCGACGGCTGCAACGCCGGGGCCATCCCAGGTGTGTGTCTGCTGCAAACCTAGAGCCCTGCTCTGCCCACACCTGCCTGGATAGAACCCAGGAGTCCTGGCTCCCAGCCCCCCTGCTCTAACCACTAGACCCCACTCCCTTCCCCGAGCTGGGATCGAGCCCAGCGTGTGGTGACTCCCCACCCCTGGCTGACTGTGTGTGTCTGACTGTTCTCAGTGCCAACTGTGAGCTCCGTCCCCAACGGCCGGCAGTGCCCGTCATGCTTCTACCTGTGGGGAGGAAACTGTCAGGACAACAAGCCCTTGGCCTGCACCGGCGCCGAGGACCATTGTGTTGAGGAATCTGGGATATTAACACTGGGTAAGTCCTCCAGATGGGGGCGGGGTCTGAACACAGAGTACAAGGTGGAGCCCAGGTGTCCTGGCTCAGTCCCAGGCCCCCTTGCTCTGACCCTCTAGACTCCACTCCTGTGGCAGAGTTGCAGAGAGAACCCTGGAGTCCTACTTGCCGAGATGCCAAAGGAGCACTCAAGGAGGATAAGGCCACTGCGGAGAAACTAAATGAATTCTGTGCATCGGTCTTCACGGCTGAGGCTGGGAGGGAGATTCCCAAACCGGAACCATTCTATTTTCATGACAAATCTGAGGAACTGTCCCAGATTGAGGAGTCATTACAGGAGTTTTTGCAACAAATTGATAAATTAAACAGGAATAAGTCACCAGGACGAGATGGGTTTCGCCCAAGAGATCGGAAGGAACTCAAATGTCAAATTACAGAACGACTTATTGTGGTTTGTAAATTACCATTTAAATCAGCTTCTGTCCCAACTGGCTGGAGGATGGCTAATGACACGCCAATTTTTAAAAAGGGCTCCAGAGGTGATCCTGGCAACTACAGGCCAATAAGTCTGACTTCAGTACAGGGCAAACTCATTGAAACTACAGGAAAGAAGAGAATTGTCAGCCACATAGAGGTACATAATTTGTTGTGGAAGGATCAACATGGTTTCGGTAAAGGGAAATCACGCCTCAGCAATCTACTAGAATTCTCTGAGGGGGTCAACAAGCGTGTGAACAAGGGGAATCCAGTGGATACAGTGTACTTAGATTTTGAGAAAGCCTTTGAAAAGGTCACTCACCAAAGGCTCTTCAGAAACGTGAGCTGTCATGGGATAAAATCCTCTCATGGCTCAGTAACTTGTTAAAAGATAGGGAAAAAAGGGTAGGAAGAAATGGTCAGTTTTCAGAACGGAGAGAGGTAAAAAGTGGGAGTCCCCCAGGGATCTGCACTGGGCTCAGTCCTATTCATAGAATCATAGAATATCAGGGTTGGAAGGGACCTCAGGAGGTCATCTAGTCCAACCCCCTGCTCAAAGCAGGACCAATCCCCAATTAAATCATCCCAGCCAGGGCTTGGTCAAGCCTGATCTTAAAACCTTCTAAGGAAGGAGATTCTACCACCTCCCTAGTTAACGCATTCCAGTGTTTCACCACCCTCTTAGTGAAAAAGTTTTTCCTAATATCCAACCTAAACCTCCCCCACTGCAACTTGAGACCATTACTCCTTGTCCTGTCATCTTTTACCACTGAGAATAGTCTAGAACCATCCTCTCTGGAACCACCTCTCAGGTAGTTGAAAGCAGCTATCAAATCCCTCCTCATTCTTCTCTTCTGCAGACTAAACAATCCCAGTTCCCTCAGCCTCTCCTCATAAGTCATGTGCTCCAGACGCCTAATCATTTTTGTTGTCCTTCCCTGGACTCTCTCCAATTTATCCACATCCTTCTTGTAGTGTGGGGCCCAAAACTGGACACAGTACTCCAGATGAGGCCTCACCAATGTCGAATAGAGGGGAACGATCACGTCCCTCGATCTGCTGGCTATGCCCCTACTTATAAATCCCAAAATGCCATTGGCCTTCTTGGCAAGAAGGGCACACTGCTGACTCATATCCAGCTTCTCGTCCACTGTCACCCCTAGGTCCTTTCCCGCAGAACTGCTGCCTAGCCATTCGGTCCCTAGTCTGTAGCGGTGCCTAGGATTCTTCCGTCCTAAATGCGGGACTCTGCACTTGTCCTTGTTGAACCTCATCAGATTTCTTTTGGCCCAATCCTCTAATTTGTCTAGGTCCCTCTGTATCCTAACCCTACCTGCCACCGTATCTACCACTCTTCCTAATTTAGTATCATCTGCAAATTTGCTGAGAGTGCAATCCACACCATCCTCCAGATCATTTATGAAGATATTGAACAAAACCGGCCCCAGGACTGACCCTTGAGGCACTCCACTTGATACCGGCTGCCAACTAGACATGGAGCCATTGATCACTGCCCGTTGAGCCCGACAATCTAGCCAACTTTGTATCCACCTTATAGTGCATTCATCCAGCCCATACTTCTTTAACTTGCTGACAAGAATACTGTGGGAGACCGTGTCAAAAGCTTTGCTAAAGTCAAGAAACAATACATCCACTGCTTTCCCTTCATCCACAGAACCAGTAATCTCATCATAGAAGGCAATTAGATTAGTCAGGCATGACCTTCCCTTGGTGAATCCATGCTGGCTGTTCCTGATCACTTTCCTCTCATGTAAGTGCTTCAGGATTGATTCCTTGAGGACCTGCTCCATGATTTTTCCGGGGACTGAGGTGAGGCTGACTGGCCTGTAGTTCCCAGCATCCTCCTTCTTCCCTTTTTTAAAGATGGGCACTACATTAGCCTTTTTCCAGTCATCTGGGACTTCCCCCATTCGCCACGAGTTTTCAAAGATAATGGCCAATGGCTCTGCAATCACATCCACCAACTCCTTTAGCACTCTCGGATGCAAGGCATCCGGCCCCATGGACTTGTGCATGTCCAGCTTTTCTAAATAGTCCCGAACCACCTCTTTCTCCACAGAGGGCTGGCCACCTATTCCCCATGCTGTGATGCCCAGCGCAGCAGTCTGGGAGCCGACCTTGTTCCTGAAGACAGAGTCAAAAAAGCATTGAGTACATTAGCTATTCACCATATTCCGAAATGTTCTGGAAAAAGGGGTAAATAGTGAGGTGGCAAAATTTGCAGAAGATACAAACCTACTCAAGATAGTTAAGTCCAAAGCAGACTGTGAAGAGGTACTAAAGGGTCTCTCAAAACAGGGTGACTGGGCAACAAAACGGGAGAGGAAATTCAATGTTGATAAATGCTAAATAATGCACATGGGCAAACATAATCCCAACTAGACATACACAATGATGGGTCAAATTTACCACTCAAGAAAGATCTTGGAGTCTCTATGGAGAGTTCTCTGAAATCATCCACTCCATGTGCAGCGGCTGTGAAAACAGCGAACAGAATGCTGGGAATCATTAAGAAAGGGACAGAGAATAGGACAGAAAAAATCGTGTTGCCTCAATATAAATCATTGGGAGGCCCACAGCTGAACACTGAGTGCGGATGTGGTCGCCCTGTCTCCAAAAAGATCTACTGGAATTGGAAAAGCTTCAGAAAAGCCCAACCAAAATGACGAGGGGGATGGAACGGCTGCCATATGAGGAGAGATTAATAAGAGTGGGACTTTTCATCCTGGAAAAGAGACGGCTAAGGGGGGATAGGAAAGAGTTCTATAAAAGGTTGAAGGGTGTGAAGGAAGTGTTATTACTCTTTCTAACATATGAACTAGGGGCCACCAAATGAAATGAACGGGCAGCAGGTTTAAAAAAACCAAAGGAAGTACTGCTTCACACAACGCACAGTCAACCTGTGGAAATCATTGCCGGGAAATGTTGTGAAGGCGAAGACTACAACAGGGTTCAAACAGGAACGAGAGAAGTTCCTGGAGGACAGGTCCATCTGTGGCTATTAGCCAGGGTGGGCAGGGATGGTGGCCCTAGCCTCTGTTTGCCAGGAGCTGGGAATGGGCAACGGGGGATGGATCACCGGAAGGTTCCCTGTTCTGTTCATTCCCTCTGGGGCACCTGGCATTGGCCAGAGGATACTGGGCTAGATGGACCTTTGGTGTGACCCAGGAGGGCCGTTCCTCTGTTATGTTCTCACGTAGTTCCAGCCCCCTGCTCTGAGCACTACACCCCACTCTACCTGCAGAGCCGGGTGCAGTCCCGCTGGGAGGGGAGTGTGTGAGAGACCTTATTGGGGTCGGGGGGGGATGTGGGAGCCCCTGATTACGTCTCTCTCCCCCCGTACAGGTGACATCACCGTGATGAAGACTGCGGCTGGATGTGCCTCCCCTGGCGCTTGCATGAAGAGCGTGGGGAAGAACAAATACGCCCAGGGCATGGTGGAGATGCTGAGCCGGGCCAAGTGCTACCCAGCTCCCAGGGCCGGTGGAGGCATTGGGGAGCCCTGAGTCCCGGACTAGCGTCCTTCCCTTCTGCTGCATGCCGGGCTGCTGTGCACCTCCCTTCAGCAGCCACCAGCTGCTGCTTCTCTTTGGGGGGGATTCTGGGTTCCTTTTGTGCATTGGCTGAATAAAGTGAGTTGTGGGGAAAGCACCCCCCTAGCTCCTTGTCCCCTGACCGCCCCGTACCGGGCCCCCCCGCCCCTATCTGTGCACAAGTGATGCTGGCAGGAAGAGAACTCGGGAGTCCTGACTCCCAGTAACCCCCCCTGTAACCCACCAGAGCCCACTCCCTTCTGAAAGCCAGGGATAGAGCCCAGGAGTCCTGGCTCCCAAGCCCCCTGCTCTAACCACTGGACCCCCTCCCCTTGCAGGGCCAGGGAATGGAACCAAGGAGTCCTGCCTAGACCCCCTCCCCCAGGGGAAGGCCCGTGGCCGGGGGAAAGGCACCAGCTGGCTAAGCTCCCCTGGGGAAGGAGGGCTGTGGGAAGGAGAGGCCGTGGCTCACCCAGCTGTCCAGGCGGGCGGAAACGCCCTGGAGGGGAGCAATGTCCTTCTAGGTTGATTTTGCAGGGCTCAGTTCGTCCCGCTCTCTGGGGCGGCTCCACTGGGAATGCCGGGCTCAGGGAAGGTGTCAGGAAACAGGGCAGATCCCCCCAGCCGGTGGTGCTCTGTGAGCAGATTTCACCCAGCGTGAACTCCTGGATCGCTGCCCCCGTCTGACCCCGGAGTCACAGCCAGTCCCCTCAGATACTCTCAGACAAGCCGGACTTTGGGAGGAAAGGTCACGTACACCCCAAACCAGCCCACCTAGGTTGTTCCCAGCCCCAGGAGACCGGTCACTTACCCCAGAGCCACGGGACCCCAGATCCTACACCAAAGGCAACGCTGGCAGCCAGGTCTGTAGGAAACTCGCTAAAGGTTCGTGAGCTAAGGAAAGGGAATGAGGGTCACGAGGGGTTAAAGCCGGTAAAATTCATGCCCAGGTGAGTCGCAGTCTGTAATTCCAAACGGTGGCGGTGATGGAAGAAACTGCCGTTTTCCCAAGTCTTTTCAGGTGCCCCCAGACAGTCTCCAGGGCTCCCCGCTTTGCATCCCGTTCTGGTCCCTGTAAGAGTCCAGCCAGCCCAGCGAGGCAGGATCCTTCCCTGAATCCATCCTTACAGCTTCTTCTCCCAGAGAACAAGCTGGCAGGGCCCCCACCCACGTGGGCTTTGCCTTCGATGGGGAGAGGGAGGAACGCGGCGGTCAGCACACGCGATGGCCCCTGCCTTTGGGGTCAGCACTTTTCTGGTGCTAAAGTTGCTCATTAGCATCCCTCCGGCGTCTCTGCTGGGTCAGTGAGTCCCAGGGCTGTGCTCAGGGTGAATGGTTGTTACTCCGTTAAAAGAGCAGACGGGGAAGGGAAAACCATACCACGGCCCATTGGTTTTCATGAAATCGAAACTCCAAACACACTCTTCTACCTTCGCCATGCCTTTGATCTAGGCCAGGGTCTCTCGACATTTCCAGACAGCTGTACCCCTTGCGGGAGTCTGATGTGTCTTGGGTACCCTAAATTTCCCCTCACTGAAAAACGACTTGCTCACAAAAGCAGCCATAAAAATGCACAATGTCATGGCCGTGCTGCTGCTGACAAGCTGCTTCCTTTCTCATTTCCGCCATTATAAAATCACTCGGTGGGAACGCAGGACAAATCCTGCACTGGCATTTCAGTGTAGAGTATATAGAACAATGTGAACAAGGGGTCGACATTTTAGCTCGTACTGACTTCACTCGTGCCTTAATGCGGCCGGTTGTAAAACGAGGCAAACATGAAGATGAGCTGATGTTCCCCCCGGAAGACCTGTGTGTACCCCTGGGGTACATGGACCCCTGGCTGAGAACCACTGATCTGCACTAATGCACAAGGGAATTGGCCTCAAGACACATTGGTATCATCTGATCAGCCAGTGTCCCATGCAGGGTTGTGAAATCTCCCATCTCCGGGCCCACCAGGATGTCACGGGGCAGCCCCAGCCGATCCCCCAGGGGGCAGGTATTTGCCAACCTTTCCACAGAGCAGGACCTGGGGATTACAGTGGATGAGAAGCTGGCTATGAGACAGCAGGGTGGCCTTGTTGCCAAGAAGGCCAATGGTGTTTTGGGCTGCATCAGTAGGAGCGTTGCCAGCAGATGGAGGGAAGTGATTATTCCCCTCTATTCGGCACTGGTGAGGCCACATCTGGAGTACTGGGTCCAGTTTTGGGCCCCCACTACAGAAGGGATGTGAAAAAATTGGAGAGAGTCCAGCGGAGGGCAAGGAAAATGATTAGGGGGCTGGGGCACGTGACTTAGGAGGGGAGGCTGAGGGAACTGGGCTTCTTTTGTCTGCAGAAGAGAAGAGTGAGGGGGAATTTGATAGCAGCCTTCAACTACCTGAGGGGGGCTCCAAAGAGGGTGGTGCTCAGCTGTTCTCAGTGGTGGCAGATGACAGAACGAGGAGCAATGGTCTCCAGTTGCAGTGGGGGCGGTCTAGGCTGGAGATTAGGAAACACCATTTCAATAGGAGGGTGGTGAAGCGCTGCATTGGGTTCCCTAGGGAGGGGGTGGAATCTCCACCCTTTGACGTGTTTAACGCCCAGCTTGACACAGCCCTGGCTGGGATGAATTAGTTGGGGTGGGTCCTGCTTTGAGCAGGGGTTGGACTAGATGACCTCCTGAGCTCTCTTCCAACCCTGATCTTCTATGGTTCTCTGATTCTCTGAACCTGCCTGCCGTACCCACAGCCAGCTGCTTCATCACTGCTCTGGTCACTGCAGAAAATGCCCAGCCACCATGTGGGTGCCCCAGCCCTTCTGCCTGCTGTCTGCTCTCCTGGTCACAGGGGAGACCCTTCCGTCCCCAGGCACAGGGAGCCGGGCACCGATGAGGAGCAGGAAATGCTTGGAAAAAACAGAAAATTCTCAGGAGCCAGGAAAACCGTCCCCCACCCTTGTCATCCTGCTTGGAAATGTTCCCCTGCCCCCAGCATTGAGATTCCTGCCAGGACTCCTGGGTTCATTCCCCGGCTCTGGGAGGGAGTGGGGCGTCTCTTCTGAGGTGTATGTGCCCCACGCTGGCCCAGCGAGCGCAGGGAGAAAAGGGCCGAGCAGCGGGAGGGGTTTGCAGATTCCTGGGCACAGGGACTAGCGTGAGGGCCGCGCTGAGCTGCGTGAGCCGGGACCGAGCCGTGCTTGGCCAGGAGGGGACACTGTTGCACCATCGCACTGACTCACATGGTCTCATTTCTGGGAGCCAGGACTCCTGGGTTCTATCCCCAGGTCAGGGACGGGGTGGGTCTAGAATAGGCTGGAAGCCAGCAGCAATTCGGACTCCTTGCTTAAAAGAACAGGAGTACTTGTGGCACCTTAGAGACTAACAAATTCATAAAAATTTGTTAGTCTCTAAGATGCCACAAGTACTCCCGTCCTTTTTGGGGATTCAGACTAACACGGCTGCTACTCTGAAATCTGATTCCTTAGCTGTATTCGTGGCTCCGAGTCTGACACTGCCTCTTTCTGCCTCAGTTTCCCTGATTATAAGATGGGGGTAATGTTCCCTTCCTCCCACCTGGGACCCTGGCAAAGGCGGGAGAAGGCTTTTGGAGGTTGAAGTGATGTTTCCAGATGAAAGCTCTGAAAAAAACCAAAGTGGACCAATTGGTTTTCTTTCTTTCGTCCTTCCATTAAAAACTTATGTTCACTGACTGAATTGAAACTCTCCCAAGCTCTGGACAGGAAAGAGTTAAGGATCATGGGATCTCTTCAGCCAGCCCAGAGTTTTTGCATGCACGATGGAGGTGTGAAGCCATCAGTGGCAAGGGTGAACGATCACCAATCAAATTTGGAAGAAGAGAGTTGACAGGACAGGATGGTCCCCGGCTTTGGAGTCGACACTTTTCTGGTGCTTGCATTTCAGTGTAGAGTATATAGAGCAATATGAACAAGGGGCCGACAGTTTAGCTCGTACTGACTTCACTCGTGCCTTAATGTGGCCGGTTGTAAAATGAGGCAAATATCTAGATGAGCTGATGTACCCCCGGAAGACCTGTGTGTACCCCTGGGGTACACGGACCCCTGGCTGAGAACCGCTGATCTCCACTAATGCACAAGGGAATTGGCCTCAGTACACATTGGCATCACCTGATTAGCCAGTGTCACATGCAGGGCTGTGAAATCTCCCATCTCCGGGCCCACCAAGATGTCATGGGGCAGCCCCAGCCGATCCCCCAGGGGGCAGGTATTTGCCAACCTGCCTGAGAAAACCACAGCCAGATGCTTCCTCGCTGTTCTGCTCACTGCAGCAAGCACCCGGGCACCATGTGGGTGGCTCTGCCCCTCTGCCTGCTGTCCGCTCTCCTGGCCACAGGTGAGTCCCGTCCGTCCCCAGGCACAGGGAGCCGGGTGGTGGGGGCGGGATTTCACCTGGGGAACGTGCCGCTGTGGATGGCGGATTCTGGGGTCAGGATGGAATTTGTGGGTAAAACCAGCGAGAGGAAAACCCGGGCCATGTCCCCCGACTGAATTGGGGAGAGCAGGGAGTGGAGCCTGGGACTCCCACAGCCCATGCTAGGTGCCTGGCCAGTGGGTCTGAGTCCGTCTGTCCTTCCTTCTTCTCGTTCCTTCTCCAGCTCTCACCCGGGCTTGGGGTCATCCCGATGAGCAGCACCACCCCCATCCACATGTAATCCTGCTTGGAAATGTTCCCCTGCCCATCAGCGCTGAGATTCCTGCCAGGACTCCTGGCTTCATTCCCCGGGTTTCAAAGGGGAATGGGGGTGCAACGGGTGGGGGCTGGGAGCCAGGACTTCTGGGCTCATTCCCCAGCTGTAGAAGAGGGCTGGGGTGTAGTGAGTTTGAGCGGAGATGGCTGCAAATCAGGACTCCCGGGTTCTGTCCGTGGCCTGAAAGAGGAGTGGGGTCTCATGGGTTAGAGTGAGCTGGGAGTCAGGAGTGAGGAGTTCTCGACTGTCTTCTTGGTTCTAACCCTGAATTGAACACATCTTTTTTCTACCTCAGTTTCCATATTTCTTTGATAGTGATAATATAATATGATAATATAACTTTGCTACATTCTAGGGACATAGAAGGGGCAGGGGAAGGCATTCTGAGGTTTAATTGATGTTTCCACATGAAAGCTCTAAAAAAACCAAAGTGGGCAAATTTCTTTCTTTCTTTCTTTCTTTCTTTCTTTCTTTCTTAAAAACCTTACACGCACATCATGAATTTAAAGGCCCCCACGCTATGGAGAGGAAAGAGTTGATGCTCCTGGGATCGCTGGCTGGAGGTGCACAGCCATCTATCCAAAGGCTTAACAAGCATCAATCGTATTCTGAAGAAGAGAATTGGGAGGATCAGCGATGAAAAGTGGGCTGAAGTCGAGTGTGGCTGAGCTGACGTAACTCTGAGAGGCAGAGGCCTGGACCAGAGATTTACGACGGGGTGTGTGTGTGTGTGTGTGTGTGTGTGTGAAAGGTTCACCGCAAAGCCAGGCAGAAACCCCTCCTCAGAGCAGCTGAATTCTTGTTTTTCTGTCTACACAGACGTGTGGGGTTTGTTCGCAGGCACAAGCTGCACCCCAGATAGCCACGTCAGCAGCTGAAAATGTATTCTAGCCACAGACACTCAGGCAGCAAACAGACTTGTCTGCAGTGTTGAGTCAGATACAAATGACCAGCTAGCAAGATGCCTTTCCCCATCCGGAGAGTTAAATGGAACTGGGCAGAACTGCTGCAAAAGCAGGTGGCATTTCTCCAAGATCTGCCTGCCCACACGTTCAGTGAGGAGGCATTGGTGGTAACAACTCCCACAGCGCCACCTCTTGGTTCCTGGTGGTATTTCGCCCACGGGCACTGCCTGGGGAGGGGTGGGGAGCCGGGGTTTGTACCGAGAAGGGATTTTTCCAACCTCCAGGGAGCGCTCTGCAATGCGAGGTGTGTGCGTCCAGAGAGCTATCGTGCTCCGGCCCCCTGCAGCCCTGCGCCCCCTCGGAAGGGACCTGCGTCACCGTCGTGGCAGAGATCAGGCTGGGTGAGTGAAAGAACATTCCTACTAAGTGTAGACACCATTGTCCTCCTGAAGCCAGGGGTCGAACCCAGGAGTCCTGGCTCCCACCCCCTCCTCCTACTCTAACCAATAGCCTCCGCTCCTCTCCAGGAGCAGGGACTGCTCAGTCTGGAAAGATAATGTCATAGACAGGGGATGGGATGAGATGGGGAATTGCAGTGGGTGACTGTGGGGCCTGGATCAGACAGAAGAGAGGATTTTATTGGGGGTCGGGGGAAAGATGAGATTAGTTGGGGGTGGGGTGGATGGAACAAAACGGGAGGATGGAGCAGCTGGGGATCCATTGGGGAGCTCAGAGGTGATTCTCTGTTTCTCTTCCACAGAGGGAAACTACTTCTCCTACACGGCTAAATCGTGCCTGGAGCCCAAGAACTGTGAGTCCGGTCCCTTCTCGCTGACCTACGCGCAGAATGTCACCATGCGGGCGAACATCGTGAGCTGTAACACCGACGGCTGCAACGCCGGGGCCATCCCAGGTGTGTGTCTGCTGCAAACCTAGAGCTCTGCTCCGGCCACACCTGCCTGGAGAGAACCCAGGAGTCCTGGCTCCCAGCCTCACCCCCCACCTCTAACCCATAGACCCCACTTCCCTCCCACAGCTGGTGACAGAACCCAGGAGTCCTGGCTCCCAGCTCCCCTGCTCTAATCACTAGACCCCACTCCCTTCCCCGAGCTGGGATCGAGCCCAGCGTGTGGTGACTCCCCACCCCTGGCTGACTGTGTGTGTCTGACTGTTCTCAGTGCCAACTGTGAGCTCCGTCCCCAATGGCCGGCAGTGCCAGATGGTTTTCATAGTGGATCGTTTTGACAAGCAGCCGGTGGGGATGTTGGCCTGCACCGGCGCCGAGGACCATTGTGTTGAGGAATCTGGGATATTAACACTGGGTAAGTCCTCCAGATGGGGGCGGGGTCTGAACACAGAGTACGAGGTGGAGCCCAGGTGTCCTGGCTCAGTCCCAGCCCCCCTTGCTCTGACCCACTAGACTCCACTCCCCTGGCAGAGTTGCAGAGAGAACCCTGGAGTCCTACTTGCCGAGATGCCAAAGGAGCACCCAAGGAGGATAAGGCCACTGCGGAGAAACTAAATGAATTCTGTGCATCGGTCTTCACGGCTGAGGCTGGGAGGGAGATTCCCAAACCTGAGCCATTCTGTTTTCATAACAAATCTGAGGAACTGTCCCAGATTGAGGAGTCATTACAGGAGTCTTTGCAAGAAATTGATAAATTAAACAGTAATAAGTCACCAGGACCAGATGGGATTCGCCCAAGAGTTCGGAAGGAACTCAAATGTCAAATTACAGAACTACTAACTGTGGTTTGTAACCTACCATTTAAATCAGCTTCTGTCCCAAATGGCTGGAGGATGGCTAATGACATGCCAATTTCTAAAAAGGGCTCCAGAGGTGATCCCATGAACAACAGGCCAATAAGTCTGACTTCAGTATTGGGCAAACTCATTGAAACTATAGGAAAGAAGAGAACTATCAGTCACATAGATTAACATAATTTGTTGGGGAAGGGTCAACATGGTTTCGGTAAAGGAAAATCACGCCTCACCAATCTACTAGAATTCTCTGAGGGGGTCAACAAGCGTGTGGACAAGGGGGATCCCATGAATATAATGTACTTAGATTTAGAAAGCGTCCCTCACCAAAGGCTCTTAAGCAAAGTGAACTGTCATGGGATAAAATCCTCTTATGGCTCAGTAACTGGTTAAAAGATAGGGAAAAAAGGGTAGGAAAAATGGTCAGTGTTCAGAACGGAGAGAGGTAAATAGTGGGAGTCCCCCAGGGATCTGCACTGGGCCCAGTCCTATTCACCATATTCCGAAATGTTCTGGAAAAAGGGGTAAATAGTGAGGTGGCAAAATTTGCAGAAGATACAAACCTACTCAAGATAGTTAAGTCCAAAGGAGACTGCGAAGAGGTACTAAAGGATCTCTCAGAACTGGGTGACTGGGCAACAAAACGGCAGATGAAATTCAATGTTGATAAATGCAAAGTAATGCACATGGGCAAACGTAATCCCAACTAGACATACACAATGATGGGTCAAATTTACCACTCAAGAAAGATCTTGGAGTCATAGTGGAGAGTTCTCTGAAATCATCCACTCCATGTGCAGCGGCCGTGAAGAAAGCGAACAGAATGCTGGGAATCATTAAGAAAGGGACAGAGAATAAGACAGACAATAGCATGTTGCCTCTATATAAATCCATGGGACGCCCACAGCTTGAACACTGCGTACGGATGTGGTCGCCCCTTCTCAAAAAAGAGATATTGGAATTGGAAAAGCTTCAGAAAAGCCCAACCAAAATGATGAGGGGGATGGAAGTGCTGCCATATGAGGAGAGATTAATAAGAGTGGGACTTTTCACCTTGGAAAAGAGACGGCTAAGGGGGCATATGATCGAGGTCTTGAGAAGATTGAAGGGTGTGGAGGAAGGAAATAAGGAAGAGTTATTTACTCCTCCTAACATAAGAACGGGGGGTCACCACAGGCAGCAGGATTAAAACAAACAAAAGGCAGTACTGCTTCACACAATGCACAGTCAACCTGTGGAACTCCTTGCCAGAGGATGTTTTGAAGGCCAAGACTATAACAGGGTTCAAACAGGAACGAGAGAAGTTCCTGGAGGACAGGTCCATCTGTGGCTATTAGCCAGGGTGGGCAGGGATGGTGGCCCTAGCCTCTGTTTGCCAGGAGCTGGGAATGGGCGACAGGGGATGGATCACCGGAAGGTTCCCTGTTCTGTTCATTCCCTCTGGGGCACCTGGCATTGGCCAGAGGATACTGGGCTAGATGGACCTTTGGTGTAGCCCAGGAGGACCGTTCCTCTGTTATGTTCTCACTTTGTTCCAGCCCCCTGCTCTGCGCACGAGACCCCACTCTGCCTGCAGAGCCGGGTGCAGTCCTGGTGGGAGGGGAGTGTGTGAGAAACCACATGGGGGTCAGGGGAGGGGATGTGGGAGCCCCTGATGACGTCTCTCTCCCCCCGTCCAGGTAACATCACCGTGAAGAAGGCTGTGGCTGGATGTGCCTCCCCTGGCGCTTGCATGAAGAGAGAGGGGGAGAGGAAATACGCCCAGGGCGTGGTGAAGATGCTGAGCCGGGCCGAGTGCTACCCAGCTCCCAGGGCCGGTGGAGGCATCGGGCAGCCCTGAGCCCCAGTCTGGCGTCCTGCCCTTCTGCTGTGTGCCGGGCTGAAGTGCACCTCCCTTCAGCAGCCACCGGCTGCTGCTTCTCTTTGGGGGGATTGCGGGTTTCTTTTGTGCATTGGCTGAATCAAGCGAGTTGTGGGGAAAGCACCCCCCTAGCTCCTTGTCCCCTGACCGCCCCGTACCGGGCCCCCCCCGCCCCTATCTGTGCACAAGTGATGCTGGCAGGAAGAGAACCCGGGAGTCCTGACTCCCAGTAATCCCCCCAGTAACCCACCAGAGCCCACTCCCTTCTGAAAGCCAGGGATAGAGCCCAGGAGTCCTGGCTCCCAAGCCCCCTGCTCTAACCACTGGACCCCTCTCCCCTTGCAGGGCCAGGGAATGGAACCCAGGAGTCCTGCCTGGACCCCCTCCCGGAAGGCAAGGCCCATGGCTGGGGGAAAGGCACCGGCGGGCTAAGCTCCCCTGGGGAAGGAGGGCTGTGGGAAGGAGAGGCCGTGGCTCACCCAGCTGTCCAGGCGGGCGGGAACGCCCTGGAGGGGAGCAATGTCCTTCTAGGTTGATTTTGCAGGGCTCAGTTCGTCCCGCTCTCTGGGGCGGCTCCACTGGGAGTGACGGGCTCAGGGAGGGTGTCAGGAAACAGGGCAGATCCCCCCAGCCGGTGGTGCTCTGTGAGCAGATTTCACCCAGTGTGAACTCCTGGATCGCTGCCCCCGTCTGACCCCGGAGTCACAGCCAGTCCCCTCAGATACTCTCAGACAAGCCGGACTTTGGGAGGAAACCTCACGTACACCCCAAACCAGCCCACCAAGGTTGTCCCCTGCCCCAGGAGACTGGTCACTTACCCCAGAGCCACGGGACCCCAGATCCTACACCAAAGGCAATGCTGGCAGCCAGGTCTGTAGGAAACTCGCTAAAGGTTCATGAGCTAAGGAAAGGGAATGAGGGTCACGAGGGGTTAAAGCCGGTAAAATTCATACCCAGGTGAGTCGCAGTCTGTAATTCCAAACGGTGGCGGTGATGGAAGAAACTGCAATTTTCCCAAGTCTTTTCAGGTGCCCCCAGACGGTCTCCAGGGCTCCCCGCTTTGCATCCGGTTCCGGTCCCTGTAAGAGTCCAGCCGGCCCAGTGAGGCAGGATCCTTCCCTGAATCCATCCTTACAGCTTCTTCTCCCAGAGAACAAGCTGGCAGGGCCCCCACCCACGTGGGCTTTGCCTTCGATGGGGGGAGGGAGGAACGCGGCGGTCAGCACACACGATGGCCCCTGCCTTTGGGGTCAGCACTTTTCTGGTGCTAAAGTTCCTCCTTAGCATCCCTCCGGCATCTCTGCTGGGTCAGTGAGTCCCAGGGCTGTGCTCAGGGTGAATGGTTGTTACTCCGTTAAAAGAGCAGACGGGGAAGGGAAAACCATACCACGGCCCATTGGTTTTCATTAAATCGAAACTCCAAACACACTCTTCTACCTTCGCCATCCCTTTGATCTAGGCCAGGAGCTCTCGACCTTTCCAGACAGCTGTACCCCTTGCGGGAGTCTGATGTGTCTTGGGTACCCCCAGTTTCCCGTCACTTAAAAACGACTTGCTCACAAAACCAGCCATAAAAATGCACAAGGTCACGGCCATGCTGCTGCTGACAAGCTGCTTCCTTTCTCATTTCCGCCATTATAAAATAACTGGGCGGGAACGCAGGACAAATCCTGCACTGGCATTTCAGTGTAGAGTATATAGAGCAATATGAACAAGGGGTCGACAGTTTAGCTCTTACTGACTTCACTCGTGCCTTAAAGTGGCTGATTGTAAAACGAGGCAAATATCTAGATGAGCTGATGTGCCCCCGAAAGACCTGTGCGTACCCCTGGGGTACACGGACCCCTGGCTGAGAACCGCTGATCTCCACTAATGCACAAGGGAATTGGCCTCAGTACACATTGGCATCACCTGATCAGCCAGTGTCACATGCAGGGCTGTGAAATCTCCCATCTCCGGGCGCACCAGGATGTCATGGGGCAGCCCCAACCGATCCCCCAGGGGGCAGGTATTTGCCAACCTGCCTGAGAAAACCACAGCCAGATGCTTCCTCGCTGTCCTGCTCACTGCAGCAAACACCTGGGCACCATGTGGGTGGCTCTGCCCCTCTGCCTGCTGTCCGCTCTCCTGGCCACAGGTGAGTCCCGTCCGTCCACAGGCACAGGGAGCCGGGTGGTGGGGGCGGGATTTCACCTGGGGAACGTGCCGCTGTGGATGGCGGATTCTGGGGTCAGGATGGAATTTGTGGGTAAAACCAGCGAGAGGAAAACCCGGGGCCACGTCCCCCGACTGAATTGGGGAGAGCAGGGATTGGAGCTTGGGACTCCCACAGCCCACGCTAGGGGCCTGGCCAGTGGGTCTGAGTCCGTCTGTCCTTCCTTCTTCTCGTTCCTCCTCCAGCTCTCGCCCGAGCTTGGGGTCATCCCGATGAGGAGCACCACCCCCATCCACATGTAATCCTGCTTGGAAATGTTCCCCTGCCCGTCAGTGCTGAGATTCCTGCCAGGACTCCTGGGTTCATTCCCCGGGCTTGAAAGGGGAATGGGGGTGCAACAGGTGGGAGCTGGGAGCCAGGAAACCTTTGCTTTGAACTGACTTAGCCTGTGAAGGGAGGCATCGCTTGCCTTTGACCTTTGATTTCTTTGTACCTGTCTTGGGGCGTACGCACCCCATGGTGTTCCAGAGACTGAAGGTTTAATGCGTGCCCTGCTAACCACAGCTGGGAGGAATAAAGGGGCTGGAAAGCCGTGGGGCAGAGCAGCTGCCAGAGAGGAGGGAGCGACTGGCTGCAAGCCCCCAAAGGTGCAGGGACGCAGAGCCCCGGGGGGAGGTAGGGAGGTGCTCCGGGCTCTGGCAGGGTGGGAGCTCCTCTGAGCCCGTTTATTTCGTTGGAGGGCCCTGAGCCGGCAGTCAGAGGATTGGGCAGGCCTGGGATCCCCCCTGCCCCGGTTGGGCTACGTGAACCTTGGGGCTGTGCCATATTTGGCCAGAGGGAGGCGCCATCACACCCCTCACACAGACCGTTTCTGCCTTTTCTGGCTTGTAATCACTTAGCTCCTGCCCTTCCCTGGTTCTCAGTGTTCGATCTAAAGCAGGGTGTGTCTGGGACCTTCCCTTGGGCCGACAGGATCGGGGCGTCTCCTTTCAAGGAATCAGCAGTGGACTTTCTAGGAGCTTGTGTTGGCCCGGAGGGTGCTGGGAGTTCTGGGCAGGGGGGTTTGCTGGGCTGGGGGGTTTGCTGGGGTCGCTCTGCAGTGTTATTCTCGGGGGGTGGGGGAGGGGTCTGGCTGCAATATAACGGGGAGCGATTTGCAGGCTGGAGCAGGGGTGGGCAAACTTTTTGGCCCGAGGGCCACAATTGGGTATGGAAATTGTATGGCCGGCAATGACTGCTCAGGAAATTGGGGGTGAGGGGCTGAGGGCTCTGGCTAGGGATGAGGGGTTGGGGGTGCAGGAGGGTGCTCCGGGCTGGGACCCAGAGGTTCAGATGGAGGGAGGGGGATCAGGGCTGGGGCAGGGGGCTGGGGTGCAGGAGGGGTTCAGGGGTGCAGGCTCCGGGCGGCGCTTACCTCAAGCAGCTCCCCGAAGCAGCGGCATGTCCCCGCTCTGGCTCCTACGCCGAGGCTCTGGGCGCCACGTCGTCCGCAGGCGCCGTCCCTGCATGGGCCACAGTTCCCAGCCAGTGGGCGCTGCGGGGGTCCCCACGCATAGGAGCCGGAGGGGGGACCTGCTGCTGCTTCTGGGAGCCGTGTAGAGCGGGACAAGCCCCCCACCCCACTCCTTGGCTGGAGCACCAGAGCGGGCTAAGCCCCGGACCCCACTCCTCAGTGGGAGCTCGAGGGCCGGATTAAACCATCTGGAGGGCCGGATCCGGCCCCCGGGTCATAGTTTGCCCACCCCTGGGATGGAGAACTGAGGGGCCCTGGCAGGTCATGGGTCCAGGCTGTAGGCTGGGGAATGTCCCAGGGACGCCCTTTGCACAGGAGGATCAAAAGGAGAAAGAACAAAGGAGACCCCTTCCCCCTCCCCGCCTCTTTGGTCTCTGGGAGCTGAGGCTGGGATATTGGATTCAGCTCCAGCCAAGCTTAATCCAATGTCCCAGCTCCCGGAGACCGAGACCGGGGGGGTGTGTGCCCGGACACCTGGGTTCAGTGCAGATGCGGGCAGCGGTGTGGCAACTTGTCCAAACACACACACGAGCTCTGGGGAATTTCAGTTTAGGACCCAGCTTTATTCAGTGCCTTTACTTCTGGAAATAGATAGCGTTAAATCAGGGAGTGCTGGGTGTCAGGGCTCCTGGGTTCTATCCCTGGCTCTCCGAAGGGAGTGGTGTGTCGTGGTTAGAGCGGGGTGGCTGGGAGCCAGGACTCCTGGGTTCTATTCCAGCTATGGAAGAGGAGTTGGGGCTGATGGGGTAGAGCAGTGGGGGCTGGGAGGCCAGGCTGTCCCCACGCTGTCCCCAGTTCTGTCCCCACGCTGGACTTTCAGGGGCTGCTGTGGAATACAATAAGACTCAGCGCTGTTCCACAGGACGTCACAGTCTGTCCAGAGACACACGCGCCCCCTCCTCCCACTCTGGCTGTAATGGGCTTTGCCTGGGGCCCTGACTCCCTGGATCTTTGCAAAAGCAGTTCAGCTTCATTATCCTTTGGGCTCAGATGGGGAAACTGAGGCGTGGGTGGGCGTGGGGAGAGGAGAGAGACCCACGGACTATGAGGGCATCATTCAGCTGTGGGGTGGCTCCCCCTGGCGGAGGGGGGGCAACACAGAGGGGGCGTTAGGAGAGGAATTTCACTGCCAGGAGCCCAGCCAGACTGGGCAAGATGCTGCCCAGGGCGACGGGGCCCAGCATCCGCTGAGCACTGCTGGGCGTGTGTCACGGAGTGTGGGGGAGTCCAGGCCCTGCACCCCTCTTCCTGGGATCCACTGAGACAGTAAAACAGAAGGTTTATTGGACAACAGGAACACAGTCCACAACAGAGCTTGTGGGTACACCCAGGACGCCTCAATCACGTCCTTCTGGGGGAGCAGGGAGCTTAGACCCCAGCCCTGGGGTTCCCTGTGTTCCTCTCCCCAGCCCCAAACTGAAACTAAACCCCCCCAGCAGGCTCCCTCCTGCAGTCTCCGTCCACATTCCCGGGCAGAGGTGTCACATCCCCCTCCCCGTCCTGGCTCAGGTGACAGGCTCTCAGGTCTCCCCTCCCCAGGGCACATTCCCAGGTCAACACTCCCCCCTCCCTGCTGCGTCCCATCCTCACATCTCTCCCCCCTTCTAGACTGAACTGAGCGGGGTCACTGAGACCAGTGACCTGGGGAAGTTCGGGGCCCCCTCTCCGGGACAGCGCATCCGCTATCAGGTTGGCCCTTCCCTTCACGTGGACCACGTCCATGTCGTAATCCTGCAGGAGCAGGCTCCATCTCAGGAGTTTGGCGTTGGCTCCTTTCATCGGGTGCAGCCAGGTCAGGGGAGAGGGGTGGGTGTAGACGGTGAAGTGTCGCCCGAAGAGATAGGGCTCTAGTTTCTTGAGGGCCCACACCATGGCCAGGCACTCCTTCTCGATGGCCGCATAGTGTTGCTCCCGGGGTAGCAACTTCTTGCTCAGGTACACGATGGGGTGTCTCTCCCCCTTTCCATCCTCCTGCATTAACACCGCCCCCAGTCCCGTGTCGGAGGCGTCGGTGAACACCACAAAGGGCTTGTCAAAGTCTGGGTTTGCCAGAACTGGGCCACTGACCAGAGCCTCCTTCAGCGCCCGGAAAGCCTCCTGGCACTTTCTTGTCTGGCTTCCCCTTCTTGCATAGCTCAGTGATGGGGGTGGCTATGGCGCTAAAGTGGGGCACAAATCTTCGGTAGTATCCTGCCATCCCAATAAAGGCTTGGACCTGCTTTTTGGTGTGGGGAGCAGGCCAGTCTCTGATCACCTCCACCTTGGCTGGTTCCGGCTTTAGGCGGCCGCTCCCCACCCGATGGCCCAGGTAAGATACTTCCGCCATCCCCACCTTGCACTTCTCCGCTTTTACAGTCAGCCCAGCCCCCTGGAGTCGGTCCAGCACTTGTCTAACCTGGGACACATGGTCCTCCCAGGTCTGGCTAAAGACACAGATGTCATCAATATACGCCACGGCAAAACTCTCCATCCCCCTCAGGAGCTGGTCCACGAGGTGCTGGAAGGTGGCCGGCGCTCCCTTGAGGCCGAAAGGCAGGGTCAGGAACTCATAGAGCCCCAGAGGGGCGATAAAGGCCGATTTCAGCCGGGCATCTGCATCCAGCGGCACTTGCCAGTAGCCCTTTGTAAGGTCCATGGTGGTAAGGTACCGAGCTCCTCCCAGCTTGTCTAGGAGCTCGTCCGGCCTGGGCATGGGGTAGGCATCAGATACAGTGATGGCATTGAGCTTCCGATAGTCCACACAGAACCGGACCGACCCGTCCTTTTTGGGGACCAGCACCACCGGCGAAGCCCAAGGGCTGGCAGATGGCTGGATCACCCCCAAAGCCAGCATGTCCCGGACCTCTCTTTCCAGGTCCTGAACAGTTTTCCCTGTGACTCGGAAGGGGGAGCATCTTATCGGTGGGTGCGACCCGGTCTGCACCCGGTGGACAGTCAGATTAGTGCGTCCAGGCTGGTTGGAAAACAGCTGTCGGGACGGATGCAGCACCCCCCTGACCTCAGCTTGCTGGGCAGGGCTTTGCTGATCCGAGAGGGGAATTGTTTCCAGGGGGAAACCAGCTCTGGTCTCAGGGAATAGATCTACTAAAGGGTCATCTCCCTGCTCTTCCCACTGTCCACACACGGCCAACACCACATTCCCCCTGGCATAATATGGCTTCATCATATTCACATGGTACACCCGGCGGTGGTGCGCCCGGTTCGACAGCTCCACCACATAGTTTACCTCATTGAGCTGCTTGACGACCTTGAAAGGGCCCTCCCAGGCGGCCTGTAGTTTGTTCTTTCTCACGGGGATGAGAACCATCACCTGATCCCCGGTGGCGTAGGCCCGGGCCCGCGCCGTGCGGTCATACCAGACCTTCTGCTTCTTCTGGGCTCTGGCCAGATTCTCCCTGGCCAGGCCCATGAGTTCAGCCAGTCTCTCTCGGAAGATCAGGACATACTCCACCACTGACTCTCCATCGGGACTGGCCTTCCCCTCCCACTCGTCTCTCATCAGGTCCAGGGGGCCCCTCACCCTCCTGCCATATAACAGTTCGAAAGGCGAAAATCCGGTAGACTCCTGGGGCACCTCCCTGTACGCGAACAGCAGGTGAGGTAAGTACTTGTCCCAATCCTGCGGGTGCTGGTTCATAAAGGTTTTCAGCATCATCTTTAGCGTCCCGTTGAACCTCTCCACCAGCCCATTGGACTGGGGGTGATAAGCTGAGGCCCAGTTGTGCTGGACCCCACATTTCTCCCACAAGCACCGGAGCAGGGCCGACATGAAGTTGGAGCCTTGGTCTGTCAAGACTTCCTTGGGGAACCCCACTCGGCTGAAAATGGTCAGGAGCGCATCGGCCACGGTGTCTGCTTCAATGGAAGCTAAGGGCACTGCCTCGGGGTAGCGGGTGGCAAAATCTACCACCACCAGAATGTATTTCTTCCCCGACCGGGTCGTCTTGCTGAGAGGCCCCACGATGTCCATGGCCACCTTCTGGAAAGGCTCCTCTATGATGGGCAAAGGTCTCAAAGCCGCTTTCCCCTTGTCCCGGGCCTTCCCCACCCTCTGACAGGGGTCACAGGATCGGCAATACTGCCGGACTGTGGTAAAGACCCGGGCCAGTAAAAGTTCTGTAGCAACCTCTGCCGGGTGCGCCGGATTCCCTGATGCCCTGCGAGGGGGATGTCATGGGCCAGGTACAGTAGCTTGCGGCGATACTTCTGGGGGACCACCAGCTGCCTCCTGGTCCCACAGGACTCTACTTCCCTTGTGGGAGCCCATTCTCGGTACAGGAACCCCTTCTCCCACAGGAACCTCTCCTGGCAGCCTCTCCTCATGGTCCGTCCCACCCTGAGGTCGGCCAGGTCCCTGAGCTTCCGCAAGGAGGGATCTTTCCTCAACTCGGCCTGGAACCCAGCGGCTGGGGAAGGGATGGGGCCCGGTTCCCCCTCAGTGGCCAGGTCTGAGGCCTCAGCCTCTCTGAGCCGTGCCCCTCGGCGCTCCCTCCCCACCAGGGAAGAGTCCTGCGCCTCCGGTGCGGTACCCTCCCCGAGGACAGGGTGCAGTGCCCCTCGCCGGCTCTGGCTACGGGTCACAACCAGGGCGGTCTGGGGCTTGCTTGGCCAGTCCTCTAGGTCTCCCCCCATCGAAACTTCAGTGGGCAAATGGTGGTGTACCCCCACATCCTTGGGGCCCTCCTTGACCCCCCATTTCAGGTGTACCCTTGCCACGGGCACCTTAAATGGGGTCCCGCCCACCCCTGTCAGGGTCAGGTAGGTGTTGGGCACCACCTGATCTGGGGCCACCACCTCGGGCCGGGCCAGCGTCACCTCCGCGCCCGTATCCCAGTATCCATTGACCTTCCTCCCATCCACCTCCAGGGGAACAAGGCACTCTCTCCAGAGGGACAGCCCCGCGCCCACCCTGTAAACTGAGCACCCTGAGTCCAGAGCCTCCAGCCCTCTGGCGGAGCTGGCCTGGGGTACTCTTCCCTCCGGAGCAGGTGGTAAGCTGGCAGCCCCCTTTCCTGGGTCGTCTGCCCCTCGTCCAGCTGGGTCCCTACCCAGTTAACCCTGGGTAGGTTGGGTCTGCTCAGTCTGTCCCTGAGCCTGGGGCACTGGGTCCGTACGTGGCCTCTCTGGCCACAGTGATAGCAGCTCAGGTCACGTTGGTCCCCTCGAGCAGGTCGGAGGGGCCCGACGCCAGGCGTCCCCCTTGGGAGGGGGTTTTCCCTATTTCCCCGCTGGGAGGCCCCCTGGTGACTCTCTCTCTGCATCGGGGGGGGCCTGTTCTTTTGGGACTCCTCCCGGCTACCCCCTGACCGACTGTTCACAAACTCGTCGGCCAGCTGCCCTGCGTGCTGGGGGTTCTCCAGCTTTTTGTCCACCAGCCACAGCCTCAGGTCGGAAGGGCACTGTTCATACAGTTGCTCCAGTACGATTAGGTCAAGCAGGTCCTCTTTAGCTCGGGCCCCAGCTGTCCACTTGCGGGCATATCCCTGCATCCGGTTGACCAGTTGTAGGTAGGTGACCTCAGGCATTTTGCGCTGACTCCGGAACCTTCTCCGGTACATCTCAGGGGTCAGCCCAAACTCCCGGAGCAGGGCCTGTTTGAACAGTTCATAGTCCCCTGCCTCCGGCCCTGTCATCCGGCTGTACACCTCCACGGCTTTGGGGTCCAGTAAGGCGGTGAGGAACTGGAGCCTGTCTGCAGGGTCAACCCTGTGCAGCTCACAGGCATTCTCAAAGGCCGTCAGGAAGCTATCTATGTCCTCCCCCTCCTTACGCTGGGCCAGGAAGCACTTATCAAAGTTCCTTGCAGTCTTGGGTCCCCCCTCACTCACCGCAGCCGGGGCCCCACTGCTCCTCAGCCTGGCCAGCTCCAGTTCATGCTGTCTTTGTTTCTCCTTCTCCTGACGTTCCCTCTCCTTCTCCTCCTGCTCATGTTGACGTTGTTTCTCCTTCTCCTCCTGCTCATGTTGACGTTGTTTCTCCTCATGTTGACGTTGTTTTTCATGATCCTCCAGCTCCCTCATTTTCATCTCCCTCTCCCATTCCAGCCGCCTCAGCTCCAGGGATGGGGAGCTCCGCCGGGAGGATCCCCTGCTGGCTGCTGGGGTCAGGGTGCCCTCGGTATTCGCTGGGCTTCCCCCAACCCCTCCCCCAGACATAGGTAGGAAGGGTCTCGGGATGTCCTCGGCAGCAGTCTGACCCCTCCCAGCCCCAGGGTCCACGCTGCGTCTGCCGGGCGGCTTCCCTCAGGGACAGGGATTGGGTCATCCAAGCGATCCCTCTCCTCCAACTGGGCAATCAGCTGTTCCTTGGTGGACCTCCCGATGCGCAGCCCCCTCTGCCTGCACAGCTCCACCAGGTCGCTCTTAAGGCGTTTAGCGTACATCTCCCTGCTGGCCACTCGCAGGCCGGGCAGCTTTCCACGGTTTCCAGGAAAAGCCCTTAGTGTGCCAGTCCTTCTTGAGGTCACCACCTCTTTGCCAGGGTCGAGCTGCAGACTCCTCCGCCCCTGGGACCGCTCGCTGCAATCCCCCGGGGAACCCTGTTACTGCAAAAGTCCTTCTCTCTGGTCACACATTCCCAGGGGTTAACCGCCCCCCGAAACCGTCTCTCTCTGAATCTTCAGCACACCTGGTCCCTGTCAATTCCCCTTCGTTTTACTGTTCCCCAGTCACTTACTGCAGGAAGCGCCATTCACGGGGTGCAGTAGATCCCACCGCTGCCACCAGTTGTCACGGAGTGTGGGGGAGTCCAGGCCCTGCACCCCTCTTCCTGGGATCCACTGAGACTCTCAGCCAGCCAGTAAAACAGAAGGTTTATTGGACCACAGGAACACGGTCCACAACAGAGCTTGTGGGTATAACCAGGACCCCTCAATCACGTCCTTCTGGGGGAGCAGGGAGCTTAGACCCCAGCCCTAGGGTTCCCTGTGTTCCTCCACCCAGCCCCAAACTGAAACTAAACCCCCCCAGCAGGCTCCCTCCTGCAGCCTCCATCCACATTCCTGGGCAGAGGTGTTACCTCCCCCTCCCCCTCCCCCTCCTGGCTCAGGTGACAGGCTCTCAGGTCTCCCCTCCCCAGGGCACATTCCCAGGTCAACACTCCCCCCTCCCTGCTGCGTCACATCGTCACACCAGGCAAAGCCCATTACAGCCAGAGTGGGAGGAGGGGGCACGTGTGTCTCTGGACAGACTGTGACGTCCTGTGGAACAGCGCTGGGCCTTATTGTATTCCACAGCAGCCCCTGAAAGTCCAGCGTGGGGACAGAACCCAGGAGCCTGGGCTCCCAGCCCCCACTGCTCTACCCCATCAGCCCCCACTCCACTCCCAGAGCTGGGATAGAACCCAGGAGTCCTGGCTCCCAGCCACCCCGCTCTAACCACGACACACCACTCCCTTCGGAGAGCCAGGGATAGAACCCAGGAGCCCTGACACCCAGCACTCCCTGATTTAACGCTATCTATTTCCAGAAGTAAAGGCACTGAATAAAGCTGGGTCCTAAACTGAAATTCCCCAGAGCTCGTGTGTGTGTTTGGACAAGTTGCCACACCGCTGCCCGCATCTGCGCTGAACCCAGGTGTCCGGGCACACACCCCCCAGGTCTCGGTCTCCGGGAGCTGGGACATTGGATTAAGCTTGGCTGGAGCTGAATCCAATATCCCAGCCTCAGCTCCCAGAGACCAAAGAGGCGGGGAGGGGGAAGGGGTCTCCTTTGTTCTTTCTCCTTTTGATCCTCCTGTGCAAAGGGCGTCCCTGGGACATTCCCCAGCCTACAGCCTGGACCCATGACCTGCCAGGGCCCCTCAGTTCTCCATCCCAGGGGTGGGCAAACTATGACCGGGGGCCGGATCCGGCCCTCCAGATGGTTTAATCCGGCCCTCGAGCTCCCACTGAGGAGTGGGGTCCGGGGCTTAGCCCGCTCTGGTGCTCCAGCCAAGGAGTGGGGTGGGGGGCTTGTCCCGCTCTACACGGCTCCCAGAAGCAGCAGCAGGTCCCCCCTCCGGCTCCTATGCGTGGGGACCCCCGCAGCGCCCACTGGCTGGGAACTGTGGCCCATGAGAGCTGCAGGGACGGCGCCTGCGGACGACGTGGCGCCCAGAGCCTCGGCGTAGGAGCCAGAGCGGGGACATGCCGCTGCTTCGGGGAGCTGCTTGAGGTAAGCGCCGCCCGGAGCCTGCACCCCTGAACCCCTCCTGCACCCCAGCCCCCTGCCCCAGCCCTGATCCCCCTCCCTCCATCTGAACCCCTGGGTCCCAGCCCGGAGCACCCTCCTGCACCCCCAACCCCGCATCCCTAGCCAGAGCCCTCAGCCCCTCACCCCCAATTTCCTGAGCAGTCATTGCCGGCCATACAATTTCCATACCCAATTGTGGCCCTCGGGCCAAAAAGTTTGCCCACCCCTGCTCCAGCCTGCAAATCGCTCCCCGTTATATTGCAGCCAGACCCCTCCCCCACCCCCCGAGAATAACACTGCAGAGTGACCCCAGCAAACCCCCCAGCCCAGCAAACCCCCCTGCCCAGAACTCCCAGCGCCCTCCGGGCCAACACAAGCTCCTAGAAAGTCCACTGCTGATTCCTTGAAAGGAGACGCCCCGATCCTGTCGGCCCAAGGGAAGGTCCCAGACACACCCTGCTTTAGATCGAACACTGAGAACCAGGGAAGGGCAGGAGCTAAGTGATTACAAGCCAGAAAAGGCAGAAACGGTCTGTGTGAGGGGTGTGATGGCGCCTCCCTCTGGCCAAATGTGGCACAGCCCCAAGGTTCACGTAGCCCAACCGGGGCAGGGGGGATCCCAGGCCTGCCCAATCCTCTGACTGCCGGCTCAGGGCCCTCCAACGAAATAAACGGGCTCAGAGGAGCTCCCACCCTGCCAGAGCCCGGAGCACCTCCCTACCTCCCCCCGGGGCTCTGCGTCCCTGCACCTTTGGGGGCTTGCAGCCAGCCGCTCCCTCCTCTCTGGCAGCTGCTCTGCCCCACGGCTTTCCAGCCCCTTTATTCCTCCCAGCTGTGGTTAGCAGGGCACGCATTAAACCTTCAGTCTCTGGAACACCATGGGGTGCGTACGCCCCAAGACAGGTACAAAGAAATCAAAGGTCAAAGGCAAGCGATGCCTCCCTTCACAGGCTAAGTCAGTTCAAAGCAAAGGTTTCCTGGCTCCCAGCTCCCACCTGTTGCACCCCCATTCCCCTTTCAAGCCCGGGGAATGAACCCAGGAGTCCTGGCAGGAATCTCAGCGCTGATGGGCAGGGGAACATTTCCAAGCAGGATTACATGTGGACGGCGGTGGTGGTCCTCATCGGGATGACCCCAAGCCCGGGCGAGAGCTGGAGGAAGAACGAGAAGAAGGAAGGACAGACGAGCCCCTAGCGTGGGCTGTGGGAGTCCCAGGCTCCAATCCCTGCTCTCCCCGAGTCAGCCGGGGGACGTGACTCCGGGTTTTCCTCTCGCTGGTTTTACCCACAAATTCCATCCTGACCCCAGAATCCGCCATCCACAGCGGCACGTTCCCCAGGTGAATTCCAGCTCCCTATGCCTGGGGACGGACGGGACTCACCTGTGGCTAGGAGAGCGGCCAGCAGGCAGAGGGGCAGAGCCACCCACATGGTGCCGGGAGTTTGCTGCAGTGAGCAGAACAGCGAGGAAGCATCTGGCTGTGATTATGTCAGGCAGGTTGGCAAATACCTGCTCCCTGGGGGATCGGCTGGGGCTGCCCCAAAACATCCTGGTGGGCCCAGAGATGGGAGATTTCACAGCCCTGCATGGGACACTGGCTGATCAGGGGATGCCAATGTGTACTGAGGCCAATTCCCTTGTGCATTAGTGCAGATCAGTGGTTCTCAGCCAGGGGTCCATGTACCCCAGGGGTACGAACAGGTCTTCCGCGGGTACATCAGCTCATCTGGATATTTGCCTCGTTTTACAACCGGCCACATTAAGGCACGAGTGAAGTCAGTAAGAGCTAAACTGTCGACCCCTTGTTCACATTGCTCTATGTACTCTACACTGAAATGCCAGTGCAGGATTTGTCCTGCGTTCCCGCCCAGTTATTTTATAAAGGCGGAAATGAGAAAGGAAGCAGCTTGTCAGCAGCAGCATGGCCGTGACATTGTGCATTTTTATGGCTGGTTTTGTGAGCAAGTCGTTTTTCAGTGAGGGGAAACTTGGGGTACCCAAGACACATCAGACTCCCGCAAGGGGTACAGCTGTCTGGAAAGGTCGAGAGCCGCTGGCCTAGATCAAAGGCATGGCGAATGTAGAACAGTGTGTTTGGAGTTTCAATTTCATGAAAACCAATGGGCCGTGGTATGGTTTTCCCTTCCCTGTCTGCTCTTTTAACGGAGTAACAACCATTCAGCCTGAGCACAGCCCTGGGACTCACTGACCCAGCAGAGACGCCGGAGGGACGCTAATGAGGAAATTTAGCACCAGAAAAGAGCTGACCCCAAAGGCAGGGGCCATCATGTGTGCTGACCGCCGCGTTCCTCCCTCCCCGCATCGAAGGCAAAGCCCACGTGGGTGGGGGCCCTCCCAGCTTGTTCTCTGGGAGAAGAAGCTGTAAGGATGGATTCAGTGAAGGATCCTGCCTCACTGGGCCGGCTGGACTCTTACAGGGACCGGAACCGGATGCAAAGCGGGGATACCTGGAGACTGTCTGGGGGCACCTGAAAAGACTTGGGAAAATGGCAGTTTCTTCCATCACCGCCACTGTATGGAATTACAGACTGCGACTCACCTGGGTATGAATTTTACCGGCTTTAACCCCTCGTGACCCTCATTCCCTTTCCTTAGCTCACGAACCTTTAGCGAGTTTCCTACAGACCTGGCTGCCAGCGTTGCCTTTGGTGTAGGATCTGGGGTCCCGTGGCTCTGGGGTAAGTGACCAGTCTCCTGGGGCAGGGGACAACCTGGGTGGGCTGGTTTGGGGTGTACGTGACCTTTCCTCCCAAAGTCCGGCTTGTCTGAGAGTATCTGAGGGGACTGGCTGTGACTCCGGGGTCAGACGGGGGCAGCGAT
This sequence comes from Eretmochelys imbricata, assembly GCF_965152235.1. Classification (NCBI taxonomy): domain Eukaryota; kingdom Metazoa; phylum Chordata; order Testudines; family Cheloniidae; genus Eretmochelys; species Eretmochelys imbricata. Next base: position 18,967,649 of record NC_135595.1, read on the forward strand.
CCAGGAGTTCACGCTGGGTGAAATCTGCTCACAGAGCACCACCGGCTGGGGGGATCTGCCCTGTTTCCTGACACCTTCCCTGAGCCCGTCACTCCCAGTGGAGCCACTCCAGAGAGCGGGACGAACTGAGCCCTGCAAAATCAACCTAGAAGGACATTGCTCCCCTCCAGGGCGTTCCCGCCCGCCTGGACAGCTGGGTGAGCCACGGCCTCTCCTTCCCACAGCCCTCCTTCCCCAGGGGAGCTCAGCCAGCCAATGCCTTTCCCCCGGCCACGGGCCTTGCCTTCCGGGAGGGGGTCCAGGCAGGACTCCTGGGTTCCATTCCCTGGCCCTGCAAGGGGAGAGGGGTCCAGTGGCTAAAGCAGGGGGCTTGGGAGCCAGGACTCCTGGGCTCTATCCCTGGCTTTCAGAAGGGAGTGGGCCCTGTTGGGTTACATGGTGGGGTACTGGGAGTCAGGACTCCCAGGTTCTCTTCCTGCCAGCATCACTCGTGCACAGATAGGGGCGGGGGAGGCCCGGTAGGGGGCGGTCAGGGGACAAGGAGCTAGGGGGGTGCTTTCCCCACAACTCGCTTTATTCAGCCAATGCACAAAAGGGACCCGCAATCCCCCCCAAAGAGAACCACCAGCCGGAGGCTGCTGAAGGGAGGTTCACTGCAGCCCAGTGCGCAGCACAAGGGCAGGACGCTAGTCCGGGACTCAGGGCTCCCCGATGCCCCCGCCGGCCCTGGGAGCTGGGTAGCCCTTGGCCCGGATCAGCATCTTCACCACGCCCTGGGCGTATTTCTTCTCCCCCACTCTCTTCACGCAGGCGCCAGGGGAGGCACATCGAGCCGCAATCTTCGTCAGGGTGATGGCACCTGGACGGGGGAGAGAGACGTGATCGGGGGCTCCCACATCCCCTCCCCTGACCCCCATGTGGTTTCTCACACACTCCCCTCCCAGCAGGACTGCACCCGGCTCTGCAGGCAGAGTTCGGTCTCGTGCTCAGAGCAGGGGGCTGGAACTACGTGAGAACATAACTGAGGAACGGCCCCCCTGGGCCACACCAAAGGTCCATCTAGCCCAGTATCCTCTGGCCAATGCCAGGTGCCCCAGAGGGAATGAACAGAACAGGGAATCATCCAGTGATCCATCCCCTGTCGCCCATTCCCAGCTCCTGGCAAACAGAGGCTGGGGCCACCATCACTGCCCACCCTGGCTAATAGCCACAGATGGACCTGTCCTCCAGGAACTTCTCTCGTTCCTGTTTGAACCCTGTTATAGTCTTGGCCTTCAAAACATCCTCTGGCAAGGAGTTCCACAGGTTGACTGTGCATTGTGTGAAGCAGTACTTCCTTTGGTTTGTTTTAAACCTGCTGCCTGTGGTGACCCCTCGTTCTTATTTTAAGAGGAGTAAATAACACTTCCTTATTTCCTTCCTCCACACCCTTCAACCCTCTCTAGACCTCAATCATATCCCCTCTTAGCCATCTCTTGTCCAGGATGAAAAGTCCCACACTTATTAATCTCTCCTCATATGGCAGCCGTTCCATCCCCCTCATCATTTTGGTTGGGCTTTTCTGAAGATTTTCCAATTCCAATGGATCTTTTTTGAGACAGGGCGACCACATCCGCGCACAGTGTTCAAGATGTGGGCGTCCCATGGATTTATATTGAGGCAACACGATCTTTTCTGTCCTATTCTCTGTCCCTTTATGAATGATTCCCAGCATTCTGTTTGCTTTTTTACGGCCGCAGCACATGGAGTGGATGATTTCAGAGAACTCTCCACAGTGACTCCAAGATCTTTCTTGAGTGGTAAATTTGACCCATCATTGTGTATGTCTAGTTGGGATAACGTTTGCCCATGTGCATTACTTTCCATTTATCAACATTGAATTTCCTCTCCCGTTTTGTTGCCCAGTCACCCAGTTCTGAGAGACCCTTTAGTACCTCCTTGCAGTCTGCTTTGGACTTCACTATCTTGAGTAGGTTTGTATCTTCTGCAAAGTTTCCCACCTCACGATTTACCCCTTTTTCCAGAACATTTTGGAATATGGTGAATAGGACTGGGCCCAGTGCAGATCCCTGGGGGACTCCCACTATTTACGTCTCTCCCTTCTGAAAACTGACCATTTCTTCCTACCCTTTTTTCCCTATCTTTTAACCAGTTACTGAGCCATGAGAGGATTTTATCGCATGACAGCTCACTTTGTTTAAGAGCTTTTGGTGAGGCACGCTTTCTGAAAATCTAAGTACACTATATCCACGGGATGCCCCTTGTCCACACTCTTGTTGACCCCCTCAGAGAATTCTAGTACATTGGTGAGGCGTCATTTCCCTTTACCAAAACCATGTTGACCCTTCCCCAACAAATTATGTTCATCTATGTGTCTGACAGTTCTCTTCTTTCCTCTAGTTTCAATGAGTTTGCCCAGTACTGAAGTCAGACTTATTGGCCTGTAGTTGCCGGGATCACCTCTGGAGCCCTTTTTAGAAAATTGGTGTGTCATTAGCCATCCTCCAGCCAGTTGAGACAGAAGCTGATTTAAATGGTAGGTTACAAACCACAGTTAGTAGTTCTGTAATTTGACGTTTGAGTTCCTTCCGAACTCTTGGGCGAATCCCATCTGGTCCTGGTGACTTATCGCTGTTTAATTTATCAATTTGTTGCAAAAACTCCTGTAATAACTCCTCAATCTGGGACAGTTCCTCAGATTTGTCAACAAAACAGAATGGCTCAGGTTTGGGAATCTCCCTCCCAGCCTCAGCCGTGAAGACCGATGCACAGAATTCATTTACTTTCTCTGCAGTGGCCTTATCCTCCTTGGGTGCTCCTTTGGCATCTCAGCAAGTAGGACTCCAGGGTTCTCTCTGCAACTCTGCCAGGGGAGTGGAGTCTAGTGAGTCAGAGCAAGGGGGGCTGGGACTGAGCCAGGATACCTGGGCTCCACCTCGTACTCTGTGTTCAGACCCCGCCCCCATCTGGAGGACTTACCCCGTGTTAATATCCCAGATTCCCCAACAGTATGGACCTCGGCGCCGGTGCAGGCCAAGAGCTCCTTCTCCTTCTCCTGCCAGCCATCTGCCCCCATTTTGAAGAACGACAGGCACTGCCAGCCGTTGGGGACGGAGCTCACAGTTGGCACTGAGAACAGTCAGACACACACAGTCAGCCAGGGGTGGGGATTCACCACACGCTTGGCTCGATTCCACCTCGGGGAAGGGAGTGGGGTCTAGTGGTTAGAGAAGGGGGGCTGGGAGCCAGGACTCCTGGGTTATCTCCAGGCAGGTGTGGCCAGAGCAGGGCTCTAGGTTTGCAGCAGACACACACCTGGGATGGCCCCGGCGTTGCAGCCGTCGGTGTCACAGCAGGCGATGTTCACCCGCACGGTGACATTGTTTGCGAAGGTCAGCGAGAAGGGGCCGGGCTCACAGTTCTTGGGCTCCAGGCACGATTTACCCGTGTAGGAGAAGGAGGATCCCTCTGTGGAAGGGAAACAGAGCATCACCTCTGAGCTCCCCAATGGACCCCCAGCTGCTCCATCCTCCCCTTTTTTTTCCATCCACCCCACCCCCAACTAATCTCATCTTCCCCCCGACCCCCAATAAAATCCTCTCTTCTGTCTGACCCAGGATCCACAGCCACCCACTGCAATTCCCCATCTCATCCCATCCCCCGTCTATGACATTACCTTTCCAGACTGAGCAGTCCCTGCCCCTGGAGAGGAGTGGAGTCTATTGGTTAGAGTAGGGGGAGGGGCTGGGAGCCAGGACTCCTGGGTTCGACCCCTGGCTTCAGGAGGACAATGGTGTCTACACTTAGTAGAAATCTTCTTTCACTCACCCAGTCTGAACTCTGCCACGACGGTGACGCAGGTCCCTTCCAAGGGGGCGCAGGGCTGCAGGGGGCCGGAGCACAATTGCTCTTTGGACGCACACACCTCGCATTGCAGAGCGCTCCCTGGAGGTTGGAAAAATCCCTTCTCAGTACAAACCCCGGCTCCCCACCCCTCCCCAGGCAGTGCCCGTGGGCGAAATACCACCAGGAAGCAAGAGGTGGCGCTGTGGGAGTTGTTACCACCAATGCCTCCTCACTGAACGTGTGGGCAGGCAGATCTTGGAGAAATGCCACCTGCTTTTGCAGCAGTTCTGCCCAGTTCCATTTAACTCTCCGGATGGGGAAAGACATCTTGCTAGCTGGTCATTTGTATCTGACTCAATACCGCAGACAAGTCTGTTTGCTGCCTGAGTGTCTGTGGCTAGAATACATTTTCAGCTGCTGACGTGGCTATCTGGGGTGCAGCTTGTGCCTGCGAACAAACCCCACTCGTCTGTGTAGACAGAAAAACAAGAATTCGGCTGCTCTGAAGAGGTGTTTCTGCCTGGCTTTGCGGTGAACCTTTCACACACACACACATTCACACACACACACCCCGCTGTCACTCTCTGCTCCAGGCCTCTGCCTCTCAGAGTTACGTCAGCTCAGCCACACTCAACTTCAGCCCACTTTTCATCTCTTCTTCAGAATACGATTGACGCTTGTTAAGCCTTTGGATAGATGGCTGTGCACCTCCAGCCAGTGATCCCAGGAGCATCAACTCTTTCCTCTCCAGAGTGTGGGGGCCTTTAATTCATTACGTGAGCGTAAGGTAGTTTTAAGAAGAAAGAAAGAAAGAAAGAAAGAAAGAAAGAAAGAAAGAAAGAAAGAAAGAAAGAAAGAAAGAAAGAAAGATTTTCCCACTTTGGTTTTTTTAGAGCTTTCATGTGGAAACATCAATTAAACCTCAGAACACCTTCCCCTGCCCTTCTATGTCCCTAGATGGTTGCAAAGTTATATTATCCCTATCAAAGAAATTTGGAAACTGAGGTAGAAAAAAGATGTGTTCAGTTCAGGGTTAGAACCAAGAAGACAGCTGAGAAGTCCTCACTCCTGACTCCCAGCCCACTCTAACCCACGAGATCCCACTCCTCTTTCAGAGCCACGGACAGAACCCGGGAGTCCTGATTTGCAGCCATCTCCGCTCAAACTCACTACACCCCAGCCCGCTTCTACAGCTGGGGAATGAGCCCAGAAGTCCTGGCTCCCAGCCCCCACCTGTTGCACCCCCATTCCCCTTTCAAACCCGGGGAATGAAGCCAGGAGTCCTGGCAGGAATCTCAGCGCTGACAGGCAGGGGAACATTTCTAGGCAGGATGACATGTGGATGGGGGTGCTGCTCCTCATCGGGATGACCCCAAGCTCGGGCGAGAGCTGGAGGAGGAACGAGAAGAAGGAAGGACAGACGGACTCAGACCCGCTGGCCAGGCCCTAGCATGGGCTGTGGGCATCCCAGGCTCCAATCCCTGCTCTCCCCGAGTCAGCCGGGGGACGTGGCTCCGGGTTTTCCTCTTGCTGGTTTTACCCACAAATTCCATCCTGACCCCAGAATCCACCATCGACAGCAGCACTTTCCCCAAGTGAATTCCCGACCCCACCACCCGGCTCCCTGTCCCCGGGGACGGACGGGACTCACCTGTGGCCAGGAGAGCGGACAGCAGGCAGAGGGGCAGAGCCACCCACATGGTGCCTGGATGTTAGCTGCAGTGAGCAGAACAGCGAGGAAGCATCTGGCTGTGGTTTTATCCGGCAGGATGGCAAATACCTGCCCCCTGGGGGATCGGCTGGGGCTGCCCCATGACATCCTGGTGGACCCGGAGATGGGAGATTTCACAACCCTGCATGTGACTTTGGCTGATCAGGTGATGCAATGTGTCTTGAGGCCAATTCCCTTGTGCGTTAGTGGAGATCTGTGGTTCTCAGCCAGGGGTCTGTGTACTCCAGGGGTACGCACAGGTCTTCCAGGGGGTACATTAGCTTATCTTGATGTTTGCCTCATTTTACAACAGGCCAGATATAAAGCACTAGTGAAGTCAGTACGAGCTAAAATTTCCTGACACAATGACTTGTTTGTGCAGCTCTATGTACTATCCACTGAACTGTAAGAACAATATTTATATCCCAGTGGAGTTATCTTATCATTACACGGTGGAACTGAGAAAGGAAGCTATTTGTCAGTCACAATGTGGCCGTTACACTTATGTATTTTTTATAATAACATAAGAAAGGACCTGTCATAAATATAAAGGGAAGGGGAACCACTTTTCTGTCCCCGGTGCTATAAAATCCCCCATGGCCAGTGGCAAAACACTTTCACCTGTTGTCATAAATAGAAAGGGAAGGGTAAACTCCTTTATAATCCCTCCTCTCCAGAGGAAAAATCCTCTCACCTGTAAAGGGTTAAGAAGCTAAAGGTAACCTCGCTGGCACCTGACCAAAATGAGCAATGAGGAGATAAGATACTTTCAAAAGCTGGGAGGAAAGAGAAAAACAAAGGGTCTGTGTCTGTCTGTGTGATGCTTTTGCTGGGGACAGAACAGGAATGGACTCTTAGAACTTAGTAAGTAATCTAGCTAGGTATGTGTTAGGTTATGATTTCTTTAAATGGCTGAGAAAATAGCTGTGCTGAATAGAATGGATATTCCTGTCTGTGTGTCTTTTTGTAACTTAAGGTTTTGCCTAGAGGGATTCTCTCTGTTTTGAATCTAATTCCCCTGTAAGGTATTTGCCATCCTGATTTTACAGAGGTGATTCTTTTCTACTTCTATTAAAAGTCTTCTTGTAAGGAAACTCAATGCTTTTTCATTGTTCTAAGATCCAAGGGTTTGGGTCTGTGGTCACCTATGCAAATTGGTGAGGATTTTTACCAAACCTTCCCCAGGAAGTGGGGTGCAAGGGTTGGTAGGATTTGGGGGGAAAGACGTGTCCAAACTACGTTTCCCAGTAAACCCAGTTAAAGTTTGGTGGTGGCAGTAGAAATCTAGGGGCAAAGGACAAAATTAATTTGTACCTTGGGGAAAGTAAGCTTAGGAGATTTTCATGCAGGTCCCCACATCTGTACCCTAGAGTTCAGAGTGGGGAAGGAACCTTGACATGGTGGCAGAGTGGTGGGATTAACCTGAAATCATTTTGAGATCAATTTGAGATTTTTTTGAACCAGAAAAACGGATTTTAAAAAGGAAATATTTTTTTTTCCTTTGGGGCTGCTGGAAAGGAGGTCCAACTGAAAGCAACTAGTTTTTTCTCTGCTTTGGAGCCAGAGCAGAGACAAAAGGGGATTATCTTTGTGAATTGCAGGTTTTCTTTGCCTGGAGGCAGAGTAGTTAATCTCCTGCAGGGAAATTCACAGTCTTCGAAAACCTGAGGTTTTTTTCCCCCTAAAACTAAATTGGGGGGGGGGGTGTTCTACCCATTTGCCTGGAGACAAAAGTGGCAGGGTTGTTTTTTTTTTTTAGGATTTTGATTTCTTTTTAGAAGGAGCACAGCTTTGAACACAAATTTTTTTTTTCCTTTGGGGCTGCTGATAAGCAGGTTTCCAAGTAGTTGGAGGTTTTTTGCTTTGATTTGGGGCCAGAGCAGAGACAAAGGGAATTGTCTTTTTCTGTAGGCTGACAATCACTATCAGAGAATAGGTATCCTATTCCAGCACAGCAAAATTTTACAGCCAAGTTTTGTTTGTTTGTTTATTTCCAAACCTCGGGTGTAAAGTTAGTTAAAAACGGAGAGGTTTGGATGACAGAATCCACGGCTCAAGAAACGCTGGAATTAGCCAGATTTCAGGCTGAGGAAAAACAAAAGGAACATGAAAGACAGATAGAACTCATGCGGCTGGAGAAGGAGGTACAGGAGGCTGCCCACAGGAGGGAAATGGAGGCAAGGAAGCATGTGGAGGAGGAGAAGGAAAAAGAGAGGAAGCATGAACTGGAGATGGAGAAGGTAAAGACTCAGCAGAATATACCAACAAACCCTAGCAATCCTTCTCCAGGTACCACTTCCCATCCCAGAAAGTTCCCCACCTACAAGGCAGGCGATGATACCGAGGCCTTCTTAGAAAACTTCAAAAGGGCCTGCCTTGGGTACAGCATCCCTACAGACCAATACATGGTACAGCTGAGGCCGCAGCTCAGTGGACAATTAGCTGAGGTGGCGGCTGAAATGCCTAAAGAACACATGAACGAGTATGAACTGTTTAAATCCAAGGCGATAGTCAGAATGGGGATAACACCCAAGCATTCCCGTCGGAGGTTCAGAGCCCTAAGGTGGAAACCAGACGTGTCATTTACCCGACATGCCTACCACATTGTGAAACATTGGAATGCCTGAATATCAGGAGCAAGTGTTGAATCTCCAGTAAACTTGCCCTTCCTAATGCAAATGGAACAATTCTTAGAGGGTGTTCCTGAGGAAATAGAAAGATACATACTAGATGGGAAACCCAAAACTGTAATCGAAGCAGGTGAGATTGGAGCCAGATGGGTGGAGGTAGCAGAGAAGAAGAAAACTGGTTGCAGTTGGAGTGGAGACCAGAAGGGACAACCCCAGACCACACCCTATTACCGGGGGCCGCCCAAGGCCCCACCTACCTCCCAAAGAACCCTCCAGACACCTTATCGTCCCACCACCCCGTTCTCCAGCAACCCGCGTCACCCCAGTGACCCGTCAGCTGGACGATGTTTTAAATGTAATGAGCTGGGGCATGTAAAGGCCAACCGCCCCAAGAACCCCAACAGATTACAGTTCATTGCACCAGAATCACACCAAAGATCCGCAGGCCCAGATACCTCCCAGATACCCTTGGAGTGGAGGGAAACTGTGAGTGTGGGCGGGAAGAAGGTCACCGTGTGGAGGGACACCGGAGCACAAGTGTCAGCTATCCATGCTTCCTTAGTGGACCCCAATTTAATCAACCCAGAGATCCAAGTGACGATTCAACCCTTCAAGTCCCACTCTTTCAACTTGCCTACAGCCAAGTTCCCTGTCCAGTACCAGGGCTGGTCAGGAATGTGGACTTTTGCAGTCGATGATGATAATCCCATCCCCATGCTGTTGGGGGAAGACTTGGCCAATCATGTGAAGCGGGCCAAGAGGGTGGGAATGGTCACCCGCAGCCAGGCTAAACAAGCTGTGAGGCCTAGCTCTGTTCAGGAAACTTCTATCAGGACCCGGTCAGAGGTGATGGACCTGGACCCCAGGCCAATGTCTGCAACAACAGTAGTGGATCCAGTCCCAGAGACCCAGACGGAACCAGTCCCAGAACCGGAACCAGCCGAACAACCAGCACCACACCCATTGCCAGCACTGAATCTAGTACTTGCAACCCCAACACCAGAGGGCCCCACCGAACCTGAACCGGCAGCAGCCCTTAACCCTACACAAGAGACTCAGCCAGAGCCTGAACCCCAACATAGTGTCCCAGCGGAGAGCGGTTCACAGTCAACGGAAACAGCCCCATCCCCTACATCGCTTCCAGAGGGACCAAGCATAGGTCCACAATCCAATGAGGAACTGATGTCTCCAGCATCAAGGGAACAGTTCCAGACCGAACAGGAAGCGGATTAAAGCCTCCAGAGAGCTTGGACGGCGGCACGGAGCAACGCACCGCCTCTCAGCTCTTCTAATCGATCCAGGTTTGTTGTAGAAAGAGGACTTTTATACAAAGAAACTCTTTCTGGTGGACACCAGGAAGACTGGCATCCTCAGAGACAGTTGGTAGGTCCAACTAAATACCGGGCCAAGCTCTTGAGCTTAGCCCATGATCACCCTAGTGGCCATGCTGGGCTGAACAGGACCAAAGACCGTTTTTGGGGGGCCATTCCACTGGGAGGGAATGGGCAAGGATGTTTCTACCTATGTCCGGTCTTGTGAAGGATGCCAAAGAGTGGGAAAACCCCAAGACCAGGTCAAAGCCCCTCTCCAACCACTCCCCATCATTGAAGTTCCATTTCAGTGAGTAGCTGTGGATATTCTGGGTCCTTTTCTGAAAAAGACACCCAGAGGGAAGCAGTACAGACTGACTTTCATGGATTTTGCCACCCGATGGCCGGAAGCAGGGGCTCTAAGCAACCCCAGGGCTAAAAGTGTGTGCCAGGCACTAGCAGACATTTTTGCCAGGGAAGGTTGGCCCTCCGACATCCTCACAGGTGCAGGGACTAATTTCCTGGCAGGAACTATGGAAAACCTCTGGGAAGCTCATGGGGTAAATCACTTAGTTGCCACTCCTTACCACCATCAAACAAACGGCATGGTGGAGAAGTTTAATGGGACTTTGGGGGCCATGATACGTAAATTCGTAAATGAGCACTCCAATGATTGGGACCTAGTGTTGCAGCAGTTGCTCTTTGCCTACAGAGCTGTACCACATCCCAGTTTAGGGTTTTCCCCATTTGAACTTGTATATGGCTGTGAGGTTAAGGGGCCATTACAGTTGGTGAAACAGCAATGGGAGGGATTTACACCTTCTCCAGGAACTAACATTCTGGACTTTGTAACCAACCTACAAAACACCCTCCGAACCTCTTTAGCCCTTGCTAAAGAAAACTTACAGGATGCTCAAAAAGAGCAGAAAGCCTGGTGTGATAAACATGTCAGAGAGCGTTCCTTCAAAGTAGGGGACCAGGTCATGGTCTTAAAGGCGCTCCAGGCCCATAAAATGGAAGCATCAAGGGAAAGGCCATTCATGGTCCAGGAGCTCCTGGGAGCTGTTAATTACCTCATAGCATTCCCCACCTCCAACCGAAAGCTAAAGTGTACTATATTAATTCTCTAAAGCCCTTTTATTCCAGAGAATTAAAGCTTTGTCAGTTTACAGCCCAGGGAGGAGACGACGCTGAGTGGCCTGAAGGTGTCTATTACGAAGGGAAAACTGTTGGTGGTGTGGAAGAGGTGAACCTCTCCATGACCCTTGGGCGTATGCAGCGACAGCAGACCAAGGAGCTGTGCACTAGCTACGCGTCGACGTTCTCATCCACCCCAGGACTGACTGAACGGGCATACCACTCCATTGACACAGGTAATGCTCACCCAATTAAAGTCCAACCTTACCGGGTGTCTCCTCAAGCTAAAACTGCTATAGACCGGGAGATCCAGGATATGTTACAGAGTGCATGGGCATCTCCAGTGGTTCTAGTTCCCAAACCAGATGGGAAGATACGTTTTTGTGTGGACTATCATAAGCTAAATGCTGTAACTCGCCCAGACAACTATCCAATGCCACGCACAGATGAACTATTAGAGAAACTGGGACGGGCCCAGTACATCTCTACCTTGGACTTAACCAAGGGGTACTGGCAGGTACCGCTAGATGAATCCACCAAGGAAAGCTCAGCCTTCATCACACGTCTCGGGCTGTATGAATTTAATGTCCTCCCTTTCGGGCTGCGGAATGCACCCGCCACCTTCCAAAGACTTGTAGATGGTCTCCTAGCGGGATTAGGAGAATATGCAGTCGCCTACCTTGACGATGTGGCCATATTTTCGGATTCCTGGGCAGAACACCTGGAACATCTACAAAAAGTCCTTGAGTGCATAAGGGAGGCAGGACTAACTGTTAAGGCTAAGAAGTGTCAAATAGGCCTAAACAGTGTGACTTACCTTGGACACCAGGTGGGTCAAGGAACTATCAGCCAAAGTGGATGCGATCCAAAAATGGCCTGTCTCAAAGTCAAAGAAACAGGTTCAATCCTTCTTAGGCTTGGCTGGTTATTACAGACAATTTGTACCGCAATACAGCCAAATCGCCACCCCGCTGACAGACCTAACCAAAAAGAAACAGCCAAACGCTGTTCAGTGGACCAAAAAGTGTCAGGAGGCCTTTAACCAGCTTAAAGCGACACTCATGTCTGACCCTGTACTAAGGGCCCCAGACTTTGACAAACTGTTCCTAGTAACCACAGATGCGTCCGAGCGTGGTGTGGGAGCAGTTTTAATGCAGAAAGGACCTGATCAAGAATTCCACCCTGTAGTGTTTCTCACCAAAAAACTGTCTGAGAGGGAAAGCAACTGGTCAGTCAGTGAAAAAGAATGTTATGCCATTGGATTTGTGCAGGAAATGGCCTAACTTCATTATCATGCACATTGTGTAAAGAGTTGTCACTTTGGATGGGCTATCACCAGCAGGAGAGTGAATTTGTGTGTGGGGGTGGAGGGTGAGAAAACCTGGATTTGTGCTGGAAATGGCCTAACCTGAAGATTACTTTAGATAAGCTATTACCAGCAGGACAGTGGGGTGGGAGGAGGTATTGTTTCATATTCTCTGTGTATATATAAAGTCTGCTGCAGTTTCCACAGTATGCATCTGATGAAGTGAGCTGTAGCTCACGAAAGCTCATGCTCAAATAAATTGGTTAGTCTCTAAGGTGCCACAAGGACTCCTTTTCTTTTTAAGGTAGAACAGTGTGTTTGGTGTTTCGATTTCATTAAAACCAATGGACTGTTGTACGGTTTTCCCTTCCCCGTCTGCTGTTTTAATGGAGGAACAAACATTCACCCTGAGCACAGCCCTGGGACTCACTGACCCAGCAAAGACACCCGGCGATGCTAATGAAGAACTTTAGCACCAGAAAAGTGTCGACTCCAAAGCCGGGGACCATCCTGTCCTGTCAACTCTCTTCTTCCGAATTTGATTGGTGATCGTTCACCCTTGCCACTGATGGCTTCACACCTCCATCGTGCATGCAAAAACTCTGGGCTGGCTGAAGAGATCCCATGATCCTTAACTCTTTCCTGTCCAGAGCTTGGGAAAGTTTCAATTCAGTCAGTGAACATAAGTTTTTAATTGAAGGACGAAAGAGAGAAAACCAATTGGTCCACTTTGGTATTTTCCAGAGCTTTCCTCTGGAAACATCACTTCAACCTCCAAAAGCCTTCTCCTGCCTTTGCCAGGGTCCCAGGTGGGAGGAAGGGAACATTATCCCCATCTTATAAACAGGGAAACTGAGGCAGAAAGAGGCAGTGTCAGACTCAGAGCCACGAATACAGCCAAGGAGTCAGATTTCAGAGTAGCAGCCGTGTTAGTCTGTATCCCCAGAAAGAACGGGAGTACTTGGTTAGTCTCTAAGGTGCCACAAGTACTCCTGTTCTTTTAACCAAGGAGTCCTAATTGCTGCTGGCTTCCAGCCTATTCTAGACCCACCCCGTCCCTGACCTGGGGATAGAACCCAGGAGTCCTGGCTCCCAGAACTCAGACCATGTGAGTCAGTGCGATGGTGCAACAGTGTCCCCTCCTGGCCAAGCATGGCTCGGTCCCGGCTCACGCAGCTCAGCGCGGCCCTCACGCTAGTCCCTGTGCCCAGGAATCTGCAAACCCCTCCCGCTGCTCGGCCATTTTCTCCCTGCGCTCGCTGGGCCAGCGTGGGGTACATACACCCCAGAAGAGACCCGCACTCCCTGCAGACAGCAGGCAGAGGGGCAGGGGCGCCCACACGGTGGCCGGGCATTTTCTGCAGTGACCAGAGCAGCGATGAAGCAGCTGGCTGTGGGTATGGCAGGCAGCTTCAGAGAATCAGAGAACAAAAGAAGATCAGGGTTGGAAGAGAGCTCAGGAGGTCATCTAGTCCAACCCCTGCTCCAAGCAGGACCAACCCCAAGTAATTCATCCCAGTCAGGGCTGTGGCAAGCTGGGCCTTAAACACCTCAAAGGATGGAGATTCAACCCCCTCCCTAGGAAACCCAATGCAGCGCTTCACCACCCTCCCATTGAAATAGTGTTTCCTAATCTCCAGCCTAGACCTCCCCCACTGCAACTGCAGACCATTGCTCCTCGTTCTGTCATCTGCCACCACTGAGAACAGCCGAGCTCCATCCTCTTTGGGACCCCCTCAGGTAGTTGAAGGCTGCTATAAAATCGCCCCTCACTCTTCTCTTCTGCAGACGAAAGAAGCCCAGTTCCCTCAGCCTCCCCTCCTAAGTCACGTGCCCCAGCCCCCTAATCATTTTCCTTGCCCTCCGCTGGACTTTCTCCAATTTTTCCACATCCTTTCTGTAGTGGGGGGCCCAAAACTGGACCCAGTACTCCAGATGTGGCCTCACCAGTGCCGAATAGAGGGGAACAATCACTTCCCTCCATCTGCTGGCAACGCTCCTACTGATGCAGCTCAAAACGCCGTTGGCCTTCTTGGCAACAAGGCCACCCTGCTCTCTCATAGCCAGCTTCTCATCCACTGTAATCCCCAGGTCCTTCTCTGCAGAAAGGTTGCCAAATACCTGCCCCCTGGGGGATCAGCTGAGGCTGCCCCGTGACATCCTGGTTGGCCCGGAGATGGGAGATTTCACAACCCTGCATGGGACACTGGCTGATCAGATGATCCCAATGTGTCTTGAGGCCAATTCCCTTGTGCATTAGTGCAGATCAGTGGTTCTCAGCCAGGGGTCCATGTACCCCAGGGGTACACACAGGTCTTCCGGGGGGAACATCAGCTCATCTTCATGTTTGCCTCGTTTTACAACCGGCTGCATTAAGGCACGAGTGAAGTCAGTACGAGCTAAACTGTCGACCCCTTGTTCATATTGCTCTATATACTCTACACTGAAATGCCAGTGCAGGATTTGTCCTGTGTTCCCACCGAGTTATTTTATAATGGCGGAAATGAGAAAGGAAGCAGCTTGTCAGCAGCAGCATGGCCGTGACATTGTGCATTTTTATGGCTGGTTTTGTGAGCAAGTCGTTTTTAAGTGAGGGGAAATTTGGGGTACCCAAGACACATCAGACTCCCACAAGGGGTACAGCTGTCTGTAAAGGTCGAGAGCCGCTGGCCTAGATCAAAGGCATGGCGAAGGTAGAACAGTGTGTTTGGAGTTTCGATTTCATGAAAACCAATGGGCCGTGGTATGGTTTTCTCTTCCCCATCTGCTGTTTTAGTGGAGTAACAACCATTCACCCTGAGCACAGCCCTGGGACTCACTGACCCAGCAGAGATGCCGGAGGGATGCTAAGGAGTAACTTTAGCACCAGAAAAGTGCTGACCCCAAAGGCAGGGGCCATCGTGTGTGCAGACCGCCGCGTTCCTCCCTCCCCCCATCGAATGCAAAGCCCACGTGGGTGGGGGCCCTGCCAGCTTGTTCTCTGGGAGAAGAAGCTGTAAGGATGCATTCAGGGAAGGATCCTGCCTCGCTGGGCCGGCTGGACTCTTACAGGGACCAGAACGGGATGCAAAGCGGGGAGCCCTGGAGACCGTCTGGGGGCACCTGAAAAGACTTGGGAAAAATGGCAGTTTCTCCCATCACCGCCACCGTTTGGAATTACAGACTACGACTCACCTGGGTATGAATTTTACCGGCTTTAACCCCTCGTGACCCTCATTCCCTTTCCTTAGCTCACGAACCTTTACTGAGATTCCTACAGACCTGGCTGCCAGCGTTGCCTTTGGTGTAGGATCTGGGGTCCCGTGGCTCTGGGGTAAGTGACCAGTCTCCTGGGGCAGGGGACGACCTGGGTGGGCTGGTTTGGGGTGTACGTGAGGTTTCCTCACAAAGTCCAGCTTGTCTGAGAGTATCTGAGGGGACTGGCTGTGACTCCGGGGTCAGACGGGGGCAGCGATCCAGGAGTTCACGCGGGGTGAAATCTGCTCACAGAGCACCACCGGCTGGGGGGATCTGCCCTGTTTCCTGACACCTTCCCTGAGCCCGGCACTCCCAGTGGAGCCGCCCCAGAGAGCGGGACGAACTGAGCCCTGCAAAATCAACCTAGAAGGACATTGCTCCCCTCCAGGGCGTTCCCGCCCGCCTGGACAGCTGGGTGAGCCACGGCCTCTCCTTCCCACAGCCCTCCTTCCCCAGGGGAGCTCAGCCAGCCGATGCCTTTCCCCCAGCCATGGGCCTTGCCTTCCGGGAGGGGGTCTAGGCAGGACTCCTGGGTTCCATTCCCTGGCCCTGCAAGGGGAGAGGGGTCCAGTGGTTAGAGCAGGGGGCTTGGGAGCCAGGACTCCTGGACTCTATCCCTGGCTTTCAGAAGGGAGTGGGCTCTGGTGGGTTACAGGGTGGGGTACTGGGAGTCAGGACTCTCGGGTTCTCTTCCTGCCAGCATCACTTGTGCACAGATAGGGACGGGGGGGCCCGGTTCGGGGCGGTCAGGGGACAAGGAGCAAGGGGGGTGCTTTCCCCACAACTCGCTTGATTCAGCCAATGCACAACAGGAACCCGCAATCCCCCCGAAAGAGAAGCAGCAGCTGGTGGCTGCTGAAGGGAGGTTCACTGCAGCCCAGCACGCAGCAGAAGGGGAGGATGCCAGGCCGGGGCTCAGGGCTCCCCGATGCCCCCGCCGGCCCTGGGAGCTGGGTAGCACTTGGCCCGGATCAGCCAATCCCCCACACACTGGACGTATTTCCTCTCCCCCACTCTCTTCCCCCAAGCGCCAGGGGAGGCACATCCAGCCGCAATCTTCATCACAGTGATGCCACCTGGACAGGGGGAGAGAGACGTAATAAGGGGCTCCCACATCCCCCCTCCCCCGACCCCCATGTGGTTTCTCACACACTCCCCTCCCAGCATAACTGCACCCGGCTCTGCAGGCAGAGTGGGGTCTAGTGCTCAGAGCAGGGGCCTGGAACAACGTGAGAACATAACAGAGGAATGGCCCCCCTGGGTCACACCAAAGGTCCATCTAGCCCAGTATCCTCTGGCCAATGCCAGGTGCCCCAGAGGGAATGAACAGAACAGGGAATCATCCAGTGATCCATCCCCCGTCACCCATTCCCAGCTCCTGGGCAAACAGAGGCTGGGGCCACCTTCTCTGCCAATCCTGGCTATAGCCACAGATGGACCTGTCCTCCAGGAACTTCTCTAGTTCCTGTTTGAACCCTGTTATAGTCTTGGCCTTCAAAACATCCTCTGGCAAGGAGTTCCACAGGTTGACTGTGCATTGTGTGAAGTAGTACTTCCTTTGGTTTGTTTTAAACCTGCTGCCTGTGGTGACCCCTCGTTCTTATGTTAGGAGGAGTAAATAACACTTACTTATTTACTTCCTCCACACCCTCCAACCTTCTCTAGCCCTCGATCATATTCCCCCTTAGCCGTCTCTTTTCCAAGGTGAAACGTCCTACTCTTATTAATCTCTCTTCATATGGCAGCCGTTCCATCCCCCTCATCATTTTGGTTGGCATTTTCTGAAGCTTTTCCAATTCCAATATCTCTTTTTTGAGATGGGGCGACCACATCCGCACGCAGTGTTCAAGTTGTGGGCATCCCATGGATTTATACAGAGGCAACATGCTATTGTCTGTCTTATTCTCTGTTCCTTACTTAATGATTCCCAGCATTCTGTTCGCTTTCTTCACAGCCGCTGCACATGACTGGATGATTTCAGAGAACTCTCCACAATGACTCCAAGATCTTTCTTGAGTGGTAAATTCGACCCATCATTGTATATGTCTACCTGGGATTACATTTGCCCATGTGCATTACTTTGCATTCATCAACATTGAATTTCATCTGCCGTTTTGTTGCCCAGTCACCCTGTTCTGAGAGACCCTTTAGTACCCCTTCGCAATCTCCTTTGGACTTCACTATCTTGAGTAGGTTTGTATCTTCTGCAAATTTTGCCACCTCACTATTTACCCCTTTTTCCAGAACATTTTGGAATATGGTGAATAGGACTGGGCCCAGTGCAGATCCCTGGGGGACTCCCACTATTTATCTCTCTCCATTCTGAAAACTGACCATTTCTTCCTACCCTTTTTTCCCTATCTTTTAACCAGTTACTGAGCCATGAGAGGATTTTATCGCATGACAGCTCACTTTGCTTAAGAGCCTTTGGTGAGGGACGCTTTCTGAAAATCTAAGTACACTATATCCACGGGATCCCCCTTGTCCAAACGCTTGTTGATCCCCTCAGAGAATTCTAGTACATTGGTGAGGCGTGATTTCCCTTTACCGAAACCATGTTGACCCTTCCCCAACAAATTATGTTCATCTATGTGGCTGACAGTTCTCTTCTTTCCTCTAGTTTCAATGAGTTTGCCCTGTACTGAAGTCAGACTTATTGGCCTGTAGTTGCCGGGATCACCTCTGGAGCCCTTTTTCGAAACTGGTGTGTCATTAGCCATCCTCCAGCCAGTTCGGACAGAAGCTGATTTAAATGGTAGGTTACAAACCACAGTTAGTCATTCTATAATTTGAAATTTGAGTTCCTTCCGAACTCTTGGGCGAATCCCATCTGGTCCTGGTGACTTATTCCTGTTTAATTTATCAATTTTTTGGAAAAACTCCTGTAATGACTCCTCAATCTGGGACAGTTCCTCAGATTTGTCACCAAACAGAATGGCTCAGGTTTGGGAATCTCCCTCCCATCCTCAGCCGTGAAGACAGATACACAGAATTCATTTAGTTTCTCCGCAGTGGCCTTATCCTCCTTGGGTGCTCCTTTGGCATCTCGGCAAGTAGGACTCCAGGGTTCTCTCTGCAACTCTGCCAGGGGAGTGGAGTCTAGAGGGTCAGAGCAAGGGGGGCTGGGACTCAGCCACAGCTGGGCTCCACCTTGTGCTCTGTGTTCAGACCCCGCCCCCATCTGGAGGACTTACCCACTGTTAATCGCCCAGATTCGTCAACACAATGGTCCTCGGCACCGGTGCAAGCCAACATCCCACTCCCCTGCCTGTGAAAAGGCTCCACATTGAAAAGTGTCAGGCACTGCTGGCCGTTGGGGACGGAGCTCACAGTTGGCACTGAGAACAGTCAGACACACACAGTCAGCCAGGGGTGGGGAGTCACCACATATTGGGCTCGATCCCAGCTCGGGGAAGGGAGTGGGGTCTAGTGGTTAGAGCAGGGGGGCTGGGAGCCAGGACTCCTGGGTTATCTCCAGGCAGGTGTGGCCAGAGCACGGCTCTAGGTTTGCAGCAGACACGCACCTGAGATGGCCCCGGCGTTGCAGCCGTCGGTGTCACAGCAGGCGATGTTCACCCGCATGGTGACATTGTGCGCGTAGGTCAGCGAGAAGGGGCCGGGCTCACAGTTCTGGGGCTCCAGGCACGATTTACCCGTGTAGGAGAAGGAGGATCCCTCTGTGGAAGGGAAACAGAGCATCACCTCTGAGCTCCCCAATGGACCCCCAGCTGCTCCATCCTCCCCTTTTGTTCCATCCACCCCACCCCCAACTAATCTCATCTTCCTTCCGACCCCCGATAAAATCCTCTCTTCTGTCTGACCCAGGCCCCACTGTCACCCACTGCAATTCCCCATCTCATCCCATCCCCCGTCTATGACATTATCTTTCCAGACTGAGCAGTCCCTGCTCCTGGAGAGGAGTGGAGTCTATTGGTTAGAGTAGGGGGAGGGGCTGGGAGCCAGGATTTCTGGGTTCGACCCCTGGCTTCAGGAGGACAATGGTGTCTACACTTAGTAGAAATCTTCTTTCACTCACCCAGCCTGATCTCTGCCACGACGGTGACGCAGGTCCCTTCCGAGGGGGCGCAGGGCTGCAGGGGGCCGGAGCACGATAGCTCTCTGGACGCACACACCTCGCATTGCAGAGCGCTCCCTGGAGGTTGGAAAAATCCCTTCTCAGTACAAACCCCGGCTCCCCACCCCTCCCCAGGCAGTGCCCGTGGGCGAAATACCACCAGGAACCAAGAGGTGGCGCTGTGGGAGTTGTTACCACCAATGCCTCCTCACTGAACGTGTGGGCAGGCAGATCTTGGAGAAATGCCACCTGCTTTTGCAGCAGTTCTGCCCAGTTCCATTTAACTCTCCGGATGGGGAAAGGCATCTTGCTAGCTGGTCATTTGTATCTGACTCAACACTGCAGACAAGTCTGTTTGCTGCCTGAGTGTCTGTGGCTAGAATACATTTTCATCTTCTGACGTGGCTATCTGGGGTGCAGCTTGTGCCTGCGAACAAACCCCACACGTCTGTGTAGACAGAAAAACAAGAATTCGGCTGCTCTGCGGAGGGGTTTCTGCCTGGCTTTGCGGTGAACCTTTCACACACACACACACACCCCCCGCTGTCACTCTCTGCTCTCAGAGTTACGTCAGCTCAGCCACACTTGACTTCAGCCCACATTTCATCGCTGATCCTGCCAATTCTCTTTTTCAGAATACGATTGATGCTTCTTAAGCCTTTGGATTGATGGCTGTGCACCTCCAGCTAGCGATCCCAGGAGCATCAACTCTTTCCTCTCCAGAGTGTGGGGGCCTTTAAATTCATGACGTGAGCGTCAGGTAGTTTTAAGAAAGAAAGAAAGAAAGAGAAAAATTTTCCCACTTCGGTTTTTTTAGAGCTTTCATGTGGAAACATCCATTAAACCTCAGAACGCCTTCCTCTGCCACTTCTATGTCCCTAGATGGTAGCAAAGTGATATTCTCCCCATCTAAGAAATAGGGAAACTGAGGTAGAACAAAGATGTGTTCAATTCAGGAACCAAGAAGACAGCCGAGAAGTCCTCACTCCTGACTCCCAGCCCACTCTAACCCACGAGACCCCACTCCTCTTTCAGAGCCACGGACAGAACTCGGGAGTCCTGATTTGCAACCGTCTCTGCTCAAACTCACTACACCCCAGCCCGCTTCTACAGCTGGGGAATGAGCCCAGAAGTCCTGGCTCCCAGCCCCCACCCGTTGCACCTCCATTCCCCTTTCAAACCCGGGGGATGAACCCAGGAGTCCTGGCAGGAATCTCAGCGCTGGTGGGCAGGGGAACATTTCCAAGCGGGATTATATGTGGATGGGGGTGGTGCTCCTCATCGGGATGACCCCAAGCCTGGGTGAGAGCTGGAGGAGGAACGAGAAGAAGGAAGGACGGACGGACTCTGACCCCCTGGCCAGGCACCTAGCCTGGGCTGTGGGAGTCCCAGGCTCCAATCCCTGCTCTCCCCGAGTCAGCCGGGGGACGTGGCCCTGGGTTTTCCTCTCGCTGGTTTTACCCACAAATTCCATCCTGAGCCCAGAATCCGCCATCGACAGCGGCACGTTCCCCAGGTGAATTCCGGCTCCCTGTGCCGGGGGACGGACGGGACTCACCTGTGGCCAGGAGAGCGGACAGCAGGCAGAGGGGCAGAGCCACCCACATGGTGCCCGGGTGTTTACTGCAGTGAGCAGAACAGCGAGGAAGCATCTGGCTGTGGTTTTATCAGGCAGGTTGGCAAATACCTGCCCCCTGGGGGATCAGCTTGGGTTGCCCCATGACATCCTGGTGGACCCAGAGATGGGAGATTTCACAGCCCTGCATGTGACACTGGCTGATCAGATGATGCCAATGTGTACTGAGGCCAATTCCCTTTTGCATTAGTGGAAATCAGTGGTTCTCAGACAGGGGTCCGTATACCCCAGGGGTACACACAGGTCTTCCGGGGGTACATCAGCTCATCTAGATATTTGCCTCGATTTACAACCGGCCACATTAAGGCATGAGTGAAGTCAGTACGAGCTAAACTGTCGACCCCTTGTTCATATTGCTCTATATACTCTACACTGAAATGCAAGCACCAGGAAAGTGTCGACTCCAAAGCCCGGGACCATCCTGTCCTGTCAACTCTCTTCTTCCGAATTTGATTGGTGATCGTTCACCCTTGCCACTGATGGCTTCACACCTCCATCATGCATGCAAAAACTCTGGGCTGGCTGAAGAGATCCCATGATCGTTAACTCTTTCCTGTCCAGAGCTTGGGAGAGTTTCAATTCAGTCAGTGAACATAAGTTTTGAATTGAAGGACGAAAGAAAGAAAACCAATTGGTCCACTTTGGTTTTTTTCAGAGCTTTCCTCTGGAAACATCACTTCAACCTCCAAATACCTTCTCTTGCCTTTGCCAGGGTCCCAGGTGGGAGGAAGGGAACATTATCCCCACCTTACAAACAGGGAAACTGAGGCAGAAGGAGGCGGTGTCAGACTTGGAGTCACGAATACAGCCAAGGAGTCAGATTTCAGAGTAGCAGCCATGTTAGTCTGTATCCCCAAAAAGAACGGGAGTACTTGTGGCACCTTAGAGACTAACAAATGTAGATGAATCTCAGGAATCTCAGCGCAGGGGGCAGGGGAACATTTCCAAGCAGGATGACAAGGGTGGGGGACGCTTTTCCTGCCTCCTGAGATTTGTCTGTGATTTCCAAAGGTTTCCTGCTTCTCATCAGTGCCTAGCTCCCTGTGCCTGGGGACAGATGGGACTCCCCTGTGACCAGGAGAGCAGACAGCAGGCAGAGGGGCTGGGGCGCCCACATGGTGGTCGGGCATTTTCTGCAGGGACCAGAGCAGCCATGAAGCAGCTGGCTGTGGGTACGGCAGGCAGGTTCAGAGAATTAGAGAACCATAGAACACCTCAAAGGGTGGAGATTCCACCCCCTCCCTAGGGAACCCAATGCAGCGCTTCACCACCCTCCTAGTGAAATAGTGTTTCATGCTCTCCAGCCTAGACCTCCCCCACTGCAACTGGAGACCATTGCTCCTCGTTCTGTCATCTGCCACCACTGAGAACAGCCGAGCTCCACCCTCTTTGAACCCCCCTCAGGTAGTTGAAGGCTGCTATCAAATTCCCCCTCACTCTTCTCTTCTGCAGACAAAAGAAGCCCAGTTCCCTCAACCTCCCCTCCTAAGTCACGTGCCCCAGCCCCCTCATCATTGCCCTCCGCTGGACTCTCTCCAATTTCTCCACATCCCTTCTGTAGTGGGGGGCCCAAAACTGGACCCAGTACTCCAGATGTGGCCTCACCAGTGCCGAATAGCGGGGAATAATCACTTCCCTCCATCTGCTGGCAACGCTCCTACTGATGCAGCCCAAAATGCCGTTAGCCTTCTTGGCAACAAGGCCACCCTGCTGTCTCATAGCCAGCTTCTCATCCACTGTAATCCCCAGGTCCTTCTCTGCAGAAAGGTTGGCAAACACCTGCCCCCTGCGAGATCGGCTGGGGCTGCCCCATGATATCCTGGTGGGCCCGGAGATGGGAGATCCTGCATGGGACACTAGCTGATCAGATGATGCCAATGTGTCTTGAGGCCAATTCCCTTGTGCCTTCGTGGAGATCTGTGGTTCTCAGCCAGGGATCCGTGTACCCCAGGGGTACACACAGGTCTTCCGGGGGTAAATCAGCTCATCTTAATGTTTATCTCGTTTTCCCACAGGACAGATAAAAAGCACTAATGAAGTCAGTACGAGCTAAAATTTCCTGACACAATGACTTGTTTGTGCAGCTCTATGTACTATCCACTGAAATGTAAGAGCAATATTTATATCCCAGTGGAGTTATTTTATAATTACACGGTGGAAATGAGAAAGAAAGCTATTTGTCAATCACAATGTGGCCGTGACACTTATGTATTTTTAGAATAACATAAGAAAGGACCTGTCATAAATATAAAGGGAAGGGGAACCACCTTTCTGTCCTCAGTGCTATAAAATCCCTCATGGCCAGAGGCAAAACACTTTTACCTGTTGTCATAAATATAAAGGGAAGGGTAAACTCCTTTACAATCCCTCCTGTCCAGAGGAAAAATCCTCTCACCTGTAAAGGGTTAAGATGCTAAAGGTAACCTCAGTAGTATGAGGGCCCTACCGTCAATCAAACACTGACCCCGCCCCTTGACCCCTTAGTCCCACCCCTTGACCCCACCGGAAGTGCCGCCCCATGGTGTATTACTTCCGGGGTCAAGGCTGCCGCAAGACCTGAAGCAAGGTGTGTCTTGTGAAACTCACCCCACCCCTTGACCCCTTAACCCCACCCCTGGACCACTGCCCCCTTCACTGGAAGTCCCGCCCCATGGGGTATTCCTTCCAGGGTCATGGCTGCCACATGACCGGAAGCAAGGTATATCATGTGACCCCTCTAACTACTCCTCCCACTTCCCTCTACCAATCAGGAGAGGTTTCGCCCCTGTAGGGCTTCCCCCAAGAGGAGATTTGACCAATCAGGGCGAGTTCCGGGGCGGGGTGTCCTCTCCACAAGTGGGTCTTGTGACCCCTCTAACAACTCCTCCTCCCACCCTCTACCAATCAGGAGGGGTTTTGTCCCGATAGGACCAAGAGGAGATTTGACCAATCAGGATGAGTTCCGGGGCGGGGTGACCCATCCGGAAATGATTTGTGTGACCCCTCTAACAACTCCTCCTCCCACCAACGTCTACCAATCAGGCCACCCCAAGAGCTGATTTGACCAAAATAGGGCAGGTTCTGGGATGGGGTGAACCACCCAGATGAGGGGTGTGTGACCCCTCTGCCAGTCAGAGCGCAGCACCATCACCCCATAAGTCCCAGCGTCGGGCAGAAGAGGCTCTCTTTTACCAAGAGCGCGTGTTTTAGAAATCATGGAAACATGGACTCCTTCACCCCCCCCGTGGGAACTTCGGACTTTGTTTTAGCCCCGAGGGCCTTTGGACTTGTGTGGAGAAAGCGCTACATCAGCGAGAGTTCTGAGGAGGACCCTTTGGCCCAGCCATTGACGGACACACCGGAAACCGACCCCGAAACCCGGCTGCTTGTGAGGCACCGCGATGAGCGTC
Source organism: Eretmochelys imbricata (assembly GCF_965152235.1). Lineage (NCBI taxonomy): Eukaryota > Metazoa > Chordata > Testudines > Cheloniidae > Eretmochelys > Eretmochelys imbricata. Next base: position 18,991,926 of record NC_135595.1, read on the forward strand.
ATGGCCTCTTGTTGTCCTCCCCCCTGGAGGTGGAAGGTGATCACGGCTTGGGGGAGTTACGGGCGGACAAAGTGAATGAAAAAGACGTGGCTCAGGTAAATGAATGTTTAAGAAGTGAGGGTCGGGGTGGGGGTGTGTAATGGGGGGGCTAGGAACCAGGGATTGTTTAAATCAAAAACCAAGCAGTGGGGAGCTTACGCTGTTTCTTTTTTGAAAAAATCTCTCGACAGCTCGATGGTGCCTTTCTGGAGGCCTTTGAGAACTTACACATCGGTAGCCCCGTGGGAGTAAATGTATCATGCATCAGCTGGTTTTGCTCATGTCTGAGACACAGATCTCAAGAGGAAAAGGACAAAATGGAAGAGTGAACCAGCACAGACACCCTCATGTTAGGACTCATGGCGTCCATTTTTACGGGCGGTTGTAAAAGGTTGTGTTAAACCAGGCGATTAATAAAACTTATTTAGATGTGTTCATATGAATGTTGTCCCCCACCCACACTTGTGTTAGTAAAAGATGGTACCAGGAACAGTCATGTCTCCACAGGCGGCTCTGTTAAAGAAAATATATTACACCCCCGGGGAAGCTGGGAGCTTTGGCGGGGTGAACCCTCTTTTTCAAGTGGCCAAAAAGCAGAGTAAAACTTCAAATAGAAGACAAGTAACAGCTTGGCTTTCAGACCAGGATGCTTATACTTTACACAAAGCGGCTCGAATACGTTTTACAAGAAACAAGACCATTGTTTCAGATGTGGATGCGCAATGGCAGGCAGATTTGGTGGATATGCACCAGTTCTCCAGACACAACGGCAATTTTATGTACATCTTAACAGTGGTAGACATTCTATCCAAAAATGCCTGGGCCTTAGGCCTAAGAGACAAGACGAGTGGTGAGGTATCCAAGGCCTTTCAAGCTATTTTTAGCGAAGGGTCTGTGCCTCAAAAATTACAAACCGATCGGGGGAAAGAATTTTTAAACAAACCCTTAAGCAGATTGTTAAAACGGCATGGCATTCCCCATTTTGTTGCTAATAATGAAGTCAAAGCAGGGGTTGTGGAGCGGTTTAACAGAACTTTAAAAACTAGGATGTGGAGCTATTTTATCTAAAACCAAAGGAGCTTTTGAAAAAGGTTATGAACAGACATTTACCGATGAGATAGTCATAGTGGATGAAGCCTTAACCAGGGGTCAGAGACCTGTATACCGATTAAAAGACTACGAGGGTGAGACAGTTCCTGGATCTTTTTGCCCTGAAGAATTACAAAAAGTAAACACCAAACGAGACAGGATTTACAGGATTGAAAAAATTCTAGCAGAGAAAGGAAAAGGGAGAAAAAAGCAACTACTGGTGAAATGGTTGGGGTGGCCTGATAAGTTTAACAGCGGGGTGAAAGCTTCTCAACTCTGTGACCTTTAGACACAAACAACAAACAAACAACAAAAACAAACAAAAGTTATTCCTCCTACAAAGACAGAGAAGATGAGCGACAGCGGGTTTTACATTACTTTGCCCAGCAACGCCAGCTCTGCAGTTTTTCCCCAAAACACCAGCTTGAACTTTACAATACGGCTTATGAAGCCCTTGGATCTCCCGGGTTCCTGGGAGGTGGGGTTAGTGGAAATACAACACCCGCACAGCTGGAACACTATCAACGACGACACCCCTTTTGAAGTCACCTTTGGAGATATGGCGTGGAGTTTCATCCACCCTGACATCTGGTGGTGAGGTGTGGCAAGTTGTGGAAAAAAACTTCAGGGGCCGATCTCATTTGCATAGGCACAACAACCCCACCTAAAATGAGGCCATAACTGCCCAAATGGTCACTTTGGCTGTTGTGGGATCCCCAGTGTCTCTGTTATTGGGGCAGGAAGAATAAATTGTTATTACCCTGATTATGGGAACTGTGCTTGGAACTATACTTGGCCTTTTGTTATGATGGAGGGACTCACCATCAACTAAATAGCACTCGCAAGGCAAGGGACATGGGTTCCAAAACTCTGGGAATAGAGAGAGGCTTGAGACAGGTATTAGTACCTGTTGGTGTGGGCGCATGTTTGGGAGGGAAGGCAGAGATTTTGCTGTACTGTGTGAGCTGTCGTTGGCTGTGGACCCTCTACAGGTTCCAGGCCCAATAGCAGTGGAAGATGGTGAGTAGAAGGTAATAACTACTGGGAGCCAGCCCTCACTAGCCCTTGCCTCTGAAGTGGAGTTTTTAAAGAAAATGTCTGCCTTTTTGGGGAAAGAGGGGAAGACCTTGACTGATATGCCGGGTCTGTTTTGCCTTTACCCAGGAGTCCCACCCCGGGAGGCTGCTCCGTCACCTGATGAGTGGGTGAAGGCTTTGGGCAAGCATTAGAGAAGGTTGTGCCACCCCACCCTAAGTCAAGCCCCTATCGTAAACTGAGGTTGTTTTCTGGGGTTCACACCCCAATGCCTGGGGAAGAAGCATTTGAACCCTGGCTGGAACACACCACTGAAATGCTGCAGGAATGGGCAGTACCTGATGCTGAAAAGAGAAGGTGACTAGTAGAGTGCCTTAGGGGGCCAGCCCTAGATGTGATTCGCACACTGAAGCTCAGTAACCCTGGGGTCAAGGTAAAGGACTGCCTAGAGGCCCTTGATCATGCCTTTGGGAGAACCGAGGGCTCAGAGGATGTTTATTGCAAGTTCCTCAATGCCAGGTAACAAAAGGGAGAGAAAGTTTCTGCCTATGTACAGAGGTTGGAGAAATTACTACAGAGAGCCTTCATGAGGGGAGCAGTAGCGGTTGAGCAAATGGACCGGACTGGATTGGCTCAGATTGTGAGGGGAATTCAATATCAGAACCCAATCCTTCTCCACCTTCGATTAAGGGAGCGCCAAGACAATCCACCGGGTTACTCTCGGCTGATAAAAGAGGTCCGAGAGGAGGAAGAGAGGCAGGCAGCTGGTGAGGTTTGGGAGGTTCGGCCACCCCAGGCAACTGCCACAACATCCATACGAACGCCCAAGGCGCTGATGGTGAATCCTCAAGAGGAACTTACCCAATGAGTGCAGGTCCTGACACAGAAAGTGGCTGAACTAGAGAATACTATCGATTCAGCAAAGACTTCAGCGTACAAGGAACCCCCCGTTACCACGGTCCAGAAGACTACATTTAGAATCTCTGCCCCACCCCGGCAACACGGGAAAGGGCAATCCTTCTTCTGCTACCGGTGTGGCCAGGGTGGGCACATTGCTGCCAGGTGTCAGAATGCAGAGAATCCCCCGCTAGTATACCAAAAGCTGAGGACCACCTGGGGAAAGTCGGGAAACGGCCCCAGGGCCTGGGAAGGGAGCCGCCTAGGCCTGCAGGGTTTGTAGGCTCCCCTGCGAAGAACCATGCCACCCGAATCCCACCAGGATTGATAGGACCTCGAGCTGAGGTCACTGTAAAGGTTGAAGGGACAGAATGTAGAGCAGTGCTTGACACGGGATCCCAAGTGACTATCATATTCCAGTCTTTCTACCAGCAGATGCTTATGCATCTGCCTATACAGCCCTTGACAGGGCTCGGCCTGTGTGGTCTCAGCATGGATGAATACCCGTATCAGGGGTATGTCATTGTACACCTGGAATTCCCAGAAGAGATCGCTGGGGTAAGACAGGAGGTGGACACTGTCGCTTTAATATGCCCTGACCCTAAAGGTGTCTCTGAGGTGTCTGTGCTAATAGGGACCAACTCCAGCCTCTTTAAGGTACTTGCAGATTACTGCAGACAGCGAGCAGGGGACCAATACCTGAATACCTTGGTGATACACACACATTGTGCCGCAGTCTACAGAAAAATTGAGGACGCAAAAAGAGTGATGCCTGATTTGCCGGTGGGAGCACTGAGGTACGCAGGCCCGGTCCCCTTAGTGGTGCCTGCAATGACAGAAAAGGAGGTGATTGTCATGAGTACCTGCCTGAAAGGCAGTAAGAGAACATTAGCAGTGGTAGAGCAGCCGACCAAGGGAGGGCTCCCTGAAGGAGGGCTGGTTCTTAGTGGAGTCATAACCCTACTCCTGACGCCCAGGAAAGGGTGACTATACTGATTGCTAATGAAACAAGTCGTGATATTTTTGTGAGGCAAGGACAGAAGAAAGCAGACCTCTTTGAGCCCGAGTCAATTGTAACCCCCCAGTGTGAAACTCAAGTTCCGACGATAGACCCAGCAAAGTTTGACTTTGGAGATTCACCAGTGTCCGAAGAGTGGAAAAATCGCCTGAGGAAGAAACTTTGTGAAAGATCCAAGGTGTTCTCACTGCATGAGTGGGATGTGGGACGTGCAAAAGGAGTAGAACACAATATCAGACTACATGACTCTCGACCTTTCAGGGAGAGATCTAGGAAGATTGCTCTCTCTGAGATGGAAGATGTGCAACATCATCTTCAGGAGCTCGTACTGACTTCACTAGTGCTTTTTATCTGGCCTGTTGTAAAATGAGGCAAACATCAAGATGAGCTGATGTACCACCCTGGAAGACCTGTGTGTACCCCTGGGGTACACGGACCCCTGGCTGAGAACCACTGATCTGCACGAATGCACAAGGAAATTGGCCTCAAGACACATTGGCATCACCTGATCAGCCAGTGTCACATGCAGGGTTGTGAAATCTCCCATCTCCGGGCCCACCAGGATGTCACGGGGCAGCCCCAGCTGATCCCCCAGGGGGCAGGTATTTGCCAACCTTTCCGCAGAGAAGGACCTGGGGATTACAGTGGATGAGAAGCTGGCTATGAGACAGCAGGGTGGCCTTGTTGCCAAGAAGGCCAAAGGCATTTTGGGCTGCATCAGTAGGAGCGTTGCCAGCAGATGGAGGGAAGTGATTATTCCCCTCTATTCGGCACTGGTGAGGCCACATCTGGAGTACTGGGTCCAGTTTTGGGCCCACCACTACAGAAGGGATGTGGACAAATTGGAGAGAGTCCAGCGGAGGGCAACGAAAATGATGAGGGGGCTGGGGCACGTGACTTAGGAGGGGCGGCTGAGGGAACTGGGCTTCTTTTGTCTGCAGAAGACAAGAGTGAGGGGGAATTCGATAGCAGCCTTCAACTACCTGAGGGGGGTCCCAAAGAGGATGGAGCTCGGCTGTTCTCAGTGGTGGCAGAAGACAGAACGAGGAGCAATGGTCTCCAGTTGCAGTGGGGGAGGTCTAGGTTGGAGGTCAAGGGGAGGGACGGCATCCACGGGACAGCAACCGGGACCCCAGGGCAGGTCACAGCAGTGAGAGCTCAGCTGCCCGGCCCTGGGGAGCAGCTGGCCGCACGCTGCATGGTGGACGTCTCTTGTTCTTCCATCGGCGGCGGTTGCTACTTCAGGCTCATGGTGGCCAGCGAGAAGCCGGGAAGGCTGGGCTGTGCAGGCCCTGGGGCCCGCCCGCCCCTTCTGTCTGCAGTCCCACCCCTGTTCTGCTCCTTCCCCCATGGCCCTGCCCCAGTTCCACCCACAGTCCTGTCCCAGTCCACCCACCCCCTTGCAGCCCTCCCGCCCACGTCCCCAAGACCAGGAAAGATCTGTCCCGCCGCCAGCTGGGGGTGAGAGCTCTTCCAGTCCCCGGGCCACAGACGCAGCTGGGATCCTGGCGCTGGGGCTTCCCCCGCCACCCGGCACTTCTGCCAGGCACCGGGCTTGGGGTGCAGGGGTGCCCATTTTCCAGGGGGCCCCCAATGGGCTGAGGCTGCTGGGCACAGGCCCTGACGGCCCATTGGCTAATCCGCCACCGCTGCACTGCGGGTAGGGGTGCGGGCTCCCCTGGCTGAGCTGCCCTGGCAGGGCGGGGCAGGTGGGGGCAGGGGGCTCTGTGTGTGGACAGAGCGGGGTTTGGGTTTAAACACGGGTCAGAGCCATGTCTACAGGGAGGGGGGGAAGCCGGCTGGCTTTGGAACAGGGGAGCGTGGCTCCGAACTCGCTTGCAAAGCCACAGGGTGTGACAAGAGGCTCTGGCCCCATAGGGAGCCTGGGGCTGAGCCTTGCCCAGAGCTGGGCCAAGGGCGTAGCCAGGTAAAGCGGGAACTGCCGGGAGGCTGCGGGGGCCTGGCCCACTGGAAATCCCGGCCCCGGGCCTCCCTTTGTCCTAGTGCCGATGGGCCCGGAGAGCCGGGGCTGGAAGGAATCCGGGACAGGCGCTCACCTTCCGAGATCTGCCCGCTGATGGAAATGCACTGGCTGGCACGGCCCTCGCACTGCAGGGTCTCCGTGCTGGAACAGCTGCTCCGACCCGGGGCAATGCAGATCGGGCACCGGCCTCCCGTCTAGACGGTGTTGATGATCGGCCCTGCAAGACCCTGAAGAGAGGGTCGGTGGGGGTTGACGGGCAGGGCTGCGGACAGGTGCCTTCTCTACTTTGTTACCACTTATTTCTAGCACCTCAATAACTGAGATCAGGGACCCCTTGTGCCAAGAGCTGCACAGACTCCTCAGAGCAGGGGCCCTGATTGCACTGGGCACTGCATAGATCCCCCCAGCCTGCTACTGGGGGCCCCCCATTGTGCCAGGCACTGCACGCCTCCCTCCCCTGAGATCAGGGTCCCCCCTATGGCACCAGGTGCTACACGGGACCCCACCCTTCTCCAGAAAAGAACCTTTTCTGAACCAGTTTGACACTCAGTCGGAGCCTGGGCCACTGGGAACGAGCAGGGAGGGATGCAGAGATGTACAGACAGGAGAGAACCGGGTATTGCAGCTGTTCGTAGAGCAGGTCCGGGTTTGAATCTTCACAAAGACCCCGTTCCCGAAGAAGAGGGAGATGTTCCTGGGCGTGGCGGAGGATACACAGGAGAAGGAATAGCCTGCATTTCCCTTCGCTTCTGGTTAGAAGTGTAACCCTTCTGCCCGTCAGAGTTGGCAGTAACAAGGGCCGGGTTCAATATCTAGGGGATCCATTCCAATAACGCAATGCAAACCAGCTTGAGCCCCCAACCAGTGACCTGGGACAAATATATACCACCCCTGCTGAGCGCCTCCAAGAGGCAATATTCCCCTCTCGCAAGCACATAGTCTGAGTGTAGCAGAAGCCTTTTAATAAGAGAGAGAAACAATGTGGCATTATGTTGGGGAAACACCACCAACAGGATTCATAACACAACCCATGAGCAAAAAAAAACCCACCCCAAGCAAATTGGGGCATGCCCCTTTCCCTTTGCTTCTTGAGTCGAGCAACCCCAAATCACCCAAAGTCCCAAAAGTCCAAGGACCCAAAAGTCTCTGTCCCTGGTCAGGGCAGCCCCAGAGTTTGAAAGTTTATCTGCGGAGCCTTACCCCCCAGCCTGGGTGGAGATGGGACAGGGGTAAGAGGCACCTTACATGATCTGAAGCTGACCGCCCCACAGCTCCATAGGCCTTCGCTCCGCTCCTCCAGCCGCCCCACGAACTCCTTCGCTCAGCTCCGCTCCGCGGCCCACAAGCAGCTCCCGCCGTCCAACGAACTGCTCCACCAGCCGGTCCACAAACTGCTCTGCGTCCCACCAGCAGCTCCTGCTGTCCTACGAACTGCTCCACCAGCTTGTCCACAAGGCACTCCAGCCGTCCTGCAAACTGCTCCACGATAGAACTTCAGGCTCCCCCACTACTTAACACAACGCTCAGTGATTTCAGCTCTTAGTCAGTTCAGCTCTTTGGTGAATTCAGCTTGTAGTAGGAGAGCCTCAGTGCTGGTGCACTATTAGCCCAAAGTGAGCTCAGCAGCCTGCAACTAGACTTCTAACGAAATCAAAATTAGCTCTGATATTCCACAGTGGAGAGAGAGAGAGAGAGAGAGAGAGAGCGAGAAAAGCACAATTAACATGTAAGGCCCTCACCAACAGGCCCATACCACCAAGTATTAAGACTTGTCCCCAGCCTCTCTCCCTTCACAGAGTTTTGGAACCCATGACCCTTGCCCAGCGAGTGCTACTAAGTTGATGGTGAGTCCCTCCATCATAACAAAAGGCCAAGTACAGTTCCCAGCACAGTTCCCATAATCAGGATAATAACAATTTATTCTTCCTGCCCCAATAACAGAGGAGCTGGGGATCCCATAGCAGCCAAAGTGACCATTTGGGCAGCTATGGCCTCATTCTAGGCGTGGTGGGTGTGCCTATGCAAATGAGATCAGCCCCTGAAGTTCTTTTCCACAACTTGCCACACCTCACCACCAGATGTCAGGGTGGAGCTCATCCTGACACTGCTTACAGAAGCAAAACAGATACAAAAATTATTTACAGATGAAACCAGCGCCCCGAGGGCTGGTGATTCCTGGGAGCCACCTCACCCCTTTTCCTGGCGTCCCAGGCCAGAAGGGCCCATTTCCAGCATCTACTCTGACCTGCCGCATAGCCCAGGCTGGAGAAGTCCTCCCTACATTGTGCCCGATCACGTGTATTTGATGAAAGCATCTTCCAGGAGGGCAGCCAGCCTGGCCTGGGGGATGCCGATGGATGCTGCATCCACCGCATCCCTAAGGAGCTTGTTAACCACACTCCCCAGCATGTCTAGCTAAATACTTGTCTGGCACGCATCATCATGGTATCTGAACCCTGCGTCATCTTTAATGTATTATCCTCACAGCCACCTTGTGGGATGGGGCAGGGCTGTCAGCCGCATTGAACAGATGTGGGAAACTGAGGCACAGATCCTCAGCAGGACCTAACTCTTTGAAGCTCTGGGCCTAAGTGGTGTGTCCCAGGTCACACAGGGTGGCTGGCAGAGAGGGGCCTGGAGCCCAGGTGTGCTAAGCCCTTGGCACGCGTGTCCCGCCCACAGCCAGCAAACAGTCGGTGCGGAGAACGATGGTGGAAAGTCAGCGCCACCCACCTTTGACCAGTGTGTTTGCCTCCCAGACACCGAGGCAGGTGCTGTGACCAGCGGGGCAGGGCTGTGGCTGAGCAGGGCAGTTGCTCACAGAATTTCTCCTACACTGGTAACAGGATCTGGTGAGGAGGGAAATAAAGCAGGATTTCCATTTTAATTTCTGGTGCCAGCGTCCCCCCTTTCCTGTCCGGTCCCCGCAGGCCTCGCGCTTGTGGAGGTGGCCTTGGCTGGGTTGATCTCACTCCCGCCGTTAAAGCCAGTGCCTTGGATCGGTGCTGGCAGCGGCAGGGTGCACCGGCCGGTCTCTGCAGCAGTTTGGGGCACAGAGGGATGCGACAAAGTGGGAATTGAGCTCCTATTTCTACGATGCCATGGAGTGCCTCAGTTTCCCTCTGTGCTTTGCAAGGCTGTGCAGGGCCGCCCCTCCATCCATCCCCGACACACCTGTGATGAAGAGGAAGTGTTCTTAATGTTTCCTCTGAATAGTGTGGGGGTGCCTCAGTTTCCCCTAGGCAGTTCTTAAGTATCTAGGTGGGATAAGGGTGTATGATCCTTGCAGAGCCCGAGAGGGCAGGTGTGTGCAGGGGTCTGGACACAGAGAATGGCCAACACCCTGTTTCCTGGCCACTGATGGCCTGGGCCCTTCCCCCCTGCAAGGTGAGAGCTAAAGGGTTGGAGAACAAAGGAATCAAGAGCCCTCCTGGCCCGGGAAAGGGACAAAGCCCAGAGGAGGAGGGGCTGGAGGGAGTTTCAGTTTGGGGCTGGCTGGGGAGTGGAGTGAAGTGCAGACGGGGTTGTCTGGCTCACTGCCCCCCAAAATGGACCTGGCTGAGCGGTCCTGTTCTCTGCACCCACAAGCTCTGTGTTAGACCATGTTCCTGTTGTCTAATAAACCTTCTGTTTTACTGGCTGGCTGAGAGTCACGTCTGACTGCAGAGTTGGGGGGCAGGACCCTCTGGCTTCCCCAGGACCCCGCCTGGGCGGACTCGCTGTGGGAAGCGCAGGGAGGGGCAGAGGAGGCTGAATGCTCCGAGGTCAGACCCAGGAAGGTGGAGCCGGGTGAGCTGTGTGTCCTGCAGACAGGCTGCTCCCCGAGAGGAGACTTCCCCAGAGTCCTGCCTGGCTTCATAGGGAGCAGCTCCAGAGCATCGCCCGGGGACTCGGTGATGTGTTGATCTGGCGGATCTCGCTCTTGAGGTCCCCTAAATAATCCCCCAGAGCGGGATTCCAGGCCCCCTCCCTTTTCACAAATATCACCGAGTCAGGGTCGGGGTACAGGCACCGCTCTTGCAACCCGTCCAGGAGGCTGTATCGTTCTAAGCGGGCGTCAGCGGTGGGGAAACAGGCTATGAAAACGTTGGTATTGCCAGAGACAGAATAACGGTCCTTTGCGTGCTTCCAAGATACGCACGCTGGTTCATCGTCAATAAACTCACAGGATGAAACCTCATAAAACAGGGACTGAAAGAATTCGTCAGGGTCTCTCACAAAGCTGGTATTGGGTAGGTTGGTTCTTTGGCCGAATTGACCCCATAGAGAATTTAAAAACAGTTTAGCAATTTGGCGTTTAGTGGGCTTTAGCCTGATCTCGTGTTGGCGTAAACGCACACCTTCTTGCTGGTAGAAATCGTTAACATACTTATTTTGTTTTTCTTCATCTGTGCACCAGCTGGGATACCCTGAAGCCTCTTGTTTCTGGCGGAGGTGTAATTTTATGTACTCTGAAAAGAGTTCATCAGATTTTTCATTAAAATGCCAGATTTCATAGATTTTAGCCACCAAGTACCCCTTCGCTATGGCAGCGTTCAATTCCACCGTGCACCAAGTCCCCAGGATGGCCCTCTCCTCGTCAGTATGGGTGCACGTCTCCCGCTGCTCGGTTTCCGCATAGGTTTGGCATAGTGGGAACATAAGCTTGCCACCCACTCTGACAGGTAACAATGGGAAAAAGAGGCCTCGTGGAGGGCACGCTTTAACTTTTGCAATTCCAAAATAATTTGCAAGGGGTCCAAATTTGTCATAAACTATATCGGGGTGTCCAAAAGGATAGTCTTTGGTTTTGTTTACGAAAGGGTACAGGCTGGTAAAATCATAATAGTGGATTTCTTCGCCGGAGTTAGGTTTATAATATAGACGTATAGCGTTTGTCCTCCCCCCAAAAAGAGCATCCCTAGGCATGAGAGGCTGGGGTAACTGGGCTCGGTTTAAAAAGCTTGCAAGCTCCCTGTCTGTTTCTTTCATCACCTCCCACTCGTGCTCCCAAAGAGTCCTCACTACAAAACCAAGTCGTTTTAGATAGTCGGTCTTGAGCTGCGTCTTGTAATAAAGAAACCCAAAAGTTGTCCCCATCATAGGGTTTTGTGCTTTTTCACAATGACAGGCGACACAGCCGTGAAAAAAACACCCATTAGACTCAAAGGCTGTGTGTACCCCATCAACATTGGCATAACCGTCTACAAAGTAGGGGCCTATCTGTAGTTCCCCACCCTGTAAAGCGTGCCGTATTTGTATATTTTCTTTTTGAGAGGTATACAACAGCCACTCAATAGATGGAGTTGAATATCTCTTTTTCTGTCTGTGATAGTTGTCTGGAGGGAGAAGAGCTACCGGGTTAGGCTCCAAAAACATAAACCTGTACATAGCCATGCAGACAGATGCCAGCGTTATGTGCTGGAATGGAACTATACACAGTTTTCTCTCGGTGAATTTACCAGGTTCTCTCTCTACTATATCGCCCTTCTCCGTCATTTTCATCATTTCTTTTCTGTATAGCATACAAGCCTGTCTCAAAATTTTTACATCCTGCTGACAGTAATACGCAAGCTCTTTCTGCAGGTCAAAAGTCTCAGAGCTGTGGTCTTGATACCAGTCGAGAAACTCTGCTTTTTCCCTGGGCATCATGCCCTGGGCATCAGTGCTCCACACCAGGCATAGGCCCCACATAATTTTGATTTGCTAAAGTGTTGAAAAAAATGTGGAAAATACCCTTTGCAACCTTCAAACCCCATCGCCTGCGGGAGCTTGCTAAGCTTCATGGGCAAGAAGTTTAAAGAGTCTATAAAACGAATGCCCAGGGCCTTAACTTCTACACATATGAGTTTACTACCCTGAGTGATCAGCTCGATGCACATCTTTTCCTTCAGTAACTGTCTAACGCTGAAGTCCGCATCATCACCTTTGGAACCTTTGTGCGCTAGGAACGTGTAGTCCCGGAACTCTTTGCCAATAAAGGTCTTAACAAACGTTGAAAGACATTCGTCACCCTTCAATTCCCAGGATTGTTCTGGCTTTAGGGACATCGCAAAAATGTAATTGGGCACATGCAACCCAGTCTCCTGCGTACATTGAAAATCATAAAAAATATACTTTTCTGAGGATTCGGGCTTCCTAAGGCTGTCCATAAAACAGCGGTGACTGTCTATATCTCCAACGATCAACCGGTGCTGCTTGCCCACGTACGACCGACACTGATCACACAAAGTTTTAGACAGGCATTCAACTCGTTTTTTTGATGCACAGTTGACATGTCTGTCTAAACACTCTTTGGGCCGACAAAACAGTCTACAGCTAGGACACCTCAGCGGCACCCCCACGCCAGAACCCCATAGTAATGTTTATCGTGCAACAGGATGAAGTAAGTCTTAGGGTACACAAGGCCCTAAAAAAACCCCAGCCACCTTTCACCGCCATACAGCACCACCTGTAGGTTAACTCCTAAATGCTGTTCAAACTTTGCTACGTCACTGAGCAGAACCTTCTCTGGATCTGACCACCCCAGTTTCTCATGCAACTTTCTAGCCTCTGCTAACAATTCCGCATCCGTAGGTTTATGACCGGCCATGACGGCCAAGAGCCCACCCGCAAAACATAGAAATTGGTACCAGTGTAAGTCAGCTCTACTAAACGTTGTCTCTTTTTTGGAATAATTTGACTACTAAGGATAGAATTTAAAACTCTTCGAGCGCCCCCCCCCCCTATTTTTTACAACTGTCACAACGAGGCGCAATGTCCCATCGACATGCAATTCTCTATCGCTCTGTAGCAGCTTTGAGGTCTGGTTTAAGAAAGCTCATCCCTACTTCTTCTGACTGAAAACAAAGGGTCAGTTCAATGATGGCTCTCTAAATGTAACTGTACATAATCATCAGGGCCTACCCTACCATTAATGTCATCAAGAACTAGCTGTATCCCTCTGTGTATGGCTTCAACAACCTTTTCAGCTGAATTTATTTCCTCAAGATTGACAAAACAAAACTCCTCACAATACACCGACCCCCCAGATCTAGGTAATTCACGTTGCCAACTTCTCACTCTCTCCATATACACCTCTACATTTTCAGGGTTACTTGGGGGTTCCTCTGCAGAACCATCAGTGGCATCTTCTACATCCCATACTTACTGAGAGTCAGACTCTGAGACGCCTCCGTGACGGTCATTTGGAGCAGATGGAGCCCCATCTAGAGAGCCCTTTGGGGAATTTTCTAAACCAGAGTCTGATTTCGCCTCCCCATTTTCAGACATGCCAGTTTGAGAGCCTCCGGTAGGGGGCATCTCTTTTTGTTTGTTTTTTTCTTCATTACCTCTTTAGCCCTTCTTAAAATTTTTACAGCGACCCTGGCCTGGAACTTTTTGGCAGTCATCTGTTTATCCCCCAAGCGCTGTCCGCCCTTTTGTTTACACATGAGCTGACGTGCACCCTTCAGGGTACCCCTTTCCACACCTAGTCATGCCTGATCAGAGCCACCCTTTCCAGACCCCCTTTCTTTTAGGCCCCCTGAGGATTCAGCATCCATCAGTTTTCTGAACAAAGCGTCCTATTTTTTCCAAATCTTTTGAGAATGCCGTTGTTTTAGACCCCCCGAGGATACAGCGTCCATCAGTTTTCTGAATGAAGCATCAAACTCTTCCAAAATACTAGAATATGGGGCATCTGTGACAAGCTTATGGTTTTGGGAGAATGGCTTATCAATCCTTGGTTTTTTGTTCACAACCCCTAGAGCACCTGCTCCGGGTTTGTGAATGTGGGTGTTTCTGGGCACATTCAGAGCCCCTGGAGTGCGTGCTCTGGGTTGTGAACGTGGGCGTTTTCGCTCACAGTGTTCTCAGGGCTCGGTGTGGCGGTGGCCGCTGAGGAACTGGAGTTGTGTTTGCATGGATGTTTTTTACCAGAGTGTTCGTTTTGTCCTTGGCTTTGACGTAAATGAGGTTTGGACTGGCCTGATGCTTCATCTGCTCTCTTGTGCTGTTTTGCCTTGTTAAAGGTCTCAAAGCAGATTCCTGGTTCTTTGGTGGTTCTCGGGGTTGTGTCTTGGTAGCTCCCACTACAGCCTTGTCAGAAGGGCTGCACCTGACTGATTGGGGCAGGGGGGAAAAATGCATTTTGTACAAAAACGTAACTTTGCCAGCTTTCTCACCCACACCTATGTATTTACTTAAAATACAAAACCTCATAAATTAACCAGACTAATAAGCAAAATATATTTACCCGGCTTCATCCATCCATCCGTCACTGATACTGGTGAATTTTTCTTTTCAGTTGTCTCTTTCCTTTTTCTTTTGAGGCTGTTTACCCCCCTCACGTTTTGACCGTACTGTAAAGCAAACAACATTCTAATAAGACACATGAAACTGTCTAGTAAACTTTAAAATCAAAAAATATTCATTAGGGTGTTTTTTCTATTTAAAAAAGTCATAGCTTTAAAACAAAATAATCCATTTCAGGCTGTACAACAAACACAGGTTTTGAGTTTATTTCTACCACTTTAAAAACAACCCCCACAAATATATATATATATATACATTTTAAAATACATCTCATTTTGCAAAGTAAAAACCCTGTTAATTGGAAACACACCATCACCATCACTTTGTAGACATATACTTTTAAAAACCACCTATGTTTTACACACACACACACACACACAGCAGTTTAAAACCCTGTTTGCAACAAAATACTTTTCAATAAAACCACATGCTTTTAAAGAGACCCCTGGTTGTTCTGTCCCCCGCCCCAGCCATGTGTGCTTGGAGCCTTTGGGTTAAAAAACAAGCCAAAATGTTAGTTAGCATTAGCCCCCAAATCCCTATTCATCCTATGTAATACCTGAAGTTATTAAGCAAAACTACAGTTAAAAATGATTTTTTTTACCTTGGCCTGGTGATGAAGTGCAACTTAAAGTTACTGGCTCCATGCTAAACAGATCACACTGCAATAAAGATAGGCACCATTATTTACTAAGACAGCATGGCCAAAGCATGGCATTATCTAATAAATATAGATTTTTTCAGAGTTAAAAACAGGGAACATACCTCCTCTTGCAGTCCAGCAGCAATTCAAGAGTTTCTGTTGAAAGAGAAAGTCTCCAAGCTATCTGAGGTTTTTAGACCATCCTAACTCTTTTGTTTCAAAATAGTTAGCAGGTTGATTGGATCACCCCTCCCTAGCATTCCCTTTTGTGATCTGGGGGGAATAAGTTTTCTGCACAATTGGGCTGCTTTTCTTTTTTAAGTTCAAATACATATTTTTCCCCCACCCCTGTAGGGCCTTCTTACAATAACGGTTTCAAGTGAGGGACCCTTTGCAGATATCAATGAATGTCTTGGGGCTTGTGTTTTTTGTTGTTGTTGTTTTTTTAAACATGTGTCTTTCATGCTTAAAGTTGGGTGGGGTGGGTGTGCTTTCTAGAAAAAGTGCCCCATGGCCTTCAGCCAACTCCTGGGTCATATTTAAACTGGCCTATAGCGTTCCACCAACTCCTGGCGTCATATTTAAACTGTCCAATAGAGTTCTGCCAACTCCAGGGGTTATATTTAAACTGTCCAATAGCATCTGCGAACTCCTGAGGTTTTATTTCATTTCATATTAATCAGAACTCACCATCCTCGCCCACCCACCTCCCTGACGATGGGTGCACACACACACACACACCCCGCATCAAAATTAACCCTATGGCAACAAGGCTGAGTAATCACAGTCACTCTGGCTATTCAGTGAGGGAGGTGGTTAAACCCATTCAGTTCAACAGGATCTATTGTCGTCAACCACATGTCTGAACAATCCCTGTTTGTTTTATTGTAAACACGTTTTTAGGATATTTTTTCCCCTTCCACAACATACATTTCAGCTTTTTTTTTTTTTTTTTTTTGCTGTCAGTGGGTCTCTCTCTTACACAAAAGACACAAGAGCGAGGTGCTCACAAACAATTTTTTATTTAAAAGACATACAGCTCCTTTAAAACAAACCAAGATGCTCCATTAAGAAAGAAAGAAAGAAAGAAAGAAAGAAAACCTTTAAACTCCCTTAAGGGCCAGAGCCCTTTTAACAGAAATACAGAGAGTCACAAAGCCCTTTTCAATAGATTTTTTTTTTAAATTTACAGCAACCAAGTTTTATATCACATGTTTGGCCCCTCGCCATTTTCTAACTTAATCCTTTTAGATTTCTTACAAATAGCCATTTTCTTAAGCAGGGTTCTGTAACTTTTTGTGCGGACCAGCTGGTCAATATAACGCTCTAAGCAGGCATCTTCCGGTTTGGTCATTTTCTTTAAAACACAGCCAGGGTCTCCACTGAATTGCACAGCATTTATCAAGGTCACCCCTTGCGCTAAATGTTCTTGGGTTAGACACAGACAGTGCGTAGCATAACCTATGGCAATCACAGTGGTTAATAAGCTTTCCAAACCCAGCTCAGCACACAGGCCCCGGAGCTGGCAGTTTATATCCACTGAAGTCCAAGTCACACAGTCATGGTGCCGCTGGCCTGGCGCATCTATGACACAGCCCTCACAATCTTCAAAAAGCTTTTCCCTGAGACAGTGATTAAGAACAGCATAAACAGCAACGCGTACAATAGTCCGCATGACTTTGTTACGCTCACGACGTGCCACTGGCTCAGTCAGTTCCATGCCAAGCCTCCTCCTAAACTCCTCCTAGCCGTCATCCTCGGAGTCCTCTTCAACATTTTGTATCGGCGTTGAGCAAAAACAAGGGGGGGCCCAGTTCATCCTTGCCGCTCGGTGCAACGCTGTCCAGGGTCTCCGGGTCCTCTAGAAAGGCATCATCGAGCTGTCGAGAGATTTTTTTCAAAAAAGAAACAGCGTAAGCACCCCACTGCTTGGTTTTTGATTTACACAATCCCTGGTTCCTAGCCCCCCATTACACACCCCACCCCGACCGTCACCTCTTAAACATTCATTTACCTGAGCCACGTCTTTTGCAGTCACCTTGTCTGCCCGTAACTCCCCCAAGCCATGATCACCTTCCACCTCTCGGGGGGTGGACAACAAGAGGCCATCACGCTCATCGCGGTGCCTCACAAGCAGCCGGGTTTCGGGGTCCCGTGTGTCCATCAACGGTTGGGCCAAAGGGCTCCCCTCAGTCGCCCCCGCCTCTCCTCGGAACTCTCGCTGATGTAGCGCTTTCTCCCCAGTTTGCCGAAGGCCCTCGGGGCTAAAACAAAGTCCGAAGTTCCCACAGGGGTGGTGAAGGAGTCCATGTTTCCACGATTTCTAAAACACGAGCTCTTGGTAAAAGACAGCCTCTTCTGCCCGACGCTGGGACTTATGGGGTGATGGTGCTGCGTTCTGATTGGCAGAGGGGGTCATATGCCCCTCTTCTGGGCGGTTCACCCCATCCCCGAACCTGCCCTATTTTGGTCAAATCTGCTCTCGGGGCGGCCTGATTGGCAGACGTTGGTGGGAGGAGGAGTTGTTAGAGGGGTCACACGAATCATTTCCGGATGGGTCTCCCCGCTCCGGAACTCATCCTGATTGGTCAGATCTCCTCTTGGTCCTATAGGGACAAAACCCCTCCTGATTGGTAGAGGGTGGGAGGAGGAGTTGTTAGAGGGGTCACAAGACCCACTTCCGGGGAGGACATACCGCCCCGGAACTCGCCCTGATTGGTCAAATCTCCTCTTGGGGGAAGTCCTACAGGGGCGAAACCTCTCCTGGTTGGTAGAGGGCAGTGGGAGAACTTGTTAGAGGGGTCACATGACATACCTTGCTTCCGGTCTTGTGGCAGCCTTGACCCCGGAAGTAATACCCCATTGGGGTGGGACTTCCGGTGGGGGGCAGAGGTCAAGGGCTAAGTGGTCAAGGGGCGGAGTTAGGGTTTGATTGACGGTAGGGCCATTATACTACTAACCTCACTGGCACCTGACCAAAATGACCAATGAGGAGATAAGATACTTTCAAAAGCTGGGAGGAGGGAGAAAAACAAAGGGTCTGTGTCTCTCTGTGTGATGCTTTTGCTGGGGACAGAACAGGAATGGACTCTTAGAACTTAGTAACAGGTTTCAGAGTAACAGCCGTGTTAGTCTGTATTCGCAAAAAGAAAAGGAGGACTTGTGGCACCTTAGAGACTAACCAATTTATTTGAGCATGAGCTTTCGTGAGCTACAGCTCACTTCATCGGATGCATACCGTGGAAACTGCAGCAGATATTATATACACACAGAGACCATGAAACAATACCTCCTCCCACCCCACTGTCCTGCTGGTAATAGCTTATCTAAAGTGATCATCAAGTTGGGCCATTTCCAGCACAAATCCAGGTTTTCTCACCCTCCGCCGCCCCCCCCCACACACACACAAACTCACTCTCCTGCTGGTAATAGCCCATCCAAAGTGACAACTCTCTTCACAATGTGCATGATAATCAAGATGGGCCATTTCCTGCACAAATCCAGGTTCTCTCACCCCCTCACCCCCCTCCAAAAACCACACACACAAACTCACTCTCCTGCTTTTTGTGTGAGGGATGATAATGAGGAACTTTAGCACCAGAAAAGTGCTGAGTCCAAGGGCAGGGGTCATCGCGTGTGCTGACTGCCATGTTCCTCCCTCCCCCCATCGAAGGCAAAGCCCACGTGGGTGGGGGCCCTGCCAGCTTGTTCTCTGGGAGAAGAAGCTGTAAGGATGGATTCAGGGAAGGATCCTGCCACGCTGGGCTGGCTGGACTCTTACAGGGACCAGAACCAGATGCAAAGCGGGGATCCCTGGAGACCGTCTGGGGGCACCTGAAAAGACTAGGAAAAATGGCAGTTTGTTCCATCACCGCCACCGTTTGGAGTTACAGACTGCGACTCACCTGGGCATGAATTTTACCGGCTTTAACCCCTCGTGACCCTCATTCCCTTTCCTTAGCTCACGAACCTTTAGCGAGATTCCTACAGACCTGGCTGCCAGCGTTGCCTTTGGTGTAGGATCTGGGGTCCCGTGGCTCTGGGGTAAGTGACCGGTCTCCTGGGGCAGGGGACAACCTGGGTGGGCTGGTTTGGGGTGTACGTGACCTTTCCTCCCAAAGTCCGGCTTGTCTGAGAGTATCTGAGGGGACTGGCTGTGACTCCGGGGTCAGACGGGGGCAGCGATCCAGGAGTTCACGCGGGGTGAAATCTGCTCACAGAGCACCACTGGCTGGGGGGATCTGCCCTGTTTCCTGACACCTTCCCTGAGCCCGGCACTCCCAGTGGAGCCGCCCCAGAGAGCGGGACGAACTGAGCCCTGCAAAATCAAATTAGAAGGACATTTCTCCCCTACAGGGCGTTCCTGCCCGCCTGGACAGCTGGGTGAGCCACGGCCTCTCCTTCCCACAGCCCTCCTTCCCCAGGGGAGCTTAGCCAGCGGGTGCCTTTCCCCGGCGATGGGCCTTGCCTTCCAGGAGGGGGCTTGGGAGCCAGGACTCCTGAGCTCTATCCCTGGCTTTCAGAAGGGAGTGGGCCCTGTTGGGTTACAGGGTGGGGTACTGGGAGTCAGGACTCCCGGGTTCTCTTCCTGCCAGCATCACTTGTGCACAGATAGGGGCGGGGGGGGCCCGGTACGGGGCGGTCAGGGGACAACGAGCTAGGGGGGTGCTTTCCCCACAACTCGCTTTATTCAGCCAATGCACAAAAGGAACCCACAATCTCCCCCAAAGAGAGCCACCAGCCGGAGGCTGCTGAAGGGAGGTGCACTGCAGCCCGGCACGCAGCAGAAGGGGAGGATGCCAGGCCGGGGCTCAGGGCTCCCCCATGCCTCTGCCGGCCCTGGGAGCTGGGTAGCACTTGGACTGGCTCAGGATCTCCAGCACGCCCTGGGTGTATTTCTTCACCCCCTCTCTCTTCATACAGGCACCAGGGGAGCCACATCCAGCTGCAATCTTCCTCACTTTGATGTCACCTGGACAGGGGAGAGACGTGATCGGGGGCTCCAAATTCCCCCCCCCGACCCCCATGAGGTCTCTCACACACTCCCCTCCCAGCAGGACTGCACCCGGCTCTGCAGGCAGAGTGGGGTCTAGTGCTCAGAGCAGGGGGCTGGAACTACGTGAGAACATAACAGAGGAATGGCCCCCCTGGGTCACACCAAAGGTCCATCTAGCCCAGTATCCTCTGGCCAATGCCAGGTGCCCCAGAGGGAATGAACAGAACAGGGAATCATCCAGTGATCCATCCCCCGTCGCCCATTCCCAGCTTCTGGCAAACAGAGGCTAGGGCCACCATCCCTGCCCTATAGCCACAGATGGACCTGTCCTCCAGGAACTTCTCTCGTTCCTGTTTGAACCCTGTTATAGTCTTCACCTTCACAACATCCCCCGGCAATGAGTTCCACAGGTTGACTGTGCGTTATGTGAAGCAATACTTCCTTTTGTTTGTTTAAAACGTGCTGCCTGTGGTGACCCCTCGTTCTTATGTTTGGAGGAGTAAATAACACTTCCTTATTTCCTTCCTCCACACCCTTCAACCTTCTCTAGACCTCGATCATATCCCCCCTTACCCGTCTCTTTTCCAGGCTCAATAGTACCACTCTTATTAATCTCTCCTCATATGGCAGCCGTTCCATCCCCCTCATCATTTTGGTTGGGCTTTTCTGAAGCTTTTCCAATTCCCTTATCTCTTTTCTGAGAGGGGGCGACCACATCCGCATTCAGTGTTCTACTTGTGGGCATCCCATGGATTTATATTGAGGCAACACGCTCTTTTCTGTCCTATTCTCTGTCCCTTTCTTCATGATTCCCAGCATTCTGTTCACTTTTTTCAAGGCTGCTACAAATGGAGTGGATGATTTCAGAGAACTCTCCACAATGACTGCAAGATCTTTCTTGAGTGGTAAATTTGACCCATCATTGTATATGTCTACTTGGGATAACGTTTGCCCATGTGCATTACTTTGCATTTATCAACATTGAATTTCATCTGCCGTTTTGTTGCCCAGTCACCCAGTTCTGAGAGATCCTTTAGTACCTCTTCACAGTCTGCTTTGGACTTAACTATCTTGAGTAGGTTTGTATCTTCTGCAAATTTTGCCACCTCACTATTTACCCTTTTTTCCAGAACATTTCGGAATATGTTGAATAGCACTGGGCCCGCTGCATATCCCTGGGGGACTCCCACTATTTACCTCTCTCCGTTCTGAAAACTGACCATTTCTTCCTACCCTTTTTTCCCTATCTTTTAACCAGTTACTGAGCCATGAGAGGATTTTATCCCATGACAGCTCACTTTGCTTAAGAGCCTTTGGTGAGGGACGCTTTCTGAAAATCTAAGTACACTATATCCACGGGATGCCCCTTGTCCACACGCTTGTTGACCCCCTCAGAGAATTCTAGTACATTGGTGAAGCGTGATTTCCCTTTACCGAAACCATGTTGACCCTTCCCCAGCAAATTATGTTCATCTATGTGTCTGACAGTTCTCTTCTTTCCTACAGTTTCAATGAGTTTGCCCAGTACTGAAGTCAGACTTATTGGCCTGTTGTTGCTGGAATCACCCCTGGAGCCCTTTTTCGAAACTGGTGTGTCATTAGCCATCCTCCAGCCAGTTGGGACAGAAGCTGATTTAAATGGTAGGTTACAAACCACAGTTAGTAGTTCTGTAATTTGACGTTTGAGTTCCTTCCGAACTCTTGGGCAAATCCCATCTGGTCCTGGTGACTTATCACTGTTTAATTTATCAATTTGTTGCAAAAACTCCTGTAATGACTCCTCAATCTGGGACAGTTCCTCAGATTTGTCACCAAAACAGAATGGCTCAGGTTTGGGAATCTCCCTCCCAGCCTCAGCCGTGAAGACCGATGCACAGAATTCATTTACTTTCTCCACAGTGGCCTTATCCTCCTTGGGTGCTCCTTTGGCATCTCAGCAAGTAGGACTCCAGGGTTCTCTCTGCAACTCTGCCAGGGGAGTGGAGTCTAGTGGGTCAGAGAAGGGGGGCTGTGACTGAGCCAGGACACCTGGGCTCCACCTCGTGCTCTGTGTTCAGACCCCGCCCCCATCTGGAGGACTTACCCAGTGTTAACACCCTATAATCCTTAACACAATGGTCCTCGGCGCCGGTGCAGGCCAAGAGCTCCTTCTCCTTCTTCTGCCAGTGATCTGCCCCCACTTTGAAGAATGACAGGCACTGCCAACCATTGGGGACGGAGCTCACAGTTGGCACTGAGAACAGTCAGACACACACAGTCAGCCAGGGGTGGGGAGTCACCACACGCTGGGCTCAATCCCAGCTCGGGGAAGGGAGTGGGGTCTAGTGGTTAGAGAAGGGGGGCTGGGAGCCAGGACTCCTAGGTTTTGTCCCCAGCTGTGGGAGGGGAGTGGGGTCTAGGGGTTAGAGGTGGGGGGTGAGGCTGGGAGCCAGGATTCCTGGGTTCTCTCCAGGCAGGTGTGGCCGGAGCAGGGCTCTAGGTTTGCAGCAGACACGCACCTGGGATGGCCCCGGCGTTGCAGCCGTCGGTGTCACAGCAGGCGATGTTCACCCGCACGGTGACATTGTTTGCGTAGGTCAGCGAGAAGGGACCGGGCTCACAGTTCTTGGGCTCCAGGCACGATTTAGCCGTGTAGGAGAAGGAGTTTCCCTCTGTGGAAGTGAAACAGAGCATCACCTCTGAGCTCCCCAATGGACCCCCAGCTGCTCCATCCTCCCCTTTTGTTCCATCCACCCCACCCTCAACTAATCTCATCTTTCCCCCGACCCCCGATAAAATCCTCTCTTCTAGTCTGATCCAGGATCCACAGCCACCCACTGCAATTCCCCATCTCATCCCATCCCCCGTCTATGATATTATCTTTCCAGACGGAGCAGTCCCTGCTCCTGGAGAGGAGCGGAGTCTATTGGTTAGAGTAGGGAGAGGGGCTGGGAGCCAGGACTCCTGGGTTCGACCCCTGGCTTCAGGAGGACAATGGTGTCTACACTTAGTAGAAATCTTCTTTCACTCACCCAGCCTCATCTCTGCCACGACGGTGACGCAGGTCCCTTCCGAGGGGGCGCAGGGCTGCAGGGAGCCGGAGCACGATTGCTCTCTGGACGCACACACCTCGCATTGCAGAGCGCTCCCTGGAGGTTGGAAAAATCCCTTCTCAGTACAAACCCCGGCTCCCCACCCCTCCCCAGGCAGTGCCCGTAGGCGAAATACCACCAGGAACCAAGAGGTGGCGCTGTGGGAGTTGTTACCACCAATGCCTCCTCACTGAACGTGTGGGCAGGCAGATCTTGGAGAAATGCCACCTGCTTTTGCAGCAGTTCTGCCCAGTTCCATTTAACTCTCCGGATGGGGAAAGGCATCTTGCTAGCTGGTCATTTGTATCTGACTCAACACTGCAGACAAGTCTGTTTGCTGCCTGAGTGTCTGTGGCTAGAATACATTTTCAGCTGCTGACGTGGCTATCTGGGGTGCAGCTTGTGCCTGCGAACAAACCCCACTCGTCTGTGTAGACAGAAAAACAAGAATTCAGCTGCTCTGAGGAGGGGTTTCTGCCTGGCTTTGCGGTGAACCTTTCACACACACACACACAGACACACCCCGTCGTAAATCTCTGGTCCAGGCCTCTGCCTCTCAGAGTTACGTCAGCTCAGCCACACTCAACTTCAGCCCACTTTTCATCGCTGATCCTGCCAATTCTCTTCTTCAGAATACGATTGATGCTTGTTAAGCCTCTGGATAGATGGCTGTGCACCTCCAGCCAGCGATCCCAGGAGCATCAACTCTTTCCTCTCCATAGCGTGGGGGCCTTTAAATTCATGACGTGAGCATAAGGCTTTTTAAGAAAGAAAGAAAGAAAGAAAGAAAAAGAAAGAAAGAAAGAAAGAAAGAAAGAAAGAAAGAAAGAAAGAAAGAAAGAAAGAAAGAGAAAAATTTTCCCACTTTGGTTTTTTTAGAGTTTTCATGTGGAAGCATCAATTAAACCTCAGAACGCCTTCCCCTGCCCCTTCTATGTCCCTAGATGGTAGCAAAGTGATCATATCCCCATCTAAGAAATAGGGAAACTGAGGTAGAAAAAAGATGTGTTCAATTCAGGGTTAGAAGAAAGAAAACAGCCGAGAAGTCCTCACTCCTGACTCCCAGCCCACTCTAACCCACGAGACCCCACTCCTCTTTCAGAGCCACGGACAGAACCTGGGAGTCCTGATTCGCAGCCATCTCTGCTCAAACTGACGACACCCCAGCCCTCTTCCACAGCTGGGGAATGAACCCAGGAGTCCTGGCAGGAATCTCAGCGCTGACGGGCAGGGGAACATTTCCAAGCAGGATTACAAGTGGACGGGGGTGGTGCTCCTCATCAGGATGACCCCAAGCCTGGGTGAGAGCTGGAGGAGGAATGAGAAGAAGGAAGGACAGACGGACTCTGACCCGCTGGCCAGGCCCCTAGCGTTGGCTGTTGGAGTCCCAAGCTCCAATCCCTGCTCTCCCCGAGTCAGCCGGGGGATGTGGCCCCGGGTTTTCCTCTCACTGCTTTTACCCACAAATTCCATCCTGACCCCAGAATCCGCCATCGACAGCGGCACGTTCCCCACGTGAAATCCGTCTCCCTGTGCCCGGGGACGGACGGGACTCACCTGTGGCCAGGAGAGCGGACAGCAGACAGAGGGGCAGAGCCACCCACATGGTGCCCGGGTGTTTGCTGCAGTGAGCAGAACAGCGAGGAAGCATCTGGCTGTGGTTTTATCCGGCAGGTTGGCAAATACCTGCCCCCTGGGGGATCAGCTGGGGCTGCCCCATGACATCCTGGTGGACCCGGAGATGGGAGATTTCACAGCCTTGCATGTGACACTGGCTGATCAGGTGATGCCAATGTGTACTGATGCCAATTCCCTTGTGCATTAGTGGAGATCAGTGGTTCTCAGCCAGGGGTCCGTGTACTCCAGGGGTACACACAGGTCTTCCGGGGGGTAGATCAGCTTATCTTGATGTTTGCCTCATTTTACAACATGCCAGATATAAAGCACTAGTGAAGTCAACGCGAGCTAAAATTTCCTGACACAATGACTTGTTTGTGCAGCTCTATGTACTGTCCACTGAAATGTAAGTGCAATATTTATATCCCAGTGGAGTTATTTTATAATTACACAGTGGAAGTGAGAAAGGAAGCTATTTGTCAGTCACAGTGTGGCTGTGACACTTTTATATATTTTTATAATAACATAAGAAAGGACCTGTCATAAATATAAAGGGAAGGGGAACCACCTTTCTGTCCCCGCTGCTCTAAAATCCCTCGTGGCTAGAGGCAAAACACTTTCACCTGTGAAGGGTTAAGAAGCTAAGGTAACCTTGCTGGCACCTGACCCAAAATGAGGAGACAAGATACTTTCAAATCGGGAGTGAGGGAAACAAAGGGTCTGCTTGTCTGTGTGATCTTTTGCTTGGAACAGCTCAGGAATGGAGTCTCAGAACTTCTGTTAGTAAGTAATCTAGCTAGAAATGCATTAGATTTCCTTTTGTTTAATGGCTGGTAAAATAAGCTGTGCTGGAGGGAATGAATATTCCTGGTTTGGTGTCTTTTTGTAAACTTAAGGTTTTGCCTAGAGGATTCTCTATGTTTTGAATTTGATTACCCTGGAAGGTATTTACCATCCTGATTTTACAGGGGTGATTCTTTCACCTTTTCTTTCATTCAGATTCTTCTTTTAAGAACCTGTTTGCTTTTTCATTGTTCTGAAGATCCAAGGGTTTGGGTCTGTGTTCACTTGTACAAATTGGGGAGGATTCTTATCAAGCCTTCCCCAGGAAAAGGGGTGTAGGACTTGGGGTGATATTTTGGGGGAAGACGTCTCCAAGCAGGCTCTTTCCCTGGTCTTTGTGTAAGACGCTTGGTGGTGGCAGCGTACGGTTCAAGGACAAGGCAAAGTTTGTACCTTGGGGAAGTCTTTAACCTAAGCTGGTAAGAATAAGCTGAGGGGGTCTTTCCTGCGGGTCCCCACATCTGTACCCTAGAGTTCAGAGTGGGGAAGGAACCCTGACAGGGCCATACTGGGTCAGACCAAAGGTCCATCTAACCCAGTATCCTGTCTTCCCACAGTGGCCAATGCCAGGTGCCCAGAGGGAATGAACAGAACAGGTAATCAAACATCAAGTGTTTCATCTCCTGTCAACCATTCCCAGCTTCTGGCAAACAGAGGCTAAGGACACCATCCCTACCCAGCCTGGCTAATAGACATTGATGACCCTATCCTCCATGAATTTGTCTAGCTCTTTTTTGAACCCAGTTTACTTTTGGACTTCGCACATTCCTCTGGGAAGGAGTTCCACAGGTTGATGGTGCATTATGTGAAAAAACACTTCCCTTTGTTTTTTTAAACCTACTGCCTCTTAATTTCATTTGGTGGCCCCTAGTTCTTGTGTTATGAGAAGGAGTAAATAACACTTCCTCATCTACTTTCTCCACACCACTCATGATTTTCTAGACCTCTCCCCTATCCCCCCTTGTCCATCTCTTTTCCAAGCTGAAAAGTCCCACTCTTATGAATCTCTCCTCACGGAAGCTGTTCCATCCCCCTAATAATTTTATGACCCTTTCTGAATCTTTTCCAATTCCAATATCTCTTTTATACGCTGGGGTGACCACATCTCCACACAGTTTTCAAGAATGGGAGTAGCATGGATTTATATAGGGGCAATATGACATTTACTGTCTCATTATCTCTCCCTTTCTTAATGATTCCCAACATTCTGTTCTCTTTTTTGACATGTACTGCGTACTGTGAACTATCCACTGTGACTCCAAGATCTCTTTCTTGACTGGGAATAGCTAATTTAGACCCGATGTCTGGTTTTGGAAGCAAGTAGTTTTAAGTGAGGGGAAACTTGGGCTATCCAAGACACATCAGACTGCCACAAGGGGTACAGCTGTCTGGAAATGTCGAGAGACCCTGGCCTAGATCAAAGGCATGGCGAAGGTAGAACAGTGTGTTTGGAGTTTCGATTTCATGAAAACCAATGGGCCGTGGTATGGTTTTCCCTTCCCCGTCTGCTGTTTTAGCGGAGTAACAACCATTCACCCTGAGCACAGCCCTGGGACTCACTGACCCAGCAGAGACGCCGGAGGGATGCTAATCAGGAACTTTAGCACCAGGAAAGTGCTGAGTCCAAAGGCAGTGGCCATCGCGTGTGCTGACCAACGCGTTCCTCCCTCCCCGCATCGAAGGCAAAGCCCACGTGGGTGGGGGCCCTGCCAGCTTGTTCTCTGGGAGAAGAAGCTGTAAGGATGGATTCAGGGAAGGATCCTGCCTCGCTGGGCTGGCTGGACTCTTACAGGGACCGGAACCGGATGCAAAGCAGGGATCCCCGGAGACGGTCTGGGGGCACCTGGAAAGACTTGGGAGAATGGAGGGTCCTTCCATCACCGCCACCGTTTGGAGTTACAGACTGCAACTCACCTGGGCATGAATTTTACCGCCTATAACCCCTCGTGACCCTCATTCCCTTTCCTTAGCTCACGAACCTTTAGCGAGTTTCCTACAGACCTGGCTGCCAGCATTGCCTTTGGTGTAGGATCTGGAGTACCGTGGCTCTGGGGTAAGTGACCGGTCTCCTGGGGCAGGGGACAACCTGGGTGGGCTGGTTTGGGGTGTACGTGAGGTTTCCTCCCAAAGTCCGGCTTGTCTGAGAGTATCTGAGGGGACTGGCTGTGACTCCGGGGTCAGACGGGGGCAGCGATCCAGGAGTTCATGCTGGGTGAAATCTCCTCACAGAGCACCACCGGCTGGGGGGATCTGCCCTGTTTCCTGACACCTTCCCTGAGCTCGTCACTCCCAGTGGAGCCGCCCCAGAGAGCAGGACGAACTGAGCCCTGCAAAATCAACCTAGAAGGACATTTCTCCCCTCCAGGGCGTTCCCGCCCGCCTGGACAGCTGGGTGAGCCACGGCCTCTCCTTCCCACAGCCCTCCTTCCCCAGGGGAGCTCAGCCAGCCGGTGCCTTTCCCCCAGCCATGGGCCTTGCCTTCCGGGAGGGGGTCCAGGCAGGACTCCTGGGTTCCATTCCCTGGCCCTGCAAGGGGAGAGGGGTCCAGTGGTTGGAGCAGGGGTCTTGGGAGCCAGGACTCCTGGGCTCTATCCCTGGCTTTCAGAAGGGAGTATGGTCTGGTGGGTTACAGGGTGGGGTACTGGGAGTCAGGACTCTCGGGTTCTCTTCCTGCCAGCATCACTCGTGCACAGATAGGGCTGGGGGGGGGGGCCGGTACGGGACGGTCAGAGGACAAGGAGCTAGGGGGGTGCTTTACCCAGAACTCGCTTTATTCAGCCAATGCACAAAAGGAACCCGCAATCTCCCCCAAAGAGAAGCAGCAGCCTGTGGCTACTGAAGGGAGGTGCACTGCAGCCCGGCACGCAGCAGAAGGGGAGGATGCCAGGCCGGGGCTCAGGGCTCCCCGATGCCTCCACCGGCCCTGGGAGCTGGGTAGCACTTGGCCCGGCTCAGGATCTCCGGCACGCCCTGGGCGTATTTCTTCACCAACGCTGTCTTCACGCAGGCGCCAGGGGAGCCACATCCAGCCGCAACCTTCCTCAGTTTGATGTTACCTGGACAGGGGGAGAGACGTGATCGGGGGCTCCCAATTCCCCCCCCGCCCGACCCTCATGAGGTCTCTCACACACTCCCCTCCCAGCAGGACTGCACCCGGCTCTGCAGGCAGACTGGGGTCTAGTGCTCAGAGCAGGGGCCTGGAACAACGTGAGAACATAAGAGGAATGGCCCCCCTGGGTCACCCCAAAGGTCCATCTAGCCCAGTATCCTCTGGCCAATGCCAGGTGCCCCAGAGGGAATGAACAGAACAGGGAATCATCCAGTGATCCATCCCCTGTCGCCCATTCCCAGCTCCTGGCAAACAGAGGCTAGGGCCACCATCCCTGCCCATCCTGGCTAATAGCCACAGATGGACCTGTCCTCCAGGAACTTCTCTAGTTCCTGTTTGAACCTGTTATAGTCTGGGCCTTCAAAACATCCTCTGGCAAGGAGTTCCACAGGTTGACTGTGCATTGTGTGAAGCAGTACTTCCTTTGGTTTATTTTATACCTGCTGCCTGTGGTGACCCCTCGTTCTTATGTTAGGAGGAGTAAATAACACTTCCTTCTTTACTTCCTCCACACGCTTCAACCTTCTTTAGACCTCGATCATATCCCCCCTTAGCCGTTTCATTTCCAAGGTGAAGAGTCCCACTCTTATTAATCTCTCCTCATATGGCAGCCATTCCATCCCCCTCATCATTTTGGTTGGCATTTTCTGAAGCCTTTCCAATTCCAATAGATCTTTTTTGAGACAGGGCGACCACATCCGTCCGCAGTGTTCAAGCTGTGGGCGTGCCATGGAATTATATTGAGGCAACACGATCTTTTCTGTCCTATTCTCTATCCCTTTACGAATGATTCCCAGCATTCTGTTTGCTTTTTTGATGGCCGCTGCACATAGAATCATAGAATCATAGAATATCAGGGTTGGAAGGGACCCCTGAAGGTCATCTAGTCCAACCCCCTGCTCGAAGCAGGACCAATTCCCAGTTAAATCATCCCAGCCAGGGCTTTGTCAAGCCTGACCTTAAAAACTTCCAAGGAAGGAGATTCCACCACCTCCCTAGGCAACGCATTCCAGTGTTTCACCACCCTCTTAGTGAAAAAGTTTTTCCTAATATCCAATCTAAACCTCCCCCACTGCAACTTGAGGCCATTACTCCTCGTTCTGTCATCTGCTACCATTGAGAACAGTCTAGAGCCATCCTCTTTGGAACCCCCTTTCAGGTAGTTGAAAGCAGCTATCAAATCCCCCCTCATTCTTCTCTTCTGCAGGCTAAACAATCCCAGCTCCCTCAGCCTCTCCTCATAAGTCATGTGTTCTAGACCCCTAATCATTTTTGTTGCCCTTCGCTGGACTCTCTCCAATTTATCCACATCCTTCTTGTAGTGTGGGGCCCAAAACTGGACACAGTACTCCAGATGAGGCCTCACCAATGTCGAATAGAGGGGGACGATCACGTCCCTCGATCTGCTCGCTATGCCCCTACTTATACATCCCAAAATGCCATTGGCCTTCTTGGCAACAAGGGCACACTGCTGACTCATATCCAGCTTCTAGTCCACTGTCACCCCTAGGTCCTTTTCCGCAGAACTGCTGCCTAGCCATTCGGTCCCTAGTCTGTAGCGGTGCATTGGATTCTTCCGTCCTAAGTGCAGGACCCTGCACTTATCCTTCCTGAACCTCATCAGATTTCTTTTGGCCCAATCCTCCAATTTGTCTAGGTCCTTCTGTATCCTATCCCTCCCCTCCAGCGTATCTACCACTCCTCCCAGTTTAGTATCGTCCGCAAATTTGCTGAGAGTGCAATCCACACCATCCTCCAGATCATTTATGAAGATATTGAACAAAACCGGCCCCAGGACTGACCCCTGGGGCACTCCACTTGACACCGGCTGCCAACTAGACATGGAGCCATTGATCACTACCCGTTGAGCCCGACAATCTAGCCAGCTTTCTACCCACCCTATAGTGCATGGAGTGGATGATTTCAGAGAACTCTCCACAGTGACTCCAAGATCTTTCTTGAGTGGTAAATTCGACCCATTATTGTGTATGTCTACTTGGGATTACGTTTGCCCATGTCACCCAGTTCTGAGAGACCCTTTAGTACCTCTTCACAGTCTGCTTTGGACTTCACTATCTTGAGTAGCTTTGTATCTTCTGCAAATTTTGCCACCTCACTATTTACTCCTTTTTCCAGAACATTTCGGAATATGGTGAATAGCACTGGGCCCAGTGCAGATCCCTGGGGGACTCCCACTATTTACCTCTCTCCCTTCTGAAAACTGATCATTTCTTCCTACCCTTTTTTCCCTATCTTTTAACCAGTTACTGAGCCATGAGAGGATTTTATCCCATGACAGCTCACTTTGCTTAAGAGCCTTTGGTGAGGGACGCTTTCTGAAAATCTAAGTACACTATATCCACGGGATGCCCCTTGTCCACACTTTTGTTGACCCCCTCAGAGAATTCTAGTACATTGGTGAGGCGTCATTTCCCTTTACCGAAACCATATTGACCCTTCCCCAACAAATTATGTTCATCTATGTGGCTGACAGTTCTCTTCTTTTCTATAGTTTCAATGAGTTTGCCCTGTACTTAAGTCAGACTTATTGGCCTGTAGTTGCCGGGATCACCTCTGGAGCCCTTTTTCGAAACTGGCATGTCATTAGCCGTCCTCCAGCCAGTTGGGACAGAAGCTGATTTAAATGGTAGGTTACAAACCACAGTTAGTAGTTCTGTAATTTGACGTCTGAGTTCCTTCCGAACTCTTGGGCGAATCCCATCTGGTCCTGGTGACTTATCACTCTTTAATTTATCAATTTGTTGCAAAAACTCCTGTAATGACTCCTCAATCTGGGACAGTTCCTCAGATTTGTCACCAAAACAGAATGGCTCAGGTATGGGAATCTCCCTCCCATCCTCAGCCATGAAGACTGATGCAGAGAATTCCTTTAGTTTCTCCGCAGTGGCCTTATCCTCCTTGGGTGCTCCTTGGCATCTCGGCAAGTAGGACTCCTGGGTTCTCTCTGCAACTCTGCCAGGGGAGTGGAGTCTAGTGGGTTAGAGCAAGGGAGTCTGGGACTAAGCCAGGACACCTGGGCTCCACCTCATGCTCTGTGTTCAGACCCCTCCCACATCTGGAGGACTTACCCCGTGTTAATATCCCAGATTCCACAACACAGTGGTCCTCGGTGCCGGTGCAGGCCAAGACCTCCTTCTCCTGCCAGCCATCTGCCACCATTTTGAAGAATGACGGGCACTGCCGGCCGTTGGGGACGGAGCTCACAGTTGGCACTGAGAACAGTCAGACACACACAGTCAGCCAAGGGTGGGGAGTCACCACACATTGGGCTCAATCCCAGCTCGGGGAAGCGAGTGGGGTCTAGTGGTTAGGGATGGGGGCTTTGGGCTGGGAGCCAGGACTCCTGGGTTCTCTCCAGGCAGGTGTGGCCGGAGCAGGGCTCTAGGTTTGCAGTAGACACGCACCTGGGATGGCCCCGGCGTTGCAGCCGTCGGTGTCACAGCAGGCGATGTTCCCCCGCATGGTGACATTGTGCGCGTAGGTCAGCGAGAAGGGGCCGGGCTCACAGTTCTTGGGTTCCAGGCACGATTTACCCGTGTAGGAGAAGGAGGATCCCTCTGTGGAAGGGAAACAGAGCATCACCTCTGAGCTCCCCAATGGACCCCCAGCTGCTCCATCCTCCCCTTTTGTTCCATCCACCCCACCCCCAACTAATCTCATCTCCCCACACCCCCAATAAAATCCTCTCTTCTGTCTGATCCAGGCCCCACAGCCACCCACTTCAATTCCCCATCTCATCCCATCCCCCGTCTATGACATTATCTTTCCAGACTGAGCAGTCCCTGCTCCTGGAGAGGAGTGGAGACTATTGGTTAGAGTAGGGGGAGGGGCTGGGAGCCAGGACTCCTGGGTTCGACCCCTGGCTTCAGGAGGACAATGGTGTCTACACTTAGTAGAAATCTTCTTTCACTCACCCAGCCTGAACTCTGCCATGACAGTGATGCAGGTCCCTTCCGAGGGGGCGCAGGGCTGCAGGGGGCCGGAGCACGATTGCTCTCTGGACGCACACACCTCGCATTGCAGAGCGCTCCCTGGAGGTTGGAAAAATCCCTTCTCAGTACAAACCCCGGCTCCCCACCCCTCCCCAGGCAGTGCCCGTGGGCAAAATACCACCAGGAACCAAGAGGTGGCGCTGTGGGAGTTGTTACCACCAATGCCTCCTCACTGAACGTGTGGGCAGGCAGATCTTGGAAAAATTCCACCTGCTTTTGCAGCAGTTCTGCCCAGTTCCAGGGCTGGTTCTTAGTGGAGTCATAACCCTACTCCTGGCGCCCAGGAAAGGGTGACTATACTGATTGCTAATGAAACAAGTCGTGATATTTTTGTGAGGCAAGGACAGAAGACAGCAGACCTCTTTGAGCCCGAGTCAATTGTAACCCCCCAGTGTGAAACTCAAGTTCCGACGATAGACCCTGCAAAGTTAGACTTTGGAGATTCACCAGTGTCCGAGGAGTGGAAAAATCGCCTGAGGAAGAAACTTTGTGAAAGATCCAAGGTGTTCTCACTGCATGAGTGGGATGTGGGATGTGCAAAAGGAGTAGAACACAATATCAGACTACATGACTCTCGACCTTTCAGGGAGAGATCTAGGAAGATTGCTCTCTCTGAGATGGAAGATGTGCAACATCATCTTCAGGAGCTCGTACTGACTTCACTAGTGCTTTTTATCTGGCCTGTTGTAAAATGAGGCAAACATCAAGATGAGCTGATGTACCACCCTGGAAGACCTGTGTGTACCCCTGGGGTACACGGATCCCTGGCTGAGAACCACTGATCTCCACGAATGCACAAGGGAATTGGCCTCAAGACACATTGGCATCATCTGATCAGCCAGTGTCCCATGCAGGGCTGTGAAATCTCCCATCTCCGGGCCCACCAGGATATCATGGGGCAGCCCCAGCCGATCTCGCAGGGGGCAGGTGTTTGCCAACCTTTCTGCAGAGAAGGACCTGGGGATTACAGTGGATGAGAAGCTGGCTATGAGTCAGCAGGGTGGCCTTGTTGCCAAGAAGGCTAATGGCATTTTGGGCTGCATCAGTAGGAGCGTTGCCAGCAGATGGAGGGAAGTGATTATTCCCCTCTATTCGGCACTGGTGAGGCCACATCTGGAGTACTGGGTCCAGTTTTGGGCCCCCCACTACAGAAGGGATGTGGAGAAATTGGAGAGAGTCCAGCGGAGGGCATCGAAAATGATGAGGGGGCTGGGGCACGTGACTTAGGAGGGGAGGCTGAGGGAACTGGGCTTCTTTTGTCTGCAGAAGAGAAGAGTGAGGGGGAATTTGATAGCAGCCTTCAACTACCTGAGGGGGGTTCAAAGAGGGTGGAGCTCGGCTGTTCTCAGTGGTGGCAGATGACAGAACGAGGAGCAATGGTCTCCAGTTGCAGTGGGGGAGGTCTAGGCTGGAGAGCATGAAACACTATTTCACTAGGAGGGTGGTGAAGCGCTGCATTGGGTTCCCTAGGGAGGGGGTGGAATCTCCACCCTTTGAGGTGTTCTATGGTTCTCTAATTCTCTGAACCTGCCTGCCGTACCCACAGCCAGCTGCTTCATGGCTGCTCTGGTCCCTGCAGAAAATGCCCGACCACCATGTGGGCGCCCCAGCCCCTCTGCCTGCTGTCTGCTCTCCTGGTCACAGGGGAGTCCCATCTGTCCCCAGGCACAGGGAGCTAGGCACTGATGAGAAGCAGGAAACCTTTGGAAATCACAGACAAATCTCAGGAGGCAGGAAAAGCGTCCCCCACCCTTGTCATCCTGCTTGGAAATGTTCCCCTGCCCCCTGCGCTGAGATTCCTGAGATTCATCTACATTTGTTAGTCTCTAAGGTGCCACAAGTACTCCCGTTCTTTTTGGGGATACAGACTAACATGGCTGCTACTCTGAAATCTGACTCCTTGGCTGTATTCGTGACTCCAAGTCTGACACCGCCTCCTTCTGCCTCAGTTTCCCTGTTTGTAAGGTGGGGATAATGTTCCCTTCCTCCCACCTGGGACCCTGGCAAAGGCAGGGGAAGGCATTTGGAGGTTGAAGTGATGTTTCCAGAGGAAAGCTCTGAAAAAAACCAAAGTGGACCAATTGGTTTTCTTTCTTTCGTCCTTCAATTAAAAACTTATGTTCACTGACTGAATTGAAACTCTCCCAAGCTCTGGACAGGAAAGAGTTAACGATCATGGGATCTCTTCAGCCAGCCCAGAGTTTTTGCATGCATGATGGAGGTGTGAAGCCATCAGTGGCAAGGGTGAACGATCACCAATCAAATTCGGAAGAAGAGAGTTGACAGGACACGATGGTCCCCGGCTTTGGAGTCGACACTTTTCTGGGGCTTGGAGTTCAGTGTAGAGTATATAGAGCAATATGAACAAGGGGTCGACAGTTTAGCTCGTACTGACTTCACTCATGCCTTAATGTGGCCGGTTGTAAATCGAGGCAAATATCTAGATGAGCTGATGTACCCCCAGAAGACCTGTGTGTACCCCTGGGGTACACAGACCCCCTGGCTGAGAACCACTGATTTCCACTAATGCAAAAGGGAATTGGCCTCCGTACACATTGGCATCATCTGATCAGCCAGTGTCACATGCAGGGCTGTGAAATCTCCCATCTCCGGGTCCACCAGGATGTCATGGGGCAGCCCCAGCCGATCCCCCAGGGGGCAGGTATTTGCCAACCTGCCTGATAAAACCACAGCCAGATGCTTCCTCGCTGTTCTGCTCACTGCAGTAAACACCCGGGCACCATGTGGGTGGCTCTGCCCCTCTGCCTGCTGTCCGCTCTCCTGGCCACAGGTGAGTCCCGTCCGTCCCCCGGCATAGGGAGCCGGAATTCAGCTGGGGAACGTGCCGCTGTCGATGGCGGATTCTGGGGTCAGGATGGAATTTGTGGGTAAAACCAGCGAGAGGAAAACCCAGGGCCACGTCGCCCGGCTGACTCGGGGAGAGCAGGGATTGGAGCCTGGGACTCCCACAGCCCAGGCTAGGTGCCTGGCCAGGGGGTCAGAGTCTGTCTGTCCTTCCTTCTTCTCGTTTCTCCTCCAGCTCTCACCCAGGCTTGGGGTCATCCCGATGAGCAGCACCACCCCCATCCACATATAATCCCGCTTGGAAATGTTCCCCTGCCCACCAGCGCTGAGATTCCTGCCAGGACTCCTGGGTTCATCCCCCGGCTTTGAAATGGGAATGGGGGTGCAAAGGGTGGGGCTGAGAGCCAGGACTCCTGGGCTCATTCCCCAGCTGTAGAAGCGGGCTGGGGTGTAGTGAGTTTGAGCAGAGACAGTTGCAAATCAGGACTCCCGAGTTCTGTCCGTGGCTCTGAAAGAGGAGTGGGGTCTCGTGGGTGAGAGTGGGCTGGGAGTCAGGAGTGAGGACTTCTCGGCTGTCTTCTTGGTTCTAACCCTGAATTGAACACATCTTTGTTCTACCTCAGTTTCCCTATTTCTTAGATGGGGAGAATATCACTTTGCTACCATCTAGGGACATAGAAGTGGCAGAGGAAGGCATTCTGAGGTTTAATGGATGTTTCCACATGAAAGCTCTAAAAAAACCGAAGTGGGAAAATTTTTCTCTTTCTTTCTTTCTTTCTTTCTTTCTTAAAACTACCTGACGCTCACGTCATGAATTTAAAGGCCCCCACACTCTGGAGAGGAAAGAGTTGATGCTCCTGGGATCGCTAGCTGGAGGTGCACAGCCATCAATCCAAAGGCTTAAGAAGCATCAATCGTATTCTGAAGAAGAGAATTGGCAGGATCAGCGATGAAATGTGGGCTGAAGTCGAGTGTGGCTGAGCTGACGTAACTCTGAGAGCAGAGAGTGACAGCGGGGTGTGTGTGTGTGTGTGTGTGTGAAAGGTTCACCGTAAAGCCAGGCAGAAACCCCTCCGCAGAGCAGCCGAATTCTTGTTTTTCTGTCTACACAGACGTGTGGGGTTTGTTCGCAGGCACAAGCTGCACCCCAGATAGCCACGTCAGCAGCTGAAAATGTATTCTAGCCACAGACACTCAGGCAGCAAACAGACTTGTCTGCAGTGTTGAGTCAGATACAAATGACCAGCTAGCAAGATGCCTTTCCCCATCCGGAGAGTTAAATGGAACTGGGCAGAACTGCTGCAAAAGCAGGTGGCATTTCTCCAAGATCTGCCTGCCCACACGTTCAGTGAGGAGGCATTGGTGGTAACAACTCCCACAGCGCCACCTCTTGGTTCCTGGTGGTATTTCGCCCACGGGCACTGCCTGGGGAGGGGTGGGGAGCCGGGGTTTGTACTGAGAAGGGATTTTTCCAACCTCCAGGGAGCGCTCTGCAATGCGAGGTGTGTGCGTCCAGAGACCTATCGTGCTCCGGCCCCCTGCAGCCCTGCGCCCCCTCGGAAGGGACCTGCGTCACCGTCGTGGCAGAGATCAGGCTGGGTGAGTGAAAGAAGATTTCTACTAAGTGTAGACACCATTGTCCTCCTGAAGCCAGGGGTCGAACCCAGGAGTCCTGGCTCCCAGTCCCTCCCC
The DNA here is from genome assembly GCF_965152235.1 of Eretmochelys imbricata. Classification (NCBI taxonomy): domain Eukaryota; kingdom Metazoa; phylum Chordata; order Testudines; family Cheloniidae; genus Eretmochelys; species Eretmochelys imbricata. The sequence goes on from NC_135595.1 coordinate 19,029,051, forward strand.
CTACTCTAACCAATAGTCTCCACTCCTCTCCAGGAGCAGGGACTGCTCAGTCTGGAAAGATAATGTCATAGACGGGGGATGGGATGAGATGGGGAATTTCAGTGGGTGGCTGTGGGGCTGGATCAGACAGAAGAGAGGATTTTATTGGGGGTGGGGGGGAAGATGAGATTAGTTGGGGGTGGGGTGGATGGATACAAAAGGGGAGGATGGAGCAGCTGGGGGTCCATTGGGGAGTTCAGAGGTGATTCTCTGTTTCCCTTCCACAGAGGGATACTACTTCTCCTACACGGCTAAATCGTGCCTGGAGCCCCAGAACTATGAGCCCAGCCCCTTCTCGCTGACCTACCCGCACAATGTCACCATGCGGGTGAACATCGTGAGCTGTAACACCGACGGCTGCAACGCTGGGGCCATCCCAGGTGTGTGTCTGCTGCAAACCTAGAGCCCTACTCCGGCCACACCTGCCTGGAGAGAACCCAGGAGTCCTGGCTCCCAGCCCCCCTGCTCTAACCACTAGACCCCACTCCCTTCCCCGAGCTGGGATTGAGCCCAGCGTGTGGTGACTCCCCACCCCTGGCTGACTGTGTGTGTCTGACTGTTCTCAGTGCCAACTGTGAGCTCCGTCCCCAACGGCCGGCAGTGCCTGTCGTTCTTCAACGTGTGGCCATATCACGGGAATGAGAAGGAGAAGAAGAAGGTGCTCTTGGCCTGCACCGGCGCCGAGGACCATTGTGTTGAGGAATCTGGGATATTAACACTGGGTAAGTCCTCCAGATGGGGGCGGGGTCTGAACACAGAGTACAAGGTGGAGCCCAGGTGTCCTGGCTCAGTCCCCGCCCCCCTGGCTCTGACCCACTAGACTCCACTCCCCTGGCAGATTTGCAGAGAGAACCCTGGAGTCCTACTTGCCGCGATGCCAAAGGAGCACCCAAGGAGGATAAGGCCACTGCGGAGAAACAAAATGAATTCTGTGCATCGGTCTTCACGGCTGAGGCTGGGAGGGAGATTCCCAAACCTGAGCCATTCTGTTTTCATAACAAATCTGAGGAACTGTCCCAGATTGAGGAGTCATTACAGGAGTTTTTGCAACAAATTGATAAATTAAACAGTAATAAGTCACCAGGACCAGATGGGATTCGCCCAAGAGTTCGGAAGGAACTCAAATTTCAAATTATAGAATGACTAACTGTGGTTTCTAACCTACCATTTAAATCAGCTTCTGTCCCAAATGGCTGGAGGATGGCTAATGATACGCCAATTTCTAAAAAGGGCTCCAGAGGTGATCCCAGCAACTACAGACTAGTAAGTCTGACTTCAGTACAGGGTAAACTCATTGAAACTATAGGAAAGAAGAGAACTGTCAGCCACACAGATGAACATAATTTGTTGGGGAAGGGTCAACATGGTTTCGGTAAAGGAAAACCACGCCTCACCAGTATACTAGAATTCTCTGAGGGGGTCAAGAAGCGTGTGGACAAGGGGGATCCAGTGGCTATAGTGTACTTAGATTTTCAGAAAGCCTTTGAAAAGGTCCCTCACCAAAGGCTCTTCAGAAACGTGAGCTGTCATGGGATAAAATCCTCTCATGGCTCAGTAACTTGTTAAAAGATAGGGAAAAAAGGGTAGGAAGAAATGGTCAGTTTTCAGAACGGAGAGATGTAAATAGTGGGAGTCCCCCAGGGATCCGCACTGGGCCCAGTCCTATTCACCATATTCCGAAATGTTCTGGAAAAAAGGGTAAATAGTGAGGTGGCAAAATTTGCAGAAGATACAAACCTACTCAAGATAGTGAAGTCCAAAGCAGACTGTGAAGAGGTACTAAAGGATCTCTCAGAACTGGGTGACTGGACAACAAAACGGCAGAGGAAATTCAATGTTGATAAATGCAAAGTAACACACATGGGCAAACGTAATCCCAACTAGACATACACAATGATGGGTCGAATTTACCACTCAAGAAAGATCTTGGAGTCATTGTGGAGAGTTCTCTGAAATGACTCCATGTGCAGCAGCCGTGAAAAAGGGGAACAGAATGCTGGGAAATATTAAGAAAGGGACAGAGAATGGGACAGAATAGATCGTGTTGCCTCAATATAAATGCATGGGAAGCCCGCAGCTTGAACACTGCAGGCGGATGTGGTCGCTCACTCTCAGAAAAGAGATATCGGAATTGGAAAAGCTTCAGAAAAGCCCAAACAAAATGATGAGGGGGTTGGAACGGCTGCCATATGAGGAGAGATGAATAAGAGTGGGACTTTTCAGCCTGGAAAAGAGATGGCTAAGAGGGGATATGATTGAGGTCTAGAGAAGGTTGAAGGGTGTGGAGGAACTAAATAAGGAAGTGTTATTTACTCCATCTAACATAAGAAGGAGGGGTCACCACAGGCAGCAGGATTAAAACAAACAAAAGGAAGTACTGCTTCACACAACGCACAGTCAACCTGTGGAACTCATTGCCGGAGGATGTTTTGAAGGCCAAGACTACAACAGGGTTGAAACAGGAATGAGAGAAGTTCCTGGAGTACAGGTCCATCTGTGGCTATTGCCAGGATGGGCAGCGATGGCGGCCCTAGCCTCTGTTTGCCAGGAGCTGGGAATGGGCGACAGGGGATGGATCAGTGGAAGGTTCCCTGTTCTGTTCATTCCCTCTGGGGCACCTGGCATTGGCCAGAGGATACTGGGCTAGATGGACCTTTGGGGTGACCCAGGAGGGCCATTCCTCTTATGTTCTCACATTGTTCCAGCCCCCTGCTCTGAGCACTAGACCCCACTCTGCCTGCAGAGCCGGGTGCAGTCCTCCTGGGAAGGGAGTGTGTGAGAGACCTTATTGGGGTCGGGGGGTGGATCTGGGAGCCCCTGATTACGTCTCTCTCCCCTCATCCAGGTGACATCAAACTGAGGAAGAGTGCGGCTGGATGTGGCTCCCCTGGCGCCTGCAAGAAGAGATTCTTGGTGAAGAAATACACCCAGGGCGTGGTGGAGATGCTGAGCCGGGTTGACTGCTACCCAGCTCCCTGGGCCAGTGGAAGCATCGGGGAGCCCTGAGCCCCGGCCTGGCGTCCTCCCCTTCTGCTGCGTGCTGGGCTGCAGTGCACCTCCCTTTGGGGGGATTGCGTGTTCCTTTTGTGCATTGGCTGAATAAAGTGAGTTGTCCGGAAAGCACCCCCCAGCTCCTTGTCCCCTGACTGCCCCGTACCGGGCCCCACACCGCCCCTATCTGTGCACAAGTGATGCTGGCAGGAAGAGAACGCTGGAGTCCTGACTCCCAGTACCCCACCCTGTAACCCAACAGGGCCCACTCCCTTCTGAAAGCCAGGGATAGAGCCCAGGAGTCCTGGCTCCCAAGCCCACTGCAGGGCCAGGGAATGGAACCTAGGAGTCCTGCCTAGATCCCCTCCCCCAAGGCAAGGCCCGTGGCCGGGGGAAAGGCTCCGGCTGGCTGAGCTCCCCTGGGGAAGGAGGGCTGTGGGAAGGAGAGGCCGTGGCTCACCCAGCTGTCCAGGCGGGCGGGAACGCCCTGGAGGGGAGAAATGTCCTTCTAGGTTGATTTTGCAGGGCTCAGTTCGTCCCGCTCTCTGGGGCGGCTCCACTGGGAGTGACGAGCTCAGGGAAGGTGTCAGGAAATAGGGCAGATCCCCCCAGCCGGTGGTGCTCTGTGAGCAGATTTCACCCAGCGTGAACTCCTGGATCGCTGCCCCCGTCTGACCCCGGAGTCACAGCCAGTCCCCTCAGATACTCTCAGACAAGCCGGACTTTGTGAGGAAACCTCACGTACACCCCAAACCAGCCCACCCAGGTTGTCCCCTGCCCCAGAAGACCAGTCTCTTACCCCAGGGCCACGGGACCCCAGATCCTACACCAAAGGCAACGCTGGCAGCCAGCTCTGTAGGAATCTTGCTAAAGGTTCGTGAGCTAAGGAAAGGGAATGAGGGTGACAAGGGGTTAAAGCAGGTAAAATTCATGCCCAGGTGAGTTGCAGTCTGTAATTCCAAACGGTGGCGGTGAAGGAAAAACTGCCATTTTCCCAAGTCTTTTCAGGTGCTCCCAGACGGTCTCCAGGGACCCCCGCTTTGCATCCGGTTCCGGTCCCTGTAAGCGTCCAGCCAGCCCAGCGAGGCAGGGTTCCCTCAATCCATCCTTACAGCTTCTTCTCCCAGAGAACAAGGTGGCAGGTCCCCACCCACGTGGGCTTTGCCTTCGATGTGGGGAGGGAGGAACATAGCAGTCAGCACACGCGATGGCCCCTGCCCTTGGACTCAGCACTTTTCTGGTGCTAAAGTTCTTCGTTAGCATCCCTACAGCATTGTCAAGTTCCTTCCCCACTCTGAACTCTAGGGTACAGATGTGGGGACCTGCATGAAAACCTCCTAAGCTTACTTTTACCAGCTTAGGTGAAAACTTCCCCAAGGTACAATCTATTTTACCCTTTCCCTTGGATTTCCACTGCCACCACCAAACTTTATCTGGGTTCCTGAGAAAACATAGTTTGGAAACGTCTTTCCCCCCAAAATCCTCCCAACTCTTGCAACCCACTTCCTGGGGAAGGTTTGGTAAAAATCCTCACCAATTTGCATAGGTGACCACAGACCCAAACCCTTGGATCTTAGGACAAAGAAAAAACATTGAGTTTCCTTAGGGAGATCCCTAGGGAGCTTGTTAACCACCCTCCCCAGCAAGAAGACTTTTAATAGAAGTAGAAAAGAATCTTCCCTTGTTGCCAAGAAGGCCAAAGGCATTTTGGGCTGCATCAGTAGGAGCGTTGCCAGCAGATGGAGGGAAGTGATTGTTCCCCTCTATTCGGCACTGGTGAGGCCACATCTGGAGTACTGGGTCCAGTTTTGGGCCCCCCACTACAGAAGGGATGTGGACAAATTGGAGAGAGTCCAGCGGAGGGCAACGAAAATGATGAGGGGGCTGGAGCACGTGACTTAGGAGGGGAGGCTGAGGGAACTGGTCTTCTTTTGTCTGCAGAAGAGAAGAGTGAGGGGGAATTCGATAGCAGCCTTCAACTACCTGAGGGAGGTCCCAAAGAGGATGGAGCTCGGCTGTTCTCAGTGGTGGCAGAAGACAGAACGAGGAGCAATGGTCTCCAGTTGCAGTGGGGGAGGTCTAGGTTGGAGGTCAAGGGGAGGGACGGCATCCACGGGACAGCAACCGGGACCCCAGGGCAGGTCACAGCAGTGAGAGCTCAGCTGGCCGGCCCTGGGGAGCAGCTGGCCGCATGCTGCATGCGTCTCTTGTTCTTCCATCGGCGGCGGTTGCTACTTCAGGCTCATGGTGGCCAGCGAGAAGCCGGGAAGGCTGGGCTGTGCAGGCCCTGGGGCCCGCCCGCCCCTTCTGTCTGCAGTCCCACCCCTGTTCTGCTCCTTCCCCCGTGGCCCTGCCCCAGTTCCACCCACAGTCCTGTCCCCGTCCACCCACCCCCTTGCAGCCCCCCCACCCACGTCCCCAAGACCGGGAAAGATCTGTCCCGTCACCAGCTGGGGGTGAGAGCTCTTCCAGTCCCCGGGCCACAGCCGCAGCTGGGATCCTGGCGCTGGGGCTTCCCCCCGACACCTGGCACTTCTGCCAGGCACCGGGCTTGGGGTGCAGGGGTGCCCATTTTCCAGGGGGCCCCCAATGGGCTGAGGCTGCTGGGCACAGGCCCTGACGGCCCATTGGCTAATCCGCCACCGCTGCACTGCGGGTAGGGGTGCGGGCTCCCCTGGCTGAGCTGCCCTGGCAGGGCGGGGCAGGTGGGGGCAGGGGGCTCTGTGTGTGGACGGAGCGGGGTTTGGGTTTAAACACGGGTCAGAGCCATGTCCACAGGGAGAGGGGGAAGCCGGCTGGCTTTGGAACAGGGGAGCGTGGCTCCGAACTCGCTTGCAAAGCCACAGGTTGTGACAAGAGGCTCTGGCCCCATAGGGAGCCTGGGGCTGAGCCTTGCCCAGAGCTGGGCCAAGGGCGTAGCCAGGTAAAGCGGGAACTGCCGGGAGGCTGCGGGGGCCTGGCCCACTGGAAATCCCGGCCCCGGGCCTCCCTTTGTCCTAGTGCCGATGGGCCCGGAGAGCCGGGGCTGGAAGGAATCCGGGACAGGCGCTCACCTTCCGAGATCTGCCCGCTGATGGAAATGCACTGGCTGGCACGGCCCTCGCACTGCAGGGTCTCCGTGCTGGAACAGCTGCTCCGACCCGGGGCAATGCAGATCGGGCACCGGCCTCCCGTCTAGACGGTGTTGATGATCGGCCCTGCAAGACCCTGAAGAGAGGGTCGGTGGGGGTTGACGGGCAGGGCTGCGGACAGGTGCCTTCTCTACTTTGTTACCACTTATTTCTAGCACCTCAATAACTGAGATCAAGGACCCCTTGTGCCAAGAGCTGCACAGACTCCTCAGAGCAGGGGCCCTGATTGCACTGGGCACTGCATAGATCCCCCCAGCCTGCTACTGGGGGCCCCCCATTGTGCCAGGCACTGCACGCCTCCCTCCCCTGAGATCAGGGTCCCCCCTATGGCACCAGGTGCTACACGGGACCCCACCCTTCTCCAGAAAAGAACCTTTTCCGAACAAGTTTGACACTCAGTCGGAGCCTGGGCCACTGGGAACGAGCAGGGAGGGATGCAGAGATGTACGGACAGGAGAGAACTGGGTATTGCAGCTGTTCGTAGAGCAGGTCCGGGATTGAATCTTCACAAAGAAGAGGGAGATGTTCCTGGGCGTGGCGGAGGATACACAGGAGAAGGAATAGCCTGCATTTCCCTTCGCTTCTGGTTAGAAGTGTAACCCTTCTGCCCGTCAGAGTTGGCAGCAACAAGGGCCGGGTTCAATATCTAGGGGATCCATTCCAATAACACAATGCAAACCGGCTTGAGCCCCCAACCAGTGACCTGGGACCTGACCCCTGCTGAGCGCCTCCAAGAGGCAATCTGAGTGTAGCAGAAGCCTTTTAATAAGAGAGAGAAACAATGTGGCATTATGTTGGGGAAACACCAACAGGATTCATAACACAACCCATGAGCAAAAAAAACCCACCCCAAGCAAATTGGGGCATGCCCCTTTCCCTTTGCTTCTTGAGTCCAGCAACCCCAAATCACCCAAAGTCCCAAAAGTCTAAGGACCCAAAAGTCTCTGTCCCTGGTCAGGGCAGCCCCAGAGTTCGAAAGTTTATCTGCGGAGCCTTACCCCCCAGCCTGGGTGGAGATGGGACAGGGGTAAGAGGCACCTTACATGATCTGCAGCTGACCGCCCCACAGCTCCATAGGCCTTCGCTCCGCTCCTCCAGCCGCCCCACGAACTCCTTCGCTCAGCTCCGCTCCGCGGCCCACAAGCAGCTCCCGCCGTCCAACGAACTGCTCCACCAGCCGGTCCACAAACTGCTCTGCGTCCCACCAGCAGCTCCTGCTGTCCTACAAACTGCTCCACCAGCTTGTCCACAAGGCACTCCAGCCATCCTGCAAACTGCTCCACGATAGAACTTCAGGCTCCCCCACTACTTAACACAACGCTCAGTGATTTCAGCTCTTAGTCAGTTCAGCTCTTTGGTGAATTCAGCTTGTAGTAGGGGAGCCTCAGTGCTGGTGCACTATTAGCCCAAAGGGAGCTCAGCAGCCTGTAACTAAACTTCTAATGAAATCAAAATTATCTCTGATATTCTACAGTGGAGACAGAAGAGGAAGGGAGAGAGAATTAACATGTAAGACCCTCACCAATAGGCCCATACCACCAAGTATTAAAACTTGTCCCCAGCCACTCTCCATTCACAGAGTTTTGGAACCCATGACCCTTGCCCAGCGAGTGCTACTTAGTTGATGGTGAGTCCCTCCATCATAACAAAAGGCCAAGTACAGTTCCCAGCACAGTTCCCATAATCAGGATAATAACAATTTATTCTTCCTGCCCCAATAACAGAGACACTGGGGATCCCGCAGCAGCCAAAGTGACCATTTGGGCAGCTATGGCCTCATTCTAGGCATGGTGGGTGTGCCTATGCAAATGAGATCAGCCCCTGAAGTTCTTTTCCACAACTTGCCACACCTCACCACCAGATGTCAGGGTGGAGCTCATCCTGACACTGCTTACAGAAGCAAAACAGATACAAAAATTATTTACAGATGAAACCAGCGCCCCAAGGGCTGGTGATTCCTGGGAGCCACCTCACCCTTTTTTCTGGCGTCCCAGACCAGAAGGGCCCATACCCAGCATCTAGTCTGACCTGCCGCATAGCCCAGGCTGGAGAAGTCCTCCCTACACGGGGCCCGATCACGTGCGTTTGATGAAAGCATCTTCCAGGAGGACAGTCAGCCTGGCCTGGGGGATGCCGAGGGACGGCGCATCCACCGCATCCCTAGGGAGCTTGTTAACCACCCTCCCCAGCATGTCTAGCTAAATACTTATCTGGCGCCCATCACCATGGCATCTGAACCCCTCATCATCTTTAATGCATTATCCTCACAGCCACCTTGTGGGATGGGGCAGGGCTGTCAGCCCCATTGAACAGATGGGGGAAACTGAGGCACAGATCCTCAGCAGGACCTAACTCTTTGAATCTCTAGGCCTAAGTGGTGTGTCCCAGGTCACACAGGGCGGCTGGCAGAGAGGGGCCTGGAGCCCAGGTGTGCTAAGCCCTTGGCACGCGTGTCCAAACCACAGCCGGCAAACGGTCGGTGCGGAGACCGATGGTGGAAAGTCAGCGCCACCCACCCTTGACCAGTGCGTTTGCCTCCTAGACACCGAGGCAGGTGCTGTGACCAGCGGGGCAGGGCTGTGGCTGAGCAGGGCAGTTGCTCACAGAATTTCTCCTACACTGGAAACAGGATCTGGTGAGGAGGGAAATAAAGCAGGATTTCCATTTTAATTTCTGGTGCCAGCGTCCCCCTTTTCTTGTCCGGTCCCCGAAGGCCTCGGGTTCATGGAGGTGGCCTTGGCTGATCTCACTCCCCCTGTTAAATCTCACTCCCCCTGTTAAAGCTAGTGCCTTGGATAGGTGCTGGCAGTGGCAGGGTGCACCGGCTGGTGTCTGCAGCAGTTTGGGGCACAGAGGGATGCGACAAAGTGGAAATTGAGCTCCTATTTCTACGATGCCATGGAGTGCCTCAGTTTCCCTCTGTGCTTTGCAAGGCTGTGCAGGCCGCCCCTCCATCCATCCCCGATAAACCTGTGAGGAAGTGGAAGCGTTCTTAATGTTTCCTCTGAATAGTGTGGGGGTGCCTCAGTTTCCCCTAGGCAGTTCTTAAGTATCTAGGTGGGATAAGGGTGTATGATCCTTGCAGAGCCCGAGAGGGCAGGTGTGTGCAGGGGTCTGGACACAGAGAATGGCCGACACCCTGTTTCCTGGCCACTGATGGCCTGGGCCCTTCCCCCCTGCAAACCTCTGTTTTACTGGCTGGCTGAGAGTCACGTCTGGCTGTGGAGTTGGGGTGCAGGACCCTCTGGCTTCCCCAGGACCCCGCCTGGGCGGACTCGCTGTGGGAAGCGCATGGAATGGCAGAGGAGGCTGAATGCTCCGAGGTCAGACCCAGGAAGGTGGAAGCCGGGTGAGCTTTGTGTCCTGCAGACAGGCTGCTCCCAGAGAGGAGACTTCCCCAGAGTCCTGCCTGCCTTCGTAGGGAGCAGGTCCAGAGCATCGCCCGGGGACTCCCTGACAACACCCATCCTTCTGTCCGTCCATCCTCCTACACGTCCACCCTTCCCCCCAAACACCCATCCATCCATTCCCCTAAGAGACTGTCTGTCCATCCATCCATCTGCCTTCATGCCTGTCCATCCATCCCCCTACACACCTGTCTAGGTTCCTTCCCCACTCTGAACTCTAGGGTACAGATGTGGGGACCTGCATGAAAACCTCCTAAGCTTACTTTTACCAGCTTAGGTTAAAACTTCCCCAAGGTACAAATTATTTTTGTCCTTTGCCCCTAGATTTCTACTGCCACCACCAAACTTTAACTGGGTTTACTGGGAAACGTAGTTTGGTCACGTCTTTCCCTCCCAAATCCTCCCAACCCTTGCACCCAACTTCCTGGGGAAGGTTTGGTACAAATCCTCACCAATTTGCATAGGTGACCACAGACCCAAACCCTTAGATCTTAGAACAATGAAAAAGCATTGAGTTTCCTTACAAGAAGACTTTTAATAGAAGTAGAAAAGAATCACCTCTGTAAAATCAGGAAGGCAAATACCTTACAGGGGAATTAAATTCAAAACAGAGAGAATGCCTCTAGGCAAAACCTTAAGTTACAAAAAGACACACAGACAGGAATATCCATTCTATTCAGCACAGCTATTTTCTCAGCCATGTAAAGAAATCATAATCTAACACATACCTAGCTAGATTACTTACTAAGTTCTAAGAGTCCATTTCTGTTCTGTCCCCGGCAAAAGCATCACACAGACAGACACAGACCCTTTGTTTTTCTCCCTCCTCCCAGCTTTTGAAAGCATCTTATCTCCTCATTGCTCATTTTGGTCAGGTGCCAGCGAGGTTACCTTTAGCTTCTTAACCCTTTACAGGTGAGAGGATTTTTCCTTTGGAGAGGAGGGATTATAAAGGAGTTTACCCTTCCCTTTCTATTTATGACAACAGGTGAAAGTATTTTGCCACGGGGCATGGGGGATTTTATAGCTCCGGGGACAGAAAGGTGGTTCCCCTTCCCTTTATATTTATGACAGGTCCTTTCTTATGTTATTATAAAAAATACATAAGTGTCACGGCCACATTGTGACTGACAAATAACTTCCTTTCTCAGTTCCACCATGTAATTATAAGATAACTCCACTGGGATATAAATATTGTTCTTACAGTTCAGTGGATAGTACATAGAGCTGCACAAACAAGTCATTGTATCAGGAAATTTTAGCTCGTATTGACTTCACTAGTGCTTTATATCTGGCCTGTTGTAAAATGAGGCAAACATCAAGATAAGCTGATGTACCCCCTGAAGACCTGTGTGTACCCCTGGAGTACAGGGACCCCTGGCTGAGAACCACTGATCTCCACTAATGCACAAGGGAATTGGCCTCAAGACACATTGCATCACCTGATCAGCCAAAGTCACATGCAGGGTTGTGAAATCTCCCATCTCCGGGTCCACCAGGATGTCATGGGGCAGCCCCAACCGATCCCCCAGGGGGCAGGTATTTGCCATCCTGCCGGATAAAACCACAGCCAGATGCTTCCTCGCTGTTCTCCTCACTGCAGCTAACATCCAGGCACCATGTGGGTGGCTCTGCCCCTCTGCCTGCTGTCCGCTCTCCTGGCCACAGGTGAGTCCCGTCCGTCCCCGGGCACAGGGAGCCGGGTGATGCGGTCGGGAATTCACTTGGGGAACATGCTGCTGTCGATGGTGGATTCTGGGGTCAGGATGGAATTTGTGGGTAAAACCAGCAAGAGGAAAACCCGGAGCCACGTCCCCAGGCTGACTCGGGGAGAGCAGGGATTGGAGTCTGGGACTCCCACAGCCCACGCTAGGGGCCTGGCCAGTGGGTCTGAGTCCGTCTGTCCTTCCTTCTTCTCGTTCCTCCTCCAGCTCTCGCCCGAGCTTGGGGTCATCCGGATGAGGAGCAGCACCCCCGTCCACATGTCATCCTGCCTAGAAATGTTCCCCTGCCTGTCAGCGCTGAGATTCCTGCCAGGACTCCTGGCTTCATTCCACGGGTTTGAAAGGGGAATGCGGGTGCAACGGGTAGGCGCTGGGAGCCAGGACTCCTGGGCTCATTCCCCAGCTGTGGAAGAGGGCTGGGGTGTAGTGAGTTTGAGCAGAGATGGCTGCAAATCAGGACTCCCGGGTTCTGTCCATGGCTCTGAAAGAGGAGTGGGGTCTCGTGGGTAAGAGTGGGCGGGGAGTCAGGACTTCTCGGCTGTCTTCTTGGTTCTAAACCTGAATTGAACACATCTTTTTTCTACCTCAGTTTCCCTATTTCTTAGATGGGGAGAATATCACTTTGCTACCATCTAGGGACATAGAAGGGGCAGGGGAAGGCGTTCTGAGGTTTAATTGATGTTTCCACATGAAAGCTCTAAAAAAACCAAAGTGGGAAAATCTTTCTTTCTTTCTTTCTTTCTTAAAACTACCTTACGCTCACGTCATGAATTAAAGGCCCCCATGCTCTGGAATGGAAAGAGTTGATGCTCCTGGGATCGCTGGCTGGAGGTGCACAGCCATCAATCCAAAGGCTTAACAAGCGTCAATCGTATTCTGAAGAAGAGAATTGGCAGGATCAGCCATGAAAAGTGGGCTGAAGTCGAGTGTGGCTGAGAGGCAGAGGCCTGGAGCAGAGAGTGACAGCGGGGGGTGTGTGTGTGTGTGTGTGTGTGTGTGTGAAAGGTTCACCGCAAAGCCAGGCAGAAACCCCTCTTCAGAGCAGCCGAATTCTTGTTTTTCTGTCTACACAGACGTGTGGGGTTTGTTCGCAGGCACAAGCTGCACCCCAGATAGCCACGTCAGCAGCTGAAAATGTATTCTAGCCACAGACACTCAGGCAGCAAACAGACTTGTCTGCAGTGTTGAGTAAGATACAAATGACCAGCTAGCAAGATGCCTTTCCCCATCCGGAGAGTTAAATGGAACTGGGCAGAACTGCTGCAAAAGCAGGTGGCATTTCTCCAAGATCTGCCTGCCCACACGTTCAGTGAGGAGGCATTGGTGGTAACAACTCCCACAGCGCCACCTCTTGGTTCCTGGTGGTATTTCGCCCACGGGCACTGCCTGGGGAGGGGTGGGGAGCCGGGGTTTGTACTGAGAAGGGATTTTTCCAACCTCCAGGGAGCGCTCTGCAATGCGAGGTGTGTGCGTCCAGAGAGCAATTGTGCTCCGGCCCCCTGCAGCCCTGCGCCCCCTCGGAAGGGACCTGCGTCACCGTCGTGGCAGAGTTCAAACTGGGTGAGTGAAAGAAGATTTCTACTCAGTGTAGACACCATTGTCCTCCTGAAGCCAGGGGTCGAACCCAGGAGTCCTGGCTCCCAGCCCCTCCCCCTACTCTAACCAATAGACTCCGCTCCTCTCCAGGAGCAGGGACTGCTCAGTCTGGAAAGATAATGTCATAGACGGGGGACGGGATGAGATGGGGAATTGCACTGGGTGGCTGTGGGGCCTCGATCAGACAGAAGACAGGATTTTATCTGGGTGAGGGGGAAGATGTGATTAGTTGGGGGTGGGGTGGATGGAACAAAAGGGGAGGATGGAGCAGCTGGGGGTCCATTTTGGAGTTCAGAGGTGATTCTCTGTTTCCCTTCCACAGAGGGATCCTCCTTGTCCTACACGGCTAAATCGTGCCTGGAGCCCAAGAACTGTGAGCCAGGCCCCTTCTCGCTGACCTATGCGTACAATGTCACCATGCGGGGGAACATCGCCTGCTGTGACACCGACGGCTGCAACGCCGGGGCCATCCCAGGTGTGTGTCTGCTGCAAACCTAGAGCCCTGCTCTGCCCACACCTGCCTGGATAGAACCCAGGAGTCCTGGCTCCCAGCCCCCCTGCTCTAACCACTAGACCCCACTCCCTTCCCCGAGCTGGGATCGAGCCCAGCGTGTGGTGACTCCCCACCCCTGGCTGACTGTGTGTGTCTGACTGTTCTCAGTGCCAACTGTGAGCTCCGTCCCCAACGGCCGGCAGTGCCCGTCATGCTTCTACCTGTGGGGAGGAAACTGTCAGGACAACAAGCCCTTGGCCTGCACCGGCGCCGAGGACCATTGTGTTGAGGAATCTGGGATATTAACACTGGGTAAGTCCTCCAGATGGGGGCGGGGTCTGAACACAGAGTACAAGGTGGAGCCCAGGTGTCCTGGCTCAGTCCCAGGCCCCCTTGCTCTGACCCTCTAGACTCCACTCCTGTGGCAGAGTTGCAGAGAGAACCCTGGAGTCCTACTTGCCGAGATGCCAAAGGAGCACTCAAGGAGGATAAGGCCACTGCGGAGAAACTAAATGAATTCTGTGCATCGGTCTTCACGGCTGAGGCTGGGAGGGAGATTCCCAAACCGGAACCATTCTATTTTCATGACAAATCTGAGGAACTGTCCCAGATTGAGGAGTCATTACAGGAGTTTTTGCAACAAATTGATAAATTAAACAGGAATAAGTCACCAGGACGAGATGGGTTTCGCCCAAGAGATCGGAAGGAACTCAAATGTCAAATTACAGAACGACTTATTGTGGTTTGTAAATTACCATTTAAATCAGCTTCTGTCCCAACTGGCTGGAGGATGGCTAATGACACGCCAATTTTTAAAAAGGGCTCCAGAGGTGATCCTGGCAACTACAGGCCAATAAGTCTGACTTCAGTACAGGGCAAACTCATTGAAACTACAGGAAAGAAGAGAATTGTCAGCCACATAGAGGTACATAATTTGTTGTGGAAGGATCAACATGGTTTCGGTAAAGGGAAATCACGCCTCAGCAATCTACTAGAATTCTCTGAGGGGGTCAACAAGCGTGTGAACAAGGGGAATCCAGTGGATACAGTGTACTTAGATTTTGAGAAAGCCTTTGAAAAGGTCACTCACCAAAGGCTCTTCAGAAACGTGAGCTGTCATGGGATAAAATCCTCTCATGGCTCAGTAACTTGTTAAAAGATAGGGAAAAAAGGGTAGGAAGAAATGGTCAGTTTTCAGAACGGAGAGAGGTAAAAAGTGGGAGTCCCCCAGGGATCTGCACTGGGCTCAGTCCTATTCATAGAATCATAGAATATCAGGGTTGGAAGGGACCTCAGGAGGTCATCTAGTCCAACCCCCTGCTCAAAGCAGGACCAATCCCCAATTAAATCATCCCAGCCAGGGCTTGGTCAAGCCTGATCTTAAAACCTTCTAAGGAAGGAGATTCTACCACCTCCCTAGTTAACGCATTCCAGTGTTTCACCACCCTCTTAGTGAAAAAGTTTTTCCTAATATCCAACCTAAACCTCCCCCACTGCAACTTGAGACCATTACTCCTTGTCCTGTCATCTTTTACCACTGAGAATAGTCTAGAACCATCCTCTCTGGAACCACCTCTCAGGTAGTTGAAAGCAGCTATCAAATCCCTCCTCATTCTTCTCTTCTGCAGACTAAACAATCCCAGTTCCCTCAGCCTCTCCTCATAAGTCATGTGCTCCAGACGCCTAATCATTTTTGTTGTCCTTCGCTGGACTCTCTCCAATTTATCCACATCCTTCTTGTAGTGTGGGGCCCAAAACTGGACACAGTACTCCAGATGAGGCCTCACCAATGTCGAATAGAGGGGAACGATCACGTCCCTCGATCTGCTGGCTATGCCCCTACTTATAAATCCCAAAATGCCATTGGCCTTCTTGGCAAGAAGGGCACACTGCTGACTCATATCCAGCTTCTCGTCCACTGTCACCCCTAGGTCCTTTCCCGCAGAACTGCTGCCTAGCCATTCGGTCCCTAGTCTGTAGCGGTGCCTAGGATTCTTCCGTCCTAAATGCGGGACTCTGCACTTGTCCTTGTTGAACCTCATCAGATTTCTTTTGGCCCAATCCTCTAATTTGTCTAGGTCCCTCTGTATCCTAACCCTACCTGCCACCGTATCTACCACTCTTCCTAATTTAGTATCATCTGCAAATTTGCTGAGAGTGCAATCCACACCATCCTCCAGATCATTTATGAAGATATTGAACAAAACCGGCCCCAGGACTGACCCTTGAGGCACTCCACTTGATACCGGCTGCCAACTAGACATGGAGCCATTGATCACTGCCCGTTGAGCCCGACAATCTAGCCAACTTTGTATCCACCTTATAGTGCATTCATCCAGCCCATACTTCTTTAACTTGCTGACAAGAATACTGTGGGAGACCGTGTCAAAAGCTTTGCTAAAGTCAAGAAACAATACATCCACTGCTTTCCCTTCATCCACAGAACCAGTAATCTCATCATAGAAGGCAATTAGATTAGTCAGGCATGACCTTCCCTTGGTGAATCCATGCTGGCTGTTCCTGATCACTTTCCTCTCATGTAAGTGCTTCAGGATTGATTCCTTGAGGACCTGCTCCATGATTTTTCCGGGGACTGAGGTGAGGCTGACTGGCCTGTAGTTCCCAGCATCCTCCTTCTTCCCTTTTTTAAAGATGGGCACTACATTAGCCTTTTTCCAGTCATCTGGGACTTCCCCCATTCGCCACGAGTTTTCAAAGATAATGGCCAATGGCTCTGCAATCACATCCACCAACTCCTTTAGCACTCTCGGATGCAAGGCATCCGGCCCCATGGACTTGTGCATGTCCAGCTTTTCTAAATAGTCCCGAACCACCTCTTTCTCCACAGAGGGCTGGCCACCTATTCCCCATGCTGTGATGCCCAGCGCAGCAGTCTGGGAGCCGACCTTGTTCCTGAAGACAGAGTCAAAAAAGCATTGAGTACATTAGCTATTCACCATATTCCGAAATGTTCTGGAAAAAGGGGTAAATAGTGAGGTGGCAAAATTTGCAGAAGATACAAACCTACTCAAGATAGTTAAGTCCAAAGCAGACTGTGAAGAGGTACTAAAGGGTCTCTCAAAACAGGGTGACTGGGCAACAAAACGGGAGAGGAAATTCAATGTTGATAAATGCTAAATAATGCACATGGGCAAACATAATCCCAACTAGACATACACAATGATGGGTCAAATTTACCACTCAAGAAAGATCTTGGAGTCTCTATGGAGAGTTCTCTGAAATCATCCACTCCATGTGCAGCGGCTGTGAAAACAGCGAACAGAATGCTGGGAATCATTAAGAAAGGGACAGAGAATAGGACAGAAAAAATCGTGTTGCCTCAATATAAATCATTGGGAGGCCCACAGCTGAACACTGAGTGCGGATGTGGTCGCCCTGTCTCCAAAAAGATCTACTGGAATTGGAAAAGCTTCAGAAAAGCCCAACCAAAATGACGAGGGGGATGGAACGGCTGCCATATGAGGAGAGATTAATAAGAGTGGGACTTTTCATCCTGGAAAAGAGACGGCTAAGGGGGGATAGGAAAGAGTTCTATAAAAGGTTGAAGGGTGTGAAGGAAGTGTTATTACTCTTTCTAACATATGAACTAGGGGCCACCAAATGAAATGAACGGGCAGCAGGTTTAAAAAAACCAAAGGAAGTACTGCTTCACACAACGCACAGTCAACCTGTGGAAATCATTGCCGGGAAATGTTGTGAAGGCGAAGACTACAACAGGGTTCAAACAGGAACGAGAGAAGTTCCTGGAGGACAGGTCCATCTGTGGCTATTAGCCAGGGTGGGCAGGGATGGTGGCCCTAGCCTCTGTTTGCCAGGAGCTGGGAATGGGCAACGGGGGATGGATCACCGGAAGGTTCCCTGTTCTGTTCATTCCCTCTGGGGCACCTGGCATTGGCCAGAGGATACTGGGCTAGATGGACCTTTGGTGTGACCCAGGAGGGCCGTTCCTCTGTTATGTTCTCACGTAGTTCCAGCCCCCTGCTCTGAGCACTACACCCCACTCTACCTGCAGAGCCGGGTGCAGTCCCGCTGGGAGGGGAGTGTGTGAGAGACCTTATTGGGGTCGGGGGGGGATGTGGGAGCCCCTGATTACGTCTCTCTCCCCCCGTACAGGTGACATCACCGTGATGAAGACTGCGGCTGGATGTGCCTCCCCTGGCGCTTGCATGAAGAGCGTGGGGAAGAACAAATACGCCCAGGGCATGGTGGAGATGCTGAGCCGGGCCAAGTGCTACCCAGCTCCCAGGGCCGGTGGAGGCATTGGGGAGCCCTGAGTCCCGGACTAGCGTCCTTCCCTTCTGCTGCATGCCGGGCTGCTGTGCACCTCCCTTCAGCAGCCACCAGCTGCTGCTTCTCTTTGGGGGGGATTCTGGGTTCCTTTTGTGCATTGGCTGAATAAAGTGAGTTGTGGGGAAAGCACCCCCCTAGCTCCTTGTCCCCTGACCGCCCCGTACCGGGCCCCCCCGCCCCTATCTGTGCACAAGTGATGCTGGCAGGAAGAGAACTCGGGAGTCCTGACTCCCAGTAACCCCCCCTGTAACCCACCAGAGCCCACTCCCTTCTGAAAGCCAGGGATAGAGCCCAGGAGTCCTGGCTCCCAAGCCCCCTGCTCTAACCACTGGACCCCCTCCCCTTGCAGGGCCAGGGAATGGAACCAAGGAGTCCTGCCTAGACCCCCTCCCCCAGGGGAAGGCCCGTGGCCGGGGGAAAGGCACCAGCTGGCTAAGCTCCCCTGGGGAAGGAGGGCTGTGGGAAGGAGAGGCCGTGGCTCACCCAGCTGTCCAGGCGGGCGGAAACGCCCTGGAGGGGAGCAATGTCCTTCTAGGTTGATTTTGCAGGGCTCAGTTCGTCCCGCTCTCTGGGGCGGCTCCACTGGGAATGCCGGGCTCAGGGAAGGTGTCAGGAAACAGGGCAGATCCCCCCAGCCGGTGGTGCTCTGTGAGCAGATTTCACCCAGCGTGAACTCCTGGATCGCTGCCCCCGTCTGACCCCGGAGTCACAGCCAGTCCCCTCAGATACTCTCAGACAAGCCGGACTTTGGGAGGAAAGGTCACGTACACCCCAAACCAGCCCACCTAGGTTGTTCCCAGCCCCAGGAGACCGGTCACTTACCCCAGAGCCACGGGACCCCAGATCCTACACCAAAGGCAACGCTGGCAGCCAGGTCTGTAGGAAACTCGCTAAAGGTTCGTGAGCTAAGGAAAGGGAATGAGGGTCACGAGGGGTTAAAGCCGGTAAAATTCATGCCCAGGTGAGTCGCAGTCTGTAATTCCAAACGGTGGCGGTGATGGAAGAAACTGCCGTTTTCCCAAGTCTTTTCAGGTGCCCCCAGACAGTCTCCAGGGCTCCCCGCTTTGCATCCCGTTCTGGTCCCTGTAAGAGTCCAGCCAGCCCAGCGAGGCAGGATCCTTCCCTGAATCCATCCTTACAGCTTCTTCTCCCAGAGAACAAGCTGGCAGGGCCCCCACCCACGTGGGCTTTGCCTTCGATGGGGAGAGGGAGGAACGCGGCGGTCAGCACACGCGATGGCCCCTGCCTTTGGGGTCAGCACTTTTCTGGTGCTAAAGTTGCTCATTAGCATCCCTCCGGCGTCTCTGCTGGGTCAGTGAGTCCCAGGGCTGTGCTCAGGGTGAATGGTTGTTACTCCGTTAAAAGAGCAGACGGGGAAGGGAAAACCATACCACGGCCCATTGGTTTTCATGAAATCGAAACTCCAAACACACTCTTCTACCTTCGCCATGCCTTTGATCTAGGCCAGGGTCTCTCGACATTTCCAGACAGCTGTACCCCTTGCGGGAGTCTGATGTGTCTTGGGTACCCTAAATTTCCCCTCACTGAAAAACGACTTGCTCACAAAAGCAGCCATAAAAATGCACAATGTCATGGCCGTGCTGCTGCTGACAAGCTGCTTCCTTTCTCATTTCCGCCATTATAAAATCACTCGGTGGGAACGCAGGACAAATCCTGCACTGGCATTTCAGTGTAGAGTATATAGAACAATGTGAACAAGGGGTCGACATTTTAGCTCGTACTGACTTCACTCGTGCCTTAATGCGGCCGGTTGTAAAACGAGGCAAACATGAAGATGAGCTGATGTTCCCCCCGGAAGACCTGTGTGTACCCCTGGGGTACATGGACCCCTGGCTGAGAACCACTGATCTGCACTAATGCACAAGGGAATTGGCCTCAAGACACATTGGTATCATCTGATCAGCCAGTGTCCCATGCAGGGTTGTGAAATCTCCCATCTCCGGGCCCACCAGGATGTCACGGGGCAGCCCCAGCCGATCCCCCAGGGGGCAGGTATTTGCCAACCTTTCCACAGAGCAGGACCTGGGGATTACAGTGGATGAGAAGCTGGCTATGAGACAGCAGGGTGGCCTTGTTGCCAAGAAGGCCAATGGTGTTTTGGGCTGCATCAGTAGGAGCGTTGCCAGCAGATGGAGGGAAGTGATTATTCCCCTCTATTCGGCACTGGTGAGGCCACATCTGGAGTACTGGGTCCAGTTTTGGGCCCCCACTACAGAAGGGATGTGAAAAAATTGGAGAGAGTCCAGCGGAGGGCAAGGAAAATGATTAGGGGGCTGGGGCACGTGACTTAGGAGGGGAGGCTGAGGGAACTGGGCTTCTTTTGTCTGCAGAAGAGAAGAGTGAGGGGGAATTTGATAGCAGCCTTCAACTACCTGAGGGGGGCTCCAAAGAGGGTGGTGCTCAGCTGTTCTCAGTGGTGGCAGATGACAGAACGAGGAGCAATGGTCTCCAGTTGCAGTGGGGGCGGTCTAGGCTGGAGATTAGGAAACACCATTTCAATAGGAGGGTGGTGAAGCGCTGCATTGGGTTCCCTAGGGAGGGGGTGGAATCTCCACCCTTTGACGTGTTTAACGCCCAGCTTGACACAGCCCTGGCTGGGATGAATTAGTTGGGGTGGGTCCTGCTTTGAGCAGGGGTTGGACTAGATGACCTCCTGAGCTCTCTTCCAACCCTGATCTTCTATGGTTCTCTGATTCTCTGAACCTGCCTGCCGTACCCACAGCCAGCTGCTTCATCACTGCTCTGGTCACTGCAGAAAATGCCCAGCCACCATGTGGGTGCCCCAGCCCTTCTGCCTGCTGTCTGCTCTCCTGGTCACAGGGGAGACCCTTCCGTCCCCAGGCACAGGGAGCCGGGCACCGATGAGGAGCAGGAAATGCTTGGAAAAAACAGAAAATTCTCAGGAGCCAGGAAAACCGTCCCCCACCCTTGTCATCCTGCTTGGAAATGTTCCCCTGCCCCCAGCATTGAGATTCCTGCCAGGACTCCTGGGTTCATTCCCCGGCTCTGGGAGGGAGTGGGGCGTCTCTTCTGAGGTGTATGTGCCCCACGCTGGCCCAGCGAGCGCAGGGAGAAAAGGGCCGAGCAGCGGGAGGGGTTTGCAGATTCCTGGGCACAGGGACTAGCGTGAGGGCCGCGCTGAGCTGCGTGAGCCGGGACCGAGCCGTGCTTGGCCAGGAGGGGACACTGTTGCACCATCGCACTGACTCACATGGTCTCATTTCTGGGAGCCAGGACTCCTGGGTTCTATCCCCAGGTCAGGGACGGGGTGGGTCTAGAATAGGCTGGAAGCCAGCAGCAATTCGGACTCCTTGCTTAAAAGAACAGGAGTACTTGTGGCACCTTAGAGACTAACAAATTCATAAAAATTTGTTAGTCTCTAAGATGCCACAAGTACTCCCGTCCTTTTTGGGGATTCAGACTAACACGGCTGCTACTCTGAAATCTGATTCCTTAGCTGTATTCGTGGCTCCGAGTCTGACACTGCCTCTTTCTGCCTCAGTTTCCCTGATTATAAGATGGGGGTAATGTTCCCTTCCTCCCACCTGGGACCCTGGCAAAGGCGGGAGAAGGCTTTTGGAGGTTGAAGTGATGTTTCCAGATGAAAGCTCTGAAAAAAACCAAAGTGGACCAATTGGTTTTCTTTCTTTCGTCCTTCCATTAAAAACTTATGTTCACTGACTGAATTGAAACTCTCCCAAGCTCTGGACAGGAAAGAGTTAAGGATCATGGGATCTCTTCAGCCAGCCCAGAGTTTTTGCATGCACGATGGAGGTGTGAAGCCATCAGTGGCAAGGGTGAACGATCACCAATCAAATTTGGAAGAAGAGAGTTGACAGGACAGGATGGTCCCCGGCTTTGGAGTCGACACTTTTCTGGTGCTTGCATTTCAGTGTAGAGTATATAGAGCAATATGAACAAGGGGCCGACAGTTTAGCTCGTACTGACTTCACTCGTGCCTTAATGTGGCCGGTTGTAAAATGAGGCAAATATCTAGATGAGCTGATGTACCCCCGGAAGACCTGTGTGTACCCCTGGGGTACACGGACCCCTGGCTGAGAACCGCTGATCTCCACTAATGCACAAGGGAATTGGCCTCAGTACACATTGGCATCACCTGATTAGCCAGTGTCACATGCAGGGCTGTGAAATCTCCCATCTCCGGGCCCACCAAGATGTCATGGGGCAGCCCCAGCCGATCCCCCAGGGGGCAGGTATTTGCCAACCTGCCTGAGAAAACCACAGCCAGATGCTTCCTCGCTGTTCTGCTCACTGCAGCAAGCACCCGGGCACCATGTGGGTGGCTCTGCCCCTCTGCCTGCTGTCCGCTCTCCTGGCCACAGGTGAGTCCCGTCCGTCCCCAGGCACAGGGAGCCGGGTGGTGGGGGCGGGATTTCACCTGGGGAACGTGCCGCTGTGGATGGCGGATTCTGGGGTCAGGATGGAATTTGTGGGTAAAACCAGCGAGAGGAAAACCCGGGGCCATGTCCCCCGACTGAATTGGGGAGAGCAGGGAGTGGAGCCTGGGACTCCCACAGCCCATGCTAGGGGCCTGGCCAGTGGGTCTGAGTCCGTCTGTCCTTCCTTCTTCTCGTTCCTTCTCCAGCTCTCACCCGGGCTTGGGGTCATCCCGATGAGCAGCACCACCCCCATCCACATGTAATCCTGCTTGGAAATGTTCCCCTGCCCATCAGCGCTGAGATTCCTGCCAGGACTCCTGGCTTCATTCCCCGGGTTTCAAAGGGGAATGGGGGTGCAACGGGTGGGGGCTGGGAGCCAGGACTTCTGGGCTCATTCCCCAGCTGTAGAAGAGGGCTGGGGTGTAGTGAGTTTGAGCGGAGATGGCTGCAAATCAGGACTCCCGGGTTCTGTCCGTGGCCTGAAAGAGGAGTGGGGTCTCATGGGTTAGAGTGAGCTGGGAGTCAGGAGTGAGGAGTTCTCGACTGTCTTCTTGGTTCTAACCCTGAATTGAACACATCTTTTTTCTACCTCAGTTTCCATATTTCTTTGATAGTGATAATATAATATGATAATATAACTTTGCTACATTCTAGGGACATAGAAGGGGCAGGGGAAGGCATTCTGAGGTTTAATTGATGTTTCCACATGAAAGCTCTAAAAAAACCAAAGTGGGCAAATTTCTTTCTTTCTTTCTTTCTTTCTTTCTTTCTTTCTTTCTTAAAAACCTTACACGCACATCATGAATTTAAAGGCCCCCACGCTATGGAGAGGAAAGAGTTGATGCTCCTGGGATCGCTAGCTGGAGGTGCACAGCCATCAATCCAAAGGCTTAAGAAGCATCAATCGTATTCTGAAAAAGAGAATTGGCAGGATCAGCGATGAAAAGTGGGCTGAAGTCGAGTGTGGCTGAGCTGACGTAACTCTGAGAGCAGAGAGTTATGGCGGGGTGTGTGTGTGTGTGTGAAAGGTTCACCGCAAAGCCAGGCAGAAACCCCTCCGCAGAGCAGCCGAATTCTTGTTTTTCTGTCTACACAGACGTGTGGGGTTTGTTCGCAGGCACAAGCTGCACCCCAGATAGCCACGTCAGCAGCTGAAAATGTATTCTAGCCACAGACACTCAGGCAGCAAACAGACTTGTCTGCAGTGTTGAGTCAGATACAAATGACCAGCTAGCAAGATGCCTTTCCCCATCCGGAGAGTTAAATGGAACTGGGCAGAACTGCTGCAAAAGCAGGTGGCATTTCTCCAAGATCTGCCTGCCCACACGTTCAGTGAGGAGGCATTGGTGGTAACAACTCCCACAGCGCCACCTCTTGGTTCCTGGTGGTATTTCGCCCACGGGCACTGCCTGGGGAGGGGTGGGGAGCCGGGGTTTGTACCGAGAAGGGATTTTTCCAACCTCCAGGGAGCGCTCTGCAATGCGAGGTGTGTGCGTCCAGAGAGCTATCGTGCTCCGGCCCCCTGCAGCCCTGCGCCCCCTCGGAAGGGACCTGCGTCACCGTCGTGGCAGAGATCAGGCTGGGTGAGTGAAAGAACATTCCTACTAAGTGTAGACACCATTGTCCTCCTGAAGCCAGGGGTCGAACCCAGGAGTCCTGGCTCCCACCCCCTCCTCCTACTCTAACCAATAGCCTCCGCTCCTCTCCAGGAGCAGGGACTGCTCAGTCTGGAAAGATAATGTCATAGACAGGGGATGGGATGAGATGGGGAATTGCAGTGGGTGACTGTGGGGCCTGGATCAGACAGAAGAGAGGATTTTATTGGGGGTCGGGGGAAAGATGAGATTAGTTGGGGGTGGGGTGGATGGAACAAAACGGGAGGATGGAGCAGCTGGGGATCCATTGGGGAGCTCAGAGGTGATTCTCTGTTTCTCTTCCACAGAGGGAAACTACTTCTCCTACACGGCTAAATCGTGCCTGGAGCCCAAGAACTGTGAGTCCGGTCCCTTCTCGCTGACCTACGCGCAGAATGTCACCATGCGGGCGAACATCGCCTGCTGTGACACCGACGGCTGCAACGCCGGGGCCATCCCAGGTGTGTGTCTGCTGCAAACCTAGAGCTCTGCTCCGGCCACACCTGCCTGGAGAGAACCCAGGAGTCCTGGCTCCCAGCCTCACCCCCCACCTCTAACCCATAGACCCCACTTCCCTCCCACAGCTGGTGACAGAACCCAGGAGTCCTGGCTCCCAGCTCCCCTGCTCTAATCACTAGACCCCACTCCCTTCCCCGAGCTGGGATCGAGCCCAGCGTGTGGTGACTCCCCACCCCTGGCTGACTGTGTGTGTCTGACTGTTCTCAGTGCCAACTGTGAGCTCCGTCCCCAATGGCCGGCAGTGCCAGATGGTTTTCATAGTGGATCGTTTTGACAAGCAGCCGGTGGGGATGTTGGCCTGCACCGGCGCCGAGGACCATTGTGTTGAGGAATCTGGGATATTAACACTGGGTAAGTCCTCCAGATGGGGGCGGGGTCTGAACACAGAGTACGAGGTGGAGCCCAGGTGTCCTGGCTCAGTCCCAGCCCCCCTTGCTCTGACCCACTAGACTCCACTCCCCTGGCAGAGTTGCAGAGAGAACCCTGGAGTCCTACTTGCCGAGATGCCAAAGGAGCACCCAAGGAGGATAAGGCCACTGCGGAGAAACTAAATGAATTCTGTGCATCGGTCTTCACGGCTGAGGCTGGGAGGGAGATTCCCAAACCTGAGCCATTCTGTTTTCATAACAAATCTGAGGAACTGTCCCAGATTGAGGAGTCATTACAGGAGTCTTTGCAAGAAATTGATAAATTAAACAGTAATAAGTCACCAGGACCAGATGGGATTCGCCCAAGAGTTCGGAAGGAACTCAAATGTCAAATTACAGAACTACTAACTGTGGTTTGTAACCTACCATTTAAATCAGCTTCTGTCCCAAATGGCTGGAGGATGGCTAATGACATGCCAATTTCTAAAAAGGGCTCCAGAGGTGATCCCATGAACAACAGGCCAATAAGTCTGACTTCAGTATTGGGCAAACTCATTGAAACTATAGGAAAGAAGAGAACTATCAGTCACATAGATTAACATAATTTGTTGGGGAAGGGTCAACATGGTTTCGGTAAAGGAAAATCACGCCTCACCAATCTACTAGAATTCTCTGAGGGGGTCAACAAGCGTGTGGACAAGGGGGATCCCATGAATATAATGTACTTAGATTTAGAAAGCGTCCCTCACCAAAGGCTCTTAAGCAAAGTGAACTGTCATGGGATAAAATCCTCTTATGGCTCAGTAACTGGTTAAAAGATAGGGAAAAAAGGGTAGGAAAAATGGTCAGTGTTCAGAACGGAGAGAGGTAAATAGTGGGAGTCCCCCAGGGATCTGCACTGGGCCCAGTCCTATTCACCATATTCCGAAATGTTCTGGAAAAAGGGGTAAATAGTGAGGTGGCAAAATTTGCAGAAGATACAAACCTACTCAAGATAGTTAAGTCCAAAGGAGACTGCGAAGAGGTACTAAAGGATCTCTCAGAACTGGGTGACTGGGCAACAAAACGGCAGATGAAATTCAATGTTGATAAATGCAAAGTAATGCACATGGGCAAACGTAATCCCAACTAGACATACACAATGATGGGTCAAATTTACCACTCAAGAAAGATCTTGGAGTCATAGTGGAGAGTTCTCTGAAATCATCCACTCCATGTGCAGCGGCCGTGAAGAAAGCGAACAGAATGCTGGGAATCATTAAGAAAGGGACAGAGAATAAGACAGACAATAGCATGTTGCCTCTATATAAATCCATGGGACGCCCACAGCTTGAACACTGCGTACGGATGTGGTCGCCCCTTCTCAAAAAAGAGATATTGGAATTGGAAAAGCTTCAGAAAAGCCCAACCAAAATGATGAGGGGGATGGAAGTGCTGCCATATGAGGAGAGATTAATAAGAGTGGGACTTTTCACCTTGGAAAAGAGACGGCTAAGGGGGCATATGATCGAGGTCTTGAGAAGATTGAAGGGTGTGGAGGAAGGAAATAAGGAAGAGTTATTTACTCCTCCTAACATAAGAACGGGGGGTCACCACAGGCAGCAGGATTAAAACAAACAAAAGGCAGTACTGCTTCACACAATGCACAGTCAACCTGTGGAACTCCTTGCCAGAGGATGTTTTGAAGGCCAAGACTATAACAGGGTTCAAACAGGAACGAGAGAAGTTCCTGGAGGACAGGTCCATCTGTGGCTATTAGCCAGGGTGGGCAGGGATGGTGGCCCTAGCCTCTGTTTGCCAGGAGCTGGGAATGGGCGACAGGGGATGGATCACCGGAAGGTTCCCTGTTCTGTTCATTCCCTCTGGGGCACCTGGCATTGGCCAGAGGATACTGGGCTAGATGGACCTTTGGTGTAGCCCAGGAGGACCGTTCCTCTGTTATGTTCTCACTTTGTTCCAGCCCCCTGCTCTGCGCACGAGACCCCACTCTGCCTGCAGAGCCGGGTGCAGTCCTGGTGGGAGGGGAGTGTGTGAGAAACCACATGGGGGTCAGGGGAGGGGATGTGGGAGCCCCTGATGACGTCTCTCTCCCCCCGTCCAGGTAACATCACCGTGAAGAAGGCTGTGGCTGGATGTGCCTCCCCTGGCGCTTGCATGAAGAGAGAGGGGGAGAGGAAATACGCCCAGGGCGTGGTGAAGATGCTGAGCCGGGCCGAGTGCTACCCAGCTCCCAGGGCCGGTGGAGGCATCGGGCAGCCCTGAGCCCCAGTCTGGCGTCCTGCCCTTCTGCTGTGTGCCGGGCTGAAGTGCACCTCCCTTCAGCAGCCACCGGCTGCTGCTTCTCTTTGGGGGGATTGCGGGTTTCTTTTGTGCATTGGCTGAATCAAGCGAGTTGTGGGGAAAGCACCCCCCTAGCTCCTTGTCCCCTGACCGCCCCGTACCGGGCCCCCCCCGCCCCTATCTGTGCACAAGTGATGCTGGCAGGAAGAGAACCCGGGAGTCCTGACTCCCAGTAATCCCCCCAGTAACCCACCAGAGCCCACTCCCTTCTGAAAGCCAGGGATAGAGCCCAGGAGTCCTGGCTCCCAAGCCCCCTGCTCTAACCACTGGACCCCTCTCCCCTTGCAGGGCCAGGGAATGGAACCCAGGAGTCCTGCCTGGACCCCCTCCCGGAAGGCAAGGCCCATGGCTGGGGGAAAGGCACCGGCGGGCTAAGCTCCCCTGGGGAAGGAGGGCTGTGGGAAGGAGAGGCCGTGGCTCACCCAGCTGTCCAGGCGGGCGGGAACGCCCTGGAGGGGAGCAATGTCCTTCTAGGTTGATTTTGCAGGGCTCAGTTCGTCCCGCTCTCTGGGGCGGCTCCACTGGGAGTGACGGGCTCAGGGAGGGTGTCAGGAAACAGGGCAGATCCCCCCAGCCGGTGGTGCTCTGTGAGCAGATTTCACCCAGTGTGAACTCCTGGATCGCTGCCCCCGTCTGACCCCGGAGTCACAGCCAGTCCCCTCAGATACTCTCAGACAAGCCGGACTTTGGGAGGAAACCTCACGTACACCCCAAACCAGCCCACCAAGGTTGTCCCCTGCCCCAGGAGACTGGTCACTTACCCCAGAGCCACGGGACCCCAGATCCTACACCAAAGGCAATGCTGGCAGCCAGGTCTGTAGGAAACTCGCTAAAGGTTCATGAGCTAAGGAAAGGGAATGAGGGTCACGAGGGGTTAAAGCCGGTAAAATTCATACCCAGGTGAGTCGCAGTCTGTAATTCCAAACGGTGGCGGTGATGGAAGAAACTGCAATTTTCCCAAGTCTTTTCAGGTGCCCCCAGACGGTCTCCAGGGCTCCCCGCTTTGCATCCGGTTCCGGTCCCTGTAAGAGTCCAGCCGGCCCAGTGAGGCAGGATCCTTCCCTGAATCCATCCTTACAGCTTCTTCTCCCAGAGAACAAGCTGGCAGGGCCCCCACCCACGTGGGCTTTGCCTTCGATGGGGGGAGGGAGGAACGCGGCGGTCAGCACACACGATGGCCCCTGCCTTTGGGGTCAGCACTTTTCTGGTGCTAAAGTTCCTCCTTAGCATCCCTCCGGCATCTCTGCTGGGTCAGTGAGTCCCAGGGCTGTGCTCAGGGTGAATGGTTGTTACTCCGTTAAAAGAGCAGACGGGGAAGGGAAAACCATACCACGGCCCATTGGTTTTCATTAAATCGAAACTCCAAACACACTCTTCTACCTTCGCCATCCCTTTGATCTAGGCCAGGAGCTCTCGACCTTTCCAGACAGCTGTACCCCTTGCGGGAGTCTGATGTGTCTTGGGTACCCCCAGTTTCCCGTCACTTAAAAACGACTTGCTCACAAAACCAGCCATAAAAATGCACAAGGTCACGGCCATGCTGCTGCTGACAAGCTGCTTCCTTTCTCATTTCCGCCATTATAAAATAACTGGGCGGGAACGCAGGACAAATCCTGCACTGGCATTTCAGTGTAGAGTATATAGAGCAATATGAACAAGGGGTCGACAGTTTAGCTCTTACTGACTTCACTCGTGCCTTAAAGTGGCTGATTGTAAAACGAGGCAAATATCTAGATGAGCTGATGTGCCCCCGAAAGACCTGTGCGTACCCCTGGGGTACACGGACCCCTGGCTGAGAACCGCTGATCTCCACTAATGCACAAGGGAATTGGCCTCAGTACACATTGGCATCACCTGATCAGCCAGTGTCACATGCAGGGCTGTGAAATCTCCCATCTCCGGGCGCACCAGGATGTCATGGGGCAGCCCCAACCGATCCCCCAGGGGGCAGGTATTTGCCAACCTGCCTGAGAAAACCACAGCCAGATGCTTCCTCGCTGTCCTGCTCACTGCAGCAAACACCTGGGCACCATGTGGGTGGCTCTGCCCCTCTGCCTGCTGTCCGCTCTCCTGGCCACAGGTGAGTCCCGTCCGTCCACAGGCACAGGGAGCCGGGTGGTGGGGGCGGGATTTCACCTGGGGAACGTGCCGCTGTGGATGGCGGATTCTGGGGTCAGGATGGAATTTGTGGGTAAAACCAGCGAGAGGAAAACCCGGGGCCACGTCCCCCGACTGAATTGGGGAGAGCAGGGATTGGAGCTTGGGACTCCCACAGCCCACGCTAGGGGCCTGGCCAGTGGGTCTGAGTCCGTCTGTCCTTCCTTCTTCTCGTTCCTCCTCCAGCTCTCGCCCGAGCTTGGGGTCATCCCGATGAGGAGCACCACCCCCATCCACATGTAATCCTGCTTGGAAATGTTCCCCTGCCCGTCAGTGCTGAGATTCCTGCCAGGACTCCTGGGTTCATTCCCCGGGCTTGAAAGGGGAATGGGGGTGCAACAGGTGGGAGCTGGGAGCCAGGAAACCTTTGCTTTGAACTGACTTAGCCTGTGAAGGGAGGCATCGCTTGCCTTTGACCTTTGATTTCTTTGTACCTGTCTTGGGGCGTACGCACCCCATGGTGTTCCAGAGACTGAAGGTTTAATGCGTGCCCTGCTAACCACAGCTGGGAGGAATAAAGGGGCTGGAAAGCCGTGGGGCAGAGCAGCTGCCAGAGAGGAGGGAGCGACTGGCTGCAAGCCCCCAAAGGTGCAGGGACGCAGAGCCCCGGGGGGAGGTAGGGAGGTGCTCCGGGCTCTGGCAGGGTGGGAGCTCCTCTGAGCCCGTTTATTTCGTTGGAGGGCCCTGAGCCGGCAGTCAGAGGATTGGGCAGGCCTGGGATCCCCCCTGCCCCGGTTGGGCTACGTGAACCTTGGGGCTGTGCCATATTTGGCCAGAGGGAGGCGCCATCACACCCCTCACACAGACCGTTTCTGCCTTTTCTGGCTTGTAATCACTTAGCTCCTGCCCTTCCCTGGTTCTCAGTGTTCGATCTAAAGCAGGGTGTGTCTGGGACCTTCCCTTGGGCCGACAGGATCGGGGCGTCTCCTTTCAAGGAATCAGCAGTGGACTTTCTAGGAGCTTGTGTTGGCCCGGAGGGTGCTGGGAGTTCTGGGCAGGGGGGTTTGCTGGGCTGGGGGGTTTGCTGGGGTCGCTCTGCAGTGTTATTCTCGGGGGGTGGGGGAGGGGTCTGGCTGCAATATAACGGGGAGCGATTTGCAGGCTGGAGCAGGGGTGGGCAAACTTTTTGGCCCGAGGGCCACAATTGGGTATGGAAATTGTATGGCCGGCAATGACTGCTCAGGAAATTGGGGGTGAGGGGCTGAGGGCTCTGGCTAGGGATGAGGGGTTGGGGGTGCAGGAGGGTGCTCCGGGCTGGGACCCAGAGGTTCAGATGGAGGGAGGGGGATCAGGGCTGGGGCAGGGGGCTGGGGTGCAGGAGGGGTTCAGGGGTGCAGGCTCCGGGCGGCGCTTACCTCAAGCAGCTCCCCGAAGCAGCGGCATGTCCCCGCTCTGGCTCCTACGCCGAGGCTCTGGGCGCCACGTCGTCCGCAGGCGCCGTCCCTGCATGGGCCACAGTTCCCAGCCAGTGGGCGCTGCGGGGGTCCCCACGCATAGGAGCCGGAGGGGGGACCTGCTGCTGCTTCTGGGAGCCGTGTAGAGCGGGACAAGCCCCCCACCCCACTCCTTGGCTGGAGCACCAGAGCGGGCTAAGCCCCGGACCCCACTCCTCAGTGGGAGCTCGAGGGCCGGATTAAACCATCTGGAGGGCCGGATCCGGCCCCCGGGTCATAGTTTGCCCACCCCTGGGATGGAGAACTGAGGGGCCCTGGCAGGTCATGGGTCCAGGCTGTAGGCTGGGGAATGTCCCAGGGACGCCCTTTGCACAGGAGGATCAAAAGGAGAAAGAACAAAGGAGACCCCTTCCCCCTCCCCGCCTCTTTGGTCTCTGGGAGCTGAGGCTGGGATATTGGATTCAGCTCCAGCCAAGCTTAATCCAATGTCCCAGCTCCCGGAGACCGAGACCGGGGGGGTGTGTGCCCGGACACCTGGGTTCAGTGCAGATGCGGGCAGCGGTGTGGCAACTTGTCCAAACACACACACAAGCTCTGGGGAATTTCAGTTTAGGACCCAGCTTTATTCAGTGCCTTTACTTCTGGAAATAGATAGCGTTAAATCAGGGAGTGCTGGGTGTCAGGGCTCCTGGGTTCTATCCCTGGCTCTCCGAAGGGAGTGGTGTGTCGTGGTTAGAGCGGGGTGGCTGGGAGCCAGGACTCCTGGGTTCTATTCCAGCTATGGAAGAGG
The DNA here is from genome assembly GCF_965152235.1 of Eretmochelys imbricata. Lineage (NCBI taxonomy): Eukaryota > Metazoa > Chordata > Testudines > Cheloniidae > Eretmochelys > Eretmochelys imbricata. Next base: position 19,060,366 of record NC_135595.1, read on the forward strand.
AGTTGGGGCTGATGGGGTAGAGCAGTGGGGGCTGGGAGGCCAGGCTGTCCCCACGCTGTCCCCAGTTCTGTCCCCACGCTGGACTTTCAGGGGCTGCTGTGGAATACAATAAGACTCAGCGCTGTTCCACAGGACGTCACAGTCTGTCCAGAGACACACGCGCCCCCTCCTCCCACTCTGGCTGTAATGGGCTTTGCCTGGGGCCCTGACTCCCTGGATCTTTGCAAAAGCAGTTCAGCTTCATTATCCTTTGGGCTCAGATGGGGAAACTGAGGCGTGGGTGGGCGTGGGGAGAGGAGAGAGACCCACGGACTATGAGGGCATCATTCAGCTGTGGGGTGGCTCCCCCTGGCGGAGGGGGGGCAACACAGAGGGGGCGTTAGGAGAGGAATTTCACTGCCAGGAGCCCAGCCAGACTGGGCAAGATGCTGCCCAGGGCGACGGGGCCCAGCATCCGCTGAGCACTGCTGGGCGTGTGTCACGGAGTGTGGGGGAGTCCAGGCCCTGCACCCCTCTTCCTGGGATCCACTGAGACAGTAAAACAGAAGGTTTATTGGACAACAGGAACACAGTCCACAACAGAGCTTGTGGGTACACCCAGGACGCCTCAATCACGTCCTTCTGGGGGAGCAGGGAGCTTAGACCCCAGCCCTGGGGTTCCCTGTGTTCCTCTCCCCAGCCCCAAACTGAAACTAAACCCCCCCAGCAGGCTCCCTCCTGCAGTCTCCGTCCACATTCCCGGGCAGAGGTGTCACATCCCCCTCCCCGTCCTGGCTCAGGTGACAGGCTCTCAGGTCTCCCCTCCCCAGGGCACATTCCCAGGTCAACACTCCCCCCTCCCTGCTGCGTCCCATCCTCACATCTCTCCCCCCTTCTAGACTGAACTGAGCGGGGTCACTGAGACCAGTGACCTGGGGAAGTTCGGGGCCCCCTCTCCGGGACAGCGCATCCGCTATCAGGATGGCCCTTCCCTTCACGTGGACCACGTCCATGTCGTAATCCTGCAGGAGCAGGCTCCACCTCAGGAGCTTGGCGTTGGCTCCTTTCATCTGGTGCAGCCAGGTCAGGGAAGAGGGGTCAGTGTAGACGGTGAAGTGTCGCCCGAAGAGATAGGGCTCTAGTTTCTTGAGGGCCCACACCATGGCCAGGCACTCCTTCTCGATGGCCGCGTAGTGTTGCTCCCGGGGTAGCAACTTCTTGCTCAGGTACACGATGAGGTGTCTCTCCCCCTTTCCATCCTCCTGCATTAACACCGCCCCCAGTCCCGTGTCGGAGGCGTCGGTGAACACCACAAAGGGCTTGTCAAAGTCTGGGTTTGCCAGAACTGGGCCACTGACCAGAGCCTCCTTCAGCGCCCGGAAAGCCTCCTGGCACTTTCTTGTCTGGCTTCCCCTTCTTGCATAGCTCAGTGATGGGGGTGGCTATGGCGCTAAAGTGGGGCACAAATCTTCGGTAGTATCCTGCCATCCCAATAAAGGCTTGGACCTGCTTTTTGGTGTGGGGAGCAGGCCAGTCTCTGATCACCTCCACCTTGGCTGGTTCCGGCTTTAGGCGGCCGCTCCCCACCCGATGGCCCAGGTAAGATACTTCCGCCATCCCCACCTTGCACTTCTCCGCTTTTACAGTCAGCCCAGCCCCCTGGAGTCGGTCCAGCACTTGTCTAACCTGGGACACATGGTCCTCCCAGGTCTGGCTAAAGACACAGATGTCATCAATATACGCCACGGCAAAACTCTCCATCCCCCTCAGGAGCTGGTCCACGAGGTGCTGGAAGGTGGCCGGCGCTCCCTTGAGGCCGAAAGGCAGGGTCAGGAACTCATAGAGCCCCAGAGGGGCGATAAAGGCCGATTTCAGCCGGGCATCTGCATCCAGCGGCACTTGCCAGTAGCCCTTTGTAAGGTCCATGGTGGTAAGGTACCGAGCTCCTCCCAGCTTGTCTAGGAGCTCGTCCGGCCTGGGCATGGGGTAGGCATCAGATACAGTGATGGCATTGAGCTTCCGATAGTCCACACAGAACCGGACCGACCCGTCCTTTTTGGGGACCAGCACCACCGGCGAAGCCCAAGGGCTGGCAGATGGCTGGATCACCCCCAAAGCCAGCATGTCCCGGACCTCTCTTTCCAGGTCCTGAACAGTTTTCCCTGTGACTCGGAAGGGGGAGCATCTTATCGGTGGGTGCGACCCGGTCTGCACCCGGTGGACAGTCAGATTAGTGCGTCCAGGCTGGTTGGAAAACAGCTGTCGGGACGGATGCAGCACCCCCCTGACCTCAGCTTGCTGGGCAGGGCTTTGCTGATCCGAGAGGGGAATTGTTTCCAGGGGGAAACCAGCTCTGGTCTCAGGGAATAGATCTACTAAAGGGTCATCTCCCTGCTCTTCCCACTGTCCACACACGGCCAACACCACATTCCCCCTGGCATAATATGGCTTCATCATATTCACATGGTACACCCGGCGGTGGTGCGCCCGGTTCGACAGCTCCACCACATAGTTTACCTCATTGAGCTGCTTGACGACCTTGAAAGGGCCCTCCCAGGCGGCCTGTAGTTTGTTCTTTCTCACGGGGATGAGAACCATCACCTGATCCCCGGTGGCGTAGGCCCGGGCCCGCGCCGTGCGGTCATACCAGACCTTCTGCTTCTTCTGGGCTCTGGCCAGATTCTCCCTGGCCAGGCCCATGAGTTCAGCCAGTCTCTCTCGGAAGATCAGGACATACTCCACCACTGACTCTCCATCGGGACTGGCCTTCCCCTCCCACTCGTCTCTCATCAGGTCCAGGGGGCCCCTCACCCTCCTGCCATATAACAGTTCGAAAGGCGAAAATCCGGTAGACTCCTGGGGCACCTCCCTGTACGCGAACAGCAGGTGAGGTAAGTACTTGTCCCAATCCTGCGGGTGCTGGTTCATAAAGGTTTTCAGCATCATCTTTAGCGTCCCGTTGAACCTCTCCACCAGCCCATTGGACTGGGGGTGATAAGCTGAGGCCCAGTTGTGCTGGACCCCACATTTCTCCCACAAGCACCGGAGCAGGGCCGACATGAAGTTGGAGCCTTGGTCTGTCAAGACTTCCTTGGGGAACCCCACTCGGCTGAAAATGGTCAGGAGCGCATCGGCCACGGTGTCTGCTTCAATGGAAGCTAAGGGCACTGCCTCGGGGTAGCGGGTGGCAAAATCTACCACCACCAGAATGTATTTCTTCCCCGACCGGGTCGTCTTGCTGAGAGGCCCCACGATGTCCATGGCCACCTTCTGGAAAGGCTCCTCTATGATGGGCAAAGGTCTCAAAGCCGCTTTCCCCTTGTCCCGGGCCTTCCCCACCCTCTGACAGGGGTCACAGGATCGGCAATACTGCCGGACTGTGGTAAAGACCCGGGCCAGTAAAAGTTCTGTAGCAACCTCTGCCGGGTGCGCCGGATTCCCTGATGCCCTGCGAGGGGGATGTCATGGGCCAGGTACAGTAGCTTGCGGCGATACTTCTGGGGGACCACCAGCTGCCTCCTGGTCCCACAGGACTCTACTTCCCTTGTGGGAGCCCATTCTCGGTACAGGAACCCCTTCTCCCACAGGAACCTCTCCTGGCAGCCTCTCCTCATGGTCCGTCCCACCCTGAGGTCGGCCAGGTCCCTGAGCTTCCGCAAGGAGGGATCTTTCCTCAACTCGGCCTGGAACCCAGCGGCTGGGGAAGGGATGGGGCCCGGTTCCCCCTCAGTGGCCAGGTCTGAGGCCTCAGCCTCTCTGAGCCGTGCCCCTCGGCGCTCCCTCCCCACCAGGGAAGAGTCCTGCGCCTCCGGTGCGGTACCCTCCCCGAGGACAGGGTGCAGTGCCCCTCGCCGGCTCTGGCTACGGGTCACAACCAGGGCGGTCTGGGGCTTGCTTGGCCAGTCCTCTAGGTCTCCCCCCATCGAAACTTCAGTGGGCAAATGGTGGTGTACCCCCACATCCTTGGGGCCCTCCTTGACCCCCCATTTCAGGTGTACCCTTGCCACGGGCACCTTAAATGGGGTCCCGCCCACCCCTGTCAGGGTCAGGTAGGTGTTGGGCACCACCTGATCTGGGGCCACCACCTCAGGCCGGGCCAGCGTCACCTCCGCGCCCGTATCCCAGTATCCATTGACCTTCCTCCCATCCACCTCCAGGGGAACAAGGCACTCTCTCCAGAGGGACAGCCCCGCGCCCACCCTGTAAACCGAGCACCCTGAGTCCAGAGCCTCCAGCCCTCTGGCGGAGCTGGCCTGGGGTACTCTTCCCTCCTGAGCAGGTGGTAAACTGGTAGGCCCCCTTTCCTGGGTCGTCTGCCCCTCGTCCAGCTGGGTCCCTACCCAGTTAACCCTGGGTAGGTTGGGTCTGCTCAGTCTGTCCCTGAGCCTGGGGCACTGGGTCCGTACGTGGCCTCTCTGGCCACAGTGATAGCAGCTCAGGTCACGTTGGTCCCCTCGAGCAGGTCGGAGGGGCCCGACGCCAGGCGTCCCCCTTGGGAGGGGGTTTTCCCTATTTCCCCGCTGGGAGGCCCCCTGGTGACTCTCTCTCTGCATCGGGGGGGGCCTGTTCTTTTGGGACTCCTCCCGGCTACCCCCTGACCGACTGTTCACAAACTCGTCGGCCAGCTGCCCTGCGTGCTGGGGGTTCTCCAGCTTTTTGTCCACCAGCCACAGCCTCAGGTCGGAAGGGCACTGTTCATACAGTTGCTCCAGTACGATTAGGTCAAGCAGGTCCTCTTTAGCTCGGGCCCCAGCTGTCCACTTGCGGGCATATCCCTGCATCCGGTTGACCAGTTGTAGGTAGGTGACCTCAGGCATTTTGCGCTGACTCCGGAACCTTCTCCGGTACATCTCAGGGGTCAGCCCAAACTCACGGAGCAGGGCCTGTTTGAACAGTTCATAGTCCCCTGCCTCCGGCCCTGTCATCCGGCTGTACACCTCCACGGCTTTGGGGTCCAGTAAGGCGGTGAGGAACTGGAGCCTGTCTGCAGGGTCAACCCTGTGCAGCTCACAGGCATTCTCAAAGGCCGTCAGGAAGCTATCTATGTCCTCCCCCTCCTTACGCTGGGCCAGGAAGCACTTATCAAAGTTCCTTGCAGTCTTGGGTCCCCCCTCACTCACCGCAGCCGGGGCCCCACTGCTCCTCAGCCTGGCCAGCTCCAGTTCATGCTGTCTTTGTTTCTCCTTCTCCTGACGTTCCCTCTCCTTCTCCTCCTGCTCATGTTGACGTTGTTTCTCCTTCTCCTCCTGCTCATGTTGACGTTGTTTCTCCTCATGTTGACGTTGTTTTTCATGATCCTCCAGCTCCCTCATTTTCATCTCCCTCTCCCATTCCAGCCGCCTCAGCTCCAGGGATGGGGAGCTCCGCCGGGAGGATCCCCTGCTGGCTGCTGGGGTCAGGGTGCCCTCGGTATTCGCTGGGCTTCCCCCAACCCCTCCCCCAGACATAGGTAGGAAGGGTCTCGGGATGTCCTCGGCAGCAGTCTGACCCCTCCCAGCCCCAGGGCCCACGCTGCGTCTGCCGGGCGGCTTCCCTCAGGGACAGGGATCGGGTCATCCAAGCGATCCCTCTCCTCCAACTGGGCAATCAGCTGTTCCTTGGTGGACCTCCCGATGCGCAGCCCCCTCTGCCTGCACAGCTCCACCAGGTCGCTCTTAAGGCGTTTAGCGTACATCTCCCTGCTGGCCACTCGCAGGCCGGGCAGCTTTCCACGGTTTCCAGGAAAAGCCCTTAGTGTGCCAGTCCTTCTTGAGGTCACCACCTCTTTGCTAGGGTCGAGCTGCAGACTCCTCCGCCCCTGGGACCGCTCGCTGCAATCCCCCGGGGGACCCTGTTACTGCAAAAGTCCTTCTCTCTGGTCACACATTCCCAGGGGTTAACCGCCCCCTGAAACCGTCTCTCTCTGAATCTTCAGCACACCTGGTCCCTGTCAATTCCCCTTCGTTTTACTGTTCCCCAGTCACTTACTGCAGGAAGCGCCATTCACGGGGTGCAGTAGATCCCACCGCTGCCACCAGTTGTCACGGAGTGTGGGGGAGTCCAGGCCCTGCACCCCTCTTCCTGGGATCCACTGAGACTCTCAGCCAGCCAGTAAAACAGAAGGTTTATTGGACCACAGGAACACGGTCCACAACAGAGCTTGTGGGTATAACCAGGACCCCTCAATCACGTCCTTCTGGGGGAGCAGGGAGCTTAGACCCCAGCCCTGGGGTTCCCTGTGTTCCTCCACCCAGCCCCAAACTGAAACTAAACCCCCCCAGCAGGCTCCCTCCTGCAGCCTCCATCCACATTCCTGGGCAGAGGTGTTACCTCCCCCTCCCCCTCCTGGCTCAGGTGACAGGCTCTCAGGTCTCCCCTCCCCAGGGCACATTCCCAGGTCAACACTCCCCCCTCCCTGCTGAGTCACATCCTCACACCAGGCAAAGCCCATTACAGCCAGAGTGGGAGGAGGGGGCGCGTGTGTCTCTGGACAGACTGTGACGTCCTGTGGAACAGCGCTGGGCCTTATTGTATTCCACAGCAGCCCCTGAAAGTCCAGCGTGGGGACAGAACCCAGGAGCCTGGGCTCCCAGCCCCCACTGCTCTACCCCATCAGCCCCCACTCCACTCCCAGAGCTGGGATAGAACCCAGGAGTCCTGGCTCCCAGCCACCCCGCTCTAACCACGACACACCACTCCCTTCGGAGAGCCAGGGATAGAACCCAGGAGCCCTGACACCCAGCACTCCCTGATTTAACGCTATCTATTTCCAGAAGTAAAGGCACTGAATAAAGCTGGGTCCTAAACTGAAATTCCCCAGAGCTCGTGTGTGTGTTTGGACAAGTTGCCACACCGCTGCCCGCATCTGCACTGAACCCAGGTGTCCGGGCACACACCCCCCCGGTCTCGGTCTCCGGGAGCTGGGACATTGGATTAAGCTTGGCTGGAGCTGAATCCAATATCCCAGCCTCAGCTCCCAGAGACCAAAGAGGCGGGGAGGGGGAAGGGGTCTCCTTTGTTCTTTCTCCTTTTGATCCTCCTGTGCAAAGGGCGTCCCTGGGACATTCCCCAGCCTACAGCCTGGACCCATGACCTGCCAGGGCCCCTCAGTTCTCCATCCCAGGGGTGGGCAAACTATGACCCGGGGGCCGGATCCGGCCCTCCAGATGGTTTAATCCGGCCCTCGAGCTCCCACTGAGGAGTGGGGTCCGGGGCTTAGCCCGCTCTGGTGCTCCAGCCAAGGAGTGGGGTGGGGGGCTTGTCCCGCTCTACACGGCTCCCAGAAGCAGCAGCAGGTCCCCCCTCCGGCTCCTATGCGTGGGGACCCCCGCAGCGCCCACTGGCTGGGAACTGTGGCCCATGAGAGCTGCAGGGACGGCGCCTGCGGACGGCGTGGCGCCCAGAGCCTCGGCGTAGGAGCCAGAGCGGGGACATGCCGCTGCTTCGGGGAGCTGCTTGAGGTAAGCGCCGCCCGGAGCCTGCACCCCTGAACCCCTCCTGCACCCCAGCCCCCTGCCCCAGCCCTGATCCCCCTCCCTCCATCTGAACCCCTGGGTCCCAGCCCGGAGCACCCTCCTGCACCCCCAACCCCTCATCCCTAGCCAGAGCCCTCAGCCCCTCACCCCCAATTTCCTGAGCAGTCATTGCCGGCCATACAATTTCCATACCCAATTGTGGCCCTCGGGCCAAAAAGTTTGCCCACCCCTGCTCCAGCCTGCAAATCGCTCCCCGTTATATTGCAGCCAGACCCCTCCCCCACCCCCCGAGAATAACACTGCAGAGTGACCCCAGCAAACCCCCCAGCCCAGCAAACCCCCCTGCCCAGAACTCCCAGCGCCCTCCGGGCCAACACAAGCTCCTAGAAAGTCCACTGCTGATTCCTTGAAAGGAGACGCCCCGATCCTGTCGGCCCAAGGGAAGGTCCCAGACACACCCTGCTTTAGATCGAACACTGAGAACCAGGGAAGGGCAGGAGCTAAGTGATTACAAGCCAGAAAAGGCAGAAACGGTCTGTGTGAGGGGTGTGATGGCGCCTCCCTCTGGCCAAATGTGGCACAGCCCCAAGGTTCACGTAGCCCAACCGGGGCAGGGGGGATCCCAGGCCTGCCCAATCCTCTGACTGCCGGCTCAGGGCCCTCCAACGAAATAAACGGGCTCAGAGGAGCTCCCACCCTGCCAGAGCCCGGAGCACCTCCCTACCTCCCCCCGGGGCTCTGCGTCCCTGCACCTTTGGGGGCTTGCAGCCAGCCGCTCCCTCCTCTCTGGCAGCTGCTCTGCCCCACGGCTTTCCAGCCCCTTTATTCCTCCCAGCTGTGGTTAGCAGGGCACGCATTAAACCTTCAGTCTCTGGAACACCATGGGGTGCGTACGCCCCAAGACAGGTACAAAGAAATCAAAGGTCAAAGGCAAGCGATGCCTCCCTTCACAGGCTAAGTCAGTTCAAAGCAAAGGTTTCCTGGCTCCCAGCTCCCACCTGTTGCACCCCCATTCCCCTTTCAAGCCCGGGGAATGAACCCAGGAGTCCTGGCAGGAATCTCAGCGCTGATGGGCAGGGGAACATTTCCAAGCAGGATTATATGTGGACGGCGGTGGTGGTCCTCATCGGGATGACCCCAAGCCCGGGCGAGAGCTGGAGGAAGAACGAGAAGAAGGAAGGACAGACGAGCCCCTAGCGTGGGCTGTGGGAGTCCCAGGCTCCAATCCCTGCTCTCCCCGAGTCAGCCGGGGGACGTGACTCCGGGTTTTCCTCTCGCTGGTTTTACCCACAAATTCCATCCTGACCCCAGAATCCGCCATCCACAGCGGCACGTTCCCCAGGTGAATTCCAGCTCCCTGTGCCTGGGGACGGACGGGACTCACCTGTGGCTAGGAGAGCGGCCAGCAGGCAGAGGGGCAGAGCCACCCACATGGTGCCGGGAGTTTGCTGCAGTGAGCAGAACAGCGAGGAAGCATCTGGCTGTGATTATGTCAGGCAGGTTGGCAAATACCTGCTCCCTGGGGGATCGGCTGGGGCTGCCCCAAAACATCCTGGTGGGCCCAGAGATGGGAGATTTCACAGCCCTGCATGGGACACTGGCTGATCAGGGGATGCCAATGTGTACTGAGGCCAATTCCCTTGTGCATTAGTGCAGATCAGTGGTTCTCAGCCAGGGGTCCATGTACCCCAGGGGTACGAACAGGTCTTCCGCGGGTACATCAGCTCATCTGGATATTTGCCTCGTTTTACAACCGGCCACATTAAGGCACGAGTGAAGTCAGTAAGAGCTAAACTGTCGACCCCTTGTTCACATTGCTCTATGTACTCTACACTGAAATGCCAGTGCAGGATTTGTCCTGCGTTCCCGCCCAGTTATTTTATAAAGGCGGAAATGAGAAAGGAAGCAGCTTGTCAGCAGCAGCATGGCCGTGACATTGTGCATTTTTATGGCTGGTTTTGTGAGCAAGTCGTTTTTCAGTGAGGGGAAACTTGGTGTACCCAAGACACATCAGACTCCCGCAAGGGGTACAGCTGTCTGGAAAGGTCGAGAGCCGCTGGCCTAGATCAAAGGCATGGCGAATGTAGAACAGTGTGTTTGGAGTTTCGATTTCATGAAAACCAATGGGCCGTGGTATGGTTTTCCCTTCCCTGTCTGCTCTTTTAACGGAGTAACAACCATTCAGCCTGAGCACAGCCCTGGGACTCACTGACCCAGCAGAGACGCCGGAGGGACGCTAATGAGGAAATTTAGCACCAGAAAAGTGCTGACCCCAAAGGCAGGGGCCATCATGTGTGCTGACCGCCGCGTTCCTCCCTCCCCGCATCGAAGGCAAAGCCCACGTGGGTGGGGGCCCTCCCAGCTTGTTCTCTGGGAGAAGAAGCTGTAAGGATGGATTCAGTGAAGGATCCTGCCTCACTGGGCCGGCTGGACTCTTACAGGGACCGGAACCGGATGCAAAGCGGGGATACCTGGAGACTGTCTGGGGGCACCTGAAAAGACTTGGGAAAATGGCAGTTTCTTCCATCACCGCCACTGTTTGGAATTACAGACTGCGACTCACCTGGGTATGAATTTTACCGGCTTTAACCCCTCGTGACCCTCATTCCCTTTCCTTAGCTCACGAACCTTTAGCGAGTTTCCTACAGACCTGGCTGCCAGCGTTGCCTTTGGTGTAGGATCTGGGGTCCCGTGGCTCTGGGGTAAGTGACCAGTCTCCTGGGGCAGGGGACAACCTGGGTGGGCTGGTTTGGGGTGTACGTGAGGTTTCCTCCCAAAGTCCGGCTTGTCTGAGAGTATCTGAGGGGACTGGCTGTGACTCCGGGGTCAGACGGGGGCAGCGATCCAGGAGTTCACGCTGGGTGAAATCTGCTCACAGAGCACCACCGGCTGGGGGGATCTGCCCTGTTTCCTGACACCTTCCCTGAGCCCGTCACTCCCAGTGGAGCCACTCCAGAGAGCGGGACGAACTGAGCCCTGCAAAATCAACCTAGAAGGACATTGCTCCCCTCCAGGGCGTTCCCGCCCGCCTGGACAGCTGGGTGAGCCACGGCCTCTCCTTCCCACAGCCCTCCTTCCCCAGGGGAGCTCAGCCAGCCAATGCCTTTCCCCCGGCCACGGGCCTTGCCTTCCGGGAGGGGGTCCAGGCAGGACTCCTGGGTTCCATTCCCTGGCCCTGCAAGGGGAGAGGGGTCCAGTGGCTAAAGCAGGGGGCTTGGGAGCCAGGACTCCTGGGCTCTATCCCTGGCTTTCAGAAGGGAGTGGGCCCTGTTGGGTTACAGGGTGGGGTACTGGGAGTCAGGACTCCCAGGTTCTCTTCCTGCCAGCATCACTCGTGCACAGATAGGGGCGGGGGAGGCCCGGTAGGGGGCGGTCAGGGGACAAGGAGCTAGGGGGGTGCTTTCCCCACAACTCGCTTTATTCAGCCAATGCACAAAAGGGACCCGCAATCCCCCCCAAAGAGAACCACCAGCCGGAGGCTGCTGAAGGGAGGTTCACTGCAGCCCAGTGCGCAGCACAAGGGCAGGACGCTAGTCCGGGACTCAGGGCTCCCCGATGCCCCCGCCGGCCCTGGGAGCTGGGTAGCCCTTGGCCCGGATCAGCATCTTCACCACGCCCTGGGCGTATTTCTTCTCCCCCACTCTCTTCACGCAGGCGCCAGGGGAGGCACATCCAGCCGCAATCTTCGTCAGGGTGATGGCACCTGGACGGGGGAGAGAGACGTGATCGGGGGCTCCCACATCCCCTCCCCTGACCCCCATGTGGTTTCTCACACACTCCCCTCCCAGCAGGACTGCACCCGGCTCTGCAGGCAGAGTTCGGTCTCGTGCTCAGAGCAGGGGGCTGGAACTACGTGAGAACATAACTGAGGAACGGCCCCCCTGGGCCACACCAAAGGTCCATCTAGCCCAGTATCCTCTGGCCAATGCCAGGTGCCCCAGAGGGAATGAACAGAACAGGGAATCATCCAGTGATCCATCCCCTGTCGCCCATTCCCAGCTCCTGGCAAACAGAGGCTGGGGCCACCATCACTGCCCACCCTGGCTAATAGCCACAGATGGACCTGTCCTCCAGGAACTTCTCTCGTTCCTGTTTGAACCCTGTTATAGTCTTGGCCTTCAAAACATCCTCTGGCAAGGAGTTCCACAGGTTGACTGTGCATTGTGTGAAGCAGTACTTCCTTTGGTTTGTTTTAAACCTGCTGCCTGTGGTGACCCCTCGTTCTTATTTTAAGAGGAGTAAATAACACTTCCTTATTTCCTTCCTCCACACCCTTCAACCCTCTCTAGACCTCAATCATATCCCCTCTTAGCCATCTCTTGTCCAGGATGAAAAGTCCCACACTTATTAATCTCTCCTCATATGGCAGCCGTTCCATCCCCCTCATCATTTTGGTTGGGCTTTTCTGAAGATTTTCCAATTCCAATGGATCTTTTTTAAGACAGGGCGACCACATCCGCGCACAGTGTTCAAGATGTGGGCGTCCCATGGATTTATATTGAGGCAACACGATCTTTTCTGTCCTATTCTCTGTCCCTTTATGAATGATTCCCAGCATTCTGTTTGCTTTTTTACGGCCGCAGCACATGGAGTGGATGATTTCAGAGAACTCTCCACAGTGACTCCAAGATCTTTCTTGAGTGGTAAATTTGACCCATCATTGTGTATGTCTAGTTGGGATAACGTTTGCCCATGTGCATTACTTTCCATTTATCAACATTGAATTTCCTCTCCCGTTTTGTTGCCCAGTCACCCAGTTCTGAGAGACCCTTTAGTACCTCCTTGCAGTCTGCTTTGGACTTCACTATCTTGAGTAGGTTTGTATCTTCTGCAAAGTTTCCCACCTCACGATTTACCCCTTTTTCCAGAACATTTTGGAATATGGTGAATAGGACTGGGCCCAGTGCAGATCCCTGGGGGACTCCCACTATTTACGTCTCTCCCTTCTGAAAACTGACCATTTCTTCCTACCCTTTTTTCCCTATCTTTTAACCAGTTACTGAGCCATGAGAGGATTTTATCGCATGACAGCTCACTTTGTTTAAGAGCTTTTGGTGAGGCACGCTTTCTGAAAATCTAAGTACACTATATCCACGGGATGCCCCTTGTCCACACTCTTGTTGACCCCCTCAGAGAATTCTAGTACATTGGTGAGGCGTCATTTCCCTTTACCAAAACCATGTTGACCCTTCCCCAACAAATTATGTTCATCTATGTGTCTGACAGTTCTCTTCTTTCCTCTAGTTTCAATGAGTTTGCCCAGTACTGAAGTCAGACTTATTGGCCTGTAGTTGCCGGGATCACCTCTGGAGCCCTTTTTAGAAAATTGGTGTGTCATTAGCCATCCTCCAGCCAGTTGAGACAGAAGCTGATTTAAATGGTAGGTTACAAACCACAGTTAGTAGTTCTGTAATTTGACGTTTGAGTTCCTTCCGAACTCTTGGGCGAATCCCATCTGGTCCTGGTGACTTATCGCTGTTTAATTTATCAATTTGTTGCAAAAACTCCTGTAATAACTCCTCAATCTGGGACAGTTCCTCAGATTTGTCAACAAAACAGAATGGCTCAGGTTTGGGAATCTCCCTCCCAGCCTCAGCCGTGAAGACCGATGCACAGAATTCATTTACTTTCTCTGCAGTGGCCTTATCCTCCTTGGGTGCTCCTTTGGCATCTCAGCAAGTAGGACTCCAGGGTTCTCTCTGCAACTCTGCCAGGGGAGTGGAGTCTAGTGAGTCAGAGCAAGGGGGGCTGGGACTGAGCCAGGATACCTGGGCTCCACCTCGTACTCTGTGTTCAGACCCCGCCCCCATCTGGAGGACTTACCCCGTGTTAATATCCCAGATTCCCCAACAGTATGGACCTCGGCGCCGGTGCAGGCCAAGAGCTCCTTCTCCTTCTCCTGCCAGCCATCTGCCCCCATTTTGAAGAACGACAGGCACTGCCAGCCGTTGGGGACGGAGCTCACAGTTGGCACTGAGAACAGTCAGACACACACAGTCAGCCAGGGGTGGGGATTCACCACACGCTTGGCTCGATTCCACCTCGGGGAAGGGAGTGGGGTCTAGTGGTTAGAGAAGGGGGGCTGGGAGCCAGGACTCCTGGGTTATCTCCAGGCAGGTGTGGCCAGAGCACGGCTCTAGGTTTGCAGCAGACACACACCTGGGATGGCCCCGGCGTTGCAGCCGTCGGTGTCACAGCAGGCGATGTTCACCCGCACGGTGACATTGTTTGCGAAGGTCAGCGAGAAGGGGCCGGGCTCACAGTTCTTGGGCTCCAGGCACGATTTACCCGTGTAGGAGAAGGAGGATCCCTCTGTGGAAGGGAAACAGAGCATCACCTCTGAGCTCCCCAATGGACCCCCAGCTGCTCCATCCTCCCCTTTTTTTTCCATCCACCCCACCCCCAACTAATCTCATCTTCCCCCCGACCCCCAATAAAATCCTCTCTTCTGTCTGATCCAGGCCCCACAGCCACCCACTGCAATTCCCATCTCATCCCATCCCCCGTCTATGACATTACCTTTCCAGACTGAGCAGTCCCTGCCCCTGGAGAGGAGTGGAGTCTATTGGTTAGAGTAGGGGGAGGGGCTGGGAGCCAGGACTCCTGGGTTCGACCCCTGGCTTCAGGAGGACAATGGTGTCTACACTTAGTAGAAATCTTCTTTCACTCACCCAGTCTGAACTCTGCCACGACGGTGACGCAGGTCCCTTCCGAGGGGGCGCAGGGCTGCAGGGGGCCGGAGCACGATTGCTCTTTGGATGCACACACCTCGCATTGCAGAGCGCTCCCTGGAGGTTGGAAAAATCCATTCTCAGTACAAACCCCGGCTCCCCACCCCTCCCCAGGCAGTGCCCGTGGGCGAAATACCACCAGGAAGCAAGAGGTGGCGCTGTGGGAGTTGTTACCACCAATGCCTCCTCACTGAACGTGTGGGCAGGCAGATCTTGGAGAAATGCCACCTGCTTTTGCAGCAGTTCTGCCCAGTTCCATTTAACTCTCCGGATGGGGAAAGACATCTTGCTAGCTGGTCATTTGTATCTGACTGAACACTGCAGACAAGTCTGTTTGCTGCCTGAGTGTCTGTGGCTAGAATACATTTTCAGCTGCTGACGTGGCTATCTGGGGTGCAGCTTGTGCCTGCGAACAAACCCCACTCGTCTGTGTAGACAGAAAAACAAGAATTCGGCTGCTCTGAAGAGGTGTTTCTGCCTGGCTTTGCGGTGAACCTTTCACACACACACACATTCACACACACACACCCCGCTGTCACTCTCTGCTCCAGGCCTCTGCCTCTCAGAGTTACGTCAGCTCAGCCACACTCAACTTCAGCCCACTTTTCATCGCTTCTTCAGAATACGATTGACGCTTGTTAAGCCTTTGGATAGATGGCTGTGCGCCTCCATCCAGCGATCCCAGGAGCATCAACTCTTTCCTCTCCAGAGTGTGGGGGCCTTTAATTCATTACGTGAGCGTAAGGTAGTTTTAAGAAGAAAGAAAGAAAGAAAGAAAGAAAGAAAGAAAGAAAGAAAGAAAGATTTTCCCACTTTGGTTTTTTTAGAGCTTTCATGTGGAAACATCAATTAAACCTCAGAACACCTTCCCCGCCCCTTCTATGTCCCTAGATGGTTGCAAAGTTATATTATCCCTATCAAAGAAATTTGGAAACTGAGGTAGAAAAAAGATGTGTTCAGTTCAGGGTTAGAACCAAGAAGACAGCTGAGAAGTCCTCACTCCTGACTCCCAGCCCACTCTAACCCACGAGATCCCACTCCTCTTTCAGAGCCACGGACAGAACCCGGGAGTCCTGATTTGCAGCCATCTCCGCTCAAACTCACTACACCCCAGCCCGCTTCTACAGCTGGGGAATGAGCCCAGAAGTCCTGGCTCCCAGCCCCCACCTGTTGCACCCCCATTCCCCTTTCAAACCCGGGGAATGAAGCCAGGAGTCCTGGCAGGAATCTCAGCGCTGACAGGCAGGGGAACATTTCTAGGCAGGATGACATGTGGATGGGGGTGCTGCTCCTCATCGGGATGACCCCAAGCTCGGGCGAGAGCTGGAGGAGGAACGAGAAGAAGGAAGGACAGACGGACTCAGACCCGCTGGCCAGGCCCTAGCATGGGCTGTGGGCGTCCCAGGCTCCAATCCCTGCTCTCCCCGAGTCAGCCGGGGGATGTGGCTCCGGGTTTTCCTCTTGCTGGTTTTACCCACAAATTCCATCCTGACCCCAGAATCCACCATCGACAGCAGCACTTTCCCCAAGTGAATTCCCGACCCCACCACCCGGCTCCCTGTCCCCGGGGACGGACGGGACTCACCTGTGGCCAGGAGAGCGGACAGCAGGCAGAGGGGCAGAGCCACCCACATGGTGCCTGGATGTTAGCTGCAGTGAGCAGAACAGCGAGGAAGCATCTGGCTGTGGTTTTATCCGGCAGGATGGCAAATACCTGCCCCCTGGGCGATCGGCTGGGGCTGCCCCATGACATCCTGGTGGACCCGGAGATGGGAGATTTCACAACCCTGCATGTGACTTTGGCTGATCAGGTGATGCAATGTGTCTTGAGGCCAATTCCCTTGTGCGTTAGTGGAGATCTGTGGTTCTCAGCCAGGGGTCTGTGTACTCCAGGGGTACGCACAGGTCTTCCAGGGGGTACATTAGCTTATCTTGATGTTTGCCTCATTTTACAACAGGCCAGATATAAAGCACTAGTGAAGTCAGTACGAGCTAAAATTTCCTGACACAATGACTTGTTTGTGCAGCTCTATGTACTATCCACTGAACTGTAAGAACAATATTTATATCCCAGTGGAGTTATCTTATCATTACACGGTGGAACTGAGAAAGGAAGCTATTTGTCAGTCACAATGTGGCCGTAACACTTATGTATTTTTTATAATAACATAAGAAAGGACCTGTCATAAATATAAAGGGAAGGGGAACCACTTTTCTGTCCCCGGTGCTATAAAATCCCCCATGGCCAGTGGCAAAACACTTTCACCTGTTGTCATAAATAGAAAGGGAAGGGTAAACTCCTTTATAATCCCTCCTCTCCAGAGGAAAAATCCTCTCACCTGTAAAGGGTTAAGAAGCTAAAGGTAACCTCGCTGGCACCTGACCAAAATGAGCAATGAGGAGATAAGATACTTTCAAAAGCTGGGAGGAAAGAGAAAAACAAAGGGTCTGTGTCTGTCTGTGTGATGCTTTTGCTGGGGACAGAACAGGAATGGACTCTTAGAACTTAGTAAGTAATCTAGCTAGGTATGTGTTAGGTTATGATTTCTTTAAATGGCTGAGAAAATAGCTGTGCTGAATAGAATGGATATTCCTGTCTGTGTGTCTTTTTGTAACTTAAGGTTTTGCCTAGAGGGATTCTCTCTGTTTTGAATCTAATTCCCCTGTAAGGTATTTGCCATCCTGATTTTACAGAGGTGATTCTTTTCTACTTCTATTAAAAGTCTTCTTGTAAGGAAACTCAATGCTTTTTCATTGTTCTAAGATCCAAGGGTTTGGGTCTGTGGTCACCTATGCAAATTGGTGAGGATTTTTACCAAACCTTCCCCAGGAAGTGGGGTGCAAGGGTTGGTAGGATTTGGGGGGAAAGACGTGTCCAAACTACGTTTCCCAGTAAACCCAGTTAAAGTTTGGTGGTGGCAGTAGAAATCTAGGGGCAAAGGACAAAATTAATTTGTACCTTGGGGAAAGTAAGCTTAGGAGATTTTCATGCAGGTCCCCACATCTGTACCCTAGAGTTCAGAGTGGGGAAGGAACCTTGACATGGTGGCAGAGTGGTGGGATTAACCTGAAATCATTTTGAGATCAATTTGAGATTTTTTTGAACCAGAAAAACGGATTTTAAAAAGGAAATATTTTTTTTTCCTTTGGGGCTGCTGGAAAGGAGGTCCAACTGAAAGCAACTAGTTTTTTCTCTGCTTTGGAGCCAGAGCAGAGACAAAAGGGGATTATCTTTGTGAATTGCAGGTTTTCTTTGCCTGGAGGCAGAGTAGTTAATCTCCTGCAGGGAAATTCACAGTCTTCGAAAACCTGAGGTTTTTTTCCCCCTAAAACTAAATTGGGGGGGGGTGTTCTACCCATTTGCCTGGAGACAAAAGTGGCAGGGTTGTTTTTTTTTTTTAGGATTTTGATTTCTTTTTAGAAGGAGCACAGCTTTGAACACAAATTTTTTTTTTCCTTTGGGGCTGCTGATAAGCAGGTTTCCAAGTAGTTGGAGGTTTTTTGCTTTGATTTGGGGCCAGAGCAGAGACAAAGGGAATTGTCTTTTTCTGTAGGCTGACAATCACTATCAGAGAATAGGTATCCTATTCCAGCACAGCAAAATTTTACAGCCAAGTTTTGTTTGTTTGTTTATTTCCAAACCTCGGGTGTAAAGTTAGTTAAAAACGGAGAGGTTTGGATGACAGAATCCACGGCTCAAGAAACGCTGGAATTAGCCAGATTTCAGGCTGAGGAAAAACAAAAGGAACATGAAAGACAGATAGAACTCATGCGGCTGGAGAAGGAGGTACAGGAGGCTGCCCACAGGAGGGAAATGGAGGCAAGGAAGCATGTGGAGGAGGAGAAGGAAAAAGAGAGGAAGCATGAACTGGAGATGGAGAAGGTAAAGACTCAGCAGAATATACCAACAAACCCTAGCAATCCTTCTCCAGGTACCACTTCCCATCCCAGAAAGTTCCCCACCTACAAGGCAGGCGATGATACCGAGGCCTTCTTAGAAAACTTCAAAAGGGCCTGCCTTGGGTACAGCATCCCTACAGACCAATACATGGTACAGCTGAGGCCGCAGCTCAGTGGACAATTAGCTGAGGTGGCGGCTGAAATGCCTAAAGAACACATGAACGAGTATGAACTGTTTAAATCCAAGGCGATAGTCAGAATGGGGATAACACCCAAGCATTCCCGTCGGAGGTTCAGAGCCCTAAGGTGGAAACCAGACGTGTCATTTACCCGACATGCCTACCACATTGTGAAACATTGGAATGCCTGAATATCAGGAGCAAGTGTTGAATCTCCAGTAAACTTGCCCTTCCTAATGCAAATGGAACAATTCTTAGAGGGTGTTCCTGAGGAAATAGAAAGATACATACTAGATGGGAAACCCAAAACTGTAATCGAAGCAGGTGAGATTGGAGCCAGATGGGTGGAGGTAGCAGAGAAGAAGAAAACTGGTTGCAGTTGGAGTGGAGACCAGAAGGGACAACCCCAGACCACACCCTATTACCGGGGGCCGCCCAAGGCCCCACCTACCTCCCAAAGAACCCTCCAGACACCTTATCGTCCCACCACCCCGTTCTCCAGCAACCCGCCTCACCCCAGTGACCCGTCAGCTGGACGATGTTTTAAATGTAATGAGCTGGGGCATGTAAAGGCCAACCGCCCCAAGAACCCCAACAGATTACAGTTCATTGCACCAGAATCACACCAAAGATCCGCAGGCCCAGATACCTCCCAGATACCCTTGGAGTGGAGGGAAACTGTGAGTGTGGGCGGGAAGAAGGTCACCGTGTGGAGGGACACCGGAGCACAAGTGTCAGCTATCCATGCTTCCTTAGTGGACCCCAATTTAATCAACCCAGAGATCCAAGTGACGATTCAACCCTTCAAGTCCCACTCTTTCAACTTGCCTACAGCCAAGTTCCCTGTCCAGTACCAGGGCTGGTCAGGAATGTGGACTTTTGCAGTCGATGATGATAATCCCATCCCCATGCTGTTGGGGGAAGACTTGGCCAATCATGTGAAGCGGGCCAAGAGGGTGGGAATGGTCACCCGCAGCCAGGCTAAACAAGCTGTGAGGCCTAGCTCTGTTCAGGAAACTTCTATCAGGACCCGGTCAGAGGTGATGGACCTGGACCCCAGGCCAATGTCTGCAACAACAGTAGTGGATCCAGTCCCAGAGACCCAGACGGAACCAGTCCCAGAACCGGAACCAGCCGAACAACCAGCACCACACCCATTGCCAGCACTGAATCTAGTACTTGCAACCCCAACACCAGAGGGCCCCACCGAACCTGAACCGGCAGCAGCCCTTAACCCTACACAAGAGACTCAGCCAGAGCCTGAACCCCAACATAGTGTCCCAGCGGAGAGCGGTTCACAGTCAACGGAAACAGCCCCATCCCCTACATCGCTTCCAGAGGGACCAAGCATAGGTCCACAATCCAATGAGGAACTGATGTCTCTAGCATCAAGGGAACAGTTCCAGACCGAACAGGAAGCGGATTAAAGCCTCCAGAGAGCTTGGACGGCGGCACGGAGCAACGCACCGCCTCTCAGCTCTTCTAATCGATCCAGGTTTGTTGTAGAAAGAGGACTTTTATACAAAGAAACTCTTTCTGGTGGACACCAGGAAGACTGGCATCCTCAGAGACAGTTGGTAGGTCCAACTAAATACCGGGCCAAGCTCTTGAGCTTAGCCCATGATCACCCTAGTGGCCATGCTGGGCTGAACAGGACCAAAGACCGTTTTTGGGGGGCCATTCCACTGGGAGGGAATGGGCAAGGATGTTTCTACCTATGTCCGGTCTTGTGAAGGATGCCAAAGAGTGGGAAAACCCCAAGACCAGGTCAAAGCCCCTCTCCAACCACTCCCCATCATTGAAGTTCCATTTCAGTGAGTAGCTGTGGATATTCTGGGTCCTTTTCTGAAAAAGACACCCAGAGGGAAGCAGTACAGACTGACTTTCATGGATTTTGCCACCCGATGGCCGGAAGCAGGGGCTCTAAGCAACCCCAGGGCTAAAAGTGTGTGCCAGGCACTAGCAGACATTTTTGCCAGGGAAGGTTGGCCCTCCGACATCCTCACAGGTGCAGGGACTAATTTCCTGGCAGGAACTATGGAAAACCTCTGGGAAGCTCATGGGGTAAATCACTTAGTTGCCACTCCTTACCACCATCAAACAAACGGCATGGTGGAGAAGTTTAATGGGACTTTGGGGGCCATGATACGTAAATTCGTAAATGAGCACTCCAATGATTGGGACCTAGTGTTGCAGCAGTTGCTCTTTGCCTACAGAGCTGTACCACATCCCAGTTTAGGGTTTTCCCCATTTGAACTTGTATATGGCTGTGAGGTTAAGGGGCCATTACAGTTGGTGAAACAGCAATGGGAGGGATTTACACCTTCTCCAGGAACTAACATTCTGGACTTTGTAACCAACCTACAAAACACCCTCCGAACCTCTTTAGCCCTTGCTAAAGAAAACTTACAGGATGCTCAAAAAGAGCAGAAAGCCTGGTGTGATAAACATGTCAGAGAGCGTTCCTTCAAAGTAGGGGACCAGGTCATGGTCTTAAAGGCGCTCCAGGCCCATAAAATGGAAGCATCAAGGGAAAGGCCATTCATGGTCCAGGAGCTCCTGGGAGCTGTTAATTACCTCATAGCATTCCCCACCTCCAACCGAAAGCTAAAGTGTACTATATTAATTCTCTAAAGCCCTTTTATTCCAGAGAATTAAAGCTTTGTCAGTTTACAGCCCAGGGAGGAGACGACGCTGAGTGGCCTGAAGGTGTCTATTACGAAGGGAAAACTGTTGGTGGTGTGGAAGAGGTGAACCTCTCCATGACCCTTGGGCGTATGCAGCGACAGCAGACCAAGGAGCTGTGCACTAGCTACGCGTCGACGTTCTCATCCACCCCAGGACTGACTGAACGGGCATACCACTCCATTGACACAGGTAATGCTCACCCAATTAAAGTCCAACCTTACCGGGTGTCTCCTCAAGCTAAAACTGCTATAGACCGGGAGATCCAGGATATGTTACAGAGTGCATGGGCATCTCCAGTGGTTCTAGTTCCCAAACCAGATGGGAAGATACGTTTTTGTGTGGACTATCATAAGCTAAATGCTGTAACTCGCCCAGACAACTATCCAATGCCACGCACAGATGAACTATTAGAGAAACTGGGACGGGCCCAGTACATCTCTACCTTGGACTTAACCAAGGGGTACTGGCAGGTACCGCTAGATGAATCCACCAAGGAAAGCTCAGCCTTCATCACACGTCTCGGGCTGTATGAATTTAATGTCCTCCCTTTCGGGCTGCGGAATGCACCCGCCACCTTCCAAAGACTTGTAGATGGTCTCCTAGCGGGATTAGGAGAATATGCAGTCGCCTACCTTGACGATGTGGCCATATTTTCGGATTCCTGGGCAGAACACCTGGAACATCTACAAAAAGTCCTTGAGTGCATAAGGGAGGCAGGACTAACTGTTAAGGCTAAGAAGTGTCAAATAGGCCTAAACAGTGTGACTTACCTTGGACACCAGGTGGGTCAAGGAACTATCAGCCAAAGTGGATGCGATCCAAAAATGGCCTGTCTCAAAGTCAAAGAAACAGGTTCAATCCTTCTTAGGCTTGGCTGGTTATTACAGACAATTTGTACCGCAATACAGCCAAATCGCCACCCCGCTGACAGACCTAACCAAAAAGAAACAGCCAAACGCTGTTCAGTGGACCAAAAAGTGTCAGGAGGCCTTTAACCAGCTTAAAGCGACACTCATGTCTGACCCTGTACTAAGGGCCCCAGACTTTGACAAACTGTTCCTAGTAACCACAGATGCGTCCGAGCGTGGTGTGGGAGCAGTTTTAATGCAGAAAGGACCTGATCAAGAATTCCACCCTGTAGTGTTTCTCACCAAAAAACTGTCTGAGAGGGAAAGCAACTGGTCAGTCAGTGAAAAAGAATGTTATGCCATTGGATTTGTGCAGGAAATGGCCTAACTTCATTATCATGCACATTGTGTAAAGAGTTGTCACTTTGGATGGGCTATCACCAGCAGGAGAGTGAATTTGTGTGTGGGGGTGGAGGGTGAGAAAACCTGGATTTGTGCTGGAAATGGCTTAACCTGAAGATTACTTTAGATAAGCTATTACCAGCAGGACAGTGGGGTGGGAGGAGGTATTGTTTCATATTCTCTGTGTATATATAAAGTCTGCTGCAGTTTCCACGGTATGCATCTGATGAAGTGAGCTGTAGCTCACGAAAGCTCATGCTCAAATAAATTGGTTAGTCTCTAAGGTGCCACAAGGACTCCTTTTCTTTTTAAGGTAGAACAGTGTGTTTGGTGTTTCGATTTCATTAAAACCAATGGACTGTTGTACGGTTTTCCCTTCCCCGTCTGCTGTTTTAATGGAGGAACAAACATTCACCCTGAGCACAGCCCTGGGACTCACTGACCCAGCAAAGACACCCGGCGATGCTAATGAAGAACTTTAGCACCAGAAAAGTGTCGACTCCAAAGCCGGGGACCATCCTGTCCTGTCAACTCTCTTCTTCCGAATTTGATTGGTGATCGTTCACCCTTGCCACTGATGGCTTCACACCTCCATCGTGCATGCAAAAACTCTGGGCTGGCTGAAGAGATCCCATGATCCTTAACTCTTTCCTGTCCAGAGCTTGGGAAAGTTTCAATTCAGTCAGTGAACATAAGTTTTTAATTGAAGGACGAAAGAGAGAAAACCAATTGGTCCACTTTGGTATTTTCCAGAGCTTTCCTCTGGAAACATCACTTCAACCTCCAAAAGCCTTCTCCTGCCTTTGCCAGGGTCCCAGGTGGGAGGAAGGGAACATTATCCCCATCTTATAAACAGGGAAACTGAGGCAGAAAGAGGCAGTGTCAGACTCAGAGCCACGAATACAGCCAAGGAGTCAGATTTCAGAGTAGCAGCCGTGTTAGTCTGTATCCCCAGAAAGAACGGGAGTACTTGGTTAGTCTCTAAGGTGCCACAAGTACTCCTGTTCTTTTAACCAAGGAGTCCTAATTGCTGCTGGCTTCCAGCCTATTCTAGACCCACCCCGTCCCTGACCTGGGGATAGAACCCAGGAGTCCTGGCTCCCAGAACTCAGACCATGTGAGTCAGTGCGATGGTGCAACAGTGTCCCCTCCTGGCCAAGCATGGCTCGGTCCCGGCTCACGCAGCTCAGCGCGGCCCTCACGCTAGTCCCTGTGCCCAGGAATCTGCAAACCCCTCCCGCTGCTCGGCCATTTTCTCCCTGCGCTCGCTGGGCCAGCGTGGGGTACATACACCCCAGAAGAGACCCGCACTCCCTGCAGACAGCAGGCAGAGGGGCAGGGGCGCCCACACGGTGGCCGGGCATTTTCTGCAGTGACCAGAGCAGCGATGAAGCAGCTGGCTGTGGGAACGGCAGGCAGCTTCAGAGAATCAGAGAACAAAAGAAGATCAGGGTTGGAAGAGAGCTCAGGAGGTCATCTAGTCCAACCCCTGCTCCAAGCAGGACCAACCCCAAGTAATTCATCCCAGTCAGGGCTGTGGCAAGCTGGGCCTTAAACACCTCAAAGGATGGAGATTCAACCCCCTCCCTAGGAAACCCAATGCAGCGCTTCACCACCCTCCCATTGAAATAGTGTTTCCTAATCTCCAGCCTAGACCTCCCCCACTGCAACTGCAGACCATTGCTCCTCGTTCTGTCATCTGCCACCACTGAGAACAGCCGAGCTCCATCCTCTTTGGGACCCCCTCAGGTAGTTGAAGGCTGCTATAAAATCGCCCCTCACTCTTCTCTTCTGCAGACGAAAGAAGCCCAGTTCCCTCAGCCTCCCCTCCTAAGTCACGTGCCCCAGCCCCCTAATCATTTTCCTTGCCCTCCGCTGGACTTTCTCCAATTTTTCCACATCCTTTCTGTAGTGGGGGGCCCAAAACTGGACCCAGTACTCCAGATGTGGCCTCACCAGTGCCGAATAGAGGGGAACAATCACTTCCCTCCATCTGCTGGCAACGCTCCTACTGATGCAGCTCAAAACGCCGTTGGCCTTCTTGGCAACAAGGCCACCCTGCTCTCTCATAGCCAGCTTCTCATCCACTGTAATCCCCAGGTCCTTCTCTGCAGAAAGGTTGCCAAATACCTGCCCCCTGGGGGATCAGCTGAGGCTGCCCCGTGACATCCTGGTTGGCCCGGAGATGGGAGATTTCACAACCCTGCATGGGACACTGGCTGATCAGATGATCCCAATGTGTCTTGAGGCCAATTCCCTTGTGCATTAGTGCAGATCAGTGGTTCTCAGCCAGGGGTCCATGTACCCCAGGGGTACACACAGGTCTTCCGGGGGGAACATCAGCTCATCTTCATGTTTGCCTCGTTTTACAACCGGCTGCATTAAGGCACGAGTGAAGTCAGTATGAGCTAAACTGTCGACCCCTTGTTCATATTGCTCTATATACTCTACACTGAAATGCCAGTGCAGGATTTGTCCTGTGTTCCCACCGAGTTATTTTATAATGGCGGAAATGAGAAAGGAAGCAGCTTGTCAGCAGCAGCATGGCCGTGACATTGTGCATTTTTATGGCTGGTTTTGTGAGCAAGTCGTTTTTAAGTGAGGGGAAATTTGGGGTACCCAAGACACATCAGACTCCCACAAGGGGTACAGCTGTCTGTAAAGGTCGAGAGCCGCTGGCCTAGATCAAAGGCATGGCGAAGGTAGAACAGTGTGTTTGGAGTTTCGATTTCATGAAAACCAATGGGCCGTGGTATGGTTTTCTCTTCCCCATCTGCTGTTTTAGTGGAGTAACAACCATTCACCCTGAGCACAGCCCTGGGACTCACTGACCCAGCAGAGATGCCGGAGGGATGCTAAGGAGGAACTTTAGCACCAGAAAAGTGCTGACCCCAAAGGCAGGGGCCATCGTGTGTGCAGACCGCCGCGTTCCTCCCTCCCCCCATCGAATGCAAAGCCCACGTGGGTGGGGGCCCTGCCAGCTTGTTCTCTGGGAGAAGAAGCTGTAAGGATGCATTCAGGGAAGGATCCTGCCTCGCTGGGCCGGCTGGACTCTTACAGGGACCAGAACGGGATGCAAAGCGGGGAGCCCTGGAGACCGTCTGGGGGCACCTGAAAAGACTTGGGAAAAATGGCAGTTTCTCCCATCACCGCCACCGTTTGGAATTACAGACTACGACTCACCTGGGCATGAATTTTACCGGCTTTAACCCCTCGTGACCCTCATTCCCTTTCCTTAGCTCACGAACCTTTACTGAGATTCCTACAGACCTGGCTGCCAGCGTTGCCTTTGGTGTAGGATCTGGGGTCCCGTGGCTCTGGGGTAAGTGACCAGTCTCCTGGGGCAGGGGACGACCTGGGTGGGCTGGTTTGGGGTGTACGTGAGGTTTCCTCACAAAGTCCAGCTTGTCTGAGAGTATCTGAGGGGACTGGCTGTGACTCCGGGGTCAGACGGGGGCAGCGATCCAGGAGTTCACGCGGGGTGAAATCTGCTCACAGAGCACCACCGGCTGGGGGGATCTGCCCTGTTTCCTGACACCTTCCCTGAGCCCGGCACTCCCAGTGGAGCCGCCCCAGAGAGCGGGACGAACTGAGCCCTGCAAAATCAACCTAGAAGGACATTTCTCCCCTCCAGGGCGTTCCCGCCCGCCTGGACAGCTGGGTGAGCCACGGCCTCTCCTTCCCACAGCCCTCCTTCCCCAGGGGAGCTCAGCCAGCCGATGCCTTTCCCCCGGCCATGGGCCTTGCCTTCCGGGAGGGGGTCTAGGCAGGACTCCTGGGTTCCATTCCCTGGCCCTGCAAGGGGAGAGGGGTCCAGTGGTTAGAGCAGGGGGCTTGGGAGCCAGGACTCCTGGACTCTATCCCTGGCTTTCAGAAGGGAGTGGGCTCTGGTGGGTTACAGGGTGGGGTACTGGGAGTCAGGACTCTCGGGTTCTCTTCCTGCCAGCATCACTTGTGCACAGATAGGGACGGGGGGGCCCGGTACGGGGCGGTCAGGGGACAAGGAGCAAGGGGGGTGCTTTCCCCACAACTCGCTTGATTCAGCCAATGCACAACAGGAACCCGCAATCCCCCCGAAAGAGAAGCAGCAGCTGGTGGCTGCTGAAGGGAGGTTCACTGCAGCCCAGCACGCAGCAGAAGGGGAGGATGCCAGGCCGGGGCTCAGGGCTCCCCGATGCCCCCGCCGGCCCTGGGAGCTGGGTAGCACTTGGCCCGGATCAGCCAATCCCCCACACACTGGACGTATTTCCTCTCCCCCACTTTCTTCCCCCAAGCGCCAGGGGAGGCACATCCAGCCGCAATCTTCATCACAGTGATGCCACCTGGACAGGGGGAGAGAGACGTAATAAGGGGCTCCCACATCCCCCCTCCCCCGACCCCCATGTGGTTTCTCACACACTCCCCTCCCAGCATAACTGCACCCGGCTCTGCAGGCAGAGTGGGGTCTAGTGCTCAGAGCAGGGGCCTGGAACAACGTGAGAACATAACAGAGGAATGGCCCCCCTGGGTCACACCAAAGGTCCATCTAGCCCAGTATCCTCTGGCCAATGCCAGGTGCCCCAGAGGGAATGAACAGAACAGGGAATCATCCAGTGATCCATCCCCCGTCACCCATTCCCAGCTCCTGGGCAAACAGAGGCTGGGGCCACCTTCTCTGCCAATCCTGGCTATAGCCACAGATGGACCTGTCCTCCAGGAACTTCTCTAGTTCCTGTTTGAACCCTGTTATAGTCTTGGCCTTCAAAACATCCTCTGGCAAGGAGTTCCACAGGTTGACTGTGCATTGTGTGAAGTAGTACTTCCTTTGGTTTGTTTTAAACCTGCTGCCTGTGGTGACCCCTCGTTCTTATGTTAGGAGGAGTAAATAACACTTACTTATTTACTTCCTCCACACCCTCCAACCTTCTCTAGCCCTCGATCATATTCCCCCTTAGCCGTCTCTTTTCCAAGGTGAAACGTCCTACTCTTATTAATCTCTCTTCATATGGCAGCCGTTCCATCCCCCTCATCATTTTGGTTGGCATTTTCTGAAGCTTTTCCAATTCCAATATCTCTTTTTTGAGATGGGGCGACCACATCCGCACGCAGTGTTCAAGTTGTGGGCATCCCATGGATTTATACAGAGGCAACATGCTATTGTCTGTCTTATTCTCTGTTCCTTACTTAATGATTCCCAGCATTCTGTTCGCTTTCTTCACAGCCGCTGCACATGACTGGATGATTTCAGAGAACTCTCCACAATGACTCCAAGATCTTTCTTGAGTGGTAAATTCGACCCATCATTGTATATGTCTACCTGGGATTACATTTGCCCATGTGCATTACTTTGCATTCATCAACATTGAATTTCATCTGCCGTTTTGTTGCCCAGTCACCCTGTTCTGAGAGACCCTTTAGTACCCCTTCGCAATCTCCTTTGGACTTCACTATCTTGAGTAGGTTTGTATCTTCTGCAAATTTTGCCACCTCACTATTTACCCCTTTTTCCAGAACATTTTGGAATATGGTGAATAGGACTGGGCCCAGTGCAGATCCCTGGGGGACTCCCACTATTTATCTCTCTCCATTCTGAAAACTGACCATTTCTTCCTACCCTTTTTTCCCTATCTTTTAACCAGTTACTGAGCCATGAGAGGATTTTATCGCATGACAGCTCACTTTGCTTAAGAGCCTTTGGTGAGGGACGCTTTCTGAAAATCTAAGTACACTATATCCACGGGATCCCCCTTGTCCAAACGCTTGTTGATCCCCTCAGAGAATTCTAGTACATTGGTGAGGCGTGATTTCCCTTTACCGAAACCATGTTGACCCTTCCCCAACAAATTATGTTCATCTATGTGGCTGACAGTTCTCTTCTTTCCTCTAGTTTCAATGAGTTTGCCCTGTACTGAAGTCAGACTTATTGGCCTGTAGTTGCCGGGATCACCTCTGGAGCCCTTATTCGAAACTGGTGTGTCATTAGCCATCCTCCAGCCAGTTCGGACAGAAGCTGATTTAAATGGTAGGTTACAAACCACAGTTAGTCATTCTATAATTTGAAATTTGAGTTCCTTCCGAACTCTTGGGCGAATCCCATCTGGTCCTGGTGACTTATTCCTGTTTAATTTATCAATTTTTTGGAAAAACTCCTGTAATGACTCCTCAATCTGGGACAGTTCCTCAGATTTGTCACCAAACAGAATGGCTCAGGTTTGGGAATCTCCCTCCCATCCTCAGCCGTGAAGACAGATACACAGAATTCATTTAGTTTCTCCGCAGTGGCCTTATCCTCCTTGGGTGCTCCTTTGGCATCTCGGCAAGTAGGACTCCAGGGTTCTCTCTGCAACTCTGCCAGGGGAGTGGAGTCTAGAGGGTCAGAGCAAGGGGGGCTGGGACTCAGCCACAGCTGGGCTCCACCTTGTGCTCTGTGTTCAGACCCCGCCCCCATCTGGAGGACTTACCCACTGTTAATCGCCCAGATTCGTCAACACAATGGTCCTCGGCACCGGTGCAAGCCAACATCCCACTCCCCTGCCTGTGAAAAGGCTCCACATTGAAAAGTGTCAGGCACTGCTGGCCGTTGGGGACGGAGCTCACAGTTGGCACTGAGAACAGTCAGACACACACAGTCAGCCAGGGGTGGGGAGTCACCACATATTGGGCTCGATCCCAGCTCGGGGAAGGGAGTGGGGTCTAGTGGTTAGAGCAGGGGGGCTGGGAGCCAGGACTCCTGGGTTATCTCCAGGCAGGTGTGGCCAGAGCACGTCTCTAGGTTTGCAGCAGACACGCACCTGAGATGGCCCCGGCGTTGCAGCCGTCGGTGTCACAGCAGGCGATGTTCGCCCGCACGGTGACATTGTGCGCGTAGGTCAGCGAGAAGGGGCCGGGCTCACAGTTCTGGGGCTCCAGGCACGATTTACCCGTGTAGGAGAAGGAGGATCCCTCTGTGGAAGGGAAACAGAGCATCACCTCTGAGCTCCCCAATGGACCCCCAGCTGCTCCATCCTCCCCTTTTGTTCCATCCACCCCACCCCCAACTAATCTCATCTTCCTTCCGACCCCCGATAAAATCCTCTCTTCTGTCTGACCCAGGCCCCACTGTCACCCACTGCAATTCCCCATCTCATCCCATCCCCCGTCTATGACATTATCTTTCCAGACTGAGCAGTCCCTGCTCCTGGAGAGGAGTGGAGTCTATTGGTTAGAGTAGGGGGAGGGGCTGGGAGCCAGGATTTCTGGGTTCGACCCCTGGCTTCAGGAGGACAATGGTGTCTACACTTAGTAGAAATCTTCTTTCACTCACCCAGCCTGATCTCTGCCACGACGGTGACGCAGGTCCCTTCCGAGGGGGCGCAGGGCTGCAGGGGGCCGGAGCACGATAGCTCTCTGGACGCACACACCTCGCATTGCAGAGCGCTCCCTGGAGGTTGGAAAAATCCCTTCTCAGTACAAACCCCGGCTCCCCACCCCTCCCCAGGCAGTGCCCGTGGGCGAAATACCACCAGGAACCAAGAGGTGGCGCTGTGGGAGTTGTTACCACCAATGCCTCCTCACTGAACGTGTGGGCAGGCAGATCTTGGAGAAATGCCACCTGCTTTTGCAGCAGTTCTGCCCAGTTCCATTTAACTCTCCGGATGGGGAAAGGCATCTTGCTAGCTGGTCATTTGTATCTGACTCAACACTGCAGACAAGTCTGTTTGCTGCCTGAGTGTCTGTGGCTAGAATACATTTTCAGCTGCTGACGTGGCTATCTGGGGTGCAGCTTGTGCCTGCGAACAAACCCCACACGTCTGTGTAGACAGAAAAACAAGAATTCGGCTGCTCTGCGGAGGGGTTTCTGCCTGGCTTTGCGGTGAACCTTTCACACACACACACACACCCCCCGCTGTCACTCTCTGCTCTCAGAGTTACGTCAGCTCAGCCACACTTGACTTCAGCCCACATTTCATCGCTGATCCTGCCAATTCTCTTTTTCAGAATACGATTGATGCTTCTTAAGCCTTTGGATTGATGGCTGTGCACCTCCAGCCAGCGATCCCAGGAGCATCAACTCTTTCCTCTCCAGAGGGTGGGGCCTTTAAATTCATGACGTGAGCGTCAGGTAGTTTTAAGAAAGAAAGAAAGAAAGAGAAAAATTTTCCCACTTCGGTTTTTTTAGAGCTTTCATGTGGAAACATCCATTAAACCTCAGAACGCCTTCCTCTGCCACTTCTATGTCCCTAGATGGTAGCAAAGTGATATTCTCCCCATCTAAGAAATAGGGAAACTGAGGTAGAACAAAGATATGTTCAATTCAGGAACCAAGAAGACAGCCGAGAAGTCCTCACTCCTGACTCCCAGCCCACTCTAACCCACGAGACCCCACTCCTCTTTCAGAGCCACGGACAGAACTCGGGAGTCCTGATTTGCAACCGTCTCTGCTCAAACTCACTACACCCCAGCCCGCTTCTACAGCTGGGGAATGAGCCCAGAAGTCCTGGCTCCCAGCCCCCACCCGTTGCACCTCCATTCCCCTTTCAAACCCGGGGGATGAACCCAGGAGTCCTGGCAGGAATCTCAGCGCTGGTGGGCAGGGGAACATTTCCAAGCGGGATTATATGTGGATGGGGGTGGTGCTCCTCATCGGGATGACCCCAAGCCTGGGTGAGAGCTGGAGGAGGAACGAGAAGAAGGAAGGACGGACGGACTCTGACCCCCTGGCGAGGCACCTAGCCTGGGCTGTGGGAGTCCCAGGCTCCAATCCCTGCTCTCCCCGAGTCAGCCGGGGGACGTGGCCCTGGGTTTTCCTCTCGCTGGTTTTACCCACAAATTCCATCCTGAGCCCAGAATCCGCCATCGACAGCGGCACGTTCCCCAGGTGAATTCCGGCTCCCTGTGCCGGGGGACGGACGGGACTCACCTGTGGCCAGGAGAGCGGACAGCAGGCAGAGGGGCAGAGCCACCCACATGGTGCCCGGGTGTTTACTGCAGTGAGCAGAACAGCGAGGAAGCATCTGGCTGTGGTTTTATCAGGCAGGTTGGCAAATACCTGCCCCCTGGGGGATCAGCTTGGGTTGCCCCATGACATCCTGGTGGACCCAGAGATGGGAGATTTCACAGCCCTGCATGTGACACTGGCTGATCAGATGATGCCAATGTGTACTGAGGCCAATTCCCTTTTGCATTAGTGGAAATCAGTGGTTCTCAGACAGGGGTCCGTGTACCCCAGGGGTACACACAGGTCTTCCGGGGGTACATCAGCTCATCTAGATATTTGCCTCGATTTACAACCGGCCACATTAAGGCATGAGTGAAGTCAGTACGAGCTAAACTGTCGACCCCTTGTTCATATTGCTCTATATACTCTACACTGAAATGCAAGCACCAGAAAAGTGTCGACTCCAAAGCCCGGGACCATCCTGTCCTGTCAACTCTCTTCTTCCGAATTTGATTGGTGATCGTTCACCCTTGCCACTGATGGCTTCACACCTCCATCATGCATGCAAAAACTCTGGGCTGGCTGAAGAGATCCCATGATCGTTAACTCTTTCCTGTCCAGAGCTTGGGAGAGTTTCAATTCAGTCAGTGAACATAAGTTTTGAATTGAAGGACGAAAGAAAGAAAACCAATTGGTCCACTTTGGTTTTTTTCAGAGCTTTCCTCTGGAAACATCACTTCAACCTCCAAATACCTTCTCTTGCCTTTGCCAGGGTCCCAGGTGGGAGGAAGGGAACATTATCCCCACCTTACAAACAGGGAAACTGAGGCAGAAGGAGGCGGTGTCAGACTTGGAGTCACGAATACAGCCAAGGAGTCAGATTTCAGAGTAGCAGCCATGTTAGTCTGTATCCCCAAAAAGAACGGGAGTACTTGTGGCACCTTAGAGACTAACAAATGTAGATGAATCTCAGGAATCTCAGCGCAGGGGGCAGGGGAACATTTCCAAGCAGGATGACAAGGGTGGGGGACGCTTTTCCTGCCTCCTGAGATTTGTCTGTGATTTCCAAAGGTTTCCTGCTTCTCATCAGTGCCTAGCTCCCTGTGCCTGGGGACAGATGGGACTCCCCTGTGACCAGGAGAGCAGACAGCAGGCAGAGGGGCTGGGGCGCCCACATGGTGGTCGGGCATTTTCTGCAGGGACCAGAGCAGCCATGAAGCAGCTGGCTGTGGGTACGGCAGGCAGGTTCAGAGAATTAGAGAACCATAGAACACCTCAAAGGGTGGAGATTCCACCCCCTCCCTAGGGAACCCAATGCAGCGCTTCACCACCCTCCTAGTGAAATAGTGTTTCATGCTCTCCAGCCTAGACCTCCCCCACTGCAACTGGAGACCATTGCTCCTCGTTCTGTCATCTGCCACCACTGAGAACAGCCGAGCTCCACCCTCTTTGAACCCCCCTCAGGTAGTTGAAGGCTGCTATCAAATTCCCCCTCACTCTTCTCTTCTGCAGACAAAAGAAGCCCAGTTCCCTCAACCTCCCCTCCTAAGTCACGTGCCCCAGCCCCCTCATCATTGCCCTCCGCTGGACTCTCTCCAATTTCTCCACATCCCTTCTGTAGTGGGGGGCCCAAAACTGGACCCAGTACTCCAGATGTGGCCTCACCAGTGCCGAATAGCGGGGAATAATAACTTCCCTCCATCTGCTGGCAACGCTCCTACTGATGCAGCCCAAAATGCCGTTAGCCTTCTTGGCAACAAGGCCACCCTGCTGTCTCATAGCCAGCTTCTCATCCACTGTAATCCCCAGGTCCTTCTCTGCAGAAAGGTTGGCAAACACCTGCCCCCTGCGAGATCGGCTGGGGCTGCCCCATGATATCCTGGTGGGCCCGGAGATGGGAGATCCTGCATGGGACACTAGCTGATCAGATGATGCCAATGTGTCTTGAGGCCAATTCCCTTGTGCCTTCGTGGAGATCTGTGGTTCTCAGCCAGGGATCCGTGTACCCCAGGGGTACACACAGGTCTTCCGGGGGTAAATCAGCTCATCTTAATGTTTATCTCGTTTTCCCACAGGACAGATAAAAAGCACTAATGAAGTCAGTACGAGCTAAAATTTCCTGACACAATGACTTGTTTGTGCAGCTCTATGTACTATCCACTGAAATGTAAGAGCAATATTTATATCCCAGTGGAGTTATTTTATAATTACACGGTGGAAATGAGAAAGAAAGCTATTTGTCAATCACAATGTGGCCGTGACACTTATGTATTTTTAGAATAACATAAGAAAGGACCTGTCATAAATATAAAGGGAAGGGGAACCACCTTTCTGTCCTCAGTGCTATAAAATCCCTCATGGCCAGAGGCAAAACACTTTTACCTGTTGTCATAAATATAAAGGGAAGGGTAAACTCCTTTACAATCCCTCCTGTCCAGAGGAAAAATCCTCTCACCTGTAAAGGGTTAAGATGCTAAAGGTAACCTCAGTAGTATGAGGGCCCTACCGTCAATCAAACACTGACCCCGCCCCTTGACCCCTTAGTCCCACCCCTTGACCCCACCGGAAGTGCCGCCCCATGGTGTATTACTTCCGGGGTCAAGGCTGCCGCAAGACCTGAAGCAAGGTGTGTCTTGTGAAACTCACCCCACCCCTTGACCCCTTAACCCCACCCCTGGACCACTGCCCCCTTCACTGGAAGTCCCGCCCCATGGGGTATTCCTTCCAGGGTCATGGCTGCCACATGACCGGAAGCAAGGTATATCATGTGACCCCTCTAACTACTCCTCCCACTTCCCTCTACCAATCAGGAGAGGTTTCGCCCCTGTAGGGCTTCCCCCAAGAGGAGATTTGACCAATCAGGGCGAGTTCCGGGGCGGGGTGTCCTCTCCACAAGTGGGTCTTGTGACCCCTCTAACAACTCCTCCTCCCACCCTCTACCAATCAGGAGGGGTTTTGTCCCGATAGGACCAAGAGGAGATTTGACCAATCAGGATGAGTTCCGGGGCGGGGTGACCCATCCGGAAATGATTTGTGTGACCCCTCTAACAACTCCTCCTCCCACCAACGTCTACCAATCAGGCCACCCCAAGAGCTGATTTGACCAAAATAGGGCAGGTTCTGGGATGGGGTGAACCACCCAGATGAGGGGTGTGTGACCCCTCTGCCAGTCAGAGCGCAGCACCATCACCCCATAAGTCCCAGCGTCGGGCAGAAGAGGCTCTCTTTTACCAAGAGCGCGTGTTTTAGAAATCATGGAAACATGGACTCCTTCACCCCCCCCGTGGGAACTTCGGACTTTGTTTTAGCCCCGAGGGCCTTTGGACTTGTGTGGAGAAAGCGCTACATCAGCGAGAGTTCTGAGGAGGACCCTTTGGCCCAGCCATTGACGGACACACCGGAAACCGACCCCGAAACCCGGCTGCTTGTGAGGCACCGCGATGAGCGTCATGGCCTCTTGTTGTCCTCCCCCCTGGAGGTGGAAGGTGATCACGGCTTGGGGGAGTTACGGGCGGACAAAGTGAATGAAAAAGACGTGGCTCAGGTAAATGAATGTTTAAGAAGTGAGGGTCGGGGTGGGGGTGTGTAATGGGGGGGCTAGGAACCAGGGATTGTTTAAATCAAAAACCAAGCAGTGGGGAGCTTACGCTGTTTCTTTTTTGAAAAAATCTCTCGACAGCTCGATGGTGCCTTTCTGGAGGCCTTTGAGAACTTACACATCGGTAGCCCCGTGGGAGTAAATGTATCATGCATCAGCTGTTTTTGCTCATGTCTGAGACACAGATCTCAAGAGGAAAAGGACAAAATGGAAGAGTGAACCAGCACAGACACCCTCATGTTAGGACTCATGGCGTCCATTTTTACGGGCGGTTGT
This sequence comes from Eretmochelys imbricata, assembly GCF_965152235.1. Classification (NCBI taxonomy): domain Eukaryota; kingdom Metazoa; phylum Chordata; order Testudines; family Cheloniidae; genus Eretmochelys; species Eretmochelys imbricata. The sequence goes on from NC_135595.1 coordinate 19,095,317, forward strand.
AAAAGGTTGTGTTAAACCAGGCGATTAATAAAACTTATTTAGATGTGTTCATATGAATGTTGTCCCCCACCCACACTTGTGTTAGTAAAAGATGGTACCAGGAACAGTCATGTCTCCACAGGCGGCTCTGTTAAAGAAAATATATTACACCCCCGGGGAAGCTGGGAGCTTTGGCGGGGTGAACCCTCTTTTTCAAGTGGCCAAAAAGCAGAGTAAAACTTCAAATAGAAGACAAGTAACAGCTTGGCTTTCAGACCAGGATGCTTATACTTTACACAAAGCGGCTCGAATACGTTTTACAAGAAACAAGACCATTGTTTCAGATGTGGATGCGCAATGGCAGGCAGATTTGGTGGATATGCACCAGTTCTCCAGACACAACGGCAATTTTATGTACATCTTAACAGTGGTAGACATTCTATCCAAAAATGCCTGGGCCTTAGGCCTAAGAGACAAGACGAGTGGTGAGGTATCCAAGGCCTTTCAAGCTATTTTTAGCGAAGGGTCTGTGCCTCAAAAATTACAAACCGATCGGGGGAAAGAATTTTTAAACAAACCCTTAAGCAGATTGTTAAAACGGCATGGCATTCCCCATTTTGTTGCTAATAATGAAGTCAAAGCAGGGGTTGTGGAGCGGTTTAACAGAACTTTAAAAACTAGGATGTGGAGCTATTTTATCTAAAACCAAAGGAGCTTTTGAAAAAGGTTATGAACAGACATTTACCGATGAGATAGTCATAGTGGATGAAGCCTTAACCAGGGGTCAGAGACCTGTATACCGATTAAAAGACTACGAGGGTGAGACAGTTCCTGGATCTTTTTGCCCTGAAGAATTACAAAAAGTAAACACCAAACGAGACAGGATTTACAGGATTGAAAAAATTCTAGCAGAGAAAGGAAAAGGGAGAAAAAAGCAACTACTGGTGAAATGGTTGGGGTGGCCTGATAAGTTTAACAGCGGGGTGAAAGCTTCTCAACTCTGTGACCTTTAGACACAAACAACAAACAAACAACAAAAACAAACAAAAGTTATTCCTCCTACAAAGACAGAGAAGATGAGCGACAGCGGGTTTTACATTACTTTGCCCAGCAACGCCAGCTCTGCAGTTTTTCCCGAAAACACCAGCTTGAACTTTACAATACGGCTTATGAAGCCCTTGGATCTCCCGGGTTCCTGGGAGGTGGGGTTAGTGGAAATACAACACCCGCACAGCTGGAACACTATCAACGACGACACCCCTTTTGAAGTCACCTTTGGAGATATGGCGTGGAGTTTCATCCACCCTGACATCTGGTGGTGAGGTGTGGCAAGTTGTGGAAAAAAACTTCAGGGGCCGATCTCATTTGCATAGGCACAACAACCCCACCTAAAATGAGGCCATAACTGCCCAAATGGTCACTTTGGCTGTTGTGGGATCCCCAGTGTCTCTGTTATTGGGGCAGGAAGAATAAATTGTTATTACCCTGATTATGGGAACTGTGCTTGGAACTATACTTGGCCTTTTGTTATGATGGAGGGACTCACCATCAACTAAATAGCACTCGCAAGGCAAGGGACATGGGTTCCAAAACTCTGGGAATAGAGAGAGGCTTGAGACAGGTATTAGTACCTGGTGGCGTGGGCGCATGTTTGGGAGGGAAGGCAGAGATTTTGCTGTACTGTGTGAGCTGTCGTTGGCTGTGGACCCTCTACAGGTTCCAGGCCCAATAGCAGTGGAAGATGGTGAGTGGAAGGTAATAACTACTGGGAGCCAGCCCTCACTAGCCCTTGCCTCTGAAGTGGAGTTTTTAAAGAAAATGTCTGCCTTTTTGGGGAAAGAGGGGAAGACCTTGACTGATATGCCGGGTCTGTTTTGCCTTTACCCAGGAGTCCCACCCCGGGAGGCTGCTCCGTCACCTGATGAGTGGGTGAAGGCTTTGGGCAAGCATTAGAGAAGGTTGTGCCACCCCACCCTAAGTCAAGCCCCTATCGTAAACTGAGGTTGTTTTCTGGGGTTCACACCCCAATGCCTGGGGAAGAAGCATTTGAACCCTGGCTGGAACACACCACTGAAATGCTGCAGGAATGGGCAGTACCTGATGCTGAAAAGAGAAGGTGACTAGTAGAGTGCCTTAGGGGGCCAGCCCTAGATGTGATTCGCACACTGAAGCTCAGTAACCCTGGGGTCAAGGTAAAGGACTGCCTAGAGGCCCTTGATCATGCCTTTGGGAGAACCGAGGGCTCAGAGGATGTTTATTGCAAGTTCCTCAATGCCAGGTAACAAAAGGGAGAGAAAGTTTCTGCCTATGTACAGAGGTTGGAGAAATTACTACAGAGAGCCTTCATGAGGGGAGCAGTAGCGGTTGAGCAAATGGACCGGACTGGATTGGCTCAGATTGTGAGGGGAATTCAATATCAGAACCCAATCCTTCTCCACCTTCGATTAAGGGAGCGCCAAGACAATCCACCGGGTTACTCTCGGCTGATAAAAGAGGTCCGAGAGGAGGAAGAGAGGCAGGCAGCTGGTGAGGTTTGGGAGGTTCGGCCACCCCAGGCAACTGCCACAACATCCATACGAACGCCCAAGGCGCTGATGGTGAATCCTCAAGAGGAACTTACCCAATGAGTGCAGGTCCTGACACAGAAAGTGGCTGAACTAGAGAATACTATCGATTCAGCAAAGACTTCAGCGTACAAGGAACCCCCCGTTACCACGGTCCAGAAGACTACATTTAGAATCTCTGCCCCACCCCGGCAACACGGGAAAGGGCAATCCTTCTTCTGCTACCGGTGTGGCCAGGGTGGGCACATTGCTGCCAGGTGTCAGAATGCAGAGAATCCCCCGCTAGTATACCAAAAGCTGAGGACCACCTGGGGAAAGTCGGGAAACGGCCCCAGGGCCTGGGAAGGGAGCCGCCTAGGCCTGCAGGGTTTGTAGGCTCCCCTGCGAAGAACCATGCCACCCGAATCCCACCAGGATTGATAGGACCTCGAGCTGAGGTCACTGTAAAGGTTGAAGGGACAGAATGTAGAGCAGTGCTTGACACGGGATCCCAAGTGACTATCATATTCCAGTCTTTCTACCAGCAGATGCTTATGCATCTGCCTATACAGCCCTTGACAGGGCTCGGCCTGTGTGGTCTCAGCATGGATGAATACCCGTATCAGGGGTATGTCATTGTACACCTGGAATTCCCAGAAGAGATCGCTGGGGTAAGACAGGAGGTGGACACTGTCGCTTTAATATGCCCTGACCCTAAAGGTGTCTCTGAGGTGTCTGTGCTAATAGGGACCAACTCCAGCCTCTTTAAGGTACTTGCAGATTACTGCAGACAGCGAGCAGGGGACCAATACCTGAATACCTTGGTGATACACACACATTGTGCCGCAGTCTACAGAAAAATTGAGGACGCAAAAAGAGTGATGCCTGATTTTCCGGTGGGAGCACTGAGGTACGCAGGCCCGGTCCCCTTAGTGGTGCCTGCAATGACAGAAAAGGAGGTGATTGTCATGAGTACCTGCCTGAAAGGCAGTAAGAGAACATTAGCAGTGGTAGAGCAGCCGACCAAGGGAGGGCTCCCTGAAGGAGGGCTGGTTCTTAGTGGAGTCATAACCCTACTCCTGACGCCCAGGAAAGGGTGACTATACTGATTGCTAATGAAACAAGTCGTGATATTTTTGTGAGGCAAGGACAGAAGAAAGCAGACCTCTTTGAGCCCGAGTCAATTGTAACCCCCCAGTGTGAAACTCAAGTTCCGACGATAGACCCAGCAAAGTTTGACTTTGGAGATTCACCAGTGTCCGAGGAGTGGAAAAATCGCCTGAGGAAGAAACTTTGTGAAAGATCCAAGGTGTTCTCACTGCATGAGTGGGATGTGGGATGTGCAAAAGGAGTAGAACACAATATCAGACTACATGACTCTCGACCTTTCAGGGAGAGATCTAGGAAGATTGCTCTCTCTGAGATGGAAGATGTGCAACATCATCTTCAGGAGCTCGTACTGACTTCACTAGTGCTTTTTATCTGGCCTGTTGTAAAATGAGGCAAACATCAAGATGAGCTGATGTACCACCCTGGAAGACCTGTGTGTACCCCTGGGGTACACGGACCCTTGGTTGAGAACCACTGGTCTCCACGAATGCACAAGGAAATTGGCCTCAAGACACATTGGCATCACCTGATCAGCCAGTGTCACATGCAGGGTTGGCAAATCTCCCATCTCCGGGCCCACCAGGATGTCACGGGGCAGCCCCAGCCGATCTCGCAGGGGGCAGGTGTTTGCCAACCTTTCCACAGAGCAGGACCTGGGGATTACAGTGGATGAGAAGCTGGCTGGCCTTGTTGCCAAGAAGGCTAACGGCATTTTGGGCTGCATCAGTAGGAGCGTTGCCAGCAGATGGAGGGAAGTGATTGTTCCCCTCTATTCGGCACTGGTGAGGCCACATCTGGAGTACTGGGTCCAGTTTTGGGCCCCCCACTACAGAAGGGATGTGGACAAATTGGAGAGAGTCCAGCGGAGGGCAACGAAAATGATGAGGGGGCTGGGGCACGTGACTTAGGAGGGGAGGCTGAGGGAACTGGTCTTCTTTTGTCTGCAGAAGACAAGAGTGAGGGGGAATTCGATAGCAGCCTTCAACTACCTGAGGGAGGTCCCAAAGAGGATGGAGCTCGGCTGTTCTCAGTGGTGGCAGAAGACAGAACGAGGAGCAATGGTCTCCAGTTGCAGTGGGGGAGGTCTAGGTTGGAGGTCAAGGGGAGGGACGGCATCCACGGGACAGCAACCGGGACCCCAGGGCAGGTCACAGCAGTGAGAGCTCAGCTGCCCGGCCCTGGGGAGCAGCTGGCCGCACGCTGCATGGTGGACGTCTCTTGTTCTTCCATCGGCGGCGGTTGCTACTTCAGGCTCATGGTGGCCAGCGAGAAGCCGGGAAGGCTGGGCTGTGCAGGCCCTGGGGCCCGCCCGCCTCTTCTGTCTGCAGTCCCACCCCTGTTCTGCTCCTTCCCCCGTGGCCCTGCCCCGGTTCCACCCACAGTCCTGTCCCAGTCCACCCACCCCCTTGCAGCCCCCCCACCCACGTCCCCAAGACCAGGAAAGATCTGTCCCGCCGCCAGCTGGGGGTGAGAGCTCTTCCAGTCCCCGGGCCACAGCCGCAGCTGGGATCCTGGCGCTGGGGCTTCCCCCGCCACCTGGCACTTCTGCCAGGCACCGGGCTTGGGGTGCAGGGGTGCCCATTTTCCAGGGGGCCCCCAATGGGCTGAGGCTGCTGGGCACAGGCCCTGACGGCCCATTGGCTAATCCGCCACCGCTGCACTGCGGGTAGGGGTGCGGGCTCCCCTGGCTGAGCTGCCCTGGCAGGGCGGGGCAGGTGGGGGCAGGGGGCAGGGGGCTCTGTGTGTGGACAGAGCGGGGTTTGGGTTTAAACATGGGTCAGAGCCATGTCCACAGGGAGAGGGGGAAGCCGGCTGGCTTTGGAACAGGGGAGCGTGGCTCCGAACTCGCTTGCAAAGCCACAGGGTGTGACAAGAGGCTCTGGCCCCATAGGGAGCCTGGGGCTGAGCCTTGCCCAGAGCTGGGCCAAGGGCGTAGCCAGGTAAAGCGGGAACTGCCGGGAGGCTGCGGGGGCCTGGCCCACTGGAAATCCCGGCCCCGGGCCTCCCTTTGTCCTAGTGCCGATGGGCCCGGAGAGCCGGGGCTGGAAGGAATCCGGGACAGGCGCTCACCTTCCGAGATCTGCCCGCTGATGGAAATGCACTGGCTGGCACGGCCCTCGCACTGCAGGGTCTCCGTGCTGGAACAGCTGCTCCGACCCGGGGCAATGCAGATCGGGCACCGGCCTCCCGTCTAGACGGTGTTGATGATCGGCCCTGCAAGACCCTGAAGAGAGGGTCGGTGGGGGTTGACGGGCAGGGCTGCGGACAGGTGCCTTCTCTACTTTGTTACCACTTATTTCTAGCACCTCAATAACTGAGATCAGGGACCCCTTGTGCCAAGAGCTGCACAGACTCCCCAGAGCAGGGGCCCTGATTGCACTGGGCACTGCATAGATCCCCCCAGCCTGCTACTGGGGGCCCCCCATTGTGCCAGGCACTGCACGCCTCCCTCCCCTGAGATCAGGGTCCCCCCTATGGCACCAGGTGCTACACGGGACCCCACCCTTCTCCAGAAAAGAACCTTTTCCAAACCAGTTTGACACTCAGTCAGTGCCTATGCCACTGGGAAGAAGCAGGGAGGGACGCAGAGATGTACAGACAGGAGAGAACTGGGTATTGCAGCTGTTCGTAGAGCAGGTCCGGGTTTGAATCTTCACAAAGAAGAGGGAGATGTTCCTGGGCGTGGCGGAGGATACACAGGAGAAGGAATAGCCTGCATTTCCCTTCGCTTCTGGTTAGAAGTGTAACCCTTCTGCCCGTCAGAGTTGGCAGTAACAAGGGCCGGGTTCAATATCTAGGGGATCCATTCCAATAACACAATGCAAACCAGCTTGAGCCCCCACCCAGTGACCTGGGACAAATATATACCACCCCTGCTGAGCGCCTCCAAGAGGCAATATTCCCCTCTCGCAAGCACATAATCTGAGTATAGCAGAAGCCTTTTAATAAGAGAGAGAAACAATGTGGCATTATGTTGGGGAAACACCACCAACAGGATTCATAACACAACCCATGAGCAAAAAAAACCCACCCCAAGCAAATTGGGGCATGCCCCTTTCCCTTTGGTTCTTGAGTCCAGCAACCCCAAATCACCCAAAGTCCCAAAAGTCCAAGGACCCAAAAGTCTCTGTCCCTGGTCAGGGCAGCCCCAGAGTTTGAAAGTTTATCTGCGGAGCCTTACCCCCCAGCCTGGGTGGAGATGGGACAGGGGTAAGAGGCACCTTACATGATCTGAAGCTGACCACCCCACAGCTCCATAGGCCTTCGCTCCGCTCCTCCAGCCGCCCCACGAACTCCTTCGCTCAGCTCCGCTCCGCGGCCCACAAGCAGCTCCCGCCGTCCAACGAACTGCTCCACCAGCCGGTCCACAAACTGCTCTGCGTCCCACCAGCAGCTCCTGCTGTCCTACGAACTGCTCCACCAGCTTGTCCACAAGGCACTCCAGCCATCCTGCAAACTGCTCCACGATAGAACTTCAGGCTCCTCCACTACTTAACACAACGCTCAGTGATTTCAGCTCTTAGTCAGTTCAGCTCTTTGGTGAATTCAGCTTGTAGTAGGGGAGCCTCAGTGCTGGCGCACTATTAGCCCAAAGTGAGCTCAGCAGCCTGTAACTAGACTTCTAATGAAATCAAAAGTAGCTCTGAAATTGCACAGTAGAGGGAGAAAGAGAAAAGCACAATTAACATGTAATTCAATGGGCCCATACCACCAAGTATTAAGACTTGTCCCCAGCCTCTCTCCATTCACAGAGTTTTGGAACCCATGACCCTTGCCTAGCGAGTGCTACTTAGTTGATGGTGAGTCCCTCCATCATAACAAAAGGCCAAGTACAGTTCCAAGCACAGTTCTCATAATCAGGGTAATAACAATTTATTCTTTCTGCCCCAATAACAGAGAAACTGGGGATCCCGCAGCAGCCAAAGTGACCATTTGGGCAGCTATGGCCTCATTCTAGGCGTGGTGGGTGTGCCTATGCAAATGAGATCAGCCCCTGAAGTTCTTTTCCACAACTTGCCACACCTCACCACCAGATGTCAGGGTGGAGCTCATCCTGACACTGCTTACAGAAGCAAAACAGATACAAAAATTATTTACAGATGAAACCAGCGCCCCGAGGGCTGGTGATTCCTGGGAGCCACCTCACCCTTTTTTCTGGCGTCCCAGGCCAGAAGGGCCCATTCCCAGCATCTAGTCTGACCTGCCGCATAGCCCAGGCTGGAGAAGTCCTCCCTCCACGGGGCCCGATCACGTGTGTTTGATGAAAGCATCTTCCAGGAGGACAGCCAGCCTGGCCTGGGGGATGCCGAGGGACGGCGCATCCACCGCATCCCTGGGGAGCTTGTTAACCACCCTCCCCAGCATGTCTAGCTAAATACTTATCTGGCGCCCATCACCATGGCATCTGAACCCCTCGTCATCTTTAATGCATTATCCTCACAACCACCTTGTGGGATGGGGCAGGGCTGTCAGCCCCATTGAACAGATTGGGGAAACTGAGGCACAGATCCTCAGCAGGACCTAACTCTTTGAATCTCTAGGCCTAAGAGGTGTGTCCCAGGTCACACAGGGTGGCTGGCAGAGAGGGGCCTGGAGCCCAGGTGTGCTAAGCCCTTGGCGCGCGTGTCCAAACCACAGCCGGCAAACGGTCGGTGCGGAGACCGATGGTGGAAAGTCAGCGCCACCCACCCTTGACCAGTGCGTTTGCCTCCTAGACACCGAGGCAGGTGCTGTGACCAGCGGGGCAGGGCTGTGGCTGAGCAGGGCAGTTGCTCACAGAATTTCTCCTACACTGGTAACAGGATCTGGTGAGGAGGGAAATAAAGCAGGATTTCCATTTTAATTTCTGGTGCCAGCGTCCCCCTTTTCTTGTCCGGTCCCCGAAGGCCTCGGGTTCATGGAGGTGGCCTTGGCTGATCTCACTCCCCCTGTTAAATCTCACTCCCCCTGTTAAAGCTAGTGCCTTGGATAGGTGCTGGCAGTGGCAGGGTGCACCGGCTGGTGTCTGCAGCAGTTTGGGGCACAGAGGGATGCGACAAAGTGGAAATTGAGCTCCTATTTCTACGATGCCATGGAGTGCCTCAGTTTCCCTCTGTGCTTTGCAAGGCTGTGCAGGGCCGCCCCTCCATCCATCCCCGATAAACCTGTGAGGAAGTGGAAGCGTTCTTAATGTTTCCTCTGAATAGTGTGGGGGTGCCTCAGTTTCCCCTAGGCAGTTCTTAAGTATCTAGGTGGGATAAGGGTGTATGATCCTTGCAGAGCCCGAGAGGGCAGGTGTGTGCAGGGGTCTGGACACAGAGAATGGCCGACACCCTGTTTCCTGGCCACTGATGGCCTGGGCCCTTCCCCCCTGCAAACCTCTGTTTTACTGGCTGGCTGATAGTCCCGTCTGACTGTGGAGTTGGGGTGCAGGACCCTCTGGCTTCCCCAGGAATCCGCCTGGGCGGACTGGCTGTGGGAAGCGCATGGAATGGCAGAGGAGGCTGAATGCTCCAAGGTCAGACCCAGGAAGGTGGAAGCCGGGTGAGCTTTGTGTTCTGCAGACAGGCTGCTCCCAGAGAGGAGACTTCCCCAGAGTCCTGCCTGCCTTCGTAGGGAGCAGGTCCAGAGCATCGCCCGGGGACTCCCTGACAACACCCATCCTTCTGTCCGTCCATCCTCCTACACGTCCACCCTTCCCCCCACACACCCATCCATCCATTCCCCTAAGAGACTGTCTGTCCATCCATCCATCTGCCTTCATGCCTGTCCATCCATCCCCCTACACACCTGTCTAGGTTCCTTCCCCACTCTGAACTCTAGGGTACAGATGTGGGGACCTGCATGAAAACCTCCTAAGCTTACTTTTACCAGCTTAGGTTAAAACTTCCCCAAGGTACAAATTATTTTTGTCCTTTGCCCCTAGATTTCTACTGCCACCACCAAACTTTAACTGGGTTTACTGGGAAACGTAGTTTGGTCACGTCTTTCCCTCCCAAATCCTCCCAACCCTTGCACCCAACTTCCTGGGGAAGGTTTGGTACAAATCCTCACCAATTTGCATAGGTGACCACAGACCCAAACCCTTAGATCTTAGAACAATGAAAAAGCATTGAGTTTCCTTACAAGAAGACTTTTAATAGAAGTAGAAAAGAATCACCTCTGTAAAATCAGGAAGGCAAATACCTTACAGGGGAATTAAATTCAAAACAGAGAGAATGCCTCTAGGCAAAACCTTAAGTTACAAAAAGACACACAGACAGGAATATCCATTCTATTCAGCACAGCTATTTTCTCAGCCATGTAAAGAAATCATAATCTAACACATACCTAGCTAGATTACTTACTAAGTTCTAAGAGTCCATTTCTGTTCTGTCCCCGGCAAAAGCATCACACAGACAGACACAGACCCTTTGTTTTTCTCCCTCCTCCCAGCTTTTGAAAGCATCTTATCTCCTCATTGCTCATTTTGGTCAGGTGCCAGCGAGGTTACCTTTAGCTTCTTAACCCTTTACAGGTGAGAGGATTTTTCCTCTGGAGAGGAGGGATTATAAAGGAGTTTACCCTTCCCTTTCTATTTATGACAACAGGTGAAAGTATTTTGCCACGGGGCATGGGGGATTTTATAGCTCCGGGGACAGAAAGGTGGTTCCCCTTCCCTTTATATTTATGACAGGTCCTTTCTTATGTTATTCTAAAAATACATAAGTGTCACGGCCACATTGTGACTGACAAATAACTTCCTTTCTCAGTTCCACCGTGTAATTATAAGATAACTCCACTGGGATATAAATATTGTTCTTACAGTTCAGTGGATAGTACATAGAGCTGCACAAACAAGTCATTGTATCAGGAAATTTTAGCTCGTATTGACTTCACTAGTGCTTTATATCTGGCCTGTTGTAAAATGAGGCAAACATCAAGATAAGCTGATGTACCCCCTGAAGACCTGTGTGTACCCCTGGAGTACAGGGACCCCTGGCTGAGAACCACAGATCTCCACTAATGCACAAGGGAATTGGCCTCAAGACACATTGCATCACCTGATCAGCCAAAGTCACATGCAGGGTTGTGAAATCTCCCATCTCCGGGTCCACCAGGATGTCATGGGGCAGCCCCAACCGATCCCCCAGGGGGCAGGTATTTGCCATCCTGCCGGATAAAACCACAGCCAGATGCTTCCTCGCTGTTCTCCTCACTGCAGCTAACATCCAGGCACCATGTGGGTGGCTCTGCCCCTCTGCCTGCTGTCCGCTCTCCTGGCCACAGGTGAGTCCCGTCCGTCCCCGGGCACAGGGAGCCGGGTGATGCGGTCGGGAATTCACTTGGGGAACATGCTGCTGTCGATGGTGGATTCTGGGGTCAGGATGGAATTTGTGGGTAAAACCAGCAAGAGGAAAACCCGGAGCCACGTCCCCAGGCTGACTCGGGGAGAGCAGGGATTGGAGTCTGGGACTCCCACAGCCCACGCTAGGGGCCTGGCCAGTGGGTCTGAGTCCGTCTGTCCTTCCTTCTTCTCGTTCCTCCTCCAGCTCTCGCCCGAGCTTGGGGTCATCCGGATGAGGAGCAGCACCCCCGTCCACATGTCATCCTGCCTAGAAATGTTCCCCTGCCTGTCAGCGCTGAGATTCCTGCCAGGACTCCTGGCTTCATTCCACGGGTTTGAAAGGGGAATGCGGGTGCAACGGGTAGGCGCTGGGAGCCAGGACTCCTGGGCTCATTCCCCAGCTGTGGAAGAGGGCTGGGGTGTAGTGAGTTTGAGCAGAGATGGCTGCAAATCAGGACTCCCGGGTTCTGTCCATGGCTCTGAAAGAGGAGTGGGGTCTCGTGGGTAAGAGTGGGCGGGGAGTCAGGACTTCTCGGCTGTCTTCTTGGTTCTAAGCCTGAATTGAACACATCTTTTTTCTACCTCAGTTTCCCTATTTCTTAGATGGGGAGAATATCACTTTGCTACCATCTAGGGACATAGAAGGGGCAGGGAAAGGCGTTCTGAGGTTTAATTGATGTTTCCACATGAAAGCTCTAAAAAAACCAAAGTGGGAAAATCTTTCTTTCTTTCTTTCTTAAAACTACCTTACGCTCACGTCATGAATTAAAGGCCCCCATGCTCTGGAATGGAAAGAGTTGATGCTCCTGGGATCGCTGGCTGGAGGTGCACAGCCATCTATCCAAAGGCTTAACAAGCGTCAATCGTATTCTGAAGAAGAGAATTGGCAGGATCAGCCATGAAAAGTGGGCTGAAGTCGAGTGTGGCTGAGAGGCAGAGGCCTGGAGCAGAGAGTGACAGCGGGGTGTGTGTGTGTGTGAATGTGTGTGTGTGTGAAAGGTTCACCGCAAAGCCAGGCAGAAACCCCTCCTCAGAGCAGCCGAAGTCTTGTTTTTCTGTCTACACAGACGTGTGGGGTTTGTTCGCAGGCACAAGCTGCACCCCAGATAGCCACGTCAGCAGCTGAAAATGTATTCTAGCCACAGACACTCAGGCAGCAAACAGACTTGTCTGCAGTGTTGAGTAAGATACAAATGACCAGCTAGCAAGATGCCTTTCCCCATCCGGAGAGTTAAATGGAACTGGGCAGAACTGCTGCAAAAGCAGGTGGCATTTCTCCAAGATCTGCCTGCCCACACGTTCAGTGAGGAGGCATTGGTGGTAACAACTCCCACAGCGCCACCTCTTGGTTCCTGGTGGTATTTCGCCCACGGGCACTGCCTGGGGAGGGGTGGGGAGCCGGGGTTTGTACTGAGAAGGGATTTTTCCAACCTCCAGGGAGCGCTCTGCAATGCGAGGTGTGTGCGTCCAGAGAGCTATCGTGCTCCGGCCCCCTGCAGCCCTGCGCCCCCTCGGAAGGGACCTGCGTCACCGTCGTGGCAGAGATCAGGCTGGGTGAGTGAAAGAAGATTTCTACTAAGTGTAGACACCATTGTCCTCCTGAAGCCAGGGGTCGAACCCAGGAGTCCTGGCTCCCACCCCCTCCTCCTACTCTAACCAATAGCCTCCGCTCCTCTCCAGGAGCAGGGACTGCTCAGTCTGGAAAGATAATGTCATAGACGGGGGATGGGATGAGATGGGGAATTTCAGTGGGTGGCTGTGGGGCTGGATCAGACAGAAGAGAGGATTTTATTGGGGGTGGGGGGGAAGATGAGATTAGTTGGGGGTGGGGTGGATGGATACAAAAGGGGAGGATGGAGCAGCTGGGGGTCCATTGGGGAGCTCAGAGGTGATTCTCTGTTTCTCTTCCACAGAGGGATCCTCCTTCTCCTACATGGCTAAATCGTGCCTGGAGCCCCAGAACTATGAGCCCAGCCCCTTCTCGCTGACCTACGCAAACAATGTCACCGTGCGGGTGAACATCGTGAGCTGTAACACCGACGGCTGCAACGCTGGGACCATCCCAGGTGTGTGTCTGCTGCAAACCTAGAGCTCTGCTCCGGCCACACCTGCCTGGAGAGAACCCAGGAGTCCTGGCTCCCAGCCCCCCTTCTCTAACCACTAGACCCCACTCCCTTCCCCGAGCTGGGATTGAGCCCAGCGTGTGGTGACTCCCCACCCCTGGCTGACTGTGTGTGTCTGACTGTTCTCAGTGCCAACTGTGAGCTCCGTCCCCAACGGCCGGCAGTGCCTGTCGTTCTTCAACGTGTGGCCATATCACGGGAATGAGAAGGAGAAGAAGAAGGTGCTCTTGGCCTGCACCGGCGCCGAGGACCATTGTGTTGAGGAATTTGGGATATTAACACTGGGTAAGTCCTCCAGATGGGGGCGGGGTCTGAACACAGAGTACAAGGTGGAGCCCAGGTGTCCTGGCTCAGTCCCCGCCCCCCTGGCTCTGACCCACTAGACTCCACTCCCCTGGCAGAGTTGCAGAGAGAACCCTGGAGTCCTACTTGCCGCGATGCCAAAGGAGCACCCAAGGAGGATAAGGCCACTGCGGAGAAACTAAATGAATTCTGTGCATCGGTCTTCACGGCTGAGGCTGGGAGGGAGATTCCCAAACCTGAGCCATTCTGTTTTCATAACAAATCTGAGGAACTGTCCCAGATTGAGGTGTCATTACAGGAGTTTTTGCAACAAATTGATAAATTAAACAGTAATAAGTCACCAGGACCAGATGGGATTCGCCCAAGAGTTCGGAAGGAACTCAAATTTCAAATTATAGAATGACTAACTGTGGTTTCTAACCTACCATTTAAATCAGCTTCTGTCCCAAATGGCTGGAGGATGGCTAATGATACGCCAATTTCTAAAAAGGGCTCCAGAGGTGATCCCAGCAACTACAGACTAGTAAGTCTGACTTCAGTACAGGGTAAACTCATTGAAACTATAGGAAAGAAGAGAACTGTCAGCCACACAGATGAACATAATTTGTTGGGGAAGGGTCAACATGGTTTCGGTAAAGGAAAACCACGCCTCACCAGTATACTAGAATTCTCTGAGGGGGTCAAGAAGCGTGTGGACAAGGGGGATCCAGTGGCTATAGTGTACTTAGATTTTCAGAAAGCCTTTGAAAAGGTCCCTCACCAAAGGCTCTTAAGCAAAGTAAGCTGTCATGGGATAAAATCCTCTCATGGCTCAGTAAGTGGTTAAAAAGATAGGGAAAAAAGGGTAGGAAGAAATGGTCAGTTTTCAGAACGGAGAGATGTAAATAGTGGGAGTCCCCCAGGGATCCGCACTGGGCCCAGTCCTATTCACCATATTCCGAAATGTTCTGGAAAAAGGAGTAAATAGTGAGGTGGCAAAATTTGCAGAAGATACAAACCTACTCAAGATAGTGAAGTCCAAAGCAGACTGTGAAGAGGTACTAAAGGATCTCTCAGAACTGGGTGACTGGGCAACAAAACGGCAGAGGAAATTCAATGTTGATAAATGCAAAGTAACACACATGGGCAAACGTAATCCCAACTAGACATACACAATGATGGGTCGAATTTACCACTCAAGAAAGATCTTGGAGTCATTGTGGAGAGTTCTCTGAAATGACTCCATGTGCAGCGGCCGTGAAAAAGGGGAACAGAATGCTGGGAAATATTAAGAAAGGGACAGAGAATGGGACAGAATAGATCGTGTTGCCTCAATATAAATGCATGGGAAGCCCGCAGCTTGAACACTGCAGGCGGATGTGGTCGCCCACTCTCAGAAAAGAGATATCGGAATTGGAAAAGCTTCAGAAAAGCCCAAACAAAATGATGAGGGGGTTGGAACGGCTGCCATATGAGGAGAGATGAATAAGAGTGGGACTTTTCAGCCTGGAAAAGAGATGGCTAAGAGGGGATATGATTGAGGTCTAGAGAAGGTTGAAGGGTGTGGAGGAAGTAAATAAGGAAGTGTTATTTACTCCATCTAACATAAGAAGGAGGGGTCACCACAGGCAGCAGGATTAAAACAAACAAAAGGAAGTACTGCTTCACACAACGCACAGTCAACCTGTGGAACTCATTGCCGGAGGATGTTTTGAAGGCCAAGACTATAACAGGGTTCAAACAGGAACGAGAGAAGTTCCTGGAGTACAGGTCCATCTGTGGCTATTGCCAGGATGGGCAGCGATGGCGGCCCTAGCCTCTGTTTGCCAGGAGCTGGGAATGGGCGACAGGGGATGGATCAGTGGAAGGTTCCCTGTTCTGTTCATTCCCTCTGGGGCACCTGGCATTGGCCAGAGGATACTGGGCTAGATGGACCTTTGGGGTGACCCAGGAGGGCCATTCCTCTTATGTTCTCACATTGTTCCAGCCCCCTGCTCTGAGCACTAGACCCCACTCTGCCTGCAGAGCCGGGTGCAGTCCTCCTGGGAAGGGAGTGTGTGAGAGACCTTATTGGGGTCGGGGGGTGGATCTGGGAGCCCCTGATTACGTCTCTCTCCCCTCATCCAGGTGACATCAAACTGAGGAAGAGTGCGGCTGGATGTGGCTCCCCTGGCGCCTGCAAGAAGAGATTATTGGTGAAGAAATACACCCAGGGCGTGGTGGAGATGCTGAGCCCGGTTGACTGCTACCCAGCTCCCTGGGCCAGTGGAAGCATCGGGGAGCCCTGAGCCCCGGCCTGGCGTCCTCCCCTTCTGCTGCGTGCTGGGCTGCAGTGCACCTCCCTTTGGGGGGATTGCGTGTTCCTTTTGTGCATTGGCTGAATAAAGTGAGTTGTCCGGAAAGCACCCCCCAGCTCCTTGTCCCCTGACTGCCCCGTACCGGGCCCCACACCGCCCCTATCTGTGCACAAGTGATGCTGGCAGGAAGAGAACGCTGGAGTCCTGACTCCCAGTACCCCACCCTGTAACCCAACAGGGCCCACTCCCTTCTGAAAGCCAGGGATAGAGCCCAGGAGTCCTGGCTCCCAAGCCCACTGCAGGGCCAGGGAATGGAACCCAGGAGTCCTGCCTAGATCCCCTCCCCCAAGGCAAGGCCCGTGGCCGGGGGAAAGGCACCGGCTGGCTGAGCTCCCCTGCGGAAGGAGGGCTGTGGGAAGGAGAGGCCGTGGCTCACCCAGCTGTCCAGGCGGGCAGGAACGCCCTGGAGGGGAGAAATGTCCTTCTAGGTTGATTTTGCAGGGCTCAGTTCGTCCCGCTCTCTGGGGCGGCTCCACTGGGAGTGACGAGCTCAGGGAAGGTGTCAGGAAACAGGGCAGATCCCCCCAGCCGGTGGTGCTCTGTGAGCAGATTTCACCCAGCGTGAACTCCTGGATCGCTGCCCCCGTCTGACCCCGGAGTCACAGCCAGTCCCCTCAGATACTCTCAGACAAGCCGGACTTTGTGAGGAAACCTCACGGACACCCCAAACCAGCCCACCCAGGTTGTCCCCTGCCCCAGAAGACCGGTCTCTTACCCCAGGGCCACGGGACCCCAGATCCTACACCAAAGGCAACGTTGGCAGCCAGCTCTGTAGGAATCTTGCTAAAGGTTCGTGAGCTAAGCAAAGGGAATGAGGGTGACAAGGGGTTAAAGCAGGTAAAATTCATGCCCAGGTGAGTCGCAGTCTGTAATTCCAAACGGTGGCGGTGAAGGAAAAACTGCCATTTTCCCAAGTCTTTTCAGGTGCTCCCAGACGGTCTCCAGGGACCCCCGCTTTGCATCCGGTTCCGGTCCCTGTAAGCGTCCAGCCAGCCCAGCGAGGCAGGGTTCCCTCAATCCATCCTTACAGCTTCTTCTCCCAGAGAACAAGGTGGCAGGGCCCCCACCCACGTGGGCTTTGCCTTCGATGTGGGGAGGGAGGAACATGGCAGTCAGCACACGCCATGGCCCCTGCCCTTGGACTCAGCACTTTTCTGGTGCTAAAGTTCTTCGTTAGCATCCCTACAGCATTGTCAAGTTCCTTCCCCACTCTGAACTCTAGGGTACAGATGTGGGGACCTGCATGAAAAACCTCCTAAGCTTACTTTTACCAGCTTAGGTGAAAACTTCCCCAAGGTACAATCTATTTTACCCTTTCCCTTGGATTTCCACTGCCACCACCAAACTTTATCTGGGTTCCTGAGAAAACATAGTTTGGAAACGTCTTTCCCCCCAAAATCCTCCCAACTCTTGCAGCCCACTTCCTGGGGAAGGTTTGGTAAAAATCCTCACCAATTTGCATAGGTGACCACAGACCCAAACCCTTGGATCTTAGGACAAAGAAAAAACATTGAGTTTCCTTAGGGAGATCCCTAGGGAGCTTGTTAACCACCCTCCCCAGCAAGAAGACTTTTAATAGAAGTAGAAAAGAATCTTCCCTTGTTGCCAAGAAGGCCAAAGGCATTTTGGGCTGCATCAGTAGGAGCGTTGCCAGCAGATGGAGGGAAGTGATTGTTCCCCTCTATTCGGCACTGGTGAGGCCACATCTGGAGTACTGGGTCCAGTTTTGGGCCCACCACTACAGAAGGGATGTGGACAAATTGGAGAGAGTCCAGCGGAGGGCAACGAAAATGATGAGGGGGCTGGGGCACGTGACTTAGGAGGGGCGGCTGAGGGAACTGGGCTTCTTTTGTCTGCAGAAGAGAAGAGTGAGGGGGAATTCGATAGCAGCCTTCAACTACCTGAGAGGGGTCCCAAAGAGGATGGAGCTCGGCTGTTCTCAGTGGTGGCAGAAGACAGAACGAGGAGCAATGGTCTCCAGTTGCAGTGGGGGAGGTCTAGGTTGGAGGTCAAGGGGAGGGACGGCATCCACGGGACAGCAACCGGGACCCCAGGGCAGGTCACAGCAGTGAGAGCTCAGCTGGCCGGCCCTGGGGAGCAGCTGGCCGCATGCTGCATGCGTCTCTTGTTCTTCCATCGGCGGCGGTTGCTACTTCAGGCTCATGGTGGCCAGCGAGAAGCCGGGAAGGCTGGGCTGTGCAGGCCCTGGGGCCCGCCCGCCCCTTCTGTCTGCAGTCCCACCCCTGTTCTGCTCCTTCCCCCGTGGCCCTGCCCCAGTTCCACCCACAGTCCTGTCCCCGTCCACCCACCCCCTTGCAGCCCCCCCACCCACGTCCCCAAGACCGGGAAAGATCTGTCCCGTCACCAGCTGGGGGTGAGAGCTCTTCCAGTCCCCGGGCCACAGCCGCAGCTGGGATCCTGGCGCTGGGGCTTCCCCCCGACACCTGGCACTTCTGCCAGGCACCGGGCTTGGGGTGCAGGGTTGCCCATTTTCCAGGGGGCCCCCAATGGGCTGAGGCTGCTGGGCACAGGCCCTGACGGCCCATTGGCTAATCCGCCACCGCTGCACTGCGGGTAGGGGTGCAGGTTCCCCTGGCTGAGCTGCCCTGGCAGGGCGGGGCAGGTGGGGGCAGGGGGCAGGGGGCTCTGTGTGTGGACGGAGCGGGGTTTGGGTTTAAACACGGGTCAGAGCCATGTCCACAGGGAGAGGGGGAAGCCGGCTGGCTTTGGAACAGGGGAGCGTGGCTCCGAACTCGCTTGCAAAGCCACAGGGTGTGACAAGAGGCTCTGGCCCCATAGGGAGCCTGGGGCTGAGCCTTGCCCAGAGCTGGGCCAAGGGCGTAGCCAGGTAAAGCGGGAACTGCCGGGAGGCTGCGGGGGCCTGGCCCACTGGAAATCCCGGCCCCGGGCCTCCCTTTGTCCTAGTGCCGATGGGCCCGGAGAGCCGGGGCTGGAAGGAATCCGGGACAGGCGCTCACCTTCCGAGATCTGCCCGCTGATGGAAATGCACTGGCTGGCACGGCCCTCGCACTGCAGGGTCTCCGTGCTGGAACAGCTGCTCCGACCCGGGGCAATGCAGATCGGGCACCGGCCTCCCGTCTAGACGGTGTTGATGATCGGCCCTGCAAGACCCTGAAGAGAGGGTCGGTGGGGGTTGACGGGCAGGGCTGCGGACAGGTGCCTTCTCTACTTTGTTACCACTTATTTCTAGCACCTCAATAACTGAGATCAGGGACCCCTTGTGCCAAGAGCTGCACAGACTCCCCAGAGCAGGGGCCCTGATTGCACTGGGCACTGCATAGATCCCCCCAGCCTGCTACTGGGGGCCCCCCATTGTGCCAGGCACTGCACGCCTCCCTCCCCTGAGATCAGGGTCCCCCCTATGGCACCAGGTGCTACACGGGACCCCACCCTTCTCCAGAAAAGAACCTTTTCCGAACAAGTTTGACACTCAGTCGGAGCCTGGGCCACTGGGAACGAGCAGGGAGGGATGCAGAGATGTACGGACAGGAGAGAACTGGGTATTGCAGCTGTTCGTAGAGCAGGTCCGGGATTGAATCTTCACAAAGAAGAGGGAGATGTTCCTGGGCGTGGCGGAGGATACACAGGAGAAGGAATAGCCTGCATTTCCCTTCGCTTCTGGTTAGAAGTGTAACCCTTCTGCCCGTCAGAGTTGGCAGCAACAAGGGCCGGGTTCAATATCTAGGGGATCCATTCCAATAACACAATGCAAACCGGCTTGAGCCCCCAACCAGTGACCTGGGACCTGACCCCTGCTGAGCGCCTCCAAGAGGCAATCTGAGTGTAGCAAAAGCCTTTTAATAAGAGAGAGAAACAATGTGGCATTATGTTGGGGAAACACCAACAGGATTCATAACACAACCCATGAGCAAAAAAAACCCACCCCAAGCAAATTGGGGCATGCCCCTTTCCCTTTGCTTCTTGAGTCCAGCAACCCCAAATCACCCAAAGTCCCAAAAGTCTAAGGACCCAAAAGTCTCTGTCCCTGGTCAGGGCAGCCCCAGAGTTCGAAAGTTTATCTGCGGAGCCTTACCCCCCAGCCTGGGTGGAGATGGGACAGGGGTAAGAGGCACCTTACATGATCTGCAGCTGACCGCCCCACAGCTCCATAGGCCTTCGCTCCGCTCCTCCAGCCGCCCCACGAACTCCTTCGCTCAGCTCCGCTCTGCGGCCCACAAGCAGCTCCCGCCATCCAACGAACTGCTCCACCAGCCGGTCCACAAACTGCTCTGCGTCCCACCAGCAGCTCCTGCTGTCCTACAAACTGCTCCACCAGCTTGTCCACAAGGCACTCCAGCCGTCCTGCAAACTGCTCCACGATAGAACTTCAGGCTCCCCCACTGCTTAACACAACGCTCAGTGATTTCAGCTCTTTGTCAGTTCAGCTCTTTGGTGAATTCAGCTTGTAGTAGGGGAGCCTCAGTGCTGGTGCACTATTAGCCCAAAGGGAGCTCAGCAGCCTGTAACTAAACTTCTAATGAAATCAAAATTATCTCTGATATTCTACAGTGGAGACAGAAGAGGAAGGGAGAGAGAATTAACATGTAAGACCCTCACCAATAGACCCATACCACCAAGTATTAAAACTTGTCCCCAGCCACTCTCCATTCACAGAGTTTTGGAACCCATGACCCTTGCCCAGCGAGTGCTACTTAGTTGATGGTGAGTCCCTCCATCATAACAAAAGGCCAAGTACAGTTCCCAGCACAGTTCCCATAATCAGGATAATAACAATTTATTCTTCCTGCCCCAATAACAGAGACACTGGGGATCCCATAGCAGCCAAAGTGACCATTTGGGCAGCTATGGCCTCATTCTAGGCGTGGTGGGTGTGCTTATGCAAATGAGATCAGTCCCTGAAGTTCTTTTCCACAACTTGCCACACCTCACCACCAGATGTCAGGGTGGAGCTCATCCTGACACTGCTTACAGAAGCAAAACAGATACAAAAATTATTTACAGATGAAACCAGCGCCCCAAGGGCTGGTGATTCCTGGGAGCCACCTCACCCTTTTTTCTGGCGTCCCAGACCAGAAGGGCCCATACCCAGCATCTAGTCTGACCTGCCGCATAGCCCAGGCTGGAGAAGTCCTCCCTACACGGGGCCCGATCACGTGCGTTTGATGAAAGCATCTTCCAGGAGGACAGTCAGCCTGGCCTGGGGGATGCCGAGGGACGGCGCATCCACCGCATCCCTAGGGAGCTTGTTAACCACCCTCCCCAGCATGTCTAGCTAAATACTTATCTGGCGCCCATCACCATGGCATCTGAACCCCTCATCATCTTTAATGCATTATCCTCACAGCCACCTTGTGGGATGGGGCAGGGCTGTCAGCCCCATTGAACAGATGGGGGAAACTGAGGCACAGATCCTCAGCAGGACCTAACTCTTTGAATCTCTAGGCCTAAGTGGTGTGTCCCAGGTCACACAGGGCGGCTGGCAGAGAGGGGCCTGGAGCCCAGGTGTGCTAAGCCCTTGGCACGCGTGTCCAAACCACAGCCGGCAAACGGTCGGTGCGGAGACCGATGGTGGAAAGTCAGCGCCACCCACCCTTGACCAGTGCGTTTGCCTCCTAGACACCGAGGCAGGTGCTGTGACCAGCGGGGCAGGGCTGTGGCTGAGCAGGGCAGTTGCTCACAGAATTTCTCCTACACTGGTAACAGGATCTGGTGAGGAGGGAAATAAAGCAGGATTTCCATTTTAATTTCTGGTGCCAGCGTCCCCCTTTTCTTGTCCGGTCCCCGAAGGCCTCGGGTTCATGGAGGTGGCCTTGGCTGATCTCACTCCCCCTGTTAAATCTCACTCCCCCTGTTAAAGCTAGTGCCTTGGATAGGTGCTGGCAGTGGCAGGGTGCACCGGCTGGTGTCTGCAGCAGTTTGGGGCACAGAGGGATGCGACAAAGTGGAAATTGAGCTCCTATTTCTACGATGCCATGGAGTGCCTCAGTTTCCCTCTGTGCTTTGCAAGGCTGTGCAGGGCCGCCCCTCCATCCATCCCCGATAAACCTGTGAGGAAGTGGAAGCGTTCTTAATGTTTCCTCTGAATAGTGTGGGGGTGCCTCAGTTTCCCCTAGGCAGTTCTTAAGTATCTAGGTGGGATAAGGGTGTATGATCCTTGCAGAGCCCGAGAGGGCAGGTGTGTGCAGGGGTCTGGACACAGAGAATGGCCGACACCCTGTTTCCTGGCCACTGATGGCCTGGGCCCTACCCCCTGCAAACCTCTGTTTTACTGGCTGGCTGAGAGTCACGTCTGGCTGTGGAGTTGGGGTGCAGGACCCTCTGGCTTCCCCAGGACCCCGCCTGGGCGGACTCGCTGTGGGAAGCGCATGGAATGGCAGAGGAGGCTGAATGCTCCAAGGTCAGACCCAGGAAGGTGGAAGCCGGGTGAGCTTTGTGTCCTGCAGACAGGCTGCTCCCAGAGAGGAGACTTCCCCAGAGTCCTGCCTGCCTTCGTAGGGAGCAGGTCCAGAGCATCGCCCGGGGACTCCCTGACAACACCCATCCTTCTGTCCGTCCATCCTCCTACACGTCCACCCTTCCCCCCAAACACCCATCCATCCATTCCCCTAAGAGACTGTCTGTCCATCCATCCATCTGCCTTCATGCCTGTCCATCCATCCCCCTACACACCTGTCTAGGTTCCTTCCCCACTCTGAACTCTAGGGTACAGATGTGGGGACCTGCATGAAAACCTCCTAAGCTTACTTTTACCAGCTTAGGTTAAAACTTCCCCAAGGTACAAATTATTTTTGTCCTTTGCCCCTAGATTTCTACTGCCACCACCAAACTTTAACTGGGTTTACTGGGAAACGTAGTTTGGTCACGTCTTTCCCTCCCAAATCCTCCCAACCCTTGCACCCAACTTCCTGGGGAAGGTTTGGTACAAATCCTCACCAATTTGCATAGGTGACCACAGACCCAAACCCTTAGATCTTAGAACAATGAAAAAGCATTGAGTTTCCTTACAAGAAGACTTTTAATAGAAGTAGAAAAGAATCACCTCTGTAAAATCAGGAAGGCAAATACCTTACAGGGGAATTAAATTCAAAACAGAGAGAATGCCTCTAGGCAAAACCTTAAGTTACAAAAAGACACACAGACAGGAATATCCATTCTATTCAGCACAGCTATTTTCTCAGCCATGTAAAGAAATCATAATCTAACACATACCTAGCTAGATTACTTACTAAGTTCTAAGAGTCCATTCCTGTTCTGTCTCCGGCAAAAGCATCACACAGACAGACACAGACCCTTTGTTTTTCTCCCTCCTCCCAGCTTTTGAAAGCATCTTATCTCCTCATTGCTCATTTTGGTCAGGTGCCAGCGAGGTTACCTTTAGCTTCTTAACCCTTTACAGGTGAGAGGATTTTTCCTTTGGAGAGGAGGGATTATAAAGGAGTTTACCCTTCCCTTTCTATTTATGACAACAGGTGAAAGTATTTTGCCACGGGGCATGGGGGATTTTATAGCTCCGGGGACAGAAAGGTGGTTCCCCTTCCCTTTATATTTATGACAGGTCCTTTCTTATGTTATTATAAAAAATACATAAGTGTCACGGCCACATTGTGACTGACAAATAACTTCCTTTCTCAGTTCCACCGTGTAATTATAAGATAACTCCACTGGGATATAAATATTGTTCTTACAGTTCAGTGGATAGTACATAGAGCTGCACAAACAAGTCATTGTATCAGGAAATTTTAGCTCGTATTGACTTCACTAGTGCTTTATATCTGGCCTGTTGTAAAATGAGGCAAACATCAAGATAAGCTGATGTACCCCCTGAAGACCTGTGTGTACCCCTGGAGTACACAGACCCCTGGCTGAGAACCACAGATCTCCACTAATGCACAAGGGAATTGGCCTCAAGACACATTGCATCACCTGATCAGCCAAAGTCACATGCAGGGTTGTGAAATCTCCCATCTCCGGGTCCACCAGGATGTCATGGGGCAGCCCCAACCGATCCCCCAGGGGGCAGGTATTTGCCATCCTGCCGGATAAAACCACAGCCAGATGCTTCCTCGCTGTTCTCCTCACTGCAGCTAACATCCAGGCACCATGTGGGTGGCTCTGCCCCTCTGCCTGCTGTCCGCTCTCCTGGCCACAGGTGAGTCCCGTCCGTCCCCGGGCACAGGGAGCCGGGTGATGCGGTCGGGAATTCACTTGGGGAACATGTTGCTGTCGATGGTGGATTCTGGGGTCAGGATGGAATTTGTGGGTAAAACCAGCAAGAGGAAAACCCGGAGCCACGTCCCCCGGCTGACTCGGGGAGAGCAGGGATTGGAGTCTGGGACTCCCACAGCCCACGCTAGGGGCCTGGCCAGTGGGTCTGAGTCCGTCTGTCCTTCCTTCTTCTCGTTCCTCCTCCAGCTCTCGCCCGAGCTTGGGGTCATCCGGATGAGGAGCAGCACCCCCGTCCACATGTCATCCTGCCTAGAAATGTTCCCCTGCCTGTCAGCGCTGAGATTCCTGCCAGGACTCCTGGCTTCATTCCACGGGTTTGAAAGGGGAATGCGGGTGCAACGGGTAGGCGCTGGGAGCCAGGACTCCTGGGCTCATTCCCCAGCTGTGGAAGAGGGCTGGGGTGTAGTGAGTTTGAGCAGAGATGGCTGCAAATCAGGACTCCCGGGTTCTGTCCATGGCTCTGAAAGAGGAGTGGGGTCTCGTGGGTAAGAGTGGGCGGGGAGTCAGGACTTCTCGGCTGTCTTCTTGGTTCTAAACCTGAATTGAACACATCTTTTTTCTACCTCAGTTTCCCTATTTCTTAGATGGGGAGAATATCACTTTGCTACCATCTAGGGACATAGAAGGGGCAGGGGAAGGCGTTCTGAGGTTTAATTGATGTTTCCACATGAAAGCTCTAAAAAAACCAAAGTGGGAAAATCTTTCTTTCTTTCTTTCTTAAAACTACCTTACGCTCACGTCATGAATTAAAGGCCCCCATGCTCTGGAATGGAAAGAGTTGATGCTCCTGGGATCGCTGGCTGGAGGTGCACAGCCATCAATCCAAAGGCTTAACAAGCATCAATCGTATTCTGAAGAAAAGAATTGGCAGGATCAGCCATGAAAAGTGGGCTGAAGTCGAGTGTGGCTGAGAGGCAGAGGCCTGGAGCAGAGAGTGACAGCGGGGTGTGTGTGTGTGTGTGTGTGTGTGTGTGTGAAAGGTTCACCGCAAAGCCAGGCAGAAACCCCTCTTCAGAGCAGCCGAAGTCTTGTTTTTCTGTCTACACAGACGAGTGGGGTTTGTTCGCAGGCACAAGCTGCACCCCAGATAGCCACGTCAGCAGCTGAAAATGTATTCTAGCCACAGACACTCAGGCAGCAAACAGACTTGTCTGCAGTGTTGAGTCAGATACAAATGACCAGCTAGCAAGATGCCTTTCCCCATCCGGAGAGTTAAATGGAACTGGGCAGAACTGCTGCAAAAGCAGGTGGCATTTCTCCAAGATCTGCCTGCCCACACGTTCAGTGAGGAGGCATTGGTGGTAACAACTCCCACAGCGCCACCTCTTGGTTCCTGGTGGTATTTCGCCCACGGGCACTGCCTGGGGAGGGGTGGGGAGCCGGGGTTTGTACTGAGAAGGGATTTTTCCAACCTCCAGGGAGCGCTCTGCAATGCGAGGTGTGTGCGTCCAGAGAGCTATCGTGCTCCGGCCCCCTGCAGCCCTGCGCCCCCTTGGAAGGGACCTGCGTCACCGTCGTGGCAGAGATGAGGCTGGGTGAGTGAAAGAAGATTTCTACTAAGTGTAGACACCATTGTCCTCCTGAAGCCAGGGGTCGAACCCAGGAGTCCTGGCTCCCAGCCCCTCCCCCTACTCTAACCAATAGACTCCGCTCCTCTCCAGGAGCAGGGACTGCTCAGTCTGGAAAGATAATGTCATAGACGGGGGACGGGATGAGATGGGGAATTGCACTGGGTGGCTGTGGGGCCTCGATCAGACAGAAGACAGGATTTTATCTGGGTGAGGGGGAAGATGTGATTAGTTGGGGGTGGGGTGGATGGAACAAAAGGGGAGGATGGAGCAGCTGGGGGTCCATTTTGGAGTTCAGAGGTGATTCTCTGTTTCCCTTCCACAGAGGGATCCTCCTTGTCCTACACGGCTAAATCGTGCCTGGAGCCCAAGAACTGTGAGCCAGGCCCCTTCTCGCTGACCTATGCGTACAATGTCACCATGCGGGGGAACATCGCCTGCTGTGACACCGACGGCTGCAACGCTGGGGCCATCCCAGGTGTGTGTCTGCTGCAAACCTAGAGCCCTGCTCTGCCCACACCTGCCTGGATAGAACCCAGGAGTCCTGGCTCCCAGCCCCCCTGCTCTAACCACTAGACCCCACTCCCTTCCCCGAGCTGGGATCGAGCCCAGCGTGTGGTGACTCCCCACCCCTGGCTGACTGTGTGTGTCTGACTGTTCTCAGTGCCAACTGTGAGCTCCGTCCCCAACGGCCGGCAGTGCCCGTCATGCTTCTACCTGTGGGGAGGAAACTGTCAGGACAACAAGCCCTTGGCCTGCACCGGCGCCGAGGACCATTGTGTTGAGGAATCTGGGATATTAACACTGGGTAAGTCCTCCAGATGGGGGCGGGGTCTGAACACAGAGTACAAGGTGGAGCCCAGGTGTCCTGGCTCAGTCCCAGGCCCCCTTGCTCTGACCCTCTAGACTCCACTCCTGTGGCAGAGTTGCAGAGAGAACCCTGGAGTCCTACTTGCCGAGATGCCAAAGGAGCACTCAAGGAGGATAAGGCCACTGCGGAGAAACTAAATGAATTCTGTGCATCGGTCTTCACGGCTGAGGCTGGGAGGGAGATTCCCAAACCGGAACCATTCTATTTTCATGACAAATCTGAGGAACTGTCCCAGATTGAGGAGTCATTACAGGAGTTTTTGCAACAAATTGATAAATTAAACAGGAATAAGTCACCAGGACGAGATGGGTTTCGCCCAAGAGATCGGAAGGAACTCAAATGTCAAATTACAGAACGACTTATTGTGGTTTGTAAATTACCATTTAAATCAGCTTCTGTCCCAACTGGCTGGAGGATGGCTAATGACACGCCAATTTTTAAAAAGGGCTCCAGAGGTGATCCTGGCAACTACAGGCCAATAAGTCTGACTTCAGTACAGGGCAAACTCATTGAAACTACAGGAAAGAAGAGAATTGTCAGCCACATAGAGGTACATAATTTGTTGTGGAAGGATCAACATGGTTTCGGTAAAGGGAAATCACGCCTCAGCAATCTACTAGAATTCTCTGAGGGGGTCAACAAGCGTGTGAACAAGGGGAATCCAGTGGATACAGTGTACTTAGATTTTGAGAAAGCCTTTGAAAAGGTCACTCACCAAAGGCTCTTCAGAAACGTGAGCTGTCATGGGATAAAATCCTCTCATGGCTCAGTAACTTGTTAAAAGATAGGGAAAAAAGGGTAGGAAGAAATGGTCAGTTTTCAGAACGGAGAGAGGTAAAAAGTGGGAGTCCCCCAGGGATCTGCACTGGGCCCAGTCCTATTCATAGAATCATAGAATATCAGGGTTGGAAGGGACCTCAGGAGGTCATCTAGTCCAACCCCCTGCTCAAAGCAGGACCAATCCCCAATTAAATCATCCCAGCCAGGGCTTGGTCAAGCCTGATCTTAAAACCTTCTAAGGAAGGAGATTCTACCACCTCCCTAGTTAACGCATTCCAGTGTTTCACCACCCTCTTAGTGAAAAAGTTTTTCCTAATATCCAACCTAAACCTCCCCCACTGCAACTTGAGACCATTACTCCTTGTCCTGTCATCTTTTACCACTGAGAATAGTCTAGAACCATCCTCTCTGGAACCACCTCTCAGGTAGTTGAAAGCAGCTATCAAATCCCTCCTCATTCTTCTCTTCTGCAGACTAAACAATCCCAGTTCCCTCAGCCTCTCCTCATAAGTCATGTGCTCCAGACGCCTAATCATTTTTGTTGTCCTTCGCTGGACTCTCTCCAATTTATCCACATCCTTCTTGTAGTGTGGGGCCCAAAACTGGACACAGTACTCCAGATGAGGCCTCACCAATGTCGAATAGAGGGGAACGATCACGTCCCTCGATCTGCTGGCTATGCCCCTACTTATAAATCCCAAAATGCCATTGGCCTTCTTGGCAAGAAGGGCACACTGCTGACTCATATCCAGCTTCTCGTCCACTGTCACCCCTAGGTCCTTTCCCGCAGAACTGCTGCCTAGCCATTCGGTCCCTAGTCTGTAGCGGTGCCTAGGATTCTTCTGTCCTAAATGCGGGACTCTGCACTTGTCCTTGTTGAACCTCATCAGATTTCTTTTGGCCCAATCCTCTAATTTGTCTAGGTCCCTCTGTATCCTAACCCTACCTGCCACCGTATCTACCACTCTTCCTAATTTAGTATCATCTGCAAATTTGCTGAGAGTGCAATCCACACCATCCTCCAGATCATTTATGAAGATATTGAACAAAACCGGCCCCAGGACTGACCCTTGAGGCACTCCACTTGATACCGGCTGCCAACTAGACATGGAGCCATTGATCACTGCCCATTGAGCCCGACAATCTAGCCAACTTTGTATCCACCTTATAGTGCATTCATCCAGCCCATACTTCTTTAACTTGCTGACAAGAATACTGTGGGAGACCGTGTCAAAAGCTTTGCTAAAGTCAAGAAACAATACATCCACTGCTTTCCCTTCATCCACAGAACCAGTAATCTCATCATAGAAGGCAATTAGATTAGTCAGGCATGACCTTCCCTTGGTGAATCCATGCTGGCTGTTCCTGATCACTTTCCTCTCATGTAAGTGCTTCAGGATTGATTCCTTGAGGACCTGCTCCATGATTTTTCCGGGGACTGAGGTGAGGCTGACTGGCCTGTAGTTCCCAGCATCCTCCTTCTTCCCTTTTTTAAAGATGGGCACTACATTAGCCTTTTTCCAGTCATCTGGGACTTCCCCCATTCGCCACGAGTTTTCAAAGATAATGGCCAATGGCTCTGCAATCACATCCACCAACTCCTTTAGCACTCTCGGATGCAAGGCATCCGGCCCCATGGACTTGTGCATGTCCAGCTTTTCTAAATAGTCCCGAACCACCTCTTTCTCCACAGAGGGCTGGCCACCTATTCCCCATGCTGTGATGCCCAGCGCAGCAGTCTGGGAGCCGACCTTGTTCCTGAAGACAGAGTCAAAAAAGCATTGAGTACATTAGCTATTCACCATATTCCGAAATGTTCTGGAAAAAGGGGTAAATAGTGAGGTGGCAAAATTTGCAGAAGATACAAACCTACTCAAGATAGTTAAGTCCAAAGCAGACTGTGAAGAGGTACTAAAGGGTCTCTCAAAACAGGGTGACTGGGCAACAAAACGGGAGAGGAAATTCAATGTTGATAAATGCTAAATAATGCACATGGGCAAACATAATCCCAACTAGACATACACAATGATGGGTCAAATTTACCACTCAAGAAAGATCTTGGAGTCTCTATGGAGAGTTCTCTGAAATCATCCACTCCATGTGCAGCGGCTGTGAAAACAGCGAACAGAATGCTGGGAATCATTAAGAAAGGGACAGAGAATAGGACAGAAAAAATCGTGTTGCCTCAATATAAATCATTGGGAGGCCCACAGCTGAACACTGAGTGCGGATGTGGTCGCCCTGTCTCCAAAAAGATCTACTGGAATTGGAAAAGCTTCAGAAAAGCCCAACCAAAATGACGAGGGGGATGGAACGGCTGCCATATGAGGAGAGATTAATAAGAGTGGGACTTTTCATCCTGGAAAAGAGACGGCTAAGGGGGGATAGGAAAGAGTTCTATAAAAGGTTGAAGGGTGTGAAGGAAGTGTTATTACTCTTTCTAACATATGAACTAGGGGCCACCAAATGAAATGAACGGGCAGCAGGTTTAAAAAAACCAAAGGAAGTACTGCTTCACACAACGCACAGTCAACCTGTGGAAATCATTGCCGGGAAATGTTGTGAAGGCGAAGACTACAACAGGGTTCAAACAGGAACGAGAGAAGTTCCTGGAGGACAGGTCCATCTGTGGCTATTAGCCAGGGTGGGCAGGGATGGTGGCCCTAGCCTCTGTTTGCCAGGAGCTGGGAATGGGCGACGGGGGATGGATCACCGGAAGGTTCCCTGTTCTGTTCATTCCCTCTGGGGCACCTGGCATTGGCCAGAGGATACTGGGCTAGATGGACCTTTGGTGTGACCCAGGAGGGCCGTTCCTCTGTTATGTTCTCACGTAGTTCCAGCCCCCTGCTCTGAGCACTACACCCCACTCTACCTGCAGAGCCGGGTGCAGTCCCGCTGGGAGGGGAGTGTGTGAGAGACCTTATTGGGGTCGGGGGGGGATGTGGGAGCCCCTGATTATGTCTCTCTCCCCCCGTACAGGTGACATCACCGTGATGAAGACTGCGGCTGGATGTGCCTCCCCTGGCGCTTGCATGAAGAGCGTGGGGAAGAACAAAGACGCCCAGGGCATGGTGGAGATGCTGAGCCGGGCCAAGTGCTACCCAGCTCCCAGGGCCGGTGGAGGCATTGGGGAGCCCTGAGTCCCGGACTAGCGTCCTTCCCTTCTGCTGCATGCCGGGCTGCTGTGCACCTCCCTTCAGCAGCCACCGGCTGCTGCTTCTCTTTGGGGGGGATTCTGGGTTCCTTTTGTGCATTGGCTGAATAAAGTGAGTTGTGGGGAAAGCACCCCCCTAGCTCCTTGTCCCCTGACCGCCACGTACCGGGCCCCCCCGCCCCTATCTGTGCACAAGTGATGCTGGCAGGAAGAGAACTCGGGAGTCCTGACTCCCAGTAACCCCCCCTGTAACCCAACAGGGCCCACTCCCTTCTGAAAGCCAGGGATAGAGCCCAGGAGTCCTGGCTCCCAAGCCCCCTGCTCTAACCACTGGACCCCCTCCCCTTGCAGGGCCAGGGAATGGAACCAAGGAGTCCTGCCTAGACCCCCTCCCCCAGGGGAAGGCCCGTGGCCGGGGGAAAGGCACCAGCTGGCTAAGCTCCCCTGGGGAAGGAGGGCTGTGGGAAGGAGAGGCCGTGGCTCACCCAGCTGTCCAGGCGGGCGGAAACGCCCTGGAGGGGAGCAATGTCCTTCTAGGTTGATTTTGCAGGGCTCAGTTCGTCCCGCTCTCTGGGGCGGCTCCACTGGGAGTGACGGGCTCAGGGAGGGTGTCAGGAAACAGGGCAGATCCCCCCAGCCGGTGGTGCTCTGTGAGCAGATTTCACCCAGCGTGAACTCCTGGATCGCTGCCCCCGTCTGACCCCGGAGTCACAGCCAGTCCCCTCAGATACTCTCAGACAAGCCGGACTTTGGGAGGAAAGGTCACGTACACCCCAAACCAGCCCACC
Source organism: Eretmochelys imbricata (assembly GCF_965152235.1). Taxonomy (NCBI): domain Eukaryota; kingdom Metazoa; phylum Chordata; order Testudines; family Cheloniidae; genus Eretmochelys; species Eretmochelys imbricata. The sequence goes on from NC_135595.1 coordinate 19,126,386, forward strand.
TAGGTTGTTCCCAGCCCCAGGAGACCGGTCACTTACCCCAGAGCCACGGGACCCCAGATCCTACACCAAAGGCAACGCTGGCAGCCAGGTCTGTAGGAAACTCGCTAAAGGTTCGTGAGCTAAGGAAAGGGAATGAGGGTCACGAGGGGTTAAAGCCGGTAAAATTCATGCCCAGGTGAGTCGCAGTCTGTAATTCCAAACGGTGGCGGTGATGGAAGAAACTGCCGTTTTCCCAAGTCTTTTCAGGTGCCCCCAGACAGTCTCCAGGGCTCCCCGCTTTGCATCCCGTTCTGGTCCCTGTAAGAGTCCAGCCAGCCCAGCGAGGCAGGATCCTTCCCTGAATCCATCCTTACAGCTTCTTCTCCCAGAGAACAAGCTGGCAGGGCCCCCACCCACGTGGGCTTTGCCTTCGATGGGGAGAGGGAGGAACGCGGCGGTCAGCACACGCGATGGCCCCTGCCTTTGGGGTCAGCACTTTTCTGGTGCTAAAGTTGCTCATTAGCATCCCTCCGGCGTCTCTGCTGGGTCAGTGAGTCCCAGGGCTGTGCTCAGGGTGAATGGTTGTTACTCCGTTAAAAGAGCAGACGGGGAAGGGAAAACCATACCACGGCCCATTGGTTTTCATGAAATCGAAACTCCAAACACACTCTTCTACCTGCGCCATGCCTTTGATCTAGGCCAGGGTCTCTCGACATTTCCAGACAGCTGTACCCCTTGCGGGAGTCTGATGTGTCTTGGGTACCCTAAATTTCCCCTCACTGAAAAACGACTTGCTCACAAAAGCAGCCATAAAAATGCACAATGTCATGGCCGTGCTGCTGCTGACAAGCTGCTTCCTTTCTCATTTCCACCATTATAAAATCACTCGGTGGGAACGCAGGACAAATCCTGCACTGGCATTTCAGTGTAGAGTATATAGAACAATGTGAACAAGGGGTCGACATTTTAGCTCGTACTGACTTCACTCGTGCCTTAATGCGGCCGGTTGTAAAACGAGGCAAACATGAAGATGAGCTGATGTTCCCCCCGGAAGACCTGTGTGTACCCCTGGGGTACATGGACCCCTGGCTGAGACCCACTGATCTGCACTAATGCACAAGGGAATTGGCCTCAAGACACATTGGTATCATCTGATCAGCCAGTGTCCCATGCAGGGTTGTGAAATCTCCCATCTCCGGGCCCACCAGGATGTCACGGGGCAGCCCCAGCCGATCCCCCAGGGGGCAGGTATTTGCCAACCTTTCCACAGAGCAGGACCTGGGGATTACAGTGGATGAGAAGCTGGCTATGAGACAGCAGGGTGGCCTTGTTGCCAAGAAGGCCAATGGCGTTTTGGGCTGCATCAGTAGGAGCGTTGCCAGCAGATGGAGGGAAGTGATTATTCCCCTCTATTCGGCACTGGTGAGGCCACATCTGGAGTACTGGGTCCAGTTTTGGGCCCCCCACTACAGAAGGGATGTGGAAAAATTGGAGAGAGTCCAGCGGAGGGCAAGGAAAATGATTAGGGGGCTGGGGCACGTGACTTAGGAGGGGAGGCTGAGGGAACTGGGCTTCTTTTGTCTGCAGAAGAGAAGAGTGAGGGGGAATTTGATAGCAGCCTTCAACTACCTGAGGGGGGCTCCAAAGAGGGTGGTGCTCAGCTGTTCTCAGTGGTGGCAGATGACAGAACGAGGAGCAATGGTCTCCAGTTGCAGTGGGGGCGGTCTAGGCTGGAGATTAGGAAACACCATTTCAATAGGAGGGTGGTGAAGCGCTGCATTGGGTTCCCTAGGGAGGGGGTGGAATCTCCACCCTTTGACGTGTTTAACGCCCAGCTTGACACAGCCCTGGCTGGGATGAATTAGTTGGGGTGGGTCCTGCTTTGAGCAGGGGTTGGACTAGATGACCTCCTGAGCTCTCTTCCAACCCTGATCTTCTATGGTTCTCTGATTCTCTGAACCTGCCTGCCGTACCCACAGCCAGCTGCTTCATCACTGCTCTGGTCACTGCAGAAAATGCCCAGCCACCATGTGGGTGCCCCAGCCCTTCTGCCTGCTGTCTGCTCTCCTGGTCACAGGGGAGACCCTTCCGTCCCCAGGCACAGGGAGCCGGGCACCGATGAGGAGCAGGAAATGCTTGGAAAAAACAGAAAATTCTCAGGAGCCAGGAAAACCGTCCCCCACCCTTGTCATCCTGCTTGGAAATGTTCCCCTGCCCCCAGCACTGAGATTCCTGCCAGGACTCCTGGGTTCATTCCCCGGCTCTGGGAGGGAGTGGGGTGTCTCTTCTGAGGTGTATGTGCCCCACGCTGGCCCAGCGAGCGCAGGGAGAAAAGGGCCGAGCAGCGGGAGGGGTTTGCAGATTCCTGGGCACAGGGACTAGCGTGAGGGCCGCGCTGAGCTGCGTGAGCCGGGACCGAGCCGTGCTTGGCCAGGAGGGAACACTGTTGCACCATCGCACTGACTCACATGGTCTCATTTCTGGGAGCCAGGACTCCTGGGTTCTATCCCCAGGTCAGGGACGGGGTGGGTCTAGAATAGGCTGGAAGCCAGCAGCAATTCGGACTCCTTGCTTAAAAGAACAGGAGTACTTGTGGCACCTTAGAGACTAACAAATTCATAAAAATTTGTTAGTCTCTAAGATGCCACAAGTACTCCCGTCCTTTTTGGGGATTCAGACTAACACGGCTGCTACTCTGAAATCTGATTCCTTAGCTGTATTCGTAGCTCCGAGTCTGACACTGCCTCTTTCTGCCTCAGTTTCCCTGATTATAAGATGGGGGTAATGTTCCCTTCCTCCCACCTGGGACCCTGGCAAAGGCGGGAGAAGGCTTTTGGAGGTTGAAGTGATGTTTCCAGATGAAAGCTCTGAAAAAAACCAAAGTGGACCAATTGGTTTTCTTTCTTTCGTCCTTCCATTAAAAACTTATGTTCACTGACTGAATTGAAACTCTCCCAAGCTCTGGACAGGAAAGAGTTAAGGATCATGGGATCTCTTCAGCCAGCCCAGAGTTTTTGCATGCACGATGGAGGTGTGAAGCCATCAGTGGCAAGGGTGAACGATCACCAATCAAATTTGGAAGAAGAGAGTTGACAGGACAGGATGGTCCCCGGCTTTGGAGTCGACACTTTTCTGGTGCTTGCATTTCAGTGTAGAGTATATAGAGCAATATGAACAAGGGGCCGACAGTTTAGCTCGTACTGACTTCACTCGTGCCTTAATGTGGCCGGTTGTAAAATGAGGCAAATATCTAGATGAGCTGATGTACCCCCGGAAGACCTGTGTGTACCCCTGGGGTACACGGACCCCTGGCTGAGAACCGCTGATCTCCACTAATGCACAAGGGAATTGGCCTCAGTACACATTGGCATCACCTGATTAGCCAGTGTCACATGCAGGGCTGTGAAATCTCCCATCTCCGGGCCCACCAAGATGTCATGGGGCAGCCCCAGCCGATCCCCCAGGGGGCAGGTATTTGCCAACCTGCCTGAGAAAACCACAGCCAGATGCTTCCTCGCTGTTCTGCTCACTGCAGCAAGCACCCGGGCACCATGTGGGTGGCTCTGCCCCTCCGCCTGCTGTCCGCTCTCCTGGCCACAGGTGAGTCCCGTCCGTCCCCAGGCACAGGGAGCCGGGTGGTGGGGGCGGGATTTCACCTGGGGAACGTGCTGCTGTGGATGGCGGATTCTGGGGTCAGGATGGAATTTGTGGGTAAAACCAGCGAGAGGAAAACCCGGGGCCATGTCCCCCGACTGAATTGGGGAGAGCAGGGAGTGGAGCCCGGGACTCCCACAGCCCATGCTAGGTGCCTGGCCAGTGGGTCTGAGTCCGTCTGTCCTTCCTTCTTCTCGTTCCTTCTCCAGCTCTCACCCGGGCTTGGGGTCATCCCGATGAGCAGCACCACCCCCATCCACATGTAATCCTGCTTGGAAATGTTCCCCTGCCCATCAGCGCTGAGATTCCTGCCAGGACTCCTGGCTTCATTCCCCGGGTTTCAAAGGGGAATGGGGATGCAACGGGTGGGGGCTGGGAGCCAGGACTTCTGGGCTCATTCCCCAGCTGTAGAAGAGGGCTGGGGTGTAGTGAGTTTGAGCGGAGATGGCTGCAAATCAGGACTCCCGGGTTCTGTCCGTGGCCTGAAAGAGGAGTGGGGTCTCGTGGGTTAGAGTGAGCTGGGAGTCAGGAGTGAGGAGTTCTCGACTGTCTTCTTGGTTCTAACCCTGAATTGAACACATCTTTTTTCTACCTCAGTTTCCATATTTCTTTGATAGTGATAATATAATATGATAATATAACTTTGCTACATTCTAGGGACATAGAAGGGGCAGGGGAAGGCATTCTGAGGTTTAATTGATGTTTCCACATGAAAGCTCTAAAAAAACCAAAGTGGGCAAATTTCTTTCTTTCTTTCTTTCTTTCTTTCTTTCTTTCTTTCTTTCTTTCTTAAAAACCTTACACGCACATCATGAATTTAAAGGCCCCCACGCTATGGAGAGGAAAGAGTTGATGCTCCAGGGATCACTGGCAGGAGGCGCACAGCCATCTATCCAAAGGCTTAACAAGCATCAATCGTATTCTGAAGAAGAGAATTGGGAGGATCAGCGATGAAAAGTGGGCTGAAGTCGAGTGTGGCTGAGCTGACGTAACTCTGAGAGGCAGAGGCCTGGAGCAGAGAGTGACGGCGGGGTGTGTGTGTGTGTGTGTGTGAAAGGTTCACCGCAAAGCCAGGCAGAAACCCCTCCTCAGAGCAGCTGAATTCTTGTTTTTCTGTCTACACAGACGTGTGGGGTTTGTTCGCAGGCACAAGCTGCACCCCAGATAGCCACGTCAGCAGCTGAAAATGTATTCTAGCCACAGACACTCAGGCAGCAAACAGACTTGTCTGCAGTGTTGAGTCAGATACAAATGACCAGCTAGCAAGATGCCTTTCCCCATCCGGAGAGTTAAATGGAACTGGGCAGAACTGCTGCAAAAGCAGGTGGCATTTCTCCAAGATCTGCCTGCCCACACGTTCAGTGAGGAGGCATTGGTGGTAACAACTCCCACAGCGCCACCTCTTGGTTCCTGGTGGTATTTCGCCCACGGGCACTGCCTGGGGAGGGGTGGGGAGCAGGGGTTTGTACCGAGAAGGGATTTTTCCAACCTCCAGGGAGCGCTCTGCAATGCAAGGTGTGTGCGTCCAAAGAGCAATCGTGCTCCGGCTCCCTGCAGCCCTGCGCCCCCTCGGAAGGGACCTGCGTCACCGTCGTGGCAGAGATCAGGCGGGGTGAGTGAAAGAACATTCCTACTAAGTGTAGACACCATTGTCCTCCTGAAGCCAGGGGTCGAACCCAGGAGTCCTGGCTCCCACCCCCTCCTCCTACTCTAACCAATAGCCTCCGCTCCTCTCCAGGAGCAGGGACTGCTCAGTCTGGAAAGATAATGTCATAGACAGGGGATGGGATGAGATGGGGAATTGCAGTGGGTGACTGTGGGGCCTGGATCAGACTAGAAGAGAGGATTTTATTGGGGGTCGGGGGAAAGATGAGATTAGTTGGGGGTGGGGTGGATGGAACAAAAGGGGAGGATGGAGCAGCTGGGGATCCATTGGGGAGCTCAGAGGTGATTCTCTGTTTCTCTTCCACAGAGGGATACTACTTCTCCTACACGGCTAAATCGTGCCTGGAGCCCAAGAACTGTGAGTCCGGTCCCTTCTCGCTGACCTACGCGCAGAATGTCACCATGCGGGCGAACATCGCCTGCTGTAACACCGACGGCTGCAACGCCGGGGCCATCCCAGGTGTGTGTCTGCTGCAAACCTAGAGCTCTGCTCCGGCCACACCTGCCTGGAGAGAACCCAGGAGTCCTGGCTCCCAGCCTCACCCCCCACCTCTAACCCCTAGACCCCACTTCCCTCCCACAGCTGGTGACAGAACCCAGGAGTCCTGGCTCCCAGCTCCCCTGCTCTAATCACTAGACCCCACTCCCTTCCCCGAGCTGGGATCGAGCCCAGCGTGTGGTGACTCCCCACCCCTGGCTGACTGTGTGTGTCTGACTGTTCTCAGTGCCAACTGTGAGCTCCGTCCCCAATGGCCGGCAGTGCCAGATGGTTTTCATAGTGGATCGTTTTGACAAGCAGCCGGTGGGGATGTTGGCCTGCACCGGCGCCGAGGACCATTGTGTTGAGGAATCTGGGATATTAACACTGGGTAAGTCCTCCAGATGGGGGCGGGGTCTGAACACAGAGTACGAGGTGGAGCCCAGGTGTCCTGGCTCAGTCCCAGCCCCCCTGGCTCTGACCCACTAGACTCCACTCCCCTGGCAGAGTTGCAGAGAGAACCCTGGAGTCCTACTTGCCGAGATGCCAAAGGAGCACCCAAGGAGGATAAGGCCACTGCGGAGAAACTAAATGAATTCTGTGCATCGGTCTTCACGGCTGAGGCTGGGAGGGAGATTCCCAAACCTGAGCCATTCTGTTTTCATAACAAATCTGAGGAACTGTCCCAGATTGAGGAGTCATTACAGGAGTCTTTGCAAGAAATTGATAAATTAAACAGTAATAAGTCACCAGGACCAGATGGGATTCGCCCAAGAGTTCGGAAGGAACTCAAATGTCAAATTACAGAACTACTAACTGTGGTTTGTAACCTACCATTTAAATCAGCTTCTGTCCCAAATGGCTGGAGGATGGCTAATGACATGCCAATTTCTAAAAAGGGCTCCAGAGGTGATCCCATGAACAACAGGCCAATAAGTCTGACTTCAGTATTGGGCAAACTCATTGAAACTATAGGAAAGAAGAGAACTATCAGTCACATAGATGAACATAATTTGTTGGGGAAGGGTCAACATGGTTTCGGTAAAGGAAAATCATGCCTCACCAATCTACTAGAATTCTCTGAGGGGGTCAACAAGCGTGTGGACAAGGGGGATCCCATGAATATAATGTACTTAGATTTAGAAAGCGTCCCTCACCAAAGGCTCTTAAGCAAAGTGAACTGTCATGGGATAAAATCCTCTTATGGCTCAGTAACTGGTTAAAAGATAGGGAAAAAAGGGTAGGAAAAATGGTCAGTGTTCAGAACGGAGAGAGGTAAATAGTGGGAGTCCCCCAGGGATCTGCACTGGGCCCAGTCCTATTCACCATATTCCGAAATGTTCTGGAAAAAGGGGTAAATAGTGAGGTGGCAAAATTTGCAGAAGATACAAACCTACTCAAGATAGTTAAGTCCAAAGGAGACTGCGAAGAGGTACTAAAGGATCTCTCAGAACTGGGTGACTGGGCAACAAAACGGCAGATGAAATTCAATGTTGATAAATGCAAAGTAATGCACATGGGCAAACGTAATCCCAACTAGACATACACAATGATGGGTCGAATTTACCACTCAAGAAAGATCTTGGAGTCATAGTGGAGAGTTCTCTGAAATCATCCACTCCATGTGCAGCGGCCGTGAAGAAAGCGAACAGAATGCTGGGAATCATTAAGAAAGGGACAGAGAATAAGACAGACAATAGCATGTTGCCTCTATATAAATCCATGGGACGCCCACAGCTTGAACACTGCGTACGGATGTGGTCGCCCCTTCTCAAAAAAGAGATATTGGAATTGGAAAAGCTTCAGAAAAGCCCAACCAAAATGATGAGGGGGATGGAAGTGCTGCCATATGAGGAGAGATTAATAAGAGTGGGACTTTTCACCTTGGAAAAGAGACGGCTAAGGGGGCATATGATCGAGGTCTTGAGAAGATTGAAGGGTGTGGAGGAAGGAAATAAGGAAGAGTTATTTACTCCTCCTAACATAAGAACGGGGGGTCACCACAGGCAGCAGGATTAAAACAAACAAAAGGCAGTACTGCTTCACACAATGCACAGTCAACCTGTGGAACTCCTTGCCAGAGGATGTTTTGAAGGCCAAGACTATAACAGGGTTCAAACAGGAACTAGAGAAGTTCCTGGAGGACAGGTCCATCTGTGGCTATTAGCCAGGGTGGGCAGGGATGGTGGCCCTAGCCTCTGTTTGCCAGGAGCTGGGAATGGGCGACAGGGGATGGATCACCGGAAGGTTCCCTGTTCTGTTCATTCCCTCTGGGGCACCTGGCATTGGCCAGAGGATACTGGGCTAGATGGACCTTTGGTGTAGCCCAGGAGGACCGTTCCTCTGTTATGTTCTCACTTTGTTCCAGCCCCCTGCTCTGCGCACGAGACCCCACTCTGCCTGCAGAGCCGGGTGCAGTCCTGGTGGGAGGGGAGTGTGTGACAAACCACATGGGGGTCAGGGGAGGGGATGTGGGAGCCCCTGATGACGTCTCTCTCCCCCCGTCCAGGTAACATCACCGTGAAGAAGGCTGTGGCTGGATGTGCCTCCCCTGGCGCTTGCATGAAGAGAGAGGGGGAGAGGAAATACGCCCAGGGCGTGGTGGAGATGCTGAGCCGGGCCGAGTGCTACCCAGCTCCCAGGGCCGGTGGAGGCATCGGGCAGCCCTGAGCCCCAGTCTGGAGTCCTGCCCTTCTGCTGTGTGCCAGGCTGCAGTGCACCTCCCTTCAGCAGCCACCGGCTGCTGCTTCTCTTTGGGGGGATTGCGGGTTTCTTTTGTGCATTGGCTGAATCAAGCGAGTTGTGGGGAAAGCACCCCCCTAGCTCCTTGTCCCCTGACCGCCCCGTACCGGGCCCCCCCCGCCCCTATCTGTGCACAAGTGATGCTGGCAGGAAGAGAACCCGGGAGTCCTGACTCCCAGTAATCCCCCCAGTAACCCACCAGAGCCCACTCCCTTCTGAAAGCCAGGGATAGAGCCCAGGAGTCCTGGCTCCCAAGTCCCCTGCTCTAACCACTGGACCCCTCTCCCCTTGCAGGGCCAGGGAATGGAACCCAGGAGTCCTGCCTGGACCCCCTCCCGGAAGGCAAGGCCCATGGCTGGGGGAAAGGCACCGGCGGGCTAAGCTCCCCTGGGGAAGGAGGGCTGTGGGAAGGAGAGGCCGTGGCTCACCCAGCTGTCCAGGCGGGCGGGAACGCCCTGGAGGGGAGCAATGTCCTTCTAGGTTGATTTTGCAGGGCTCAGTTCGTCCCGCTCTCTGGGGCGGCTCCACTGGGAGTGACGGGCTCAGGGAGGGTGTCAGGAAACAGGGCAGATCCCCCCAGCCGGTGGTGCTCTGTGAGCAGATTTCACCCAGTGTGAACTCCTGGATCGCTGCCCCCGTCTGACCCCGGAGTCACAGCCAGTCCCCTCAGATACTCTCAGACAAGCCGGACTTTGGGAGGAAACCTCACGTACACCCCAAACCAGCCCACCCAGGTTGTCCCCTGCCCCAGGAGACTGGTCACTTACCCCAGAGCCACGGGACCCCAGATCCTACACCAAAGGCAACGCTGGCAGCCAGGTCTGTAGGAAACTCGCTAAAGGTTCATGAGCTAAGGAAAGGGAATGAGGGTCACGAGGGGTTAAAGCAGGTAAAATTCATGCCCAGGTGAGTCGCAGTCTGTAATTCCAAACGGTGGCGGTGATGGAAGAAACTGCCATTTTCCCAAGTCTTTTCAGGTGCCCCCAGACGGTCTCCAGGGCTCCCCGCTTTGCATCCGGTTCCGGTCCCTGTAAGAGTCCAGCCGGCCCAGTGAGGCAGGATCCTTCCCTGAATCCATCCTTACAGCTTCTTCTCCCAGAGAACAAGCTGGCAGGGCCCCCACCCACGTGGGCTTTGCCTTCGATGCGGGGAGGGAGGAACGCGGCGGTCTGCACACACGATGGCCCCTGCCTTTGGGGTCAGCACTTTTCTGGTGCTAAAGTTCCTCCTTAGCATCCCTCCGGCATCTCTGCTGGGTCAGTGAGTCCCAGGGCTGTGCTCAGGGTGAATGGTTGTTACTCCGTTAAAAGAGCAGACGGGGAAGGGAAAACCATACCACGGCCCATTGGTTTTCATTAAATCGAAACTCCAAACACACTCTTCTACCTTCGCCATCCCTTTGATCTAGGCCAGGAGCTCTCGACCTTTCCAGACAGCTGTACCCCTTGCGGGAGTCTGATGTGTCTTGGGTACCCCCAGTTTCCCGTCACTTAAAAACGACTTGCTCACAAAACCAGCCATAAAAATGCACAAGGTCACGGCCATGCTGCTGCTGACAAGCTGCTTCCTTTCTCATTTCCGCCATTATAAAATAACTGGGCGGGAACGCAGGACAAATCCTGCACTGGCATTTCAGTGTAGAGTATATAGAGCAATATGAACAAGGGGTCGACAGTTTAGCTCTTACTGACTTCACTCGTGCCTTAAAGTGGCTGATTGTAAAACGAGGCAAATATCTAGATGAGCTGATGTGCCCCCGAAAGACCTGTGCGTACCCCTGGGGTACACGGACCCCTGGCTGAGAACCGCTGATCTCCACTAATGCACAAGGGAATTGGCCTCAGTACACATTGGCATCACCTGATCAGCCAGTGTCACATGCAGGGCTGTGAAATCTCCCATCTCCGGGCGCACCAGGATGTCATGGGGCAGCCCCAACCGATGCCCCAGGGGGCAGGTATTTGCCAACCTGCCTGAGAAAACCACAGCCAGATGCTTCCTCGCTGTCCTGCTCACTGCAGCAAACACCTGGGCACCATGTGGGTGGCTCTGCCCCTCTGCCTGCTGTCCGCTCTCCTGGCCACAGGTGAGTCCCGTCCGTCCCCAGGCACAGGGAGCCGGGTGGTGGGGGCGGGATTTCACCTGGGGAACGTGCCGCTGTGGATGGCGGATTCTGGGGTCAGGATGGAATTTGTGGGTAAAACCAGCAAGAGGAAAACCCGGGGCCACGTCCCCCGACTGAATTGGGGAGAGCAGGGATTGGAGCTTGGGACTCCCACAGCCCACGCTAGGGGCCTGGCCAGTGGGTCTGAGTCCGTCTGTCCTTCCTTCTTCTCGTTCCTCCTCCAGCTCTCGCCCGAGCTTGGGGTCATCCCGATGAGGAGCACCACCCCCATCCACATGTAATCCTGCTTGGAAATGTTCCCCTGCCCGTCAGTGCTGAGATTCCTGCCAGGACTCCTGGGTTCATTCCCCGGGCTTGAAAGGGGAATGGGGGTGCAACAGGTGGGAGCTGGGAGCCAGGAAACCTTTGCTTTGAACTGACTTAGCCTGTGAAGGGAGGCATCGCTTGCCTTTGACCTTTGATTTCTTTGTACCTGTCTTGGGGCGTACGCACCCCATGGTGTTCCAGAGACTGAAGGTTTAATGCGTGCCCTGCTAACCACAGCTGGGAGGAATAAAGGGGCTGGAAAGCCGTGGGGCAGAGCAGCTGCCAGAGAGGAGGGAGCGGCTGGCTGCAAGCCCCCAAAGGTGCAGGGACGCAGAGCCCCGGGGGGAGGTAGGGAGGTGCTCCGGGCTCTGGCAGGGTGGGAGCTCCTCTGAGCCCGTTTATTTCGTTGGAGGGCCCTGAGCCGGCAGTCAGAGGATTGGGCAGGCCTGGGATCCCCCCTGCCCCGGTTGGGCTACGTGAACCTTGGGGCTGTGCCACATTTGGCCAGGGGGAGGCGCCATCACACCCCTCACACAGACCGTTTCTGCCTTTTCTGGCTTGTAATCACTTAGCTCCTGCCCTTCCCTGGTTCTCAGTGTTCGATCTAAAGCAGGGTGTGTCTGGGACCTTCCCTTGGGCCAACAGGATCGGGGCGTCTCCTTTCAAGGAATCAGCAGTGGACTTTCTAGGAGCTTGTGTTGGCCCGGAGGGTGCTGGGAGTTCTGGGCAGGGGGGTTTGCTGGGCTGGGGGGTTTGCTGGGGTCGCTCTGCAGTGTTATTCTCGGGGGGTGGGGGAGGGGTCTGGCTGCAATATAACGGGGAGCGATTTGCAGGCTGGAGCAGGGGTGGGCAAACTTTTTGGCCCGAGGGCCACAATTGGGTATGGAAATTGTATGGCCGGCAATGACTGCTCAGGAAATTGGGGGTGAGGGGCTGAGGGCTCTGGCTAGGGATGAGGGGTTGGGGGTGCAGGAGGGTGCTCCGGGCTGGGACCCAGAGGTTCAGATGGAGGGAGGGGGATCAGGGCTGGGGCAGGGGGCTGGGGTGCAGGAGGGGTTCAGGGGTGCAGGCTCCAGGCGGCGCTTACCTCAAGCAGCTCCCCGAAGCAGCGGCATGTCCCCGCTCTGGCTCCTACGCCGAGGCTCTGGGCGCCACGTCGTCCGCAGGCGCCGTCCCTGCAGCTCTCATGGGCCACAGTTCCCAGCCAGTGGGCGCTGCGGGGGTCCCCACGCATAGGAGCCGGAGGGGGGACCTGCTGCTGCTTCTGGGAGCCGTGTAGAGCGGGACAAGCCCCCCACCCCACTCCTTGGCTGGAGCACCAGAGCGGGCTAAGCCCCGGACCCCACTCCTCAGTGGGAGCTCGAGGGCCGGATTAAACCATCTGGAGGGCCGGATCCGGCCCCCGGTCATAGTTTGCCCACCCCTGGGATGGAGAACTGAGGGGCCCTGGCAGGTCATGGGTCCAGGCTGTAGGCTGGGGAATGTCCCAGGGACGCCCTTTGCACAGGAGGATCAAAAGGAGAAAGAACAAAGGAGACCCCTTCCCCCTCCCCGCCTCTTTGGTCTCTGGGAGCTGAGGCTGGGATATTGGATTCAGCTCCAGCCAAGCTTAATCCAATGTCCCAGCTCCCGGAGACCGAGACCGGGGGGGTGTGTGCCCGGACACCTGGGTTCAGTGCAGATGCGGGCAGTGGTGTGGCAACTTGTCCAAACACACACACAAGCTCTGGGGAATTTCAGTTTAGGACCCAGCTTTATTCAGTGCCTTTACTTCTGGAAATAGATAGCGTTAAATCAGGGAGTGCTGGGTGTCAGGGCTCCTGGGGGCTCTCCGAAGGGAGTGGTGTGTTGTGGTTAGAGCGGGGTGGCTGGGAGCCAGGACTCCTGGGTTCTATTCCAGCTATGGAAGAGGAGTTGGGGCTGATGGGGTAGAGCAGTGGGGGCTGGGAGGCCAGGCTGTCCCCACGCTGTCCCCAGTTCTGTCCCCACGCTGGACTTTCAGGGGCTGCTGTGGAATACAATAAGACTCAGCGCTGTTCCACAGGACGTCACAGTCTGTCCAGAAACACACGCGCCCCCTCCTCCCACTCTGGCTGTAATGGGCTTTGCCTGGGGCCCTGACTCCCTGGATCTTTGCAAAAGCAGTTCAGCTTCATTATCCTTTGGGCTCAGATGGGGAAACTGAGGCGTGGGTGGGCGTGGGGAGAGGAGAGAGACCCACGGACTATGAGGGCATCATTCAGCTGTGGGGTGGCTCCCCCTGGCGGAGGGGGGGCAACACAGAGGGGGCGTTAGGAGAGGAATTTCACTGCCAGGAGCCCAGCCAGACTGGGCAAGATGCTGCCCAGGGCGACGGGGCCCAGCATCCGCTGAGCACTGCTGGGCGTGTGTCACGGAGTGTGGGGGAGTCCAGGCCCTGCACCCCTCTTCCTGGGATCCACTGAGACAGTAAAACAGAAGGTTTATTGGACAACAGGAACACAGTCCACAACAGAGCTTGTGGGTACACCCAGGACGCCTCAATCACGTCCTTCTGGGGGAGCAGGGAGCTTAGACCCCAGCCCTGGGGTTCCCTGTGTTCCTCCACCCAGCCCCAAACTGAAACTAAACCCCCCCAGCAGGCTCCTTCCTGCAGCCTCTGTCCACATTCCTGGGCAGAGGTGTCACCTCCCCCTCCCCCTCCTGGCTCAGGTGACAGGCTCTCAGGTCTCCCCTCCCCAGGGCACATTCCCAGGTCAACACTCCCCCCTCCCTGCTGAGTCACATCCTCACACCAGGCAAAGCCCATTACAGCCAGAGTGGGAGGAGGGGGCGCGTGTGTCTCTGGACAGACTGTGACGTCCTGTGGAACAGCGCTGGGCCTTATTGTATTCCACAGCAGCCCCTGAAAGTCCAGCGTGGGGACAGAACCCAGGAGCCTGGGCTCCCAGCCCCCACTGCTCTACCCCATCAGCCCCCACTCCACTCCCAGAGCTGGGATAGAACCCAGGAGTCCTGGCTCCCAGCCACCCCGCTCTAACCACGACACACCACTCCCTTCGGAGAGCCAGGGATAGAACCCAGGAGCCCTGACACCCAGCACTCCCTGATTTAACGCTATCTATTTCCAGAAGTAAAGGCACTGAATAAAGCTGGGTCCTAAACTGAAATTCCCCAGAGCTCGTGTGTGTGTTTGGACAAGTTGCCACACCACTGCCCGCATCTGCTGACGTGGCTATCTGGGGTGCAGCTTGTGCCTGCGAACAAACCCCACTCGTCTGTGTAGACAGAAAAAAAAGAATTCGGCTGCTCTGAAGAGGTGTTTCTGCCTGGCTTTGCGGTGAACCTTTCACACACACACACACACACACACACACACACACCCCGCTGTCACTCTCTGCTCCAGGCCTCTGCCTCTCAGAGTTACGTCAGCTCAGCCACACTCAACTTCAGCCCACTTTTCATCGCTTCTTCAGAATACGATTGACGCTTGTTAAGCCTTTGGATAGATGGCTGTGCACCTCCAGCCAGTGATCCCAGGAGCATCAACTCTTTCCTCTCCAGAGCGTGGGGGCCTTTAATTCATTACGTGAGCGTAAGGTAGTTTTAAGAAGAAAGAAAGAAAGAAAGAAAGAAAGATTTTCCCACTTTGGTTTTTTTAGAGCTTTCATGTGGAAACATCAATTAAACCTCAGAACACCTTCCCCTGCCCTTCTATGTCCCTAGATGGTTGCAAAGTTATATTATCCCTATCAAAGAAATATGGAAACTGAGGTAGAAAAAAGATGTGTTCAGTTCAGGGTTAGAACCAAGAAGACAGCTGAGAAGTCCTCACTCCTGACTCCCAGCCCACTCTAACCCACGAGATCCCACTCCTCTTTCAGAGCCACGGACAGAACCCGGGAGTCCTGATTTGCAGCCATCTCCGCTCAAACTCACTACACCCCAGCCCGCTTCTACAGCTGGGGAATGAGCCCAGAAGTCCTGGCTCCCAGCCCCCACCTGTTGCACCCCCATTCCCCTTTGAAACCCGGGGAATAAAGCCAGGAGTCCTGGCAGGAATCTCAGCGCTGACAGGCAGGGGAACATTTCTAGGCAGGATGACATGTGGACGGGGGTGCTGCTCCTCATCGGGATGACCCCAAGCTCGGGCGAGAGCTGGAGGAGGAACGAGAAGAAGGAAGGACAGACGGACTCAGACCCGCTGGCCAGGCCCTAGCGTGGGCTGTGGGCATCCCAGGCTCCAATCCCTGCTCTCCCCGAGTCAGCCGGGGGACGTGGCTCCGGGTTTTCCTCTTGCTGGTTTTACCCACAAATTCCATCCTGACCCCAGAATCCACCATCGACAGCAGCACTTTCCCCAAGTGAATTCCCGACCGCATCACCCGGCTCCCTGTCCCCGGGGACGGACGGGACTCACCTGTGGCCAGGAGAGCGGACAGCAGGCAGAGGGGCAGAGCCACCCACATGGTGCCTGGATGTTAGCTGCAGTGAGCAGAACAGCGAGGAAGCATCTGGCTGTGGTTTTATCCGGCAGGATGGCAAATACCTGCCCCCTGGGCGATCGGCTGGGGCTGCCCCATGACATCCTGGTGGACCCGGAGATGGGAGATTTCACAACCCTGCATGTGACTTTGGCTGATCAGGTGATGCAATGTGTCTTGAGGCCAATTCCCTTGTGCGTTAGTGGAGATCTGTGGTTCTCAGCCAGGGGTCTGTGTACTCCAGGGGTACGCACAGGTCTTCCAGGGGGTACATTAGCTTATCTTGATGTTTGCCTCATTTTACAACAGGCCAGATATAAAGCACTAGTGAAGTCAGTACGAGCTAAAATTTCCTGACACAATGACTTGTTTGTGCAGCTCTATGTACTATCCACTGAACTGTAAGAACAATATTTATATCCCAGTGGAGTTATCTTATCATTACACGGTGGAACTGAGAAAGGAAGCTATTTGTCAGTCACAATGTGGCCGTAACACTTATGTATTTTTTATAATAACATAAGAAAGGACCTGTCATAAATATAAAGGGAAGGGGAACCACTTTTCTGTCCCCGGTGCTATAAAATCCCCCATGGCCAGTGGCAAAACACTTTCACCTGTTGTCATAAATAGAAAGGGAAGGGTAAACTCCTTTATAATCCCTCCTCTCCAGAGGAAAAATCCTCTCACCTGTAAAGGGTTAAGAAGCTAAAGGTAACCTCGCTGGCACCTGACCAAAATGAGCAATGAGGAGATAAGATACTTTCAAAAGCTGGGAGGAAAGAGAAAAACAAAGGGTCTGTGTCTGTCTGTGTGATGCTTTTTCTGGGGACAGAACAGGAATGGACTATTAGAACTTAGTAAGTAATCTAGCTAGGTATGTGTTAGGTTATGATTTATTTAAATGGCTGAGAAAATAGCTGTGCTGAATAGAATGGATATTCCTGTCTGTGTGTCTTTTTGTAACTTAAGGTTTTGCCAAGAGGGATTCTCTCTGTTTTGAATCTAATTCCCCTGTAAGGTATTTGCCATCCTGATTTTACAGAGGTGATTCTTTTCTACTTCTATTAAAAGTCTTCTTGTAAGGAAACTCAATGCTTTTTCATTGTTCTAAGATCCAAGGGTTTGGGTCTGTGGTCACCTATGCAAATTGGTGAGGATTTTTACCAAACCTTCCCCAGGAAGTGGGGTGCAAGGGTTGGTAGGATTTGGGGGGAAAGACGTGTCCAAACTACGTTTCCCAGTAAACCCAGTTAAAGTTTGGTGGTGGCAGTAGAAATCTAGGGGCAAAGGACAAAATTAATTTGTACCTTGGGGAAAGTAAGCTTAGGAGATTTTCATGCAGGTCCCCACATCTGTACCCTAGAGTTCAGAGTGGGGAAGGAACCTTGACATGGTGGCAGAGTGGTGGGATTAACCTGAAATCATTTTGAGATCAATTTGAGATTTTTTTGAACCAGAAAAACGGATTTTAAAAAGGAAATATTTTTTTTTCCTTTGGGGCTGCTGGAAAGGAGGTCCAACTGAAAGCAACTAGTTTTTTCTCTGCTTTGGAGCCAGAGCAGAGACAAAAGGGGATTATCTTTGTGAATTGCAGGTTTTCTTTGCCTGGAGGCAGAGTAGTTAATCTCCTGCAGGGAAATTCACAGTCTTCGAAAACCTGAGGTTTTTTCCCCCTAAAACTAAATTGGGGGGGGGTGTTCTACCCATTTGCCTGGAGACAAAAGTGGCAGGGTTTGGGGGTTTTTTTAGGATTTTGATTTCTTTTTAGAAGGAGCACAGCTTTGAACACAAAATTTTTTTTCCTTTGGGGCTGCTGATAAGCAGGTTTCCAAGTAGTTGGAGGTTTTTTGCTTTGATTTGGGGCCAGAGCAGAGACAAAGGGAATTGTCTTTTTCTGTAGGCTGACAATCACTATCAGAGAATAGGTATCCTATTCCAGCACAGCAAAATTTTACAGCCAAGTTTTGTTTGTTTGTTTATTTCCAAACCTCGGGTGTAAAGTTAGTTAAAAACGGAGAGGTTTGGATGACAGAATCCACGGCTCAAGAAACGCTGGAATTAGCCAGATTTCAGGCTGAGGAAAAACAAAAGGAACATGAAAGACAGATAGAACTCATGCGGCTGGAGAAGGAGGTACAGGAGGCTGCCCACAGGAGGGAAATGGAGGCAAGGAAGCATGTGGAGGAGGAGAAGGAAAAAGAGAGGAAGCATGAACTGGAGATGGAGAAGGTAAAGACTCAGCAGAATATACCAACAAACCCTAGCAATCCTTCTCCAGGTACCACTTCCCATCCCAGAAAGTTCCCCACCTACAAGGCAGGCGATGATACCGAGGCCTTCTTAGAAAACTTCAAAAGGCCCTGCCTTGGGTACAGCATCCCTACAGACCAATACATGGTACAGCTGAGGCCGCAGCTCAGTGGACAATTAGCTGAGGTGGCGGCTGAAATGCCTAAAGAACACATGAACGAGTATGAACTGTTTAAATCCAAGGCGATAGTCAGAATGGGGATAACACCCAAGCATTCTCGTCGGAGGTTCAGAGCCCTAAGGTGGAAACCAGACGTGTCATTTACCCGACATGCCTACCACATTGTGAAACATTGGAATGCCTGAATATCAGGAGCAAGTGTTGAATCTCCAGTAAATTTGCCCTTCCTAATGCAAATGGAACAATTCTTAGAGGGTGTTCCTGAGGAAATAGAAAGATACATACTAGATGCGAAACCCAAAACTGTAATCGAAGCAGGTGAGATTGGAGCCAGATGGGTGGAGGTAGCAGAGAAGAAGAAAACTGGTTGCAGTTGGAGTGGAGACCAGAAGGGACAACCCCAGACCACACCCTATTACCGGGGGCCGCCCAAGGCCCCACCTACCTCCCAAAGAACCCTCCAGACACCTTATCGTCCCACCACCCCGTTCTCCAGCAACCCGCCTCACCCCAGTGACCCGTCAGCTGGACGATGTTTTAAATGTAATGAGCTGGGGCATGTAAAGGCCAACCGCCCCAAGAACCCCAACAGATTACAGTTCATTGCACCAGAATCACACCAAAGATCCGCAGGCCCAGATACCTCCCAGATACCCTTGGAGTGGAGGGAAACTGTGAGTGTGGGCGGGAAGAAGGTCACCGTGTGGAGGGACACCGGAGCACAAGTGTCAGCTATCCATGCTTCCTTAGTGGACCCCAATTTAATCAACCCAGAGATCCAAGTGACGATTCAACCCTTCAAGTCCCACTCTTTCAACTTGCCTACAGCCAAGTTCCCTGTCCAGTACCAGGGCTGGTCAGGAATGTGGACTTTTGCAGTAGATGATGATAATCCCATCCCCATGCTGTTGGGGGAAGACTTGGCCAATCATGTGAAGCGGGCCAAGAGGGTGGGAATGGTCACCCGCAGCCAGGCTAAACAAGCCGTGAGGCCTAGCTCTGTTCAGGAAACTTCTATCAGGACCCGGTCAGAGGTGATGGACCTGGACCCCAGGCCAATGTCTGCAACAACAGTAGTGGATCCAGTCCCAGAGACCCAGACGGAACCAGTCCCAGAACCGGAACCAGAGGAACAACCAGCACCACACCCATTGCCAGCACTGAATCCAGTACTTGCAACCCCAACACCAGAGGGCCCCACCGAACCTGAACCGGCAGCAGCCCTTAACCCTACACAAGAGACTCAGCCAGAGCCTGAACCCCAACATAGTGTCCCAGCGGAGAGCGGTTCACAGTCAACGGAAACAGCCCCATCCCCTACATCGCTTCCAGAGGGACCAAGCCTAGGTCCACAATCCAATGAGGAACTGTTGTCTCCAGCATCAAGGGAACAGTTCCAGACCGAACAGAAAGCGGATTAAAGCCTCCAGAGAGCTTGGACGGCGGCACCGAGCAACGCACCGCCTCTCAGCTCTTCTAATCGATCCAGATTTGTTGTAGAAAGAGGACTTTTATACAAAGAAACTCTTTCTGGTGGACACCAGGAAGACTGGCATCCTCAGAGACAGTTGGTAGGTCCAACTAAATACCGGGCCAAGCTCTTGAGCTTAGCCCATGATCACCCTAGTGGCAATGCTGGGCTGAACAGGACCAAAGACCGTTTTTGGGGGGCCATTCCACTGGGAGGGAATGGGCAAGGATGTTTCTACCTATGTCCGGTCTTGTGAAGGATGCCAAAGAGTGGGAAAACCCCAAGACCAGGTCAAAGCCCCTCTCCAACCACTCCCCATCATTGAAGTTCCATTTCAGTGAGTAGCTGTGGATATTCTGGGTCCTTTTCTGAAAAAGACACCCAGAGGGAAGCAGTACAGACGGACTTTCATGGATTTTGCCACCCGATGGCCGGAAGCAGGGGCTCTAAGCAACCCCAGGGCTAAAAGTGTGTGCCAGGCACTAGCAGACATTTTTGCCAGGGTAGATTGGCCCTCCGACATCCTCACAGGTGCAGGGACTAATTTCCTGGCAGGAACTGTGGAAAACCTCTGGGAAGCTCATGGGGTAAATCACTTAGTTGCCACTCCTTACCACCATCAAACAAACGGCATGGTGGAGAAGTTTAATGGGACTTTGGGGGCCATGATACGTAAATTCGTAAATGAGCACTCCAATGATTGGGACCTAGTGTTGCAGCAGTTGCTCTTTGCCTACAGAGCTGTACCACATCCCAGTTTAGGGTTTTCCCCATTTGAACTTGTATATGGCTGTGAAGTTAAGGGGCCATTACAGTCGGTGAAGCAGCAATGGGAGGGATTTACACCTTCTCCAGGAACTAACATTCTGGACTTTGTAACCAACCTACAAAACACCCTCCGAACCTCTTTAGCCCTTGCTAAAGAAAACTTACAGGATGCTCAAAAAGAGCAAAAAGCCTGGTGTGATAAACATGTCAGAGAGCGTTCCTTCAAAGTAGGGGACCAGGTCATGGTCTTAAAGGCGCTCCAGGCCCATAAAATGGAAGCATCATGGGAAAGGCCATTCATGGTCCAGGAGCTCCTGGGAGCTGTTAATTACCTCATAGCATTCCCCACCTCCAACCGAAAGCTAAGGTGTACCATATTAATTCTCTAAAGCCCTTTTATTCCAGAGAATTAAAGCTTTGTCAGTTTACAGCCCAGGGAGGAGACGACGCTGAGTGGCCTGAAGGTGTCTATTACGAAGGGAAAACTGTTGGTGGTGTGGAAGAGGTGAACCTCTCCATGACCCTTGGGCGTATGCAGCGACAGCAGACCAAGGAGCTGTGCACTAGCTACGCGTCGACGTTCTCATCCACCCCAGGACTGACTGAACGGGCATACCACTCCATTGACACAGGTAATGCTCACCCAATTAAAGTCCAACCTTACCGGGTGTCTCCTCAAGCTAAAACTGCTATAGACCGGGAGATCCAGGATATGTTACAGAGTGCATGGGCATCTCCAGTGGTTCTAGTTCCCAAACCAGATGGGAAGATACGTTTTTGTGTGGACTATCATAAGCTAAATGCTGTAACTCGCCCAGACAACTATCCGATGCCACGCACAGATGAACTATTAGAGAAACTGGGGCGGGCCCAGTTCATCTCTACCTTGGACTTAACCAAGGGGTACTGGCAGGTACCGCTAGATGAATCCACCAAGGAAAGCTCAGCCTTCATCACACGTCTCGGGCTGTATGAATTTAATGTCCACCCTTTCGGTCTGCAAAATGCACCCGCCACCTTCCAAAGACTTGTAGATGGTCTCCTAGCGGGATTAGGAGAATATGCAGTCGCCTACCTTGATGATGTGGCCATATTTTCGGATTCCTGGGCAGAACACCTGGAACATCTACAAAAAGTCCTTGAGTGCATAAGGGAGGCAGGACTAACTGTTAAGGCTAAGAAGTGTCAAATAGGCCTAAACAGTGTGACTTACCTTGGACACCAGGTGGGTCAAGGAACTATCAGCCCCCTACAAGCCAAAGTGGATGCGATCCAAAAATGGCCTGTCCCAAAGTCAAAGAAACAGGTTCAATCCTTCTTAGGCTTGGCTGGTTATTACAGACAATTTGTACCGCAATACAGCCAAATCGCCACCCCGCTGACAGACCTAACCAAAAAGAAACAGCCGAACGCTGTTCAGTGGACCAAAAAGTGTCAGGAGGCCTTTAACCAGCTTAAAGCGACACTCATGTCTGACCCTGTACTAAGGGCCCCAGACTTTGACAAACTGTTCCTAGTAACCACAGATGCGTCCGAGCGTGGTGTGGGAGCAGTTTTAATGCAGAAAGGACCTGATCAAGAATTCCACCCTGTAGTGTTTCTCACCAAAAAACTGTCTGAGAGGGAAAGCAACTGGTCAGTCAGTGAAAAAGAATGTTATGCCATTGTCTAAGGTAGAACAGTGTGTTTGGTGTTTCGATTTCATTAAAACCAATGGACTGTTGTATGGTTTTCCCTTCCCCGTCTGCTGTTTTAACGGAGGAACAAACATTCACCCTGAGCACAGCCCTGGGACTCACTGACCCAGCAAAGACACCCGGCGATGCTAATGAAGAACTTTAGCACCAGAAAAGTGTCGACTCCAAAGCCGGGGACCATCCTGTCCTGTCAACTCTCTTCTTCCGAATTTGATTGGTGATCGTTCACCCTTGCCACTGATGGCTTCACACCTCCATCGTGCATGCAAAAACTCTGGGCTGGCTGAAGAGATCCCATGATCCTTAACTCTTTCCTGTCCAGAGCTTGGGAAAGTTTCAATTCAGTCAGTGAACATAAGTTTTTAATTGAAAGACGAAAGAGAGAAAACCAATTGGTCCACTTTGGTATTTTCCAGAGCTTTCCTCTGGAAACATCACTTCAACCTCCAAAAGCCTTCTCCTGCCTTTGCCAGGGTCCCAGGTGGGAGGAAGGGAACATTATCCCCATCTTATAAACAGGGAAACTGAGGCAGAAAGAGGCAGTGTCAGACTCAGAGCCACGAATACAGCCAAGGAGTCAGATTTCAGAGTAGCAGCCGTGTTAGTCTGTATCCCCAGAAAGAACGGGAGTACTTGTGTCACCTTCGAGACTAACCAATTCATATGAATTGGTTAGTCTCTAAGGTGCCACAAGAACTCCTGTTCTCCTAAGCAAGGAGTCCTAATTGCTGCTGGCTTCCAGCCTATTCTAGACCCACCCCGTCCCTGACCTGGGGATAGAACCCAGGAGTCCTGGCTCCCAGAAAACAGACCATGTGAGTCAGTGCGATGGTGCAACAGTGTCCCCTCCTGGCCAAGCATGGCTCGGTCCCGGCTCACGCAGCTCAGCGCGGCCCTCACGCCAGTCCCTGTGCCCAGGAATCTGCAAACCCCTCCCGCTGCTCAGCCCTTTTCTCCCTGCGCTCGCTGGGCCAGCGTGGGGTACATACACCCCAGAAGAGACCCCCACTCCCTGCAGACAGCAGGCAGAGGGGCAGGGGCGCCCACACGGTGGCCGGGCATTTTCTGCAGTGACCAGAGCAGCGATGAAGCAGCTGGCTGTGGGTACGGCAGGCAGGTTCAGAGACTCAGAGAACCATAGAAGATCAGGGTTGGAAGAGAGCTCAGGAGGTATCTAGTCCAACCCCTGCTCCAAGCAGGACCAACCCCAAGTAATTCATCCCAGCCAGGGCTGTGGCAAGCTGGGTCTTAAACACCTCAAAGGATGGAGATTCAACCCCCTCCCTAGGAAACCCAATGCAGCGCTTCATCACACTCCTATTGAAATAGTGTTTCCTAATCTCCAGCCTAGACCTCCCCCCCAGCAACTGGAGACCATTGCTCCTCGTTCTGTCATCTGCCACCACTGAGAACAGCCGAGCTCCATCCTCTTTGGAAACCCCCTCAGGTAGTTGAAGGCTGCTATAAAATCACCCCTCACTCTTCTCTTCTGCAGACGAAAGAAGCCCAGTTCCCTCAGCCTCCCCTCCTAAGTCACGTGCCCCAGCCCCCTCATCATTTTCCTTGCCCTCCGCTGGACTCTCTCCAATTTTTCCACATCCCTTCTGTAGTGGGGGCCCAAAACTGGACCCAGTACTCCAGATGTGGCCTCACCAGTGCCGAATAGAGGGGAACAATCACTTCCCTCCATCTGCTGGCAACGCTCCTACTGATGCAGCTCAAAATGCCTTTGGCCTTCTTGGCAACAAGGCCACCCTGCTCTCTCATAGCCAGCTTCTCATCCACTGTAATCCCCAGGTCCTTCTCTGTGGAAAGGTTGCCGAATACCTGCCCCCTGGGGGATCGGCTGGGGCTGCCCCGTGACATCCTGGTTGGCCCGGAGATGGGAGATTTCACAACCCTGCATGGGACACTGGCTGATCAGATGATACCAATGTGTCTTGAGGCCAATTCCCTTGTGCATTAGTGCAGATCAGTGGTTCTCAGCCAGGGGTCCATGTACCCCAGGGGTACACACAGGTCTTCCGGGGGGAACATCAGCTCATCTTCATGTTTGCCTCGTTTTACAACCGGCCGCATTAAGGCACGAGTGAAGTCAGTACGAGCTAAACTGTCGACCCCTTGTTCATATTGCTCTATATACTCGACACTGAAATGCCAGTGCAGGATTTGTCCTGCGTTCCCACCGAGTTATTTTATAATGGCGGAAATGAGAAAGGAAGCAGCTTGTCAGCAGCAGCATGGCCGTGACACTGTGCATTTTTATGGCTGGTTTTGTGAGCAAGTCGTTTTTAAGTGAGGGGAAATTTGGGGTACCCAAGACACATCAGACTCCCGCAAGGGGTACAGCTGTCTGGAAAGGTCGAGAGCCGCTGGCCTAGATCAAAGGCATGGCGAAGGTAGAACAGTGTGTTTGGAGTTTCGATTTCATGAAAACCAATGGGCCGTGGTATGGTTTTCTCTTCCCCATCTGCTGTTTTAGCGGAGTAACAACCATTCACCCTGAGCACAGCCCTGGGACTCACTGACCCAGCAGAGATGCCGGAGGGATGCTAAGGAGGAACTTTAGCACCAGAAAAGTGCTGACCCCAAAGGCAGGGGCCATCGTGTGTGCTGACCGCCGCGTTCCTCCCTCCCCCCATCGAATGCAAAGCCCAAGTGGCTGGGGGCCCTGCCAGCTTGTTCTCTGGGAGAAGAAGCTGTAAGGATGCATTCAGGGAAGGATCCTGCCTCGCTGGGCCGGCTGGACTCTTACAGGGACCAGAACGGGATGCAAAGCGGGGAGCCCTGGAGACCGTCTGGGGGCACCTGAAAAGACTTGGGAAAATGGCAGTTTCTCCCATCACCGCCACCATTTGGAATTACAGACTGCGACTCACCTGGGTATGAATTTTACCGGCTTTAACCCCTCGTGACCCTCATTCCCTTTCCTTGGCTCATGAACCTTTAGTGAGATTCCTACAGACCTGGCTGCCAGCGTTGCCTTTGGTGTAGGATCTGGGGTCCCGTGGCTCTGGGGTAAGTGACCGGTCTCCTGGGGCAGGGGACAACCTGGGTGGGCTGGTTTGGGGTGTACGTGACCTTTCCTCACAAAGTCCAGCTTGTCTGAGAGTATCTGAGGGGACTGGCTGTGACTCCGGGGTCAGACGGGGGCAGCGATCCAGGAGTTCACGCTGGGTGAAATCTCCTCACAGATCACCACCGGCTGGGGGGATCTGCCCTGTTGCCTGACACCCTCCTTGAGCCCGGCACTCCCAGTGGAGCCGCCCCAGAGAGCGGGACGAACTGAGCCCTGCAAAATCAACCTAGAAGGACATTGCTCCCCTCCAGGGCGTTCCCGCCCGCCTGGACAGCTGGGTGAGCCACGGCCTCTCCTTCCCACAGCCCTCCTTCCCCAGGGGAGCTTAGCCCGCTGGTGCCTTTCCCCCAGCCATGGGCCTTGCCTTCCGGGAGGGGGTCTAGGCAGGACTCCTGGGTTCCATTCCCTGGCCCTGCAAGGGGAGAGGGGTCCAGTGGTTAGAGCAGGGGGCTTGGGAGCCAGGACTCCTGGACTCTATCCCTGGCTTTCAGAAGGAAGTGGGCTCTGGTGGGTTACAGGGTGGGGTACTGGGAGTCAGGACTCTCGGGTTCTCTTCCTGCTAGCATCACTTGTGCACAGATAGGGACGGGGGGGGCCGGTAGGGCGCGGTCAGGGGACAAGGAGCAAGGGGGGTGCTTTCCCCAGAACTCGCTTGATTCAGCCAATGCACAAAAGGGACCCGCAATCCCCCCGAAAGAGAAGCAGCAGCTGGTGGCTGCTGAAGGGAGGTTCACTGCAGCCCGGCACGCAGCAGAAGGGGAGGATGCCAGGCCGGGGCTCAGGGCTCCCCGATGCCCCCGCCGGCCCTGGGAGCTGGGTAGCACTTGGCCCGGATCAGCCAATCCCCCACACACTGGACGTATTTCCTCTCCCCCACTCTCTTCCTCCAAGCGCCAGGGGAGGCACATCCAGCCGCAATCTTCATCACAGTGATGCCACCTGGACAGGGGGAGAGAGACGTAATAAGGGGCTCCCACATCCCCCCTCCCCCGACCCCCATGTGGTTTCTCACACACTCCCCTCCCAGCATAACTGCACCCGGCTCTGCAGGCAGAGTGGGGTCTAGTGCTCAGAGCAGGGGCCTGGAACAACGTGAGAACATAACAGAGGAATGGCCCCCCTGGGTCACACCAAAGGTCCATCTAGCCCAGTATCCTCTGGCCAATGCCAGGTGCCCCAGAGGGAATGAACAGAACAGGGAATCATCCAGTGATCCATCCCCTGTCGCCCATTCCCAGCTCCTGGGCAAACAGAGGCTGGGGCCACCTTCTCTGCCAATCCTGGCTATAGCCACAGATGGACCTGTCCTCCAGGAACTTCTCTAGTTCCTGTTTGAACCCTGTTATAGTCTTGGCCTTCAAAACATCCTCTGGCAAGGAGTTCCACAGGTTGACTGTGCATTGTGTGAAGTTTGGTTTGTTTTAAACCTGCTGCCTGTGGTGACCCCTCGTTCTTATGTTAGGAGGAGTAAATAACACTTACTTATTTACTTCCTCCACACCCTCCAACCTTCTCTAGCCCTCGATCATATTCCCCCTTAGCCGTCTCTTTTCCAAGGTGAAACGTCCTACTCTTATTAATCTCTCTTCATATGGCAGCCGTTCCATCCCCCTCATCATTTTGGTTGGCATTTTCTGAAGCTTTTCCAATTCCAATATCTCTTTTTTGAGATGGGGCGACCACATCCGCACGCAGTGTTCAAGTTGTGGGCATCCCATGGATTTATACAGAGGCAACATGCTATTGTCTGTCTTATTCTCTGTCCCTTACTTAATGATTCCCAGCATTCTGTTCGCTTTCTTCACAGCCGCTGCACATGACTGGATGATTTCAGAGAACTCTCCACAATGACTCCAAGATCTTTCTTGAGTGGTAAATTCGACCCATCATTGTATATGTCTACCTGGGATTACATTTGCCCATGTGCATTACTTTGCATTCATCAACATTGAATTTCATCTGCCGTTTTGTTGCCCAGTCACCCTGTTCTGAGAGACCCTTTAGTACCTCTTCGCAATCTCCTTTGGACTTCACTATCTTGAGTAGGTTTGTATCTTCTGCAAATTTTGCCACCTCACTATTTACCCCTTTTTCCAGAACATTTTGGAATATGGTGAATAGGACTGGGCCCAGTGCGGATCCCTGGGGGACTCCCACTATTTATCTCTCTCCATTCTGAAAACTGACCATTTCTTCCTACCCTTTTTTCCCTATCTTTTAACCAGTTACTGAGCCATGAGAGGATTTTATCGCATGACAGCTCACTTTGCTTAAGAGCCTTTGGTGAGGGACGCTTTCTGAAAATCTAAGTACACTATATCCACGGGATCCCCCTTGTCCAAACGCTTGTTGATCCCCTCAGAGAATTCTAGTACATTGGTGAGGCGTGATTTCCCTTTACCGAAACCATGTTGACCCTTCCCCAACAAATTATGTTCATCTATGTGGCTGACAGTTCTCTTCTTTCCTCTAGTTTCAATGAGTTTGCCCTGTACTGAAGTCAGACTTATTGGCCTGTAGTTGCCGGGATCACCTCTGGAGCCCTTTTTCGAAACTGGTGTGTCATTAGCCATCCTCCAGCCAGTTCGGACAGAAGCTGATTTAAATGGTAGGTTACAAACCACAGTTAGTCATTCTATAATTTGAAATTTGAGTTCCTTCCGAACTCTTGGGCGAATCCCATCTGGTCCTGGTGACTTATTCCTGTTTAATTTATCAATTTTTTGGAAAAACTCCTGTAATGACTCCTCAATCTGGGACAGTTCCTCAGATTTGTCACCAAACAGAATGGCTCAGGTTTGGGAATCTCCCTCCCATCCCCATCTGGAGGACTTACCCACTGTTAATCGCCCAGATTCGTCAACACAATGGTCCTCGGCACCGGTGCAAGCCAACATCCCACTCCCCTGCCTGTGAAAAGGCTCCACATTGAAAAGTGTCAGGCACTGCCGGCCGTTGTGGACGGAGCTCACAGATGGCACTGAGAACAGTCAGACACACACAGTCAGCCAGGGGTGGGGAGTCACCACATATTGGGCTCGATCCCAGCTCGGGGAAGGGAGTGGGGTCTAGTGGTTAGAGCAGGGGGGCTGGGAGCCAGGACTCCTGGGTTATCTCCAGGCAGGTGTGGCCGGAGCAGGGCTCTAGGTTTGCAGCAGACACACACCTGGGATGGCCCCGGCGTTGCAGCCGTCGGTGTCACAGCAGGCGATGTTCACCCGCACGGTGACATTGTGCGCGTAGGTCAGCGAGAAGGGGCCGGGCTCACAGTTCTTGGGCTCCAGGCACGATTTACCCGTGTAGGAGAAGGAGGATCCCTCTGTGGAAGGGAAACAGAGCATCACCTCTGAGCTCCCCAATGGACCCCCAGCTGCTCCATCCTCCCCTTTTGTTCCATCCACCCCACCCCCAACTAATCTCATCTTCCTTCCGACCCCCGATAAAATCCTCTCTTCTGTCTGACCCAGGCCCCACTGTCACCCACTGCAATTCCCCATCTCATCCCATCCCCCGTCTATGACATTATCTTTCCAGACTGAGCAGTCCCTGCTCCTGGAGAGGAGTGGAGACTATTGGTTAGAGTAGGGGGAGGGGCTGGGAGCCAGGACTCCTGGGTTCGACCCCTGGCTTCAGGAGGACAATGGTGTCTACACTTAGTAGAAATCTTCTTTCACTCACCCAGCCTGATCTCTGCCACGACGGTGATGCAGGTCCCTTCCGAGGGGGCGCAGGGCTGCAGGGGGCCGGAGCACGATTGCTCTCTGGACGCACACACCTCGCATTGCAGAGCGCTCCCTGGAGGTTGGAAAAATCCCTTCTCAGTACAAACCCCGGCTCCCCACCCCTCCCCAGGCAGTGCCCGTGGGCGAAATACCACCAGGAACCAAGAGGTGGCGCTGTGGGAGTTGTTACCACCAATGCCTCCTCACTGAATGTGTGGGCAGGCAGATCTTGGAGAAATGCCACCTGCTTTTGCAGCAGTTCTGCCCAGTTCCATTTAACTCTCCGGATGGGGAAAGGCATCTTGCTAGCTGGTCATTTGTATCTGACTCAACACTGCAGACAAGTCTGTTTGCTGCCTGAGTGTCTGTGGCTAGAATACATTTTCAGCTGCTGACGTGGCTATCTGGGGTGCAGCTTGTGCCTGCGAACAAACCCCACACGTCTGTGTAGACAGAAAAACAAGACTTCGGCTGCTCTGCGGAGGGGTTTCTGCCTGGCTTTACGGTGAACCTTTCACACACACACACACACACACACCCCGCTGTCACTCTCTGCTCTCAGAGTTACGTCAGCTCAGCCACACTTGACTTCAGCCCACTTTTCATCGCTGATCCTGCCAATTCTCTTTTTCAGAATACGATTGATGCTTCTTAAGCCTTTGGATTGATGGCTGTGCACCTCCAGCTAGCGATCCCAGGAGCATCAACTCTTTCCTCTCCAGAGTGTGGGGGCCTTTAAATTCATGACGTGAGCGTCAGGTAGTTTTAAGAAAGAAAGAAAGAAAGAGAAAAATTTTCCCACTTCGGTTTTTTTAGAGCTTTCATGTGGAAACATCCATTAAACCTCAGAACGCCTTCCTCTGCCACTTCTATGTCCCTAGATGGTAGCAAAGTGATATTCTCCCCATCTAAGAAATAGGGAAACTGAGGTAGAACAAAGATGTGTTCAATTCAGGAACCAAGAAGACAGCCGAGAAGTCCTCACTCCTGACTCCCAGCCCACTCTAACCCACGAGACCCCACTCCTCTTTCAGAGCCACGGACAGAACTCGGGAGTCCTGATTTGCAACCGTCTCTGCTCAAACTCACTACACCCCAGCCCGCTTCTACAGCTGGGGAATGAGCCCAGAAGTCCTGGCTCCCAGCCCCCACCCGTTGCACCCCCATTCCCCTTTCAAACCCGGGGGATGAACCCAGGAGTCCTGGCAGGAATCTCAGCGCTGGTGGGCAGGGGAACATTTCCAAGCGGGATTATATGTGGATGGGGGTGGTGCTCCTCATCGGGATGACCCCAAGCCTGGGTGAGAGCTGGAGGAGGAACGAGAAGAAGGAAGGACGGACGGACTCTGACCCCCTGGCCAGGCACCTAGCCTGGGCTGTGGGAGTCCCAGGCTCCAATCCCTGCTCTCCCCGAGTCAGCCGGGGGACGTGGCCCTGGGTTTTCCTCTCGCTGGTTTTACCCACAAATTCCATCCTGAGCCCAGAATCCGCCATCGACAGCGGCACGTTCCCCAGGTGAATTCCGGCTCCCTGTGCCGGGGGACGGACGGGACTCACCTGTGGCCAGGAGAGCGGAGAGCAGGCAGAGGGGCAGAGCCACCCACATGGTGCCCGGGTGTTTACTGCAGTGAGCAGAACAGCGAGGAAGCATCTGGCTGTGGTTTTATCAGGCAGGTTGGCAAATACCTGCCCCCTGGGGGATCAGCTTGGGTTGCCCCATGACATCCTGGTGGACCCGGAGATGGGAGATTTCACAGCCCTGCATGTGACACTGGCTGATCAGATGATGCCAATGTGTACTGAGGCCAATTCCCTTTTGCATTAGTGGAAATCAGTGGTTCTCAGACAGGGGTCCGTATACCCCAGGGGTACACACAGGTCTTCCGGGGGTACATCAGCTCATCTAGATATTTGCCTCGATTTACAACCGGCCACATTAAGGCATGAGTGAAGTCAGTACGAGCTAAACTGTCGACCCCTTGTTCATATTGCTCTATATACTCTACACTGAAATGCAAGCACCAGGAAAGTGTCGACTCCAAAGCCCGGGACCATCCTGTCCTGTCAACTCTCTTCTTCCGAATTTGATTGGTGATCGTTCACCCTTGCCACTGATGGCTTCACACCTCCATCATGCATGCAAAAACTCTGGGCTGGCTGAAGAGATCCCATGATCGTTAACTCTTTCCTGTCCAGAGCTTGGGAGAGTTTCAATTCAGTCAGTGAACATAAGTTTTGAATTGAAGGACGAAAGAAAGAAAACCAATTGGTCCACTTTGGTTTTTTTCAGAGCTTTCCTCTGGAAACATCACTTCAACCTCCAAATACCTTCTCTTGCCTTTGCCAGGGTCCCAGGTGGGAGGAAGGGAACATTATCCCCACCTTACAAACAGGGAAACTGAGGCAGAAGGAGGCGGTGTCAGACTTGGAGTCATGAATACAGCCAAGGAGTCAGATTTCAGAGTAGCAGCCATGTTAGTCTGTATCCCCAAAAAGAACGGGAGTACTTGTGGCACCTTAGAGACTAACAAATGTAGATGAATCTCAGGAATCTCAGCGCAGGGGGCAGGGGAACATTTCCAAGCAGGATGACAAGGGTGGGGGACGCTTTTCCTGCCTCCTGAGATTTGTCTGTGATTTCCAAAGGTTTCCTGCTTCTCATCAGTGCCTAGCTCCCTGTGCCTGGGGACAGATGGGACTCCCCTGTGACCAGGAGAGCAGACAGCAGGCAGAGGGGCTGGGGCGCCCACATGGTGGTCGGGCATTTTCTGCAGGGACCAGAGCAGCCATGAAGCAGCTGGCTGTGGGTACGGCAGGCAGGTTCAGAGAATTAGAGAACCATAGAACACCTCAAAGGGTGGAGATTCCACCCCCTCCCTAGGGAACCCAATGCAGCGCTTCACCACCCTCCTAGTGAAATAGTGTTTCATGATCTCCAGCCTAGACCTCCCCCACTGCAACTGGAGACCATTGCTCCTCGTTCTGTCATCTGCCACCACTGAGAACAGCCGAGCTCCACCCTCTTTGAACCCCCCTCAGGTAGTTGAAGGCTGCTATCAAATTCCCCCTCACTCTTCTCTTCTGCAGACAAAAGAAGCCCAGTTCCCTCAGCCTCCCCTCCTAAGTCACGTGCCCCAGCCCCCTCATCATTGCCCTCCGCTGGACTCTCTCCAATTTCTCCACATCCCTTCTGTAGTGGGGGGCCCAAAACTGGACCCAGTACTCCAGATGTGGCCTCACCAGTGCCGAATAGCGGGGAATAATCACTTCCCTCCATCTGCTGGCAACGCTCCTACTGATGCAGCCCAAAATGCCGTTAGCCTTCTTGGCAACAAGGCCACCCTGCTGTCTCATAGCCAGCTTCTCATCCACTGTAATCCCCAGGTCCTTCTCTGCAGAAAGGTTGGCAAACACCTGCCCCCTGCGAGATCGGCTGGGGCTGCCCCGTGATATCCTGGTGGGCCCGGAGATGGGAGATCCTGCATGGGACACTAGCTGATCAGATGATGCCAATGTGTCTTGAGGCCAATTCCCTTGTGCCTTCGTGGAGATCTGTGGTTCTCAGCCAGGGATCCGTGTACCCCAGGGGTACACACAGGTCTTCCGGGGGTAAATCAGCTCATCTTAATGTTTATCTCGTTTTCCCACAGGACAGATAAAAAGCACTAATGAAGTCAGTACGAGCTAAAATTTCCTGACACAATGACTTGTTTGTGCAGCTCTATGTACTATCCACTGAAATGTAAGAGCAATATTTATATCCCAGTGGAGTTATTTTATAATTACACGGTGGAAATGAGAAAGGAAGCTATTTGTCAATCACAATGTGGCCGTGACACTTATGTATTTTTAGAATAACATAAGAAAGGACCTGTCATAAATATAAAGGGAAGGGGAACCACCTTTCTGTCCTCAGTGCTATAAAATCCCTCATGGCCAGAGGCAAAACACTTTTACCTGTTGTCATAAATATAAAGGGAAGGGTAAACTCCTTTACAATCCCTCCTGTCCAGAGGAAAAATCCTCTCACCTGTAAAGGGTTAAGATGCTAAAGGTAACCTCAGTAGTATGAGGGCCCTACCGTCAATCAAACACTGACCCCGCCCCTTGACCCCTTAGTCCCACCCCTTGACCCCACCGGAAGTGCCGCCCCATGGTGTATTACTTCCGGGGTCAAGGCTGCCGCAAGACCTGAAGCAAGGTGTGTCTTGTGAAACTCACCCCACCCCTTGACCCCTTAACCCCACCCCTGGACCACTGCCCCCTTCACTGGAAGTCCCGCCCCATGGGGTATTCCTTCCAGGGTCATGGCTGCCACATGACCGGAAGCAAGGTATATCATGTGACCCCTCTAACTACTCCTCCCACTTCCCTCTACCAATCAGGAGAGGTTTCGCCCCTGTAGGGCTTCCCCCAAGAGGAGATTTGACCAATCAGGGCGAGTTCCGGGGCGGGGTGTCCTCTCCACAAGTGGGTCTTGTGACCCCTCTAACAACTCCTCCTCCCACCCTCTACCAATCAGGAGGGGTTTTGTCCCGATAGGACCAAGAGGAGATTTGACCAATCAGGATGAGTTCCGGGGCGGGGTGACCCATCCGGAAATGATTTTTGTGACCCCTCTAACAACTCCTCCTCCCACCAACGTCTACCAATCAGGCCACCCCAAGAGCTGATTTGACCAAAATAGGGCAGGTTCTGGGATGGGGTGAACCACCCAGATGAGGGGTGTGTGACCCCTCTGCCAGTCAGAGCGCAGCACCATCACCCCATAAGTCCCAGCGTCGGGCAGAAGAGGCTGTCTTTTACCAAGAGCGCGTGTTTTAGAAATCATGGAAACATGGACTCCTTCACCCCCACCGTGGGAACTTCGGACTTTGTTTTAGCCCCGAGGGCCTTTGGACTTGTGTGGAGAAAGCGCTACATCAGCGAGAGTTCTGAGGAGGACCCTTTGGCCCAGCCATTGACGGACACACCGGAAACCGACCCCGAAACCCGGCTGCTTGTGAGGCACCGCGATGAGCGTGATGGCCTCTTGTTGTCCTCCCCCCTGGAGGTGGAAGGTGATCACGGCTTGGGGGAGTTACGGGCGGACAAAGTGAATGAAAAAGACGTGGCTCAGGTAAATGAATGTTTAAGAAGTGAGGGTCGGGGTGGGGGTGTGTAATGGGGGGGCTAGGAACCAGGGATTGTTTAAATCAAAAACCAAGCAGTGGGGAGCTTACGCTGTTTCTTTTTTGAAAAAATCTCTCGACAGCTCGATGGTGCCTTTCTGGAGGCCTTTGAGAACTTACACATCGGTAGCCCCGTGGGAGTAAATGTATCATGCATCAGCTGTTTTTGCTCATGTCTGAGACACAGATCTCAAGAGGAAAAGGACAAAATGGAAGAGTGAACCAGCACAGACACCCTCATGTTAGGACTCATGGCGTCCATTTTTACGGGCGGTTGTAAAAGGTTGTGTTAAACCAGGCGATTAATAAAACTTATTTAGATGTGTTCATATGAATGTTGTCCCCCACCCACACTTGTGTTAGTAAAAGATGGTACCAGGAACAGTCATGTCTCCACAGGCGGCTCTGTTAAAGAAAATATATTACACCCCCGGGGAAGCTGGGAGCTTTGGCGGGGTGAACCCTCTTTTTCAAGTGGCCAAAAAGCAGAGTAAAACTTCAAATAGAAGACAAGTAACAGCTTGGCTTTCAGACCAGGATGCTTATACTTTACACAAAGCGGCTCAAATACGTTTTACAAGAAACAAGACCATTGTTTCAGATGTGGATGCGCAATGGCAGGCAGATTTGGTGGATATGCACCAGTTCTCCAGACACAACAGCAATTTTATGTACATCTTAACAGTGGTAGACATTCTATCCAAAAATGCCTGGGCCTTAGGCCTAAGAGACAAGACGAGTGGTGAGGTATCCAAGGCCTTTCAAGCTATTTTTAGCGAAGGGTCTGTGCCTCAAAAATTACAAACCGATCGGGGGAAAGAATTTTTAAACAAACCCTTAAGCAGATTGTTAAAACGGCATGGCATTCCCCATTTTGTTGCTAATAATGAAGTCAAAGCAGGGGTTGTGGAGCGGTTTAACAGAACTTTAAAAACTAGGATGTGGAGCTATTTTATCTAAAACCAAAGGAGCTTTTGAAAAAGGTTATGAACAGACATTTACCGATGAGATAGTCATAGTGGATGAAGCCTTAACCAGGGGTCAGAGACTGTATACCGATTAAAAGACTACGAGGGTGAGACAGTTCCTGGATCTTTTTGCCCTGAAGAATTACAAAAAGTAAACACCAAACGAGACAGGATTTACAGGATTGAAAAAATTCTAGCAGAGAAAGGAAAAGGGAGAAAAAAGCAACTACTGGTGAAATGGTTGGGGTGGCCTGATAAGTTTAACAGCGGGGTGAAAGCTTCTCAACTCTGTGACCTTTAGACACAAACAACAAACAAACAACAAAAACAAACAAAAGTTATTCCTCCTACAAAGACAGAGAAGATGAGCGACAGCGGGTTTTACATTACTTTGCCCAGCAACGCCAGCTCTGCAGTTTTTCCCCAAAACACCAGCTTGAACTTTACAATACGGCTTATGAAGCCCTTGGATCTCCCGGGTTCCTGGGAGGTGGGGTTAGTGGAAATACAACACCCGCACAGCTGGAACACTATCAACGAGGACACCCCTTTTGAAGTCACCTTTGGAGATATGGCGTGGAGTTTCATCCACCCTGACATCTGGTGGTGAGGTGTGGCAAGTTGTGGAAAAAAACTTCAGGGGCCGATCTCATTTGCATAGGCACAACAACCCCACCTAAAATGAGGCCATAACTGCCCAAATGGTCACTTTGGCTGTTGTGGGATCCCCAGTGTCTCTGTTATTGGGGCAGGAAGAATAAATTGTTATTACCCTGATTATGGGAACTGTGCTTGGAACTATACTTGGCCTTTTGTTATGATGGAGGGACTCACCATCAACTAAATAGCACTCGCAAGGCAAGGGACATGGGTTCCAAAACTCTGGGAATAGAGAGAGGCTTGAGACAGGTATTAGTACCTGGTGGTGTGGGCGCATGTTTGGGAGGGAAGGCAGAGATTTTGCTGTACTGTGTGAGCTGTCGTTGGCTGTGGACCCTCTACAGGTTCTAGGCCCAATAGCAGTGGAAGATGGTGAGTGGAAGGTAGTAACTACTGGGAGCCAGCCCTCACCAGCCCTTGCCTCTGAAGTGGAGTTTTTAAAGAAAATGTCTGCCTTTTTGGGGAAAGAGGGGAAGACCTTGACTGATATGCCGGGTCTGTTTTGCCTTTACCCAGGAGTCCCACCCCGGGAGGCTGCTCCGTCACCTGATGAGTGGGTGAAGGCTTTGGGCAAGCATTAGAGAAGGTTGTGCCACCCCACCCTAAGTCAAGCCCCTATCGTAAACTGAGGTTGTTTTCTGGGGTTCACACCCCAATGCCTGGGGAAGAAGCATTTGAACCCTGGCTGGAACACACCACTGAAATGCTGCAGGAATGGGCAGTACCTGATGCTGAAAAGAGAAGGTGACTAGTAGAGTGCCTTAGGGGGCCAGCCCTAGATGTGATTCGCACACTGAAGCTCAGTAACCCTGGGGTCAAGGTAAAGGACTGCCTAGAGGCCCTTGATCATGCCTTTGGGAGAACCGAGGGCTCAGAGGATGTTTATTGCAAGTTCCTCAATGCCAGGTAACAAAAGGGAGAGAAAGTTTCTGCCTATGTACAGAGGTTGGAGAAATTATTACAGAGAGCCTTCATGAGGGGAGCAGTAGCGGTTGAGCAAATGGACCGGACTAGATTGGCTCAGATTGTGAGGGGAATTCAATATCAGAACCCAATCCTTCTCCACCTTCGATTAAGGGAGCGCCAAGACAATCCACCGGGTTACTCTCGGCTGATAAAAGAGGTCCGAGAGGAGGAAGAGAGGCAGGCAGCTGGTGAGGTTTGGGAGGTTCGGCCACCCCAGGCAACTGCCACAACATCCATACGAACGCCCAAGGCGCTGATGGTGAATCCTCAAGAGGAACTTACCCAATGAGTGCAGGTCCTGACACAGAAAGTGGCTGAACTAGAGAATACTATCGATTCAGCAAAGACTTCAGCGTACAAGGAACCCCCCGTTACCACGGTCCAGAAGACTACATTTAGAATCTCTGCCCCACCCCGGCAACACGGGAAAGGGCAATCCTTCTTCTGCTACCGGTGTGGCCAGGGTGGGCACATTGCTGCCAGGTGTCAGAATGCAGAGAATCCCCCGCTAGTATACCAAAAGCTGAGGACCACCTGGGGAAAGTCGGGAAACGGCCCCAGGGCCTGGGAAGGGAGCCGCCTAGGCCTGCAGGGTTTGTAGGCTCCCCTGCGAAGAACCATGCCACCCGAATCCCACCAGGATTGATAGGACCTCGAGCTGAGGTCACTGTAAAGGTTGAAGGGACAGAATGTAGAGCAGTGCTTGACACGGGATCCCAAGTGACTATCATATTCCAGTCTTTCTACCAGCAGATGCTTATGCATCTGCCTATACAGCCCTTGACAGGGCTCGGCCTGTGTGGTCTCAGCATGGATGAATACCCGTATCAGGGGTATGTCATTGTACACCTGGAATTCCCAGAAGAGATCGCTGGGGTAAGACAGGAGGTGGACACTGTCGCTTTAATATGCCCTGACCCTAAAGGTGTCTCTGAGGTGTCTGTGCTAATAGGGACCAACTCCAGCCTCTTTAAGGTACTTGCAGATTACTGCAGACAGCGAGCAGGGGACCAATACCTGAATACCTTGGTGATACACACACATTGTGCCGCAGTCTACAGAAAAATTGAGGACGCAAAAAGAGTGATGCCTGATTTGCCGGTGGGAGCACTGAGGTACGCAGGCCCGGTCCCCTTAGTGGTGCCTGCAATGACAGAAAAGGAGGTGATTGTCATGAGTACCTGCCTGAAAGGCAGTAAGAGAACATTAGCAGTGGTAGAGCAGCCGACCAAGGGAGGGCTCCCTGAAGGAGGGCTGGTTCTTAGTGGAGTCATAACCCTACTCCTGACGCCCAGGAAAGGGTGACTATACTGATTGCTAATGAAACAAGTCGTGATATTTTTGTGAGGCAAGGACAGAAGACAGCAGACCTCTTTGAGCCCGAGTCAATTCTAACCCCCCAGTGTGAAACTCAAGTTCCGACGATAGACCCAGCAAAGTTTGACTTTGGAGATTCACCAGTGTCCGAGGAGTGGAAAAATCGCCTGAGGAAGAAACTTTGTGAAAGATCCAAGGTGTTCTCACTGCATGAGTGGGATGTGGGATGTGCAAAAGGAGTAGAACACAATATCAGACTACATGACTCTCGACCTTTCAGGGAGAGATCTAGGAAGATTGCTCTCTCTGAGATGGAAGATGTGCAACATCATCTTCAGGAGCTCGTACTGACTTCACTAGTGCTTTTTATCTGGCCTGTTGTAAAATGAGGCAAACATCAAGATGAGCTGATGTACCACCCTGGAAGACCTGTGTGTACCCCTGGGGTACACGGACCCTTGGTTGAGAACCACTGGTCTCCACGAATGCACAAGGAAATTGGCCTCAAGACACATTGGCATCACCTGATCAGCCAGTGTCACATGCAGGGTTGGCAAATCTCCCATCTCCGGGCCCACCAGGATGTCACGGGGCAGCCCCAGCCGATCTCGCAGGGGGCAGGTGTTTGCCAACCTTTCCACAGAGCAGGACCTGGGGATTACAGTGGATGAGAAGCTGGCTGGCCTTGTTGCCAAGAAGGCTAACGGCATTTTGGGCTGCATCAGTAGGAGCGTTGCCAGCAGATGGAGGGAAGTGATTGTTCCCCTCTATTCGGCACTGGTGAGGCCACATCTGGAGTACTGGGTCCAGTTTTGGGCCCCCCACTACAGAAGGGATGTGGACAAATTGGAGAGAGTCCAGCGGAGGGCAACGAAAATGATGAGGGGGCTGGGGCACGTGACTTAGGAGGGGAGGCTGAGGGAACTGGTCTTCTTTTGTCTGCAGAAGACAAGAGTGAGGGGGAATTCGATAGCAGCCTTCAACTACCTGAGGGAGGTCCCAAAGAGGATGGAGCTCGGCTGTTCTCAGTGGTGGCAGAAGACAGAACGAGGAGCAATGGTCTCCAGTTGCAGTGGGGGAGGTCTAGGTTGGAGGTCAAGGGGAGGGACGGCATCCACGGGACAGCAACCGGGACCCCAGGGCAGGTCACAGCAGTGAGAGCTCAGCTGCCCGGCCCTGGGGAGCAGCTGGCCGCACGCTGCATGGTGGACGTCTCTTGTTCTTCCATCGGCGGCGGTTGCTACTTCAGGCTCATGGTGGCCAGCGAGAAGCCGGGAAGGCTGGGCTGTGCAGGCCCTGGGGCCCGCCCGCCTCTTCTGTCTGCAGTCCCACCCCTGTTCTGCTCCTTCCCCCGTGGCCCTGCCCCGGTTCCACCCACAGTCCTGTCCCAGTCCACCCACCCCCTTGCAGCCCCCCCACCCACGTCCCCAAGACCAGGAAAGATCTGTCCCGCCGCCAGCTGGGGGTGAGAGCTCTTCCAGTCCCCGGGCCACAGCCGCAGCTGGGATCCTGGCGCTGGGGCTTCCCCCGCCACCTGGCACTTCTGCCAGGCACCGGGCTTGGGGTGCAGGGGTGCCCATTTTCCAGGGGGCCCCCAATGGGCTGAGGCTGCTGGGCACAGGCCCTGACGGCCCATTGGCTAATCCGCCACCGCTGCACTGCGGGTAGGGGTGCGGGCTCCCCTGGCTGAGCTGCCCTGGCAGGGCGGGGCAGGTGGGGGCAGGGGGCAGGGGGCTCTGTGTGTGGACGGAGCGGGGTTTGGGTTTAAACATGGGTCAGAGCCATGTCCACAGGGAGAGGGGGAAGCCGGCTGGCTTTGGAACAGGGGAGCGTGGCTCCGAACTCGCTTGCAAAGCCACAGGGTGTGACAAGAGGCTCTGGCCCCATAGGGAGCCTGGGGCTGAGCCTTGCCCAGAGCTGGGCCAAGGGCGTAGCCAGGTAAAGCGGGAACTGCCGGGAGGCTGCGGGGGCCTGGCCCACTGGAAATCCCGGCCCCGGGCCTCCCTTTGTCCTAGTGCCGATGGGCCCGGAGAGCCGGGGCTGGAAGGAATCCGGGACAGGCGCTCACCTTCCGAGATCTGCCCGCTGATGGAAATGCACTGGCTGGCACGGCCCTCGCACTGCAGGGTCTCCGTGCTGGAACAGCTGCTCCGACCCGGGGCAATGCAGATCGGGCACCGGCCTCCCGTCTAGACGGTGTTGATGATCGGCCCTGCAAGACCCTGAAGAGAGGGTCGGTGGGGGTTGACGGGCAGGGCTGCGGACAGGTGCCTTCTCTACTTTGTTACCACTTATTTCTAGCACCGCAATAACTGAGATCAGGGACCCCCTTGTGCCAAGAGCTGCACAGACTCCCCAGAGCAGGGGCCCTGATTGCACTGGGCACTGCATAGATCCCCCCAGCCTGCTACTGGGGCCCCCCCATTGTGCCAGGCACTGCACGCCTCCCTCCCCTGAGATCAGGGTTCCCCCTATGGCACCAGGTGCTACACGGGACCCCACCCTTCTCCAGAAAAGAACCTTTTCCAAACCAGTTTGACACTCAGTCAGTGCCTATGCCACTGGGAAGAAGCAGGGAGGGACGCAGAGATGTACAGACAGGAGAGAACTGGGTATTGCAGCTGTTCGTAGAGCAGGTCCGGGTTTGAATCTTCACAAAGAAGAGGGAGATGTTCCTGGGCGTGGCGGAGGATACACAGGAGAAGGAATAGCCTGCATTTCCCTTCGCTTCTGGTTAGAAGTGTAACCCTTCTGCCCGTCAGAGTTGGCAGTAACAAGGGCCGGGTTCAATATCTAGGGGATCCATTCCAATAACACAATGCAAACCAGCTTGAGCCCCCACCCAGTGACCTGGGACAAATATATACCACCCCTGCTGAGCGCCTCCAAGAGGCAATATTCCCCTCTCGCAAGCACATAATCTGAGTATAGCAGAAGCCTTTTAATAAGAGAGAGAAACAATGTGGCATTATGTTGGGGAAACACCACCAACAGGATTCATAACACAACCCATGAGCAAAAAAAACCCACCCCAAGCAAATTGGGGCATGCCCCTTTCCCTTTGGTTCTTGAGTCCAGCAACCCCAAATCACCCAAAGTCCCAAAAGTCCAAGGACCCAAAAGTCTCTGTCCCTGGTCAGGGCAGCCCCAGAGTTTGAAAGTTTATCTGCGGAGCCTTACCCCCCAGCCTGGGTGGAGATGGGACAGGGGTAAGAGGCACCTTACATGATCTGAAGCTGACCACCCCACAGCTCCATAGGCCTTCGCTCCGCTCCTCCAGCCGCCCCACGAACTCCTTCGCTCAGCTCCGCTCCGCGGCCCACAAGCAGCTCCCGCCGTCCAACGAACTGCTCCACCAGCCGGTCCACAAACTGCTCTGCGTCCCACCAGCAGCTCCTGCTGTCCTACGAACTGCTCCACCAGCTTGTCCACAAGGCACTCCAGCCATCCTGCAAACTGCTCCACGATAGAACTTCAGGCTCCTCCACTACTTAACACAACGCTCAGTGATTTCAGCTCTTAGTCAGTTCAGCTCTTTGGTGAATTCAGCTTGTAGTAGGGGAGCCTCAGTGCTGGTGCACTATTAGCCCAAAGTGAGCTCAGCAGCCTGTAACTAGACTTCTAATGAAATCAAAAGTAGCTCTGAAATTGCACAGTAGAGGGAGAGAGAGAAAAACACAATTAACAGGTAATTCAATGGGCCCATACCACCAAGTATTAAGACTTGTCCCCAGCCTCTCTCCATTCACAGAGTTTTGGAACCCATGACCCTTGCCTAGCGAGTGCTACTTAGTTGATGGTGAGTCCCTCCATCATAACAAAAGGCCAAGTACAGTTCCAAGCACAGTTCTCATAATCAGGGTAATAACAATTTATTCTTTCTGCCCCAATAACAGAGAAACTGGGGATCCCGCAGCAGCCAAAGTGACCATTTGGGCAGCTATGGCCT
This sequence comes from Eretmochelys imbricata, assembly GCF_965152235.1. Classification (NCBI taxonomy): domain Eukaryota; kingdom Metazoa; phylum Chordata; order Testudines; family Cheloniidae; genus Eretmochelys; species Eretmochelys imbricata. The sequence goes on from NC_135595.1 coordinate 19,168,000, forward strand.
CATTCTAGGCGTGGTGGGTGTGCCTATGCAAATGAGATCAGCCCCTGAAGTTCTTTTCCACAACTTGCCACACCTCACCACCAGATGTCAGGGTGGAGCTCATCCTGACACTGCTTACAGAAGCAAAACAGATACAAAAATTATTTACAGATGAAACCAGCGCCCCGAGGGCTGGTGATTCCTGGGAGCCACCTCACCCTTTTTTCTGGCGTCCCAGGCCAGAAGGGTCCATTTCCAGCATCTACTCTGACCTGCCGCATAGCCCAGGCTGGAGAAGTCCTCCCTCCACGGGGCCCGATCACGTGTGTTTGATGAAAGCATCTTCCAGGAGGACAGCCAGCCTGGCCTGGGGGATGCCGAGGGACGGCGCATCCACCGCATCCCTGGGGAGCTTGTTAACCACCCTCCCCAGCATGTCTAGCTAAATACTTATCTGGCGCCCATCACCATGGCATCTGAACCCCTCGTCATCTTTAATGCATTATCCTCACAACCACCTTGTGGGATGGGGCAGGGCTGTCAGCCCCATTGAACAGATTGGGGAAACTGAGGCACAGATCCTCAGCAGGACCTAACTCTTTGAATCTCTAGGCCTAAGAGGTGTGTCCCAGGTCACACAGGGTGGCTGGCAGAGAGGGGCCTGGAGCCCAGGTGTGCTAAGCCCTTGGCGCGCGTGTCCAAACCACAGCCGGCAAACGGTCGGTGCGGAGACCGATGGTGGAAAGTCAGCGCCACCCACCCTTGACCAGTGCGTTTGCCTCCTAGACACCGAGGCAGGTGCTGTGACCAGCGGGGCAGGGCTGTGGCTGAGCAGGGCAGTTGCTCACAGAATTTCTCCTACACTGGTAACAGGATCTGGTGAGGAGGGAAATAAAGCAGGATTTCCATTTTAATTTCTGGTGCCAGCGTCCCCCTTTTCTTGTCCGGTCCCCGAAGGCCTCGGGTTCGTGGAGGTGGCCTTGGCTGATCTCACTCCCCCTGTTAAATCTCACTCCCCCTGTTAAAGCTAGTGCCTTGGATAGGTGCTGGCAGTGGCAGGGTGCACCGGCTGGTGTCTGCAGCAGTTTGGGGCACAGAGGGATGCGACAAAGTGGAAATTGAGCTCCTATTTCTACGATGCCATGGAGTGCCTCAGTTTCCCTCTGTGCTTTGCAAGGCTGTGCAGGGCCGCCCCTCCATCCATCCCCGATAAACCTGTGAGGAAGTGGAAGCGTTCTTAATGTTTCCTCTGAATAGTGTGGGGGTGCCTCAGTTTCCCCTAGGCAGTTCTTAAGTATCTAGGTGGGATAAGGGTGTATGATCCTTGCAGAGCCCGAGAGGGCAGGTGTGTGCAGGGGTCTGGACACAGAGAATGGCCGACACCCTGTTTCCTGGCCACTGATGGCCTGGGCCCTTCCCCCCTGCAAACCTCTGTTTTACTGGCTGGCTGATAGTCCCGTCTGACTGTGGAGTTGGGGTGCAGGACCCTCTGGCTTCCCCAGGAATCCGCCTGGGCGGACTGGCTGTGGGAAGCGCATGGAATGGCAGAGGAGGCTGAATGCTCCAAGGTCAGACCCAGGAAGGTGGAAGCCGGGTGAGCTTTGTGTCCTGCAGACAGGCTGCTCCCAGAGAGGAGACTCCCCCAGAGTCCTGCCTGCCTTCGTAGGGAGCAGGTCCAGAGCATCGCCCGGGGACTCCCTGACAACACCCATCCTTCTGTCCGTCCATCCTCCTACACGTCCACCCTTCCCCCCACACACCCATCCATCCATTCCCCTAAGAGACTGTCTGTCCATCCATCCATCTGCCTTCATGCCTGTCCATCCATCCCCCTACACACCTGTCTAGGTTCCTTCCCCACTCTGAACTCTAGGGTACAGATGTGGGGACCTGCATGAAAACCTCCTAAGCTTACTTTTACCAGCTTAGGTTAAAACTTCCCCAAGGTACAAATTATTTTTGTCCTTTGCCCCTAGATTTCTACTGCCACCACCAAACTTTAACTGGGTTTACTGGGAAACGTAGTTTGGTCACGTCTTTCCCTCCCAAATCCTCCCAACCCTTGCACCCAACTTCCTGGGGAAGGTTTGGTACAAATCCTCACCAATTTGCATAGGTGACCACAGACCCAAACCCTTAGATCTTAGAACAATGAAAAAGCATTGAGTTTCCTTACAAGAAGACTTTTAATAGAAGTAGAAAAGAATCACCTCTGTAAAATCAGGAAGGCAAATACCTTACAGGGGAATTAAATTCAAAACAGAGAGAATGCCTCTAGGCAAAACCTTAAGTTACAAAAAGACACACAGACAGGAATATCCATTCTATTCAGCACAGCTATTTTCTCAGCCATGTAAAGAAATCATAATCTAACACATACCTAGCTAGATTACTTACTAAGTTCTAAGAGTCCATTTCTGTTCTGTCCCCGGCAAAAGCATCACACAGACAGACACAGACCCTTTGTTTTTCTCCCTCCTCCCAGCTTTTGAAAGCATCTTATCTCCTCATTGCTCATTTTGGTCAGGTGCCAGCGAGGTTACCTTTAGCTTCTTAACCCTTTACAGGTGAGAGGATTTTTCCTCTGGAGAGGAGGGATTATAAAGGAGTTTACCCTTCCCTTTCTATTTATGACAACAGGTGAAAGTATTTTGCCACGGGGCATGGGGGATTTTATAGCTCCGGGGACAGAAAGGTGGTTCCCCTTCCCTTTATATTTATGACAGGTCCTTTCTTATGTTATTCTAAAAATACATAAGTGTCACGGCCACATTGTGACTGACAAATAACTTCCTTTCTCAGTTCCACCGTGTAATTATAAGATAACTCCACTGGGATATAAATATTGTTCTTACAGTTCAGTGGATAGTACATAGAGCTGCACAAACAAGTCATTGTATCAGGAAATTTTAGCTCGTATTGACTTCACTAGTGCTTTATATCTGGCCTGTTGTAAAATGAGGCAAACATCAAGATAAGCTGATGTACCCCCTGAAGACCTGTGTGTACCCCTGGAGTACAGGGACCCCTGGCTGAGAACCACAGATCTCCACTAATGCACAAGGGAATTGGCCTCAAGACACATTGCATCACCTGATCAGCCAAAGTCACATGCAGGGTTGTGAAATCTCCCATCTCCGGGTCCACCAGGATGTCATGGGGCAGCCCCAACCGATCCCCCAGGGGGCAGGTATTTGCCATCCTGCCGGATAAAACCACAGCCAGATGCTTCCTCGCTGTTCTCCTCACTGCAGCTAACATCCAGGCACCATGTGGGTGGCTCTGCCCCTCTGCCTGCTGTCCGCTCTCCTGGCCACAGGTGAGTCCCGTCCGTCCCCGGGCACAGGGAGCCGGGTGATGCGGTCGGGAATTCACTTGGGGAACATGCTGCTGTCGATGGTGGATTCTGGGGTCAGGATGGAATTTGTGGGTAAAACCAGCAAGAGGAAAACCCGGAGCCACGTCCCCAGGCTGACTCGGGGAGAGCAGGGATTGGAGTCTGGGACTCCCACAGCCCACGCTAGGGGCCTGGCCAGTGGGTCTGAGTCCGTCTGTCCTTCCTTCTTCTCGTTCCTCCTCCAGCTCTCGCCCGAGCTTGGGGTCATCCGGATGAGGAGCAGCACCCCCGTCCACATGTCATCCTGCCTAGAAATGTTCCCCTGCCTGTCAGCGCTGAGATTCCTGCCAGGACTCCTGGCTTCATTCCACGGGTTTGAAAGGGGAATGCGGGTGCAACGGGTAGGCGCTGGGAGCCAGGACTCCTGGGCTCATTCCCCAGCTGTGGAAGAGGGCTGGGGTGTAGTGAGTTTGAGCAGAGATGGCTGCAAATCAGGACTCCCGGGTTCTGTCCATGGCTCTGAAAGAGGAGTGGGGTCTCGTGGGTAAGAGTGGGCGGGGAGTCAGGACTTCTCGGCTGTCTTCTTGGTTCTAAGCCTGAATTGAACACATCTTTTTTCTACCTCAGTTTCCCTATTTCTTAGATGGGGAGAATATCACTTTGCTACCATCTAGGGACATAGAAGGGGCAGGGGAAGGCGTTCTGAGGTTTAATTGATGTTTCCACATGAAAGCTCTAAAAAAACCAAAGTGGGAAAATCTTTCTTTCTTTCTTTCTTTCTTAAAACTACCTTACGCTCACGTCATGAATTAAAGGCCCCCATGCTCTGGAATGGAAAGAGTTGATGCTCCTGGGATCGCTGGCTGGAGGTGCACAGCCATCAATCCAAAGGCTTAACAAGCGTCAATCGTATTCTGAAGAAGAGAATTGGCAGGATCAGCCATGAAAAGTGGGCTGAAGTCGAGTGTGGCTGAGAGGCAGAGGCCTGGAGCAGAGAGTGACAGCGGGGTGTGTGTGTGTGTGTGTGTGTGTGTGTGTGAAAGGTTCACCGCAAAGCCAGGCAGAAACCCCTCTTCAGAGCAGCCGAAGTCTTGTTTTTCTGTCTACACAGACGTGTGGGGTTTGTTCGCAGGCACAAGCTGCACCCCAGATAGCCACGTCAGCAGCTGAAAATGTATTCTAGCCACAGACACTCAGGCAGCAAACAGACTTGTCTGCAGTGTTGAGTCAGATACAAATGACCAGCTAGCAAGATGCCTTTCCCCATCCGGAGAGTTAAATGGAACTGGGCAGAACTGCTGCAAAAGCAGGTGGCATTTCTCCAAGATCTGCCTGCCCACACGTTCAGTGAGGAGGCATTGGTGGTAACAACTCCCACAGCGCCACCTCTTGGTTCCTGGTGGTATTTCGCCCACGGGCACTGCCTGGGGAGGGGTGGGGAGCCGGCGTTTGTACTGAGAAGGGATTTTTCCAACCTCCAGGGAGCGCTCTGCAATGCGAGGTGTGTGCGTCCAGAGAGCTATCGTGCTCCGGCCCCCTGCAGCCCTGCGCCCCCTTGGAAGGGACCTGCGTCACCGTCGTGGCAGAGTTCAGACTGGGTGAGTGAAAGAAGATTTCTACTAAGTGTAGACACCATTGTCCTCCTGAAGCCAGGGGTCGAACCCAGGAGTCCTGGCTCCCAGCCCCTCCCCCTACTCTAACCAATAGACTCCGCTCCTGTCCAGGAGCAGGGACTGCTCAGTCTGGAAAGATAATGTCATAGACGGGGGACGGGATGAGATGGGGAATTGCACTGGGTGGCTGTGGGGCCTCGATCAGACAGAAGACAGGATTTTATCTGGGTGAGGGGGAAGATGTGATTAGTTGGGGGTGGGGTGGATGGAACAAAAGGGGAGGATGGAGCAGCTGGGGGTCCATTTTGGAGTTCAGAGGTGATTCTCTGTTTCCCTTCCACAGAGGGATCCTCCTTGTCCTACACGGCTAAATCGTGCCTGGAGCCCAAGAACTGTGAGCCAGGCCCCTTCTCGCTGACCTATGCGTACAATGTCACCGTGTGGGCGAACATCGCCTGCTGTGACACCGACGGCTGCAACGCCGGGGCCATCCCAGGTGTGTGTCTGCTGCAAACCTAGAGCCCTGCTCTGCCCACACCTGCCTGGATAGAACCCAGGAGTCCTGGCTCCCAGCCCCCCTGCTCTAACCACTAGACCCCACTCCCTTCCCCGAGCTGGGATCGAGCCCAGCGTGTGGTGACTCCCCACCCCTGGCTGACTGTGTGTGTCTGACTGTTCTCAGTGCCAACTGTGAGCTCCGTCCCCAACGGCCGGCAGTGCCCGTCATGCTTCTACCTGTGGGGAGGAAACTGTCAGGACAACAAGCCCTTGGCCTGCACCGGAGCCGAGGACCATTGTGTTGAGGAATCTGGGATATTAACACTGGGTAAGTCCTCCAGATGTGGGAGGGGGTCTAAACACAGAGCACGAGGTGGAGCCCAGGTGTCCTGGCTCAGTCCCAGGCCCCCTTGCTCTGACCCTCTAGACTCCACTCCCGTGGCAGAGTTGCAGAGAGAACCCTGGAGTCCTACTTGCCGAGATGCCAAAGGAGCACTCAAGGAGGATAAGGCCACTGCGGAGAAACTAAATGAATTCTGTGCATCGGTCTTCACGGCTGAGGCTGGGAGGGAGATTCCCAAACCGGAACCATTCTATTTTCATGACAAATCTGAGGAACTGTCCCAGATTGAGGAGTCATTACAGGAGTTTTTGCAACAAATTGATAAATTAAACAGGAATAAGTCACCAGGACGAGATGGGTTTCGCCCAAGAGATCGGAAGGAACTCAAATGTCAAATTACAGAACGACTTATTGTGGTTTGTAAATTACCATTTAAATCAGCTTCTGTCCCAACTGGCTGGAGGATGGCTAATGACACGCCAATTTTTAAAAAGGGCTCCAGAGGTGATCCTGGCAACTACAGGCCAATAAGTCTGACTTCAGTACAGGGCAAACTCATTGAAACTACAGGAAAGAAGAGAATTGTCAGCCACATAGAGGTACATAATTTGTTGTGGAAGGATCAACATGGTTTCGGTAAAGGGAAATCACGCCTCAGCAATCTACTAGAATTCTCTGAGGGGGTCAACAAGTGTGTGAACAAGGGGAATCCAGTGGATACAGTGTACTTAGATTTTGAGAAAGCCTTTGAAAAGGTCCCTCACCAAAGGCTCTTCAGAAACGTGAGCTGTCATGGGATAAAATCCTCTCATGGCTCAGTAACTTGTTAAAAGATAGGGAAAAAAGGGTAGGAAGAAATGGTCAGTTTTCAGAACGGAGAGAGGTAAAAAGTGGGAGTCCCCCAGGGATCTGCACTGGGCTCAGTCCTATTCATAGAATCATAAAATATCAGGGTTGGAAGGGACCTCAGGAGGTCATCTAGTCCAACCCCCTGCTCAAAGCAGGACCAATCCCCAATTAAATCATCCCAGCCAGGGCTTGGTCAAGCCTGATCTTAAAACCTTCTAAGGAAGGAGATTCTACCACCTCCCTAGTTAACGCATTCCAGTGTTTCACCACCCTCTTAGTGAAAAAGTTTTTCCTAATATCCAACCTAAACCTCCCCCACTGCAACTTGAGACCATTACTCCTTGTCCTGTCATCTTTTACCACTGAGAATAGTCTAGAACCATCCTCTCTGGAACCACCTCTCAGGTAGTTGAAAGCAGCTATCAAATCCCTCCTCATTCTTCTCTTCTGCAGACTAAACAATCCCAGTTCCCTCAGCCTCTCCTCATAAGTCATGTGCTCCAGACGCCTAATCATTTTTGTTGTCCTTCGCTGGACTCTCTCCAATTTATCCACATCCTTCTTGTAGTGTGGGGCCCAAAACTGGACACAGTACTCCAGATGAGGCCTCACCAATGTCGAATAGAGGGGAACGATCACGTCCCTCGATCTGCTGGCTATGCCCCTACTTATAAATCCCAAAATGCCATTGGCCTTCTTGGCAAGAAGGGCACACTGCTGACTCATATCCAGCTTCTCGTCCACTGTCACCCCTAGGTCCTTTCCCGCAGAACTGCTGCCTAACCATTCGGTCCCTAGTCTGTAGCGGTGCCTAGGATTCTTCCGTCCTAAATGCGGGACTCTGCACTTGTCCTTGTTGAACCTCATCAGATTTCTTTTGGCCCAATCCTCTAATTTGTCTAGGTCCCTCTGTATCCTAACCCTACCTGCCACCGTATCTACCACTCTTCCTAATTTAGTATCATCTGCAAATTTGCTGAGAGTGCAATCCACACCATCCTCCAGATCATTTATGAAGATATTGAACAAAACCGGCCCCAGGACTGACCCTTGAGGCACTCCACTTGATACCGGCTGCCAACTAGACATGGAGCCATTGATCACTGCCCATTGAGCCCGACAATCTAGCCAACTTTGTATCCACCTTATAGTGCATTCATCCAGCCCATACTTCTTTAACTTGCTGACAAGAATACTGTGGGAGACCGTGTCAAAAGCTTTGCTAAAGTCAAGAAACAATACATCCACTGCTTTCCCTTCATCCACAGAACCAGTAATCTCATCATAGAAGGCAATTAGATTAGTCAGGCATGACCTTCCCTTGGTGAATCCATGCTGGCTGTTCCTGATCACTTTCCTCTCATGTAAGTGCTTCAGGATTGATTCCTTGAGGACCTGCTCCATGATTTTTCCGGGGACTGAGGTGAGGCTGACTGGCCTGTAGTTCCCAGCATCCTCCTTCTTCCCTTTTTTAAAGATGGGCACTACATTAGCCTTTTTCCAGTCATCTGGGACTTCCCCCATTCGCCACGAGTTTTCAAAGATAATGGCCAATGGCTCTGCAATCACATCCACCAACTCCTTTAGCACTCTCGGATGCAAGGCATCCGGCCCCATGGACTTGTGCATGTCCAGCTTTTCTAAATAGTCCCGAACCACCTCTTTCTCCACAGAGGGCTGGCCACCTATTCCCCATGCTGTGATGCCCAGCGCAGCAGTCTGGGAGCCGACCTTGTTCCTGAAGACAGAGTCAAAAAAGCATTGAGTACATTAGCTATTCACCATATTCCGAAATGTTCTTGAAAAAGGGGTAAATAGTGAGGTGGCAAAATTTGCAGAAGATACAAACCTACTCAAGATAGTTAAGTCCAAAGCAGACTGTGAAGAGGTACGAAAGGGTCTCTCAAAACAGGGTGAGTGGGCAACAAAACGGGAGAGGAAATTCAATGTTGATAAATGCTAAATAATGCACATGGGCAAACATAATCCCAACTAGACATACACAATGATGGGTCAAATTTACCACTCAAGAAAGATCTTGGAGTCTCTATGGAGAGTTCTCTGAAATCATCCACTCCATGTGCAGCGGCTGTGAAAACAGCGAACAGAATGCTGGGAATCATTAAGAAAGGGACAGAGAATAGGACAGAAAAAATCGTGTTGCCTCAATATAAATCATTGGGAGGCCCACAGCTGAACACTGAGTGCGGATGTGGTCGCCCTGTCTCCAAAAAGATCTACTGGAATTGGAAAAGCTTCAGAAAAGCCCAACCAAAATGACGAGGGGGATGGAACGGCTGCCATATGAGGAGAGATTAATAAGAGTGGGACTTTTCATCCTGGAAAAGAGACGGCTAAGGGGGGATAGGAAAGAGTTCTATAAAAGGTTGAAGGGTGTGAAGGAAGTGTTATTACTCTTTCTAACATATGAACTAGGGGCCACCAAATGAAATGAACGGGCAGCAGGTTTAAAAAAACCAAAGGAAGTACTGCTTCACACAACGCACAGTCAACCTGTGGAACTCATTGCCGGGAAATGTTGTGAAGGCGAAGACTACAACAGGGTTCAAACAGGAACGAGAGAAGTTCCTGGAGGACAGGTCCATCTGTGGCTATTAGCCAGGGTGGGCAGGGATGGTGGCCCTAGCCTCTGTTTGCCAGGAGCTGGGAATGGGCGACGGGGAATGGATCACCGGAAGGTTCCCTGTTCTGTTCATTCCCTCTGGGGCACCTGGCATTGGCCAGAGGATACTGGGCTAGATGGACCTTTGGTGTGACCCAGGAGGGCCGTTCCTCTGTTATGTTCTCACGTAGTTCCAGCCCCCTGCTCTGAGCACTACACCCCACTCTACCTGCAGAGCCGGGTGCAGTCCCGCTGGGAGGGGAGTGTGTGAGAGACCTTATTGGGGTCGGGGGGGGATGTGGGAGCCCCTGATTACGTCTCTCTCCCCCCGTACAGGTGACATCACCGTGATGAAGACTGCGGCTGGATGTGCCTCCCCTGGCGCTTGCATGAAGAGCGTGGGGAAGAACAAATACGCCCAGGGCATGGTGGAGATGCTGAGCCGGGCCAAGTGCTACCCAGCTCCCAGGGCCGGTGGAGGCATCGGGGAGCCCTGAGTCCCGGACTAGCGTCCTTCCCTTCTGCTGCATGCCGGGCTGCTGTGCACCTCCCTTCAGCAGCCACCGGCTGCTGCTTCTCTTTGGGGGGGATTCTGGGTTCCTTTTGTGCATTGGCTGAATAAAGCGAGTTGTGGGGAAAGCACCCCCCTTGCTCCTTGTCCCCTGACCGCCCCGTACCGGGCCCCCCCGCCCCTATCTGTGCACAAGTGATGCTGGCAGGAAGAGAACTCGGGAGTCCTGACTCCCAGTAACCCCCCCTGTAACCCACCAGAGCCCACTCCCTTCTGAAAGCCAGGGATAGAGCCCAGGAGTCCTGGCTCCCAAGCCCCCTGCTCTAACCACTGGACCCCCTCCCCTTGCAGGGCCAGGGAATGGAACCCAGGAGTCCTGCCTAGACCCCCTCCCCCAGGGGAAGGCCCGTGGCCGGGGGAAAGGCACCAGCTGGCTAAGCTCCCCTGGGGAAGGATGGCTGTGGGAAGGAGAGGCCGTGGCTCACCCAGCTGTCCAGGCGGGCGGAAACGCCCTGGAGGGGAGCAATGTCCTTCTAGGTTGATTTTGCAGGGCTCAGTTCGTCCCGCTCTCTGGGGCGGCTCCACTGGGAATGCCGGGCTCAGGGAAGGTGTCAGGAAACAGGGCAGATCCCCCCAGCCGGTGGTGCTCTGTGAGCAGATTTCACCCAGCGTGAACTCCTGGATCGCTGCCCCCGTCTGACCCCGGAGTCACAGCCAGTCCCCTCAGATACTCTCAGACAAGCCGGACTTTGGGAGGAAAGGTCACGTACACCCCAAACCAGCCCACCTAGGTTGTTCCCAGCCCCAGGAGACCGGTCACTTACCCCAGAGCCACGGGACCCCAGATCCTACACCAAAGGCAACGCTGGCAGCCAGGTCTGTAGGAAACTCGCTAAAGGTTCGTGAGCTAAGGAAAGGGAATGAGGGTCACGAGGGGTTAAAGCCGGTAAAATTCATGCCCAGGTGAGTCGCAGTCTGTAATTCCAAACGGTGGCGGTGATGGAAGAAACTGCCATTTTCCCAAGTCTTTTCAGGTGCCCCCAGACGGTCTCCAGGGATCCCCGCTTTGCATCCCGTTCTGGTCCCTGTAAGAGTCCAGCCAGCCCAGCGAGGCAGGATCCTTCCCTGAATCCATCCTTACAGCTTCTTCTCCCAGAGAACAAGCTGGCAGGGCCCCCACCCACGTGGGCTTTGCCTTCGATGGGGAGAGGGAGGAACGCGGCGGTCAGCACACGCGATGGCCCCTGCCTTTGGGGTCAGCACTTTTCTGGTGCTAAAGTTGCTCATTAGCATCCCTCCGGCGTCTCTGCTGGGTCAGTGAGTCCCAGGGCTGTGCTCAGAGTGAATGGTTGTTACTCCGTTAAAAGAGCAGACGGGGAAGGGAAAACCATACCACGGCCCATTGGTTTTCATGAAATCGAAACTCCAAACACACTCTTCTACCTGCGCCATGCCTTTGATCTAGGCCAGGGTCTCTCGACATTTCCAGACAGCTGTACCCCTTGCGGGAGTCTGATGTGTCTTGGGTACCCTAAATTTCCCCTCACTGAAAAACGACTTGCTCACAAAAGCAGCCATAAAAATGCACAATGTCATGGCCGTGCTGCTGCTGACAAGCTGCTTCCTTTCTCATTTCCGCCATTATAAAATAACTCGGTGGGAACGCAGGACAAATCCTGCACTGGCATTTCAGTGTAGAGTATATAGAACAATGTGAACAAGGGGTCGACATTTTAGCTCGTACTGACTTCACTCGTGCCTTAATGCGGCCGGTTGTAAAACGAGGCAAACATCAAGATGAGCTGATGTTCCCCCCGGAAGACCTGTGTGTACCCCTGGGGTACATGGACCCCTGGCTGAGAACCACTGATCTGCACTAATGCACAAGGGAATTGGCCTCAAGACACATTGGTATCATCTGATCAGCCAGTGTCCCATGCAGGGTTGTGAAATCTCCCATCTCCGGGCCCACCAGGATGTCACGGGGCAGCCCCAGCCGATCCCCCAGGGGGCAGGTATTTGCCAACCTTTCCACAGAGCAGGACCTGGGGATTACAGTGGATGAGAAGCTGGCTATGAGACAGCAGGGTGGCCTTGTTGCCAAGAAGGCCAATGGCGTTTTGGGCTGCATCAGTAGGAGCGTTGCCAGCAGATGGAGGGAAGTGATTATTCCCCTCTATTCGGCACTGGTGAGGCCACATCTGGAGTACTGGGTCCAGTTTTGGGCCCCCCACTACAGAAGGGATGTGGAAAAATTGGAGAGAGTCCAGCGGAGGGCAAGGAAAATGATTAGGGGGCTGGGGCACGTGACTTAGGAGGGGAGGCTGAGGGAACTGGGCTTCTTTTGTCTGCAGAAGAGAAGAGTGAGGGGGAATTTGATAGCAGCCTTCAACTACCTGAGGGGGGCTCCAAAGAGGGTGGTGCTCAGCTGTTCTCAGTGGTGGCAGATGACAGAACGAGGAGCAATGGTCTCCAGTTGCAGTGGGGGCGGTCTAGGCTGGAGATTAGGAAACACTATTTCACTAGGAGGGTGGTGAAGCGCTGCATTGGGTTCCCTAGGGAGGGGGTGGAATCTCCACCCTTTGACGTGTTTAACGCCCAGCCTGACACAGCCCTGGCTGGGATGAATTAGTTGGGGTGGGTCCTGCTTTGAGCAGGGGTTGGACTAGATGACCTCCTGAGCTCTCTTCCAACCCTGATCTTCTATGGTTCTCTGATTCTCTGAACCTGCCTGCCGTACCCACAGCCAGCTGCTTCATCACTGCTCTGGTCACTGCAGAAAATGCCCAGCCACCATGTGGGTGCCCCAGCCCTTCTGCCTGCTGTCTGCTCTCCTGGTCACAGGGGAGACCCTTCCGTCCCCAGGCACAGGGAGCCGGGCACCGATGAGGAGCAGGAAATGCTTGGAAAAAACAGAAAATTCTCAGGAGCCAGGAAAACCGTCCCCCACCCTTGTCATCCTGCTTGGAAATGTTCCCCTGCCCCCAGCACTGAGATTCCTGCCAGGACTCCTGGGTTCATTCCCCGGCTCTGGGAGGGAGTGGGGCGTCTCTTCTGAGGTGTATGTGCCCCACGCTGGCCCAGCGAGCGCAGGGAGAAAAGGGCCGAGCAGCGGGAGGGGTTTGCAGATTCCTGGGCACAGGGACTGGCGTGAGGGCCGCGCTGAGCTGCGTGAGCCGGGACCGAGCCATGCTTGGCCAGGAGGGGACACTGTTGCACCATCGCACTGACTCACATGGTCTCATTTCTGGGAGCCAGGACTCCTGGGTTCTATCCCCAGGTCAGGGACGGGGTGGGTCTAGAATAGGCTGGAAGCCAGCAGCAATTCGGACTCCTTGCTTAAAAGAACAGGAGTACTTGTGGCACCTTAGAGACTAACAAATTCATAAAAATTTGTTAGTCTCTAACATGCCACAAGTACTCCCGTCCTTTTTGGGGATTCAGACTAACACAGCTGCTACTCTGAAATCTGATTCCTTGGCTGTATTCGTGGCTCCGAGTCTGACACTGCCTCTTTCTGCCTCAGTTTCCCTGATTATAAGATGGGGGTAATGTTCCCTTCCTCCCACCTGGGACCCTGGCAAAGGCGGGAGAAGGCTTTTGGAGGTTGAAGTGATGTTTCCAGATGAAAGCTCTGAAAAAAACCAAAGTGGACCAATTGGTTTTCTTTCTTTCGTCCTTCAATTAAAAACTTACGTTCACTGACTGAATTGAAACTCTCCCAAGCTCTGGACAGGAAAGAGTTAACGATCATGGGATCTCTTCAGCCAGCCCAGAGTTTTTGCATGCATGATGGAGGTGTGAAGCCATCAGTGGCAAGGGTGAACGATCACCAATCAAATTTGGAAGAAGAGAGTTGACAGGACAGGATGGTCCCCGGCTTTGGAGTCGACACTTTTCTGGTGCTTGCATTTCAGTGTAGAGTATATAGAGCAATATGAACAAGGGGCCGACAGTTTAGCTCGTACTGACTTCACTCATGCCTTAATGTGGCCGGTTGTAAAATGAGGCAAATATCTAGATGAGCTGATGTACCCCCGGAAGACCTGTGTGTACCCCTGGGGTACACGGACCCCTGGCTGAGAACCGCTGATCTCCACTAATGCACAAGGGAATTGGCCTCAGTACACATGGGCATCACCTGATCAGCCAGTGTCACATGCAGGGCTGTGAAATCTCCCATCTCCGGGCCCACCAAGATGTCATGGGGCAGCCCCAGCCGATCCCCCAGGGGGCAGGTATTTGCCAACCTGCCTGAGAAAACCACAGCCAGATGCTTCCTCGCTGTTCTGCTCACTGCAGCAAACACCTGGGCACCATGTGGGTGGCTCTGCCCCTCTGCCTGCTGTCCGCTCTCCTGGCCACAGGTGAGTCCCGTCCGTCCCCAGGCACAGGGAGCCGGGTGGTGGGGGCGGGATTTCACCTGGGGAACGTGCCGCTGTGGATGGCGGATTCTGGGGTCAGGATGGAATTTGTGGGTAAAACCAGCGAGAGGAAAACCCGGGGCCATGTCCCCCGACTGAATTGGGGAGAGCAGGGAGTGGAGCCTGGGACTCCCACAGCCCATGCTAGGTGCCTGGCCAGTGGGTCTGAGTCCGTCTGTCCTTCCTTCTTCTCGTTCCTTCTCCAGCTCTCACCCGGGCTTGGGGTCATCCCGATGAGCAGCACCACCCCCATCCACATGTAATCCTGCTTGGAAATGTTCCCCTGCCCATCAGCGCTGAGATTCCTGCCAGGACTCCTGGGTTCATTCCCCGGGTTTCAAAGGGGAATGGGGGTGCAACAGGTTGGGGCTGGGAGCCAGGACTCCTGAGCTCATTCCCCAGCTGTAGAAGAGGGCTGGGGTGTAGTGAGTTTGAGCAGAGATGGCTGCAAATCAGGACTCCCGGGTTCTGTCCGTGGCCTGAAAGAGGAGTGGGATCTCGTGGGTTAGAGTGAGCTGGGAGTCAGGAGTGAGGAGTTCTCGACTGTCTTCTTGGTTCTAACCCTGAATTGAACACATCTTTTTTCTACCTCAGTTTCCATATTTCTTTGATAGTGATAATATAATATGATAATATAACTTTGCTACATTCTAGGGACATAGAAGGGGCAGGGGAAGGCATTCTGAGGTTTAATTGATGTTTCCACATGAAAGCTCTAAAAAAACCAAAGTGGGCAAATTTCTTTCTTTCTTTCTTTCTTTCTTTCTTTCTTTCTTTCTTTCTTTCTTTCTTTCTTTCTTTCTTTCTTTCTTTCTTTCTTTTTTTTTCTTTCTTTCTTTCTTTCTTTCTTTCTTAAAAACCTTACACGCACATCATGAATTTAAAGGCCCCCACGCTATGGAGAGGAAAGAGTTGATGCTCCAGGGATCACTGGCAGGAGGCGCACAGCCATCTATCCAAAGGCTTAACAAGCATCAATCGTATTCTGAAGAAGAGAATTGGGAGGATCAGCGATGAAAAGTGGGCTGAAGTCGAGTGTGGCTGAGCTGACGTAACTCTGAGAGGCAGAGGCCTGGAGCAGAGAGTTACGGCGGGGGTGTGTGTGTGTGTGTGTGTGTGTGTGTGTGAAAGGTTCACCGCAAAGCCAGGCAGAAACCCGTCTTCAGAGCAGCCGAATTCTTTTTTTTCTGTCTACACAGACGAGTGGGGTTTGTTCGCAGGCACAAGCTGCACCCCAGATAGCCACGTCAGCAGCTGAAAATGTATTCTAGCCACAGACACTCAGGCAGCAAACAGACTTGTCTGCAGTGTTGAGTCAGATACAAATGACCAGCTAGCAAGATGCCTTTCCCCATCCGGAGAGTTAAATGGAACTGGGCAGAACTGCTGCAAAAGCAGGTGGCATTTCTCCAAGATCTGCCTGCCCACACGTTCAGTGAGGAGGCATTGGTGGTAACAACTCCCACAGCGCCACCTCTTGGTTCCTGGTGGTATTTCGCCCACGGGCACTGCCTGGGGAGGGGTGGGGAGCCGGGGTTTGTACTGAGAAGGGATTTTTCCAACCTCCAGGGAGCGCTCTGCAATGCGAGGTGTGTGCGTCCAGAGAGCTATCGTGCTCCGGCCCCCTGCAGCCCTGCGCCCCCTCGGAAGGGACCTGTGTCACCGTCGTGGCAGAGTTCAGGCTGGGTGAGTGAAAGAAGATTCCTACTAAGTGTAGACACCATTGTCCTCCTGAAGCCAGGGGTCGAACCCAGGAGTCCTGGCTCCCACCCCCTCCTCCTACTCTAACCAATAGCCTCCGCTCCTCTCCAGGAGCAGGGACTGCTCAGTCTGGAAAGATAATGTCATAGACAGGGGATGGGATGAGATGGGGAATTGCAGTGGGTGACTGTGGGGCCTGGATCAGACAGAAGAGAGGATTTTATTGGGGGTCGGGGGAAAGATGAGATTAGTTGGGGGTGGGGTGGATGGAACAAAAAGGGAGGATGGAGCAGCTGGGGATCCATTGTGGAGCTCAGAGGTGATTCTCTGTTTCTCTTCCACAGAGGGATCCTCCTTCTCCTACACGGCTAAATCGTGCCTGGAGCCCAAGAACTGTGAGTCCGGTCCTTTCTCGCTGACCTACGCGCAGAATGTCACCATGCGGGCGAACATCGCCTGCTGTAACACCGACGGCTGCAACGCCGGGGCCATCCCAGGTGTGTGTCTGCTGCAAACCTAGAGCTCTGCTCCGGCCACACCTGCCTGGAGAGAACCCAGGAGTCCTGGCTCCCAGCCTCACCCCCCACCTCTATCCCCTAGACCCCACTTCCCTCCCACAGCTGGTGACAGAACCCAGGAGTCCTGGCTCCCAGCTCCCCTGCTCTAACCACTAGACCCCACTCCCTTCCCCGAGCTGGGATCGAGCCCAGCGTGTGGTGACTCCCCACCCCTGGCTGATTGTGTGTGTCTAACTGTTCTCAGTGCCAACTGTGAGCTCCGTCCCCAATGGCCGGCAGTGCCAGATGGTTTTCATAGTGGATCGTTTTGACAAGCAGCCGGTGGGGATCTTGGCCTGCACCGGCGCCGAGGACCATTGTGTTGAGGAATCTGGGATATTAACACTGGGTAAGTCCTCCAGATGGGGGTGGGGTCTGAACACAGAGTACGAGGTGGAGCCCAGGTGTCCTGGCTCAGTCCCAGCCCCCCTTGCTCTGACCCACTAGACTCCACTCCCCTGGCAGAGTTGCAGAGCGAACCCTGGAGTCCTACTTGCCGAGATGCCAAAGGAGCACCCAAGGAGGATAAGGCCACTGCGGAGAAACTAAATGAATTCTGTACATCGGTCTTCACGGCTGAGGCTGGGAGGGAGATTCCCAAACCTGAGCCATTCTGTTTTCATAACAAATCTGAGGAACTGTCCCAGATTGAGGAGTCATTACAGGAGTTTTTGCAACAAATTGATAAATTAAACAGTAATAAGTCACCAGGACCAGATGGGATTCGCCCAAGAGTTCGGAAGGAACTCAAATGTCAAATTACAGAACTACTAACTGTGGTTTGTAACCTACCATTTAAATCAGCTTCTGTCCCAAATGGCTGGAGGATGGCTAATGACATGCCAATTTCTAAAAAGGGCTCCAGAGGTGATCCCATGAACAACAGGCCAATAAGTCTGACTTCAGTATTGGGCAAACTCATTGAAACTATAGGAAAGAAGAGAACTGTCAGACACATAGATGAACATAATTTGTTGGGGAAGGGTCAACATGGTTTCGGTAAAGGAAAATCACGCCTCACCAATCTACTAGAATTCTCTGAGGGGGTCAACAAGCGTGTGGACAAGGGGGATCCCATGAATATAATGTACTTAGATTTTCAGAAAGCGTCCCTCACCAAAGGCTCTTAAGCAAAGTGAACTTTCATGGGATAAAATCCTCTTATGGCTCAGTAACTGGTTAAAAGATAGGGAAAAAAGGGTAGGAAAAATGGTCAGTGTTCAGAACGGAGAGAGGTAAATAGTGGGAGTCCCCAAGGGATCTGCACTGGGCCCAGTGCTATTCACCATATTCCGAAATGTTCTGGAAAAAGGGATAAATAGTGAGGTGGCAAAATTTGCAGAAGATACAAACCTACTCAAGATAGTTAAGTCCAAAGGAGACTGCGAAGAGGTACTAAAGGATCTCTCAGAACTGGGTGACTGGGCAACAAAACGGCAGATGAAATTCAATGTTGATAAATGCAAAGTAATGCACATGGGCAAACGTAATCCCAACTAGACATACACAATGATGGGTCGAATTTACCACTCAAGAAAGATCTTGGAGTCATAGTGGAGAGTTCTCTGAAATCATCCACTCCATGTGCAGCGGCCGTGAAGAAAGCGAACAGAATGCTGGGAATCATTAAGAAAGGGACAGAGAATAAGACAGACAATAGCATGTTGCCTCTATATAAATCCATGGGACGCCCACAGCTTGAACACTGCGTACGGATGTGGTCGCCCCTTCTCAAAAAAGAGATATTGGAATTGGAAAAGCTTCAGAAAAGCCCAACCAAAATGATGAGGGGGATGGAAGTGCTGCCATATGAGGAGAGATTAATAAGAGTGGGACTTTTCACCTTGGAAAAGAGACGGCTAAGGGGGCATATGATCGAGGTCTTGAGAAGATTGAAGGGTGTGGAGGAAGGAAATAAGGAAGAGTTATTTATTCCTCCTAACATAAGAACGGGGGGTCACCACAGGCAGCAGGATTAAAACAAACAAAAGGAAGTACTGCTTCACACAATGCACAGTCAACATGTGGAACTCCTTGCCAGAGGATGTTTTGAAGGCCAAGACTATAACAGGGTTCAAACAGGAACGAG
The DNA here is from genome assembly GCF_965152235.1 of Eretmochelys imbricata. NCBI lineage: Eukaryota > Metazoa > Chordata > Testudines > Cheloniidae > Eretmochelys > Eretmochelys imbricata. Next base: position 19,186,524 of record NC_135595.1, read on the forward strand.
AGAAGTTCCTGGAGGACAGGTCCATCTGTGGCTATTAGCCAGGGTGGGCAGGGATGGTGGCCCTAGCCTCTGTTTGCCAGGAGCTGGGAATGGGCGACAGGGGATGGATCACCGGAAGGTTCCCTGTTTTGTTCATTCCCTCTGGGGCACCTGGCATTGGCCAGAGGATACTGGGCTAGATGGACCTTTGGTGTAGCCCAGGAGGGCCGTTCCTCTGTTATGTTCTCACTTTGTTCCAGCCCCCTGCTCTGCGCACGAGACCCCACTCTGCCTGCAGAGCCGGGTGCAGTCCTGGTGGGAGGGGAGTGTGTGACAAACCACATGGGGGTCAGGGGAGGGGATGTGGGAGCCCCTGATGACGTCTCTCTCCCCCGGTCCAGGTAACATCACCGTGAAGAAGGCTGTGGCTGGATGTGCCTCCCCTGGCGCTTGCATGAAGAGAGAGGGGGAGAGGAAATACGCCCAGGGCATGGTGGAGATGCTGATCCGGGCCGAGTGCTACCCAGCTCCCAGGGCCGGTGGAGGCATCGGGGAGCCCTGAGCCCCAGTCTGGAGTCCTGCCCTTCTGCTGCATGCCGGGCTGCAGTGAACCTCCCTTCAGCAGCCACCGGCTGCTGCTTCTCTTTGGGGGGATTGCGGGTTTCTTTTCTGCATTGGCTGAATCAAGCGAGTTCTGGGGAAAGCACCCCCCTAGCTCCTTGTCCCCTGACCGCCCCGTACCGGGCCCCCCCCCGCCCCTATCTGTGCACAAGTGATGCTGGCAGGAAGAGAACCCGGGAGTCCTGACTCCCAGTAATCCCCCCAGTAACCCACCAGAGCCCACTCCCTTCTGAAAGCCAGGGATAGACCCCAGGAGTCCTGGCTCCCAAGCCCCCTGCTCTAACCACTGGACCCCTCTCCCCTTGCAGGGCCAGGGAATGGAACCCAGGAGTCCTGCCTGGACCCCCTCCCGGAAGGCAAGGCCCGTGGCCGGGGGAAAGGCACCGGCTGGCTGAGCTCCCCTGGGGAAGGAGGGCTGTGGGAAGGAGAGGCCGTGGCTCACCCAGCTGTCCAGGCGGGCGGGAACGCCCTGGAGGGGAGCAATGTCCTTCTAGGTTGATTTTGCAGGGCTCAGTTCGTCCCGCTCTCTGGGGCGGCTCCACTGGGAGTGCCGGGCTCAGGGAAGGTGTCAGGAAACAGGGCAGATCCCCCCAGCCGGTGGTGCTCTGTGAGCAGATTTCACCCAGCGTGAACTCCTGGATCGCTGCCCCCGTCTGACCCCGGAGTCACAGCCAGTCCCCTCAGATACTCTCAGACAAGCCGGACTTTGGGAGGAAACCTCACGTACACCCCAAACCAGCCCACCCAGGTTGTCCCCTGCCCCAGGAGACTGGTCACTTACCCCAGAGCCACGGGACCCCAGATCCTACACCAAAGGCAACGCTGGCAGCCAGGTCTGTAGGAAACTCGCTAAAGGTTCATGAGCTAAGGAAAGGGAATGAGGGTCACGAGGGGTTAAAGCCGGTAAAATTCATGCCCAGGTGAGTCGCAGTCTGTAATTCCAAACGGTGGCGGTGATGGAAGAAACTGCCATTTTCCCAAGTCTTTTCAGGTGCCCCCAGACGGTCTCCAGGGATCCCCGCTTTGCATCCGGTTCCGGTCCCTGTAAGAGTCCAGCCGGCCCAGTGAGGCAGGATCCTTCCTTGAATCCATCCTTACAGCTTCTTCTCCCAGAGAACAAGCTGGCAGGGCCCCCACCCACGTGGGCTTTGCCTTCGATGGGGGGAGGGAGGAACGCGGCGGTCAGCACACACGATGGCCCCTGCCTTTGGGGTCAGCACTTTTCTGGTGCTAAAGTTCCTCCTTAGCATCCCTCCGGCATCTCTGCTGGGTCAGTGAGTCCCAGGGCTGTGCTCAGGCTGAATGGTTGTTACTCCGTTAAAAGAGCAGACGGGGAAGGGAAAACCATACCACGGCCCATTGGTTTTCATGAAATCGAAACTCCAAACACACTCTTCTACCTTCGCCATGCCTTTGATCTAGGCCAGGAGCTCTCGACCTTTCCAGACAGCTGTACCCCTTGCGGGAGTCTGATGTGTCTTGGGTACCCCAAGTTTCCCCTCACTTAAAAACGACTTGCTCACAAAACCAGCCATAAAAATGCACAATGTCACAGCCATGCTGCTGCTGACAAGCTGCTTCCTTTCTCATTTCCGCCATTATAAAATAACTGGGCGGGAACGCAGGACAAATCCTGCACTGGCATTTCAGTGTAGAGTACATAGAGCAATGTGAACAAGGGGTCGACAGTTTAGCTCTTACTGACTTCACTCGTGCCTTAAAGTGGCTGATTGTAAAACGAGGCAAATATCTAGATGAGCTGATGTGCCCCCGAAAGACCTGTGCGTACCCCTGGGGTACACGGACCCCTGGCTGAGAACCGCTGATCTCCACTAATGCACAAGGGAATTGGCCTCAGTACACATTGGCATCACCTGATCAGCCAGTGTCACATGCAGGGCTGTGAAATCTCCCATCTCCGGGCGCACCAGGATGTCATGGGGCAGCCCCAGCCGATGCCCCAGGGGGCAGGTATTTGCCAACCTGCCTGAGAAAACCACAGCCAGATGCTTCCTCGCTGTTCTGCTCACTGCAGCAAACACCTGGGCACCATGTGGGTGGCTCTGCCCCTCTGCCTGCTGTCCGCTCTCCTGGCCACAGGTGAGTCCCGTCCGTCCCCAGGCACAGGGAGCCGGGTGGTGGGGGCGGGATTTCACCTGGGGAACGTGCCGCTGTGGATGGCGGATTCTGGGGTCAGGATGGAATTTGTGGGTAAAACCAGCGAGAGGAAAACCCGGGGCCATGTCCCCCGACTGAATTGGGGAGAGCAGGGATTGGAGCTTGGGACTCCCACAGCCCACGCTAGGGGCCTGGCCAGCGGGTCTGAGTCCGTCTGTCCTTCCTTCTTCTCGTTCCTCCTCCATCTCTCGCCCGGGCTTGGGGTCATCCCGATGAGGAGCACCACCCCCATCCACATGTAATCCTGCTTGGAAATGTTCCCCTGCCCGTCAGTGCTGAGATTCCTGCCAGGACTCCTGGGTTCATTCCCCGGGCTTGAAAGGGGAATGGGGGTGCAACAGGTGGGAGCTGGGAGCCAGGAAACCTTTGCTTTGAACTGACTTAGCCTGTGAAGGGAGGCATCGCTTGCCTTTGACCTTTGATTTCTTTGTACCTGTCTTGGGACGTACGCACCCCATGGTGTTCCAGAGACTGAAGGTCTAATGCGTGCCCTGCTAACCACAGCTGGGAGGAATAAAGGGGCTGGAAAGCCGTGGGGCAGAGCAGCTGCCAGAGAGGAGGGAGCGGCTGGCTGCAAGCCCCCAAAGGTGCAGGGACGCAGAGCCCCGGGGGGAGGTAGGGAGGTGCTCCGGGCTCTGGCAGGGTGGGAGCTCCTCTGAGCCCGTTTATTTCGTTGGAGGGCCCTGAGCCGGCAGTCAGAGGATTGGGCAGGCCTGGGATCCCCCCTGCCCCGGTTGGGCTACGTGAACCTTGGGGCTGTGCCACATTTGGCCAGAGGGAGGCGCCATCACACCCCTCACACAGACCGTTTCTGCCTTTTCTGGCTTGTAATCACTTAGCTCCTGCCCTTCCCTGGTTCTCAGTGTTCGATCTAAAGCAGGGTGTGTCTGGGACCTTCCCTTGGGCCGACAGGATCGGGGCGTCTCCTTTCAAGGAATCAGCAGTGGACTTTCTAGGAGCTTGTGTTGGCCCGGAGGGTGCTGGGAGTTCTGGGCAGGGGGGTTTGCTGGGCTGGGGGGTTTGCTGGGGTCGCTCTGCAGTGTTATTCTCGGGGGGTGGGGGAGGGGTCTGGCTGCAATATAACGGGGAGCGATTTGCAGGCTGGAGCAGGGGTGGGCAAACTTTTTGGCCCGAGGGCCACAATTGGGTATGGAAATTGTATGGCCGGCAATGACTGCTCAGGAAATTGGGGGTGAGGGGCTGAGGGCTCTGGCTAGGGATGAGGGGTTGGGGGTGCAGGAGGGTGCTCCGGGCTGGGACCCAGGGGTTCAGATGGAGGGAGGGGGATCAGGGCTGGGGCAGGGGGCTGGGGTGCAGGAGGGGTTCAGGGGTGCAGGCTCCGGGCGGCGCTTACCTCAAGCAGCTCCCCGAAGCAGCGGCATGTCCCCGCTCTGGCTCCTACGCCGAGGCTCTGGGCGCCACGTCGTCCGCAGGCGCCGTCCCTGCAGCTCTCATGGGCCACAGTTCCCAGCCAGTGGGCGCTGCGGGGGTCCCCACGCATAGGAGCCGGAGGGGGGACCTGCTGCTGCTTCTGGGAGCCGTGTAGAGCGGGACAAGCCCCCCACCCCACTCCTTGGCTGGAGCACCAGAGCGGGCTAAGCCCCGGACCCCACTCCTCAGTGGGAGCTCGAGGGCCGGATTAAACCATCTGGAGGGCCGGATCCGGCCCCCGGTCATAGTTTGCCCACCCCTGGGATGGAGAACTGAGGGGCCCTGGCAGGTCATGGGTCCAGGCTGTAGGCTGGGGAATGTCCCAGGGACGCCCTTTGCACAGGAGGATCAAAAGGAGAAAGAACAAAGGAGACCCCTTCCCCCTCCCCGCCTCTTTGGTCTCTGGGAGCTGAGGCTGGGATATTGGATTCAGCTCCAGCCAAGCTTAATCCAATGTCCCAGGTCCCGGAGACCGAGACCGGGGGTGTGTGTGCCCGGACACCTGGGTTCAGTGCAGATGCGGGCAGCGGTGTGGCAACTTGTCCAAACACACACACAAGCTCTGGGGAATTTCAGTTTAGGACCCAGCTTTATTCAGTGCCTTTACTTCTGGAAATAGATAGCGTTAAATCAGGGAGTGCTGGGTGTCAGGGCTCCTGGGTTCTATCCCTGGCTCTCCGAAGGGAGTGGTGTGTCGTGGTTAGAGCGGGGTGGCTGGGAGCCAGGACTCCTGGGTTCTATCCCAGCTCTGGGAGAGGAGTGGGGGCTGATGGGGTAGAGCAGTGGGGGCTGGGAGGCCAGGCTGTCCCCACGCTGTCCCCAGTTCTGTCCCCACGCTGGACTTTCAGGGGCTGCTGTGGAATACAATAAGACTCAGCGCTGTTCCACAGGACGTCACAGTCTGTCCAGAGACACACGCGCCCCCTCCTCCCACTCTGGCTGTAATGGGCTTTGCCTGGGGCCCTGACTCCCTGGATCTTTGCAAAAGCAGTTCAGCTTCATTATCCTTTGGGCTCAGATGGGGAAACTGAGGCGTGGGTGGGCGTGGGGAGAGGAGAGAGACCCACGGACTATGAGGGCATCATTCAGCTGTGGGGTGGCTCCCCCTGGCGGAGGGGGGGCAACACAGAGGGGGCGTTAGGAGAGGAATTTCACTGCCAGGAGCCCAGCCAGACTGGGCAAGATGCTGCCCAGGGCGACGGGGCCCAGCATCCGCTGAGCACTGCTGGGCGTGTGTCACGGAGTGTGGGGGAGTCCAGGCCCTGCACCCCTCTTCCTGGGATCCACTGAGACAGTAAAACAGAAGGTTTATTGGACCACAGGAACACAGTCCACAACAGAGCTTGTGGGTACAACCAGGACGCCTCAATCACGTCCTTCTGGGGGAGCAGGGAGCTTAGACCCCAGCCCTGGGGTTCCCTGTGTTCCTCCACCCAGCCCCAAACTGAAACTAAACCCCCCCAGCAGGCTCCTTCCTGCAGCCTCTGTCCACATTCCTGGGCAGAGGTGTCACCTCCCCCTCCCCCTCCCGGCTCAGGTGACAGGCTCTCAGGTCTCCCCTCCCCAGGGCACATTCCCAGGTCAACACTCCCCCCTCCCTGCTGCGTCCCATCCTCACATCTCTCCCCCCTTCTAGACTGAACTGAGCGGGGTCACTGAGACCAGTGACCTGGGGAAGTTCGGGGCCCCCTCTCCGGGACAGCGCATCCGCTATCAGGTTGGCCCTTCCCTTCACGTGGACCACGTCCATGTCGTAATCCTGCAGGAGCAGGCTCCATCTCAGGAGCTTGGTGTTGGCTCCTTTCATCTGGTGCAGCCAGGTCAGGGGAGAGGGGTCAGTGTAGACGGTGAAGTGTCGCCCGAAGAGACGGGGCTCTAGTTTCTTGAGGGCCCACACCATGGCCAGGCACTCCTTCTCGATGGCCGTGTAGTGTTGCTCCCGGGGTAGCAACTTCTTGCTCAGGTACACGATGGGGTGTCTCTCCCCCTTTCCATCCTCCTGCATTAACACCGCCCCCAGTCCCGTGTCAGAGGCGTCGGTGAACACCACAAAGGGCTTGTCAAAGTCTGGGTTTGCCAGAACTGGGCCACTGACCAGAGCCTCCTTCAGCGCCCGGAAAGCCTCCTGGCACTTTCTTGTCTGGCTTCCCCTTCTTGCATAGCTCAGTGATGGGGGTGGCTATGGCGCTAAAGTGGGGCACAAATCTTCGGTAGTATCCTGCCATCCCAATAAAGGCTTGGACCTGCTTTTTGGTGTGGGGAGCAGGCCAGTCTCTGATCACCTCCACCTTGGCTGGTTCCGGCTTTAGGCGGCCGCTCCCCACCCGATGGCCCAGGTAAGATACTTCCGCCATCCCCACCTTGCACTTCTCCGCTTTTACAGTCAGCCCAGCCCCCTGGAGTCGGTCCAGCACTTGTCTAACCTGGGACACATGGTCCTCCCAGGTCTGGCTAAAGACACAGATGTCATCAATATACGCCACGGCAAAACTCTCCATCCCCCTCAGGAGCTGGTCCACCAGGCGCTGGAAGGTGGCCGGCGCTCCCTTGAGGCCGAAAGGCAGGGTCAGGAACTCATAGAGCCCCAGAGGGGCGATAAAGGCCGATTTCAGCCGGGCATCTGCATCCAGCAGCACTTGCCAGTAGCCCTTTGTAAGGTCCATGGTGGTAAGGTACCGAGCTCCTCCCAGCTTGTCTAGGAGCTCGTCCGGCCTGGGCATGGGGTAGGCATCAGATACAGTGATGGCACTGAGCTTCTGATAGTCCACACAGAACCGGACCGACCCGTCCTTTTTGGGGACCAGCACCACCGGCGAGGCCCAAGGGCTGGCCGATGGCTGGATCACCCCCAAAGCCAGCATGTCCCGGACCTCTCTTTCCAGGTCCTGAGCAGTTTTCCCTGTGACTCGGAAGGGGGAGCATCTTATCGGTGGGTGCGACCCTGTCTGCACCCGGTGGACAGTCAGATTAGTGCGTCCAGGCTGGTTGGAAAACAGCTGTCGGGACGGATGCAGCACCCCCCTGACCTCAGCTTGCTGGGCAGGGCTTTGCTGATCCGAGAGGGGAATTGTTTCCAGGGGGAAACCAGCTCTGGTCTCAGGGAATAGATCTACTAAAGGGTCATCTCCCTGCTCTTCCCACTGTCCACACACGGCCAACACCACATTCCCCCTGGCATAATATGGCTTCATCATATTCACATGGTACACCCGGCGGTGGTGCGCCCGGTTCGACAGCTCCACCACATAGTTTACCTCATTGAGCTGCTTGACGACCTTGAAAGGGCCCTCCCAGGCGGCCTGTAGTTTGTTCTTTCTCACGGGGATGAGAACCATCACCGGATCCCCGGTGGCGAAGGCACGGGCCCGCGCCGTGCGGTCATACCAGACCTTCTGCTTCTTCTGGGCTCTGGCCAGATTCTCCCTGGCCAGGCCCATGAGTTCAGCCAGTCTCTCTCGGAAGATCAGGACATACTCCACCACTGACTCTCCATCGGGAGTGGCCTTCCCCTCCCACTCGTCTCTCATCAGGTCCAGGGGGCCCCTCACCCTCCTGCCATATAACAGTTCGAAAGGCGAAAATCCGGTAGACTCCTGGGGCACCTCCCTGTACGCGAACAGCAGGTGAGGTAAGTACTTGTCCCAATCCTGCGGGTGCTGGTTCATAAAGGTTTTCAGCATCATCTTTAGCGTCCCGTTAAACCTCTCCACCAGCCCATTGGACTGGGGGTGATAAGCTGAGGCCCAGTTGTGCTGGACCCCACATTTCTCCCACAAGCACCGGAGCAGGGCCGGCATGAAGTTGGAGCCTTGGTCTGTCAAGACTTCCTTGGGGAACCCCACTCGGCTGAAAATGGTCAGGAGCGCATCGCCCACGGTGTCTGCTTCAATGGAAGCTAAGGGCACTGCCTGGGGGTAGCGGGTGGCAAAATCTACCACCACCAGAATGTATTTCTTCCCCGACTGGGTCATCTTGCTGAGAGGCCCCACGATGTCCATGGCCACCTTCTGGAAAGGCTCCTCTGTGATGGGCAAAGGCCTCAAAGCCGCTTTCCCCTTGACCCGGGACTTCCCCACCCTCTGACAGGGGTCACAGGATCGGCAATACTGCCGGACCGTGGTAAAGACCCCGGGCCAGTAAAAGTTCTGTAGCAACCTCTGCCGGGTGCGCCGGATTCCCTGGTGCCCTGCGAGGGGGATGTCATGGGCCAGGTACAGTAGCTTGCGGCGATACTTCTGGGGGACCACCAGCTGCCTCCTGATCCCACAGGACTCTACTTCCCTTGTGGGAGCCCATTCTCGGTACAGGAACCCCTTCTCCCCTTCTCCTGGCAGCCTCTCCTCATGGTCCGTCCCACCCTGAGGTCGGCCAGGTCCCTGAGCTTCCGCAAGGAGGGATCTTTCCTCAACTCGGCCTGGAACTCAGCGGCTGGGGAAGGGATGGGGCCCGGGTCCCCCTCAGTGGCCAGGTCTGAGGCCTCAGCCTCTCTGAGCCGTGCCCCTCAGCGCTCCGTCCCCACCAGGGTAGGGTCCTGCGCCGCCGGTGTGATACCCTCCCCGAGGACAGGGTGCAGTGCCCCTCGCCGGCTCTGGCTACGGGTCACAACCAGGGCGGTCTGGGGCTTGCTTGGCCAGTCCTCTAGGTCTCCCCCCATCAAAACTTCAGTGGGCAAATGGTGGTGTACCCCCACATCCTTGGGGCCCTCCTTGACCCCCCATTTCAGGTGTACCCTTGCCACGGGCACCTTAAATGGGGTCCCGCCCACCCCTGTCAGGGTCAGGTAGGTGTTGGGCACCACCCGATCTGGGGCCACCACCTCAGGCCGGGCCAGCGTCACATCCGCGCCCGTATCCCAGTATCCATTGATCTTCCTCCCATCCACCTCCAGGGGAACAAGGCACTCTCTCCAGAGGGACAGCCCCGCGGCCACCCTGTAAACCGAGCACCCTGAGTCCAGAGCCTCCAGCCCTCTGGCGGAGCTGGCCTGGGGTACTCTTCCCTCCTGAGCAGGTGGTAAACTGGTAGGCCCCCTTTCCTGGGTCGTCTGCCCCTCGTCCAGCTGGGTCCCTACCCAGTTAACCCTGGGTAGGTTGGGTCTGCTCAGTCTGTCCCTGAGCCCGGGGCACTGGGACCGTACGTGGCCTCTCTGGCCACAGTGATAGCAGCTCAGGTCACGTTGGTCCCCCCGAGCAGGTCGGAGGGGCCCGTCGCCAGGAGTCCCCCTTGGGAGGGGGTTCTCCCTATTTCCCCGCTGGGAGGCCCCCTGGTGACTCTCCCTCTGCATCGGGGGGGGCCTGTTCTTTTGGGACTCCTCCCGGCTACCCCCTGACCGACTGTTCACAAACTCGTCGGCCAGCTGCCCTGCGTGCTGGGGGTTCTCGAGCTTTTTGTCCACCAGCCACAGCCTCAGGTCGGAAGGGCACTGTTCATACAGTTGCTCCAGTACAATTAGGTCAAGCAGGTCCTCTTTAGCTTGGGCCCCAGCTGTCCACTTGCGGACATACCCCTGCATCCGGTTGACCAGTTGTAGGTAGGTGACCTCAGGCGTTTTACGCTGACTCCGGAACCTTCTCCGGTACATCTCGGGGGTCAGCCCAAACTCACGGAGCAGGGCCTGTTTGAACAGTTCATAGTTCCCTGCCTCCGGCCCTGTCATCCGGCTGTACACCTCCACGGCTTTGGGGTCCAGTAAGGGGGTGAGGAATTGGAGCCTGTCTGCAGGGTCAACCCTGTGCAGCTCACAGGCATTCTCAAAGGCCGTCAGGAAGCTATCTATGTCCTCCCCCTCCTTACGCTGGGCCAGGAAGCACTTATCAAAGCTCCTTGCAGTCTTGGGTCCCCCCTCACTCACCGCAGCCGGGGCCCCACTGCTCCTCAGCCTGGCCAGCTCCAGTTCGTGCTGTCTTTGTTTCTCCTTCTCCTGACGTTCCCTCTCCTTCTCCTCCTGCTCATGTTGACGTTGTTTCTCCTCATGTTGACGTTGTTTCTCCTCATGTTGATGTTGTTTTTCATGATCCTCCAGCTCCCTCATTTTCATCTCCCTCTCCCATTCCAGCCACCTCAGCTCCAGGGATGGGGAGCTCCGCCGGGAGGATCCCCTGCTGGCTGCTGGGGTCAGGGTGCCCTCGGTATTCGCTGGGCTTCCCCCAACCCCTCCCCCAGACATAGGTAGGAAGGGTCTCGGGATGTCCTCGGCAGCAGTCTGACCCCTCCCAGCCCCAGGGTCCACGCTGCGTCTGCCGGGCGGCTTCCCTCAGGGACAGGGATTGGGTCATCCAAGCGATCCCTCTCCTCCAACTGGGCAATCAGCTGTTCCTTGGTGGACCTCCCGATGCGCAGCCCCCTCTGCCTGCACAGCTCCACCAGGTCGCTCTTAAGGCGTTTAGCGTACATCTCCCTGCTGGCCACTCGCAGGCCGGGCAGCTTTCCACGGTTTCCAGGAAAAGCCCTTAGTGTGCCAGTCCTTCTTGAGGTCACCACCTCTTTGCCAGGGTCGAGCTGCAGACTCCTCCGCCCCTGGGACCGCTCGCTGCAATCCCCCGGGGAACCCTGTTACTGCAAAAGTCCTTCTCTCTGGTCACACATTCCCAGGGGTTAACCGCCCCCCGAAACCGTCTCTCTCTGAATCTTCAGCACACCTGGTCCCTGTCAATTCCCCTTCGTTTTACTGTTCCCCAGTCACTTACTGCAGGAAGCGCCATTCACGGGGTGCAGTAGATCCCACCGCTAGCACCAGTTGTCACGGAGTGTGGGGGAGTCCAGGCCCTGCACCCCTCTTCCTGGGATCCACTGAGACTCTCAGCCAGCCAGTAAAACAGAAGGTTTATTGGACCACAGGAACACGGTCCACAACAGAGCTTGTGGGTATAACCAGGACCCCTCAGTCACATCCTTCTGGGGGAGCAGGGAGCTTAGACCCCAGCCCTGGGGTTCCCTGTGTTCCTCCACCCAGCCCCAAACTGAAACTAAACCCCCCCAGCAGGCTCCCTCCTGCAGCCTCCATCCACATTCCTGGGCAGAGGTGTTACCTCCCCCTCCCCCTCCTGGCTCAGGTGACAGGCTCTCAGGTCTCCCCTCCCCAGGGCACATTCCCAGGTCAACACTCCCCCCTCCCTGCTGAGTCACATCCTCACACCAGGCAAAGCCCATTACAGCCAGAGTGGGAGGAGGGGGCGCGTGTGTCTCTGGACAGACTGTGACGTCCTGTGGAACAGCGCTGGGCCTTATTGTATTCCACAGCAGCCCCTGAAAGTCCAGCGTGGGGACAGAACCCAGGAGCCTGGGCTCCCAGCCCCCACTGCTCTACCCCATCAGCCCCCACTCCACTCCCAGAGCTGGGATAGAACCCAGGAGTCCTGGCTCCCAGCCACCCCGCTCTAACCACGACACACCACTCCCTTCGGAGAGCCAGGGATAGAACCCAGGAGCCCTGACACCCAGCACTCCCTGATTTAACGCTATCTATTTCCAGAAGTAAAGGCACTGAATAAAGCTGGGTCCTAAACTGAAATTCCCCAGAGCTCGTGTGTGTGTTTGGACAAGTTGCCACACCACTGCCCGCATCTGCACTGAACCCAGGTGTCCGGGCACACACCCCCCCGGTCTTGGTCTCCGGGAGCTGGGACATTGGATTAAGCTTGGCTGGAGCTGAATCCAATATCCCAGCCTCAGCTCCCAGAGACCAAAGAGGCGGGGAGGGGGAAGGGGTCTCCTTTGTTCTTTCTCCTTTTGATCCTCCTGTGCAAAGGGCGTCCCTGGGACATTCCCCAGCCTACAGCCTGGACCCATGACCTGCCAGGGCCCCTCAGTTCTCCATCCCAGGGGTGGGCAAATTATGACCCGGGGGCCGGATCCGGCCCTCCAGATGGTTTAATCCGGCCCTCGAGCTCCCACCGAGGAGTGGGGTCCGGGGCTTAGCCCGCTCTGGTGCTCCAGCCAAGGAGTGGGGTGGGGGGCTTGTCCCGCTCTACACGGCTCCCAGAAGCAGCAGCAGGTCCCCCCTCCGGCTCCTATGCGTGGGGACCCCCGCAGCGCCCACTGGCTGGGAACTGTGGCCCATGAGAGCTGCAGGGACGGCGCCTGCGGACGACGTGGCGCCCAGAGCCTCGGCGTAGGAGCCAGAGCGGGGACATGCCGCTGCTTCGGGGAGCTGCTTGAGGTAAGCGCCGCCCGGAGCCTGCACCCCTGAACCCCTCCTGCACCCCAGCCCCCTGCCCCAGCCCTGATCCCCCTCCCTCCATCTGAACCCCTGGGTCCCAGCCCGGAGCACCCTCCTGCACCCCCAACCCCGCATCCCTAGCCAGAGCCCTCAGCCCCTCACCCCCAATTTCCTGAGCAGTCATTGCCGGCCATACAATTTCCATACCCAATTGTGGCCCTCGGGCCAAAAAGTTTGCCCACCCCTGCTCCAGCCTGCAAATCGCTCCCCGTTATATTGCAGCCAGACCCCTCCCCCACCCCCCGAGAATAACACTGCAGAGCGACCCCAGCAAACCCCCCAGCCCAGCAAACCCCCCTGCCCAGAACTCCCAGCGCCCTCCGGGCCAACACAAGCTCCTAGAAAGTCCACTGCTGATTCCTTGAAAGGAGACGCCCCGATCCTGTCGGCCCAAGGGAAGGTCCCAGACACACCCTGCTTTAGATCGAACACTGAGAACCAGGGAAGGGCAGGAGCTAAGTGATTACAAGCCAGAAAAGGCAGAAACGGTCTGTGTGAGGGGTGTGATGGCGCCTCCCTCTGGCCAAATGTGGCACAGCCCCAAGGTTCACGTAGCCCAACCGGGGCAGGGGGGATCCCAGGCCTGCCCAATCCTCTGACTGCCGGCTCAGGGCCCTCCAACGAAATAAACGGGCTCAGAGGAGCTCCCACCCTGCCAGAGCCCGGAGCACCTCCCTACCTCCCCCCGGGGCTCTGCGTCCCTGCACCTTTGGGGGCTTGCAGCCAGCCGCTCCCTCCTCTCTGGCAGCTGCTCTGCCCCACGGCTTTCCAGCCCCTTTATTCCTCCCAGCTGTGGTTAGCAGGGCACGCATTAAACCTTCAGTCTCTGGAACACCATGGGGTGCGTACGCCCCAAGACAGGTACAAAGAAATCAAAGGTCAAAGGCAAGCGATGCCTCCCTTCACAGGCTAAGTCAGTTCAAAGCAAAGGTTTCCTGGCTCCCAGCTCCCACCTGTTGCACCCCCATTCCCCTTTCAAGCCCGGGGAATGAACCCAGGAGTCCTGGCAGGAATCTCAGCGCAGATGGGCAGGGGAACATTTCCAAGCAGGATTACATGTGGACGGCGGTGGTGGTCCTCATCGGGATGACCCCAAGCCCGGCCGAGAGCTGGAGGAAGAACGAGAAGAAGGAAGGACAGACTAGCCCCTAGCGTGGGCTGTGGGAGTCCCAGGCTCCAATCCCTGCTCTCCCCGAGTCAGCCTGGGGACGTGACTCCGGGTTTTCCTCTCGCTGGTTTTACCCACAAATTCCATCCTGACCCCAGAATCCGCCATCCACAGCGGCACGTTCCCCAGGTGAATTCCGGCTCCCTATGCCTGGGGACGGACGGGATTCACCTGTGGCTAGGAGAGCGGCCAGCAGGCAGAGGGGCAGAGCCACCCACATGGTGCCGGGAGTTTGCTGCAGTGAGCAGAACAGCGAGGAAGCATCTGGCTGTGATTATGTCAGGCAGGTTGGCAAATACCTGCTCCCTGGGGGATCGGCTGGGGCTGCCCCAAAACATCCCGGTGGGCCCAGAGATGGGAGATTTCACAGCCCTGCATGGGACACTGGCTGATCAGGGGATGCCAATGTGTACTGAGGCCAATTCCCTTGTGCATTAGTGCAGATCAGTGGTTCTCAGCCAGGGGTCCATGTACCCCAGGGGTACGAACAGGTCTTCCGCGGGTACATCAGCTCATCTGGATATTTGCCTCGTTTTACAACCGGCCACATTAAGGCACGAGTGAAGTCAGTAAGAGCTAAACTGTCGACCCCTTGTTCACATTGCTCTATGTACTCTACACTGAAATGCCAGTGCAGGATTTGTCCTGCGTTCCCGCCCAGTTATTTTATAATGGCGGAAATGAGAAAGGAAGCAGCTTGTCAGCAGCAGCATGGCCGTGACATTGTGCATTTTTATGGCTGGTTTTGTGAGCAAGTCGTTTTTCAGTGAGGGGAAACTTGGGGTACCCAAGACACATCAGACTCCCGCAAGGGGTACAGCTGTCTGGAAAGGTCGAGAGCCGCTGGCCTAGATCAAAGGCATGGCGAATGTAGAAGAGTGTGTTTGGAGTTTCGATTTCATGAAAACCAATGGGCCGTGGTATGGTTTTCCCTTCCCTGTCTGCTCTTTTAACGGAGTAACAACCATTCAGCCTGAGCACAGCCCTGGGACTCACTGACCCAGCAGAGACGCCGGAGGGACGCTAATGAGGAAATTTAGCACCAGAAAAATGCTGACCCCAAAGGCAGGGGCCATCGTGTGTGCTGACCGCCGCGTTCCTCCCTCCCCGCATCGAAGGCAAAGCCCACGTGGGTGGGGGCCCTGCCAGCTTGTTCTCTGGGAGAAGAAGCTGTAAGGATGGATTCAGGGAAGGATCCTGCCTCACTGGGCCGGCTGGACTCTTACAGGGACCGGAACCGGATGCAAAGCGGGGATCCCTGGAGACTGTCTGGGGGCACCTGAAAAGACTTGGGAAAATGGCAGTTTCTTCCATCACCGCCACCGTTTGGAATTACAGACTGCGACTCACCTGGGTATGAATTTTACCGGCTTTAACCCCTCGTGACCCTCATTCCCTTTCCTTAGCTCACGAACCTTTAGCGAGTTTCCTACAGACCTGGCTGCCAGCGTTGCCTTTGGTGTAGGATCTGGGGTCCCGTGGCTCTGGGGTAAGTGACCAGTCTCCTGGGGCAGGGGACAACCTGGGTGGGCTGGTTTGGGGTGTACGTGAGGTTTCCTCCCAAAGTCCGGCTTGTCTGAGAGTATCTGAGGGGACTGGCTGTGACTCCGGGGTCAGACGGGGGCAGCGATCCAGGAGTTCACGCTGGGTGAAATCTGCTCACAGAGCACCACCGGCTGGGGGGATCTGCCCTGTTTCCTGACACCTTCCCTGAGCCCGGCACTCCCAGTGGAGCCGCCCCAGAGAGCGGGACGAACTGAGCCCTGCAAAATCAACCTAGAAGGACATTGCTCCCCTCCAGGGCGTTCCCGCCCGCCTGGACAGCTGGGTGAGCCACGGCCTCTCCTTCCCACAGCCCTCCTTCCCCAGGGGAGCTCAGCCAGCCAATGCCTTTCCCCCGGCCACGGGCCTTGCCTTCCGGGAGGGGGTCCAGGCAGGACTCCTGGGTTCCATTCCCTGGCCCTGCAAGGGGAGAGGGGTCCAGTGGCTAAAGCAGGGGGCTTGGGAGCCAGGACTCCTGGGCTCTATCCCTGGCTTTCAGAAGGGAGTGGGCCCTGTTGGGTTACAGGGTGGGGTACTGGGAGTCAGGACTCCCAGGTTCTCTTCCTGCCAGCATCACTCGTGCACAGATAGGGGCGGGGGAGGCCCGGTAGGGGGCGGTCAGGGGACAAGGAGCAAGGGGGGTGCTTTCCCCACAACTCGCTTTATTCAGCCAATGCACAAAAGGGACCCGCAATCCCCCCCAAAGAGAACCACCAGCCGGAGGCTGCTGAAGGGAGGTTCACTGCAGCCCAGTGCGCAGCACAAGGGCAGGACGCTAGTCCGGGACTCAGGGCTCCCCGATGCCCCCGCCGGCCCTGGGACCTGGGTAGCCCTTGGCCCGGATCGGCATCTTCACCACGCCCTGGGCGTATTTCTTCTCCCCCACTCTCTTCACGCAGGCGCCAGGGGAGGCACATCCAGCCGCAATCTTCGTCAGGGTGATGCCACCTGGACGGGGGAGAGAGACGTGATCGGGGGCTCCCACATCCCCTCCCCTGACCCCCATGTGGTTTCTCACACACTCCCCTCCCAGCAGGACTGCACCCGGCTCTGCAGGCAGAGTGGGGTCTCGTGCTCAGAGCAGGGGGCTGGAACTACGTGAGAACATAACTGAGGAACGGCCCCCCTGGGCCACACCAAAGGTCCATCTAGCCCAGTATCCTCTGGCCAATGCCAGGTGCCCCAGAGGGAATGAACAGAACAGGGAATCATCCAGTGATCCATCCCCTGTCGCCCATTCCCAGCTCCTGGCAAAGAGAGGCTGGGGCCACCATCACTGCCCACCCTGGCTAATAGCCACAGATGGACCTGTCCTCCAGGAACTTCTCTCGTTCCTGTTTGAACCCTGTTATAGTCTTGGCCTTCAAAACATCCTCTGGCAAGGAGTTCCACAGGTTGACTGTGCATTGTGTGAAGCAGTACTACCTTTGGTTTGTTTTAAACCTGCTGCCTGTGGTGACCCCTCGTTCTTATTTTAAGAGGAGTAAATAACACTTCCTTATTTCCTTCCTCCACACCCTTCAACCCTCTCTAGACCTCAATCATATCCCCTCTTAGCCATCTCTTGTCCAGGATGAAAAGTCCCACACTTATTAATCTCTCCTCATATGGCAGCCGTTCCATCCCCCTCATCATTTTGGTTGGGCTTTTCTGAAGATTTTCCAATTCCAATGGATCTTTTTTGAGACAGGGCGACCACATCCGCGCACAGTGTTCAAGATGTGGGCGTCCCATGGATTTATATTGAGGCAACACGATCTTTTCTGTCCTATTCTCTGTCCCTTTATGAATGATTCCCAGCATTCTGTTTGCTTTTTTACGGCCGCAGCACATGGAGTGGATGATTTCAGAGAACTCTCCACAGTGAATCACAGATCTTTCTTGAGTGGTAAATTTGACCCATCATTGTGTATGTCTAGTTGGGATAACGTTTGCCCATGTGCATTACTTTCCATTTATCAACATTGAATTTCCTCTCCCGTTTTGTTGCCCAGTCACCCAGTTCTGAGAGACCCTTTAGTACCTCCTTGCAGTCTGCTTTGGACTTCACTATCTTGAGTAGGTTTGTATCTTCTGCAAATTTTCCCACCTCACGATTTAACCCTTTTTCCAGAACATTTTGGAATATGGTGAATAGGACTGGGCCCAGTGCAGATCCCTGGGGGACTCCCACTATTTACGTCTCTCCCTTCTGAAAACTGACCATTTCTTCCTACCCTTTTTTCCCTATCTTTTAACCAGTTACTGAGCCATGAGAGGATTTTATCGCATGACAGCTCACTTTGTTTAAGAGCCTTTGGTGAGGCACACTTTCTGAAAATCTAAGTACACTATATCCACGGGATGCCCCTTGTCCACACTCTTGTTGACCCCCTCAGAGAATTCTAGTACATTGGTGAGGCGTCATTTCCCTTTACCAAAACCATGTTGACCCTTCCCCAACAAATTATGTTCATCTATGTGTCTGACAGTTCTCTTCTTTCCTCTAGTTTCAATGAGTTTGCCCAGTACTGAAGTCAGACTTATTGGCCTGTAGTTGCCGGGATCACCTCTGGAGCCCTTTTTAGAAAATTGGTGTGTCATTAGCCATCCTCCAGCCAGTTGAGACAGAAGCTGATTTAAATGGTAGGTTACAAACCACAGTTAGTAGTTCTGTAATTTGACGTTTGAGTTCCTTCCGAACTCTTGGGCGAATCCCATCTGGTCCTGGTGACTTATCACTGTTTAATTTATCAATTTGTTGCAAAAACTCCTGTAATAACTCCTCAATCTGGGACAGTTCCTCAGATTTGTCAACAAAACAGAATGGCTCAGGTTTGGGAATCTCCCTCCCAGCCTCAGCCGTGAAGACCGATGCACAGAATTCATTTACTTTCTCTGCAGTGGCCTTATCCTCCTTGGGTGCTCCTTTGGCATCTCAGCAAGTAGGACTCCAGGGTTCTCTCTGCAACTCTGCCAGGGGAGTGGAGTCTAGTGAGTCAGAGCAAGGGGGGCTGGGACTGAGCCAGGATACCTGGGCTCCACCTCGTACTCTGTGTTCAGACCCCGCCCCCATCTGGAGGACTTACCCCGTGTTAATATCCCAGATTCCCCAACAGTATGGACCTCGGCGCCGGTGCAGGCCAAGAGCTCCTTCTCCTTCTCCTGCCAGCCATCTGCCCCCATTTTCAAGAATGACGGGCACTGCCAGCCGTTGGGGACGGAGCTCACAGTTGGCACTGAGAACAGTCAGACACACACAGTCAGCCAGGGGTGGGGATTCACCACACGCTTGGCTCGATTCCACCTCGGGGAAGGGAGTGGGGTCTAGTGATTAGAGCAGGGGGGCTGGGAGCCAGGACTCCTGGGTTATCTCCAGGCAGGTGTGGCCAGAGCACGGCTCTAGGTTTGCAGCAGACACATACCTGGGATGGCCCCGGCGTTGCAGCCGTCGGTGTCACAGCAGGCGATGTTCACCCGCACGGTGACATTGTTTGCGTAGGTCAGCGAGAAGGGGCCGGGCTCACAGTTCTTGGGCTCCAGGCACGATTTACCCGTGTAGGAGAAGGAGGATCCCTCTGTGGAAGGGAAACAGAGCATCACCTCTGAGCTCCCCAATGGACCCCCAGCTGCTCCATCCTCCCCTTTTTTTTCCATCCACCCCACCCCCAACTAATCTCATCTTCCCCCCGACCCCCAATAAAATCCTCTCTTCTGTCTGATCCAGGCCCCACAGCCACCCACTGCAATTCCCATCTCATCCCATCCCCCGTCTATGACATTACCTTTCCAGACGGAGCAGTCCCTGCTCCTGGAGAGGAGTGGAGTCTATTGGTTAGAGTAGGGGGAGGGGCTGGGAGCCAGGACTCCTGGGTTCGACCCCTGGCTTCAGGAGGACAATGGTGTCTACACTTAGTAGAAATCTTCTTTCACTCACCCAGCCTCATCTCTGCCACGACGGTGACGCAGGTCCCTTCCAAGGGGGCGCAGGGCTGCAGGGGGCCGGAGCACGATAGCTCTCTGGACGCACACACCTCGCATTGCAGAGCGCTCCCTGGAGGTTGGAAAAATCCCTTCTCAGTACAAACCCCGGCTCCCCACCCCTCCCCAGGCAGTGCCCGTGGGCGAAATACCAGCAGGAACCAAGAGGTGGCGCTGTGGGAGTTGTTACCACCAATGCCTCCTCACTGAACGTGTGGGCAGGCAGATCTTGGAGAAATGCCACCTGCTTTTGCAGCAGTTCTGCCCAGTTCCATTTAACTCTCCAGATGGGGAAAGACATCTTGCTAGCTGGTCATTTGTATCTGACTCAAAACAGCAGACAAGTCTGTTTGCTGCCTGAGTGTCTGTGGCTAGAATACATTTTCAGCTGCTGACGTGGCTATCTGGGGTGCAGCTTGTGCCTGCGAACAAACCCCACTCGTCTGTGTAGACAGAAAAAAAAGAATTCGGCTGCTCTGAAGAGGTGTTTCTGCCTGGCTTTGCGGTGAACCTCTCACACACACACACCCCGCTGTCACTCTCTGCTCCAGGCCTCTGCCTCTCAGAGTTACGTCAGCTCAGCCACACTCAACTTCAGCCCACTTTTCATCGCTTCTTCAGAATACGATTGACGCTTGTTAAGCCTTTGGATAGATGGCTGTGCACCTCCAGCCAGTGATCCCAGGAGCATCAACTCTTTCCTCTCCAGAGCGTGGGGGCCTTTAATTCATTACGTGAGCGTAAGGTAGTTTTAAGAAGAAAGAAAGAAAGAAAGAAAGAAAGAAAGATTTTCCCACTTTGGTTTTTTTAGAGCTTTCATGTGGAAACATCAATTAAACCTCAGAACACCTTCCCCTGCCCTTCTATGTCCCTAGATGGTTGCAAAGTTATATTATCCCTATCAAAGAAATATGGAAACTGAGGTAGAAAAAAGATGTGTTCAGTTCAGGGTTAGAACCAAGAAGACAGCTGAGAAGTCCTCACTCCTGACTCCCAGCCCACTCTAACCCACGAGATCCCACTCCTCTTTCAGAGCCACGGACAGAACCCGGGAGTCCTGATTTGCAGCCATCTCCGCTCAAACTCACTACACCCCAGCCCGCTTCTACAGCTGGGGAATGAGCCCAGAAGTCCTGGCTCCCAGCCCCCACCTGTTGCACCCCCATTCCCCTTTCAAACCCGGGGAATGAAGCCAGGAGTCCTGGCAGGAATCTCAGCGCTGACAGGCAGGGGAACATTTCTAGGCAGGATGACATGTGGACGGGGGTGCTGCTCCTCATCGGGATGACCCCAAGCTCGGGCGAGAGCTGGAGGAGGAACGAGAAGAAGGAAGGACAGACGGACTCAGACCCGCTGGCCAGGCCCTAGCGTGGGCTGTGGGCATCCCAGGCTCCAATCCCTGCTCTCCCCGAGTCAGCCGGGGGACGTGGCTCCGGGTTTTCCTCTTGCTGGTTTTACCCACAAATTCCATCCTGACCCCAGAATCCACCATCGACAGCAGCACTTTCCCCAAGTGAATTCCCGACCGCATCACCCGGCTCCCTGTCCCCGGGGACGGACGGGACTCACCTGTGGCCAGGAGAGCGGACAGCAGGCAGAGGGGCAGAGCCACCCACATGGTGCCTGGATGTTAGCTGCAGTGAGCAGAACAGCGAGGAAGCATCTGGCTGTGGTTTTATCCGGCAGGATGGCAAATACCTGCCCCCTGGGCGATCGGCTGGGGCTGCCCCATGACATCCTGGTGGACCCGGAGATGGGAGATTTCACAACCCTGCATGTGACTTTGGCTGATCAGGTGATGCAATGTGTCTTGAGGCCAATTCCCTTGTGCGTTAGTGGAGATCTGTGGTTCTCAGCCAGGGGTCTGTGTACTCCAGGGGTACACACAGGTCTTCCAGGGGGTACATTAGCTTATCTTGATGTTTGCCTCATTTTACAACAGGCCAGATATAAAGCACTAGTGAAGTCAGTACGAGCTAAAATTTCCTGACACAATGACTTGTTTGTGCAGCTCTATGTACTATCCACTGAACTGTAAGAACAATATTTATATCCCAGTGGAGTTATCTTATCATTACACGGTGGAACTGAGAAAGGAAGCTATTTGTCAGTCACAATGTGGCCGTAACACTTATGTATTTTTTATAATAACATAAGAAAGGACCTGTCATAAATATAAAGGGAAGGGGAACCACTTTTCTGTCCCCGGTGCTATAAAATCCCCCATGGCCAGTGGCAAAACACTTTCACCTGTTGTCATAAATAGAAAGGGAAGGGTAAACTCCTTTATAATCCCTCCTCTCCAGAGGAAAAATCCTCTCACCTGTAAAGGGTTAAGAAGCTAAAGGTAACCTCGCTGGCACCTGACCAAAATGAGCAATGAGGAGATAAGATACTTTCAAAAGCTGGGAGGAAAGAGAAAAACAAAGGGTCTGTGTCTGTCTGTGTGATGCTTTTTCTGGGGACAGAACAGGAATGGACTATTAGAACTTAGTAAGTAATCTAGCTAGGTATGTGTTAGGTTATGATTTCTTTAAATGGCTGAGAAAATAGCTGTGCTGAATAGAATGGATATTCCTGTCTGTGTGTCTTTTTGTAACTTAAGGTTTTGCCAAGAGGGATTCTCTCTGTTTTGAATCTAATTCCCCTGTAAGGTATTTGCCATCCTGATTTTACAGAGGTGATTCTTTTCTACTTCTATTAAAAGTCTTCTTGTAAGGAAACTCAATGCTTTTTCATTGTTCTAAGATCCAAGGGTTTGGGTCTGTGGTCACCTATGCAAATTGGTGAGGATTTTTACCAAACCTTCCCCAGGAAGTGGGGTGCAAGGGTTGGTAGGATTTGGGGGGAAAGACGTGTCCAAACTACGTTTCCCAGTAAACCCAGTTAAAGTTTGGTGGTGGCAGTAGAAATCTAGGGGCAAAGGACAAAATTAATTTGTACCTTGGGGAAAGTAAGCTTAGGAGATTTTCATGCAGGTCCCCACATCTGTACCCTAGAGTTCAGAGTGGGGAAGGAACCTTGACATGGTGGCAGAGTGGTGGGATTAACCTGAAATCATTTTGAGATCAATTTGAGATTTTTTTGAACCAGAAAAACGGATTTTAAAAAGGAAATATTTTTTTTTCCTTTGGGGCTGCTGGAAAGGAGGTCCAACTGAAAGCAACTAGTTTTTTCTCTGCTTTGGAGCCAGAGCAGAGACAAAAGGGGATTATCTTTGTGAATTGCAGGTTTTCTTTGCCTGGAGGCAGAGTAGTTAATCTCCTGCAGGGAAATTCACAGTCTTCGAAAACCTGAGGTTTTTTCCCCCTAAAACTAAATTGGGGGGGGGTGTTCTACCCATTTGCCTGGAGACAAAAGTGGCAGGGTTTGGGGTTTTTTTTAGGATTTTGATTTCTTTTTAGAAGGAGCACAGCTTTGAACACAAAATTTTTTTTCCTTTGGGGCTGCTGATAAGCAGGTTTCCAAGTAGTTGGAGGTTTTTTGCTTTGATTTGGGGCCAGAGCAGAGACAAAGGGAATTGTCTTTTTCTGTAGGCTGACAATCACTATCAGAGAATAGGTATCCTATTCCAGCACAGCAAAATTTTACAGCCAAGTTTTGTTTGTTTGTTTATTTCCAAACCTCGGGTGTAAAGTTAGTTAAAACGGAGAGGTTTGGATGACAGAATCCACGGCTCAAGAAACGCTGGAATTAGCCAGATTTCAGGCTGAGGAAAAACAAAAGGAACATGAAAGACAGATAGAACTCATGCAGCTGGAGAAGGAGGTACAGGAGGCTGCCCACAGGAGGGAAATGGAGGCAAGGAAGCATGTGGAGGAGGAGAAGGAAAAAGAGAGGAAGCATGAACTGGAGATGGAGAAGGTAAAGACTCAGCAGAATATACCAACAAACCCTAGCAATCCTTCTCCAGGTACCACTTCCCATCCCAGAAAGTTCCCCACCTACAAGGCAGGCGATGATACCGAGGCCTTCTTAGAAAACTTCAAAAGGCCCTGCCTTGGGTACAGCATCCCTACAGACCAATACATGGTACAGCTGAGGCCGCAGCTCAGTGGACAATTAGCTGAGGTGGCGGCTGAAATGCCTAAAGAACACATGAACGAGTATGAACTGTTTAAATCCAAGGCGATAGTCAGAATGGGGATAACACCCAAGCATTCTCGTCGGAGGTTCAGAGCCCTAAGGTGGAAACCAGACGTGTCATTTACCCGACATGCCTACCACATTGTGAAACATTGGAATGCCTGAATATCAGGAGCAAGTGTTGAATCTCCAGTAAATTTGCCCTTCCTAATGCAAATGGAACAATTCTTAGAGGGTGTTCCTGAGGAAATAGAAAGATACATACTAGATGCGAAACCCAAAACTGTAATCGAAGCAGGTGAGATTGGAGCCAGATGGGTGGAGGTAGCAGAGAAGAAGAAAACTGGTTGCAGTTGGAGTGGAGACCAGAAGGGACAACCCCAGACCACACCCTATTACCGGGGGCCGCCCAAGGCCCCACCTACCTCCCAAAGAACCCTCCAGACACCTTATCGTCCCACCACCCCGTTCTCCAGCAACCCGCCTCACCCCAGTGACCCGTCAGCTGGACGATGTTTTAAATGTAATGAGCTGGGGCATGTAAAGGCCAACCGCCCCAAGAACCCCAACAGATTACAGTTCATTGCACCAGAATCACACCAAAGATCCGCAGGCCCAGATACCTCCCAGATACCCTTGGAGTGGAGGGAAACTGTGAGTGTGGGCGGGAAGAAGGTCACCGTGTGGAGGGACACCGGAGCACAAGTGTCAGCTATCCATGCTTCCTTAGTGGACCCCAATTTAATCAACCCAGAGATCCAAGTGACGATTCAACCCTTCAAGTCCCACTCTTTCAACTTGCCTACAGCCAAGTTCCCTGTCCAGTACCGGGGCTGGTCAGGAATGTGGACTTTTGCAGTAGATGATGATAATCCCATCCCCATGCTGTTGGGGGAAGACTTGGCCAATCATGTGAAGCGGGCCAAGAGGGTGGGAATGGTCACCCGCAGCCAGGCTAAACAAGCCGTGAGGCCTAGCTCTGTTCAGGAAACTTCTATCAGGACCCGGTCAGAGGTGATGGACCTGGACCCCAGGCCAATGTCTGCAACAACAGTAGTGGATCCAGTCCCAGAGACCCAGACGGAACCAGTCCCAGAACCGGAACCAGAGGAACAACCAGCACCACACCCATTGCCAGCACTGAATCCAGTACTTGCAACCCCAACACCAGAGGGCCCCACCGAACCTGAACCGGCAGCAGCCCTTAACCCTACACAAGAGACTCAGCCAGAGCCTGAACCCCAACATAGTGTCCCAGCGGAGAGCGGTTCACAGTCAACGGAAACAGCCCCATCCCCTACATCGCTTCCAGAGGGACCAAGCCTAGGTCCACAATCCAATGAGGAACTGTTGTCTCCAGCATCAAGGGAACAGTTCCAGACCGAACAGAAAGCGGATTAAAGCCTCCAGAGAGCTTGGACGGCGGCACCGAGCAACGCACCGCCTCTCAGCTCTTCTAATCGATCCAGATTTGTTGTAGAAAGAGGACTTTTATACAAAGAAACTCTTTCTGGTGGACACCAGGAAGACTGGCATCCTCAGAGACAGTTGGTAGGTCCAACTAAATACCGGGCCAAGCTCTTGAGCTTAGCCCATGATCACCCTAGTGGCAATGCTGGGCTGAACAGGACCAAAGACCGTTTTTGGGGGGCCATTCCACTGGGAGGGAATGGGCAAGGATGTTTCTACCTATGTCCGGTCTTGTGAAGGATGCCAAAGAGTGGGAAAACCCCAAGACCAGGTCAAAGCCCCTCTCCAACCACTCCCCATCATTGAAGTTCCATTTCAGTGAGTAGCTGTGGATATTCTGGGTCCTTTTCTGAAAAAGACACCCAGAGGGAAGCAGTACAGACGGACTTTCATGGATTTTGCCACCCGATGGCCGGAAGCAGGGGCTC
This sequence comes from Eretmochelys imbricata, assembly GCF_965152235.1. Taxonomy (NCBI): domain Eukaryota; kingdom Metazoa; phylum Chordata; order Testudines; family Cheloniidae; genus Eretmochelys; species Eretmochelys imbricata. The sequence continues at coordinate 19,211,605 of NC_135595.1, forward strand.
TAAGCAACCCCAGGGCTAAAAGTGTGTGCCAGGCACTAGCAGACATTTTTGCCAGGGAAGGTTGGCCCTCCGACATCCTCACAGGTGCAGGGACTAATTTCCTGGCAGGAACTATGGAAAACCTCTGGGAAGCTCATGGGGTAAATCACTTAGTTGCCACTCCTTACCACCATCAAACAAACGGCATGGTGGAGAAGTTTAATGGGACTTTGGGGGCCATGATACGTAAATTCGTAAATGAGCACGCCAATGATTGGGACCTAGTGTTGCAGCAGTTGCTCTTTGCCTACAGAGCTGTACCACATCCCAGTTTAGGGTTTTCCCCATTTGAACTTGTATATGGCTGTGAAGTTAAGGGGCCATTACAGTCGGTGAAGCAGCAATGGGAGGGATTTACACCTTCTCCAGGAACTAACATTCTGGACTTTGTAACCAACCTACAAAACACCCTCCGAACCTCTTTAGCCCTTGCTAAAGAAAACTTACAGGATGCTCAAAAAGAGCAAAAAGCCTGGTGTGATAAACATGTCAGAGAGCGTTCCTTCAAAGTAGGGGACCAGGTCATGGTCTTAAAGGCGCTCCAGGCCCATAAAATGGAAGCATCATGGGAAAGGCCATTCATGGTCCAGGAGCTCCTGGGAGCTGTTAATTACCTCATAGCATTCCCCACCTCCAACCGAAAGCTAAGGTGTACCATATTAATTCTCTAAAGCCCTTTTATTCCAGAGAATTAAAGCTTTGTCAGTTTACAGCCCAGGGAGGAGACGACGCTGAGTGGCCTGAAGGTGTCTATTACGAAGGGAAAACTGTTGGTGGTGTGGAAGAGGTGAACCTCTCCATGACCCTTGGGCGTATGCAGCGACAGCAGACCAAGGAGCTGTGCACTAGCTACGCGTCGACGTTCTCATCCACCCCAGGACTGACTGAACGGGCATACCACTCCATTGACACAGGTAATGCTCACCCAATTAAAGTCCAACCTTACCGGGTGTCTCCTCAAGCTAAAACTGCTATAGACCGGGAGATCCAGGATATGTTACAGAGTGCATGGGCATCTCCAGTGGTTCTAGTTCCCAAACCAGATGGGAAGATACGTTTTTGTGTGGACTATCATAAGCTAAATGCTGTAACTCGCCCAGACAACTATCCGATGCCACGCACAGATGAACTATTAGAGAAACTGGGGCGGGCCCAGTTCATCTCTACCTTGGACTTAACCAAGGGGTACTGGCAGGTACCGCTAGATGAATCCACCAAGGAAAGCTCAGCCTTCATCACACGTCTCGGGCTGTATGAATTTAATGTCCACCCTTTCGGTCTGCAAAATGCACCCGCCACCTTCCAAAGACTTGTAGATGGTCTCCTAGCGGGATTAGGAGAATATGCAGTCGCCTACCTTGACGATGTGGCCATATTTTCGGATTCCTGGGCAGAACACCTGGAACATCTATAAAAAGTCCTTGAGTGCATAAGGGAGGCAGGACTAACTGTTAAGGCTAAGAAGTGTCAAATAGGCCTAAACAGTGTGACTTACCTTGGACACCAGGTGGGTCAAGGAACTATCAGCCCCCTACAAGCCAAAGTGGATGCGATCCAAAAATGGCCTGTCCCAAAGTCAAAGAAACAGGTTCAATCCTTCTTAGGCTTGGCTGGTTATTACAGACAATTTGTACCGCAATACAGCCAAATCGCCACCCCGCTGACAGACCTAACCAAAAAGAAACAGCCGAACGCTGTTCAGTGGACCAAAAAGTGTCAGGAGGCCTTTAACCAGCTTAAAGCGACACTCATGTCTGACCCTGTACTAAGGGCCCCAGACTTTGACAAACTGTTCCTAGTAACCACAGATGCGTCCGAGCGTGGTGTGGGAGCAGTTTTAATGCAGAAAGGACCTGATCAAGAATTCCACCCTGTAGTGTTTCTCACCAAAAAACTGTCTGAGAGGGAAAGCAACTGGTCAGTCAGTGAAAAAGAACGTTATGCCATTGTCTAAGGTAGAACAGTGTGTTTGGTGTTTCGATTTCATTAAAACCAATGGACTGTTGTATGGTTTTCCCTTCCCCGTCTGCTGTTTTAACGGAGGAACAAACATTCACCCTGAGCACAGCCCTGGGACTCACTGACCCAGCAAAGACACCCGGCGATGCTAATGAAGAACTTTAGCACCAGAAAAGTGTCGACTCCAAAGCCGGGGACCATCCTGTCCTGTCAACTCTCTTCTTCCGAATTTGATTGGTGATCGTTCACCCTTGCCACTGATGGCTTCACACCTCCATCGTGCATGCAAAAACTCTGGGCTGGCTGAAGAGATCCCATGATCCTTAACTCTTTCCTGTCCAGAGCTTGGGAAAGTTTCAATTCAGTCAGTGAACATAAGTTTTTAATTGAAGGACGAAAGAGAGAAAACCAATTGGTCCACTTTGGTATTTTCCAGAGCTTTCCTCTGGAAACATCACTTCAACCTCCAAAAGCCTTCTCCTGCCTTTGCCAGGGTCCCAGGTGGGAGGAAGGGAACATTATCCCCATCTTATAAACAGGGAAACTGAGGCAGAAAGAGGCAGTGTCAGACTCAGAGCCACGAATACAGCCAAGGAGTCAGATTTCAGAGTAGCAGCCGTGTTAGTCTGTATCCCCAGAAAGAACGGGAGTACTTGTGTCACCTTCGAGACTAACCAATTCATATGAATTGGTTAGTCTCTAAGGTGCCACAAGAACTCCTGTTCTCCTAAGCAAGGAGTCCTAATTGCTGCTGGCTTCCAGCCTATTCTAGACCCACCCCGTCCCTGACCTGGGGATAGAACCCAGGAGTCCTGGCTCCCAGAAAACAGACCATGTGAGTCAGTGCGATGGTGCAACAGTGTCCCCTCCTGGCCAAGCATGGCTCGGTCCCGGCTCACGCAGCTCAGCGCGGCCCTCACGCCAGTCCCTGTGCCCAGGAATCTGCAAACCCCTCCCGCTGCTCAGCCCTTTTCTCCCTGCGCTCGCTGGGCCAGCGTGGGGTACATACACCCCAGAAGAGACCCCCACTCCCTGCAGACAGCAGGCAGAGGGGCAGGGGCGCCCACACGGTGGCCGGGCATTTTCTGCAGTGACCAGAGCAGCGATGAAGCAGCTGGCTGTGGGTACGGCAGGCAGGTTCAGAGACTCAGAGAACCATAGAAGATCAGGGTTGGAAGAGAGCTCAGGAGGTATCTAGTCCAACCCCTGCTCCAAGCAGGACCAACCCCAAGTAATTCATCCCAGCCAGGGCTGTGGCAAGCTGGGTCTTAAACACCTCAAAGGATGGAGATTCAACCCCCTCCCTAGGAAACCCAATGCAGCGCTTCACCACCCTCCTATTGAAATAGTGTTTCCTAATCTCCAGCCTAGACCTCCCCCCCAGCAACTGGAGACCATTGCTCCTCGTTCTGTCATCTGCCACCACTGAGAACAGCCGAGCTCCATCCTCTTTGGAAACCCCCTCAGGTAGTTGAAGGCTGCTATAAAATCACCCCTCACTCTTCTCTTCTGCAGACGAAAGAAGCCCAGTTCCCTCAGCCTCCCCTCCTAAGTCACGTGCCCCAGCCCCCTCATCATTTTCCTTGCCCTCCGCTGGACTCTCTCCAATTTTTCCACATCCCTTCTGTAGTGGGGGCCCAAAACTGGACCCAGTACTCCAGATGTGGCCTCACCAGTGCCGAATAGAGGGGAACAATCACTTCCCTCCATCTGCTGGCAACGCTCCTACTGATGCAGCTCAAAATGCCTTTGGCCTTCTTGGCAACAAGGCCACCCTGCTGTCTCATAGCCAGCTTCTCATCCACTGTAATCCCCAGGTCCTTCTCTGTGGAAAGGTTGCCGAATACCTGCCCCCTGGGGGATCGGCTGGGGCTGCCCCGTGACATCCTGGTTGGCCCGGAGATGGGAGATTTCACAACCCTGCATGGGACACTGGCTGATCAGATGATACCAATGTGTCTTGAGGCCAATTCCCTTGTGCATTAGTGCAGATCAGTGGTTCTCAGCCAGGGGTCCATGTACCCCAGGGGTACACACAGGTCTTCCGGGGGGAACATCAGCTCATCTTCATGTTTGCCTCGTTTTACAACCGGCCGCATTAAGGCACGAGTGAAGTCAGTACGAGCTAAACTGTCGACCCCTTGTTCATATTGCTCTATATACTCTACACTGAAATGCCAGTGCAGGATTTGTCCTGTGTTCCCACCGAGTTATTTTATAATGGCGGAAATGAGAAAGGAAGCAGCTTGTCAGCAGCAGCATGGCCGTGACACTGTGCATTTTTATGGCTGGTTTTGTGAGCAAGTCGTTTTTAAGTGAGGGGAAATTTGGGGTACCCAAGACACATCAGACTCCCGCAAGGGGTACAGCTGTCTGGAAAGGTCGAGAGCCGCTGGCCTAGATCAAAGGCATGGCGAAGGTAGAACAGTGTGTTTGGAGTTTCGATTTCATGAAAACCAATGGGCCGTGGTATGGTTTTCTCTTCCCCATCTGCTGTTTTAGCGGAGTAACAACCATTCACCCTGAGCACAGCCCTGGGACTCACTGACCCAGCAGAGATGCCGGAGGGATGCTAAGGAGGAACTTTAGCACCAGAAAAGTGCTGACCCCAAAGGCAGGGGCCATCGTGTGTGCTGACCGCCGCGTTCCTCCCTCCCCCCATCGAATGCAAAGCCCAAGTGGCTGGGGGCCCTGCCAGCTTGTTCTCTGGGAGAAGAAGCTGTAAGGATGCATTCAGGGAAGGATCCTGCCTCGCTGGGCCGGCTGGACTCTTACAGGGACCAGAACGGGATGCAAAGCGGGGAGCCCTGGAGACCGTCTGGGGGCACCTGAAAAGACTTGGGAAAATGGCAGTTTCTCCCATCACCGCCACCATTTGGAATTACAGACTACGACTCACCTGGGTATGAATTTTACCGGCTTTAACCCCTCGTGACCCTCATTCCCTTTCCTTGGCTCATGAACCTTTAGTGAGATTCCTACAGACCTGGCTGCCAGCGTTGCCTTTGGTGTAGGATCTGGGGTCCCGTGGCTCTGGGGTAAGTGACCGGTCTCCTGGGGCAGGGGACAACCTGGGTGGGCTGGTTTGGGGTGTACGTGACCTTTCCTCACAAAGTCCAGCTTGTCTGAGAGTATCTGAGGGGACTGGCTGTGACTCCGGGGTCAGACGGGGACAGCGATCCAGGAGTTCACGCTGGGTGAAATCTCCTCACAGATCACCACCGGCTGGGGGGATCTGCCCTGTTGCCTGACACCCTCCTTGAGCCCGGCACTCCCAGTGAAGCCGCCCCAGAGAGCGGGACGAACTGAGCCCTGCAAAATCAACCTAGAAGGACATTGCTCCCCTCCAGGGCGTTCCCGCCCGCCTGGACAGCTGGGTGAGCCACGGCCTCTCCTTCCCACAGCCCTCCTTCCCCAGGGGAGCTTAGCCCGCTGGTGCCTTTCCCCCAGCCATGGGCCTTGCCTTCCGGGAGGGGGTCTAGGCAGGACTCCTGGGTTCCATTCCCTGGCCCTGCAAGGGGAGAGGGGTCCAGTGGTTAGAGCAGGGGGCTTGGGAGCCAGGACTCCTGGACTCTATCCCTGGCTTTCAGAAGGAAGTGGGCTCTGGTGGGTTACAGGGTGGGGTACTGGGAGTCAGGACTCTCGGGTTCTCTTCCTGCTAGCATCACTTGTGCACAGATAGGGACGGGGGGGGCCGGTAGGGCGCGGTCAGGGGACAAGGAGCAAGGGGGGTGCTTTCCCCAGAACTCGCTTGATTCAGCCAATGCACAAAAGGGACCCGCAATCCCCCCGAAAGAGAAGCAGCAGCTGGTGGCTGCTGAAGGGAGGTTCACTGCAGCCCGGCACACAGCAGAAGGGGAGGATGCCAGGCCGGGGCTCAGGGCTCCCCGATGCCCCCGCCGGCCCTGGGAGCTGGGTAGCACTTGGCCCGGATCAGCCAATCCCCCACACACTGGACGTATTTCCTCTCCCCCACTCTCTTCCTCCAAGCGCCAGGGGAGGCACATCCAGCCGCAATCTTCATCACAGTGATGCCACCTGGACAGGGGGAGAGAGACGTAATAAGGGGCTCCCACATCCCCCCTCCCCCGACCCCCATGTGGTTTCTCACACACTCCCCTCCCAGCATAACTGCACCCGGCTCTGCAGGCAGAGTGGGGTCTAGTGCTCAGAGCAGGGGCCTGGAACAACGTGAGAACATAACAGAGGAATGGCCCCCCTGGGTCACACCAAAGGTCCATCTAGCCCAGTATCCTCTGGCCAATGCCAGGTGCCCCAGAGGGAATGAACAGAACAGGGAATCATCCAGTGATCCATCCCCTGTCGCCCATTCCCAGCTCCTGGGCAAACAGAGGCTGGGGCCACCTTCTCTGCCAATCCTGGCTATAGCCACAGATGGACCTGTCCTCCAGGAACTTCTCTAGTTCCTGTTTGAACCCTGTTATAGTCTTGGCCTTCAAAACATCCTCTGGCAAGGAGTTCCACAGGTTGACTGTGCATTGTGTGAAGTTTGGTTTGTTTTAAACCTGCTGCCTGTGGTGACCCCTCGTTCTTATGTTAGGAGGAGTAAATAACACTTACTTATTTACTTCCTCCACACCCTCCAACCTTCTCTAGCCCTCGATCATATTCCCCCTTAGCCGTCTCTTTTCCAAGGTGAAACGTCCTACTCTTATTAATCTCTCTTCATATGGCAGCCGTTCCATCCCCCTCATCATTTTGGTTGGCATTTTCTGAAGCTTTTCCAATTCCAATATCTCTTTTTTGAGATGGGGCGACCACATCCGCACGCAGTGTTCAAGTTGTGGGCATCCCATGGATTTATACAGAGGCAACATGCTATTGTCTGTCTTATTCTCTGTCCCTTACTTAATGATTCCCAGCATTCTGTTCGCTTTCTTCACAGCCGCTGCACATGACTGGATGATTTCAGAGAACTCTCCACAATGACTCCAAGATCTTTCTTGAGTGGTAAATTCGACCCATCATTGTATATGTCTACCTGGGATTACATTTGCCCATGTGCATTACTTTGCATTCATCAACATTGAATTTCATCTGCCGTTTTGTTGCCCAGTCACCCTGTTCTGAGAGACCCTTTAGTACCCCTTCGCAATCTCCTTTGGACTTCACTATCTTGAGTAGGTTTGTATCTTCTGCAAATTTTGCCACCTCACTATTTACCCCTTTTTCCAGAACATTTTGGAATATGGTGAATAGGACTGGGCCCAGTGCAGATCCCTGGGGGACTCCCACTATTTATCTCTCTCCATTCTGAAAACTGACCATTTCTTCCTACCCTTTTTTCCCTATCTTTTAACCAGTTACTGAGCCATGAGAGGATTTTATCGCATGACAGCTCACTTTGCTAAAGAGCCTTTGGTGAGGGACGCTTTCTGAAAATCTAAGTACACTATATCCACGGGATCCCCCTTGTCCAAACGCTTGTTGATCCCCTCAGAGAATTCTAGTACATTGGTGAGGCGTGATTTCCCTTTACCGAAACCATGTTGACCCTTCCCCAACAAATTATGTTCATCTATGTGGCTGACAGTTCTCTTCTTTCCTCTAGTTTCAATGAGTTTGCCCTGTACTGAAGTCAGACTTATTGGCCTGTAGTTGCCGGGATCACCTCTGGAGCCCTTTTTCGAAACTGGTGTGTCATTAGCCATCCTCCAGCCAGTTCGGACAGAAGCTGATTTAAATGGTAGGTTACAAACCACAGTTAGTCATTCTATAATTTGAAATTTGAGTTCCTTCCGAACTCTTGGGCGAATCCCATCTGGTCCTGGTGACTTATTCCTGTTTAATTTATCAATTTTTTGGAAAAACTCCTGTAATGACTCCTCAATCTGGGACAGTTCCTCAGATTTGTCACCAAACAGAATGGCTCAGGTTTGGGAATCTCCCTCCCATCCTCAGCCGTGAAGACAGATACACAGAATTCATTTAGTTTCTCCGCAGTGGCCTTATCCTCCTTGGGTGCTCCTTTGGCATCTCGGCAAGTAGGACTCCAGGGTTCTCTCTGCAACTCTGCCAGGGGAGTGGAGTCTAGAGGGTCAGAGCAAGGGGGGCTGGGACTCAGCCACAGCTGGGCTCCACCTTGTGCTCTGTGTTCAGACCCCGCCCCCATCTGGAGGACTTACCCACTGTTAATCGCCCAGATTCGTCAACACAATGGTCCTCGGCACCGGTGCAAGCCAACATCCCACTCCCCTGCCTGTGAAAAGGCTCCACATTGAAAAGTGTCAGGCTCTGCTGGCCGTTGGGGACGGAGCTCACAGTTGGCACTGAGAACAGTCAGACACACACAGTCAGCCAGGGGTGGGGAGTCACCACATATTGGGCTCGATCCCAGCTCGGGGAAGGGAGTGGGGTCTAGTGGTTAGAGCAGGGGGGCTGGGAGCCAGGACTCCTGGGTTATCTCCAGGCAGGTGTGGCCGGAGCAGGGCTCTAGGTTTGCAGCAGACACGCACCTGGGATGGCCCTGGTGTTGCAGCCGTTGGTGTCACAGCAGGAGAAGTAGTATCCCTCTGTGGAAGGGAAACAGAGAATCACCTCTGAGCTCCCCAATGGACCCCCAGCTGCTCCATCCTCCCCTTTTGTTCCATCCACCCCACCCCCAACTAATCTCATCTTCCCTCCGACCCCCGATAAAATCCTCTCTTCTGTCTGACCCAGGCCCCACTGTCACCCACTGCAATTCCCCATCTCATCCCATCCCCCGTCTATGACATTACCTTTCCAGACTGAGCAGTCCCTGCTCCTGGAGAGGAGTGGAGACTATTGGTTAGAGTAGGGGGAGGGGCTGGGAGCCAGGATTTCTGGGTTCGACCCCTGGCTTCAGGAGGACAATGGTGTCTACACTTAGTAGAAATCTTCTTTCACTCACCCAGCCTGATCTCTGCCACGACGGTGACGCAGGTCCCTTCCGAGGGGGCGCAGGGCTGCAGGGAGCCGGAGCACGATTGCTCTCTGGACGCACACACCTCGCATTGCAGAGCGCTCCCTGGAGGTTGGAAAAATCCCTTCTCAGTACAAACCCCGGCTCCCCACCCCTCCCCAGGCAGTGCCCGTGGGCGAAATACCACCAGGAACCAAGAGGTGGCGCTGTGGGAGTTGTTACCACCAATGCCTCCTCACTGAACGTGTGGGCAGGCAGATCTTGGAGAAATGCCACCTGCTTTTGCAGCAGTTCTGCCCAGTTCCATTTAACTCTCCGGATGGGGAAAGGCATCTTGCTAGCTGGTCATTTGTATCTGACTCAACACTGCAGACAAGTCTGTTTGCTGCCTGAGTGTCTGTGGCTAGAATACATTTTCAGCTGCTGACGTGGCTATCTGGGGTGCAGCTTGTGCCTGCGAACAAACCCCACACGTCTGTGTAGACAGAAAAACAAGAATTCGGCTGCTCTGCGGAGGGGTTTCTGCCTGGCTTTGCGGTGAACCTTTCACACACACACACACACCCCGCCATAACTCTCTGCTCTCAGAGTTACGTCAGCTCAGCCACACTCGACTTCAGCCCACTTTTCATCGCTGATCCTGCCAATTCTCTTTTTCAGAATACGATTGATGCTTCTTAAGCCTTTGGATTGATGGCTGTGCACCTCCAGCTAGCGATCCCAGGAGCATCAACTCTTTCCTCTCCAGAGGGTGGGGCCTTTAAATTCATGACGTGAGCGTCAGGTAGTTTTAAGAAAGAAAGAAAGAAAGAGAAAAATTTTCCCACTTCGGTTTTTTTAGAGCTTTCATGTGGAAACATCCATTAAACCTCAGAACGCCTTCCTCTGCCACTTCTATGTCCCTAGATGGTAGCAAAGTGATATTCTCCCCATCTAAGAAATAGGGAAACTGAGGTAGAACAAAGATGTGTTCAATTCAGGAACCAAGAAGACAGCCGAGAAGTCCTCACTCCTGACTCCCAGCCCACTCTAACCCACGAGACCCCACTCCTCTTTCAGAGCCACGGACAGAACTCGGGAGTCCTGATTTGCAACCGTCTCTGCTCAAACTCACTACACCCCAGCCCGCTTCTACAGCTGGGGAATGAGCCCAGAAGTCCTGGCTCCCAGCCCCCACCCGTTGCACCCCCATTCCCCTTTCAAACCCGGGGGATGAACCCAGGAGTCCTGGCAGGAATCTCAGCGCTGGTGGGCAGGGGAACATTTCCAAGCGGGATTATATGTGGATGGGGGTGGTGCTCCTCATCGGGATGACCCCAAGCCTGGGTGAGAGCTGGAGGAGGAACGAGAAGAAGGAAGGACGGACGGACTCTGACCCCCTGGCCAGGCACCTAGCCTGGGCTGTGGGAGTCCCAGGCTCCAATCCCTGCTCTCCCCGAGTCAGCCGGGGGACGTGGCCCTGGGTTTTCCTCTCGCTGGTTTTACCCACAAATTCCATCCTGAGCCCAGAATCCGCCATCGACAGCGGCACGTTCCCCAGGTGAATTCCGGCTCCCTGTGCCGGGGGACGGACGGGACTCACCTGTGGCCAGGAGAGCGGACAGCAGGCAGAGGGGCAGAGCCACCCACATGGTGCCCGGGTGTTTACTGCAGTGAGCAGAACAGCGAGGAAGCATCTGGCTGTGGTTTTATCAGGCAGGTTGGCAAATACCTGCCCCCTGGGGGATCAGCTTGGGTTGCCCCATGACATCCTGGTGGACCCGGAGATGGGAGATTTCACAGCCCTGCATGTGACACTGGCTGATCAGATGATGCCAATGTGTACTGAGGCCAATTCCCTTTTGCATTAGTGGAAATCAGTGGTTCTCAGCCAGGGGTCCGTGTACCCCAGGGGTACACACAGGTCTTCCGGGGGTACATCAGCTCATCTAGATATTTGCCTCGATTTACAACCGGCCACATTAAGGCATGAGTGAAGTCAGTACGAGCTAAACTGTCGACCCCTTGTTCATATTGCTCTATATACTCTACACTGAAATGCAAGCACCAGAAAAGTGTCGACTCCAAAGCCCGGGACCATCCTGTCCTGTCAACTCTCTTCTTCCGAATTTGATTGGTGATCGTTCACCCTTGCCACTGATGGCTTCACACCTCCATCATACATGCAAAAACTCTGGGCTGGCTGAAGAGATCCCATGATCGTTAACTCTTTCCTGTCCAGAGCTTGGGAGAGTTTCAATTCAGTCAGTGAACATAAGTTTTTAATTGAAGGACGAAAGAAAGAAAACCAATTGGTCCACTTTGGTTTTTTTCAGAGCTTTCCTCTGGAAACATCACTTCAACCTCCAAATACCTTCTCTTGCCTTTGCCAGGGTCCCAGGTGGGAGGAAGGGAACATTATCCCCACCTTACAAACAGGGAAACTGAGGCAGAAGGAGGCGGTGTCAGACTTGGAGTCACGAATACAGCCAAGGAGTCAGATTTCAGAGTAGCAGCCATGTTAGTCTGTATCCCCAAAAAGAACGGGAGTACTTGTGGCACCTTAGAGACTAACAAATGTAGATGAATCTCAGGAATCTCAGCGCAGGGGGCAGGGGAACATTTCCAAGCAGGATGACAAGGGTGGGGGACGCTTTTCCTGCCTCCTGAGATTTGTCTTTGATTTCCAAAGGTTTCCTGCTTCTCATCAGTGCCTAGCTCCCTGTGCCTGGGGACAGATGGGACTCCCCTGTGACCAGGAGAGCAGACAGCAGGCAGAGGGGCTGGGGCGCCCACATGGTGGTCGGGCATTTTCTGCAGGGACCAGAGCAGCCATGAAGCAGCTGGCTGTGGGTACGGCAGGCAGGTTCAGAGAATTAGAGAACCATAGAACACCTCAAAGGGTGGAGATTCCACCCCCTCCCTAGGGAACCCAATGCAGCGCTTCACCACCCTCCTAGTGAAATAGTGTTTCATGCTCTCCAGCCTAGACCTCCCCCACTGCAACTGGAGACCATTGCTCCTCGTTCTGTCATCTGCCACCACTGAGAAAAGCCGAGCTCCACCCTCTTTGAACCCCCCTCAGGTAGTTGAAGGCTGCTATCAAATTCCCCCTCACTCTTCTCTTCTGCAGACAAAAGAAGCCCAGTTCCCTCAGCCTCCCCTCCTAAGTCACGTGCCCCAGCCCCCTCATCATTGCCCTCCGCTGGACTCTCTCCAATTTCTCCACATCCCTTCTGTAGTGGGGGGCCCAAAACTGGACCCAGTACTCCAGATGTGGCCTCACCAGTGCCGAATAGCGGGGAATAATCACTTCCCTCCATCTGCTGGCAACGCTCCTACTGATGCAGCCCAAAATGCCGTTAGCCTTCTTGGCAACAAGGCCACCCTGCTGTCTCATAGCAAGCTTCTCATCCACTGTAATCCCCAGGTCCTTCTCTGCAGAAAGGTTGGCAAACACCTGCCCCCTGCGAGATCGGCTGGGGCTGCCCCATGATATCCTGGTGGGCCCGGAGATGGGAGATATCACAGCCCTGCATGGGACACTAGCTGATCAGATGATGCCAATGTGTCTTGAGGCCAATTCCCTTGTGCATTCGTGGAGATCAGTGGTTCTCAGCCAGGGATCCGTGTACCCCAAGGGTACACACAGGTCTTCCGGGGATAAATCAGCTCATCTTAATGTTTATCTCGTTTTCCGACAGGACAGATAAAAAGCACTAATGAAGTCAGTACGAGCTAAAATTCCCTGACACAATGACTTGTTTGTGCAGCTCTATGTACTATCCACTGAACTGTAAGAACAATATTTATATCCCAGTGGAGTTATTTTATAATTACACGGTGGAAATGAGAAAGGAAGCTATTTGTCAGTCACAATGTGGCCGTGACACTTATGTATTTTTAGAATAACATAAGAAAGGACCTGTCATAAATATAAAGGGAAGGGGAACCACCTTTCTGTCCCCAGTGCTATAAAATCCCTCATGGCCAGAGGCAAAACACTTTTACCTGTTGTCATAAATAGGAAGGGAAGGGTAAACTCCTTTACAATCCCTCCTGTCCAGAGGAAAAATCCTCTCACCTGTAGAGGGTTAAGATGCTAAAGGTAACCTCAGTAGTATGAGGGCCCTACCATCAATCAAACACTAACCCCGCCCCTTGACCCCTTAGTCCCACCCCTTGACCCCCACCGGAAGTGCCGCCCCATGGTGTATTACTTCCGGGGTCAAGGCTGCCGCAAGACCTGAAGCAAGGTGTGTCTTGTGAAACTCACCCCACCCCTTGACGCCTTAACCCCACCCCTGGACCACTGCCCCCTTCACTGGAAGTCCCGCCCCATGGGGTATTACTTCCAGGGTCATGGCTGCCACATGACCGGAAGCAAGGTATATCATGTGACCCCTCTAACTACTCCTCCCACTTCCCTCTACCAATCAGGAGAGGTTTCACCCCTGTAGGGCTTCCCCCAGGAGGAGATTTGACCAATCAGGGCGAGTTCCGGGGCGGGGTGTCCTCTCCACAAGTGGGTCTTGTGACCCCTCTAACAACTCCTCCTCCCACCCTCTACCAATCAGGAGGGGTTTTGTCCCGATAGGACCAAGAGGAGATTTGACCAATTAGGATGAGTTCCGGGGAGGGGTGACCCATCCGGAAATGATTTGTGTGACCCCTCTAACAACTCCTCCTCCCACCAATGTCTACCAATCAGGCCACCCCAAGAGCTGATTTGACCAAAATAGGGCAGGTTCTGGGATGGGGTGAACCACCTAGATGAGGGGTGTGTGACCCCTCTGCCAGTCAGAGCGCAGCACCATCACCCCATAAGTCCCAGCGTCGGGCAGAAGAGGCTGTCTTTTACCAAGAGCGCGTGTTTTAGAAATCATGGAAACATGGACTCCTTCACCCCCCCCGTGGGAACTTCGGACTTTGTTTTAGCCCCGAGGGCCTTTGGACTTGTGTGGAGAAAGCGCTACATCAGCGAGAGTTCTGAGGAGGACCCTTTGGCCCAGCCATTGACGGACACACCGGAAACCGACCCCGAAACCCGGCTGCTTGTGAGGCACCGCGATGAGCGTCATGGCCTCTTGTTGTCCTCCCCCCTGGAGGTGGAAGGTGATCACGGCTTGGGGGAGGTACGGGCGGACAAAGTGAATGAAAAAGACGTGGCTCAGGTAAATGAATGTTTAAGAAGTGAGGGTCGGGGTGGGGGTGTGTAATGGGGGGGCTAGGAACCAGGGATTGTTTAAATCAAAAACCAAGCAGTGGGGAGCTTACGCTGTTTCTTTTTTGAAAAAATCTCTCGACAGCTCGATGGTGCCTTTCTGGAGGCCTTTGAGAACTTACACATCGGTAGCCCCGTGGGAGTAAATGTATCATGCATCAGCTGTTTTTGCTCATGTCTGAGACACAGATCTCAAGAGGAAAAGGACAAAATGGAAGAGTGAACCAGCACAGACACCCTCATGTTAGGACTCATGGCGTCCATTTTTACGGGCGGTTGTAAAAGGTTGTGTTAAACCAGGCGATTAATAAAACTTATTTAGATGTGTTCATATGAATGTTGTCCCCCACCCACACTTGTGTTAGTAAAAGATGGTACCAGGAACAGTCATGTCTCCACAGGCGGCTCTGTTAAAGAAAATATATTACACCCCCGGGGAAGCTGGGAGCTTTGGCGGGGTGAACCCTCTTTTTCAAGTGGCCAAAAAGCAGAGTAAAACTTCAAATAGAAGACAAGTAACAGCTTGGCTTTCAGACCAGGATGCTTATACTTTACACAAAGCGGCTCAAATACGTTTTACAAGAAACAAGACCATTGTTTCAGATGTGGATGCGCAATGGCAGGCAGATTTGGTGGATATGCACCAGTTCTCCAGACACAACAGCAATTTTATGTACATCTTAACAGTGGTAGACATTCTATCCAAAAATGCCTGGGCCTTAGGCCTAAGAGACAAGACGAGTGGTGAGGTATCCAAGGCCTTTCAAGCTATTTTTAGCGAAGGGTCTGTGCCTCAAAAATTACAAACCGATCGGGGGAAAGAATTTTTAAACAAACCCTTAAGCAGATTGTTAAAACGGCATGGCATTCCCCATTTTGTTGCTAATAATGAAGTCAAAGCAGGGGTTGTGGAGCGGTTTAACAGAACTTTAAAAACTAGGATGTGGAGCTATTTTATCTAAAACCAAAGGAGCTTTTGAAAAAGGTTATGAACAGACATTTACCGATGAGATAGTCATAGTGGATGAAGCCTTAACCAGGGGTCAGAGACCTGTATACCGATTAAAAGACTACGAGGGTGAGACAGTTCCTGGATCTTTTTGCCCTGAAGAATTACAAAAAGTAAACACCAAACGAGACAGGATTTACAGGATTGAAAAAATTCTAGCAGAGAAAGGAAAAGGGAGAAAAAAGCAACTACTGGTGAAATGGTTGGGGTGGCCTGATAAGTTTAACAGCGGGGTGAAAGCTTCTCAACTCTGTGACCTTTAGACACAAACAACAAACAAACAACAAAAACAAACAAAAGTTATTCCTCCTACAAAGACAGAGAAGATGAGCGACAGCGGGTTTTACATTACTTTGCCCAGCAACGCCAGCTCTGCAGTTTTTCCCCAAAACACCAGCTTGAACTTTACAATACGGCTTATGAAGCCCTTGGATCTCCCGGGTTCCTGGGAGGTGGGGTTAGTGGAAATACAACACCCGCACAGCTGGAACACTATCAACGAGGACACCCCTTTTGAAGTCACCTTTGGAGATATGGCGTGGAGTTTCATCCACCCTGACATCTGGTGGTGAGGTGTGGCAAGTTGTGGAAAAAAACTTCAGGGGCCGATCTCATTTGCATAGGCACAACAACCCCACCTAAAATGAGGCCATAACTGCCCAAATGGTCACTTTGGCTGTTGTGGGATCCCCAGTGTCTCTGTTATTGGGGCAGGAAGAATAAATTGTTATTACCCTGATTATGGGAACTGTGCTTGGAACTATACTTGGCCTTTTGTTATGATGGAGGGACTCACCATCAACTAAATAGCACTCGCAAGGCAAGGGACATGGGTTCCAAAACTCTGGGAATAGAGAGAGGCTTGAGACAGGTATTAGTACCTGGTGGTGTGGGCGCATGTTTGGGAGGGAAGGCAGAGATTTTGCTGTACTGTGTGAGCTGTCGTTGGCTGTGGACCCTCTACAGGTTCCAGGCCCAATAGCAGTGGAAGATGGTGAGTGGAAGGTAGTAACTACTGGGAGCCAGCCCTCACCAGCCCTTGCCTCTGAAGTGGAGTTTTTAAAGAAAATGTCTGCCTTTTTGGGGAAAGAGGGGAAGACCTTGACTGATATGCCGGGTCTGTTTTGCCTTTACCCAGGAGTCCCACCCCGGGAGGCTGCTCCGTCACCTGATGAGTGGGTGAAGGCTTTGGGCAAGCATTAGAGAAGGTTGTGCCACCCCACCCTAAGTCAAGCCCCTATCGTAAACTGAGGTTGTTTTCTGGGGTTCACACCCCAATGCCTGGGGAAGAAGCATTTGAACCCTGGCTGGAACACACCACTGAAATGCTGCAGGAATGGGCAGTACCTGATGCTGAAAAGAGAAGGTGACTAGTAGAGTGCCTTAGGGGGCCAGCCCTAGATGTGATTCGCACACTGAAGCTCAGTAACCCTGGGGTCAAGGTAAAGGACTGCCTAGAGGCCCTTGATCATGCCTTTGGGAGAACCGAGGGCTCAGAGGATGTTTATTGCAAGTTCCTCAATGCCAGGTAACAAAAGGGAGAGAAAGTTTCTGCCTATGTACAGAGGTTGGAGAAATTACTACAGAGAGCCTTCATGAGGGGAGCAGTAGCGGTTGAGCAAATGGACCGGACTGGATTGGCTCAGATTGTGAGGGGAATTCAATATCAGAACCCAATCCTTCTCCACCTTCGATTAAGGGAGCGCCAAGACAATCCACCGGGTTACTCTCGGCTGATAAAAGAGGTCCGAGAGGAGGAAGAGAGGCAGGCAGCTGGTGAGGTTTGGGAGGTTCGGCCACCCCAGGCAACTGCCACAACATCCATACGAACGCCCAAGGCGCTGATGGTGAATCCTCAAGAGGAACTTACCCAATGAGTGCAGGTCCTGACACAGAAAGTGGCTGAACTAGAGAATACTATCGATTCAGCAAAGACTTCAGCGTACAAGGAACCCCCCGTTACCACGGTCCAGAAGACTACATTTAGAATCTCTGCCCCACCCCGGCAACACGGGAAAGGGCAATCCTTCTTCTGCTACCGGTGTGGCCAGGGTGGGCACATTGCTGCCAGGTGTCAGAATGCAGAGAATCCCCTGCTAGTATACCAAAAGCTGAGGACCACCTGGGGAAAGTCGGGAAACGGCCCCAGGGCCTGGGAAGGGAGCCGCCTAGGCCTGCAGGGTTTGTAGGCTCCCCTGCGAAGAACCATGCCACCCGAATCCCACCAGGATTGATAGGACCTCGAGCTGAGGTCACTGTAAAGGTTGAAGGGACAGAATGTAGAGCAGTGCTTGACACGGGATCCCAAGTGACTATCATATTCCAGTCTTTCTACCAGCAGATGCTTATGCATCTGCCTATACAGCCCTTGACAGGGCTCGGCCTGTGTGGTCTCAGCATGGATGAATACCCGTATCAGGGGTATGTCATTGTACACCTGGAATTCCCAGAAGAGATCGCTGGGGTAAGACAGGAGGTGGACACTGTCGCTTTAATATGCCCTGACCCTAAAGGTGTCTCTGAGGTGTCTGTGCTAATAGGGACCAACTCCAGCCTCTTTAAGGTACTTGCAGATTACTGCAGACAGCGAGCAGGGGACCAATACCTGAATACCTTGGTGATACACACACATTGTGCCGCAGTCTACAGAAAAATTGAGGACGCAAAAAGAGTGATGCCTGATTTGCCGGTGGGAGCACTGAGGTACGCAGGCCCGGTCCCCTTAGTGGTGCCTGCAATGACAGAAAAGGAGGTGATTGTCATGAGTACCTGCCTGAAAGGCAGTAAGAGAACATTAGCAGTGGTAGAGCAGCCGACCAAGGGAGGGCTCCCTGAAGGAGGGCTGGTTCTTAGTGGAGTCATAACCCTACTCCTGACGCCCAGGAAAGGGTGACTATACTGATTGCTAATGAAACAAGTCGTGATATTTTTGTGAGGCAAGGACAGAAGACAGCAGACCTCTTTGAGCCCGAGTCAATTCTAACCCCCCAGTGTGAAACTCAAGTTCCGACGATAGACCCAGCAAAGTTTGACTTTGGAGATTCACCAGTGTCCGAGGAGTGGAAAAATCGCCTGAGGAAGAAACTTTGTGAAAGATCCAAGGTGTTCTCACTGCATGAGTGGGATGTGGGATGTGCAAAAGGAGTAGAACACAATATCAGACTACATGACTCTCGACCTTTCAGGGAGAGATCTAGGAAGATTGCTCTCTCTGAGATGGAAGATGTGCAACATCATCTTCAGGAGCTCGTACTGACTTCACTAGTGCTTTTTATCTGGCCTGTTGTAAAATGAGGCAAACATCAAGATGAGCTGATGTACCACCCTGGAAGACCTGTGTGTACCCCTGGGGTACACGGACCCTTGGTTGAGAACCACTGGTCTCCACGAATGCACAAGGAAATTGGCCTCAAGACACATTGGCATCACCTGATCAGCCAGTGTCACATGCAGGGTTGGCAAATCTCCCATCTCCGGGCCCACCAGGATGTCACGGGGCAGCCCCAGCCGATCTCGCAGGGGGCAGGTGTTTGCCAACCTTTCCACAGAGCAGGACCTGGGGATTACAGTGGATGAGAAGCTGGCTGGCCTTGTTGCCAAGAAGGCTAACGGCATTTTGGGCTGCATCAGTAGGAGCGTTGCCAGCAGATGGAGGGAAGTGATTGTTCCCCTCTATTCGGCACTGGTGAGGCCACATCTGGAGTACTGGGTCCAGTTTTGGGCCCCCCACTACAGAAGGGATGTGGACAAATTGGAGAGAGTCCAGCGGAGGGCAACGAAAATGATGAGGGGGCTGGGGCACGTGACTTAGGAGGGGAGGCTGAGGGAACTGGTCTTCTTTTGTCTGCAGAAGACAAGAGTGAGGGGGAATTCGATAGCAGCCTTCAACTACCTGAGGGAGGTCCCAAAGAGGATGGAGCTCGGCTGTTCTCAGTGGTGGCAGAAGACAGAACGAGGAGCAATGGTCTCCAGTTGCAGTGGGGGAGGTCTAGGTTGGAGGTCAAGGGGAGGGACGGCATCCACGGGACAGCAACCGGGACCCCAGGGCAGGTCACAGCAGTGAGAGCTCAGCTGCCCGGCCCTGGGGAGCAGCTGGCCGCACGCTGCATGGTGGACGTCTCTTGTTCTTCCATCGGCGGCGGTTGCTACTTCAGGCTCATGGTGGCCAGCGAGAAGCCGGGAAGGCTGGGCTGTGCAGGCCCTGGGGCCCGCCCGCCTCTTCTGTCTGCAGTCCCACCCCTGTTCTGCTCCTTCCCCCGTGGCCCTGCCCCGGTTCCACCCACAGTCCTGTCCCAGTCCACCCACCCCCTTGCAGCCCCCCCACCCACGTCCCCAAGACCAGGAAAGATCTGTCCCGCCGCCAGCTGGGGGTGAGAGCTCTTCCAGTCCCCGGGCCACAGCCGCAGCTGGGATCCTGGCGCTGGGGCTTCCCCCGCCACCTGGCACTTCTGCCAGGCACCGGGCTTGGGGTGCAGGGGTGCCCATTTTCCAGGGGGCCCCCAATGGGCTGAGGCTGCTGGGCACAGGCCCTGACGGCCCATTGGCTAATCCGCCACCGCTGCACTGCGGGTAGGGGTGCGGGCTCCCCTGGCTGAGCTGCCCTGGCAGGGCGGGGCAGGTGGGGGCAGGGGGCAGGGGGCTCTGTGTGTGGACGGAGCGGGGTTTGGGTTTAAACATGGGTCAGAGCCATGTCCACAGGGAGAGGGGGAAGCCGGCTGGCTTTGGAACAGGGGAGCGTGGCTCCGAACTCGCTTGCAAAGCCACAGGGTGTGACAAGAGGCTCTGGCCCCATAGGGAGCCTGGGGCTGAGCCTTGCCCAGAGCTGGGCCAAGGGCGTAGCCAGGTAAAGCGGGAACTGCCGGGAGGCTGCGGGGGCCTGGCCCACTGGAAATCCCGGCCCCGGGCCTCCCTTTGTCCTAGTGCCGATGGGCCCGGAGAGCCGGGGCTGGAAGGAATCCGGGACAGGCGCTCACCTTCCGAGATCTGCCCGCTGATGGAAATGCACTGGCTGGCACGGCCCTCGCACTGCAGGGTCTCCGTGCTGGAACAGCTGCTCCGACCCGGGGCAATGCAGATCGGGCACCGGCCTCCCGTCTAGACGGTGTTGATGATCGGCCCTGCAAGACCCTGAAGAGAGGGTCGGTGGGGGTTGACGGGCAGGGCTGCGGACAGGTGCCTTCTCTACTTTGTTACCACTTATTTCTAGCACCGCAATAACTGAGATCAGGGACCCCCTTGTGCCAAGAGCTGCACAGACTCCCCAGAGCAGGGGCCCTGATTGCACTGGGCACTGCATAGATCCCCCCAGCCTGCTACTGGGGGCCCCCCATTGTGCCAGGCACTGCACGCCTCCCTCCCCTGAGATCAGGGTTCCCCCTATGGCACCAGGTGCTACACGGGACCCCACCCTTCTCCAGAAAAGAACCTTTTCCAAACCAGTTTGACACTCAGTCAGTGCCTATGCCACTGGGAAGAAGCAGGGAGGGACGCAGAGATGTACAGACAGGAGAGAACTGGGTATTGCAGCTGTTCGTAGAGCAGGTCCGGGTTTGAATCTTCACAAAGAAGAGGGAGATGTTCCTGGGCGTGGCGGAGGATACACAGGAGAAGGAATAGCCTGCATTTCCCTTCGCTTCTTGTTAGAAGTGTAACCCTTCTGCCCGTCAGAGTTGGCAGTAACAAGGGCCGGGTTCAATATCTAGGGGATCCATTCCAATAACACAATGCAAACCAGCTTGAGCCCCCACCCAGTGACCTGGGACAAATATATACCACCCCTGCTGAGCGCCTCCAAGAGGCAATATTCCCCTCTCGCAAGCACATAATCTGAGTATAGCAGAAGCCTTTTAATAAGAGAGAGAAACAATGTGGCATTATGTTGGGGAAACACCACCAACAGGATTCATAACACAACCCATGAGCAAAAAAAACCCACCCCAAGCAAATTGGGGCATGCCCCTTTCCCTTTGGTTCTTGAGTCCAGCAACCCCAAATCACCCAAAGTCCCAAAAGTCCAAGGACCCAAAAGTCTCTGTCCCTGGTCAGGGCAGCCCCAGAGTTTGAAAGTTTATCTGCGGAGCCTTACCCCCCAGCCTGGGTGGAGATGGGACAGGGGTAAGAGGCACCTTACATGATCTGAAGCTGACCACCCCACAGCTCCATAGGCCTTCGCTCCGCTCCTCCAGCCGCCCCACGAACTCCTTCGCTCAGCTCCGCTCCGCGGCCCACAAGCAGCTCCCGCCGTCCAACGAACTGCTCCACCAGCCGGTCCACAAACTGCTCTGCGTCCCACCAGCAGCTCCTGCTGTCCTACGAACTGCTCCACCAGCTTGTCCACAAGGCACTCCAGCCATCCTGCAAACTGCTCCACGATAGAACTTCAGGCTCCTCCACTACTTAACACAACACTCAGTGATTTCAGCTCTTAGTCAGTTCAGCTCTTTGGTGAATTCAGCTTGTAGTAGGGGAGCCTCAGTGCTGGTGCACTATTAGCCCAAAGTGAGCTCAGCAGCCTGTAACTAGACTTCTAATGAAATCAAAAGTAGCTCTGAAATTGCACAGTAGAGGGAGAGAGAGAAAAGCACAATTAACAGGTAATTCAATGGGCCCATACCACCAAGTATTAAGACTTGTCCCCAGCCTCTCTCCATTCACAGAGTTTTGGAACCCATGACCCTTGCCTAGCGAGTGCTACTTAGTTGATGGTGAGTCCCTCCATCATAACAAAAGGCCAAGTACAGTTCCAAGCACAGTTCTCATAATCAGGGTAATAACAATTTATTCTTTCTGCCCCAATAACAGAGAAACTGGGGATCCCGCAGCAGCCAAAGTGACCATTTGGGCAGCTATGGCCTCATTCTAGGCGTGGTGGGTGTGCCTATGCAAATGAGATCAGCCCCTGAAGTTCTTTTCCACAACTTGCCACACCTCACCACCAGATGTCAGGGTGGAGCTCATCCTGACACTGCTTACAGAAGCAAAACAGATACAAAAATTATTTACAGATGAAACCAGCGCCCCGAGGGCTGGTGATTCCTGGGAGCCACCTCACCCTTTTTTCTGGCGTCCCAGGCCAGAAGGGTCCATTTCCAGCATCTACTCTGACCTGCCGCATAGCCCAGGCTGGAGAAGTCCTCCCTCCACGGGGCCCGATCACGTGTGTTTGATGAAAGCATCTTCCAGGAGGACAGCCAGCCTGGCCTGGGGGATGCCGAGGGACGGCGCATCCACCGCATCCCTGGGGAGCTTGTTAACCACCCTCCCCAGCATGTCTAGCTAAATACTTATCTGGCGCCCATCACCATGGCATCTGAACCCCTCGTCATCTTTAATGCATTATCCTCACAACCACCTTGTGGGATGGGGCAGGGCTGTCAGCCCCATTGAACAGATTGGGGAAACTGAGGCACAGATCCTCAGCAGGACCTAACTCTTTGAATCTCTAGGCCTAAGAGGTGTGTCCCAGGTCACACAGGGTGGCTGGCAGAGAGGGGCCTGGAGCCCAGGTGTGCTAAGCCCTTGGCGCGCGTGTCCAAACCACAGCCGGCAAACGGTCGGTGCGGAGACCGATGGTGGAAAGTCAGCGCCACCCACCCTTGACCAGTGCGTTTGCCTCCTAGACACCGAGGCAGGTGCTGTGACCAGCGGGGCAGGGCTGTGGCTGAGCAGGGCAGTTGCTCACAGAATTTCTCCTACACTGGTAACAGGATCTGGTGAGGAGGGAAATAAAGCAGGATTTCCATTTTAATTTCTGGTGCCAGCGTCCCCCTTTTCTTGTCCGGTCCCCGAAGGCCTCGGGTTCATGGAGGTGGCCTTGGCTGATCTCACTCCCCCTGTTAAATCTCACTCCCCCTGTTAAAGCTAGTGCCTTGGATAGGTGCTGGCAGTGGCAGGGTGCACCGGCTGGTGTCTGCAGCAGTTTGGGGCACAGAGGGATGCGACAAAGTGGAAATTGAGCTCCTATTTCTACGATGCCATGGAGTGCCTCAGTTTCCCTCTGTGCTTTGCAAGGCTGTGCAGGGCCGCCCCTCCATCCATCCCCGATAAACCTGTGAGGAAGTGGAAGCGTTCTTAATGTTTCCTCTGAATAGTGTGGGGGTGCCTCAGTTTCCCCTAGGCAGTTCTTAAGTATCTAGGTGGGATAAGGGTGTATGATCCTTGCAGAGCCCGAGAGGGCAGGTGTGTGCAGGGGTCTGGACACAGAGAATGGCCGACACCCTGTTTCCTGGCCACTGATGGCCTGGGCCCTTCCCCCCTGCAAACCTCTGTTTTACTGGCTGGCTGATAGTCCCGTCTGACTGTGGAGTTGGGGTGCAGGACCCTCTGGCTTCCCCAGGAATCCGCCTGGGCGGACTGGCTGTGGGAAGCGCATGGAATGGCAGAGGAGGCTGAATGCTCCAAGGTCAGACCCAGGAAGGTGGAAGCCGGGTGAGCTTTGTGTCCTGCAGACAGGCTGCTCCCAGAGAGGAGACTCCCCCAGAGTCCTGCCTGCCTTCGTAGGGAGCAGGTCCAGAGCATCGCCCGGGGACTCCCTGACAACACCCATCCTTCTGTCCGTCCATCCTCCTACACGTCCACCCTTCCCCCCACACACCCATCCATCCATTCCCCTAAGAGACTGTCTGTCCATCCATCCATCTGCCTTCATGCCTGTCCATCCATCCCCCTACACACCTGTCTAGGTTCCTTCCCCACTCTGAACTCTAGGGTACAGATGTGGGGACCTGCATGAAAACCTCCTAAGCTTACTTTTACCAGCTTAGGTTAAAACTTCCCCAAGGTACAAATTATTTTTGTCCTTTGCCCCTAGATTTCTACTGCCACCACCAAACTTTAACTGGGTTTACTGGGAAACGTAGTTTGGTCACGTCTTTCCCTCCCAAATCCTCCCAACCCTTGCACCCAACTTCCTGGGGAAGGTTTGGTACAAATCCTCACCAATTTGCATAGGTGACCACAGACCCAAACCCTTAGATCTTAGAACAATGAAAAAGCATTGAGTTTCCTTACAAGAAGACTTTTAATAGAAGTAGAAAAGAATCACCTCTGTAAAATCAGGAAGGCAAATACCTTACAGGGGAATTAAATTCAAAACAGAGAGAATGCCTCTAGGCAAAACCTTAAGTTACAAAAAGACACACAGACAGGAATATCCATTCTATTCAGCACAGCTATTTTCTCAGCCATTGAAAGAAATCATAATCTAACACATACCTAGCTAGATTACTTACTAAGTTCTAAGAGTCCATTTCTGTTCTGTCCCCGGCAAAAGCATCACACAGACAGACACAGACCCTTTGTTTTTCTCCCTCCTCCCAGCTTTTGAAAGCATCTTATCTCCTCATTGCTCATTTTGGTCAGGTGCCAGCGAGGTTACCTTTAGCTTCTTAACCCTTTACAGGTGAGAGGATTTTTCCTCTGGAGAGGAGGGATTATAAAGGAGTTTACCCTTCCCTTTCTATTTATGACAACAGGTGAAAGTATTTTGCCACGGGGCATGGGGGATTTTATAGCTCCGGGGACAGAAAGGTGGTTCCCCTTCCCTTTATATTTATGACAGGTCCTTTCTTATGTTATTCTAAAAATACATAAGTGTCACGGCCACATTGTGACTGACAAATAACTTCCTTTCTCAGTTCCACCGTGTAATTATAAGATAACTCCACTGGGATATAAATATTGTTCTTACAGTTCAGTGGATAGTACATAGAGCTGCACAAACAAGTCATTGTATCAGGAAATTTTAGCTCGTATTGACTTCACTAGTGCTTTATATCTGGCCTGTTGTAAAATGAGGCAAACATCAAGATAAGCTGATGTACCCCCTGAAGACCTGTGTGTACCCCTGGAGTACAGGGACCCCTGGCTGAGAACCACAGATCTCCACTAATGCACAAGGGAATTGGCCTCAAGACACATTGCATCACCTGATCAGCCAAAGTCACATGCAGGGTTGTGAAATCTCCCATCTCCGGGTCCACCAGGATGTCATGGGGCAGCCCCAACCGATCCCCCAGGGGGCAGGTATTTGCCATCCTGCCGGATAAAACCACAGCCAGATGCTTCCTCGCTGTTCTCCTCACTGCAGCTAACATCCAGGCACCATGTGGGTGGCTCTGCCCCTCTGCCTGCTGTCCGCTCTCCTGGCCACAGGTGAGTCCCGTCCGTCCCCGGGCACAGGGAGCCGGGTGATGCGGTCGGGAATTCACTTGGGGAACATGCTGCTGTCGATGGTGGATTCTGGGGTCAGGATGGAATTTGTGGGTAAAACCAGCAAGAGGAAAACCCGGAGCCACGTCCCCAGGCTGACTCGGGGAGAGCAGGGATTGGAGTCTGGGACTCCCACAGCCCACGCTAGGGGCCTGGCCAGTGGGTCTGAGTCCGTCTGTCCTTCCTTCTTCTCGTTCCTCCTCCAGCTCTCGCCCGAGCTTGGGGTCATCCGGATGAGGAGCAGCACCCCCGTCCACATGTCATCCTGCCTAGAAATGTTCCCCTGCCTGTCAGCGCTGAGATTCCTGCCAGGACTCCTGGCTTCATTCCACGGGTTTGAAAGGGGAATGCGGGTGCAACGGGTAGGCGCTGGGAGCCAGGACTCCTGGGCTCATTCCCCAGCTGTGGAAGAGGGCTGGGGTGTAGTGAGTTTGAGCAGAGATGGCTGCAAATCAGGACTCCCGGGTTCTGTCCATGGCTCTGAAAGAGGAGTGGGGTCTCGTGGGTAAGAGTGGGCGGGGAGTCAGGACTTCTCGGCTGTCTTCTTGGTTCTAAGCCTGAATTGAACACATCTTTTTTCTACCTCAGTTTCCCTATTTCTTAGATGGGGAGAATATCACTTTGCTACCATCTAGGGACATAGAAGGGGCAGGGGAAGGCGTTCTGAGGTTTAATTGATGTTTCCACATGAAAGCTCTAAAAAAACCAAAGTGGGAAAATCTTTCTTTCTTTCTTTCTTTCTTAAAACTACCTTACGCTCACGTCATGAATTAAAGGCCCCCATGCTCTGGAATGGAAAGAGTTGATGCTCCTGGGATCGCTGGCTGGAGGTGCACAGCCATCAATCCAAAGGCTTAACAAGCGTCAATCGTATTCTGAAGAAGAGAATTGGCAGGATCAGCCATGAAAAGTGGGCTGAAGTCGAGTGTGGCTGAGAGGCAGAGGCCTGGAGCAGAGAGTGACAGCGGGGGGTGTGTGTGTGTGTGTGAAAGGTTCACCGCAAAGCCAGGCAGAAACCCCTCTTCAGAGCAGCCGAAGTCTTGTTTTTCTGTCTACACAGACGAGTGGGGTTTGTTCGCAGGCACAAGCTGCACCCCAGATAGCCACGTCAGCAGCTGAAAATGTATTCTAGCCACAGACACTCAGGCAGCAAACAGACTTGTCTGCAGTGTTGAGTCAGATACAAATGACCAGCTAGCAAGATGCCTTTCCCCATCCGGAGAGTTAAATGGAACTGGGCAGAACTGCTGCAAAAGCAGGTGGCATTTCTCCAAGATCTGCCTGCCCACACGTTCAGTGAGGAGGCATTGGTGGTAACAACTCCCACAGCGCCACCTCTTGGTTCCTGGTGGTATTTCGCCCACGGGCACTGCCTGGGGAGGGGTGGGGAGCCGGGGTTTGTACTGAGAAGGGATTTTTCCAACCTCCAGGGAGCGCTCTGCAATGCGAGGTGTGTGCGTCCAGAGAGCTATCGTGCTCCGGCTCCCTGCAGCCCTGCGCCCCCTCGGAAGGGACCTGCGTCACCGTCGTGGCAGAGATCAGGCTGGGTGAGTGAAAGAAGATTTCTACTAAGTGTAGACACCATTGTCCTCCTGAAGCCAGGGGTCGAACCCAGGAGTCCTGGCTCCCACCCCCTCCTCCTACTCTAACCAATAGCCTCCGCTCCTCTCCAGGAGCAGGGACTGCTCAGTCTGGAAAGATAATGTCATAGACGGGGGATGGGATGAGATGGGGAATTTCAGTGGGTGGCTGTGGGGCTGGATCAGACAGAAGAGAGGATTTTATTGGGGGTGGGGGGGAAGATGAGATTAGTTGGGGGTGGGGTGGATGGATACAAAAGGGGAGGATGGAGCAGCTGGGGGTCCATTGGGGAGCTCAGAGGTGATTCTCTGTTTCTCTTCCACAGAGGGATCCTCCTTCTCCTACACGGCTAAATCGTGCCTGGAGCCCCAGAACTATGAGCCCAGCCCCTTCTCGCTGACCTACGCAAACAATGTCACCGTGCGGCTGAACATCGTGAGCTGTAACACCGACGGCTGCAACGCTGGGGCCATCCCAGGTGTGTGTCTGCTGCAAACCTAGAGCTCTGCTCCGGCCACACCTGCCTGGAGAGAACCCAGGAGTCCTGGCTCCCAGCCCCCCTTCTCTAACCACTAGACCCCACTCCCTTCCCCGAGCTGGGATTGAGCCCAGCGTGTGGTGACTCCCCACCCCTGGCTGACTGTGTGTGTCTGACTGTTCTCAGTGCCAACTGTGAGCTCCGTCCCCAACGGCCGGCAGTGCCTGTCGTTCTTCAACGTGTGGCCATATCACGGGAATGAGAAGGAGAAGAAGAAGGTGCTCTTGGCCTGCACCGGCGCCGAGGACCATTGTGTTGAGGAATTTGGGATATTAACACTGGGTAAGTCCTCCAGATGGGGGCGGGGTCTGAACACAGAGTACAAGGTGGAGCCCAGGTGTCCTGGCTCAGTCCCCGCCCCCCTGGCTCTGACCCACTAGACTCCACTCCCCTGGCAGAGTTGCAGAGAGAACCCTGGAGTCCTACTTGCCGCGATGCCAAAGGAGCACCCAAGGAGGATAAGGCCACTGCGGAGAAACTAAATGAATTCTGTGCATCGGTCTTCACGGCTGAGGCTGGGAGGGAGATTCCCAAACCTGAGCCATTCTGTTTTCATAACAAATCTGAGGAACTGTCCCAGATTGAGGTGTCATTACAGGAGTTTTTGCAACAAATTGATAAATTAAACAGTAATAAGTCACCAGGACCAGATGGGATTCGCCCAAGAGTTCGGAAGGAACTCAAATTTCAAATTATAGAATGACTAACTGTGGTTTCTAACCTACCATTTAAATCAGCTTCTGTCCCAAATGGCTGGAGGATGGCTAATGATACGCCAATTTCTAAAAAGGGCTCCAGAGGTGATCCCAGCAACTACAGACTAGTAAGTCTGACTTCAGTACAGGGTAAACTCATTGAAACTATAGGAAAGAAGAGAACTGTCAGCCACACAGATGAACATAATTTGTTGGGGAAGGGTCAACATGGTTTCGGTAAAGGAAAACCACGCCTCACCAGTATACTAGAATTCTCTGAGGGGGTCAAGAAGCGTGTGGACAAGGGGGATCCAGTGGCTATAGTGTACTTAGATTTTCAGAAAGCCTTTGAAAAGGTCCCTCACCAAAGGCTCTTAAGCAAAGTAAGCTGTCATGGGATAAAATCCTCTCATGGCTCAGTAAGTGGTTAAAAAGATAGGGAAAAAAGGGTAGGAAGAAATGGTCAGTTTTCAGAACGGAGAGATGTAAATAGTGGGAGTCCCCCAGGGATCCGCACTGGGCCCAGTCCTATTCACCATATTCCAAAATGTTCTGGAAAAAGGAGTAAATAGTGAGGTGGCAAAATTTGCAGAAGATACAAACCTACTCAAGATAGTGAAGTCCAAAGCAGACTGTGAAGAGGTACTAAAGGATCTCTCAGAACTGGGTGACTGGGCAACAAAACGGCAGAGGAAATTCAATGTTGATAAATGCAAAGTAACACACATGGGCAAACGTAATCCCAACTAGACATACACAATGATGGGTCGAATTTACCACTCAAGAAAGATCTTGGAGTCATTGTGGAGAGTTCTCTGAAATGACTCCATGTGCAGCGGCCGTGAAAAAGGGGAACAGAATGCTGGGAAATATTAAGAAAGGGACAGAGAATGGGACAGAATAGATCGTGTTGCCTCAATATAAATGCATGGGAAGCCCGCAGCTTGAACACTGCAGGCGGATGTGGTCGCCCACTCTCAGAAAAGAGATATCGGAATTGGAAAAGCTTCAGAAAAGCCCAAACAAAATGATGAGGGGGTTGGAACGGCTGCCATATGAGGAGAGATGAATAAGAGTGGGACTTTTCAGCCTGGAAAAGAGATGGCTAAGAGGGGATATGATTGAGGTCTAGAGAAGGTTGAAGGGTGTGGAGGAAGTAAATAAGGAAGTGTTATTTACTCCATCTAACATAAGAAGGAGGGGTCACCACAGGCAGCAGGATTAAAACAAACAAAAGGAAGTACTGCTTCACACAACGCACAGTCAACCTGTGGAACTCATTGCCGGAGGATGTTTTGAAGGCCAAGACTATAACAGGGTTCAAACAGGAACGAGAGAAGTTCCTGGAGTACAGGTCCATCTGTGGCTATTGCCAGGATGGGCAGCGATGGCGGCCCTAGCCTCTGTTTGCCAGGAGCTGGGAATGGGCGACAGGGGATGGATCAGTGGAAGGTTCCCTGTTCTGTTCATTCCCTCTGGGGCACCTGGCATTGGC
The DNA here is from genome assembly GCF_965152235.1 of Eretmochelys imbricata. Classification (NCBI taxonomy): domain Eukaryota; kingdom Metazoa; phylum Chordata; order Testudines; family Cheloniidae; genus Eretmochelys; species Eretmochelys imbricata. Next base: position 19,241,237 of record NC_135595.1, read on the forward strand.
CAGAGGATACTGGGCTAGATGGACCTTTGGGGTGACCCAGGAGGGCCATTCCTCTTATGTTCTCACATTGTTCCAGCCCCCTGCTCTGAGCACTAGACCCCACTCTGCCTGCAGAGCCGGGTGCAGTCCTCCTGGGAAGGGAGTGTGTGAGAGACCTTATTGGGGTCGGGGGGTGGATCTGGGAGCCCCTGATTACGTCTCTCTCCCCTCATCCAGGTGACATCAAACTGAGGAAGAGTGCGGCTGGATGTGGCTCCCCTGGCGCCTGCAAGAAGAGATTATTGGTGAAGAAATACACCCAGGGCGTGGTGGAGATGCTGAGCCCGGTTGACTGCTACCCAGCTCCCTGGGCCAGTGGAAGCATCGGGGAGCCCTGAGCCCCGGCCTGGCGTCCTCCCCTTCTGCTGCGTGCTGGGCTGCAGTGCACCTCCCTTTGGGGGGATTGCGTGTTCCTTTTGTGCATTGGCTGAATAAAGTGAGTTGTCCGGAAAGCACCCCCCTAGCTCCTTGTCCCCTGACTGCCCCGTACCGGGCCCCACACCGCCCCTATCTGTGCACAAGTGATGCTGGCAGGAAGAGAACGCTGGAGTCCTGACTCCCAGTACCCCACCCTGTAACCCAACAGGGCCCACTCCCTTCTGAAAGCCAGGGATAGAGCCCAGGAGTCCTGGCTCCCAAGCCCACTGCAGGGCCAGGGAATGGAACCCAGGAGTCCTGCCTAGATCCCCTCCCCCAAGGCAAGGCCCGTGGCCGGGGGAAAGGCACCGGCTGGCTGAGCTCCCCTGCGGAAGGAGGGCTGTGGGAAGGAGAGGCCGTGGCTCACCCAGCTGTCCAGGCGGGCAGGAACGCCCTGGAGGGGAGAAATGTCCTTCTAGGTTGATTTTGCAGGGCTCAGTTCGTCCCGCTCTCTGGGGCGGCTCCACTGGGAGTGACGAGCTCAGGGAAGGTGTCAGGAAACAGGGCAGATCCCCCCAGCCGGTGGTGCTCTGTGAGCAGATTTCACCCAGCGTGAACTCCTGGATCGCTGCCCCCGTCTGACCCCGGAGTCACAGCCAGTCCCCTCAGATACTCTCAGACAAGCCGGACTTTGGGAGGAAACCTCACGGACACCCCAAACCAGCCCACCCAGGTTGTCCCCTGCCCCAGAAGACCGGTCTCTTACCCCAGGGCCACGGGACCCCAGATCCTACACCAAAGGCAACGTTGGCAGCCAGCTCTGTAGGAATCTTGCTAAAGGTTCGTGAGCTAAGCAAAGGGAATGAGGGTGACAAGGGGTTAAAGCAGGTAAAATTCATGCCCAGGTGAGTCGCAGTCTGTAATTCCAAACGGTGGCGGTGAAGGAAAAACTGCCATTTTCCCAAGTCTTTTCAGGTGCTCCCAGACGGTCTCCAGGGACCCCCGCTTTGCATCCGGTTCCGGTCCCTGTAAGCGTCCAGCCAGCCCAGCGAGGCAGGGTTCCCTCAATCCATCCTTACAGCTTCTTCTCCCAGAGAACAAGGTGGCAGGGCCCCCACCCACGTGGGCTTTGCCTTCGATGTGGGGAGGGAGGAACATGGCAGTCAGCACACGCCATGGCCCCTGCCCTTGGACTCAGCACTTTTCTGGTGCTAAAGTTCTTCGTTAGCATCCCTACAGCATTGTCAAGTTCCTTCCCCACTCTGAACTCTAGGGTACAGATGTGGGGACCTGCATGAAAAACCTCCTAAGCTTACTTTTACCAGCTTAGGTGAAAACTTCCCCAAGGTACAATCTATTTTACCCTTTCCCTTGGATTTCCACTGCCACCACCAAACTTTATCTGGGTTCCTGAGAAAACATAGTTTGGAAACGTCTTTCCCCCCAAAATCCTCCCAACTCTTGCAGCCCACTTCCTGGGGAAGGTTTCGTAAAAATCCTCACCAATTTGCATAGGTGACCACAGACCCAAACCCTTGGATCTTAGGACAAAGAAAAAACATTGAGTTTCCTTAGGGAGATCCCTAGGGAGCTTGTTAACCACCCTCCCCAGCAAGAAGACTTTTAATAGAAGTAGAAAAGAATCTTCCCTTGTTGCCAAGAAGGCCAAAGGCATTTTGGGCTGCATCAGTAGGAGCGTTGCCAGCAGATGGAGGGAAGTGATTGTTCCCCTCTATTCGGCACTGGTGAGGCCACATCTGGAGTACTGGGTCCAGTTTTGGGCCCACCACTACAGAAGGGATGTGGACAAATTGGAGAGAGTCCAGCGGAGGGCAACGAAAATGATGAGGGGGCTGGGGCACGTGACTTAGGAGGGGCGGCTGAGGGAACTGGGCTTCTTTTGTCTGCAGAAGAGAAGAGTGAGGGGGAATTCGATAGCAGCCTTCAACTACCTGAGAGGGGTCCCAAAGAGGATGGAGCTCGGCTGTTCTCAGTGGTGGCAGAAGACAGAACGAGGAGCAATGGTCTCCAGTTGCAGTGGGGGAGGTCTAGGTTGGAGGTCAAGGGGAGGGACGGCATCCACGGGACAGCAACCGGGACCCCAGGGCAGGTCACAGCAGTGAGAGCTCAGCTGCCCGGCCCTGGGGAGCAGCTGGCCGCACGCTGCATGGTGGACGTCTCTTGTTCTTCCATCGGCGGCGGTTGCTACTTCAGGCTCATGGTGGCCAGCGAGAAGCCGGGAAGGCTGGGCTGTGCAGGCCCTGGGGCCCGCCCGCCCCTTCTGTCTGCAGTCCCACCCCTGTTCTGCTCCTTCCCCCGTGGCCCTGCCCCAGTTCCACCCACAGTCCTGTCCCCGTCCACCCACCCCCTTGCAGCCCCCCCACCCACGTCCCCAAGACCGGGAAAGATCTGTCCCGTCACCAGCTGGGGGTGAGAGCTCTTCCAGTCCCCGGGCCACAGCCGCAGCTGGGATCCTGGCGCTGGGGCTTCCCCCCGACACCTGGCACTTCTGCCAGGCACCGGGCTTGGGGTGCAGGGTTGCCCATTTTCCAGGGGGCCCCCAATGGGCTGAGGCTGCTGGGCACAGGCCCTGACGGCCCATTGGCTAATCCGCCACCGCTGCACTGCGGGTAGGGGTGCAGGTTCCCCTGGCTGAGCTGCCCTGGCAGGGCGGGGCAGGTGGGGGCAGGGGGCAGGGGGCTCTGTGTGTGGACGGAGCGGGGTTTGGGTTTAAACACGGGTCAGAGCCATGTCCACAGGGAGAGGGGGAAGCCGGCTGGCTTTGGAACAGGGGAGCGTGGCTCCGAACTCGCTTGCAAAGCCACAGGGTGTGACAAGAGGCTCTGGCCCCATAGGGAGCCTGGGGCTGAGCCTTGCCCAGAGCTGGGCCAAGGGCGTAGCCAGGTAAAGCGGGAACTGCCGGGAGGCTGCGGGGGCCTGGCCCACTGGAAATCCCGGCCCCGGGCCTCCCTTTGTCCTAGTGCCGATGGGCCCGGAGAGCCGGGGCTGGAAGGAATCCGGGACAGGCGCTCACCTTCCGAGATCTGCCCGCTGATGGAAATGCACTGGCTGGCACGGCCCTCGCACTGCAGGGTCTCCGTGCTGGAACAGCTGCTCCGACCCGGGGCAATGCAGATCGGGCACCGGCCTCCCGTCTAGACGGTGTTGATGATCGGCCCTGCAAGACCCTGAAGAGAGGGTCGGTGGGGGTTGACGGGCAGGGCTGCGGACAGGTGCCTTCTCTACTTTGTTACCACTTATTTCTAGCACCTCAATAACTGAGATCAGGGACCCCTTGTGCCAAGAGCTGCACAGACTCCCCAGAGCAGGGGCCCTGATTGCACTGGGCACTGCATAGATCCCCCCAGCCTGCTACTGGGGGCCCCCCATTGTGCCAGGCACTGCACGCCTCCCTCCCCTGAGATCAGGGTCCCCCCTATGGCACCAGGTGCTACACGGGACCCCACCCTTCTCCAGAAAAGAACCTTTTCCGAACCAGTTTGACACTCAGTCGGAGCCTGGGCCACTGGGAACGAGCAGGGAGGGATGCAGAGATGTACGGACAGGAGAGAACTGGGTATTGCAGCTGTTCGTAGAGCAGGTCCGGGATTGAATCTTCACAAAGAAGAGGGAGATGTTCCTGGGCGTGGCGGAGGATACACAGGAGAAGGAATAGCCTGCATTTCCCTTCGCTTCTGGTTAGAAGTGTAACCCTTCTGCCCGTCAGAGTTGGCAGCAACAAGGGCCGGGTTCAATATCTAGGGGATCCATTCCAATAACACAATGCAAACCGGCTTGAGCCCCCAACCAGTGACCTGGGACCTGACCCCTGCTGAGCGCCTCCAAGAGGCAATCTGAGTGTAGCAAAAGCCTTTTAATAAGAGAGAGAAACAATGTGGCATTATGTTGGGGAAACACCAACAGGATTCATAACACAACCCATGAGCAAAAAAAACCCACCCCAAGCAAATTGGGGCATGCCCCTTTCCCTTTGCTTCTTGAGTCCAGCAACCCCAAATCACCCAAAGTCCCAAAAGTCTAAGGACCCAAAAGTCTCTGTCCCTGGTCAGGGCAGCCCCAGAGTTCGAAAGTTTATCTGCGGAGCCTTACCCCCCAGCCTGGGTGGAGATGGGACAGGGGTAAGAGGCACCTTACATGATCTGCAGCTGACCGCCCCACAGCTCCATAGGCCTTCGCTCCGCTCCTCCAGCCGCCCCACGAACTCCTTCGCTCAGCTCCGCTCCGCGGCCCACAAGCAGCTCCCGCCGTCCAACGAACTGCTCCACCAGCCGGTCCACAAACTGCTCTGCGTCCCACCAGCAGCTCCTGCTGTCCTACAAACTGCTCCACCAGCTTGTCCACAAGGCACTCCAGCCATCCTGCAAACTGCTCCACGATAGAACTTCAGGCTCCCCCACTACTTAACACAACGCTCAGTGATTTCAGCTCTTAGTCAGTTCAGCTCTTTGGTGAATTCAGCTTGTAGTAGGGGAGCCTCAGTGCTGGTGCACTATTAGCCCAAAGGGAGCTCAGCAGCCTGTAACTAAACTTCTAATGAAATCAAAATTATCTCTGATATTCTACAGTGGAGACAGAAGAGGAAGGGAGAGAGAATTAACATGTAAGACCCTCACCAATAGGCCCATACCACCAAGTATTAAAACTTGTCCCCAGCCACTCTCCATTCACAGAGTTTTGGAACCCATGACCCTTGCCCAGCGAGTGCTACTTAGTTGATGGTGAGTCCCTCCATCATAACAAAAGGCCAAGTACAGTTCCCAGCACAGTTCCCATAATCAGGATAATAACAATTTATTCTTCCTGCCCCAATAACAGAGACACTGGGGATCCCGCAGCAGCCAAAGTGACCATTTGGGCAGCTATGGCCTCATTCTAGGCATGGTGGGTGTGCCTATGCAAATGAGATCAGCCCCTGAAGTTCTTTTCCACAACTTGCCACACCTCACCACCAGATGTCAGGGTGGAGCTCATCCTGACACTGCTTACAGAAGCAAAACAGATACAAAAATTATTTACAGATGAAACCAGCGCCCCAAGGGCTGGTGATTCCTGGGAGCCACCTCACCCTTTTTTCTGGCGTCCCAGACCAGAAGGGCCCATACCCAGCATCTAGTCTGACCTGCCGCATAGCCCAGGCTGGAGAAGTCCTCCCTACACGGGGCCCGATCACGTGCGTTTGATGAAAGCATCTTCCAGGAGGACAGTCAGCCTGGCCTGGGGGATGCCGAGGGACGGCGCATCCACCGCATCCCTAGGGAGCTTGTTAACCACCCTCCCCAGCATGTCTAGCTAAATACTTATCTGGCGCCCATCACCATGGCATCTGAACCCCTCATCATCTTTAATGCATTATCCTCACAGCCACCTTGTGGGATGGGGCAGGGCTGTCAGCCCCATTGAACAGATGGGGGAAACTGAGGCACAGATCCTCAGCAGGACCTAACTCTTTGAATCTCTAGGCCTAAGTGGTGTGTCCCAGGTCACACAGGGCGGCTGGCAGAGAGGGGCCTGGAGCCCAGGTGTGCTAAGCCCTTGGCACGCGTGTCCAAACCACAGCCGGCAAACGGTCGGTGCGGAGACCGATGGTGGAAAGTCAGCGCCACCCACCCTTGACCAGTGCGTTTGCCTCCTAGACACCGAGGCAGGTGCTGTGACCAGCGGGGCAGGGCTGTGGCTGAGCAGGGCAGTTGCTCACAGAATTTCTCCTACACTGGAAACAGGATCTGGTGAGGAGGGAAATAAAGCAGGATTTCCATTTTAATTTCTGGTGCCAGCGTCCCCCTTTTCTTGTCCGGTCCCCGAAGGCCTCGGGTTCATGGAGGTGGCCTTGGCTGATCTCACTCCCCCTGTTAAATCTCACTCCCCCTGTTAAAGCTAGTGCCTTGGATAGGTGCTGGCAGTGGCAGGGTGCACCGGCTGGTGTCTGCAGCAGTTTGGGGCACAGAGGGATGCGACAAAGTGGAAATTGAGCTCCTATTTCTACGATGCCATGGAGTGCCTCAGTTTCCCTCTGTGCTTTGCAAGGCTGTGCAGGCCGCCCCTCCATCCATCCCCGATAAACCTGTGAGGAAGTGGAAGCGTTCTTAATGTTTCCTCTGAATAGTGTGGGGGTGCCTCAGTTTCCCCTAGGCAGTTCTTAAGTATCTAGGTGGGATAAGGGTGTATGATCCTTGCAGAGCCCGAGAGGGCAGGTGTGTGCAGGGGTCTGGACACAGAGAATGGCCGACACCCTGTTTCCTGGCCACTGATGGCCTGGGCCCTTCCCCCCTGCAAACCTCTGTTTTACTGGCTGGCTGAGAGTCACGTCTGGCTGTGGAGTTGGGGTGCAGGACCCTCTGGCTTCCCCAGGACCCCGCCTGGGCGGACTCGCTGTGGGAAGCGCATGGAATGGCAGAGGAGGCTGAATGCTCCGAGGTCAGACCCAGGAAGGTGGAAGCCGGGTGAGCTTTGTGTCCTGCAGACAGGCTGCTCCCAGAGAGGAGACTTCCCCAGAGTCCTGCCTGCCTTCGTAGGGAGCAGGTCCAGAGCATCGCCCGGGGACTCCCTGACAACACCCATCCTTCTGTCCGTCCATCCTCCTACACGTCCACCCTTCCCCCCAAACACCCATCCATCCATTCCCCTAAGAGACTGTCTGTCCATCCATCCATCTGCCTTCATGCCTGTCCATCCATCCCCCTACACACCTGTCTAGGTTCCTTCCCCACTCTGAACTCTAGGGTACAGATGTGGGGACCTGCATGAAAACCTCCTAAGCTTACTTTTACCAGCTTAGGTTAAAACTTCCCCAAGGTACAAATTATTTTTGTCCTTTGCCCCTAGATTTCTACTGCCACCACCAAACTTTAACTGGGTTTACTGGGAAACGTAGTTTGGTCACGTCTTTCCCTCCCAAATCCTCCCAACCCTTGCACCCAACTTCCTGGGGAAGGTTTGGTACAAATCCTCACCAATTTGCATAGGTGACCACAGACCCAAACCCTTAGATCTTAGAACAATGAAAAAGCATTGAGTTTCCTTACAAGAAGACTTTTAATAGAAGTAGAAAAGAATCACCTCTGTAAAATCAGGAAGGCAAATACCTTACAGGGGAATTAAATTCAAAACAGAGAGAATGCCTCTAGGCAAAACCTTAAGTTACAAAAAGACACACAGACAGGAATATCCATTCTATTCAGCACAGCTATTTTCTCAGCCATGTAAAGAAATCATAATCTAACACATACCTAGCTAGATTACTTACTAAGTTCTAAGAGTCCATTTCTGTTCTGTCCCCGGCAAAAGCATCACACAGACAGACACAGACCCTTTGTTTTTCTCCCTCCTCCCAGCTTTTGAAAGCATCTTATCTCCTCATTGCTCATTTTGGTCAGGTGCCAGCGAGGTTACCTTTAGCTTCTTAACCCTTTACAGGTGAGAGGATTTTTCCTTTGGAGAGGAGGGATTATAAAGGAGTTTACCCTTCCCTTTCTATTTATGACAACAGGTGAAAGTATTTTGCCACGGGGCATGGGGGATTTTATAGCTCCGGGGACAGAAAGGTGGTTCCCCTTCCCTTTATATTTATGACAGGTCCTTTCTTATGTTATTATAAAAAATACATAAGTGTCACGGCCACATTGTGACTGACAAATAACTTCCTTTCTCAGTTCCACCATGTAATTATAAGATAACTCCACTGGGATATAAATATTGTTCTTACAGTTCAGTGGATAGTACATAGAGCTGCACAAACAAGTCATTGTATCAGGAAATTTTAGCTCGTATTGACTTCACTAGTGCTTTATATCTGGCCTGTTGTAAAATGAGGCAAACATCAAGATAAGCTGATGTACCCCCTGAAGACCTGTGTGTACCCCTGGAGTACAGGGACCCCTGGCTGAGAACCACTGATCTCCACTAATGCACAAGGGAATTGGCCTCAAGACACATTGCATCACCTGATCAGCCAAAGTCACATGCAGGGTTGTGAAATCTCCCATCTCCGGGTCCACCAGGATGTCATGGGGCAGCCCCAACCGATCCCCCAGGGGGCAGGTATTTGCCATCCTGCCGGATAAAACCACAGCCAGATGCTTCCTCGCTGTTCTCCTCACTGCAGCTAACATCCAGGCACCATGTGGGTGGCTCTGCCCCTCTGCCTGCTGTCCGCTCTCCTGGCCACAGGTGAGTCCCGTCCGTCCCCGGGCACAGGGAGCCGGGTGATGCGGTCGGGAATTCACTTGGGGAACATGCTGCTGTCGATGGTGGATTCTGGGGTCAGGATGGAATTTGTGGGTAAAACCAGCAAGAGGAAAACCCGGAGCCACGTCCCCAGGCTGACTCGGGGAGAGCAGGGATTGGAGTCTGGGACTCCCACAGCCCACGCTAGGGGCCTGGCCAGTGGGTCTGAGTCCGTCTGTCCTTCCTTCTTCTCGTTCCTCCTCCAGCTCTCGCCCGAGCTTGGGGTCATCCGGATGAGGAGCAGCACCCCCGTCCACATGTCATCCTGCCTAGAAATGTTCCCCTGCCTGTCAGCGCTGAGATTCCTGCCAGGACTCCTGGCTTCATTCCACGGGTTTGAAAGGGGAATGCGGGTGCAACGGGTAGGCGCTGGGAGCCAGGACTCCTGGGCTCATTCCCCAGCTGTGGAAGAGGGCTGGGGTGTAGTGAGTTTGAGCAGAGATGGCTGCAAATCAGGACTCCCGGGTTCTGTCCATGGCTCTGAAAGAGGAGTGGGGTCTCGTGGGTAAGAGTGGGCGGGGAGTCAGGACTTCTCGGCTGTCTTCTTGGTTCTAAACCTGAATTGAACACATCTTTTTTCTACCTCAGTTTCCCTATTTCTTAGATGGGGAGAATATCACTTTGCTACCATCTAGGGACATAGAAGGGGCAGGGGAAGGCGTTCTGAGGTTTAATTGATGTTTCCACATGAAAGCTCTAAAAAAACCAAAGTGGGAAAATCTTTCTTTCTTTCTTTCTTTCTTAAAACTACCTTACGCTCACGTCATGAATTAAAGGCCCCCATGCTCTGGAATGGAAAGAGTTGATGCTCCTGGGATCGCTGGCTGGAGGTGCACAGCCATCAATCCAAAGGCTTAACAAGCGTCAATCGTATTCTGAAGAAAAGAATTGGCAGGATCAGCCATGAAAAGTGGGCTGAAGTCGAGTGTGGCTGAGAGGCAGAGGCCTGGAGCAGAGAGTGACAGCGGGGGGTGTGTGTGTGTGTGTGTGTGTGTGTGTGAAAGGTTCACCGCAAAGCCAGGCAGAAACCCCTCTTCAGAGCAGCCGAATTCTTGTTTTTCTGTCTACACAGACGTGTGGGGTTTGTTCGCAGGCACAAGCTGCACCCCAGATAGCCACGTCAGCAGCTGAAAATGTATTCTAGCCACAGACACTCAGGCAGCAAACAGACTTGTCTGCAGTGTTGAGTCAGATACAAATGACCAGCTAGCAAGATGCCTTTCCCCATCCGGAGAGTTAAATGGAACTGGGCAGAACTGCTGCAAAAGCAGGTGGCATTTCTCCAAGATCTGCCTGCCCACACGTTCAGTGAGGAGGCATTGGTGGTAACAACTCCCACAGCGCCACCTCTTGGTTCCTGGTGGTATTTCGCCCACGGGCACTGCCTGGGGAGGGGTGGGGAGCCGGGGTTTGTACTGAGAAGGGATTTTTCCAACCTCCAGGGAGCGCTCTGCAATGCGAGGTGTGTGCGTCCAGAGAGCAATTGTGCTCCGGCCCCCTGCAGCCCTGCGCCCCCTCGGAAGGGACCTGCGTCACCGTCGTGGCAGAGTTCAAACTGGGTGAGTGAAAGAAGATTTCTACTCAGTGTAGACACCATTGTCCTCCTGAAGCCAGGGGTCGAACCCAGGAGTCCTGGCTCCCAGCCCCTCCCCCTACTCTAACCAATAGACTCCGCTCCTCTCCAGGAGCAGGGACTGCTCAGTCTGGAAAGATAATGTCATAGACGGGGGACGGGATGAGATGGGGAATTGCACTGGGTGGCTGTGGGGCCTCGATCAGACAGAAGACAGGATTTTATCTGGGTGAGGGGGAAGATGTGATTAGTTGGGGGTGGGGTGGATGGAACAAAAGGGGAGGATGGAGCAGCTGGGGGTCCATTTTGGAGTTCAGAGGTGATTCTCTGTTTCCCTTCCACAGAGGGATCCTCCTTGTCCTACACGGCTAAATCGTGCCTGGAGCCCAAGAACTGTGAGCCAGGCCCCTTCTCGCTGACCTATGCGTACAATGTCACCATGCGGGGGAACATCGCCTGCTGTGACACCGACGGCTGCAACGCCGGGGCCATCCCAGGTGTGTGTCTGCTGCAAACCTAGAGCCCTGCTCTGCCCACACCTGCCTGGATAGAACCCAGGAGTCCTGGCTCCCAGCCCCCCTGCTCTAACCACTAGACCCCACTCCCTTCCCCGAGCTGGGATCGAGCCCAGCGTGTGGTGACTCCCCACCCCTGGCTGACTGTGTGTGTCTGACTGTTCTCAGTGCCAACTGTGAGCTCCGTCCCCAACGGCCGGCAGTGCCCGTCATGCTTCTACCTGTGGGGAGGAAACTGTCAGGACAACAAGCCCTTGGCCTGCACCGGCGCCGAGGACCATTGTGTTGAGGAATCTGGGATATTAACACTGGGTAAGTCCTCCAGATGGGGGCGGGGTCTGAACACAGAGTACAAGGTGGAGCCCAGGTGTCCTGGCTCAGTCCCAGGCCCCCTTGCTCTGACCCTCTAGACTCCACTCCTGTGGCAGAGTTGCAGAGAGAACCCTGGAGTCCTACTTGCCGAGATGCCAAAGGAGCACTCAAGGAGGATAAGGCCACTGCGGAGAAACTAAATGAATTCTGTGCATCGGTCTTCACGGCTGAGGCTGGGAGGGAGATTCCCAAACCGGAACCATTCTATTTTCATGACAAATCTGAGGAACTGTCCCAGATTGAGGAGTCATTACAGGAGTTTTTGCAACAAATTGATAAATTAAACAGGAATAAGTCACCAGGACGAGATGGGTTTCGCCCAAGAGATCGGAAGGAACTCAAATGTCAAATTACAGAACGACTTATTGTGGTTTGTAAATTACCATTTAAATCAGCTTCTGTCCCAACTGGCTGGAGGATGGCTAATGACACGCCAATTTTTAAAAAGGGCTCCAGAGGTGATCCTGGCAACTACAGGCCAATAAGTCTGACTTCAGTACAGGGCAAACTCATTGAAACTACAGGAAAGAAGAGAATTGTCAGCCACATAGAGGTACATAATTTGTTGTGGAAGGATCAACATGGTTTCGGTAAAGGGAAATCACGCCTCAGCAATCTACTAGAATTCTCTGAGGGGGTCAACAAGCGTGTGAACAAGGGGAATCCAGTGGATACAGTGTACTTAGATTTTGAGAAAGCCTTTGAAAAGGTCACTCACCAAAGGCTCTTCAGAAACGTGAGCTGTCATGGGATAAAATCCTCTCATGGCTCAGTAACTTGTTAAAAGATAGGGAAAAAAGGGTAAGAAGAAATGGTCAGTTTTCAGAACGGAGAGAGGTAAAAAGTGGGAGTCCCCCAGGGATCTGCACTGGGCTCAGTCCTATTCATAGAATCATAGAATATCAGGGTTGGAAGGGACCTCAGGAGGTCATCTAGTCCAACCCCCTGCTCAAAGCAGGACCAATCCCCAATTAAATCATCCCAGCCAGGGCTTGGTCAAGCCTGATCTTAAAACCTTCTAAGGAAGGAGATTCTACCACCTCCCTAGTTAACGCATTCCAGTGTTTCACCACCCTCTTAGTGAAAAAGTTTTTCCTAATATCCAACCTAAACCTCCCCCACTGCAACTTGAGACCATTACTCCTTGTCCTGTCATCTTTTACCACTGAGAATAGTCTAGAACCATCCTCTCTGGAACCACCTCTCAGGTAGTTGAAAGCAGCTATCAAATCCCTCCTCATTCTTCTCTTCTGCAGACTAAACAATCCCAGTTCCCTCAGCCTCTCCTCATAAGTCATGTGCTCCAGACGCCTAATCATTTTTGTTGTCCTTCCCTGGACTCTCTCCAATTTATCCACATCCTTCTTGTAGTGTGGGGCCCAAAACTGGACACAGTACTCCAGATGAGGCCTCACCAATGTCGAATAGAGGGGAACGATCACGTCCCTCGATCTGCTGGCTATGCCCCTACTTATAAATCCCAAAATGCCATTGGCCTTCTTGGCAAGAAGGGCACACTGCTGACTCATATCCAGCTTCTCGTCCACTGTCACCCCTAGGTCCTTTCCCGCAGAACTGCTGCCTAGCCATTCGGTCCCTAGTCTGTAGCGGTGCCTAGGATTCTTCCGTCCTAAATGCGGGACTCTGCACTTGTCCTTGTTGAACCTCATCAGATTTCTTTTGGCCCAATCCTCTAATTTGTCTAGGTCCCTCTGTATCCTAACCCTACCTGCCACCGTATCTACCACTCTTCCTAATTTAGTATCATCTGCAAATTTGCTGAGAGTGCAATCCACACCATCCTCCAGATCATTTATGAAGATATTGAACAAAACCGGCCCCAGGACTGACCCTTGAGGCACTCCACTTGATACCGGCTGCCAACTAGACATGGAGCCATTGATCACTGCCCGTTGAGCCCGACAATCTAGCCAACTTTGTATCCACCTTATAGTGCATTCATCCAGCCCATACTTCTTTAACTTGCTGACAAGAATACTGTGGGAGACCGTGTCAAAAGCTTTGCTAAAGTCAAGAAACAATACATCCACTGCTTTCCCTTCATCCACAGAACCAGTAATCTCATCATAGAAGGCAATTAGATTAGTCAGGCATGACCTTCCCTTGGTGAATCCATGCTGGCTGTTCCTGATCACTTTCCTCTCATGTAAGTGCTTCAGGATTGATTCCTTGAGGACCTGCTCCATGATTTTTCCGGGGACTGAGGTGAGGCTGACTGGCCTGTAGTTCCCAGCATCCTCCTTCTTCCCTTTTTTAAAGATGGGCACTACATTAGCCTTTTTCCAGTCATCTGGGACTTCCCCCATTCGCCACGAGTTTTCAAAGATAATGGCCAATGGCTCTGCAATCACATCCACCAACTCCTTTAGCACTCTCGGATGCAAGGCATCCGGCCCCATGGACTTGTGCATGTCCAGCTTTTCTAAATAGTCCCGAACCACCTCTTTCTCCACAGAGGGCTGGCCACCTATTCCCCATGCTGTGATGCCCAGCGCAGCAGTCTGGGAGCCGACCTTGTTCCTGAAGACAGAGTCAAAAAAGCATTGAGTACATTAGCTATTCACCATATTCCGAAATGTTCTGGAAAAAGGGGTAAATAGTGAGGTGGCAAAATTTGCAGAAGATACAAACCTACTCAAGATAGTTAAGTCCAAAGCAGACTGTGAAGAGGTACTAAAGGGTCTCTCAAAACAGGGTGACTGGGCAACAAAACGGGAGAGGAAATTCAATGTTGATAAATGCTAAATAATGCACATGGGCAAACATAATCCCAACTAGACATACACAATGATGGGTCAAATTTACCACTCAAGAAAGATCTTGGAGTCTCTATGGAGAGTTCTCTGAAATCATCCACTCCATGTGCAGCGGCTGTGAAAACAGCGAACAGAATGCTGGGAATCATTAAGAAAGGGACAGAGAATAGGACAGAAAAAATCGTGTTGCCTCAATATAAATCATTGGGAGGCCCACAGCTGAACACTGAGTGCGGATGTGGTCGCCCTGTCTCCAAAAAGATCTACTGGAATTGGAAAAGCTTCAGAAAAGCCCAACCAAAATGACGAGGGGGATGGAACGGCTGCCATATGAGGAGAGATTAATAAGAGTGGGACTTTTCATCCTGGAAAAGAGACGGCTAAGGGGGGATAGGAAAGAGTTCTATAAAAGGTTGAAGGGTGTGAAGGAAGTGTTATTACTCTTTCTAACATATGAACTAGGGGCCACCAAATGAAATGAACGGGCAGCAGGTTTAAAAAAACCAAAGGAAGTACTGCTTCACACAACGCACAGTCAACCTGTGGAAATCATTGCCGGGAAATGTTGTGAAGGCGAAGACTACAACAGGGTTCAAACAGGAACGAGAGAAGTTCCTGGAGGACAGGTCCATCTGTGGCTATTAGCCAGGGTGGGCAGGGATGGTGGCCCTAGCCTCTGTTTGCCAGGAGCTGGGAATGGGCAACGGGGGATGGATCACCGGAAGGTTCCCTGTTCTGTTCATTCCCTCTGGGGCACCTGGCATTGGCCAGAGGATACTGGGCTAGATGGACCTTTGGTGTGACCCAGGAGGGCCGTTCCTCTGTTATGTTCTCACGTAGTTCCAGCCCCCTGCTCTGAGCACTACACCCCACTCTACCTGCAGAGCCGGGTGCAGTCCCGCTGGGAGGGGAGTGTGTGAGAGACCTTATTGGGGTCGGGGGGGGATGTGGGAGCCCCTGATTACGTCTCTCTCCCCCCGTACAGGTGACATCACCGTGATGAAGACTGCGGCTGGATGTGCCTCCCCTGGCGCTTGCATGAAGAGCGTGGGGAAGAACAAATACGCCCAGGGCATGGTGGAGATGCTGAGCCGGGCCAAGTGCTACCCAGCTCCCAGGGCCGGTGGAGGCATTGGGGAGCCCTGAGTCCCGGACTAGCGTCCTTCCCTTCTGCTGCATGCCGGGCTGCTGTGCACCTCCCTTCAGCAGCCACCAGCTGCTGCTTCTCTTTGGGGGGGATTCTGGGTTCCTTTTGTGCATTGGCTGAATAAAGTGAGTTGTGGGGAAAGCACCCCCCTAGCTCCTTGTCCCCTGACCGCCCCGTACCGGGCCCCCCCGCCCCTATCTGTGCACAAGTGATGCTGGCAGGAAGAGAACTCGGGAGTCCTGACTCCCAGTAACCCCCCCTGTAACCCACCAGAGCCCACTCCCTTCTGAAAGCCAGGGATAGAGCCCAGGAGTCCTGGCTCCCAAGCCCCCTGCTCTAACCACTGGACCCCCTCCCCTTGCAGGGCCAGGGAATGGAACCAAGGAGTCCTGCCTAGACCCCCTCCCCCAGGGGAAGGCCCGTGGCCGGGGGAAAGGCACCAGCTGGCTAAGCTCCCCTGGGGAAGGAGGGCTGTGGGAAGGAGAGGCCGTGGCTCACCCAGCTGTCCAGGCGGGCGGAAACGCCCTGGAGGGGAGCAATGTCCTTCTAGGTTGATTTTGCAGGGCTCAGTTCGTCCCGCTCTCTGGGGCGGCTCCACTGGGAATGCCGGGCTCAGGGAAGGTGTCAGGAAACAGGGCAGATCCCCCCAGCCGGTGGTGCTCTGTGAGCAGATTTCACCCAGCGTGAACTCCTGGATCGCTGCCCCCGTCTGACCCCGGAGTCACAGCCAGTCCCCTCAGATACTCTCAGACAAGCCGGACTTTGGGAGGAAAGGTCACGTACACCCCAAACCAGCCCACCTAGGTTGTTCCCAGCCCCAGGAGACCGGTCACTTACCCCAGAGCCACGGGACCCCAGATCCTACACCAAAGGCAACGCTGGCAGCCAGGTCTGTAGGAAACTCGCTAAAGGTTCGTGAGCTAAGGAAAGGGAATGAGGGTCACGAGGGGTTAAAGCCGGTAAAATTCATGCCCAGGTGAGTCGCAGTCTGTAATTCCAAACGGTGGCGGTGATGGAAGAAACTGCCGTTTTCCCAAGTCTTTTCAGGTGCCCCCAGACAGTCTCCAGGGCTCCCCGCTTTGCATCCCGTTCTGGTCCCTGTAAGAGTCCAGCCAGCCCAGCGAGGCAGGATCCTTCCCTGAATCCATCCTTACAGCTTCTTCTCCCAGAGAACAAGCTGGCAGGGCCCCCACCCACGTGGGCTTTGCCTTCGATGGGGAGAGGGAGGAACGCGGCGGTCAGCACACACGATGGCCCCTGCCTTTGGGGTCAGCACTTTTCTGGTGCTAAAGTTGCTCATTAGCATCCCTCCGGCGTCTCTGCTGGGTCAGTGAGTCCCAGGGCTGTGCTCAGGGTGAATGGTTGTTACTCCGTTAAAAGAGCAGACGGGGAAGGGAAAACCATACCACGGCCCATTGGTTTTCATGAAATCGAAACTCCAAACACACTCTTCTACCTTCGCCATGCCTTTGATCTAGGCCAGGGTCTCTCGACATTTCCAGACAGCTGTACCCCTTGCGGGAGTCTGATGTGTCTTGGGTACCCTAAATTTCCCCTCACTGAAAAACGACTTGCTCACAAAAGCAGCCATAAAAATGCACAATGTCATGGCCGTGCTGCTGCTGACAAGCTGCTTCCTTTCTCATTTCCGCCATTATAAAATCACTCGGTGGGAACGCAGGACAAATCCTGCACTGGCATTTCAGTGTAGAGTATATAGAACAATGTGAACAAGGGGTCGACATTTTAGCTCGTACTGACTTCACTCGTGCCTTAATGCGGCCGGTTGTAAAACGAGGCAAACATGAAGATGAGCTGATGTTCCCCCCGGAAGACCTGTGTGTACCCCTGGGGTACATGGACCCCTGGCTGAGAACCACTGATCTGCACTAATGCACAAGGGAATTGGCCTCAAGACACATTGGTATCATCTGATCAGCCAGTGTCCCATGCAGGGTTGTGAAATCTCCCATCTCCGGGCCCACCAGGATGTCACGGGGCAGCCCCAGCCGATCCCCCAGGGGGCAGGTATTTGCCAACCTTTCCACAGAGCAGGACCTGGGGATTACAGTGGATGAGAAGCTGGCTATGAGACAGCAGGGTGGCCTTGTTGCCAAGAAGGCCAATGGTGTTTTGGGCTGCATCAGTAGGAGCGTTGCCAGCAGATGGAGGGAAGTGATTATTCCCCTCTATTCGGCACTGGTGAGGCCACATCTGGAGTACTGGGTCCAGTTTTGGGCCCCCACTACAGAAGGGATGTGAAAAAATTGGAGAGAGTCCAGCGGAGGGCAAGGAAAATGATTAGGGGGCTGGGGCACGTGACTTAGGAGGGGAGGCTGAGGGAACTGGGCTTCTTTTGTCTGCAGAAGAGAAGAGTGAGGGGGAATTTGATAGCAGCCTTCAACTACCTGAGGGGGGCTCCAAAGAGGGTGGTGCTCAGCTGTTCTCAGTGGTGGCAGATGACAGAACGAGGAGCAATGGTCTCCAGTTGCAGTGGGGGCGGTCTAGGCTGGAGATTAGGAAACACCATTTCAATAGGAGGGTGGTGAAGCGCTGCATTGGGTTCCCTAGGGAGGGGGTGGAATCTCCACCCTTTGACGTGTTTAACGCCCAGCTTGACACAGCCCTGGCTGGGATGAATTAGTTGGGGTGGGTCCTGCTTTGAGCAGGGGTTGGACTAGATGACCTCCTGAGCTCTCTTCCAACCCTGATCTTCTATGGTTCTCTGATTCTCTGAACCTGCCTGCCGTACCCACAGCCAGCTGCTTCATCACTGCTCTGGTCACTGCAGAAAATGCCCAGCCACCATGTGGGTGCCCCAGCCCTTCTGCCTGCTGTCTGCTCTCCTGGTCACAGGGGAGACCCTTCCGTCCCCAGGCACAGGGAGCCGGGCACCGATGAGGAGCAGGAAATGCTTGGAAAAAACAGAAAATTCTCAGGAGCCAGGAAAACCGTCCCCCACCCTTGTCATCCTGCTTGGAAATGTTCCCCTGCCCCCAGCATTGAGATTCCTGCCAGGACTCCTGGGTTCATTCCCCGGCTCTGGGAGGGAGTGGGGCGTCTCTTCTGAGGTGTATGTGCCCCACGCTGGCCCAGCGAGCGCAGGGAGAAAAGGGCCGAGCAGCGGGAGGGGTTTGCAGATTCCTGGGCACAGGGACTAGCGTGAGGGCCGCGCTGAGCTGCGTGAGCCGGGACCGAGCCGTGCTTGGCCAGGAGGGGACACTGTTGCACCATCGCACTGACTCACATGGTCTCATTTCTGGGAGCCAGGACTCCTGGGTTCTATCCCCAGGTCAGGGACGGGGTGGGTCTAGAATAGGCTGGAAGCCAGCAGCAATTCGGACTCCTTGCTTAAAAGAACAGGAGTACTTGTGGCACCTTAGAGACTAACAAATTCATAAAAATTTGTTAGTCTCTAAGATGCCACAAGTACTCCCGTCCTTTTTGGGGATTCAGACTAACACGGCTGCTACTCTGAAATCTGATTCCTTAGCTGTATTCGTGGCTCCGAGTCTGACACTGCCTCTTTCTGCCTCAGTTTCCCTGATTATAAGATGGGGGTAATGTTCCCTTCCTCCCACCTGGGACCCTGGCAAAGGCGGGAGAAGGCTTTTGGAGGTTGAAGTGATGTTTCCAGATGAAAGCTCTGAAAAAAACCAAAGTGGACCAATTGGTTTTCTTTCTTTCGTCCTTCCATTAAAAACTTATGTTCACTGACTGAATTGAAACTCTCCCAAGCTCTGGACAGGAAAGAGTTAAGGATCATGGGATCTCTTCAGCCAGCCCAGAGTTTTTGCATGCACGATGGAGGTGTGAAGCCATCAGTGGCAAGGGTGAACGATCACCAATCAAATTTGGAAGAAGAGAGTTGACAGGACAGGATGGTCCCCGGCTTTGGAGTCGACACTTTTCTGGTGCTTGCATTTCAGTGTAGAGTATATAGAGCAATATGAACAAGGGGCCGACAGTTTAGCTCGTACTGACTTCACTCGTGCCTTAATGTGGCCGGTTGTAAAATGAGGCAAATATCTAGATGAGCTGATGTACCCCCGGAAGACCTGTGTGTACCCCTGGGGTACACGGACCCCTGGCTGAGAACCGCTGATCTCCACTAATGCACAAGGGAATTGGCCTCAGTACACATTGGCATCACCTGATTAGCCAGTGTCACATGCAGGGCTGTGAAATCTCCCATCTCCGGGCCCACCAAGATGTCATGGGGCAGCCCCAGCCGATCCCCCAGGGGGCAGGTATTTGCCAACCTGCCTGAGAAAACCACAGCCAGATGCTTCCTCGCTGTTCTGCTCACTGCAGCAAGCACCCGGGCACCATGTGGGTGGCTCTGCCCCTCTGCCTGCTGTCCGCTCTCCTGGCCACAGGTGAGTCCCGTCCGTCCCCAGGCACAGGGAGCCGGGTGGTGGGGGCGGGATTTCACCTGGGGAACGTGCCGCTGTGGATGGCGGATTCTGGGGTCAGGATGGAATTTGTGGGTAAAACCAGCGAGAGGAAAACCCGGGGCCATGTCCCCCGACTGAATTGGGGAGAGCAGGGAGTGGAGCCTGGGACTCCCACAGCCCATGCTAGGGGCCTGGCCAGTGGGTCTGAGTCCGTCTGTCCTTCCTTCTTCTCGTTCCTTCTCCAGCTCTCACCCGGGCTTGGGGTCATCCCGATGAGCAGCACCACCCCCATCCACATGTAATCCTGCTTGGAAATGTTCCCCTGCCCATCAGCGCTGAGATTCCTGCCAGGACTCCTGGCTTCATTCCCCGGGTTTCAAAGGGGAATGGGGGTGCAACGGGTGGGGGCTGGGAGCCAGGACTTCTGGGCTCATTCCCCAGCTGTAGAAGAGGGCTGGGGTGTAGTGAGTTTGAGCGGAGATGGCTGCAAATCAGGACTCCCGGGTTCTGTCCGTGGCCTGAAAGAGGAGTGGGGTCTCATGGGTTAGAGTGAGCTGGGAGTCAGGAGTGAGGAGTTCTCGACTGTCTTCTTGGTTCTAACCCTGAATTGAACACATCTTTTTTCTACCTCAGTTTCCATATTTCTTTGATAGTGATAATATAATATGATAATATAACTTTGCTACATTCTAGGGACATAGAAGGGGCAGGGGAAGGCATTCTGAGGTTTAATTGATGTTTCCACATGAAAGCTCTAAAAAAACCAAAGTGGGCAAATTTCTTTCTTTCTTTCTTTCTTTCTTTCTTTCTTTCTTAAAAACCTTACACGCACATCATGAATTTAAAGGCCCCCACGCTATGGAGAGGAAAGAGTTGATGCTCCTGGGATCGCTGGCTGGAGGTGCACAGCCATCTATCCAAAGGCTTAACAAGCATCAATCGTATTCTGAAGAAGAGAATTGGGAGGATCAGCGATGAAAAGTGGGCTGAAGTCGAGTGTGGCTGAGCTGACGTAACTCTGAGAGGCAGAGGCCTGGACCAGAGATTTACGACGGGGTGTGTGTGTGTGTGTGTGTGTGTGTGTGAAAGGTTCACCGCAAAGCCAGGCAGAAACCCCTCCTCAGAGCAGCTGAATTCTTGTTTTTCTGTCTACACAGACGTGTGGGGTTTGTTCGCAGGCACAAGCTGCACCCCAGATAGCCACGTCAGCAGCTGAAAATGTATTCTAGCCACAGACACTCAGGCAGCAAACAGACTTGTCTGCAGTGTTGAGTCAGATACAAATGACCAGCTAGCAAGATGCCTTTCCCCATCCGGAGAGTTAAATGGAACTGGGCAGAACTGCTGCAAAAGCAGGTGGCATTTCTCCAAGATCTGCCTGCCCACACGTTCAGTGAGGAGGCATTGGTGGTAACAACTCCCACAGCGCCACCTCTTGGTTCCTGGTGGTATTTCGCCCACGGGCACTGCCTGGGGAGGGGTGGGGAGCCGGGGTTTGTACCGAGAAGGGATTTTTCCAACCTCCAGGGAGCGCTCTGCAATGCGAGGTGTGTGCGTCCAGAGAGCTATCGTGCTCCGGCCCCCTGCAGCCCTGCGCCCCCTCGGAAGGGACCTGCGTCACCGTCGTGGCAGAGATCAGGCTGGGTGAGTGAAAGAACATTCCTACTAAGTGTAGACACCATTGTCCTCCTGAAGCCAGGGGTCGAACCCAGGAGTCCTGGCTCCCACCCCCTCCTCCTACTCTAACCAATAGCCTCCGCTCCTCTCCAGGAGCAGGGACTGCTCAGTCTGGAAAGATAATGTCATAGACAGGGGATGGGATGAGATGGGGAATTGCAGTGGGTGACTGTGGGGCCTGGATCAGACAGAAGAGAGGATTTTATTGGGGGTCGGGGGAAAGATGAGATTAGTTGGGGGTGGGGTGGATGGAACAAAACGGGAGGATGGAGCAGCTGGGGATCCATTGGGGAGCTCAGAGGTGATTCTCTGTTTCTCTTCCACAGAGGGAAACTACTTCTCCTACACGGCTAAATCGTGCCTGGAGCCCAAGAACTGTGAGTCCGGTCCCTTCTCGCTGACCTACGCGCAGAATGTCACCATGCGGGCGAACATCGCCTGCTGTGACACCGACGGCTGCAACGCCGGGGCCATCCCAGGTGTGTGTCTGCTGCAAACCTAGAGCTCTGCTCCGGCCACACCTGCCTGGAGAGAACCCAGGAGTCCTGGCTCCCAGCCTCACCCCCCACCTCTAACCCATAGACCCCACTTCCCTCCCACAGCTGGTGACAGAACCCAGGAGTCCTGGCTCCCAGCTCCCCTGCTCTAATCACTAGACCCCACTCCCTTCCCCGAGCTGGGATCGAGCCCAGCGTGTGGTGACTCCCCACCCCTGGCTGACTGTGTGTGTCTGACTGTTCTCAGTGCCAACTGTGAGCTCCGTCCCCAATGGCCGGCAGTGCCAGATGGTTTTCATAGTGGATCGTTTTGACAAGCAGCCGGTGGGGATGTTGGCCTGCACCGGCGCCGAGGACCATTGTGTTGAGGAATCTGGGATATTAACACTGGGTAAGTCCTCCAGATGGGGGCGGGGTCTGAACACAGAGTACGAGGTGGAGCCCAGGTGTCCTGGCTCAGTCCCAGCCCCCCTTGCTCTGACCCACTAGACTCCACTCCCCTGGCAGAGTTGCAGAGAGAACCCTGGAGTCCTACTTGCCGAGATGCCAAAGGAGCACCCAAGGAGGATAAGGCCACTGCGGAGAAACTAAATGAATTCTGTGCATCGGTCTTCACGGCTGAGGCTGGGAGGGAGATTCCCAAACCTGAGCCATTCTGTTTTCATAACAAATCTGAGGAACTGTCCCAGATTGAGGAGTCATTACAGGAGTCTTTGCAAGAAATTGATAAATTAAACAGTAATAAGTCACCAGGACCAGATGGGATTCGCCCAAGAGTTCGGAAGGAACTCAAATGTCAAATTACAGAACTACTAACTGTGGTTTGTAACCTACCATTTAAATCAGCTTCTGTCCCAAATGGCTGGAGGATGGCTAATGACATGCCAATTTCTAAAAAGGGCTCCAGAGGTGATCCCATGAACAACAGGCCAATAAGTCTGACTTCAGTATTGGGCAAACTCATTGAAACTATAGGAAAGAAGAGAACTATCAGTCACATAGATTAACATAATTTGTTGGGGAAGGGTCAACATGGTTTCGGTAAAGGAAAATCACGCCTCACCAATCTACTAGAATTCTCTGAGGGGGTCAACAAGCGTGTGGACAAGGGGGATCCCATGAATATAATGTACTTAGATTTAGAAAGCGTCCCTCACCAAAGGCTCTTAAGCAAAGTGAACTGTCATGGGATAAAATCCTCTTATGGCTCAGTAACTGGTTAAAAGATAGGGAAAAAAGGGTAGGAAAAATGGTCAGTGTTCAGAACGGAGAGAGGTAAATAGTGGGAGTCCCCCAGGGATCTGCACTGGGCCCAGTCCTATTCACCATATTCCGAAATGTTCTGGAAAAAGGGGTAAATAGTGAGGTGGCAAAATTTGCAGAAGATACAAACCTACTCAAGATAGTTAAGTCCAAAGGAGACTGCGAAGAGGTACTAAAGGATCTCTCAGAACTGGGTGACTGGGCAACAAAACGGCAGATGAAATTCAATGTTGATAAATGCAAAGTAATGCACATGGGCAAACGTAATCCCAACTAGACATACACAATGATGGGTCAAATTTACCACTCAAGAAAGATCTTGGAGTCATAGTGGAGAGTTCTCTGAAATCATCCACTCCATGTGCAGCGGCCGTGAAGAAAGCGAACAGAATGCTGGGAATCATTAAGAAAGGGACAGAGAATAAGACAGACAATAGCATGTTGCCTCTATATAAATCCATGGGACGCCCACAGCTTGAACACTGCGTACGGATGTGGTCGCCCCTTCTCAAAAAAGAGATATTGGAATTGGAAAAGCTTCAGAAAAGCCCAACCAAAATGATGAGGGGGATGGAAGTGCTGCCATATGAGGAGAGATTAATAAGAGTGGGACTTTTCACCTTGGAAAAGAGACGGCTAAGGGGGCATATGATCGAGGTCTTGAGAAGATTGAAGGGTGTGGAGGAAGGAAATAAGGAAGAGTTATTTACTCCTCCTAACATAAGAACGGGGGGTCACCACAGGCAGCAGGATTAAAACAAACAAAAGGCAGTACTGCTTCACACAATGCACAGTCAACCTGTGGAACTCCTTGCCAGAGGATGTTTTGAAGGCCAAGACTATAACAGGGTTCAAACAGGAACGAGAGAAGTTCCTGGAGGACAGGTCCATCTGTGGCTATTAGCCAGGGTGGGCAGGGATGGTGGCCCTAGCCTCTGTTTGCCAGGAGCTGGGAATGGGCGACAGGGGATGGATCACCGGAAGGTTCCCTGTTCTGTTCATTCCCTCTGGGGCACCTGGCATTGGCCAGAGGATACTGGGCTAGATGGACCTTTGGTGTAGCCCAGGAGGACCGTTCCTCTGTTATGTTCTCACTTTGTTCCAGCCCCCTGCTCTGCGCACGAGACCCCACTCTGCCTGCAGAGCCGGGTGCAGTCCTGGTGGGAGGGGAGTGTGTGAGAAACCACATGGGGGTCAGGGGAGGGGATGTGGGAGCCCCTGATGACGTCTCTCTCCCCCCGTCCAGGTAACATCACCGTGAAGAAGGCTGTGGCTGGATGTGCCTCCCCTGGCGCTTGCATGAAGAGAGAGGGGGAGAGGAAATACGCCCAGGGCGTGGTGAAGATGCTGAGCCGGGCCGAGTGCTACCCAGCTCCCAGGGCCGGTGGAGGCATCGGGCAGCCCTGAGCCCCAGTCTGGCGTCCTGCCCTTCTGCTGTGTGCCGGGCTGAAGTGCACCTCCCTTCAGCAGCCACCGGCTGCTGCTTCTCTTTGGGGGGATTGCGGGTTTCTTTTGTGCATTGGCTGAATCAAGCGAGTTGTGGGGAAAGCACCCCCCTAGCTCCTTGTCCCCTGACCGCCCCGTACCGGGCCCCCCCCGCCCCTATCTGTGCACAAGTGATGCTGGCAGGAAGAGAACCCGGGAGTCCTGACTCCCAGTAATCCCCCCAGTAACCCACCAGAGCCCACTCCCTTCTGAAAGCCAGGGATAGAGCCCAGGAGTCCTGGCTCCCAAGCCCCCTGCTCTAACCACTGGACCCCTCTCCCCTTGCAGGGCCAGGGAATGGAACCCAGGAGTCCTGCCTGGACCCCCTCCCGGAAGGCAAGGCCCATGGCTGGGGGAAAGGCACCGGCGGGCTAAGCTCCCCTGGGGAAGGAGGGCTGTGGGAAGGAGAGGCCGTGGCTCACCCAGCTGTCCAGGCGGGCGGGAACGCCCTGGAGGGGAGCAATGTCCTTCTAGGTTGATTTTGCAGGGCTCAGTTCGTCCCGCTCTCTGGGGCGGCTCCACTGGGAGTGCCGGGCTCAGGGAAGGTGTCAGGAAACAGGGCAGATCCCCCCAGCCGGTGGTGCTCTGTGAGCAGATTTCACCCAGTGTGAACTCCTGGATCGCTGCCCCCGTCTGACCCCGGAGTCACAGCCAGTCCCCTCAGATACTCTCAGACAAGCCGGACTTTGGGAGGAAACCTCACGTACACCCCAAACCAGCCCACCAAGGTTGTCCCCTGCCCCAGGAGACTGGTCACTTACCCCAGAGCCACGGGACCCCAGATCCTACACCAAAGGCAATGCTGGCAGCCAGGTCTGTAGGAAACTCGCTAAAGGTTCATGAGCTAAGGAAAGGGAATGAGGGTCACGAGGGGTTAAAGCCGGTAAAATTCATACCCAGGTGAGTCGCAGTCTGTAATTCCAAACGGTGGCGGTGATGGAAGAAACTGCCATTTTCCCAAGTCTTTTCAGGTGCCCCCAGACGGTCTCCAGGGCTCCCCGCTTTGCATCCGGTTCCGGTCCCTGTAAGAGTCCAGCCGGCCCAGTGAGGCAGGATCCTTCCCTGAATCCATCCTTACAGCTTCTTCTCCCAGAGAACAAGCTGGCAGGGCCCCCACCCACGTGGGCTTTGCCTTCGATGGGGGGAGGGAGGAACGCGGCGGTCAGCACACACGATGGCCCCTGCCTTTGGGGTCAGCACTTTTCTGGTGCTAAAGTTCCTCCTTAGCATCCCTCCGGCATCTCTGCTGGGTCAGTGAGTCCCAGGGCTGTGCTCAGGGTGAATGGTTGTTACTCCGTTAAAAGAGCAGACGGGGAAGGGAAAACCATACCACGGCCCATTGGTTTTCATTAAATCGAAACTCCAAACACACTCTTCTACCTTCGCCATCCCTTTGATCTAGGCCAGGAGCTCTCGACCTTTCCAGACAGCTGTACCCCTTGCGGGAGTCTGATGTGTCTTGGGTACCCCCAGTTTCCCGTCACTTAAAAACGACTTGCTCACAAAACCAGCCATAAAAATGCACAAGGTCACGGCCATGCTGCTGCTGACAAGCTGCTTCCTTTCTCATTTCCGCCATTATAAAATAACTGGGCGGGAACGCAGGACAAATCCTGCACTGGCATTTCAGTGTAGAGTATATAGAGCAATATGAACAAGGGGTCGACAGTTTAGCTCTTACTGACTTCACTCGTGCCTTAAAGTGGCTGATTGTAAAACGAGGCAAATATCTAGATGAGCTGATGTGCCCCCGAAAGACCTGTGCGTACCCCTGGGGTACACGGACCCCTGGCTGAGAACCGCTGATCTCCACTAATGCACAAGGGAATTGGCCTCAGTACACATTGGCATCACCTGATCAGCCAGTGTCACATGCAGGGCTGTGAAATCTCCCATCTCCGGGCGCACCAGGATGTCATGGGGCAGCCCCAACCGATCCCCCAGGGGGCAGGTATTTGCCAACCTGCCTGAGAAAACCACAGCCAGATGCTTCCTCGCTGTCCTGCTCACTGCAGCAAACACCTGGGCACCATGTGGGTGGCTCTGCCCCTCTGCCTGCTGTCCGCTCTCCTGGCCACAGGTGAGTCCCGTCCGTCCACAGGCACAGGGAGCCGGGTGGTGGGGGCGGGATTTCACCTGGGGAACGTGCCGCTGTGGATGGCGGATTCTGGGGTCAGGATGGAATTTGTGGGTAAAACCAGCGAGAGGAAAACCCGGGGCCACGTCCCCCGACTGAATTGGGGAGAGCAGGGATTGGAGCTTGGGACTCCCACAGCCCACGCTAGGGGCCTGGCCAGTGGGTCTGAGTCCGTCTGTCCTTCCTTCTTCTCGTTCCTCCTCCAGCTCTCGCCCGAGCTTGGGGTCATCCCGATGAGGAGCACCACCCCCATCCACATGTAATCCTGCTTGGAAATGTTCCCCTGCCCGTCAGTGCTGAGATTCCTGCCAGGACTCCTGGGTTCATTCCCCGGGCTTGAAAGGGGAATGGGGGTGCAACAGGTGGGAGCTGGGAGCCAGGAAACCTTTGCTTTGAACTGACTTAGCCTGTGAAGGGAGGCATCGCTTGCCTTTGACCTTTGATTTCTTTGTACCTGTCTTGGGGCGTACGCACCCCATGGTGTTCCAGAGACTGAAGGTTTAATGCGTGCCCTGCTAACCACAGCTGGGAGGAATAAAGGGGCTGGAAAGCCGTGGGGCAGAGCAGCTGCCAGAGAGGAGGGAGCGACTGGCTGCAAGCCCCCAAAGGTGCAGGGACGCAGAGCCCCGGGGGGAGGTAGGGAGGTGCTCCGGGCTCTGGCAGGGTGGGAGCTCCTCTGAGCCCGTTTATTTCGTTGGAGGGCCCTGAGCCGGCAGTCAGAGGATTGGGCAGGCCTGGGATCCCCCCTGCCCCGGTTGGGCTACGTGAACCTTGGGGCTGTGCCATATTTGGCCAGAGGGAGGCGCCATCACACCCCTCACACAGACCGTTTCTGCCTTTTCTGGCTTGTAATCACTTAGCTCCTGCCCTTCCCTGGTTCTCAGTGTTCGATCTAAAGCAGGGTGTGTCTGGGACCTTCCCTTGGGCCGACAGGATCGGGGCGTCTCCTTTCAAGGAATCAGCAGTGGACTTTCTAGGAGCTTGTGTTGGCCCGGAGGGTGCTGGGAGTTCTGGGCAGGGGGGTTTGCTGGGCTGGGGGGTTTGCTGGGGTCGCTCTGCAGTGTTATTCTCGGGGGGTGGGGGAGGGGTCTGGCTGCAATATAACGGGGAGCGATTTGCAGGCTGGAGCAGGGGTGGGCAAACTTTTTGGCCCGAGGGCCACAATTGGGTATGGAAATTGTATGGCCGGCAATGACTGCTCAGGAAATTGGGGGTGAGGGGCTGAGGGCTCTGGCTAGGGATGAGGGGTTGGGGGTGCAGGAGGGTGCTCCGGGCTGGGACCCAGAGGTTCAGATGGAGGGAGGGGGATCAGGGCTGGGGCAGGGGGCTGGGGTGCAGGAGGGGTTCAGGGGTGCAGGCTCCGGGCGGCGCTTACCTCAAGCAGCTCCCCGAAGCAGCGGCATGTCCCCGCTCTGGCTCCTACGCCGAGGCTCTGGGCGCCACGTCGTCCGCAGGCGCCGTCCCTGCATGGGCCACAGTTCCCAGCCAGTGGGCGCTGCGGGGGTCCCCACGCATAGGAGCCGGAGGGGGGACCTGCTGCTGCTTCTGGGAGCCGTGTAGAGCGGGACAAGCCCCCCACCCCACTCCTTGGCTGGAGCACCAGAGCGGGCTAAGCCCCGGACCCCACTCCTCAGTGGGAGCTCGAGGGCCGGATTAAACCATCTGGAGGGCCGGATCCGGCCCCCGGGTCATAGTTTGCCCACCCCTGGGATGGAGAACTGAGGGGCCCTGGCAGGTCATGGGTCCAGGCTGTAGGCTGGGGAATGTCCCAGGGACGCCCTTTGCACAGGAGGATCAAAAGGAGAAAGAACAAAGGAGACCCCTTCCCCCTCCCCGCCTCTTTGGTCTCTGGGAGCTGAGGCTGGGATATTGGATTCAGCTCCAGCCAAGCTTAATCCAATGTCCCAGCTCCCGGAGACCGAGACCGGGGGGGTGTGTGCCCGGACACCTGGGTTCAGTGCAGATGCGGGCAGCGGTGTGGCAACTTGTCCAAACACACACACAAGCTCTGGGGAATTTCAGTTTAGGACCCAGCTTTATTCAGTGCCTTTACTTCTGGAAATAGATAGCGTTAAATCAGGGAGTGCTGGGTGTCAGGGCTCCTGGGTTCTATCCCTGGCTCTCCGAAGGGAGTGGTGTGTCGTGGTTAGAGCGGGGTGGCTGGGAGCCAGGACTCCTGGGTTCTATTCCAGCTATGGAAGAGGAGTTGGGGCTGATGGGGTAGAGCAGTGGGGGCTGGGAGGCCAGGCTGTCCCCACGCTGTCCCCAGTTCTGTCCCCACGCTGGACTTTCAGGGGCTGCTGTGGAATACAATAAGACTCAGCGCTGTTCCACAGGACGTCACAGTCTGTCCAGAGACACACGCGCCCCCTCCTCCCACTCTGGCTGTAATGGGCTTTGCCTGGGGCCCTGACTCCCTGGATCTTTGCAAAAGCAGTTCAGCTTCATTATCCTTTGGGCTCAGATGGGGAAACTGAGGCGTGGGTGGGCGTGGGGAGAGGAGAGAGACCCACGGACTATGAGGGCATCATTCAGCTGTGGGGTGGCTCCCCCTGGCGGAGGGGGGGCAACACAGAGGGGGCGTTAGGAGAGGAATTTCACTGCCAGGAGCCCAGCCAGACTGGGCAAGATGCTGCCCAGGGCGACGGGGCCCAGCATCCGCTGAGCACTGCTGGGCGTGTGTCACGGAGTGTGGGGGAGTCCAGGCCCTGCACCCCTCTTCCTGGGATCCACTGAGACAGTAAAACAGAAGGTTTATTGGACAACAGGAACACAGTCCACAACAGAGCTTGTGGGTACACCCAGGACGCCTCAATCACGTCCTTCTGGGGGAGCAGGGAGCTTAGACCCCAGCCCTGGGGTTCCCTGTGTTCCTCTCCCCAGCCCCAAACTGAAACTAAACCCCCCCAGCAGGCTCCCTCCTGCAGTCTCCGTCCACATTCCCGGGCAGAGGTGTCACATCCCCCTCCCCGTCCTGGCTCAGGTGACAGGCTCTCAGGTCTCCCCTCCCCAGGGCACATTCCCAGGTCAACACTCCCCCCTCCCTGCTGCGTCCCATCCTCACATCTCTCCCCCCTTCTAGACTGAACTGAGCGGGGTCACTGAGACCAGTGACCTGGGGAAGTTCGGGGCCCCCTCTCCGGGACAGCGCATCCGCTATCAGGTTGGCCCTTCCCTTCACGTGGACCACGTCCATGTCGTAATCCTGCAGGAGCAGGCTCCACCTCAGGAGCTTGGCGTTGGCTCCTTTCATCTGGTGCAGCCAGGTCAGGGAAGAGGGGTCAGTGTAGACGGTGAAGTGTCGCCCGAAGAGATAGGGCTCTAGTTTCTTGAGGGCCCACACCATGGCCAGGCACTCCTTCTCGATGGCCGCGTAGTGTTGCTCCCGGGGTAGCAACTTCTTGCTCAGGTACACGATGGGGTGTCTCTCCCCCTTTCCATCCTCCTGCATTAACACCGCCCCCAGTCCCGTGTCGGAGGCGTCGGTGAACACCACAAAGGGCTTGTCAAAGTCTGGGTTTGCCAGAACTGGGCCACTGACCAGAGCCTCCTTCAGCGCCCGGAAAGCCTCCTGGCACTTTCTTGTCTGGCTTCCCCTTCTTGCATAGCTCAGTGATGGGGGTGGCTATGGCGCTAAAGTGGGGCACAAATCTTCGGTAGTATCCTGCCATCCCAATAAAGGCTTGGACCTGCTTTTTGGTGTGGGGAGCAGGCCAGTCTCTGATCACCTCCACCTTGGCTGGTTCCGGCTTTAGGCGGCCGCTCCCCACCCGATGGCCCAGGTAAGATACTTCCGCCATCCCCACCTTGCACTTCTCCGCTTTTACAGTCAGCCCAGCCCCCTGGAGTCGGTCCAGCACTTGTCTAACCTGGGACACATGGTCCTCCCAGGTCTGGCTAAAGACACAGATGTCATCAATATACGCCACGGCAAAACTCTCCATCCCCCTCAGGAGCTGGTCCACGAGGTGCTGGAAGGTGGCCGGCGCTCCCTTGAGGCCGAAAGGCAGGGTCAGGAACTCATAGAGCCCCAGAGGGGCGATAAAGGCCGATTTCAGCCGGGCATCTGCATCCAGCGGCACTTGCCAGTAGCCCTTTGTAAGGTCCATGGTGGTAAGGTACCGAGCTCCTCCCAGCTTGTCTAGGAGCTCGTCCGGCCTGGGCATGGGGTAGGCATCAGATACAGTGATGGCATTGAGCTTCCGATAGTCCACACAGAACCGGACCGACCCGTCCTTTTTGGGGACCAGCACCACCGGCGAAGCCCAAGGGCTGGCAGATGGCTGGATCACCCCCAAAGCCAGCATGTCCCGGACCTCTCTTTCCAGGTCCTGAGCAGTTTTCCCTGTGACTCAGAAGGGGGAGCATCTTATCGGTGGGTGCGACCCGGTCTGCACCCGGTGGACAGTCAGATTAGTGCATCCAGGCTGGTTGGAAAACAGCTGTCGGGACGGATGCAGCACCCCCCTGACCTCAGCTTGCTGGGCAGGGCTTTGCTGATCCGAGAGGGGAATTGTTTCCAGGGGGAAACCAGCTCTGGTCTCAGGGAATAGATCTACTAAAGGGTCATCTCCCTGCTCCTCCCACTGTCCACACACGGCCAACACCACATTCCCCCTGGCATAATATGGCTTCATCATATTCACATGGTACACCCGGCGGTGGTGCGCCCGGTTCGACAGCTCCACCACATAGTTTACCTCATTGAGCTGCTTGACGACCTTGAAAGGGCCCTCCCAGGCGGCCTGTAGTTTGTTCTTTCTCACGGGGATGAGAACCATCACCTGATCCCCGGTGGCGTAGGCCCGGGCCCGCGCCGTGCGGTCATACCAGACCTTCTGCTTCTTCTGGGCTCTGGCCAGATTCTCCCTGGCCAGGCCCATGAGTTCAGCCAGTCTCTCTCGGAAGATCAGGACATACTCCACCACTGACTCTCCATCGGGACTGGCCTTCCCCTCCCACTCGTCTCTCATCAGGTCCAGGGGGCCCCTCACCCTCCTGCCATATAACAGTTCGAAAGGCGAAAATCCGGTAGACTCCTGGGGCACCTCCCTGTACGCGAACAGCAGGTGAGGTAAGTACTTGTCCCAATCCTGCGGGTGCTGGTTCATAAAGGTTTTCAGCATCATCTTTAGCGTCCCGTTGAACCTCTCCACCAGCCCATTGGACTGGGGGTGATAAGCTGAGGCCCAGTTGTGCTGGACCCCACATTTCTCCCACAAGCACCGGAGCAGGGCCGACATGAAGTTGGAGCCTTGGTCTGTCAAGACTTCCTTGGGGAACCCCACTCGGCTGAAAATGGTCAGGAGCGCATCGGCCACGGTGTCTGCTTCAATGGAAGCTAAGGGCACTGCCTCGGGGTAGCGGGTGGCAAAATCTACCACCACCAGAATGTATTTCTTCCCCGACCGGGTCGTCTTGCTGAGAGGCCCCACGATGTCCATGGCCACCTTCTGGAAAGGCTCCTCTATGATGGGCAAAGGTCTCAAAGCCGCTTTCCCCTTGTCCCGGGCCTTCCCCACCCTCTGACAGGGGTCACAGGATCGGCAATACTGCCGGACCGTGGTAAAGACCCCGGGCCAGTAAAAGTTCTGTAGCAACCTCTGCCGGGTGCGCCGGATTCCCTGGTGCCCTGAGAGGGGGATGTCATGGGCCAGGTACAGTAGCTTGCGGCGATACTTCTGGGGGACCACCAGCTGCCTCCTGGTCCCACAGGACTCTACTTCCCTTGTGGGAGCCCATTCTCGGTACAGGAACCCCTTCTCCCACAGGAACCTCTCCTGGCAGCCTCTCCTCATGGTCCGTCCCACCCTGAGGTCGGCCAGGTCCCTGAGCTTCCGCAAGGAGGGATCTTTCCTCAACTCGGCCTGGAACCCAGCGGCTGGGGAAGGGATGGGGCCCGGTTCCCCCTCAGTGGCCAGGTCTGAGGCCTCAGCCTCTCTGAGCCGTGCCCCTCGGCGCTCCCTCCCCACCAGGGAAGAGTCCTGCGCCTCCGGTGCGGTACCCTCCCCGAGGACAGGGTGCAGTGCCCCTCGCCGGCTCTGGCTACGGGTCACAACCAGGGCGGTCTGCGGCTTGCTTGGCCAGTCCTCTAGGTCTCCCCCCATCGAAACTTCAGTGGGCAAATGGTGGTGTACCCCCACATCCTTGGGGCCCTCCTTGACCCCCCATTTCAGGTGTACCCTTGCCACGGGCACCTTAAATGGGGTCCCGCCCACCCCTGTCAGGGTCAGGTAGGTGTTGGGCACCACCCGATCTGGGGCCACCACCTCAGGCCGGGCCAGCGTCACCTCCGCGCCCGTATCCCAGTATCCATTGACCTTCCTCCCATCCACCTCCAGGGGAACAAGGCACTC
Organism: Eretmochelys imbricata; assembly: GCF_965152235.1. Classification (NCBI taxonomy): domain Eukaryota; kingdom Metazoa; phylum Chordata; order Testudines; family Cheloniidae; genus Eretmochelys; species Eretmochelys imbricata. Next base: position 19,274,073 of record NC_135595.1, read on the forward strand.
TCTCCAGAGGGACAGCCCCGCGGCCACCCTGTAAACCGAGCACCCTGAGTCCAGAGCCTCCAGCCCTCTGGCGGAGCTGGCCTGGGGTACTCTTCCCTCCTGAGCAGGTGGTAAACTGGTAGCCCCCCTTTCCTGGGTCGTCTGCCCCTCGTCCAGCTGGGTCCCTACCCAGTTAACCCTGGGTAGGTTGGGTCTGCTCAGTCTGTCCCTGAGCCTGGGGCACTGGGTCCGTACGTGGCCTCTCTGGCCACAGTGATAGCAGCTCAGGTCACGTTGGTCCCCTCGAGCAGGTCGGAGGGGCCCGACGCCAGGCGTCCCCCTTGGGAGGGGGTTTTCCCTATTTCCCCGCTGGGAGGCCCCCTGGTGACTCTCTCTCTGCATCGGGGGGGGCCTGTTCTTTTGGGACTCCTCCCGGCTACCCCCTGACCGACTGTTCACAAACTCGTCGGCCAGCTGCCCTGCGTGCTGGGGGTTCTCCAGCTTTTTGTCCACCAGCCACAGCCTCAGGTCGGAAGGGCACTGTTCATACAGTTGCTCCAGTACGATTAGGTCAAGCAGGTCCTCTTTAGCTCGGGCCCCAGCTGTCCACTTGCGGGCATATCCCTGCATCCGGTTGACCAGTTGTAGGTAGGTGACCTCAGGCATTTTGCGCTGACTCCGGAACCTTCTCCGGTACATCTCAGGGGTCAGCCCAAACTCACGGAGCAGGGCCTGTTTGAACAGTTCATAGTCCCCTGCCTCCGGCCCTGTCATCCGGCTGTACACCTCCACGGCTTTGGGGTCCAGTAAGGCGGTGAGGAACTGGAGCCTGTCTGCAGGGTCAACCCTGTGCAGCTCACAGGCATTCTCAAAGGCCGTCAGGAAGCTATCTATGTCCTCCCCCTCCTTACGCTGGGCCAGGAAGCACTTATCAAAGTTCCTTGCAGTCTTGGGTCCCCCCTCACTCACCGCAGCCGGGGCCCCACTGCTCCTCAGCCTGGCCAGCTCCAGTTCATGCTGTCTTTGTTTCTCCTTCTCCTGACGTTCCCTCTCCTTCTCCTCCTGCTCATGTTGACGTTGTTTCTCCTTCTCCTCCTGCTCATGTTGACGTTGTTTCTCCTCATGTTGACGTTGTTTTTCATGATCCTCCAGCTCCCTCATTTTCATCTCCCTCTCCCATTCCAGCTGCCTCAGCTCCAGGGATGGGGAGCTCCGCCGGGAGGATCCCCTGCTGGCTGCTGGGGTCAGGGTGCCCTCGGTATTCGCTGGGCTTCCCCCAACCCCTCCCCCAGACATAGGTAGGAAGGGTCTCGGGATGTCCTCGGCAGCAGTCTGACCCCTCCCAGCCCCAGGGCCCACGCTGCGTCTGCCGGGCGGCTTCCCTCAGGGACAGGGATCGGGTCATCCAAGCGATTCCTCTCCTCCAACTGGGCAATCAGCTGTTCCTTGGTGGACCTCCCGATGCGCAGCCCCCTCTGCCTGCACAGCTCCACCAGGTCGCTCTTAAGGCGTTTAGCGTACATCTCCCTGCTGGCCACTCGCAGGCCGGGCAGCTTTCCACGGTTTCCAGGAAAAGCCCTTAGTGTGCCAGTCCTTCTTGAGGTCACCACCTCTTTGCTAGGGTCGAGCTGCAGACTCCTCCGCCCCTGGGACCGCTCGCTGCAATCCCCCGGGGGACCCTGTTACTGCAAAAGTCCTTCTCTCTGGTCACACATTCCCAGGGGTTAACCGCCCCCTGAAACCGTCTCTCTCTGAATCTTCAGCACACCTGGTCCCCGTCAATTCCCCTTCGTTTTACTGTTCCCCAGTCACTTACTGCAAAAAGCGCCATTCACGGGGTGCAGTAGATCCCACCGCTGACACCAGTTGTCACGGAGTGTGGGGGAGTCCAGGCCCTGCACCCCTCTTCCTGGGATCCACTGAGACTCTCAGCCAGCCAGTAAAACAGAAGGTTTATTGGACCACAGGAACACAGTCCACAACAGAGCTTGTGGGTATAACCAGGACCCCTCAGTCACATCCTTCTGGGGGAGCAGGGAGCTTAGACCCCAGCCCTGGGGTTCCCTGTGTTCCTCCACCCAGCCCCAAACTGAAACTAAACCCCCCCAGCAGGCTCCCTCCTGCAGTCTCCATCCACATTCCTGGGCAGAGGTGTTACCTCCCCCTCCCCCTCCTGGCTCAGGTGACAGGCTCTCAGGTCTCCCCTCCCCAGGGCACATTCCCAGGTCAACACTCCCCCCTCCCTGCTGAGTCACATCCTCACACCAGGCAAAGCCCATTACAGCCAGAGTGGGAGGAGGGGGCGCGTGTGTCTCTGGACAGACTGTGACGTCCTGTGGAACAGCGCTGGGTCTTATTGTATTCCACAGCAGCCCCTGAAAGTCCAGCGTGGGGACAGAACCCAGGAGCCTGGGCTCCCAGCCCCCACTGCTCTACCCCATCAGCCCCCACTCCACTCCCAGAGCTGGGATAGAACCCAGGAGTCCTGGCTCCCAGCCACCCCGCTCTAACCACGACACACCACTCCCTTCGGAGAGCCAGGGATAGAACCCAGGAGCCCTGACACCCAGCACTCCCTGATTTAACGCTATCTATTTCCAGAAGTAAAGGCACTGAATAAAGCTGGGTCCTAAACTGAAATTCCCCAGAGCTCGTGTGTGTGTTTGGACAAGTTGCCACACCACTGCCCGCATCTGCACTGAACCCAGGTGTCCGGGCACACACCCCCCCGGTCTTGGTCTCCGGGAGCTGGGACATTGGATTAAGCTTGGCTGGAGCTGAATCCAATATCCCAGCCTCAGCTCCCAGAGACCAAAGAGGCGGGGAGGGGGAAGGGGTCTCCTTTGTTCTTTCTCCTTTTGATCCTCCTGTGCAAAGGGCGTCCCTGGGACATTCCCCAGCCTACAGCCTGGACCCATGACCTGCCAGGGCCCCTCAGTTCTCCATCCCAGGGGTGGGCAAACTATGACCGGGGGCCGGATCCGGCCCTCCAGATGGTTTAATCCGGCCCTCGAGCTCCCACCGAGGAGTGGGGTCCGGGGCTTAGCCCGCTCTGGTGCTCCAGCCAAGGAGTGGGGTGGGGGGCTTGTCCCGCTCTACACGGCTCCCAGAAGCAGCAGCAGGTCCCCCCTCCGGCTCCTATGCGTGGGGACCCCCGCAGCGCCCACTGGCTGGGAACTGTGGCCCATGAGAGCTGCAGGGACGGCGCCTGCAGATGACGTGGCGCCCAGAGCCTCGGCGTAGGAGCCAGAGCGGGGACATGCCGCTGCTTCGGGGAGCTGCTTGAGGTAAGCGCCGCCCGGAGCCTGCACCCCTGAACCCCTCCTGCACCCCAGCCCCCTGCCCCAGCCCTGATCCCCCTCCCTCCATCTGAACCCCTGGGTCCCAGCCCGGAGCACCCTCCTGCACCCCCAACCCCGCATCCCTAGCCAGAGCCCTCAGCCCCTCACCCCCAATTTCCTGAGCAGTCATTGCCGGCCATACAATTTCCATACCCAATTGTGGCCCTCGGGCCAAAAAGTTTGCCCACCCCTGCTCCAGCCTGCAAATCGCTCCCCGTTATATTGCAGCCAGACCCCTCCCCCACCCCCCGAGAATAACACTGCAGAGCGACCCCAGCAAACCCCCCAGCCCAGCAAACCCCCCTGCCCAGAACTCCCAGCACCCTCCGGGCCAACACAAGCTCCTAGAAAGTCCACTGCTGATTCCTTGAAAGGAGACGCCCCGATCCTGTCGGCCCAAGGGAAGGTCCCAGACACACCCTGCTTTAGATCGAACACTGAGAACCAGGGAAGGGCAGGAGCTAAGTGATTACAAGCCAGAAAAGGCAGAAACGGTCTGTGTGAGGGGTGTGATGGCGCCTCCCTCTGGCCAAATGTGGCACAGCCCCAAGGTTCACGTAGCCCAACCGGGGCAGGGGGGATCCCAGGCCTGCCCAATCCTCTGACTGCCGGCTCAGGGCCCTCCAACGAAATAAACGGGCTCAGAGGAGCTCCCACCCTGCCAGAGCCCGGAGCACCTCCCTACCTCCCCCCGGGGCTCTGCGTCCCTGCACCTTTGGGGGCTTGCAGCCAGCCGCTCCCTCCTCTCTGGCAGCTGCTCTGCCCCACGGCTTTCCAGCCCCTTTATTCCTCCCAGCTGTGGTTAGCAGGGCACGCATTAAACCTTCAGTCTCTGGAACACCATGGGGTGCGTACGCCCCAAGACAGGTACAAAGAAATCAAAGGTCAAAGGCAAGCGATGCCTCCCTTCACAGGCTAAGTCAGTTCAAAGCAAAGGCTTCCTGGCTCCCAGCTCCCACCTGTTGCACCCCCATTCCCCTTTCAAGCCCGGGGAATGAACCCAGGAGTCCTGGCAGGAATCTCAGCGCTGATGGGCAGGGGAACATTTCCAAGCAGGATTACATGTGGACGGCGGTGGTGGTCCTCATCGGGATGACCCCAAGCCCGGGCGAGAGCTGGAGGAAGAACGAGAAGAAGGAAGGACAGACTAGCCCCTAGCGTGGGCTGTGGGAGTCCCAGGCTCCAATCCCTGCTCTCCCCGAGTCAGCCGGGGGACGTGACTCCGGGTTTTCCTCTCGCTGGTTTTACCCACAAATTCCATCCTGACCCCAGAATCCGCCATCCACAGCGGCACGTTCCCCAGGTGAATTCCGGCTCCCTATGCCTGGGGACGGACGGGACTCACCTGTGGCTAGGAGAGCGGCCAGCAGGCAGAGGGGCAGAGCCACCCACATGGTGCCGGGAGTTTGCTGCAGTGAGCAGAACAGCGAGGAAGCATCTGGCTGTGATTATGTCAGGCAGGTTGGCAAATACCTGCTCCCTGGGGGATCGGCTGGGGCTGCCCCAAAACATCCCGGTGGGCCCAGAGATGGGAGATTTCACAGCCCTGCATGGGACACTGGCTGATCAGGGGATGCCAATGTGTACTGAGGCCAATTCCCTTGTGCATTAGTGCAGATCAGTGGTTCTCAGCCAGGGGTCCATGTACCCCAGGGGTACGAACAGGTCTTCCGCGGGTACATCAGCTCATCTGGATATTTGCCTCGTTTTACAACCGGCCACATTAAGGCACGAGTGAAGTCAGTAAGAGCTAAACTGTCGACCCCTTGTTCACATTGCTCTATGTACTCTACACTGAAATGCCAGTGCAGGATTTGTCCTGCGTTCCCGCCCAGTTATTTTATAATGGCGGAAATGAGAAAGGAAGCAGCTTGTCAGCAGCAGCATGGCCGTGACATTGTGCATTTTTATGGCTGGTTTTGTGAGCAAGTCGTTTTTCAGTGAGGGGAAACTTGGGGTACCCAAGACACATCAGACTCCCGCAAGGGGTACAGCTGTCTGGAAAGGTCGAGAGCCGCTGGCCTAGATCAAAGGCATGGCGAATGTAGAAGAGTGTGTTTGGAGTTTCGATTTCATGAAAACCAATGGGCCGTGGTATGGTTTTCCCTTCCCTGTCTGCTCTTTTAACGGAGTAACAACCATTCAGCCTGAGCACAGCCCTGGGACTCACTGACCCAGCAGAGACGCCGGAGGGACGCTAATGAGGAAATTTAGCACCAGAAAAGTGCTGACCCCAAAGGCAGGGGCCATCGTGTGTGCTGACCGCCGCGTTCCTCCCTCCCCGCATCGAAGGCAAAGCCCACGTGGGTGGGGGCCCTGCCAGCTTGTTCTCTGGGAGAAGAAGCTGTAAGGATGGATTCAGGGAAGGATCCTGCCTCACTGGGCCGGCTGGACTCTTACAGGGACCGGAACCGGATGCAAAGCGGGGATCCCTGGAGACTGTCTGGGGGCACCTGAAAAGACTTGGGAAAATGGCAGTTTCTTCCATCACCGCCACCGTTTGGAATTACAGACTGCGACTCACCTGGGTATGAATTTTACCGGCTTTAACCCCTCGTGACCCTCATTCCCTTTCCTTAGCTCACGAACCTTTAGCGAGTTTCCTACAGACCTGGCTGCCAGCGTTGCCTTTGGTGTAGGATCTGGGGTCCCGTGGCTCTGGGGTAAGTGACCAGTCTCCTGGGGCAGGGGACAACCTGGGTGGGCTGGTTTGGGGTGTACGTGAGGTTTCCTCCCAAAGTCCGGCTTGTCTGAGAGTATCTGAGGGGACTGGCTGTGACTCCGGGGTCCGACGGGGGCAGCGATCCAGGAGTTCACGCTGGGTGAAATCTGCTCACAGAGCACCACCGGCTGGGGGGATCTGCCCTGTTTCCTGACACCTTCCCTGAGCCCGGCACTCCCAGTGGAGCCGCCCCAGAGAGCGGGACGAACTGAGCCCTGCAAAATCAACCTAGAAGGACATTGCTCCCCTCCAGGGCGTTCCCGCCCGCCTGGACAGCTGGGTGAGCCACGGCCTCTCCTTCCCACAGCCCTCCTTCCCCAGGGGAGCTCAGCCAGCCAATGCCTTTCCCCCGGCCACGGGCCTTGCCTTCCGGGAGGGGGTCCAGGCAGGACTCCTGGGTTCCATTCCCTGGCCCTGCAAGGGGAGAGGGGTCCAGTGGCTAAAGCAGGGGGCTTGGGAGCCAGGACTCCTGGGCTCTATCCCTGGCTTTCAGAAGGGAGTGGGCCCTGTTGGGTTACAGGGTGGGGTACTGGGAGTCAGGACTCCCAGGTTCTCTTCCTGCCAGCATCACTCGTGCACAGATAGGGGCGGGGGAGGCCCGGTAGGGGGCGGTCAGGGGACAAGGAGCAAGGGGGGTGCTTTCCCCACAACTCGCTTTATTCAGCCAATGCACAAAAGGGACCCGCAATCCCCCCCAAAGAGAACCACCAGCCGGAGGCTGCTGAAGGGAGGTTCACTGCAGCCCAGTGCGCAGCACAAGGGCAGGACGCTAGTCCGGGACTCAGGGCTCCCCGATGCCCCCGCCGGCCCTGGGACCTGGGTAGCCCTTGGCCCGGATCGGCATCTTCACCACGCCCTGGGCGTATTTCTTCTCCCCCACTCTCTTCACGCAGGCGCCAGGGGAGGCACATCCAGCCGCAATCTTCGTCAGGGTGATGGCACCTGGACGGGGGAGAGAGACGTGATCGGGGGCTCCCACATCCCCTCCCCTGACCCCCATGTGGTTTCTCACACACTCCCCTCCCAGCAGGACTGCACCCGGCTCTGCAGGCAGAGTGGGGTCTCATGCTCAGAGCAGGGGGCTGGAACTACGTGAGAACATAACTGAGGAACGGCCCCCCTGGGCCACACCAAAGGTCCATCTAGCCCAGTATCCTCTGGCCAATGCCAGGTGCCCCAGAGGGAATGAACAGAACAGGGAATCATCCAGTGATCCATCCCCTGTCGCCCATTCCCAGCTCCTGGCAAAGAGAGGCTGGGGCCACCATCACTGCCCACCCTGGCTAATAGCCACAGATGGACCTGTCCTCCAGGAACTTCTCTCGTTCCTGTTTGAACCCTGTTATAGTCTTGGCCTTCAAAACATCCTCTGGCAAGGAGTTCCACAGGTTGACTGTGCATTGTGTGAAGCAGTACTACCTTTGGTTTGTTTTAAACCTGCTGCCTGTGGTGACCCCTCGTTCTTATTTTAAGAGGAGTAAATAACACTTCCTTATTTCCTTCCTCCACACCCTTCAACCCTCTCTAGACCTCAATCATATCCCCTCTTAGCCATCTCTTGTCCAGGATGAAAAGTCCCACACTTATTAATCTCTCCTCATATGGCAGCCGTTCCATCCCCCTCATCATTTTGGTTGGGCTTTTCTGAAGATTTTCCAATTCCAATGGATCTTTTTTGAGACAGGGCGACCACATCCGCGCACAGTGTTCAAGATGTGGGTGTCCCATGGATTTATATTGAGGCAACACGATCTTTTCTGTCCTATTCTCTGTCCCTTTATGAATGATTCCCAGCATTCTGTTTGCTTTTTTACGGCCGCAGCACATGGAGTGGATGATTTCAGAGAACTCTCCACAGTGAATCACAGATCTTTCTTGAGTGGTAAATTTGACCCATCATTGTGTATGTCTAGTTGGGATAACGTTTGCCCATGTGCATTACTTTCCATTTATCAACATTGAATTTCCTCTCCCGTTTTGTTGCCCAGTCACCCAGTTCTGAGAGACCCTTTAGTACCTCCTTGCAGTCTGCTTTGGACTTCACTATCTTGAGTAGGTTTGTATCTTCTGCAAATTTTCCCACCTCACGATTTACCCCTTTTTCCAGAACATTTTGGAATATGGTGAATAGGACTGGGCCCAGTGCAGATCCCTGGGGGACTCCCACTATTTACGTCTCTCCCTTCTGAAAACTGACCATTTCTTCCTACCCTTTTTTCCCTATCTTTTAACCAGTTACTGAGCCATGAGAGGATTTTATCGCATGACAGCTCACTTGGTTTAAGAGCCTTTGGTGAGGCACGCTTTCTGAAAATCTAAGTACACTATATCCACGGGATGCCCCTTGTCCACACTCTTGTTGACCCCCTCAGAGAATTCTAGTACATTGGTGAGGCGTCATTTCCCTTTACCAAAACCATGTTGACCCTTCCCCAACAAATTATGTTCATCTATGTGTCTGACAGTTCTCTTCTTTCCTCTAGTTTCAATGAGTTTGCCCAGTACTGAAGTCAGACTTATTGGCCTGTAGTTGCCGGGATCACCTCTGGAGCCCTTTTTAGAAAATTGGTGTGTCATTAGCCATCCTCCAGCCAGTTGAGACAGAAGCTGATTTAAATGGTAGGTTACAAACCACAGTTAGTAGTTCTGTAATTTGACGTTTGAGTTCCTTCCGAACTCTTGGGCGAATCCCATCTGGTCCTGGTGACTTATCACTGTTTAATTTATCAATTTGTTGCAAAAACTCCTGTAATAACTCCTCAATCTGGGACAGTTCCTCAGATTTGTCAACAAAACAGAATGGCTCAGGTTTGGGAATCTCCCTCCCAGCCTCAGCCGTGAAGACCGATGCACAGAATTCATTTACTTTCTCTGCAGTGGCCTTATCCTCCTTGGGTGCTCCTTTGGCATCTCAGCAAGTAGGACTCCAGGGTTCTCTCTGCAACTCTGCCAGGGGAGTGGAGTCTAGTGAGTCAGAGCAAGGGGGGCTGGGACTGAGCCAGGATACCTGGGCTCCACCTCGTACTCTGTGTTCAGACCCCGCCCCCATCTGGAGGACTTACCCCGTGTTAATATCCCAGATTCCCCAACAGTATGGACCTCGGCGCCGGTGCAGGCCAAGAGCTCCTTCTCCTTCTCCTGCCAGCCATCTGCCCCCATTTTCAAGAATGACGGGCACTGCCAGCCGTTGGGGACGGAGCTCACAGTTGGCACTGAGAACAGTCAGACACACACAGTCAGCCAGGGGTGGGGATTCACCACACGCTTGGCTCGATTCCACCTCGGGGAAGGGAGTGGGGTCTAGTGGTTAGAGAAGGGGGGCTGGGAGCCAGGACTCCTGGGTTATCTCCAGGCAGGTGTGGCCAGAGCACGGCTCTAGGTTTGCAGCAGACACACACCTGGGATGGCCCCGGCGTTGCAGCCGTCGGTGTCACAGCAGGCGATGTTCACCCGCACGGTGACATTGTTTGCGAAGGTCAGCGAGAAGGGGCCGGGCTCACAGTTCTTGGGCTCCAGGCACGATTTACCCGTGTAGGAGAAGGAGGATCCCTCTGTGGAAGGGAAACAGAGCATCACCTCTGAGCTCCCCAATGGACCCCCAGCTGCTCCATCCTCCCCTTTTTTTTCCATCCACCCCACCCCCAACTAATCTCATCTTCCCCCCGACCCCCAATAAAATCCTCTCTTCTGTCTGATCCAGGCCCCACAGCCACCCACTGCAATTCCCATCTCATCCCATCCCCCGTCTATGACATTACCTTTCCAGACTGAGCAGTCCCTGCCCCTGGAGAGGAGTGGAGTCTATTGGTTAGAGTAGGGGGAGGGGCTGGGAGCCAGGACTCCTGGGTTCGACCCCTGGCTTCAGGAGGACAATGGTGTCTACACTTAGTAGAAATCTTCTTTCACTCACCCAGTCTGAACTCTGCCACGACGGTGACGCAGGTCCCTTCCGAGGGGGCGCAGGGCTGCAGGGGGCCGGAGCACGATTGCTCTTTGGATGCACACACCTCGCATTGCAGAGCGCTCCCTGGAGGTTGGAAAAATCCATTCTCAGTACAAACCCCGGCTCCCCACCCCTCCCCAGGCAGTGCCCGTGGGCGAAATACCACCAGGAACCAAGAGGTGGCGCTGTGGGAGTTGTTACCACCAATGCCTCCTCACTGAACGTGTGGGCAGGCAGATCTTGGAGAAATGCCACCTGCTTTTGCAGCAGTTCTGCCCAGTTCCATTTAACTCTCCGGATGGGGAAAGGCATCTTGCTAGCTGGTCATTTGTATCTGACTGAACACTGCAGACAAGTCTGTTTGCTGCCTGAGTGTCTGTGGCTAGAATACATTTTCAGCTGCTGACGTGGCTATCTGGGGTGCAGCTTGTGCCTGCGAACAAACCCCACTCGTCTGTGTAGACAGAAAAACAAGAATTCGGCTGCTCTGAAGAGGTGTTTCTGCCTGGCTTTGCGGTGAACCTTTCACACACACACACATTCACACACACACACCCCGCTGTCACTCTCTGCTCCAGGCCTCTGCCTCTCAGAGTTACGTCAGCTCAGCCACACTCAACTTCAGCCCACTTTTCATCGCTTCTTCAGAATACGATTGACGCTTGTTAAGCCTTTGGATAGATGGCTGTGCGCCTCCATCCAGCGATCCCAGGAGCATCAACTCTTTCCTCTCCAGAGTGTGGGGGCCTTTAATTCATTACGTGAGCGTAAGGTAGTTTTAAGAAGAAAGAAAGAAAGAAAGAAAGAAAGAAAGAAAGAAAGAAAGATTTTCCCACTTTGGTTTTTTTAGAGCTTTCATGTGGAAACATCAATTAAACCTCAGAACACCTTCCCCGCCCCTTCTATGTCCCTAGATGGTTGCAAAGTTATATTATCCCTATCAAAGAAATTTGGAAACTGAGGTAGAAAAAAGATGTGTTCAGTTCAGGGTTAGAACCAAGAAGACAGCTGAGAAGTCCTCACTCCTGACTCCCAGCCCACTCTAACCCACGAGATCCCACTCCTCTTTCAGAGCCACGGACAGAACCCGGGAGTCCTGATTTGCAGCCATCTCCGCTCAAACTCACTACACCCCAGCCCGCTTCTACAGCTGGGGAATGAGCCCAGAAGTCCTGGCTCCCAGCCCCCACCTGTTGCACCCCCATTCCCCTTTCAAACCCGGGGAATGAAGCCAGGAGTCCTGGCAGGAATCTCAGCGCTGACAGGCAGGGGAACATTTCTAGGCAGGATGACATGTGGATGGGGGTGCTGCTCCTCATCGGGATGACCCCAAGCTCGGGCGAGAGCTGGAGGAGGAACGAGAAGAAGGAAGGACAGACGGACTCAGACCCGCTGGCCAGGCCCTAGCATGGGCTGTGGGCGTCCCAGGCTCCAATCCCTGCTCTCCCCGAGTCAGCCGGGGGATGTGGCTCCGGGTTTTCCTCTTGCTGGTTTTACCCACAAATTCCATCCTGACCCCAGAATCCACCATCGACAGCAGCACTTTCCCCAAGTGAATTCCCGACCCCACCACCCGGCTCCCTGTCCCCGGGGACGGACGGGACTCACCTGTGGCCAGGAGAGCGGACAGCAGGCAGAGGGGCAGAGCCACCCACATGGTGCCTGGATGTTAGCTGCAGTGAGCAGAACAGCGAGGAAGCATCTGGCTGTGGTTTTATCCGGCAGGATGGCAAATACCTGCCCCCTGGGCGATCGGCTGGGGCTGCCCCATGACATCCTGGTGGACCCGGAGATGGGAGATTTCACAACCCTGCATGTGACTTTGGCTGATCAGGTGATGCAATGTGTCTTGAGGCCAATTCCCTTGTGCGTTAGTGGAGATCTGTGGTTCTCAGCCAGGGGTCTGTGTACTCCAGGGGTACGCACAGGTCTTCCAGGGGGTACATTAGCTTATCTTGATGTTTGCCTCATTTTACAACAGGCCAGATATAAAGCACTAGTGAAGTCAGTACGAGCTAAAATTTCCTGACACAATGACTTGTTTGTGCAGCTCTATGTACTATCCACTGAACTGTAAGAACAATATTTATATCCCAGTGGAGTTATCTTATCATTACACGGTGGAACTGAGAAAGGAAGCTATTTGTCAGTCACAATGTGGCCGTAACACTTATGTATTTTTTATAATAACATAAGAAAGGACCTGTCATAAATATAAAGGGAAGGGGAACCACTTTTCTGTCCCCGGTGCTATAAAATCCCCCATGGCCAGTGGCAAAACACTTTCACCTGTTGTCATAAATAGAAAGGGAAGGGTAAACTCCTTTATAATCCCTCCTCTCCAGAGGAAAAATCCTCTCACCTGTAAAGGGTTAAGAAGCTAAAGGTAACCTCGCTGGCACCTGACCAAAATGAGCAATGAGGAGATAAGATACTTTCAAAAGCTGGGAGGAAAGAGAAAAACAAAGGGTCTGTGTCTGTCTGTGTGATGCTTTTGCTGGGGACAGAACAGGAATGGACTCTTAGAACTTAGTAAGTAATCTAGCTAGGTATGTGTTAGGTTATGATTTCTTTAAATGGCTGAGAAAATAGCTGTGCTGAATAGAATGGATATTCCTGTCTGTGTGTCTTTTTGTAACTTAAGGTTTTGCCTAGAGGGATTCTCTCTGTTTTGAATCTAATTCCCCTGTAAGGTATTTGCCATCCTGATTTTACAGAGGTGATTCTTTTCTACTTCTATTAAAAGTCTTCTTGTAAGGAAACTCAATGCTTTTTCATTGTTCTAAGATCCAAGGGTTTGGGTCTGTGGTCACCTATGCAAATTGGTGAGGATTTTTACCAAACCTTCCCCAGGAAGTGGGGTGCAAGGGTTGGTAGGATTTGGGGGGAAAGACGTGTCCAAACTACGTTTCCCAGTAAACCCAGTTAAAGTTTGGTGGTGGCAGTAGAAATCTAGGGGCAAAGGACAAAATTAATTTGTACCTTGGGGAAAGTAAGCTTAGGAGATTTTCATGCAGGTCCCCACATCTGTACCCTAGAGTTCAGAGTGGGGAAGGAACCTTGACATGGTGGCAGAGTGGTGGGATTAACCTGAAATCATTTTGAGATCAATTTGAGATTTTTTTGAACCAGAAAAACGGATTTTAAAAAGGAAATATTTTTTTTTCCTTTGGGGCTGCTGGAAAGGAGGTCCAACTGAAAGCAACTAGTTTTTTCTCTGCTTTGGAGCCAGAGCAGAGACAAAAGGGGATTATCTTTGTGAATTGCAGGTTTTCTTTGCCTGGAGGCAGAGTAGTTAATCTCCTGCAGGGAAATTCACAGTCTTCGAAAACCTGAGGTTTTTTTCCCCCTAAAACTAAATTGGGGGGGGGTGTTCTACCCATTTGCCTGGAGACAAAAGTGGCAGGGTTGTTTTTTTTTTTTAGGATTTTGATTTCTTTTTAGAAGGAGCACAGCTTTGAACACAAATTTTTTTTTTCCTTTGGGGCTGCTGATAAGCAGGTTTCCAAGTAGTTGGAGGTTTTTTGCTTTGATTTGGGGCCAGAGCAGAGACAAAGGGAATTGTCTTTTTCTGTAGGCTGACAATCACTATCAGAGAATAGGTATCCTATTCCAGCACAGCAAAATTTTACAGCCAAGTTTTGTTTGTTTGTTTATTTCCAAACCTCGGGTGTAAAGTTAGTTAAAAACGGAGAGGTTTGGATGACAGAATCCACGGCTCAAGAAACGCTGGAATTAGCCAGATTTCAGGCTGAGGAAAAACAAAAGGAACATGAAAGACAGATAGAACTCATGCGGCTGGAGAAGGAGGTACAGGAGGCTGCCCACAGGAGGGAAATGGAGGCAAGGAAGCATGTGGAGGAGGAGAAGGAAAAAGAGAGGAAGCATGAACTGGAGATGGAGAAGGTAAAGACTCAGCAGAATATACCAACAAACCCTAGCAATCCTTCTCCAGGTACCACTTCCCATCCCAGAAAGTTCCCCACCTACAAGGCAGGCGATGATACCGAGGCCTTCTTAGAAAACTTCAAAAGGGCCTGCCTTGGGTACAGCATCCCTACAGACCAATACATGGTACAGCTGAGGCCGCAGCTCAGTGGACAATTAGCTGAGGTGGCGGCTGAAATGCCTAAAGAACACATGAACGAGTATGAACTGTTTAAATCCAAGGCGATAGTCAGAATGGGGATAACACCCAAGCATTCCCGTCGGAGGTTCAGAGCCCTAAGGTGGAAACCAGACGTGTCATTTACCCGACATGCCTACCACATTGTGAAACATTGGAATGCCTGAATATCAGGAGCAAGTGTTGAATCTCCAGTAAACTTGCCCTTCCTAATGCAAATGGAACAATTCTTAGAGGGTGTTCCTGAGGAAATAGAAAGATACATACTAGATGGGAAACCCAAAACTGTAATCGAAGCAGGTGAGATTGGAGCCAGATGGGTGGAGGTAGCAGAGAAGAAGAAAACTGGTTGCAGTTGGAGTGGAGACCAGAAGGGACAACCCCAGACCACACCCTATTACCGGGGGCCGCCCAAGGCCCCACCTACCTCCCAAAGAACCCTCCAGACACCTTATCGTCCCACCACCCCGTTCTCCAGCAACCCGCCTCACCCCAGTGACCCGTCAGCTGGACGATGTTTTAAATGTAATGAGCTGGGGCATGTAAAGGCCAACCGCCCCAAGAACCCCAACAGATTACAGTTCATTGCACCAGAATCACACCAAAGATCCGCAGGCCCAGATACCTCCCAGATACCCTTGGAGTGGAGGGAAACTGTGAGTGTGGGCGGGAAGAAGGTCACCGTGTGGAGGGACACCGGAGCACAAGTGTCAGCTATCCATGCTTCCTTAGTGGACCCCAATTTAATCAACCCAGAGATCCAAGTGACGATTCAACCCTTCAAGTCCCACTCTTTCAACTTGCCTACAGCCAAGTTCCCTGTCCAGTACCAGGGCTGGTCAGGAATGTGGACTTTTGCAGTCGATGATGATAATCCCATCCCCATGCTGTTGGGGGAAGACTTGGCCAATCATGTGAAGCGGGCCAAGAGGGTGGGAATGGTCACCCGCAGCCAGGCTAAACAAGCTGTGAGGCCTAGCTCTGTTCAGGAAACTTCTATCAGGACCCGGTCAGAGGTGATGGACCTGGACCCCAGGCCAATGTCTGCAACAACAGTAGTGGATCCAGTCCCAGAGACCCAGACGGAACCAGTCCCAGAACCGGAACCAGCCGAACAACCAGCACCACACCCATTGCCAGCACTGAATCTAGTACTTGCAACCCCAACACCAGAGGGCCCCACCGAACCTGAACCGGCAGCAGCCCTTAACCCTACACAAGAGACTCAGCCAGAGCCTGAACCCCAACATAGTGTCCCAGCGGAGAGCGGTTCACAGTCAACGGAAACAGCCCCATCCCCTACATCGCTTCCAGAGGGACCAAGCATAGGTCCACAATCCAATGAGGAACTGATGTCTCTAGCATCAAGGGAACAGTTCCAGACCGAACAGGAAGCGGATTAAAGCCTCCAGAGAGCTTGGACGGCGGCACGGAGCAACGCACCGCCTCTCAGCTCTTCTAATCGATCCAGGTTTGTTGTAGAAAGAGGACTTTTATACAAAGAAACTCTTTCTGGTGGACACCAGGAAGACTGGCATCCTCAGAGACAGTTGGTAGGTCCAACTAAATACCGGGCCAAGCTCTTGAGCTTAGCCCATGATCACCCTAGTGGCCATGCTGGGCTGAACAGGACCAAAGACCGTTTTTGGGGGGCCATTCCACTGGGAGGGAATGGGCAAGGATGTTTCTACCTATGTCCGGTCTTGTGAAGGATGCCAAAGAGTGGGAAAACCCCAAGACCAGGTCAAAGCCCCTCTCCAACCACTCCCCATCATTGAAGTTCCATTTCAGTGAGTAGCTGTGGATATTCTGGGTCCTTTTCTGAAAAAGACACCCAGAGGGAAGCAGTACAGACTGACTTTCATGGATTTTGCCACCCGATGGCCGGAAGCAGGGGCTCTAAGCAACCCCAGGGCTAAAAGTGTGTGCCAGGCACTAGCAGACATTTTTGCCAGGGAAGGTTGGCCCTCCGACATCCTCACAGGTGCAGGGACTAATTTCCTGGCAGGAACTATGGAAAACCTCTGGGAAGCTCATGGGGTAAATCACTTAGTTGCCACTCCTTACCACCATCAAACAAACGGCATGGTGGAGAAGTTTAATGGGACTTTGGGGGCCATGATACGTAAATTCGTAAATGAGCACTCCAATGATTGGGACCTAGTGTTGCAGCAGTTGCTCTTTGCCTACAGAGCTGTACCACATCCCAGTTTAGGGTTTTCCCCATTTGAACTTGTATATGGCTGTGAGGTTAAGGGGCCATTACAGTTGGTGAAACAGCAATGGGAGGGATTTACACCTTCTCCAGGAACTAACATTCTGGACTTTGTAACCAACCTACAAAACACCCTCCGAACCTCTTTAGCCCTTGCTAAAGAAAACTTACAGGATGCTCAAAAAGAGCAGAAAGCCTGGTGTGATAAACATGTCAGAGAGCGTTCCTTCAAAGTAGGGGACCAGGTCATGGTCTTAAAGGCGCTCCAGGCCCATAAAATGGAAGCATCAAGGGAAAGGCCATTCATGGTCCAGGAGCTCCTGGGAGCTGTTAATTACCTCATAGCATTCCCCACCTCCAACCGAAAGCTAAAGTGTACTATATTAATTCTCTAAAGCCCTTTTATTCCAGAGAATTAAAGCTTTGTCAGTTTACAGCCCAGGGAGGAGACGACGCTGAGTGGCCTGAAGGTGTCTATTACGAAGGGAAAACTGTTGGTGGTGTGGAAGAGGTGAACCTCTCCATGACCCTTGGGCGTATGCAGCGACAGCAGACCAAGGAGCTGTGCACTAGCTACGCGTCGACGTTCTCATCCACCCCAGGACTGACTGAACGGGCATACCACTCCATTGACACAGGTAATGCTCACCCAATTAAAGTCCAACCTTACCGGGTGTCTCCTCAAGCTAAAACTGCTATAGACCGGGAGATCCAGGATATGTTACAGAGTGCATGGGCATCTCCAGTGGTTCTAGTTCCCAAACCAGATGGGAAGATACGTTTTTGTGTGGACTATCATAAGCTAAATGCTGTAACTCGCCCAGACAACTATCCAATGCCACGCACAGATGAACTATTAGAGAAACTGGGACGGGCCCAGTACATCTCTACCTTGGACTTAACCAAGGGGTACTGGCAGGTACCGCTAGATGAATCCACCAAGGAAAGCTCAGCCTTCATCACACGTCTCGGGCTGTATGAATTTAATGTCCTCCCTTTCGGGCTGCGGAATGCACCCGCCACCTTCCAAAGACTTGTAGATGGTCTCCTAGCGGGATTAGGAGAATATGCAGTCGCCTACCTTGACGATGTGGCCATATTTTCGGATTCCTGGGCAGAACACCTGGAACATCTACAAAAAGTCCTTGAGTGCATAAGGGAGGCAGGACTAACTGTTAAGGCTAAGAAGTGTCAAATAGGCCTAAACAGTGTGACTTACCTTGGACACCAGGTGGGTCAAGGAACTATCAGCCAAAGTGGATGCGATCCAAAAATGGCCTGTCTCAAAGTCAAAGAAACAGGTTCAATCCTTCTTAGGCTTGGCTGGTTATTACAGACAATTTGTACCGCAATACAGCCAAATCGCCACCCCGCTGACAGACCTAACCAAAAAGAAACAGCCAAACGCTGTTCAGTGGACCAAAAAGTGTCAGGAGGCCTTTAACCAGCTTAAAGCGACACTCATGTCTGACCCTGTACTAAGGGCCCCAGACTTTGACAAACTGTTCCTAGTAACCACAGATGCGTCCGAGCGTGGTGTGGGAGCAGTTTTAATGCAGAAAGGACCTGATCAAGAATTCCACCCTGTAGTGTTTCTCACCAAAAAACTGTCTGAGAGGGAAAGCAACTGGTCAGTCAGTGAAAAAGAATGTTATGCCATTGGATTTGTGCAGGAAATGGCCTAACTTCATTATCATGCACATTGTGTAAAGAGTTGTCACTTTGGATGGGCTATCACCAGCAGGAGAGTGAATTTGTGTGTGGGGGTGGAGGGTGAGAAAACCTGGATTTGTGCTGGAAATGGCTTAACCTGAAGATTACTTTAGATAAGCTATTACCAGCAGGACAGTGGGGTGGGAGGAGGTATTGTTTCATATTCTCTGTGTATATATAAAGTCTGCTGCAGTTTCCACGGTATGCATCTGATGAAGTGAGCTGTAGCTCACGAAAGCTCATGCTCAAATAAATTGGTTAGTCTCTAAGGTGCCACAAGGACTCCTTTTCTTTTTAAGGTAGAACAGTGTGTTTGGTGTTTCGATTTCATTAAAACCAATGGACTGTTGTACGGTTTTCCCTTCCCCGTCTGCTGTTTTAATGGAGGAACAAACATTCACCCTGAGCACAGCCCTGGGACTCACTGACCCAGCAAAGACACCCGGCGATGCTAATGAAGAACTTTAGCACCAGAAAAGTGTCGACTCCAAAGCCGGGGACCATCCTGTCCTGTCAACTCTCTTCTTCCGAATTTGATTGGTGATCGTTCACCCTTGCCACTGATGGCTTCACACCTCCATCGTGCATGCAAAAACTCTGGGCTGGCTGAAGAGATCCCATGATCCTTAACTCTTTCCTGTCCAGAGCTTGGGAAAGTTTCAATTCAGTCAGTGAACATAAGTTTTTAATTGAAGGACGAAAGAGAGAAAACCAATTGGTCCACTTTGGTATTTTCCAGAGCTTTCCTCTGGAAACATCACTTCAACCTCCAAAAGCCTTCTCCTGCCTTTGCCAGGGTCCCAGGTGGGAGGAAGGGAACATTATCCCCATCTTATAAACAGGGAAACTGAGGCAGAAAGAGGCAGTGTCAGACTCAGAGCCACGAATACAGCCAAGGAGTCAGATTTCAGAGTAGCAGCCGTGTTAGTCTGTATCCCCAGAAAGAACGGGAGTACTTGGTTAGTCTCTAAGGTGCCACAAGTACTCCTGTTCTTTTAACCAAGGAGTCCTAATTGCTGCTGGCTTCCAGCCTATTCTAGACCCACCCCGTCCCTGACCTGGGGATAGAACCCAGGAGTCCTGGCTCCCAGAACTCAGACCATGTGAGTCAGTGCGATGGTGCAACAGTGTCCCCTCCTGGCCAAGCATGGCTCGGTCCCGGCTCACGCCGCTCAGCGCGGCCCTCACGCTAGTCCCTGTGCCCAGGAATCTGCAAACCCCTCCCGCTGCTCGGCCATTTTCTCCCTGCGCTCGCTGGGCCAGCGTGGGGTACATACACCCCAGAAGAGACCCGCACTCCCTGCAGACAGCAGGCAGAGGGGCAGGGGCGCCCACACGGTGGCCGGGCATTTTCTGCAGTGACCAGAGCAGCGATGAAGCAGCTGGCTGTGGGAACGGCAGGCAGCTTCAGAGAATCAGAGAACAAAAGAAGATCAGGGTTGGAAGAGAGCTCAGGAGGTCATCTAGTCCAACCCCTGCTCCAAGCAGGACCAACCCCAAGTAATTCATCCCAGTCAGGGCTGTGGCAAGCTGGGCCTTAAACACCTCAAAGGATGGAGATTCAACCCCCTCCCTAGGAAACCCAATGCAGCGCTTCACCACCCTCCCATTGAAATAGTGTTTCCTAATCTCCAGCCTAGACCTCCCCCACTGCAACTGCAGACCATTGCTCCTCGTTCTGTCATCTGCCACCACTGAGAACAGCCGAGCTCCATCCTCTTTGGGACCCCCTCAGGTAGTTGAAGGCTGCTATAAAATCGCCCCTCACTCTTCTCTTCTGCAGACGAAAGAAGCCCAGTTCCCTCAGCCTCCCCTCCTAAGTCACGTGCCCCAGCCCCCTAATCATTTTCCTTGCCCTCCGCTGGACTTTCTCCAATTTTTCCACATCCTTTCTGTAGTGGGGGGCCCAAAACTGGACCCAGTACTCCAGATGTGGCCTCACCAGTGCCGAATAGAGGGGAACAATCACTTCCCTCCATCTGCTGGCAACGCTCCTACTGATGCAGCTCAAAACGCCGTTGGCCTTCTTGGCAACAAGGCCACCCTGCTCTCTCATAGCCAGCTTCTCATCCACTGTAATCCCCAGGTCCTTCTCTGCAGAAAGGTTGCCAAATACCTGCCCCCTGGGGGATCAGCTGAGGCTGCCCCGTGACATCCTGGTTGGCCCGGAGATGGGAGATTTCACAACCCTGCATGGGACACTGGCTGATCAGATGATCCCAATGTGTCTTGAGGCCAATTCCCTTGTGCATTAGTGCAGATCAGTGGTTCTCAGCCAGGGGTCCATGTACCCCAGGGGTACACACAGGTCTTCCGGGGGGAACATCAGCTCATCTTCATGTTTGCCTCGTTTTACAACCGGCTGCATTAAGGCACGAGTGAAGTCAGTATGAGCTAAACTGTCGACCCCTTGTTCATATTGCTCTATATACTCTACACTGAAATGCCAGTGCAGGATTTGTCCTGTGTTCCCACCGAGTTATTTTATAATGGCGGAAATGAGAAAGGAAGCAGCTTGTCAGCAGCAGCATGGCCGTGACATTGTGCATTTTTATGGCTGGTTTTGTGAGCAAGTCGTTTTTAAGTGAGGGGAAATTTGGGGTACCCAAGACACATCAGACTCCCACAAGGGGTACAGCTGTCTGTAAAGGTCGAGAGCCGCTGGCCTAGATCAAAGGCATGGCGAAGGTAGAACAGTGTGTTTGGAGTTTCGATTTCATGAAAACCAATGGGCCGTGGTATGGTTTTCTCTTCCCCATCTGCTGTTTTAGTGGAGTAACAACCATTCACCCTGAGCACAGCCCTGGGACTCACTGACCCAGCAGAGATGCCGGAGGGATGCTAAGGAGTAACTTTAGCACCAGAAAAGTGCTGACCCCAAAGGCAGGGGCCATCGTGTGTGCAGACCGCCGCGTTCCTCCCTCCCCCCATCGAATGCAAAGCCCACGTGGGTGGGGGCCCTGCCAGCTTGTTCTCTGGGAGAAGAAGCTGTAAGGATGCATTCAGGGAAGGATCCTGCCTCGCTGGGCCGGCTGGACTCTTACAGGGACCAGAACGGGATGCAAAGCGGGGAGCCCTGGAGACCGTCTGGGGGCACCTGAAAAGACTTGGGAAAAATGGCAGTTTCTCCCATCACCGCCACCGTTTGGAATTACAGACTACGACTCACCTGGGCATGAATTTTACCGGCTTTAACCCCTCGTGACCCTCATTCCCTTTCCTTAGCTCACGAACCTTTACTGAGATTCCTACAGACCTGGCTGCCAGCGTTGCCTTTGGTGTAGGATCTGGGGTCCCGTGGCTCTGGGGTAAGTGACCAGTCTCCTGGGGCAGGGGACGACCTGGGTGGGCTGGTTTGGGGTGTACGTGAGGTTTCCTCACAAAGTCCAGCTTGTCTGAGAGTATCTGAGGGGACTGGCTGTGACTCCGGGGTCAGACGGGGGCAGCGATCCAGGAGTTCACGCGGGGTGAAATCTGCTCACAGAGCACCACCGGCTGGGGGGATCTGCCCTGTTTCCTGACACCTTCCCTGAGCCCGGCACTCCCAGTGGAGCCGCCCCAGAGAGCGGGACGAACTGAGCCCTGCAAAATCAACCTAGAAGGACATTTCTCCCCTCCAGGGCGTTCCCGCCCGCCTGGACAGCTGGGTGAGCCACGGCCTCTCCTTCCCACAGCCCTCCTTCCCCAGGGGAGCTCAGCCAGCCGATGCCTTTCCCCCGGCCATGGGCCTTGCCTTCCGGGAGGGGGTCTAGGCAGGACTCCTGGGTTCCATTCCCTGGCCCTGCAAGGGGAGAGGGGTCCAGTGGTTAGAGCAGGGGGCTTGGGAGCCAGGACTCCTGGACTCTATCCCTGGCTTTCAGAAGGGAGTGGGCTCTGGTGGGTTACAGGGTGGGGTACTGGGAGTCAGGACTCTCGGGTTCTCTTCCTGCCAGCATCACTTGTGCACAGATAGGGACGGGGGGGCCCGGTACGGGGCGGTCAGGGGACAAGGAGCAAGGGGGGTGCTTTCCCCACAACTCGCTTGATTCAGCCAATGCACAACAGGAACCCGCAATCCCCCCGAAAGAGAAGCAGCAGCTGGTGGCTGCTGAAGGGAGGTTCACTGCAGCCCAGCACGCAGCAGAAGGGGAGGATGCCAGGCCGGGGCTCAGGGCTCCCCGATGCCCCCGCCGGCCCTGGGAGCTGGGTAGCACTTGGCCCGGATCAGCCAATCCCCCACACACTGGACGTATTTCCTCTCCCCCACTTTCTTCCCCCAAGCGCCAGGGGAGGCACATCCAGCCGCAATCTTCATCACAGTGATGCCACCTGGACAGGGGGAGAGAGACGTAATAAGGGGCTCCCACATCCCCCCTCCCCCGACCCCCATGTGGTTTCTCACACACTCCCCTCCCAGCATAACTGCACCCGGCTCTGCAGGCAGAGTGGGGTCTAGTGCTCAGAGCAGGGGCCTGGAACAACGTGAGAACATAACAGAGGAATGGCCCCCCTGGGTCACACCAAAGGTCCATCTAGCCCAGTATCCTCTGGCCAATGCCAGGTGCCCCAGAGGGAATGAACAGAACAGGGAATCATCCAGTGATCCATCCCCCGTCACCCATTCCCAGCTCCTGGGCAAACAGAGGCTGGGGCCACCTTCTCTGCCAATCCTGGCTATAGCCACAGATGGACCTGTCCTCCAGGAACTTCTCTAGTTCCTGTTTGAACCCTGTTATAGTCTTGGCCTTCAAAACATCCTCTGGCAAGGAGTTCCACAGGTTGACTGTGCATTGTGTGAAGTAGTACTTCCTTTGGTTTGTTTTAAACCTGCTGCCTGTGGTGACCCCTCGTTCTTATGTTAGGAGGAGTAAATAACACTTACTTATTTACTTCCTCCACACCCTCCAACCTTCTCTAGCCCTCGATCATATTCCCCCTTAGCCGTCTCTTTTCCAAGGTGAAACGTCCTACTCTTATTAATCTCTCTTCATATGGCAGCCGTTCCATCCCCCTCATCATTTTGGTTGGCATTTTCTGAAGCTTTTCCAATTCCAATATCTCTTTTTTGAGATGGGGCGACCACATCCGCACGCAGTGTTCAAGTTGTGGGCATCCCATGGATTTATACAGAGGCAACATGCTATTGTCTGTCTTATTCTCTGTTCCTTACTTAATGATTCCCAGCATTCTGTTCGCTTTCTTCACAGCCGCTGCACATGACTGGATGATTTCAGAGAACTCTCCACAATGACTCCAAGATCTTTCTTGAGTGGTAAATTCGACCCATCATTGTATATGTCTACCTGGGATTACATTTGCCCATGTGCATTACTTTGCATTCATCAACATTGAATTTCATCTGCCGTTTTGTTGCCCAGTCACCCTGTTCTGAGAGACCCTTTAGTACCCCTTCGCAATCTCCTTTGGACTTCACTATCTTGAGTAGGTTTGTATCTTCTGCAAATTTTGCCACCTCACTATTTACCCCTTTTTCCAGAACATTTTGGAATATGGTGAATAGGACTGGGCCCAGTGCAGATCCCTGGGGGACTCCCACTATTTATCTCTCTCCATTCTGAAAACTGACCATTTCTTCCTACCCTTTTTTCCCTATCTTTTAACCAGTTACTGAGCCATGAGAGGATTTTATCGCATGACAGCTCACTTTGCTTAAGAGCCTTTGGTGAGGGACGCTTTCTGAAAATCTAAGTACACTATATCCACGGGATCCCCCTTGTCCAAACGCTTGTTGATCCCCTCAGAGAATTCTAGTACATTGGTGAGGCGTGATTTCCCTTTACCGAAACCATGTTGACCCTTCCCCAACAAATTATGTTCATCTATGTGGCTGACAGTTCTCTTCTTTCCTCTAGTTTCAATGAGTTTGCCCTGTACTGAAGTCAGACTTATTGGCCTGTAGTTGCCGGGATCACCTCTGGAGCCCTTATTCGAAACTGGTGTGTCATTAGCCATCCTCCAGCCAGTTCGGACAGAAGCTGATTTAAATGGTAGGTTACAAACCACAGTTAGTCATTCTATAATTTGAAATTTGAGTTCCTTCCGAACTCTTGGGCGAATCCCATCTGGTCCTGGTGACTTATTCCTGTTTAATTTATCAATTTTTTGGAAAAACTCCTGTAATGACTCCTCAATCTGGGACAGTTCCTCAGATTTGTCACCAAACAGAATGGCTCAGGTTTGGGAATCTCCCTCCCATCCTCAGCCGTGAAGACAGATACACAGAATTCATTTAGTTTCTCCGCAGTGGCCTTATCCTCCTTGGGTGCTCCTTTGGCATCTCGGCAAGTAGGACTCCAGGGTTCTCTCTGCAACTCTGCCAGGGGAGTGGAGTCTAGAGGGTCAGAGCAAGGGGGGCTGGGACTCAGCCACAGCTGGGCTCCACCTTGTGCTCTGTGTTCAGACCCCGCCCCCATCTGGAGGACTTACCCACTGTTAATCGCCCAGATTCGTCAACACAATGGTCCTCGGCACCGGTGCAAGCCAACATCCCACTCCCCTGCCTGTGAAAAGGCTCCACATTGAAAAGTGTCAGGCACTGCTGGCCGTTGGGGACGGAGCTCACAGTTGGCACTGAGAACAGTCAGACACACACAGTCAGCCAGGGGTGGGGAGTCACCACATATTGGGCTCGATCCCAGCTCGGGGAAGGGAGTGGGGTCTAGTGGTTAGAGCAGGGGGGCTGGGAGCCAGGACTCCTGGGTTATCTCCAGGCAGGTGTGGCCAGAGCACGTCTCTAGGTTTGCAGCAGACACGCACCTGAGATGGCCCCGGCGTTGCAGCCGTCGGTGTCACAGCAGGCGATGTTCGCCCGCACGGTGACATTGTGCGCGTAGGTCAGCGAGAAGGGGCCGGGCTCACAGTTCTGGGGCTCCAGGCACGATTTACCCGTGTAGGAGAAGGAGGATCCCTCTGTGGAAGGGAAACAGAGCATCACCTCTGAGCTCCCCAATGGACCCCCAGCTGCTCCATCCTCCCCTTTTGTTCCATCCACCCCACCCCCAACTAATCTCATCTTCCTTCCGACCCCCGATAAAATCCTCTCTTCTGTCTGACCCAGGCCCCACTGTCACCCACTGCAATTCCCCATCTCATCCCATCCCCCGTCTATGACATTATCTTTCCAGACTGAGCAGTCCCTGCTCCTGGAGAGGAGTGGAGTCTATTGGTTAGAGTAGGGGGAGGGGCTGGGAGCCAGGATTTCTGGGTTCGACCCCTGGCTTCAGGAGGACAATGGTGTCTACACTTAGTAGAAATCTTCTTTCACTCACCCAGCCTGATCTCTGCCACGACGGTGACGCAGGTCCCTTCCGAGGGGGCGCAGGGCTGCAGGGGGCCGGAGCACGATAGCTCTCTGGACGCACACACCTCGCATTGCAGAGCGCTCCCTGGAGGTTGGAAAAATCCCTTCTCAGTACAAACCCCGGCTCCCCACCCCTCCCCAGGCAGTGCCCGTGGGCGAAATACCACCAGGAACCAAGAGGTGGCGCTGTGGGAGTTGTTACCACCAATGCCTCCTCACTGAACGTGTGGGCAGGCAGATCTTGGAGAAATGCCACCTGCTTTTGCAGCAGTTCTGCCCAGTTCCATTTAACTCTCCGGATGGGGAAAGGCATCTTGCTAGCTGGTCATTTGTATCTGACTCAACACTGCAGACAAGTCTGTTTGCTGCCTGAGTGTCTGTGGCTAGAATACATTTTCAGCTGCTGACGTGGCTATCTGGGGTGCAGCTTGTGCCTGCGAACAAACCCCACACGTCTGTGTAGACAGAAAAACAAGAATTCAGCTGCTCTGAGGAGGGGTTTCTGCCTGGCTTTGCGGTGAACCTTTCACACACACACACACACACACACACACACACACACCCCGCTGTCACTCTCTGCTCTCAGAGTTACGTCAGCTCAGCCACACTTGACTTCAGCCCACTTTTCATCGCTGATCCTGCCAATTCTTTTTCAGAATACGATTGATGCTTCTTAAGCCTTTGGATTGATGGCTGTGCACCTCCAGCTAGCGATCCCAGGAGCATCAACTCTTTCCTCTCCAGAGGGTGGGGCCTTTAAATTCATGACGTGAGCGTCAGGTAGTTTTAAGAAAGAAAGAAAGAAAGAGAAAAATTTTCCCACTTCGGTTTTTTTAGAGCTTTCATGTGGAAACATCCATTAAACCTCAGAACGCCTTCCTCTGCCACTTCTATGTCCCTAGATGGTAGCAAAGTGATATTCTCCCCATCTAAGAAATAGGGAAACTGAGGTAGAACAAAGATGTGTTCAATTCAGGAACCAAGAAGACAGCCGAGAAGTCCTCACTCCTGACTCCCAGCCCACTCTAACCCACGAGACCCCACTCCTCTTTCAGAGCCACGGACAGAACTCGGGAGTCCTGATTTGCAACCGTCTCTGCTCAAACTCACTACACCCCAGCCCGCTTCTACAGCTGGGGAATGAGCCCAGAAGTCCTGGCTCCCAGCCCCCACCCGTTGCACCCCCATTCCCCTTTCAAACCCGGGGGATGAACCCAGGAGTCCTGGCAGGAATCTCAGCGCTGGTGGGCAGGGGAACATTTCCAAGCGGGATTATATGTGGATGGGGGTGGTGCTCCTCATCGGGATGACCCCAAGCCTGGGTGAGAGCTGGAGGAGGAACGAGAAGAAGGAAGGACGGACGGACTCTGACCCCCTGGCCAGGCACCTAGCCTGGGCTGTGGGAGTCCCAGGCTCCAATCCCTGCTCTCCCCGAGTCAGCCGGGCGACGTGGCCCTGGGTTTTCCTCTCGCTGGTTTTACCCACAAATTCCATCCTGACCCCAGAATCCGCCATCGACAGCGGCACGTTCCCCAGGTGAATTCCGGCTCCCTGTGCCGGGGGACGGACGGGACTCACCTGTGGCCAGGAGAGCGGAGAGCAGGCAGAGGGGCAGAGCCACCCACATGGTGCCCGGGTGTTTACTGCAGTGAGCAGAACAGCGAGGAAGCATCTGGCTGTGGTTTTATCAGGCAGGTTGGCAAATACCTGCCCCCTGGGGGATCAGCTTGGGTTGCCCCATGACATCCTGGTGGACCCGGAGATGGGAGATTTCACAGCCCTGCATGTGACACTGGCTGATCAGATGATGCCAATGTGTACTGAGGCCAATTCCCTTTTGCATTAGTGGAAATCAGTGGTTCTCAGACAGGGGTCCGTGTACCCCAGGGGTACACACAGGTCTTCCGGGGGTACATCAGCTCATCTAGATATTTGCCTCGATTTACAACCGGCCACATTAAGGCATGAGTGAAGTCAGTACGAGCTAAACTGTCGACCCCTTGTTCATATTGCTCTATATACTCTACACTGAAATGCAAGCACCAGAAAAGTGTCGACTCCAAAGCCCGGGACCATCCTGTCCTGTCAACTCTCTTCTTCCGAATTTGATTGGTGATCGTTCACCCTTGCCACTGATGGCTTCACACCTCCATCATGCATGCAAAAACTCTGGGCTGGCTGAAGAGATCCCATGATCGTTAACTCTTTCCTGTCCAGAGTTTGGGAGAGTTTCAATTCAGTCAGTGAACATAAGTTTTTAATTGAAGGACGAAAGAAAGAAAACCAATTGGTCCACTTTGGTTTTTTTCAGAGCTTTCCTCTGGAAACATCACTTCAACCTCCAAATACCTTCTCTTGCCTTTGCCAGGGTCCCAGGTGGGAGGAAGGGAACATTATCCCCACCTTACAAACAGGGAAACTGAGGCAGAAGGAGGCGGTGTCAGACTTGGAGTCACGAATACAGCCAAGGAGTCAGATTTCAGAGTAGCAGCCATGTTAGTCTGTATCCCCAAAAAGAACGGGAGTACTTGTGGCACCTTAGAGACTAACAAATGTAGATGAATCTCAGGAATCTCAGCGCAGGGGGCAGGGGAACATTTCCAAGCAGGATGACAAGGGTGGGGGACGCTTTTCCTGCCTCCTGAGATTTGTCTGTGATTTCCAAAGGTTTCCTGCTTCTCATCAGTGCCTAGCTCCCTGTGCCTGGGGACAGATGGGACTCCCCTGTGACCAGGAGAGCAGACAGCAGGCAGAGGGGCTGGGGCGCCCACATGGTGGTCGGGCATTTTCTGCAGGGACCAGAGCAGCCATGAAGCAGCTGGCTGTGGGTACGGCAGGCAGGTTCAGAGAATTAGAGAACCATAGAACACCTCAAAGGGTGGAGATTCCACCCCCTCCCTAGGGAACCCAATGCAGCGCTTCACCACCCTCCTATTGAAATAGTGTTTCATGATCTCCAGCCTAGACCTCCCCCACTGCAACTGGAGACCATTGCTCCTCGTTCTGTCATCTGCCACCACTGAGAACAGCCGAGCTCCACCCTCTTTGAACCCCCCTCAGGTAGTTGAAGGCTGCTATCAAATTCCCCCTCACTCTTCTCTTCTGCAGACAAAAGAAGCCCAGTTCCCTCAGCCTCCCCTCCTAAGTCACGTGCCCCAGCCCCCTCATCATTGCCCTCCGCTGGACTCTCTCCAATTTCTCCACATCCCTTCTGTAGTGGGGGGCCCAAAACTGGACCCAGTACTCCAGATGTGGCCTCACCAGTGCCGAATAGCGGGGAATAATCACTTCCCTCCATCTGCTGGCAACGCTCCTACTGATGCAGCCCAAAATGCCGTTAGCCTTCTTGGCAACAAGGCCACCCTGCTGTCTCATAGCAAGCTTCTCATCCACTGTAATCCCCAGGTCCTTCTCTGCAGAAAGGTTGGCAAACACCTGCCCCCTGCGAGATCGGCTGGGGCTGCCCCATGATATCCTGGTGGGCCCGGAGATGGGAGATCCTGCATGGGACACTAGCTGATCAGATGATGCCAATGTGTCTTGAGGCCAATTCCCTTGTGCCTTCGTGGAGATCTGTGGTTCTCAGCCAGGGATCCGTGTACCCCAGGGGTACACACAGGTCTTCCGGGGGTAAATCAGCTCATCTTAATGTTTATCTCGTTTTCCCACAGGACAGATAAAAAGCACTAATGAAGTCAGTACGAGCTAAAATTTCCTGACACAATGACTTGTTTGTGCAGCTCTATGTACTATCCACTGAAATGTAAGAGCAATATTTATATCCCAGTGGAGTTATTTTATAATTACACGGTGGAAATGAGAAAGGAAGCTATTTGTCAATCACAATGTGGCCGTGACACTTATGTATTTTTAGAATAACATAAGAAAGGACCTGTCATAAATATAAAGGGAAGGGGAACCACCTTTCTGTCCCCAGTGCTATAAAATCCCTCTTGGCCAGAGGCAAAACACTTTTACCTGTTGTCATAAATAGGAAGGGAAGGGTAAACTCCTTTACAATCCCTCCTGTCCAGAGGAAAAATCCTCTCACCTGTAAAGGGTTAAGATGCTAAAGGTAACCTCAGTAGTATGAGGGCCCTACCATCAATCAAACACTAACCCCGCCCCTTGACCCCTTAGTCCCACCCCTTGACCCCCACCGGAAGTGCCGCCCCATGGTGTATTACTTCCGGGGTCAAGGCTGCCGCAAGACCTGAAGCAAGGTGTGTCTTGTGAAACTCACCCCACCCCTTGACGCCTTAACCCCAGCCCTGGACCACTGCCCCCTTCACTGGAAGTCCCGCCCCATGGGGTATTACTTCCAGGGTCATGGCTGCCACATGACCGGAAGCAAGGTATATCATGTGACCCCTCTAACTACTCCTCCCACTTCCCTCTACCAATCAGGAGAGGTTTCGCCCCTGTAGGGCTTCCCCCAAGAGGAGATTTGACCAATCAGGGCGAGTTCCGGGGCGGGGTGTCCTCTCCACAAGTGGGTCTTGTGACCCCTCTAACAACTCCTCCTCCCACCCTCTACCAATCAGGAGGGGTTTTGTCCCGATAGGACCAAGAGGAGATTTGACCAATTAGGATGAGTTCCGGGGCGGGGTGACCCATCCGGAAATGATTTGTGTGACCCCTCTAACAACTCCTCCTCCCACCAACGTCTACCAATCAGGCCACCCCAAGAGCTGATTTGACCAAAATAGGGCAGGTTCTGGGATGGGGTGAACCACCTAGATGAGGGGTGTGTGACCCCTCTGCCAGTCAGAGCGCAGCACCATCACCCCATAAGTCCCAGCGTCGGGCAGAAGAGGCTGTCTTTTACCAAGAGCGCGTGTTTTAGAAATCATGGAAACCTGGACTCCTTCACCCCCCCCCGTGGGAACTTCGGACTTTGTTTTAGCCCCGAGGGCCTTTGGACTTGTGTGGAGAAAGCGCTACATCAGCGAGAGTTCTGAGGAGGACCCTTTGGCCCAGCCATTGACGGACACACCGGAAACCGACCCCGAAACCCGGCTGCTTGTGAGGCACCGCGATGAGCGTCATGGCCTCTTGTTGTCCTCCCCCCTGGAGGTGGAAGGTGATCACGGCTTGGGGGAGTTACGGGCGGACAAAGTGAATGAAAAAGACGTGGCTCAGGTAAATGAATGTTTAAGAAGTGAGGGTCGGGGTGGGGGTGTGTAATGGGGGGGCTAGGAACCAGGGATTGTTTAAATCAAAAACCAAGCAGTGGGGAGCTTACGCTGTTTCTTTTTTGAAAAAATCTCTCGACAGCTCGATGGTGCCTTTCTGGAGGCCTTTGAGAACTTACACATCGGTAGCCCCGTGGGAGTAAATGTATCATGCATCAGCTGTTTTTGCTCATGTCTGAGACACAGATCTCAAGAGGAAAAGGACAAAATGGAAGAATGAACCAGCACAGACACCCTCATGTTAGGACTCATGGCGTCCATTTTTACGGGCGGTTGTAAAAGGTTGTGTTAAACCAGGCGATTAATAAAACTTATTTAGATGTGTTCATATGAATGTTGTCCCCCACCCACACTTGTGTTAGTAAAAGATGGTACCAGGAACAGTCATGTCTCCACAGGCGGCTCTGTTAAAGAAAATATATTACACCCCCGGGGAAGCTGGGAGCTTTGGCGGGGTGAACCCTCTTTTTCAAGTGGCCAAAAAGCAGAGTAAAACTTCAAATAGAAGACAAGTAACAGCTTGGCTTTCAGACCAGGATGCTTATACTTTACACAAAGCGGCTCGAATACGTTTTACAAGAAACAAGACCATTGTTTCAGATGTGGATGCGCAATGGCAGGCAGATTTGGTGGATATGCACCAGTTCTCCAGACACAACAGCAATTTTATGTACATCTTAACAGTGGTAGACATTCTATCCAAAAATGCCTGGGCCTTAGGCCTAAGAGACAAGACGAGTGGTGAGGTATCCAAGGCCTTTCAAGCTATTTTTAGCGAAGGGTCTGTGCCTCAAAAATTACAAACCGATCGGGGGAAAGAATTTTTAAACAAACCCTTAAGCAGATTGTTAAAACGGCATGGCATTCCCCATTTTGTTGCTAATAATGAAGTCAAAGCAGGGGTTGTGGAGCGGTTTAACAGAACTTTAAAAACTAGGATGTGGAGCTATTTTATCTAAAACCAAAGGAGCTTTTGAAAAAGGTTATGAACAGACATTTACCGATGAGATAGTCATAGTGGATGAAGCCTTAACCAGGGGTCAGAGACCTGTATACCGATTAAAAGACTACGAGGGTGAGACAGTTCCTGGATCTTTTTGCCCTGAAGAATTACAAAAAGTAAACACCAAACGAGACAGGATTTACAGGATTGAAAAAATTCTAGCAGAGAAAGGAAAAGGGAGAAAAAAGCAACTACTGGTGAAATGGTTGGGGTGGCCTGATAAGTTTAACAGCGGGGTGAAAGCTTCTCAACTCTGTGACCTTTAGACACAAACAACAAACAAACAACAAAAACAAACAAAAGTTATTCCTCCTACAAAGACAGAGAAGATGAGCGACAGCGGGTTTTACATTACTTTGCCCAGCAACGCCAGCTCTGCAGTTTTTCCCCAAAACACCAGCTTGAACTTTACAATACGGCTTATGAAGCCCTTGGATCTCCCGGGTTCCTGGGAGGTGGGGTTAGTGGAAATACAACACCCGCACAGCTGGAACACTATCAACGACGACACCCCTTTTGAAGTCACCTTTGGAGATATGGCGTGGAGTTTCATCCACCCTGACATCTGGTGGTGAGGTGTGGCAAGTTGTGGAAAAAAACTTCAGGGGCCGATCTCATTTGCATAGGCACAACAACCCCACCTAAAATGAGGCCATAACTGCCCAAATGGTCACTTTGGCTGTGGTGGGATCCCCAGTGTCTCTGTTATTGGGGCAGGAAGAATAAATTGTTATTACCCTGATTATGGGAACTGTGCTTGGAACTATACTTGGCCTTTTGTTATGATGGAGGGACTCACCATCAACTAAATAGCACTCGCAAGGCAAGGGACATGGGTTCCAAAACTCTGGGAATAGAGAGAGGCTTGAGACAGGTATTAGTACCTGGTGGTGTGGGCGCATGTTTGGGAGGGAAGGCAGAGATTTTGCTGTACTGTGTGAGCTGTCGTTGGCTGTGGACCCTCTACAGGTTCCAGGCCCAATAGCAGTGGAAGATGGTGAGTGGAAGGTAATAACTACTGGGAGCCAGCCCTCACTAGCCCTTGCCTCTGAAGTGGAGTTTTTAAAGAAAATGTCTGCCTTTTTGGGGAAAGAGGGGAAGACCTTGACTGATATGCCGGGTCTGTTTTGCCTTTACCCAGGAGTCCCACCCCGGGAGGCTGCTCCGTCACCTGATGAGTGGGTGAAGGCTTTGGGCAAGCATTAGAGAAGGTTGTGCCACCCCACCCTAAGTCAAGCCCCTATCGTAAACTGAGGTTGTTTTCTGGGGTTCACACCCCAATGCCTGGGGAAGAAGCATTTGAACCCTGGCTGGAACACACCACTGAAATGCTGCAGGAATGGGCAGTACCTGATGCTGAAAAGAGAAGGTGACTAGTAGAGTGCCTTAGGGGGCCAGCCCTAGATGTGATTCGCACACTGAAGCTCAGTAACCCTGGGGTCAAGGTAAAGGACTGCCTAGAGGCCCTTGATCATGCCTTTGGGAGAACCGAGGGCTCAGAGGATGTTTATTGCAAGTTCCTCAATGCCAGGTAACAAAAGGGAGAGAAAGTTTCTGCCTATGTACAGAGGTTGGAGAAATTACTACAGAGAGCCTTCATGAGGGGAGCAGTAGCGGTTGAGCAAATGGACCGGACTGGATTGGCTCAGATTGTGAGGGGAATTCAATATCAGAACCCAATCCTTCTCCACCTTCGATTAAGGGAGCGCCAAGACAATCCACCGGGTTACTCTCGGCTGATAAAAGAGGTCCGAGAGGAGGAAGAGAGGCAGGCAGCTGGTGAGGTTTGGGAGGTTCGGCCACCCCAGGCAACTGCCACAACATCCATACGAACGCCCAAGGCGCTGATGGTGAATCCTCAAGAGGAACTTACCCAATGAGTGCAGGTCCTGACACAGAAAGTGGCTGAACTAGAGAATACTATCGATTCAGCAAAGACTTCAGCGTACAAGGAACCCCCCGTTACCACGGTCCAGAAGACTACATTTAGAATCTCTGCCCCACCCCGGCAACACGGGAAAGGGCAATCCTTCTTCTGCTACCGGTGTGGCCAGGGTGGGCACATTGCTGCCAGGTGTCAGAATGCAGAGAATCCCCCGCTAGTATACCAAAAGCTGAGGACCACCTGGGGAAAGTCGGGAAACGGCCCCAGGGCCTGGGAAGGGAGCCGCCTAGGCCTGCAGGGTTTGTAGGCTCCCCTGCGAAGAACCATGCCACCCGAATCCCACCAGGATTGATAGGACCTCGAGCTGAGGTCACTGTAAAGGTTGAAGGGACAGAATGTAGAGCAGTGCTTGACACGGGATCCCAAGTGACTATCATATTCCAGTCTTTCTACCAGCAGATGCTTATGCATCTGCCTATACAGCCCTTGACAGGGCTCGGCCTGTGTGGTCTCAGCATGGATGAATACCCGTATCAGGGGTATGTCATTGTACACCTGGAATTCCCAGAAGAGATCGCTGGGGTAAGACAGGAGGTGGACACTGTCGCTTTAATATGCCCTGACCCTAAAGGTGTCTCTGAGGTGTCTGTGCTAATAGGGACCAACTCCAGCCTCTTTAAGGTATTTGCAGATTACTGCAGACAGCGAGCAGGGGACCAATACCTGAATACCTTGGTGATACACACACATTGTGCCGCAGTCTACAGAAAAATTGAGGACGCAAAAAGAGTGATGCCTGATTTGCCGGTGGGAGCACTGAGGTACGCAGGCCCGGTCCCCTTAGTGGTGCCTGCAATGACAGAAAAGGAGGTGATTGTCATGAGTACCTGCCTGAAAGGCAGTAAGAGAACATTAGCAGTGGTAGAGCAGCCGACCAAGGGAGGGCTCCCTGAAGGAGAAGGAGGGCTGGTTCTTAGTGGAGTCATAACCCTACTCCTGACGCCCAGGAAAGGGTGACTATACTGATTGCTAATGAAACAAGTCGTGATATTTTTGTGAGGCAAGGACAGAAGACAGCAGACCTCTTTGAGCCCGAGTCAATTGTAACCCCCCAGTGTGAAACTCAAGTTCCGACGATAGACCCTGCAAAGTTAGACTTTGGAGATTCACCAGTGTCCGAGGAGTGGAAAAATCGCCTGAGGAAGAAACTTTGTGAAAGATCCAAGGTGTTCTCACTGCATGAGTGGGATGTGGGATGTGCAAAAGGAGTAGAACACAATATCAGACTACATGACTCTCGACCTTTCAGGGAGAGATCTAGGAAGATAGCTCTCTCTGAGATGGAAGATGTGCAACATCATCTTCAGGAGCTCGTACTGACTTCACTAGTGCTTTTTATCTGGCCTGTTGTAAAATGAGGCAAACATCAAGATGAGCTGATGTACCACCCTGGAAGACCTGTGTGTACCCCTGGGGTACACGGACCCTTGGCTGAGAACCACTGGTCTCCACGAATGCACAAGGAAATTGGCCTCAAGACACATTGGCATCACCTGATCAGCCAGTGTCACATGCAGGGTTGGCAAATCTCCCATCTCCGGGCCCACCAGGATGTCACGGGGCAGCCCCAGCCGATCTCGCAGGGGGCAGGTGTTTGCCAACCTTTCCACAGAGCAGGACCTGGGGATTACAGTGGATGAGAAGCTGGCTATGAGACAGCAGGGTGGCCTTGTTGCCAAGAAGGCTAACGGCATTTTGGGCTGCATCAGTAGGAGCGTTGCCAGCAGATGGAGGGAAGTGATTGTTCCCCTCTATTCGGCACTGGTGAGGCCACATCTGGAGTACTGGGTCCAGTTTTGGGCCCCCCACTACAGAAGGGATGTGGACAAATTGGAGAGAGTCCAGCGGAGGGCAACGAAAATGATGAGGGGGCTGGGGCACGTGACTTAGGAGGGGAGGCTGAGGGAACTGGTCTTCTTTTGTCTGCAGAAGACAAGAGTGAGGGGGAATTCGATAGCAGCCTTCAACTACCTGAGGGAGGTCCCAAAGAGGATGGAGCTCGGCTGTTCTCAGTGGTGGCAGAAGACAGAACGAGGAGCAATGGTCTCCAGTTGCAGTGGGGGAGGTCTAGGTTGGAGGTCAAGGGGAGGGACGGCATCCACGGGACAGCAACCGGGACCCCAGGGCAGGTCACAGCAGTGAGAGCTCAGCTGCCCGGCCCTGGGGAGCAGCTGGCCGCACGCTGCATGGTGGACGTCTCTTGTTCTTCCATCGGCGGCGGTTGCTACTTCAGGCTCATGGTGGCCAGCGAGAAGCCGGGAAGGCTGGGCTGTGCAGGCCCTGGGGCCCGCCCGCCTCTTCTGTCTGCAGTCCCACCCCTGTTCTGCTCCTTCCCCCGTGGCCCTGCCCCGGTTCCACCCACAGTCCTGTCCCAGTCCACCCACCCCCTTGCAGCCCCCCCACCCACGTCCCCAAGACCAGGAAAGATCTGTCCCGCCGCCAGCTGGGGGTGAGAGCTCTTCCAGTCCCCGGGCCACAGACGCAGCTGGGATCCTGGCGCTGGGGCTTCCCCCGCCACCTGGCACTTCTGCCAGGCACCGGGCTTGGGGTGCAGGGGTGCCCATTTTCCAGGGGGCCCCCAATGGGCTGAGGCTGCTGGGCACAGGCCCTGACGGCCCATTGGCTAATCCGCCACCGCTGCACTGCGGGTAGGGGTGCGGGCTCCCCTGGCTGAGCTGCCCTGGCAGGGCGGGGCAGGTGGGGGCAGGGGGCAGGGGGCTCTGTGTGTGGACGGAGCGGGGTTTGGGTTTAAACACGGGTCAGAGCCATGTCCACAGGGAGAGGGGGAAGCCGGCTGGCTTTGGAACAGGGGAGCGTGGCTCCGAACTCGCTTGCAAAGCCACAGGGTGTGACAAGAGGCTCTGGCCCCATAGGGAGCCTGGGGCTGAGCCTTGCCCAGAGCTGGGCCAAGGGCGTAGCCAGGTAAAGCGGGAACTGCCGGGAGGCTGCGGGGGCCTGGCCCACTGGAAATCCCGGCCCCGGGCCTCCCTTTGTCCTAGTGCCGATGGGCCCGGAGAGCCGGGGCTGGAAGGAATCCGGGACAGGCGCTCACCTTCCGAGATCTGCCCGCTGATGGAAATGCACTGGCTGGCACGGCCCTCGCACTGCAGGGTCTCCGTGCTGGAACAGCTGCTCCGACCCGGGGCAATGCAGATCGGGCACCGGCCTCCCGTCTAGACGGTGTTGATGATCGGCCCTGCAAGACCCTGAAGAGAGGGTCGGTGGGGGTTGACGGGCAGGGCTGCGGACAGGTGCCTTCTCTACTTTGTTACCACTTATTTCTAGCACCTCAATAACTGAGATCAGGGACCCCCTTGTGCCAAGAGCTGCACAGACTCCCCAGAGCAGGGGCCCTGATTGCACTGGGCACTGCATAGATCCCCCCAGCCTGCTACTGGGGGCCCCCCATTGTGCCAGGCACTGCACGCCTCCCTCCCCTGAGATCAGGGTTCCCCCTATGGCACCAGGTGCTACACGGGACCCCACCCTTCTCCAGAAAAGAACCTTTTCCAAACCAGTTTGACACTCAGTCAGTGCCTATGCCACTGGGAAGAAGCAGGGAGGGACGCAGAGATGTACAGACAGGAGAGAACTGGGTATTGCAGCTGTTCGTAGAGCAGGTCCGGGTTTGAATCTTCACAAAGAAGAGGGAGATGTTCCTGGGCGTGGCGGAGGATACACAGGAGAAGGAATAGCCTGCATTTCCCTTCGCTTCTGGTTAGAAGTGTAACCCTTCTGCCCGTCAGAGTTGGCAGTAACAAGGGCCGGGTTCAATATCTAGGGGATCCATTCCAATAACACAATGCAAACCAGCTTGAGCCCCCACCCAGTGACCTGGGACAAATATATACCACCCCTGCTGAGCGCCTCCAAGAGGCAATATTCCCCTCTCGCAAGCACATAATCTGAGTGTAGCAGAAGCCTTTTAATAAGAGAGAGAAACAATGTGGCATTATGTTGGGGAAACACCACCAACAGGATTCATAACACAACCCATGAGCAAAAAAAACCCACCCCAAGCAAATTGGGGCATGCCCCTTTCCCTTTGGTTCTTGAGTCCAGCAACCCCAAATCACCCAAAGTCCCAAAAGTCCAAGGACCCAAAAGTCTCTGTCCCTGGTCAGGGCAGCCCCAGAGTTTGAAAGTTTATCTGCGGAGCCTTACCCCCCAGCCTGGGTGGAGATGGGACAGGGGTAAGAGGCACCTTACATGATCTGAAGCTGACCACCCCACAGCTCCATAGGCCTTCGCTCCGCTCCTCCAGCCGCCCCACGAACTCCTTCGCTCAGCTCCGCTCCGCGGCCCACAAGCAGCTCCCGCCGTCCAACGAACTGCTCCACCAGCCGGTCCACAAACTGCTCTGCGTCCCACCAGCAGCTCCTGCTGTCCTACGAACTGCTCCACCAGCTTGTCCACAAGGCACTCCAGCCATCCTGCAAACTGCTCCACGATAGAACTTCAGGCTCCTCCACTACTTAACACAACGCTCAGTGATTTCAGCTCTTAGTCAGTTCAGCTCTTTGGTGAATTCAGCTTGTAGTAGGGGAGCCTCAGTGCTGGTGCACTATTAGCCCAAAGTGAGCTCAGCAGCCTGTAACTAGACTTCTAATGAAATCAAAAGTAGCTCTGAAATTGCACAGTAGAGGAAGAGAGAGAAAAGCACAATTAACATGTAATTCAATGGGCCCATACCACCAAGTATTAAGACTTGTCCCCAGCCTCTCTCCATTCACAGAGTTTTGGAACCCATGACCCTTGCCTAGCGAGTGCTACTTAGTTGATGGTGAGTCCCTCCATCATAACAAAAGGCCAAGTACAGTTCCAAGCACAGTTCTCATAATCAGGGTAATAACAATTTATTCTTTCTGCCCCAATAACAGAGAAACTGGGGATCCCGCAGCAGCCAAAGTGACCATTTGGGCAGCTATGGCCTCATTCTAGGCGTGGTGGGTGTGCCTATGAAAATGAGATCAGCCCCTGAGGTTCTTTTCCACAACTTGCCACACCTCACCACCAGATGTCAGGGTGGAGCTCATCCTGACACTGCTTACAGAAGCAAAACAGATACAAAAATTATTTACAGATGAAACCAGCGCCCCGAGGGCTGGTGATTCCTGGGAGCCACCTCACCCTTTTTTCTGGCGTCCCAGGCCAGAAGGGCCCATTCCCAGCAGCTAGTCTGACCTGCCGCATAGCCCAGGCTGGAGAAGTCCTCCCTACACGGGGCCCGATCACGTGTGTTTGATGAAAGCATCTTCCAGGAGGACAGCCAGCCTGGCCTGGGGGATGCCGAGGGACGGCGCATCCACCGCATCCCTGGGGAGCTTGTTAACCACCCTCCCCAGCATGTCTAGCTAAATACTTATCTGGCGCCCATCACCATGGCATCTGAACCCCTCGTCATCTTTAATGCATTATCCTCACAACCACCTTGTGGGATGGGGCAGGGCTGTCAGCCCCATTGAACAGATTGGGGAAACTGAGGCACAGATCCTCAGCAGGACCTAACTCTTTGAATCTCTAGGCCTAAGAGGTGTGTCCCAGGTCACACAGGGTGGCTGGCAGAGAGGGGCCTGGAGCCCAGGTGTGCTAAGCCCTTGGCGCGCGTGTCCAAACCACAGCCGGCAAACGGTCGGTGCGGAGACCGATGGTGGAAAGTCAGCGCCACCCACCCTTGACCAGTGCGTTTGCCTCCTAGACACCGAGGCAGGTGCTGTGACCAGCGGGGCAGGGCTGTGGCTGAGCAGGGCAGTTGCTCACAGAATTTCTCCTACACTGGTAACAGGATCTGGTGAGGAGGGAAATAAAGCAGGATTTCCATTTTAATTTCTGGTGCCAGCGTCCCCCTTTTCTTGTCCGGTCCCCGAAGGCCTCGGGTTCGTGGAGGTGGCCTTGGCTGATCTCACTCCCCCTGTTAAATCTCACTCCCCCTGTTAAAGCTAGTGCCTTGGATAGGTGCTGGCAGTGGCAGGGTGCACCGGCTGGTGTCTGCAGCAGTTTGGGGCACAGAGGGATGCGACAAAGTGGAAATTGAGCTCCTATTTCTACGATGCCATGGAGTGCCTCAGTTTCCCTCTGTGCTTTGCAAGGCTGTGCAGGGCCGCCCCTCCATCCATCCCCGATAAACCTGTGAGGAAGTGGAAGCGTTCTTAATGTTTCCTCTGAATAGTGTGGGGGTGCCTCAGTTTCCCCTAGGCAGTTCTTAAGTATCTAGGTGGGATAAGGGTGTATGATCCTTGCAGAGCCCGAGAGGGCAGGTGTGTGCAGGGGTCTGGACACAGAGAATGGCCGACACCCTGTTTCCTGGCCACTGATGGCCTGGGCCCTTCCCCCCTGCAAACCTCTGTTTTACTGGCTGGCTGATAGTCCCGTCTGACTGTGGAGTTGGGGTGCAGGACCCTCTGGCTTCCCCAGGAATCCGCCTGGGCGGACTGGCTGTGGGAAGCGCATGGAATGGCAGAGGAGGCTGAATGCTCCGAGGTCAGACCCAGGAAGGTGGAAGCCGGGTGAGCTTTGTGTCCTGCAGACAGGCTGCTCCCAGAGAGGAGACTTCCCCAGAGTCCTGCCTGCCTTCGTAGGGAGCAGGTCCAGAGCATCGCCCGGGGACTCCCTGACAACACCCATCCTTCTGTCCGTCCATCCTCCTACACGTCCACCCTTCCCCCCACACACCCATCCATCCATTCCCCTAAGAGACTGTCTGTCCATCCATCCATCTGCCTTCATGCCTGTCCATCCATCCCCCTACACACCTGTCTAGGTTCCTTCCCCACTCTGAACTCTAGGGTACAGATGTGGGGACCTGCATGAAAACCTCCTAAGCTTACTTTTACCAGCTTAGGTTAAAACTTCCCCAAGGTACAAATTATTTTTGTCCTTTGCCCCTAGATTTCTACTGCCACCACCAAACTTTAACTGGGTTTACTGGGAAACGTAGTTTGGTCACGTCTTTCCCTCCCAAATCCTCCCAACCCTTGCACCCAACTTCCTGGGGAAGGTTTGGTACAAATCCTCACCAATTTGCATAGGTGACCACAGACCCAAACCCTTAGATCTTAGAACAATGAAAAAGCATTGAGTTTCCTTACAAGAAGACTTTTAATAGAAGTAGAAAAGAATCACCTCTGTAAAATCAGGAAGGCAAATACCTTACAGGGGAATTAAATTCAAAACAGAGAGAATGCCTCTAGGCAAAACCTTAAGTTACAAAAAGACACACAGACAGGAATATCCATTCTATTCAGCACAGCTATTTTCTCAGCCATGTAAAGAAATCATAATCTAACACATACCTAGCTAGATTACTTACTAAGTTCTAAGAGTCCATTTCTGTTCTGTCCCCGGCAAAAGCATCACACAGACAGACACAGACCCTTTGTTTTTCTCCCTCCTCCCAGCTTTTGAAAGCATCTTATCTCCTCATTGCTCATTTTGGTCAGGTGCCAGCGAGGTTACCTTTAGCTTCTTAACCCTTTACAGGTGAGAGGATTTTTCCTCTGGAGAGGAGGGATTATAAAGGAGTTTACCCTTCCCTTTCTATTTATGACAACAGGTGAAAGTATTTTGCCACGGGGCATGGGGGATTTTATAGCTCCGGGGACAGAAAGGTGGTTCCCCTTCCCTTTATATTTATGACAGGTCCTTTCTTATGTTATTCTAAAAATACATAAGTGTCATGGCCACATTGTGACTGACAAATAACTTCCTTTCTCAGTTCCACCGTGTAATTATAAGATAACTCCACTGGGATATAAATATTGTTCTTACAGTTCAGTGGATAGTACATAGAGCTGCACAAACAAGTCATTGTATCAGGAAATTTTAGCTCGTATTGACTTCACTAGTGCTTTATATCTGGCCTGTTGTAAAATGAGGCAAACATCAAGATAAGCTGATGTACCCCCTGAAGACCTGTGTGTACCCCTGGAGTACAGGGACCCCTGGCTGAGAACCACAGATCTCCACTAATGCACAAGGGAATTGGCCTCAAGACACATTGCATCACCTGATCAGCCAAAGTCACATGCAGGGTTGTGAAATCTCCCATCTCCGGGTCCACCAGGATGTCATGGGGCAGCCCCAACCGATCCCCCAGGGGGCAGGTATTTGCCATCCTGCCGGATAAAACCACAGCCAGATGCTTCCTCGCTGTTCTCCTCACTGCAGCTAACATCCAGGCACCATGTGGGTGGCTCTGCCCCTCTGCCTGCTGTCCGCTCTCCTGGCCACAGGTGAGTCCCGTCCGTCCCCGGGCACAGGGAGCCGGGTGATGCGGTCGGGAATTCACTTGGGGAAAGTGCTGCTGTCGATGGTGGATTCTGGGGTCAGGATGGAATTTGTGGGTAAAACCAGCAAGAGGAAAACCCGGAGCCACGTCCCCAGGCTGACTCGGGGAGAGCAGGGATTGGAGTCTGGGACTCCCACAGCCCACGCTAGGGGCCTGGCCAGTGGGTCTGAGTCCGTCTGTCCTTCCTTCTTCTCGTTCCTCCTCCAGCTCTCGCCCGAGCTTGGGGTCATCCGGATGAGGAGCAGCACCCCCGTCCACATGTCATCCTGCCTAGAAATGTTCCCCTGCCTGTCAGCGCTGAGATTCCTGCCAGGACTCCTGGCTTCATTCCACGGGTTTGAAAGGGGAATGCGGGTGCAACGGGTAGGCGCTGGGAGCCAGGACTCCTGGGCTCATTCCCCAGCTGTGGAAGAGGGCTGGGGTGTAGTGAGTTTGAGCAGAGATGGCTGCAAATCAGGACTCCCGGGTTCTGTCCATGGCTCTGAAAGAGGAGTGGGGTCTCGTGGGTAAGAGTGGGCGGGGAGTCAGGACTTCTCGGCTGTCTTCTTGGTTCTAAGCCTGAATTGAACACATCTTTTTTCTACCTCAGTTTCCCTATTTCTTAGATGGGGAGAATATCACTTTGCTACCATCTAGGGACATAGAAGGGGCAGGGGAAGGCGTTCTGAGGTTTAATTGATGTTTCCACATGAAAGCTCTAAAAAAACCAAAGTGGGAAAATCTTTCTTTCTTTCTTTCTTAAAACTACCTTACGCTCACGTCATGAATTAAAGGCCCCCATGCTCTGGAATGGAAAGAGTTGATGCTCCTGGGATCGCTGGCTGGAGGTGCACAGCCATCTATCCAAAGGCTTAACAAGCGTCAATCGTATTCTGAAGAAGAGAATTGGCAGGATCAGCCATGAAAAGTGGGCTGAAGTCGAGTGTGGCTGAGAGGCAGAGGCCTGGAGCAGAGAGTGACAGCGGGGTGTGTGTGTGTGTGAATGTGTGTGTGTGTGAAAGGTTCACCGCAAAGCCAGGCAGAAACCCCTCCTCAGAGCAGCTGAATTCTTGTTTTTCTGTCTACACAGACGAGTGGGGTTTGTTCGCAGGCACAAGCTGCACCCCAGATAGCCACGTCAGCAGCTGAAAATGTATTCTAGCCACAGACACTCAGGCAGCAAACAGACTTGTCTGCAGTGTTGAGTAAGATACAAATGACCAGCTAGCAAGATGCCTTTCCCCATCCGGAGAGTTAAATGGAACTGGGCAGAACTGCTGCAAAAGCAGGTGGCATTTCTCCAAGATCTGCCTGCCCACACGTTCAGTGAGGAGGCATTGGTGGTAACAACTCCCACAGCGCCACCTCTTGGTTCCTGGTGGTATTTCGCCCACGGGCACTGCCTGGGGAGGGGTGGGGAGCCGGGGTTTGTACTGAGAAGGGATTTTTCCAACCTCCAGGGAGCGCTCTGCAATGCGAGGTGTGTGCGTCCAGAGAGCTATCGTGCTCCGGCTCCCTGCAGCCCTGCGCCCCCTCGGAAGGGACCTGCGTCACCGTCGTGGCAGAGATCAGGCTGGGTGAGTGAAAAAAGATTTCTACTAAGTGTAGACACCATTGTCCTCCTGAAGCCAGGGGTCGAACCCAGGAGTCCTGGCTCCCAGCCCCTCCCCCTACTCTAACCAATAGCCTCCGCTCCTCTCCAGGAGCGGGGACTGCTCAGTCTGGAAAGATAATGTCATAGACGGGGGATGGGATGAGATGGGGAATTTCAGTGGGTGGCTGTGGGGCTGGATCAGACAGAAGAGAGGATTTTATTGGGGGTGGGGGGGAAGATGAGATTAGTTGGGGGTGGGGTGGATGGATACAAAAGGGGAGGATGGAGCAGCTGGGGGTCCATTGGGGAGCTCAGAGGTGATTCTCTGTTTCTCTTCCACAGAGGGATCCCCCTTCTCCTACACGGCTAAATCGTGCCTGGAGCCCCAGAACTATGAGCCCAGCCCCTTCTCGCTGACCTACCCGCACAATGTCACCGTGCGGGTGAACATCGTGAGCTGTAACACCGACGGCTGCAACGCTGGGGCCATCCCAGGTGTGTGTCTGCTGCAAACCTAGAGCTCTGCTCCGGCCACACCTGCCTGGAGAGAACCCAGGAGTCCTGGCTCCCAGCCCCCCTTCTCTAACCACTAGACCCCACTCCCTTCCCCGAGCTGGGATTGAGCCCAGCGTGTGGTGACTCCCCACCCCTGGCTGACTGTGTGTGTCTGACTGTTCTCAGTGCCAACTGTGAGCTCCGTCCCCAACGGCCGGCAGTGCC
This sequence comes from Eretmochelys imbricata, assembly GCF_965152235.1. Classification (NCBI taxonomy): domain Eukaryota; kingdom Metazoa; phylum Chordata; order Testudines; family Cheloniidae; genus Eretmochelys; species Eretmochelys imbricata. The sequence goes on from NC_135595.1 coordinate 19,318,135, forward strand.
TGTCGTTCTTCAACGTGTGGCCATATCACGGGAATGAGAAGGAGAAGGAGAAGGTGCTCTTGGCCTGCACCGGCGCCGAGGACCATTGTGTTGAGGAATTTGGGATATTAACACTGGGTAAGTCCTCCAGATGGGGGCGGGGTCTGAACACAGAGTACAAGGTGGAGCCCAGGTGTCCTGGCTCAGTCCCCGCCCCCCTGGCTCTGACCCACTAGACTCCACTCCCCTGGCAGAGTTGCAGAGAGAACCCTGGAGTCCTACTTGCCGCGATGCCAAAGGAGCACCCAAGGAGGATAAGGCCACTGCGGAGAAACTAAATGAATTCTGTGCATCGGTCTTCACGGCTGAGGCTGGGAGGGAGATTCCCAAACCTGAGCCATTCTGTTTTCATAACAAATCTGAGGAACTGTCCCAGATTGAGGTGTCATTACAGGAGTTTTTGCAACAAATTGATAAATTAAACAGTAATAAGTCACCAGGACCAGATGGGATTCGCCCAAGAGTTCGGAAGGAACTCAAATTTCAAATTATAGAATGACTAACTGTGGTTTCTAACCTACCATTTAAATCAGCTTCTGTCCCAAATGGCTGGAGGATGGCTAATGATACGCCAATTTCTAAAAAGGGCTCCAGAGGTGATCCCAGCAACTACAGACTAGTAAGTCTGACTTCAGTACAGGGTAAACTCATTGAAACTATAGGAAAGAAGAGAACTGTCAGCCACACAGATGAACATAATTTGTTGGGGAAGGGTCAACATGGTTTCGGTAAAGGAAAACCACGCCTCACCAGTATACTAGAATTCTCTGAGGGGGTCAAGAAGCGTGTGGACAAGGGGGATCCAGTGGCTATAGTGTACTTAGATTTTCAGAAAGCCTTTGAAAAGGTCCCTCACCAAAGGCTCTTAAGCAAAGTAAGCTGTCATGGGATAAAATCCTCTCATGGCTCAGTAAGTGGTTAAAAAGATAGGGAAAAAAGGGTAGGAAGAAATGGTCAGTTTTCAGAACGGAGAGATGTAAATAGTGGGAGTCCCCCAGGGATCCGCACTGGGCCCAGTCCTATTCACCATATTCCGAAATGTTCTGGAAAAAGGAGTAAATAGTGAGGTGGCAAAATTTGCAGAAGATACAAACCTACTCAAGATAGTGAAGTCCAAAGCAGACTGTGAAGAGGTACTAAAGGATCTCTCAGAACTGGGTGACTGGGCAACAAAACGGCAGAGGAAATTCAATGTTGATAAATGCAAAGTAACACACATGGGCAAACGTAATCCCAACTAGACATACACAATGATGGGTCGAATTTACCACTCAAGAAAGATCTTGGAGTCATTGTGGAGAGTTCTCTGAAATGACTCCATGTGCAGCGGCCGTGAAAAAGGGGAACAGAATGCTGGGAAATATTAAGAAAGGGACAGAGAATGGGACAGAATAGATCGTGTTGCCTCAATATAAATGCATGGGAAGCCCGCAGCTTGAACACTGCAGGCGGATGTGGTCGCCCACTCTCAGAAAAGAGATATCGGAATTGGAAAAGCTTCAGAAAAGCCCAAACAAAATGATGAGGGGGTTGGAACGGCTGCCATATGAGGAGAGATGAATAAGAGTGGGACTTTTCAGCCTGGAAAAGAGATGGCTAAGAGGGGATATGATTGAGGTCTAGAGAAGGTTGAAGGGTGTGGAGGAAGTAAATAAGGAAGTGTTATTTACTCCATCTAACATAAGAAGGAGGGGTCACCACAGGCAGCAGGATTAAAACAAACAAAAGGAAGTACTGCTTCACACAACGCACAGTCAACCTGTGGAACTCATTGCCGGAGGATGTTTTGAAGGCCAAGACTATAACAGGGTTCAAACAGGAACGAGAGAAGTTCCTGGAGTACAGGTCCATCTGTGGCTATTGCCAGGATGGGCAGCGATGGCGGCCCTAGCCTCTGTTTGCCAGGAGCTGGGAATGGGCGACAGGGGATGGATCAGTGGAAGGTTCCCTGTTCTGTTCATTCCCTCTGGGGCACCTGGCATTGGCCAGAGGATACTGGGCTAGATGGACCTTTGGGGTGACCCAGGAGGGCCATTCCTCTTATGTTCTCACATTGTTCCAGCCCCCTGCTCTGAGCACTACACCCCACTCTGCCTGCAGAGCCGGGTGCAGTCCTCCTGGGAAGGGAGTGTGTGAGAGACCTTATTGGGGTCGGGGGGTGGATCTGGGAGCCCCTGATTACGTCTCTCTCCCCTCATCCAGGTGACATCAAACTGAGGAAGAGTGCGGCTGGATGTGGCTCCCCTGGCGCCTGCAAGAAGAGATTATTGGTGAAGAAATACACCCAGGGCGTGGTGGAGATGCTGAGCCCGGTTGACTGCTACCCAGCTCCCTGGGCCAGTGGAAGCATCGGGGAGCCCTGAGCCCCGGCCTGGCGTCCTCCCCTTCTGCTGCGTGCTGGGCTGCAGTGCACCTCCCTTTGGGGGGATTGCGTGTTCCTTTTGTGCATTGGCTGAATAAAGTGAGTTGTCCGGAAAGCACCCCCCAGCTCCTTGTCCCCTGACTGCCCCGTACCGGGCCCCACACCGCCCCTATCTGTGCACAAGTGATGCTGGCAGGAAGAGAACGCTGGAGTCCTGACTCCCAGTACCCCACCCTGTAACCCAACAGGGCCCACTCCCTTCTGAAAGCCAGGGATAGAGCCCAGGAGTCCTGGCTCCCAAGCCCACTGCAGGGCCAGGGAATGGAACCCAGGAGTCCTGCCTAGATCCCTTCCCCCAAGGCAAGGCCCGTGGCCGGGGGAAAGGCACCGGCTGGCTGAGCTCCCCTGCGGAAGGAGGGCTGTGGGAAGGAGAGGCCGTGGCTCACCCAGCTGTCCAGGCGGGCGGGAACGCCCTGGAGGGGAGAAATGTCCTTCTAGGTTGATTTTGCAGGGCTCAGTTCGTCCCGCTCTCTGGGGCGGCTCCACTGGGAGTGACGAGCTCAGGGAAGGTGTCAGGAAACAGGGCAGATCCCCCCAGCCGGTGGTGCTCTGTGAGCAGATTTCACCCAGCGTGAACTCCTGGATCGCTGCCCCCGTCTGACCCCGGAGTCACAGCCAGTCCCCTCAGATACTCTCAGACAAGCCGGACTTTGGGAGGAAACCTCACGTACACCCCAGACCAGCCCACCCAGGTTGTCCCCTGCCCCAGAAGACCGGTCTCTTACCCCAGGGCCACGGGACCCCAGATCCTACACCAAAGGCAACGTTGGCAGCCAGCTCTGTAGGAATCTTGCTAAAGGTTCGTGAGCTAAGGAAAGGGAATGAGGGTGACAAGGGGTTAAAGCAGGTAAAATTCATACCCAGGTGAGTCGCAGTCTGTAACTCCAAACGGTGGCGGTGAAGGAAAAACTGCCATTTTCCCAAGTCTTTTCAGGTGCTCCCAGACGGTCTCCAGGGACCCCCGCTTTGCATCCGGTTCCGGTCCCTGTAAGCGTCCAGCCAGCCCAGCGAGGCAGGGTTCCCTCAATCCATCCTTACAGCTTCTTCTCCCAGAGAACAAGGTGGCAGGGCCCCCACCCACGTGGGCTTTGCCTTCGATGTGGGGAGGGAGGAACATGGCAGTCAGCACACGCCATGGCCCCTGCCCTTGGACTCAGCACTTTTCTGGTGCTAAAGTTCTTCGTTAGCATCCCTACAGCATTGTCAAGTTCCTTCCCCACTCTGAACTCTAGAGTACAGATGTGGGGACCTGCATGAAAAACCTCCTAAGCTTACTTTTACCAGCTTAGGTGAAAACTTCCCCAAGGTACAATCTATTTTACCCTTTCCCTTGGATTTCCACTGCCACCACCAAACTTTATCTGGGTTCCTGAGAAAACATAGTTTGGAAACGTCTTTCCCCCCAAAATCCTCCCAACTCTTGCAGCCCACTTCCTGGGGAAGGTTTGGTAAAAATCCTCACCAATTTGCATAGGTGACCACAGACCCAAACCCTTGGATCTTAGGACAAAGAAAAAACATTGAGTTTCCTTAGGGAGATCCCTAGGGAGCTTGTTAACCACCCTCCCCAGCAAGAAGACTTTTAATAGAAGTAGAAAAGAATCTTCCCTTGTTGCCAAGAAGGCCAAAGGCATTTTGGGCTGCATCAGTAGGAGCGTTGCCAGCAGATGGAGGGAAGTGATTGTTCCCCTCTATTCGGCACTGGTGAGGCCACATCTGGAGTACTGGGTCCAGTTTTGGGCCCACCACTACAGAAGGGATGTGGACAAATTGGAGAGAGTCCAGCGGAGGGCAACGAAAATGATGAGGGGGCTGGGGCACGTGACTTAGGAGGGGCGGCTGAGGGAACTGGGCTTCTTTTGTCTGCAGAAGAGAAGAGTGAGGGGGAATTCGATAGCAGCCTTCAACTACCTGAGAGGGGTCCCAAAGAGGATGGAGCTCGGCTGTTCTCAGTGGTGGCAGAAGACAGAACGAGGAGCAATGGTCTCCAGTTGCAGTGGGGGAGGTCTAGGTTGGAGGTCAAGGGGAGGGACGGCATCCACGGGACAGCAACCGGGACCCCAGGGCAGGTCACAGCAGTGAGAGCTCAGCTGGCCGGCCCTGGGGAGCAGCTGGCCGCATGCTGCATGCGTCTCTTGTTCTTCCATCGGCGGCGGTTGCTACTTCAGGCTCATGGTGGCCAGCGAGAAGCCGGGAAGGCTGGGCTGTGCAGGCCCTGGGGCCCGCCCGCCCCTTCTGTCTGCAGTCCCACCCCTGTTCTGCTCCTTCCCCCGTGGCCCTGCCCCAGTTCCACCCACAGTCCTGTCCCCGTCCACCCACCCCCTTGCAGCCCCCCCACCCACGTCCCCAAGACCGGGAAAGATCTGTCCCGTCACCAGCTGGGGGTGAGAGCTCTTCCAGTCCCCGGGCCACAGCCGCAGCTGGGATCCTGGCGCTGGGGCTTCCCCCCGACACCTGGCACTTCTGCCAGGCACCGGGCTTGGGGTGCAGGGTTGCCCATTTTCCAGGGGGCCCCCAATGGGCTGAGGCTGCTGGGCACAGGCCCTGACGGCCCATTGGCTAATCCGCCACCGCTGCACTGCGGGTAGGGGTGCAGGTTCCCCTGGCTGAGCTGCCCTGGCAGGGCGGGGCAGGTGGGGGCAGGGGGCAGGGGGCTCTGTGTGTGGACGGAGCGGGGTTTGGGTTTAAACACGGGTCAGAGCCATGTCCACAGGGAGAGGGGGAAGCCGGCTGGCTTTGGAACAGGGGAGCGTGGCTCCGAACTCGCTTGCAAAGCCACAGGGTGTGACAAGAGGCTCTGGCCCCATAGGGAGCCTGGGGCTGAGCCTTGCCCAGAGCTGGGCCAAGGGCGTAGCCAGGTAAAGCGGGAACTGCCGGGAGGCTGCGGGGGCCTGGCCCACTGGAAATCCCGGCCCCGGGCCTCCCTTTGTCCTAGTGCCGATGGGCCCGGAGAGCCGGGGCTGGAAGGAATCCGGGACAGGCGCTCACCTTCCGAGATCTGCCCGCTGATGGAAATGCACTGGCTGGCACGGCCCTCGCACTGCAGGGTCTCCGTGCTGGAACAGCTGCTCCGACCCGGGGCAATGCAGATCGGGCACCGGCCTCCCGTCTAGACGGTGTTGATGATCGGCCCTGCAAGACCCTGAAGAGAGGGTCGGTGGGGGTTGACGGGCAGGGCTGCGGACAGGTGCCTTCTCTACTTTGTTACCACTTATTTCTAGCACCTCAATAACTGAGATCAGGGACCCCTTGTGCCAAGAGCTGCACAGACTCCCCAGAGCAGGGGCCCTGATTGCACTGGGCACTGCATAGATCCCCCCAGCCTGCTACTGGGGGCCCCCCATTGTGCCAGGCACTGCACGCCTCCCTCCCCTGAGATCAGGGTCCCCCCTATGGCACCAGGTGCTACACGGGACCCCACCCTTCTCCAGAAAAGAACCTTTTCCGAACAAGTTTGACACTCAGTCGGAGCCTGGGCCACTGGGAACGAGCAGGGAGGGATGCAGAGATGTACGGACAGGAGAGAACTGGGTATTGCAGCTGTTCGTAGAGCAGGTCCGGGATTGAATCTTCACAAAGAAGAGGGAGATGTTCCTGGGCGTGGCGGAGGATACACAGGAGAAGGAATAGCCTGCATTTCCCTTCGCTTCTGGTTAGAAGTGTAACCCTTCTGCCCGTCAGAGTTGGCAGCAACAAGGGCCGGGTTCAATATCTAGGGGATCCATTCCAATAACACAATGCAAACCGGCTTGAGCCCCCAACCAGTGACCTGGGACCTGACCCCTGCTGAGCGCCTCCAAGAGGCAATCTGAGTGTAGCAAAAGCCTTTTAATAAGAGAGAGAAACAATGTGGCATTATGTTGGGGAAACACCAACAGGATTCATAACACAACCCATGAGCAAAAAAAACCCACCCCAAGCAAATTGGGGCATGCCCCTTTCCCTTTGCTTCTTGAGTCCAGCAACCCCAAATCACCCAAAGTCCCAAAAGTCTAAGGACCCAAAAGTCTCTGTCCCTGGTCAGGGCAGCCCCAGAGTTCGAAAGTTTATCTGCGGAGCCTTACCCCCCAGCCTGGGTGGAGATGGGACAGGGGTAAGAGGCACCTTACATGATCTGCAGCTGACCGCCCCACAGCTCCATAGGCCTTCGCTCCGCTCCTCCAGCCGCCCCACGAACTCCTTCGCTCAGCTCCGCTCTGCGGCCCACAAGCAGCTCCCGCCATCCAACGAACTGCTCCACCAGCCGGTCCACAAACTGCTCTGCGTCCCACCAGCAGCTCCTGCTGTCCTACAAACTGCTCCACCAGCTTGTCCACAAGGCACTCCAGCCGTCCTGCAAACTGCTCCACGATAGAACTTCAGGCTCCCCCACTGCTTAACACAACGCTCAGTGATTTCAGCTCTTAGTCAGTTCAGCTCTTTGTCAGTTCAGCTCTTTGGAGAATTCAGCTTGTAGTAGGGGAGCCTCAGTGCTGGTGCACTATTAGCCCAAAGGGAGCTCAGCAGCCTTTAACTAAACTTCTAATGAAATCAAAATTATCTCTGATATTCTACAGTGGAGACAGAAGAGGAAGGGAGAGAGAATTAACATGTAAGACCCTCACCAATAGACCCATACCACCAAGTATTAAAACTTGTCCCCAGCCACTCTCCATTCACAGAGTTTTGGAACCCATGACCCTTGCCCAGCGAGTGCTACTTAGTTGATGGTGAGTCCCTCCATCATAACAAAAGGCCAAGTACAGTTCCCAGCACAGTTCCCATAATCAGGATAATAACAATTTATTCTTCCTGCCCCAATAACAGAGACACTGGGGATCCCATAGCAGCCAAAGTGACCATTTGGGCAGCTATGGCCTCATTCTAGGCGTGGTGGGTGTGCTTATGCAAATGAGATCAGTCCCTGAAGTTCTTTTCCACAACTTGCCACACCTCACCACCAGATGTCAGGGTGGAGCTCATCCTGACACTGCTTACAGAAGCAAAACAGATACAAAAATTATTTACAGATGAAACCAGCGCCCCAAGGGCTGGTGATTCCTGGGAGCCACCTCACCCTTTTTTCTGGCGTCCCAGACCAGAAGGGCCCATACCCAGCATCTAGTCTGACCTGCCGCATAGCCCAGGCTGGAGAAGTCCTCCCTACACGGGGCCCGATCACGTGCGTTTGATGAAAGCATCTTCCAGGAGGACAGTCAGCCTGGCCTGGGGGATGCCGAGGGACGGCGCATCCACCGCATCCCTAGGGAGCTTGTTAACCACCCTCCCCAGCATGTCTAGCTAAATACTTATCTGGCGCCCATCACCATGGCATCTGAACCCCTCATCATCTTTAATGCATTATCCTCACAGCCACCTTGTGGGATGGGGCAGGGCTGTCAGCCCCATTGAACAGATGGGGGAAACTGAGGCACAGATCCTCAGCAGGACCTAACTCTTTGAATCTCTAGGCCTAAGTGGTGTGTCCCAGGTCACACAGGGCGGCTGGCAGAGAGGGGCCTGGAGCCCAGGTGTGCTAAGCCCTTGGCACGCGTGTCCAAACCACAGCCGGCAAACGGTCGGTGCGGAGACCGATGGTGGAAAGTCAGCGCCACCCACCCTTGACCAGTGCGTTTGCCTCCTAGACACCGAGGCAGGTGCTGTGACCAGCGGGGCAGGGCTGTGGCTGAGCAGGGCAGTTGCTCACAGAATTTCTCCTACACTGGTAACAGGATCTGGTGAGGAGGGAAATAAAGCAGGATTTCCATTTTAATTTCTGGTGCCAGCGTCCCCCTTTTCTTGTCCGGTCCCCGAAGGCCTCGGGTTCATGGAGGTGGCCTTGGCTGATCTCACTCCCCCTGTTAAATCTCACTCCCCCTGTTAAAGCTAGTGCCTTGGATAGGTGCTGGCAGTGGCAGGGTGCACCGGCTGGTGTCTGCAGCAGTTTGGGGCACAGAGGGATGCGACAAAGTGGAAATTGAGCTCCTATTTCTACGATGCCATGGAGTGCCTCAGTTTCCCTCTGTGCTTTGCAAGGCTGTGCAGGGCCGCCCCTCCATCCATCCCCGATAAACCTGTGAGGAAGTGGAAGCGTTCTTAATGTTTCCTCTGAATAGTGTGGGGGTGCCTCAGTTTCCCCTAGGCAGTTCTTAAGTATCTAGGTGGGATAAGGGTGTATGATCCTTGCAGAGCCCGAGAGGGCAGGTGTGTGCAGGGGTCTGGACACAGAGAATGGCCGACACCCTGTTTCCTGGCCACTGATGGCCTGGGCCCTACCCCCTGCAAACCTCTGTTTTACTGGCTGGCTGAGAGTCACGTCTGGCTGTGGAGTTGGGGTGCAGGACCCTCTGGCTTCCCCAGGACCCCGCCTGGGCGGACTCGCTGTGGGAAGCGCATGGAATGGCAGAGGAGGCTGAATGCTCCAAGGTCAGACCCAGGAAGGTGGAAGCCGGGTGAGCTTTGTGTCCTGCAGACAGGCTGCTCCCAGAGAGGAGACTTCCCCAGAGTCCTGCCTGCCTTCGTAGGGAGCAGGTCCAGAGCATCGCCCGGGGACTCCCTGACAACACCCATCCTTCTGTCCGTCCATCCTCCTACACGTCCACCCTTCCCCCCAAACACCCATCCATCCATTCCCCTAAGAGACTGTCTGTCCATCCATCCATCTGCCTTCATGCCTGTCCATCCATCCCCCTACACACCTGTCTAGGTTCCTTCCCCACTCTGAACTCTAGGGTACAGATGTGGGGACCTGCATGAAAACCTCCTAAGCTTACTTTTACCAGCTTAGGTTAAAACTTCCCCAAGGTACAAATTATTTTTGTCCTTTGCCCCTAGATTTCTACTGCCACCACCAAACTTTAACTGGGTTTACTGGGAAACGTAGTTTGGTCACGTCTTTCCCTCCCAAATCCTCCCAACCCTTGCACCCAACTTCCTGGGGAAGGTTTGGTACAAATCCTCACCAATTTGCATAGGTGACCACAGACCCAAACCCTTAGATCTTAGAACAATGAAAAAGCATTGAGTTTCCTTACAAGAAGACTTTTAATAGAAGTAGAAAAGAATCACCTCTGTAAAATCAGGAAGGCAAATACCTTACAGGGGAATTAAATTCAAAACAGAGAGAATGCCTCTAGGCAAAACCTTAAGTTACAAAAAGACACACAGACAGGAATATCCATTCTATTCAGCACAGCTATTTTCTCAGCCATGTAAAGAAATCATAACCTAACACATACCTAGCTAGATTACTTACTAAATTCTAAGAGTCCATTCCTGTTCTGTCTCCGGCAAAAGCATCACACAGACAGACACAGACCCTTTGTTTTTCTCCCTCCTCCCAGCTTTTGAAAGCATCTTATCTCCTCATTGCTCATTTTGGTCAGGTGCCAGCGAGGTTACCTTTAGCTTCTTAACCCTTTACAGGTGAGAGGATTTTTCCTTTGGAGAGGAGGGATTATAAAGGAGTTTACCCTTCCCTTTCTATTTATGACAACAGGTGAAAGTATTTTGCCACGGGGCATGGGGGATTTTATAGCTCCGGGGACAGAAAGGTGGTTCCCCTTCCCTTTATATTTATGACAGGTCCTTTCTTATGTTATTATAAAAAATACATAAGTGTCACGGCCACATTGTGACTGACAAATAACTTCCTTTCTCAGTTCCACCGTGTAATTATAAGATAACTCCACTGGGATATAAATATTGTTCTTACAGTTCAGTGGATAGTACATAGAGCTGCACAAACAAGTCATTGTATCAGGAAATTTTAGCTCGTATTGACTTCACTAGTGCTTTATATCTGGCCTGTTGTAAAATGAGGCAAACATCAAGATAAGCTGATGTACCCCCTGAAGACCTGTGTGTACCCCTGGAGTACACAGACCCCTGGCTGAGAACCACAGATCTCCACTAATGCACAAGGGAATTGGCCTCAAGACACATTGCATCACCTGATCAGCCAAAGTCACATGCAGGGTTGTGAAATCTCCCATCTCCGGGTCCACCAGGATGTCATGGGGCAGCCCCAACCGATCCCCCAGGGGGCAGGTATTTGCCATCCTGCCGGATAAAACCACAGCCAGATGCTTCCTCGCTGTTCTCCTCACTGCAGCTAACATCCAGGCACCATGTGGGTGGCTCTGCCCCTCTGCCTGCTGTCCGCTCTCCTGGCCACAGGTGAGTCCCGTCCGTCCCCGGGCACAGGGAGCCGGGTGATGCGGTCGGGAATTCACTTGGGGAACATGTTGCTGTCGATGGTGGATTCTGGGGTCAGGATGGAATTTGTGGGTAAAACCAGCAAGAGGAAAACCCGGAGCCACGTCCCCAGGCTGACTCGGGGAGAGCAGGGATTGGAGTCTGGGACTCCCACAGCCCACGCTAGGGGCCTGGCCAGTGGGTCTGAGTCCGTCTGTCCTTCCTTCTTCTCGTTCCTCCTCCAGCTCTCGCCCGAGCTTGGGGTCATCCGGATGAGGAGCAGCACCCCCGTCCACATGTCATCCTGCCTAGAAATGTTCCCCTGCCTGTCAGCGCTGAGATTCCTGCCAGGACTCCTGGCTTCATTCCACGGGTTTGAAAGGGGAATGCGGGTGCAACGGGTAGGCGCTGGGAGCCAGGACTCCTGGGCTCATTCCCCAGCTGTGGAAGAGGGCTGGGGTGTAGTGAGTTTGAGCAGAGATGGCTGCAAATCAGGACTCCCGGGTTCTGTCCATGGCTCTGAAAGAGGAGTGGGGTCTCGTGGGTAAGAGTGGGCGGGGAGTCAGGACTTCTCGGCTGTCTTCTTGGTTCTAAACCTGAATTGAACACATCTTTTTTCTACCTCAGTTTCCCTATTTCTTAGATGGGGAGAATATCACTTTGCTACCATCTAGGGACATAGAAGGGGCAGGGGAAGGCGTTCTGAGGTTTAATTGATGTTTCCACATGAAAGCTCTAAAAAAACCAAAGTGGGAAAATCTTTCTTTCTTTCTTTCTTTCTTAAAACTACCTTACGCTCACGTCATGAATTAAAGGCCCCCACGCTCTGGAATGGAAAGAGTTGATGCTCCTGGGATCGCTGGCTGGAGGTGCACAGCCATCAATCCAAAGGCTTAACAAGCGTCAATCGTATTCTGAAGAAGAGAATTGGCAGGATCAGCCATGAAATGTGGGCTGAAGTCGAGTGTGGCTGAGAGGCAGAGGCCTGGAGCAGAGAGTGACAGCGGGGTGTGTGTGTGTGTGAATGTGTGTGTGTGTGAAAGGTTCACCGCAAAGCCAGGCAGAAACCCCTCCTCAGAGCAGCTGAATTCTTGTTTTTCTGTCTACACAGACGAGTGGGGTTTGTTCGCAGGCACAAGCTGCACCCCAGATAGCCACGTCAGCAGCTGAAAATGTATTCTAGCCACAGACACTCAGGCAGCAAACAGACTTGTCTGCGGTGTTGAGTCAGATACAAATGACCAGCTAGCAAGATGCCTTTCCCCATCCGGAGAGTTAAATGGAACTGGGCAGAACTGCTGCAAAAGCAGGTGGCATTTCTCCAAGATCTGCCTGCCCACACGTTCAGTGAGGAGGCATTGGTGGTAACAACTCCCACAGCGCCACCTCTTGGTTCCTGGTGGTATTTCGCCCACGGGCACTGCCTGGGGAGGGGTGGGGAGCCGGGGTTTGTACTGAGAAGGGATTTTTCCAACCTCCAGGGAGCGCTCTGCAATGCGAGGTGTGTGCGTCCAGAGAGCAATCGTGCTCCGGCCCCCTGCAGCCCTGCGCCCCCTCGGAAGGGACCTGCGTCACCGTCGTGGCAGAGATGAGGCTGGGTGAGTGAAAGAAGATTTCTACTAAGTGTAGACACCATTGTCCTCCTGAAGCCAGGGGTCGAACCCAGGAGTCCTGGCTCCCAGCCCCTCCCCCTACTCTAACCAATAGACTCCGCTCCTCTCCAGGAGCAGGGACTGCTCAGTCTGGAAAGATAATGTCATAGACGGGGGACGGGATGAGATGGGGAATTGCACTGGGTGGCTGTGGGGCCTCGATCAGACAGAAGACAGGATTTTATCTGGGTGAGGGGGAAGATGTGATTAGTTGGGGGTGGGGTGGATGGAACAAAAGGGGAGGATGGAGCAGCTGGGGGTCCATTTTGGAGTTCAGAGGTGATTCTCTGTTTCCCTTCCACAGAGGGATCCTCCTTGTCCTACACGGCTAAATCGTGCCTGGAGCCCAAGAACTGTGAGCCAGGCCCCTTCTCGCTGACCTATGCGTACAATGTCACCGTGCGGGGGAACATCGCCTGCTGTGACACCGACGGCTGCAACGCTGGGGCCATCCCAGGTGTGTGTCTGCTGCAAACCTAGAGCCCTGCTCTGCCCACACCTGCCTGGATAGAACCCAGGAGTCCTGGCTCCCAGCCCCCCTGCTCTAACCACTAGACCCCACTCCCTTCCCCGAGCTGGGATCGAGCCCAGCGTGTGGTGACTCCCCACCCCTGGCTGACTGTGTGTGTCTGACTGTTCTCAGTGCCAACTGTGAGCTCCGTCCCCAACGGCCGGCAGTGCCCGTCATGCTTCTACCTGTGGGGAGGAAACTGTCAGGACAACAAGCCCTTGGCCTGCACCGGCGCCGAGGACCATTGTGTTGAGGAATCTGGGATATTAACACTGGGTAAGTCCTCCAGATGGGGGCGGGGTCTGAACACAGAGTACAAGGTGGAGCCCAGGTGTCCTGGCTCAGTCCCAGGCCCCCTTGCTCTGACCCTCTAGACTCCACTCCTGTGGCAGAGTTGCAGAGAGAACCCTGGAGTCCTACTTGCCGAGATGCCAAAGGAGCACTCAAGGAGGATAAGGCCACTGCGGAGAAACTAAATGAATTCTGTGCATCGGTCTTCACGGCTGAGGCTGGGAGGGAGATTCCCAAACCGGAACCATTCTATTTTCATGACAAATCTGAGGAACTGTCCCAGATTGAGGAGTCATTACAGGAGTTTTTGCAACAAATTGATAAATTAAACAGGAATAAGTCACCAGGACGAGATGGGTTTCGCCCAAGAGATCGGAAGGAACTCAAATGTCAAATTACAGAACGACTTATTGTGGTTTGTAAATTACCATTTAAATCAGCTTCTGTCCCAACTGGCTGGAGGATGGCTAATGACACGCCAATTTTTAAAAAGGGCTCCAGAGGTGATCCTGGCAACTACAGGCCAATAAGTCTGACTTCAGTACAGGGCAAACTCATTGAAACTACAGGAAAGAAGAGAATTGTCAGCCACATAGAGGTACATAATTTGTTGTGGAAGGATCAACATGGTTTCGGTAAAGGGAAATCACGCCTCAGCAATCTACTAGAATTCTCTGAGGGGGTCAACAAGCGTGTGAACAAGGGGAATCCAGTGGATACAGTGTACTTAGATTTTGAGAAAGCCTTTGAAAAGGTCACTCACCAAAGGCTCTTCAGAAACGTGAGCTGTCATGGGATAAAATCCTCTCATGGCTCAGTAACTTGTTAAAAGATAGGGAAAAAAGGGTAGGAAGAAATGGTCAGTTTTCAGAACGGAGAGAGGTAAAAAGTGGGAGTCCCCCAGGGATCTGCACTGGGCCCAGTCCTATTCATAGAATCATAGAATATCAGGGTTGGAAGGGACCTCAGGAGGTCATCTAGTCCAACCCCCTGCTCAAAGCAGGACCAATCCCCAATTAAATCATCCCAGCCAGGGCTTGGTCAAGCCTGATCTTAAAACCTTCTAAGGAAGGAGATTCTACCACCTCCCTAGTTAACGCATTCCAGTGTTTCACCACCCTCTTAGTGAAAAAGTTTTTCCTAATATCCAACCTAAACCTCCCCCACTGCAACTTGAGACCATTACTCCTTGTCCTGTCATCTTTTACCACTGAGAATAGTCTAGAACCATCCTCTCTGGAACCACCTCTCAGGTAGTTGAAAGCAGCTATCAAATCCCTCCTCATTCTTCTCTTCTGCAGACTAAACAATCCCAGTTCCCTCAGCCTCTCCTCATAAGTCATGTGCTCCAGACGCCTAATCATTTTTGTTGTCCTTCGCTGGACTCTCTCCAATTTATCCACATCCTTCTTGTAGTGTGGGGCCCAAAACTGGACACAGTACTCCAGATGAGGCCTCACCAATGTCGAATAGAGGGGAACGATCACGTCCCTCGATCTGCTGGCTATGCCCCTACTTATAAATCCCAAAATGCCATTGGCCTTCTTGGCAAGAAGGGCACACTGCTGACTCATATCCAGCTTCTCGTCCACTGTCACCCCTAGGTCCTTTCCCGCAGAACTGCTGCCTAGCCATTCGGTCCCTAGTCTGTAGCGGTGCCTAGGATTCTTCCGTCCTAAATGCGGGACTCTGCACTTGTCCTTGTTGAACCTCATCAGATTTCTTTTGGCCCAATCCTCTAATTTGTCTAGGTCCCTCTGTATCCTAACCCTACCTGCCACCGTATCTACCACTCTTCCTAATTTAGTATCATCTGCAAATTTGCTGAGAGTGCAATCCACACCATCCTCCAGATCATTTATGAAGATATTGAACAAAACCGGCCCCAGGACTGACCCTTGAGGCACTCCACTTGATACCGGCTGCCAACTAGACATGGAGCCATTGATCACTGCCCGTTGAGCCCGACAATCCAGCCAACTTTGTATCCACCTTATAGTGCATTCATCCAGCCCATACTTCTTTAACTTGCTGACAAGAATACTGTGGGAGACCGTGTCAAAAGCTTTGCTAAAGTCAAGAAACAATACATCCACTGCTTTCCCTTCATCCACAGAACCAGTAATCTCATCATAGAAGGCAATTAGATTAGTCAGGCATGACCTTCCCTTGGTGAATCCATGCTGGCTGTTCCTGATCACTTTCCTCTCATGTAAGTGCTTCAGGATTGATTCCTTGAGGACCTGCTCCATGATTTTTCCGGGGACTGAGGTGAGGCTGACTGGCCTGTAGTTCCCAGCATCCTCCTTCTTCCCTTTTTTAAAGATGGGCACTACATTAGCCTTTTTCCAGTCATCTGGGACTTCCCCCATTCGCCACGAGTTTTCAAAGATAATGGCCAATGGCTCTGCAATCACATCCACCAACTCCTTTAGCACTCTCGGATGCAAGGCATCCGGCCCCATGGACTTGTGCATGTCCAGCTTTTCTAAATAGTCCCGAACCACCTCTTTCTCCACAGAGGGCTGGCCACCTATTCCCCATGCTGTGATGCCCAGCGCAGCAGTCTGGGAGCCGACCTTGTTCCTGAAGACAGAGTCAAAAAAGCATTGAGTACATTAGCTATTCACCATATTCCGAAATGTTCTGGAAAAAGGGGTAAATAGTGAGGTGGCAAAATTTGCAGAAGATACAAACCTACTCAAGATAGTTAAGTCCAAAGCAGACTGTGAAGAGGTACTAAAGGGTCTCTCAAAACAGGGTGACTGGGCAACAAAACGGGAGAGGAAATTCAATGTTGATAAATGCTAAATAATGCACATGGGCAAACATAATCCCAACTAGACATACACAATGATGGGTCAAATTTACCACTCAAGAAAGATCTTGGAGTCTCTATGGAGAGTTCTCTGAAATCATCCACTCCATGTGCAGCGGCTGTGAAAACAGCGAACAGAATGCTGGGAATCATTAAGAAAGGGACAGAGAATAGGACAGAAAAAATCGTGTTGCCTCAATATAAATCATTGGGAGGCCCACAGCTGAACACTGAGTGCGGATGTGGTCGCCCTGTCTCCAAAAAGATCTACTGGAATTGGAAAAGCTTCAGAAAAGCCCAACCAAAATGACGAGGGGGATGGAACGGCTGCCATATGAGGAGAGATTAATAAGAGTGGGACTTTTCATCCTGGAAAAGAGACGGCTAAGGGGGGATAGGAAAGAGTTCTATAAAAGGTTGAAGGGTGTGAAGGAAGTGTTATTACTCTTTCTAACATATGAACTAGGGGCCACCAAATGAAATGAACGGGCAGCAGGTTTAAAAAAACCAAAGGAAGTACTGCTTCACACAACGCACAGTCAACCTGTGGAAATCATTGCCGGGAAATGTTGTGAAGGCGAAGACTACAACAGGGTTCAAACAGGAACGAGAGAAGTTCCTGGAGGACAGGTCCATCTGTGGCTATTAGCCAGGGTGGGCAGGGATGGTGGCCCTAGCCTCTGTTTGCCAGGAGCTGGGAATGGGCGACGGGGGATGGATCACCGGAAGGTTCCCTGTTCTGTTCATTCCCTCTGGGGCACCTGGCATTGGCCAGAGGATACTGGGCTAGATGGACCTTTGGTGTGACCCAGGAGGGCCGTTCCTCTGTTATGTTCTCACGTAGTTCCAGCCCCCTGCTCTGAGCACTACACCCCACTCTACCTGCAGAGCCGGGTGCAGTCCCGCTGGGAGGGGAGTGTGTGAGAGACCTTATTGGGGTCGGGGGGGGATGTGGGAGCCCCTGATTACGTCTCTCTCCCCCCGTACAGGTGACATCACCGTGATGAAGACTGCGGCTGGATGTGCCTCCCCTGGCGCTTGCATGAAGAGCGTGGGGAAGAACAAAGACGCCCAGGGCATGGTGGAGATGCTGAGCCGGGCCAAGTGCTACCCAGCTCCCAGGGCCGGTGGAGGCATTGGGGAGCCCTGAGTCCCGGACTAGCGTCCTTCCCTTCTGCTGCATGCCGGGCTGCTGTGCACCTCCCTTCAGCAGCCACCGGCTGCTGCTTCTCTTTGGGGGGGATTCTGGGTTCCTTTTGTGCATTGGCTGAATAAAGTGAGTTGTGGGGAAAGCACCCCCCTAGCTCCTTGTCCCCTGACCGCCCCGTACCGGGCCCCCCCGCCCCTATCTGTGCACAAGTGATGCTGGCAGGAAGAGAACTCGGGAGTCCTGACTCCCAGTAACCCCCCCTGTAACCCAACAGGGCCCACTCCCTTCTGAAAGCCAGGGATAGAGCCCAGGAGTCCTGGCTCCCAAGCCCCCTGCTCTAACCACTGGACCCCCTCCCCTTGCAGGGCCAGGGAATGGAACCAAGGAGTCCTGCCTAGACCCCCTCCCCCAGGGGAAGGCCCGTGGCCGGGGGAAAGGCACCAGCTGGCTAAGCTCCCCTGGGGAAGGAGGGCTGTGGGAAGGAGAGGCCGTGGCTCACCCAGCTGTCCAGGCGGGCGGAAACGCCCTGGAGGGGAGCAATGTCCTTCTAGGTTGATTTTGCAGGGCTCAGTTCGTCCCGCTCTCTGGGGCGGCTCCACTGGGAGTGACGGGCTCAGGGAGGGTGTCAGGAAACAGGGCAGATCCCCCCAGCCGGTGGTGCTCTGTGAGCAGATTTCACGCAGCGTGAACTCCTGGATCGCTGCCCCCGTCTGACCCCGGAGTCACAGCCAGTCCCCTCAGATACTCTCAGACAAGCCGGACTTTGGGAGGAAAGGTCACGTACACCCCAAACCAGCCCACCTAGGTTGTTCCCAGCCCCAGGAGACCGGTCACTTACCCCAGAGCCACGGGACCCCAGATCCTACACCAAAGGCAACGCTGGCAGCCAGGTCTGTAGGAAACTCGCTAAAGGTTCGTGAGCTAAGGAAAGGGAATGAGGGTCACGAGGGGTTAAAGCCGGTAAAATTCATGCCCAGGTGAGTCGCAGTCTGTAATTCCAAACGGTGGCGGTGATGGAAGAAACTGCCGTTTTCCCAAGTCTTTTCAGGTGCCCCCAGACAGTCTCCAGGGCTCCCCGCTTTGCATCCCGTTCTGGTCCCTGTAAGAGTCCAGCCAGCCCAGCGAGGCAGGATCCTTCCCTGAATCCATCCTTACAGCTTCTTCTCCCAGAGAACAAGCTGGCAGGGCCCCCACCCACGTGGGCTTTGCCTTCGATGGGGAGAGGGAGGAACGCGGCGGTCAGCACACGCGATGGCCCCTGCCTTTGGGGTCAGCACTTTTCTGGTGCTAAAGTTGCTCATTAGCATCCCTCCGGCGTCTCTGCTGGGTCAGTGAGTCCCAGGGCTGTGCTCAGGGTGAATGGTTGTTACTCCGTTAAAAGAGCAGACGGGGAAGGGAAAACCATACCACGGCCCATTGGTTTTCATGAAATCGAAACTCCAAACACACTCTTCTACCTGCGCCATGCCTTTGATCTAGGCCAGGGTCTCTCGACATTTCCAGACAGCTGTACCCCTTGCGGGAGTCTGATGTGTCTTGGGTACCCTAAATTTCCCCTCACTGAAAAACGACTTGCTCACAAAAGCAGCCATAAAAATGCACAATGTCATGGCCGTGCTGCTGCTGACAAGCTGCTTCCTTTCTCATTTCCGCCATTATAAAATCACTCGGTGGGAACGCAGGACAAATCCTGCACTGGCATTTCAGTGTAGAGTATATAGAACAATGTGAACAAGGGGTCGACATTTTAGCTCGTACTGACTTCACTCGTGCCTTAATGCGGCCGGTTGTAAAACGAGGCAAACATGAAGATGAGCTGATGTTCCCCCCGGAAGACCTGTGTGTACCCCTGGGGTACATGGACCCCTGGCTGAGAACCACTGATCTGCACTAATGCACAAGGGAATTGGCCTCAAGACACATTGGTATCATCTGATCAGCCAGTGTCCCATGCAGGGTTGTGAAATCTCCCATCTCCGGGCCCACCAGGATGTCACGGGGCAGCCCCAGCCGATCCCCCAGGGGGCAGGTATTTGCCAACCTTTCCACAGAGCAGGACCTGGGGATTACAGTGGATGAGAAGCTGGCTATGAGACAGCAGGGTGGCCTTGTTGCCAAGAAGGCCAATGGCGTTTTGGGCTGCATCAGTAGGAGCGTTGCCAGCAGATGGAGGGAAGTGATTATTCCCCTCTATTCGGCACTGGTGAGGCCACATCTGGAGTACTGGGTCCAGTTTTGGGCCCCCCACTACAGAAGGGATGTGGAAAAATTGGAGAGAGTCCAGCGGAGGGCAAGGAAAATGATTAGGGGGCTGGGGCACGTGACTTAGGAGGGGAGGCTGAGGGAACTGGGCTTCTTTTGTCTGCAGAAGAGAAGAGTGAGGGGGAATTTGATAGCAGCCTTCAACTACCTGAGGGGGGCTCCAAAGAGGGTGGTGCTCAGCTGTTCTCAGTGGTGGCAGATGACAGAACGAGGAGCAATGGTCTCCAGTTGCAGTGGGGGCGGTCTAGGCTGGAGATTAGGAAACACCATTTCAATAGGAGGGTGGTGAAGCGCTGCATTGGGTTCCCTAGGGAGGGGGTGGAATCTCCACCCTTTGACGTGTTTAACGCCCAGCTTGACACAGCCCTGGCTGGGATGAATTAGTTGGGGTGGGTCCTGCTTTGAGCAGGGGTTGGACTAGATGACCTCCTGAGCTCTCTTCCAACCCTGATCTTCTATGGTTCTCTGATTCTCTGAACCTGCCTGCCGTACCCACAGCCAGCTGCTTCATCACTGCTCTGGTCACTGCAGAAAATGCCCAGCCACCATGTGGGTGCCCCAGCCCTTCTGCCTGCTGTCTGCTCTCCTGGTCACAGGGGAGACCCTTCCGTCCCCAGGCACAGGGAGCCGGGCACCGATGAGGAGCAGGAAATGCTTGGAAAAAACAGAAAATTCTCAGGAGCCAGGAAAACCGTCCCCCACCCTTGTCATCCTGCTTGGAAATGTTCCCCTGCCCCCAGCACTGAGATTCCTGCCAGGACTCCTGGGTTCATTCCCCGGCTCTGGGAGGGAGTGGGGTGTCTCTTCTGAGGTGTATGTGCCCCACGCTGGCCCAGCGAGCGCAGGGAGAAAAGGGCCGAGCAGCGGGAGGGGTTTGCAGATTCCTGGGCACAGGGACTAGCGTGAGGGCCGCGCTGAGCTGCGTGAGCCGGGACCGAGCCGTGCTTGGCCAGGAGGGAACACTGTTGCACCATCGCACTGACTCACATGGTCTCATTTCTGGGAGCCAGGACTCCTGGGTTCTATCCCCAGGTCAGGGACGGGGTGGGTCTAGAATAGGCTGGAAGCCAGCAGCAATTCGGACTCCTTGCTTAAAAGAACAGGAGTACTTGTGGCACCTTAGAGACTAACAAATTCATAAAAATTTGTTAGTCTCTAAGATGCCACAAGTACTCCCGTCCTTTTTGGGGATTCAGACTAACACGGCTGCTACTCTGAAATCTGATTCCTTAGCTGTATTCGTAGCTCCGAGTCTGACACTGCCTCTTTCTGCCTCAGTTTCCCTGATTATAAGATGGGGGTAATGTTCCCTTCCTCCCACCTGGGACCCTGGCAAAGGCGGGAGAAGGCTTTTGGAGGTTGAAGTGATGTTTCCAGATGAAAGCTCTGAAAAAAACCAAAGTGGACCAATTGGTTTTCTTTCTTTCGTCCTTCCATTAAAAACTTATGTTCACTGACTGAATTGAAACTCTCCCAAGCTCTGGACAGGAAAGAGTTAAGGATCATGGGATCTCTTCAGCCAGCCCAGAGTTTTTGCATGCACGATGGAGGTGTGAAGCCATCAGTGGCAAGGGTGAACGATCACCAATCAAATTTGGAAGAAGAGAGTTGACAGGACAGGATGGTCCCCGGCTTTGGAGTCGACACTTTTCTGGTGCTTGCATTTCAGTGTAGAGTATATAGAGCAATATGAACAAGGGGCCGACAGTTTAGCTCGTACTGACTTCACTCGTGCCTTAATGTGGCCGGTTGTAAAATGAGGCAAATATCTAGATGAGCTGATGTACCCCCGGAAGACCTGTGTGTACCCCTGGGGTACACGGACCCCTGGCTGAGAACCGCTGATCTCCACTAATGCACAAGGGAATTGGCCTCAGTACACATTGGCATCACCTGATTAGCCAGTGTCACATGCAGGGCTGTGAAATCTCCCATCTCCGGGCCCACCAAGATGTCATGGGGCAGCCCCAGCCGATCCCCCAGGGGGCAGGTATTTGCCAACCTGCCTGAGAAAACCACAGCCAGATGCTTCCTCGCTGTTCTGCTCACTGCAGCAAGCACCCGGGCACCATGTGGGTGGCTCTGCCCCTCCGCCTGCTGTCCGCTCTCCTGGCCACAGGTGAGTCCCGTCCGTCCCCAGGCACAGGGAGCCGGGTGGTGGGGGCGGGATTTCACCTGGGGAACGTGCTGCTGTGGATGGCGGATTCTGGGGTCAGGATGGAATTTGTGGGTAAAACCAGCGAGAGGAAAACCCGGGGCCATGTCCCCCGACTGAATTGGGGAGAGCAGGGAGTGGAGCCCGGGACTCCCACAGCCCATGCTAGGTGCCTGGCCAGTGGGTCTGAGTCCGTCTGTCCTTCCTTCTTCTCGTTCCTTCTCCAGCTCTCACCCGGGCTTGGGGTCATCCCGATGAGCAGCACCACCCCCATCCACATGTAATCCTGCTTGGAAATGTACCCCTGCCCATCAGCGCTGAGATTCCTGCCAGGACTCCTGGCTTCATTCCCCGGGTTTCAAAGGGGAATGGGGATGCAACGGGTGGGGGCTGGGAGCCAGGACTTCTGGGCTCATTCCCCAGCTGTAGAAGAGGGCTGGGGTGTAGTGAGTTTGAGCGGAGATGGCTGCAAATCAGGACTTCCGGGTTCTGTCCGTGGCCTGAAAGAGGAGTGGGGTCTCGTGGGTTAGAGTGAGCTGGGAGTCAGGAGTGAGGAGTTCTCGACTGTCTTCTTGGTTCTAACCCTGAATTGAACACATCTTTTTTCTACCTCAGTTTCCATATTTCTTTGATAGTGATAATATAATATGATAATATAACTTTGCTACATTCTAGGGACATAGAAGGGGCAGGGGAAGGCATTCTGAGGTTTAATTGATGTTTCCACATGAAAGCTCTAAAAAAACCAAAGTGGGCAAATTTCTTTCTTTCTTTCTTTCTTTCTTTCTTTCTTTCTTTCTTAAAAACCTTACACGCACATCATGAATTTAAAGGCCCCCACGCTATGGAGAGGAAAGAGTTGATGCTCCTGGGATCGCTGGCTGGAGGTGCACAGCCATCTATCCAAAGGCTTAACAAGCATCAATCGTATTCTGAAGAAGAGAATTGGGAGGATCAGCGATGAAAAGTGGGCTGAAGTCGAGTGTGGCTGAGCTGACGTAACTCTGAGAGGCAGAGGCCTGGAGCAGAGAGTGACAGCGGGGTGTGTGTGTGTGTGTGTGTGTGTGTGTGTGAAAGGTTCACCGCAAAGCCAGGCAGAAACCCCTCTTCAGAGCAGCCGAATTCTTGTTTTTCTGTCTACACAGACGTGTGGGGTTTGTTCGCAGGCACAAGCTGCACCCCAGATAGCCACGTCAGCAGCTGAAAATGTATTCTAGCCACAGACACTCAGGCAGCAAACAGACTTGTCTGCAGTGTTGAGTCAGATACAAATGACCAGCTAGCAAGATGCCTTTCCCCATCCGGAGAGTTAAATGGAACTGGGCAGAACTGCTGCAAAAGCAGGTGGCATTTCTCCAAGATCTGCCTGCCCACACGTTCAGTGAGGAGGCATTGGTGGTAACAACTCCCACAGCGCCACCTCTTGGTTCCTGGTGGTATTTCGCCCACGGGCACTGCCTGGGGAGGGGTGGGGAGCAGGGGTTTGTACCGAGAAGGGATTTTTCCAACCTCCAGGGAGCGCTCTGCAATGCGAGGTGTGTGCGTCCAAAGAGCAATCGTGCTCCGGCTCCCTGCAGCCCTGCGCCCCCTCGGAAGGGACCTGTGTCACCGTCGTGGCAGAGATCAGGCTGGGTGAGTGAAAGAACATTCCTACTAAGTGTAGACACCATTGTCCTCCTGAAGCCAGGGGTCGAACCCAGGAGTCCTGGCTCCCACCCCCTCCTCCTACTCTAACCAATAGCCTCCGCTCCTCTCCAGGAGCAGGGACTGCTCAGTCTGGAAAGATAATGTCATAGACAGGGGATGGGATGAGATGGGGAATTGCAGTGGGTGACTGTGGGGCCTGGATCAGACTAGAAGAGAGGATTTTATTGGGGGTCGGGGGAAAGATGAGATTAGTTGGGGGTGGGGTGGATGGAACAAAAGGGGAGGATGGAGCAGCTGGGGATCCATTGGGGAGCTCAGAGGTGATTCTCTGTTTCTCTTCCACAGAGGGATACTACTTCTCCTACACGGCTAAATCGTGCCTGGAGCCCAAGAACTGTGAGTCCGGTCCCTTCTCGCTGACCTACGCGCAGAATGTCACCATGCGGGCGAACATCGCCTGCTGTAACACCGACGGCTGCAACGCCGGGGCCATCCCAGGTGTGTGTCTGCTGCAAACCTAGAGCTCTGCTCCGGCCACACCTGCCTGGAGAGAACCCAGGAGTCCTGGCTCCCAGCCTCACCCCCCACCTCTAACCCCTAGACCCCACTTCCCTCCCACAGCTGGTGACAGAACCCAGGAGTCCTGGCTCCCAGCTCCCCTGCTCTAATCACTAGACCCCACTCCCTTCCCCGAGCTGGGATCGAGCCCAGCGTGTGGTGACTCCCCACCCCTGGCTGACTGTGTGTGTCTGACTGTTCTCAGTGCCAACTGTGAGCTCCGTCCCCAATGGCCGGCAGTGCCAGATGGTTTTCATAGTGGATCGTTTTGACAAGCAGCCGGTGGGGATGTTGGCCTGCACCGGCGCCGAGGACCATTGTGTTGAGGAATCTGGGATATTAACACTGGGTAAGTCCTCCAGATGGGGGCGGGGTCTGAACACAGAGTACGAGGTGGAGCCCAGGTGTCCTGGCTCAGTCCCAGCCCCCCTGGCTCTGACCCACTAGACTCCACTCCCCTGGCAGAGTTGCAGAGAGAACCCTGGAGTCCTACTTGCCGAGATGCCAAAGGAGCACCCAAGGAGGATAAGGCCACTGCGGAGAAACTAAATGAATTCTGTGCATCGGTCTTCACGGCTGAGGCTGGGAGGGAGATTCCCAAACCTGAGCCATTCTGTTTTCATAACAAATCTGAGGAACTGTCCCAGATTGAGGAGTCATTACAGGAGTCTTTGCAAGAAATTGATAAATTAAACAGTAATAAGTCACCAGGACCAGATGGGATTCGCCCAAGAGTTCGGAAGGAACTCAAATGTCAAATTACAGAACTACTAACTGTGGTTTGTAACCTACCATTTAAATCAGCTTCTGTCCCAAATGGCTGGAGGATGGCTAATGACATGCCAATTTCTAAAAAGGGCTCCAGAGGTGATCCCATGAACAACAGGCCAATAAGTCTGACTTCAGTATTGGGCAAACTCATTGAAACTATAGGAAAGAAGAGAACTATCAGTCACATAGATGAACATAATTTGTTGGGGAAGGGTCAACATGGTTTCGGTAAAGGAAAATCACGCCTCACCAATCTACTAGAATTCTCTGAGGGGGTCAACAAGCGTGTGGACAAGGGGGATCCCATGAATATAATGTACTTAGATTTAGAAAGCGTCCCTCACCAAAGGCTCTTAAGCAAAGTGAACTGTCATGGGATAAAATCCTCTTATGGCTCAGTAACTGGTTAAAAGATAGGGAAAAAAGGGTAGGAAAAATGGTCAGTGTTCAGAACGGAGAGAGGTAAATAGTGGGAGTCCCCCAGGGATCTGCACTGGGCCCAGTCCTATTCACCATATTCCGAAATGTTCTGGAAAAAG
This sequence comes from Eretmochelys imbricata, assembly GCF_965152235.1. NCBI lineage: Eukaryota > Metazoa > Chordata > Testudines > Cheloniidae > Eretmochelys > Eretmochelys imbricata. The sequence goes on from NC_135595.1 coordinate 19,343,125, forward strand.
GGGTAAATAGTGAGGTGGCAAAATTTGCAGAAGATACAAACCTACTCAAGATAGTTAAGTCCAAAGGAGACTGCGAAGAGGTACTAAAGGATCTCTCAGAACTGGGTGACTGGGCAACAAAACGGCAGATGAAATTCAATGTTGATAAATGCAAAGTAATGCACATGGGCAAACGTAATCCCAACTAGACATACACAATGATGGGTCGAATTTACCACTCAAGAAAGATCTTGGAGTCATAGTGGAGAGTTCTCTGAAATCATCCACTCCATGTGCAGCGGCCGTGAAGAAAGCGAACAGAATGCTGGGAATCATTAAGAAAGGGACAGAGAATAAGACAGACAATAGCATGTTGCCTCTATATAAATCCATGGGACGCCCACAGCTTGAACACTGCGTACGGATGTGGTCGCCCCTTCTCAAAAAAGAGATATTGGAATTGGAAAAGCTTCAGAAAAGCCCAACCAAAATGATGAGGGGGATGGAAGTGCTGCCATATGAGGAGAGATTAATAAGAGTGGGACTTTTCACCTTGGAAAAGAGACGGCTAAGGGGGCATATGATCGAGGTCTTGAGAAGATTGAAGGGTGTGGAGGAAGGAAATAAGGAAGAGTTATTTACTCCTCCTAACATAAGAACGGGGGGTCACCACAGGCAGCAGGATTAAAACAAACAAAAGGCAGTACTGCTTCACACAATGCACAGTCAACCTGTGGAACTCCTTGCCAGAGGATGTTTTGAAGGCCAAGACTATAACAGGGTTCAAACAGGAACTAGAGAAGTTCCTGGAGGACAGGTCCATCTGTGGCTATTAGCCAGGGTGGGCAGGGATGGTGGCCCTAGCCTCTGTTTGCCAGGAGCTGGGAATGGGCGACAGGGGATGGATCACCGGAAGGTTCCCTGTTCTGTTCATTCCCTCTGGGGCACCTGGCATTGGCCAGAGGATACTGGGCTAGATGGACCTTTGGTGTAGCCCAGGAGGACCGTTCCTCTGTTATGTTCTCACTTTGTTCCAGCCCCCTGCTCTGCGCACGAGACCCCACTCTGCCTGCAGAGCCGGGTGCAGTCCTGGTGGGAGGGGAGTGTGTGAGAAACCACATGGGGGTCAGGGGAGGGGATGTGGGAGCCCCTGATGACGTCTCTCTCCCCCCGTCCAGGTAACATCACCGTGAAGAAGGCTGTGGCTGGATGTGCCTCCCCTGGCGCTTGCATGAAGAGAGAGGGGGAGAGGAAATACGCCCAGGGCGTGGTGGAGATGCTGAGCCGGGCCGAGTGCTACCCAGCTCCCAGGGCCGGTGGAGGCATCGGGCAGCCCTGAGCCCCAGTCTGGAGTCCTGCCCTTCTGCTGTGTGCCAGGCTGCAGTGCACCTCCCTTCAGCAGCCACCGGCTGCTGCTTCTCTTTGGGGGGATTGCGGGTTTCTTTTGTGCATTGGCTGAATCAAGCGAGTTGTGGGGAAAGCACCCCCCTAGCTCCTTGTCCCCTGACCGCCCCGTACCGGGCCCCCCCCGCCCCTATCTGTGCACAAGTGATGCTGGCAGGAAGAGAACCCGGGAGTCCTGACTCCCAGTAATCCCCCCAGTAACCCACCAGAGCCCACTCCCTTCTGAAAGCCAGGGATAGAGCCCAGGAGTCCTGGCTCCCAAGTCCCCTGCTCTAACCACTGGACCCCTCTCCCCTTGCAGGGCCAGGGAATGGAACCCAGGAGTCCTGCCTGGACCCCCTCCCGGAAGGCAAGGCCCATGGCTGGGGGAAAGGCACCAGCGGGCTAAGCTCCCCTGGGGAAGGAGGGCTGTGGGAAGGAGAGGCCGTGGCTCACCCAGCTGTCCAGGCGGGCGGGAACGCCCTGGAGGGGAGCAATGTCCTTCTAGGTTGATTTTGCAGGGCTCAGTTCGTCCCGCTCTCTGGGGCGGCTCCACTGGGAGTGACGGGCTCAGGGAGGGTGTCAGGAAACAGGGCAGATCCCCCCAGCCGGTGGTGCTCTGTGAGCAGATTTCACCCAGTGTGAACTCCTGGATCGCTGCCCCCGTCTGACCCCGGAGTCACAGCCAGTCCCCTCAGATACTCTCAGACAAGCCGGACTTTGGGAGGAAACCTCACGTACACCCCAAACCAGCCCACCCAGGTTGTCCCCTGCCCCAGGAGACTGGTCACTTACCCCAGAGCCACGGGACCCCAGATCCTACACCAAAGGCAACGCTGGCAGCCAGGTCTGTAGGAAACTCGCTAAAGGTTCATGAGCTAAGGAAAGGGAATGAGGGTCACGAGGGGTTAAAGCAGGTAAAATTCATGCCCAGGTGAGTCGCAGTCTGTAATTCCAAACGGTGGCGGTGATGGAAGAAACTGCCATTTTCCCAAGTCTTTTCAGGTGCCCCCAGACGGTCTCCAGGGCTCCCCGCTTTGCATCCGGTTCCGGTCCCTGTAAGAGTCCAGCCGGCCCAGTGAGGCAGGATCCTTCCCTGAATCCATCCTTACAGCTTCTTCTCCCAGAGAACAAGCTGGCAGGGCCCCCACCCACGTGGGCTTTGCCTTCGATGCGGGGAGGGAGGAACGCGGCGGTCTGCACACACGATGGCCCCTGCCTTTGGGGTCAGCACTTTTCTGGTGCTAAAGTTCCTCCTTAGCATCCCTCCGGCATCTCTGCTGGGTCAGTGAGTCCCAGGGCTGTGCTCAGGGTGAATGGTTGTTACTCCGTTAAAAGAGCAGACGGGGAAGGGAAAACCATACCACGGCCCATTGGTTTTCATTAAATCGAAACTCCAAACACACTCTTCTACCTTCGCCATCCCTTTGATCTAGGCCAGGAGCTCTCGACCTTTCCAGACAGCTGTACCCCTTGCGGGAGTCTGATGTGTCTTGGGTACCCCCAGTTTCCCGTCACTTAAAAACGACTTGCTCACAAAACCAGCCATAAAAATGCACAAGGTCACGGCCATGCTGCTGCTGACAAGCTGCTTCCTTTCTCATTTCCGCCATTATAAAATAACTGGGCGGGAACGCAGGACAAATCCTGCACTGGCATTTCAGTGTAGAGTATATAGAGCAATATGAACAAGGGGTCGACAGTTTAGCTCTTACTGACTTCACTCGTGCCTTAAAGTGGCTGATTGTAAAACGAGGCAAATATCTAGATGAGCTGATGTGCCCCCGAAAGACCTGTGCGTACCCCTGGGGTACACGGACCCCTGGCTGAGAACCGCTGATCTCCACTAATGCACAAGGGAATTGGCCTCAGTACACATTGGCATCACCTGATCAGCCAGTGTCACATGCAGGGCTGTGAAATCTCCCATCTCCGGGCGCACCAGGATGTCATGGGGCAGCCCCAACCGATGCCCCAGGGGGCAGGTATTTGCCAACCTGCCTGAGAAAACCACAGCCAGATGCTTCCTCGCTGTCCTGCTCACTGCAGCAAACACCTGGGCACCATGTGGGTGGCTCTGCCCCTCTGCCTGCTGTCCGCTCTCCTGGCCACAGGTGAGTCCCGTCCGTCCCCAGGCACAGGGAGCCGGGTGGTGGGGGCGGGATTTCACCTGGGGAACGTGCCGCTGTGGATGGCGGATTCTGGGGTCAGGATGGAATTTGTGGGTAAAACCAGCAAGAGGAAAACCCGGGGCCACGTCCCCCGACTGAATTGGGGAGAGCAGGGATTGGAGCTTGGGACTCCCACAGCCCACGCTAGGGGCCTGGCCAGTGGGTCTGAGTCCGTCTGTCCTTCCTTCTTCTCGTTCCTCCTCCAGCTCTCGCCCGAGCTTGGGGTCATCCCGATGAGGAGCACCACCCCCATCCACATGTAATCCTGCTTGGAAATGTTCCCCTGCCCGTCAGTGCTGAGATTCCTGCCAGGACTCCTGGGTTCATTCCCCGGGCTTGAAAGGGGAATGGGGGTGCAACAGGTGGGAGCTGGGAGCCAGGAAACCTTTGCTTTGAACTGACTTAGCCTGTGAAGGGAGGCATCGCTTGCCTTTGACCTTTGATTTCTTTGTACCTGTCTTGGGGCGTACGCACCCCATGGTGTTCCAGAGACTGAAGGTTTAATGCGTGCCCTGCTAACCACAGCTGGGAGGAATAAAGGGGCTGGAAAGCCGTGGGGCAGAGCAGCTGCCAGAGAGGAGGGAGCGGCTGGCTGCAAGCCCCCAAAGGTGCAGGGACGCAGAGCCCCGGGGGGAGGTAGGGAGGTGCTCCGGGCTCTGGCAGGGTGGGAGCTCCTCTGAGCCCGTTTATTTCGTTGGAGGGCCCTGAGCCGGCAGTCAGAGGATTGGGCAGGCCTGGGATCCCCCCTGCCCCGGTTGGGCTACGTGAACCTTGGGGCTGTGCCACATTTGGCCAGAGGGAGGCGCCATCACACCCCTCACACAGACCGTTTCTGCCTTTTCTGGCTTGTAATGACTTAGCTCCTGCCCTTCCCTGGTTCTCAGTGTTCGATCTAAAGCAGGGTGTGTCTGGGACCTTCCCTTGGGCCAACAGGATCGGGGCGTCTCCTTTCAAGGAATCAGCAGTGGACTTTCTAGGAGCTTGTGTTGGCCCGGAGGGTGCTGGGAGTTCTGGGCAGGGGGGTTTGCTGGGCTGGGGGGTTTGCTGGGGTCGCTCTGCAGTGTTATTCTCGGGGGGTGGGGGAGGGGTCTGGCTGCAATATAACGGGGAGCGATTTGCAGGCTGGAGCAGGGGTGGGCAAACTTTTTGGCCCGAGGGCCACAATTGGGTATGGAAATTGTATGGCCGGCAATGACTGCTCAGGAAATTGGGGGTGAGGGGCTGAGGGCTCTGGCTAGGGATGAGGGGTTGGGGGTGCAGGAGGGTGCTCCGGGCTGGGACCCAGAGGTTCAGATGGAGGGAGGGGGATCAGGGCTGGGGCAGGGGGCTGGGGTGCAGGAGGGGTTCAGGGGTGCAGGCTCCAGGCGGCGCTTACCTCAAGCAGCTCCCCGAAGCAGCGGCATGTCCCCGCTCTGGCTCCTACGCCGAGGCTCTGGGCGCCACGTCGTCCGCAGGCGCCGTCCCTGCAGCTCTCATGGGCCACAGTTCCCAGCCAGTGGGCGCTGCGGGGGTCCCCACGCATAGGAGCCGGAGGGGGGACCTGCTGCTGCTTCTGGGAGCCGTGTAGAGCGGGACAAGCCCCCCACCCCACTCCTTGGCTGGAGCACCAGAGCGGGCTAAGCCCCGGACCCCACTCCTCAGTGGGAGCTCGAGGGCCGGATTAAACCATCTGGAGGGCCGGATCCGGCCCCCGGTCATAGTTTGCCCACCCCTGGGATGGAGAACTGAGGGGCCCTGGCAGGTCATGGGTCCAGGCTGTAGGCTGGGGAATGTCCCAGGGACGCCCTTTGCACAGGAGGATCAAAAGGAGAAAGAACAAAGGAGACCCCTTCCCCCTCCCCGCCTCTTTGGTCTCTGGGAGCTGAGGCTGGGATATTGGATTCAGCTCCAGCCAAGCTTAATCCAATGTCCCAGCTCCCGGAGACCGAGACCGGGGGGGTGTGTGCCCGGACACCTGGGTTCAGTGCAGATGCGGGCAGTGGTGTGGCAACTTGTCCAAACACACACACAAGCTCTGGGGAATTTCAGTTTAGGACCCAGCTTTATTCAGTGCCTTTACTTCTGGAAATAGATAGCGTTAAATCAGGGAGTGCTGGGTGTCAGGGCTCCTGGGTTCTATCCCTGGCTCTCCGAAGGGAGTGGTGTGTTGTGGTTAGAGCGGGGTGGCTGGGAGCCAGGACTCCTGGGTTCTATTCCAGCTATGGAAGAGGAGTTGGGGCTGATGGGGTAGAGCAGTGGGGGCTGGGAGGCCAGGCTGTCCCCACGCTGTCCCCAGTTCTGTCCCCACGCTGGACTTTCAGGGGCTGCTGTGGAATACAATAAGACTCAGCGCTGTTCCACAGGACGTCACAGTCTGTCCAGAAACACACGCGCCCCCTCCTCCCACTCTGGCTGTAATGGGCTTTGCCTGGGGCCCTGACTCCCTGGATCTTTGCAAAAGCAGTTCAGCTTCATTATCCTTTGGGCTCAGATGGGGAAACTGAGGCGTGGGTGGGCGTGGGGAGAGGAGAGAGACCCACGGACTATGAGGGCATCATTCAGCTGTGGGGTGGCTCCCCCTGGCGGAGGGGGGGCAACACAGAGGGGGCGTTAGGAGAGGAATTTCACTGCCAGGAGCCCAGCCAGACTGGGCAAGATGCTGCCCAGGGCGACGGGGCCCAGCATCCGCTGAGCACTGCTGGGCGTGTGTCACGGAGTGTGGGGGAGTCCAGGCCCTGCACCCCTCTTCCTGGGATCCACTGAGACAGTAAAACAGAAGGTTTATTGGACAACAGGAACACAGTCCACAACAGAGCTTGTGGGTACACCCAGGACGCCTCAATCACGTCCTTCTGGGGGAGCAGGGAGCTTAGACCCCAGCCCTGGGGTTCCCTGTGTTCCTCCACCCAGCCCCAAACTGAAACTAAACCCCCCCAGCAGGCTCCTTCCTGCAGTCTCCGTCCACATTCCTGGGCAGAGGTGTTACCTCCCCCTCCCCCTCCCCCTCCTGGCTCAGGTGACAGGCTCTCAGGTCTCCCCTCCCCAGGGCACATTCCCAGGTCAACACTCCCCCCTCCCTGCTGAGTCACATCGTCACACCAGGCAAAGCCCATTACAGCCAGAGTGGGAGGAGGGGGCGCGTGTGTCTCTGGACAGACTGTGACGTCCTGTGGAACAGCGCTGGGCCATATTGTATTCCACAGCAGCCCCTGAAAGTCCAGCGTGGGGACAGAACCCAGGAGCCTGGGCTCCCAGCCCCCACTGCTCTACCCCATCAGCCCCCACTCCACTCCCAGAGCTGGGATAGAACCCAGGAGTCCTGGCTCCCAGCCACCCCGCTCTAACCACGACACACCACTCCCTTCGGAGAGCCAGGGATAGAACCCAGGAGCCCTGACACCCAGCACTCCCTGATTTAACGCTATCTATTTCCAGAAGTAAAGGCACTGAATAAAGCTGGGTCCTAAACTGAAATTCCCCAGAGCTCGTGTGTGTGTTTGGACAAGTTGCCACACCACTGCCCGCATCTGCACTGAACCCAGGTGTCCGGGCACACACCCCCCCGGTCTCGGTCTCCGGGAGCTGGGACATTGGATTAAGCTTGGCTGGAGCTGAATCCAATATCCCAGCCTCAGCTCCCAGAGACCAAAGAGGCGGGGAGGGGGAAGGGGTCTCCTTTGTTCTTTCTCCTTTTGATCCTCCTGTGCAAAGGGCGTCCCTGGGACATTCCCCAGCCTACAGCCTGGACCCATGACCTGCCAGGGCCCCTCAGTTCTCCATCCCAGGGGTGGGCAAACTATGACCCGGGGGCCGGATCCGGCCCTCCAGATGGTTTAATCCGGCCCTCGAGCTCCCACCGAGGAGTGGGGTCCGGGGCTTAGCCCGCTCTGGTGCTCCAGCCAAGGAGTGGGGTGGGGGGCTTGTCCCGCTCTACACGGCTCCCAGAAGCAGCAGCAGGTCCCCCCTCCGGCTCCTATGCGTGGGGACCCCCGCAGCGCCCACTGGCTGGGAACTGTGGCCCATGAGAGCTGCAGGGACGGCGCCTGCGGACGACGTGGCGCCCAGAGCCTCGGCGTAGGAGCCAGAGCGGGGACATGCCGCTGCTTCGGGGAGCTGCTTGAGGTAAGCGCTGCCCGGAGCCTGCACCCCTGAACCCCTCCTGCACCCCAGCCCCCTGCCCCAGCCCTGATCCCCCTCCCTCCATCTGAACCCCTGGGTCCCAGCCCGGAGCACCCTCCTGCACCCCCAACCCCGCATCCCTAGCCAGAGCCCTCAGCCCCTCACCCCCAATTTCCTGAGCAGTCATTGCCGGCCATACAATTTCCATACCCAATTGTGGCCCTCGGGCCAAAAAGTTTGCCCACCCGTGCTCCAGCCTGCAAATCGCTCCCCGTTATATTGCAGCCAGACCCCTCCCCCACCCCCCGAGAATAACACTGCAGAGCGACCCCAGCAAACCCCCCAGCCCAGCAAACCCCCCTGCCCAGAACTCCCAGCGCCCTCCGGGCCAACACAAGCTCCTAGAAAGTCCACTGCTGATTCCTTGAAAGGAGACGCCCCGATCCTGTCGGCCCAAGGGAAGGTCCCAGACACACCCTGCTTTAGATCGAACACTGAGAACCAGGGAAGGGCAGGAGCTAAGTGATTACAAGCCAGAAAAGGCAGAAACGGTCTGTGTGAGGGGTGTGATGGCGCCTCCCTCTGGCCAAATGTGGCACAGCCCCAAGGTTCACGTAGCCCAACCGGGGCAGGGGGGATCCCAGGCCTGCCCAATCCTCTGACTGCCGGCTCAGGGCCCTCCAACAAAATAAACGGGCTCAGAGGAGCTCCCACCCTGCCAGAGCCCGGAGCACCTCCCTACCTCCCCCCGGGGCTCTGCGTCCCTGCACCTTTGGGGGCTTGCAGCCAGCCGCTCCCTCCTCTCTGGCAGCTGCTCTGCCCCACGGCTTTCCAGCCCCTTTATTCCTCCCAGCTGTGGTTAGCAGGGCACGCATTAAACCTTCAGTCTCTGGAACACCATGGGGTGCGTACGCCCCAAGACAGGTACAAAGAAATCAAAGGTCAAAGGCAAGCGACGCCTCCCTTCACAGGCTAAGTCAGTTCAAAGCAAAGGTTTCCTGGCTCCCAGCTCCCACCTGTTGCACCCCCATTCCCCTTTCAAGCCCGGGGAATGAACCCAGGAGTCCTGGCAGGAATCTCAGCACTGACGGGCAGGGGAACATTTCCAAGCAGGATTACATGTGGATGGGGGTGGTGCTCCTCATCGGGATGACCCCAAGCCTGGGCGAGAGCTGGAGGAGGAACGAGAAGAAGGAAGGACAGTCGGACTCAGACCCGCTGGCCAGGCCCCTAGCGTGGGCTGTGGGAGTCCCAAGCTCCAATCCCTGCTCTCCCCAATTCAGTCGGGGGACGTGGCCCCGGGTTTTCCTCTCGCTGGTTTTACCCACAAATTCCATTCTGACCCCAGAATCCGCCATCCACAGCGTCACGTTCCCCAGGTGAAATCCCGCCCCCACCACCCGGCTCCCTGTGCCTGGGGACGGACGGGACTCACCTGTGGCCAGGAGAGCGGACAGCAGGCAGAGGGGCAGAGCCACCCACATGGTGCCCAGGTGTTTGCTGCAGTGAGCAGGACAGCGAGGAAGCATCTGGCTGTGGTTTTCTCAGGCAGGTTGGCAAATACCTGCCCCCTGGGGCATCGGCTGGGGCTGCCCCATGACATCCTGGTGCGCCCGGAGATGGGAGATTTCACAGCCTTGCATGTGACACTGGCTGATCAGGTGATGCCAATGTGTACTGAGGCCAATTCCCTTGTGCATTAGTGGAGATCAGCGGTTCTCAGCCAGGGGTCCGTGTACCCCAGGGGTACGCACAGGTCTTCCGGGGGCACATCAGCTCATCTAGATATTTGCCTCATTTTACAATCAGCCACTTTAAGGCACTAGTGAAGTCAGTAAGAGCTAAACTGTCGACCCCTTGTTCACATTGCTCTATATACTCTACACTGAAATGCCAGTGCAGGATTTGTCCTGCGTTCCCGCCCAGTTATTTTATAATGGCGGAAATGAGAAAGGAAGCAGCTTGTCAGCAGCAGCATGGCCGTGACATTGTGCATTTTTATGGCTGGTTTTGTGAGCAAGTCGTTTTTAAGTGAGGGGAAACTTGGGGTACCCAAGACACATCAGACTCCCGCAAGGGGTACAGCTGTCTGGAAAGGTCGAGAGCCCCTGGCCTAGATCAAAGGCATGGCGAAGGTAGAACAGTGTGTTTGGAGTTTCGATTTCATGAAAACCAATGGGCCGTGGTATGGTTTTCTCTTCCCCATCTGCTGTTTTAGCGGAGTAACAACCATTCACCCTGAGCACAGCCCTGGGACTCACTGACCCAGCAGAGATGCCGGAGGGATGCTAAGGAGGAACTTTAGCACCAGAAAAGTGCTGACCCCAAAGGCAGGGGCCATCGTGTGTGCTGACCGCCGCGTTCCTCCCTCCCCGCATCGAAGGCAAAGCCCACGTGGGTGGGGGCCCTGCCAGCTTGTTCTCTGGGAGAAGAAGCTGTAAGGATGGATTCAGGGAAGGATCCTGCCTCACTGGGCTGGCTGGACTCTTACAGGGACCAGAATGGGATGCAAAGCGGGGATCCCTGGAGACCGTCTGGGGGCACCTGAAAAGACTTGGGAAAATGGCAGTTTCTTCCATCACCGCCACCGTTTGGAATTACAGACTGCGACTCACCTGGGCATGAATTTTACCGGCTTTAACCCCTCGTGACCCTCATTCCCTTTCCTTAGCTCACGAACCTTTAGCGAGTTTCCTACAGACCTGGCTGCCAGCGTTGCCTTTGGTGTAGGATCTGGGGTCCCGTGGCTCTGGGGTAAGTGACCGGTCTCCTGGGGCTGGGAACAACCTAGGTGGGCTGGTTTGGGGTGTACGTGACCTTTCCTCAGAAAGTCCGGCTTGTCTGAGAGTATCTGAGGGGACTGGCTGTGACTCCGGGGTCCGACGGGGGCAGCGATCCAGGAGTTCACGCTGGGTGAAATCTACTCACAGAGCACCACCGGCTGGGGGGATCTGCCCTGTTTCCTGACACCTTCCCTGAGCCAGGCACTCCCAGTGGAGCCGCCCCAGAGAGCGGGACGAACTGAGCCCTGCAAAATCAACCTAGAAGGACATTTCTCCCCTCCAGGGCGTTCCCGCCCGCCTGGACAGCTGGGTGAGCCAGGGCCTCTCCTTCCCACAGCCCTCTTTCCCCAGGGGAGCTCAGCCAGCCGGTGCCTTTCCCCCGGCCACGGGCCTTGCCTTCCGGGAGGGGGTCCAGGCAGGACTCCTGGGTTCCATTCCCTGGCCCTGCAAGGGGAGAGGGGTCCAGTGGTTAGAGCAGGGGGCTTGGGAGCCAGGACTCCTGGGCTCTATCCCTGGCTTTCAGAAGGGAGTGGGCTCTGGTGGGTTACTGGGGGGATTACTGGGAGTCAGGACTCCCGGGTTCTCTTCCTGCCAGCATCACTTGTGCACAGATAGGGGCGGGGGGGCCCGGTACGGGGCGGTCAGGGGACAAGGAGCTAGGGGGGTGCTTTCCCCACAACTCGCTTGATTCAGCCAATGCAGAAAAGAAACCCGCAATCCCCCCAAAGAGAAGCAGCAGCCGGTGGCTGCTGAAGGGAGGTTCACTGCAGCCCGGCACACAGCAGAAGGGCAGGACGCCAGACTGGGGCTCAGGGCTGCCCGATGCCTCCACCGGCCCTGGGAGCTGGGTAGCACTCGGCCCGGATCAGCATCTCCACCACGCCCTGGGCGTATTTCCTCTCCCCCTCTCTCTTCATGCAAGCGCCAGGGGAGGCACATCCAGCCAGAGCCTTCTTCACGGTGATGTTACCTGGACGGGGGGAGAGAGACGTCATCAGGGGCTCCCACATCCCCTCCCCTGACCCCCATGTGGTTTCTCACACACTCCCCTCCCACCAGGACTGCACCCGGCTCTGCAGGCAGAGTGGGGTCTCGTGCGCAGAGCAGGGGGCTGGAACAAAGTGAGAACATAACAGAGGAACGGCCCCCCTGGGCCACACCAAAGGTCCATCTAGCCCAGTATCCTCTGGCCAATGCCAGGTGCCCCAGAGGGAATGAACAGAACAGGGAACCTTCCGGTGATCCATCCCCTGTCGCCCATTCCCAGCTCCTGGCAAACAGAGGCTAGGGCCACCATCCCTGCCCACCCTGGCTAATAGCCACAGATGGACCTGTCCTCCAGGAACTTCTCTAGTTCCTGTTTGAACCCTGTTATAGTCTGGGCCTTCAAAACATCCTCTGGCAAGGAGTTCCACAGGTTGACTGTGCATTGTGTGAAGCAGTACTTCCTTTTGTTTGTTTTAATCCTGCTGCCTGTGGTGACCCCCCGTTCTTATGTTAGGAGGAGTAAATAACTCTTCCTTATTTCCTTCCTCCACACCCTTCAATCTTCTCAAGACCTCGATCATATGCCCCCTTAGCCGTCTCTTTTTCAAGGTGAAAAGTCCCACTCTTATTAATCTCTCCTCATATGGCAGCACTTCCATCCCCCTCATCATTTTGGTTGGGCTTTTCTGAAGCTTTTCCAATTCCAATATCTTTTTTGAGAAGGGGCGACCACATCCGTACGCAGTGTTCAAGTTGTGGGCGTCCCATGGATTTATATAGAGGCAACATGCTATTGTCTGTCTTATTCTCTGTCCCTTTCTTAATGATTCCCAGCATTCTGTTCGCTTTCTTCACGGCCGCTGCGCATGGAGTGGATGATTTCAGAGAACTCTCCACTATGACTCCAAGATCTTTCTTGAGTGGTAAATTCAACCCATCATTGTGTATGTCTAGTTGGGATTACGTTTGCCCATGTGCATTACTTTGCATTTATCAACATTGAATTTCATCTGCCGTTTTGTTGCCCAGTCACCCAGTTCTGAGAGATCCTTTAGTACCTCTTCGCAGTCTCCTTTGGATTTAACTATCTTGAGTGGGTTTGTATCTTCTGCAAATTTTGCCACCTCACTATTTACCCCTTTTTCCAGAACATTTCGGAATATGGTGAATAGGACTGGGCCCAGTGCAGATCCCTGGGGGACTCCCACTATTTACCTCTCTCCGTTCTGAACACTGACCATTTTTCCTACCCTTTTTTCCCTATCTTTTAACCAGTTACTGAGCCATAAGAGGATTTTATCCCATGACAAGCTATTACCAGCAGGACAGTGGGGTGGGAGGAGGTATTGTTTCATATTCTCTGTGTATATATAAAGTCTGCTGCAGTTTCCACGGTATGCCTCTGATGAAGTGAGCTGTAGCTCACGAAAGCTCATGCTCAAATAAATTGGTTAGTCTCTAAGGTGCCACAAGGACTCCTTTTCTTTTTGCGAATACAGACTAACACGGCTGTTACTCTGTATCCCATGGCAGTTCACTTTGCTTAAGAGCCTTTGGTGAGGGACGCTTTCTGAAAATCTAAGTACATTATATCCATGGGATCCCCCTTGTCCACACGCTTGTTGACCCCCTCAGAGAATTCTAGTAGATTGGTGAGGCGTGATTTTCCTTTACCGAAACCATGTTGACCCTTCCCCAACAAATTATGTTCATCTATGTGTCTGACAGTTCTCTTCTTTCCTATAGTTTCAATGAGTTTGCCCAATACTGAAGTCAGACTTATTGGCCTGTTGTTCATGGGATCACCTCTGGAGCCCTTTTTAGAAATTGGCATGTCATTAGCCATCCTCCAGCCATTTGGGACAGAAGCTGATTTAAATGGTAGGTTACAAACCACAGTTAGTAGTTCTGTAATTTGACATTTGAGTTCCTTCCGAACTCTTGGGCGAATCCCATCTGGTCCTGGTGACTTATTACTGTTTAATTTATCAATTTCTTGCAAAAACTTGCAGTCAGTTTTGGGCCCCCCACTACAGAAGGGATGTGGAGAAATTGGAGAGAGTCCAGCGGAGGGCAATGATGAGGGGGCTGGGGCACGTGACTTAGGAGGGGAGGCTGAGGGAACTGGGCTTCTTTTGTCTGCAGAAGAGAAGAGTGAGGGGGAATTTGATAGCAGCCTTAAACTACCTGAGGGGGGTTCAAAGAGGGTGGAGCTCGGCTGTTCTCAGTGGTGGCAGATGACAGAACGAGGAGCAATGGTCTCCAGTTGCAGTGGGGGAGGTCTAGGCTGGAGAGCATGAAACACTATTTCACTAGGAGGGTGGTGAAGCGCTGCATTGGGTTCCCTAGGGAGGGGGTGGAATCTCCACCCTTTGATGTGTTCTATGGTTCTCTAATTCTCTGAACCTGCCTGCCGTACCCACAGCCAGCTGCTTCATGGCTGCTCTGGTCCCTGCAGAAAATGCCCGACCACCATGTGGGCGCCCCAGCCCCTCTGCCTGCTGTCTGCTCTCCTGGTCACAGGGGAATCCCATCTGTCCCCAGGCACAGGGAGCTGGGCACTGATGAGAAGCAGGAAACCTTTGGAAATCACAGACAAATCTCAGGAGGCAGGAAAAGCGTCCCCCACCCTTGTCATCCTGCTTGGAAATGTTCCCCTGCCCCCTGCGCTGAGATTCCTGAGATTCATCTACATTTGTTAGTCTCTAAGGTGCCACAAGTACTCCCGTTCTTTTTGGGGATACAGACTAACATGGCTGCTACTCTGAAATCTGACTCCTTGGCTGTATTCGTGACTCCAAGTCTGACACCGCCTCCTTCTGCCTCAGTTTCCCTGTTTGTAAGGTGGGGATAATGTTCCCTTCCTCCCACCTGGGACCCTGGCAAAGGCAGGGGAAGGCATTTGGAGGTTGAAGTGATGTTTCCAGAGGAAAGCTCTGAAAAAAACCAAAGTGGACCAATTGGTTTTCTTTCTTTCGTCCTTCAATTAAAAACTTATGTTCACTGACTGAATTGAAACTCTCCCAAGCTCTGGACAGGAAAGAGTTAACGATCATGGGATCTCTTCAGCCAGCCCAGAGTTTTTGCATGCATGATGGAGGTGTGAAGCCATCAGTGGCAAGGGTGAACGATCACCAATCAAATTCGGAAGAAGAGAGTTGACAGGACACGATGGTCCCCGGCTTTGGAGTCGACACTTTTCTGGTGCTTGCAGTTCAGTGTAGAGTATATAGAGCAATATGAACAAGGGGTCGACAGTTTAGCTCGTACTGACTTCACTCATGCCTTAATGTGGCCGGTTGTAAATCGAGGCAAATATCTAGATGAGCTGATGTACCCCCAGAAGACCTGTGTGTACCCCTGGGGTACACAGACCCCTGGCTGAGAACCACTGATTTCCACTAATGCAAAAGGGAATTGGCCTCAGTACACATTGGCATCATCTGATCAGCCAGTGTCACATGCAGGGCTGTGAAATCTCCCATCTCCGGGCGCACCAGGATGTCATGGGGCAACCCCAGCTGATCCCCCAGGGGGCAGGTATTTGCCAACCTGCCTGATAAAACCACAGCCAGATGCTTCCTCGCTGTTCTGCTCACTGCAGTAAACACCCGGGCACCATGGGGGTGGCTCTGCCCCTCTGCCTGCTGTCCGCTCTCCTGGCCACAGGTGAGTCCCGTCCGTCCCCCGGCACAGGGAGCCGGAATTCAGCTGGGGAACGTGCCGCTGTCGATGGCGGATTCTGGGGTCAGGATGGAATTTGTGGGTAAAACCAGCAAGAGGAAAACCCAGGGCCACGTCCCCCGGCTGACTCGGGGAGAGCAGGGATTGGAGCCTGGGACTCCCACAGCCCAGGCTAGGTGCCTGGCCAGGGGGTCAGAGTCTGTCTGTCCTTCCTTCTTCTCGTTTCTCCTCCAGCTCTCACCCAGGCTTGGGGTCATCCCGATGAGCAGCACCACCCCCATCCACATATAATCCCGCTTGGAAATGTTCCCCTGCCCACCAGCGCTGAGATTCCTGCCAGGACTCCTGGGTTCATCCCCCGGCTTTGAAATGGGAATGGGGGTGCAAAGGGTGGGGCTGAGAGCCAGGACTCCTGGGCTCATTCCCCAGCTGTAGAAGCGGGCTGGGGTGTAGTGAGTTTGAGCAGAGACAGTTGCAAATCAGGACTCCCGAGTTCTGTCCGTGGCTCTGAAAGAGGAGTGGGGTCTCGTGGGTGAGAGTGGGCTGGGAGTCAGGAGTGAGGACTTCTCGGCTGTCTTCTTGGTTCTAACCCTGAATTGAACACATCTTTGTTCTACCTCAGTTTCCCTATTTCTTAGATGGGGAGAATATCACTTTGCTACCATCTAGGGACATAGAAGTGGCAGAGGAAGGCATTCTGAGGTTTAATGGATGTTTCCACATGAAAGCTCTAAAAAAACCGAAGTGGGAAAATTTTTCTCTTTCTTTCTTTCTTTCTTTCTTTCTTAAAACTACCTGACGCTCACGTCATGAATTTAAAGGCCCCCACACTCTGGAGAGGAAAGAGTTGATGCTCCTGGGATCGCTAGCTGGAGGTGCACAGCCATCAATCCAAAGGCTTAAGAAGCATCAATCGTATTCTGAAGAAGAGAATTGGCAGGATCAGCGATGAAATGTGGGCTGAAGTCGAGTGTGGCTGAGCTGACGTAACTCTGAGAGCAGAGAGTTACGGCGGGGGGGGGGTGTGTGTGTGTGTGAAAGGTTCACCGTAAAGCCAGGCAGAAACCCCTCCGCAGAGCAGCCGAATTCTTGTTTTTCTGTCTACACAGACGTGTGGGGTTTGTTCGCAGGCACAAGCTGCACCCCAGATAGCCACGTCAGCAGCTGAAAATGTATTCTAGCCACAGACACTCAGGCAGCAAACAGACTTGTCTGCAGTGTTGAGTCAGATACAAATGACCAGCTAGCAAGATGCCTTTCCCCATCCGGAGAGTTAAATGGAACTGGGCAGAACTGCTGCAAAAGCAGGTGGCATTTCTCCAAGATCTGCCTGCCCACACGTTCAGTGAGGAGGCATTGGTGGTAACAACTCCCACAGCGCCACCTCTTGGTTCCTGGTGGTATTTCGCCCACGGGCACTGCCTGGGGAGGGGTGGGGAGCCGGGGTTTGTACTGAGAAGGGATTTTTCCAACCTCCAGGGAGCGCTCTGCAATGCGAGGTGTGTGCGTCCAGAGACCTATCGTGCTCCGGCCCCCTGCAGCCCTGCGCCCCCTCGGAAGGGACCTGCGTCACCGTCGTGGCAGAGATCAGGCTGGGTGAGTGAAAGAAGATTTCTACTAAGTGTAGACACCATTGTCCTCCTGAAGCCAGGGGTCGAACCCAGGAGTCCTGGCTCCCAGTCCCTCCCCCTACTCTAACCAATAGTCTCCACTCCTCTCCAGGAGCAGGGACTGCTCAGTCTGGAAAGATAATGTCATAGACGGGGGATGGGATGAGATGGGGAATTTCAGTGGGTGGCTGTGGGGCTGGATCAGACAGAAGAGAGGATTTTATTGGGGGTGGGGGGGAAGATGAGATTAGTTGGGGGTGGGGTGGATGGATACAAAAGGGGAGGATGGAGCAGCTGGGGGTCCATTGGGGAGTTCAGAGGTGATTCTCTGTTTCCCTTCCACAGAGGGATACTACTTCTCCTACACGGCTAAATCGTGCCTGGAGCCCCAGAACTATGAGCCCAGCCCCTTCTCGCTGACCTACCCGCACAATGTCACCGTGCGGGTGAACATCGTGAGCTGTAACACCGACGGCTGCAACGCTGGGGCCATCCCAGGTGTGTGTCTGCTGCAAACCTAGAGCCCTACTCCGGCCACACCTGCCTGGAGAGAACCCAGGAGTCCTGGCTCCCAGCCCCCCTGCTCTAACCACTAGACCCCACTCCCTTCCCCGAGCTGGGATTGAGCCCAGCGTGTGGTGACTCCCCACCCCTGGCTGACTGTGTGTGTCTGACTGTTCTCAGTGCCAACTGTGAGCTCCGTCCCCAACGGCCGGCAGTGCCTGTCGTTCTTCAACGTGTGGCCATATCACGGGAATGAGAAGGAGAAGAAGAAGGTGCTCTTGGCCTGCACCGGCGCCGAGGACCATTGTGTTGAGGAATCTGGGATATTAACACTGGGTAAGTCCTCCAGATGGGGGCGGGGTCTGAACACAGAGTACAAGGTGGAGCCCAGGTGTCCTGGCTCAGTCCCCGACCCCCTGGCTCTGACCCACTAGACTCCACTCCCCTGGCAGATTTGCAGAGAGAACCCTGGAGTCCTACTTGCCGCGATGCCAAAGGAGCACCCAAGGAGGATAAGGCCACTGCGGAGAAACAAAATGAATTCTGTGCATCGGTCTTCACGGCTGAGGCTGGGAGGGAGATTCCCAAACCTGAGCCATTCTGTTTTCATAACAAATCTGAGGAACTGTCCCAGATTGAGGAGTCATTACAGGAGTTTTTGCAACAAATTGATAAATTAAACAGTAATAAGTCACCAGGACCAGATGGGATTCGCCCAAGAGTTCGGAAGGAACTCAAATTTCAAATTATAGAATGACTAACTGTGGTTTCTAACCTACCATTTAAATCAGCTTCTGTCCCAAATGGCTGGAGGATGGCTAATGATACGCCAATTTCTAAAAAGGGCTCCAGAGGTGATCCCAGCAACTACAGACTAGTAAGTCTGACTTCAGTACAGGGTAAACTCATTGAAACTATAGGAAAGAAGAGAACTGTCAGCCACACAGATGAACATAATTTGTTGGGGAAGGGTCAACATGGTTTCGGTAAAGGAAAACCACGCCTCACCAGTATACTAGAATTCTCTGAGGGGGTCAAGAAGCGTGTGGACAAGGGGGATCCAGTGGCTATAGTGTACTTAGATTTTCAGAAAGCCTTTGAAAAGGTCCCTCACCAAAGGCTCTTCAGAAACGTGAGCTGTCATGGGATAAAATCCTCTCATGGCTCAGTAACTTGTTAAAAGATAGGGAAAAAAGGGTAGGAAGAAATGGTCAGTTTTCAGAACGGAGAGATGTAAATAGTGGGAGTCCCCCAGGGATCCGCACTGGGCCCAGTCCTATTCACCATATTCCGAAATGTTCTGGAAAAAAGGGTAAATAGTGAGGTGGCAAAATTTGCAGAAGATACAAACCTACTCAAGATAGTGAAGTCCAAAGCAGACTGTGAAGAGGTACTAAAGGATCTCTCAGAACTGGGTGACTGGACAACAAAACGGCAGAGGAAATTCAATGTTGATAAATGCAAAGTAACACACATGGGCAAACGTAATCCCAACTAGACATACACAATGATGGGTCGAATTTACCACTCAAGAAAGATCTTGGAGTCATTGTGGAGAGTTCTCTGAAATGACTCCATGTGCAGCAGCCGTGAAAAAGGGGAACAGAATGCTGGGAAATATTAAGAAAGGGACAGAGAATGGGACAGAATAGATCGTGTTGCCTCAATATAAATGCATGGGAAGCCCGCAGCTTGAACACTGCAGGCGGATGTGGTCGCTCACTCTCAGAAAAGAGATATCGGAATTGGAAAAGCTTCAGAAAAGCCCAAACAAAATGATGAGGGGGTTGGAACGGCTGCCATATGAGGAGAGATGAATAAGAGTGGGACTTTTCAGCCTGGAAAAGAGATGGCTAAGAGGGGATATGATTGAGGTCTAGAGAAGGTTGAAGGGTGTGGAGGAACTAAATAAGGAAGTGTTATTTACTCCATCTAACATAAGAAGGAGGGGTCACCACAGGCAGCAGGATTAAAACAAACAAAAGGAAGTACTGCTTCACACAACGCACAGTCAACCTGTGGAACTCATTGCCGGAGGATGTTTTGAAGGCCAAGACTACAACAGGGTTGAAACAGGAATGAGAGAAGTTCCTGGAGTACAGGTCCATCTGTGGCTATTGCCAGGATGGGCAGCGATGGCGGCCCTAGCCTCTGTTTGCCAGGAGCTGGGAATGGGCGACAGGGGATGGATCAGTGGAAGGTTCCCTGTTCTGTTCATTCCCTCTGGGGCACCTGGCATTGGCCAGAGGATACTGGGCTAGATGGACCTTTGGGGTGACCCAGGAGGGCCATTCCTCTTATGTTCTCACATTGTTCCAGCCCCCTGCTCTGAGCACTAGACCCCACTCTGCCTGCAGAGCCGGGTGCAGTCCTCCTGGGAAGGGAGTGTGTGAGAGACCTTATTGGGGTCGGGGGGTGGATCTGGGAGCCCCTGATTACGTCTCTCTCCCCTCATCCAGGTGACATCAAACTGAGGAAGAGTGCGGCTGGATGTGGCTCCCCTGGCGCCTGCAAGAAGAGATTCTTGGTGAAGAAATACACCCAGGGCGTGGTGGAGATGCTGAGCCGGGTTGACTGCTACCCAGCTCCCTGGGCCAGTGGAAGCATCGGGGAGCCCTGAGCCCCGGCCTGGCGTCCTCCCCTTCTGCTGCGTGCTGGGCTGCAGTGCACCTCCCTTTGGGGGGATTGCGTGTTCCTTTTGTGCATTGGCTGAATAAAGTGAGTTGTCCGGAAAGCACCCCCCAGCTCCTTGTCCCCTGACTGCCCCGTACCGGGCCCCACACCGCCCCTATCTGTGCACAAGTGATGCTGGCAGGAAGAGAACGCTGGAGTCCTGACTCCCAGTACCCCACCCTGTAACCCAACAGGGCCCACTCCCTTCTGAAAGCCAGGGATAGAGCCCAGGAGTCCTGGCTCCCAAGCCCACTGCAGGGCCAGGGAATGGAACCTAGGAGTCCTGCCTAGATCCCCTCCCCCAAGGCAAGGCCCGTGGCCGGGGGAAAGGCTCCGGCTGGCTGAGCTCCCCTGGGGAAGGAGGGCTGTGGGAAGGAGAGGCCGTGGCTCACCCAGCTGTCCAGGCGGGCGGGAACGCCCTGGAGGGGAGAAATGTCCTTCTAGGTTGATTTTGCAGGGCTCAGTTCGTCCCGCTCTCTGGGGCGGCTCCACTGGGAGTGACGAGCTCAGGGAAGGTGTCAGGAAATAGGGCAGATCCCCCCAGCCGGTGGTGCTCTGTGAGCAGATTTCACCCAGCGTGAACTCCTGGATCGCTGCCCCCGTCTGACCCCGGAGTCACAGCCAGTCCCCTCAGATACTCTCAGACAAGCCGGACTTTGTGAGGAAACCTCACGTACACCCCAAACCAGCCCACCCAGGTTGTCCCCTGCCCCAGAAGACCGGTCTCTTACCCCAGGGCCACGGGACCCCAGATCCTACACCAAAGGCAACGCTGGCAGCCAGCTCTGTAGGAATCTTGCTAAAGGTTCGTGAGCTAAGGAAAGGGAATGAGGGTGACAAGGGGTTAAAGCAGGTAAAATTCATGCCCAGGTGAGTTGCAGTCTGTAATTCCAAACGGTGGCGGTGAAGGAAAAACTGCCATTTTCCCAAGTCTTTTCAGGTGCTCCCAGACGGTCTCCAGGGACCCCCGCTTTGCATCCGGTTCCGGTCCCTGTAAGCGTCCAGCCAGCCCAGCGAGGCAGGGTTCCCTCAATCCATCCTTACAGCTTCTTCTCCCAGAGAACAAGGTGGCAGGTCCCCACCCACGTGGGCTTTGCCTTCGATGTGGGGAGGGAGGAACATAGCAGTCAGCACACGCGATGGCCCCTGCCCTTGGACTCAGCACTTTTCTGGTGCTAAAGTTCTTCGTTAGCATCCCTACAGCATTGTCAAGTTCCTTCCCCACTCTGAACTCTAGGGTACAGATGTGGGGACCTGCATGAAAACCTCCTAAGCTTACTTTTACCAGCTTAGGTGAAAACTTCCCCAAGGTACAATCTATTTTACCCTTTCCCTTGGATTTCCACTGCCACCACCAAACTTTATCTGGGTTCCTGAGAAAACATAGTTTGGAAACGTCTTTCCCCCCAAAATCCTCCCAACTCTTGCAACCCACTTCCTGGGGAAGGTTTGGTAAAAATCCTCACCAATTTGCATAGGTGACCACAGACCCAAACCCTTGGATCTTAGGACAAAGAAAAAACATTGAGTTTCCTTAGGGAGATCCCTAGGGAGCTTGTTAACCACCCTCCCCAGCAAGAAGACTTTTAATAGAAGTAGAAAAGAATCTTCCCTTGTTGCCAAGAAGGCCAAAGGCATTTTGGGCTGCATCAGTAGGAGCGTTGCCAGCAGATGGAGGGAAGTGATTGTTCCCCTCTATTCGGCACTGGTGAGGCCACATCTGGAGTACTGGGTCCAGTTTTGGGCCCCCCACTACAGAAGGGATGTGGACAAATTGGAGAGAGTCCAGCGGAGGGCAACGAAAATGATGAGGGGGCTGGAGCACGTGACTTAGGAGGGGAGGCTGAGGGAACTGGTCTTCTTTTGTCTGCAGAAGAGAAGAGTGAGGGGGAATTCGATAGCAGCCTTCAACTACCTGAGGGAGGTCCCAAAGAGGATGGAGCTCGGCTGTTCTCAGTGGTGGCAGAAGACAGAACGAGGAGCAATGGTCTCCAGTTGCAGTGGGGGAGGTCTAGGTTGGAGGTCAAGGGGAGGGACGGCATCCACGGGACAGCAACCGGGACCCCAGGGCAGGTCACAGCAGTGAGAGCTCAGCTGGCCGGCCCTGGGGAGCAGCTGGCCGCATGCTGCATGCGTCTCTTGTTCTTCCATCGGCGGCGGTTGCTACTTCAGGCTCATGGTGGCCAGCGAGAAGCCGGGAAGGCTGGGCTGTGCAGGCCCTGGGGCCCGCCCGCCCCTTCTGTCTGCAGTCCCACCCCTGTTCTGCTCCTTCCCCCGTGGCCCTGCCCCAGTTCCACCCACAGTCCTGTCCCCGTCCACCCACCCCCTTGCAGCCCCCCCACCCACGTCCCCAAGACCGGGAAAGATCTGTCCCGTCACCAGCTGGGGGTGAGAGCTCTTCCAGTCCCCGGGCCACAGCCGCAGCTGGGATCCTGGCGCTGGGGCTTCCCCCCGACACCTGGCACTTCTGCCAGGCACCGGGCTTGGGGTGCAGGGGTGCCCATTTTCCAGGGGGCCCCCAATGGGCTGAGGCTGCTGGGCACAGGCCCTGACGGCCCATTGGCTAATCCGCCACCGCTGCACTGCGGGTAGGGGTGCGGGCTCCCCTGGCTGAGCTGCCCTGGCAGGGCGGGGCAGGTGGGGGCAGGGGGCTCTGTGTGTGGACGGAGCGGGGTTTGGGTTTAAACACGGGTCAGAGCCATGTCCACAGGGAGAGGGGGAAGCCGGCTGGCTTTGGAACAGGGGAGCGTGGCTCCGAACTCGCTTGCAAAGCCACAGGTTGTGACAAGAGGCTCTGGCCCCATAGGGAGCCTGGGGCTGAGCCTTGCCTAGAGCTGGGCCAAGGGCGTAGCCAGGTAAAGCGGGAACTGCCGGGAGGCTGCGGGGGCCTGGCCCACTGGAAATCCCGGCCCCGGGCCTCCCTTTGTCCTAGTGCCGATGGGCCCGGAGAGCCGGGGCTGGAAGGAATCCGGGACAGGCGCTCACCTTCCGAGATCTGCCCGCTGATGGAAATGCACTGGCTGGCACGGCCCTCGCACTGCAGGGTCTCCGTGCTGGAACAGCTGCTCCGACCCGGGGCAATGCAGATCGGGCACCGGCCTCCCGTCTAGACGGTGTTGATGATCGGCCCTGCAAGACCCTGAAGAGAGGGTCGGTGGGGGTTGACGGGCAGGGCTGCGGACAGGTGCCTTCTCTACTTTGTTACCACTTATTTCTAGCACCTCAATAACTGAGATCAGGGACCCCTTGTGCCAAGAGCTGCACAGACTCCTCAGAGCAGGGGCCCTGATTGCACTGGGCACTGCATAGATCCCCCCAGCCTGCTACTGGGGGCCCCCCATTGTGCCAGGCACTGCACGCCTCCCTCCCCTGAGATCAGGGTCCCCCCTATGGCACCAGGTGCTACACGGGACCCCACCCTTCTCCAGAAAAGAACCTTTTCCGAACAAGTTTGACACTCAGTCGGAGCCTGGGCCACTGGGAACGAGCAGGGAGGGATGCAGAGATGTACGGACAGGAGAGAACTGGGTATTGCAGCTGTTCGTAGAGCAGGTCCGGGATTGAATCTTCACAAAGAAGAGGGAGATGTTCCTGGGCGTGGCGGAGGATACACAGGAGAAGGAATAGCCTGCATTTCCCTTCGCTTCTGGTTAGAAGTGTAACCCTTCTGCCCGTCAGAGTTGGCAGCAACAAGGGCCGGGTTCAATATCTAGGGGATCCATTCCAATAACACAATGCAAACCGGCTTGAGCCCCCAACCAGTGACCTGGGACCTGACCCCTGCTGAGCGCCTCCAAGAGGCAATCTGAGTGTAGCAGAAGCCTTTTAATAAGAGAGAGAAACAATGTGGCATTATGTTGGGGAAACACCAACAGGATTCATAACACAACCCATGAGCAAAAAAAACCCACCCCAAGCAAATTGGGGCATGCCCCTTTCCCTTTGCTTCTTGAGTCCAGCAACCCCAAATCACCCAAAGTCCCAAAAGTCTAAGGACCCAAAAGTCTCTGTCCCTGGTCAGGGCAGCCCCAGAGTTCGAAAGTTTATCTGCGGAGCCTTACCCCCCAGCCTGGGTGGAGATGGGACAGGGGTAAGAGGCACCTTACATGATCTGCAGCTGACCGCCCCACAGCTCCATAGGCCTTCGCTCCGCTCCTCCAGCCGCCCCACGAACTCCTTCGCTCAGCTCCGCTCCGCGGCCCACAAGCAGCTCCCGCCGTCCAACGAACTGCTCCACCAGCCGGTCCACAAACTGCTCTGCGTCCCACCAGCAGCTCCTGCTGTCCTACAAACTGCTCCACCAGCTTGTCCACAAGGCACTCCAGCCATCCTGCAAACTGCTCCACGATAGAACTTCAGGCTCCCCCACTACTTAACACAACGCTCAGTGATTTCAGCTCTTAGTCAGTTCAGCTCTTTGGTGAATTCAGCTTGTAGTAGGGGAGCCTCAGTGCTGGTGCACTATTAGCCCAAAGGGAGCTCAGCAGCCTGTAACTAAACTTCTAATGAAATCAAAATTATCTCTGATATTCTACAGTGGAGACAGAAGAGGAAGGGAGAGAGAATTAACATGTAAGACCCTCACCAATAGGCCCATACCACCAAGTATTAAAACTTGTCCCCAGCCACTCTCCATTCACAGAGTTTTGGAACCCATGACCCTTGCCCAGCGAGTGCTACTTAGTTGATGGTGAGTCCCTCCATCATAACAAAAGGCCAAGTACAGTTCCCAGCACAGTTCCCATAATCAGGATAATAACAATTTATTCTTCCTGCCCCAATAACAGAGACACTGGGGATCCCGCAGCAGCCAAAGTGACCATTTGGGCAGCTATGGCCTCATTCTAGGCATGGTGGGTGTGCCTATGCAAATGAGATCAGCCCCTGAAGTTCTTTTCCACAACTTGCCACACCTCACCACCAGATGTCAGGGTGGAGCTCATCCTGACACTGCTTACAGAAGCAAAACAGATACAAAAATTATTTACAGATGAAACCAGCGCCCCAAGGGCTGGTGATTCCTGGGAGCCACCTCACCCTTTTTTCTGGCGTCCCAGACCAGAAGGGCCCATACCCAGCATCTAGTCTGACCTGCCGCATAGCCCAGGCTGGAGAAGTCCTCCCTACACGGGGCCCGATCACGTGCGTTTGATGAAAGCATCTTCCAGGAGGACAGTCAGCCTGGCCTGGGGGATGCCGAGGGACGGCGCATCCACCGCATCCCTAGGGAGCTTGTTAACCACCCTCCCCAGCATGTCTAGCTAAATACTTATCTGGCGCCCATCACCATGGCATCTGAACCCCTCATCATCTTTAATGCATTATCCTCACAGCCACCTTGTGGGATGGGGCAGGGCTGTCAGCCCCATTGAACAGATGGGGGAAACTGAGGCACAGATCCTCAGCAGGACCTAACTCTTTGAATCTCTAGGCCTAAGTGGTGTGTCCCAGGTCACACAGGGCGGCTGGCAGAGAGGGGCCTGGAGCCCAGGTGTGCTAAGCCCTTGGCACGCGTGTCCAAACCACAGCCGGCAAACGGTCGGTGCGGAGACCGATGGTGGAAAGTCAGCGCCACCCACCCTTGACCAGTGCGTTTGCCTCCTAGACACCGAGGCAGGTGCTGTGACCAGCGGGGCAGGGCTGTGGCTGAGCAGGGCAGTTGCTCACAGAATTTCTCCTACACTGGAAACAGGATCTGGTGAGGAGGGAAATAAAGCAGGATTTCCATTTTAATTTCTGGTGCCAGCGTCCCCCTTTTCTTGTCCGGTCCCCGAAGGCCTCGGGTTCATGGAGGTGGCCTTGGCTGATCTCACTCCCCCTGTTAAATCTCACTCCCCCTGTTAAAGCTAGTGCCTTGGATAGGTGCTGGCAGTGGCAGGGTGCACCGGCTGGTGTCTGCAGCAGTTTGGGGCACAGAGGGATGCGACAAAGTGGAAATTGAGCTCCTATTTCTACGATGCCATGGAGTGCCTCAGTTTCCCTCTGTGCTTTGCAAGGCTGTGCAGGCCGCCCCTCCATCCATCCCCGATAAACCTGTGAGGAAGTGGAAGCGTTCTTAATGTTTCCTCTGAATAGTGTGGGGGTGCCTCAGTTTCCCCTAGGCAGTTCTTAAGTATCTAGGTGGGATAAGGGTGTATGATCCTTGCAGAGCCCGAGAGGGCAGGTGTGTGCAGGGGTCTGGACACAGAGAATGGCCGACACCCTGTTTCCTGGCCACTGATGGCCTGGGCCCTTCCCCCCTGCAAACCTCTGTTTTACTGGCTGGCTGAGAGTCACGTCTGGCTGTGGAGTTGGGGTGCAGGACCCTCTGGCTTCCCCAGGACCCCGCCTGGGCGGACTCGCTGTGGGAAGCGCATGGAATGGCAGAGGAGGCTGAATGCTCCGAGGTCAGACCCAGGAAGGTGGAAGCCGGGTGAGCTTTGTGTCCTGCAGACAGGCTGCTCCCAGAGAGGAGACTTCCCCAGAGTCCTGCCTGCCTTCGTAGGGAGCAGGTCCAGAGCATCGCCCGGGGACTCCCTGACAACACCCATCCTTCTGTCCGTCCATCCTCCTACACGTCCACCCTTCCCCCCAAACACCCATCCATCCATTCCCCTAAGAGACTGTCTGTCCATCCATCCATCTGCCTTCATGCCTGTCCATCCATCCCCCTACACACCTGTCTAGGTTCCTTCCCCACTCTGAACTCTAGGGTACAGATGTGGGGACCTGCATGAAAACCTCCTAAGCTTACTTTTACCAGCTTAGGTTAAAACTTCCCCAAGGTACAAATTATTTTTGTCCTTTGCCCCTAGATTTCTACTGCCACCACCAAACTTTAACTGGGTTTACTGGGAAACGTAGTTTGGTCACGTCTTTCCCTCCCAAATCCTCCCAACCCTTGCACCCAACTTCCTGGGGAAGGTTTGGTACAAATCCTCACCAATTTGCATAGGTGACCACAGACCCAAACCCTTAGATCTTAGAACAATGAAAAAGCATTGAGTTTCCTTACAAGAAGACTTTTAATAGAAGTAGAAAAGAATCACCTCTGTAAAATCAGGAAGGCAAATACCTTACAGGGGAATTAAATTCAAAACAGAGAGAATGCCTCTAGGCAAAACCTTAAGTTACAAAAAGACACACAGACAGGAATATCCATTCTATTCAGCACAGCTATTTTCTCAGCCATGTAAAGAAATCATAATCTAACACATACCTAGCTAGATTACTTACTAAGTTCTAAGAGTCCATTTCTGTTCTGTCCCCGGCAAAAGCATCACACAGACAGACACAGACCCTTTGTTTTTCTCCCTCCTCCCAGCTTTTGAAAGCATCTTATCTCCTCATTGCTCATTTTGGTCAGGTGCCAGCGAGGTTACCTTTAGCTTCTTAACCCTTTACAGGTGAGAGGATTTTTCCTTTGGAGAGGAGGGATTATAAAGGAGTTTACCCTTCCCTTTCTATTTATGACAACAGGTGAAAGTATTTTGCCACGGGGCATGGGGGATTTTATAGCTCCGGGGACAGAAAGGTGGTTCCCCTTCCCTTTATATTTATGACAGGTCCTTTCTTATGTTATTATAAAAAATACATAAGTGTCACGGCCACATTGTGACTGACAAATAACTTCCTTTCTCAGTTCCACCATGTAATTATAAGATAACTCCACTGGGATATAAATATTGTTCTTACAGTTCAGTGGATAGTACATAGAGCTGCACAAACAAGTCATTGTATCAGGAAATTTTAGCTCGTATTGACTTCACTAGTGCTTTATATCTGGCCTGTTGTAAAATGAGGCAAACATCAAGATAAGCTGATGTACCCCCTGAAGACCTGTGTGTACCCCTGGAGTACAGGGACCCCTGGCTGAGAACCACTGATCTCCACTAATGCACAAGGGAATTGGCCTCAAGACACATTGCATCACCTGATCAGCCAAAGTCACATGCAGGGTTGTGAAATCTCCCATCTCCGGGTCCACCAGGATGTCATGGGGCAGCCCCAACCGATCCCCCAGGGGGCAGGTATTTGCCATCCTGCCGGATAAAACCACAGCCAGATGCTTCCTCGCTGTTCTCCTCACTGCAGCTAACATCCAGGCACCATGTGGGTGGCTCTGCCCCTCTGCCTGCTGTCCGCTCTCCTGGCCACAGGTGAGTCCCGTCCGTCCCCGGGCACAGGGAGCCGGGTGATGCGGTCGGGAATTCACTTGGGGAACATGCTGCTGTCGATGGTGGATTCTGGGGTCAGGATGGAATTTGTGGGTAAAACCAGCAAGAGGAAAACCCGGAGCCACGTCCCCAGGCTGACTCGGGGAGAGCAGGGATTGGAGTCTGGGACTCCCACAGCCCACGCTAGGGGCCTGGCCAGTGGGTCTGAGTCCGTCTGTCCTTCCTTCTTCTCGTTCCTCCTCCAGCTCTCGCCCGAGCTTGGGGTCATCCGGATGAGGAGCAGCACCCCCGTCCACATGTCATCCTGCCTAGAAATGTTCCCCTGCCTGTCAGCGCTGAGATTCCTGCCAGGACTCCTGGCTTCATTCCACGGGTTTGAAAGGGGAATGCGGGTGCAACGGGTAGGCGCTGGGAGCCAGGACTCCTGGGCTCATTCCCCAGCTGTGGAAGAGGGCTGGGGTGTAGTGAGTTTGAGCAGAGATGGCTGCAAATCAGGACTCCCGGGTTCTGTCCATGGCTCTGAAAGAGGAGTGGGGTCTCGTGGGTAAGAGTGGGCGGGGAGTCAGGACTTCTCGGCTGTCTTCTTGGTTCTAAACCTGAATTGAACACATCTTTTTTCTACCTCAGTTTCCCTATTTCTTAGATGGGGAGAATATCACTTTGCTACCATCTAGGGACATAGAAGGGGCAGGGGAAGGCGTTCTGAGGTTTAATTGATGTTTCCACATGAAAGCTCTAAAAAAACCAAAGTGGGAAAATCTTTCTTTCTTTCTTTCTTTCTTAAAACTACCTTACGCTCACGTCATGAATTAAAGGCCCCCATGCTCTGGAATGGAAAGAGTTGATGCTCCTGGGATCGCTGGCTGGAGGTGCACAGCCATCAATCCAAAGGCTTAACAAGCGTCAATCGTATTCTGAAGAAGAGAATTGGCAGGATCAGCCATGAAAAGTGGGCTGAAGTCGAGTGTGGCTGAGAGGCAGAGGCCTGGAGCAGAGAGTGACAGCGGGGGGTGTGTGTGTGTGTGTGTGTGTGTGTGTGAAAGGTTCACCGCAAAGCCAGGCAGAAACCCCTCTTCAGAGCAGCCGAATTCTTGTTTTTCTGTCTACACAGACGAGTGGGGTTTGTTCGCAGGCACAAGCTGCACCCCAGATAGCCACGTCAGCAGCTGAAAATGTATTCTAGCCACAGACACTCAGGCAGCAAACAGACTTGTCTGCAGTGTTGAGTCAGATACAAATGACCAGCTAGCAAGATGCCTTTCCCCATCCGGAGAGTTAAATGGAACTGGGCAGAACTGCTGCAAAAGCAGGTGGCATTTCTCCAAGATCTGCCTGCCCACACGTTCAGTGAGGAGGCATTGGTGGTAACAACTCCCACAGCGCCACCTCTTGGTTCCTGGTGGTATTTCGCCCACGGGCACTGCCTGGGGAGGGGTGGGGAGCCGGGGTTTGTACTGAGAAGGGATTTTTCCAACCTCCAGGGAGCGCTCTGCAATGCGAGGTGTGTGCGTCCAGAGAGCAATTGTGCTCCGGCCCCCTGCAGCCCTGCGCCCCCTCGGAAGGGACCTGCGTCACCGTCGTGGCAGAGTTCAAACTGGGTGAGTGAAAGAAGATTTCTACTCAGTGTAGACACCATTGTCCTCCTGAAGCCAGGGGTCGAACCCAGGAGTCCTGGCTCCCAGCCCCTCCCCCTACTCTAACCAATAGACTCCGCTCCTCTCCAGGAGCAGGGACTGCTCAGTCTGGAAAGATAATGTCATAGACGGGGGACGGGATGAGATGGGGAATTGCACTGGGTGGCTGTGGGGCCTCGATCAGACAGAAGACAGGATTTTATCTGGGTGAGGGGGAAGATGTGATTAGTTGGGGGTGGGGTGGATGGAACAAAAGGGGAGGATGGAGCAGCTGGGGGTCCATTTTGGAGTTCAGAGGTGATTCTCTGTTTCCCTTCCACAGAGGGATCCTCCTTGTCCTACACGGCTAAATCGTGCCTGGAGCCCAAGAACTGTGAGCCAGGCCCCTTCTCGCTGACCTATGCGTACAATGTCACCATGCGGGGGAACATCGCCTGCTGTGACACCGACGGCTGCAACGCCGGGGCCATCCCAGGTGTGTGTCTGCTGCAAACCTAGAGCCCTGCTCTGCCCACACCTGCCTGGATAGAACCCAGGAGTCCTGGCTCCCAGCCCCCCTGCTCTAACCACTAGACCCCACTCCCTTCCCCGAGCTGGGATCGAGCCCAGCGTGTGGTGACTCCCCACCCCTGGCTGACTGTGTGTGTCTGACTGTTCTCAGTGCCAACTGTGAGCTCCGTCCCCAACGGCCGGCAGTGCCCGTCATGCTTCTACCTGTGGGGAGGAAACTGTCAGGACAACAAGCCCTTGGCCTGCACCGGCGCCGAGGACCATTGTGTTGAGGAATCTGGGATATTAACACTGGGTAAGTCCTCCAGATGGGGGCGGGGTCTGAACACAGAGTACAAGGTGGAGCCCAGGTGTCCTGGCTCAGTCCCAGGCCCCCTTGCTCTGACCCTCTAGACTCCACTCCTGTGGCAGAGTTGCAGAGAGAACCCTGGAGTCCTACTTGCCGAGATGCCAAAGGAGCACTCAAGGAGGATAAGGCCACTGCGGAGAAACTAAATGAATTCTGTGCATCGGTCTTCACGGCTGAGGCTGGGAGGGAGATTCCCAAACCGGAACCATTCTATTTTCATGACAAATCTGAGGAACTGTCCCAGATTGAGGAGTCATTACAGGAGTTTTTGCAACAAATTGATAAATTAAACAGGAATAAGTCACCAGGACGAGATGGGTTTCGCCCAAGAGATCGGAAGGAACTCAAATGTCAAATTACAGAACGACTTATTGTGGTTTGTAAATTACCATTTAAATCAGCTTCTGTCCCAACTGGCTGGAGGATGGCTAATGACACGCCAATTTTTAAAAAGGGCTCCAGAGGTGATCCTGGCAACTACAGGCCAATAAGTCTGACTTCAGTACAGGGCAAACTCATTGAAACTACAGGAAAGAAGAGAATTGTCAGCCACATAGAGGTACATAATTTGTTGTGGAAGGATCAACATGGTTTCGGTAAAGGGAAATCACGCCTCAGCAATCTACTAGAATTCTCTGAGGGGGTCAACAAGCGTGTGAACAAGGGGAATCCAGTGGATACAGTGTACTTAGATTTTGAGAAAGCCTTTGAAAAGGTCACTCACCAAAGGCTCTTCAGAAACGTGAGCTGTCATGGGATAAAATCCTCTCATGGCTCAGTAACTTGTTAAAAGATAGGGAAAAAAGGGTAGGAAGAAATGGTCAGTTTTCAGAACGGAGAGAGGTAAAAAGTGGGAGTCCCCCAGGGATCTGCACTGGGCTCAGTCCTATTCATAGAATCATAGAATATCAGGGTTGGAAGGGACCTCAGGAGGTCATCTAGTCCAACCCCCTGCTCAAAGCAGGACCAATCCCCAATTAAATCATCCCAGCCAGGGCTTGGTCAAGCCTGATCTTAAAACCTTCTAAGGAAGGAGATTCTACCACCTCCCTAGTTAACGCATTCCAGTGTTTCACCACCCTCTTAGTGAAAAAGTTTTTCCTAATATCCAACCTAAACCTCCCCCACTGCAACTTGAGACCATTACTCCTTGTCCTGTCATCTTTTACCACTGAGAATAGTCTAGAACCATCCTCTCTGGAACCACCTCTCAGGTAGTTGAAAGCAGCTATCAAATCCCTCCTCATTCTTCTCTTCTGCAGACTAAACAATCCCAGTTCCCTCAGCCTCTCCTCATAAGTCATGTG
Organism: Eretmochelys imbricata; assembly: GCF_965152235.1. Classification (NCBI taxonomy): domain Eukaryota; kingdom Metazoa; phylum Chordata; order Testudines; family Cheloniidae; genus Eretmochelys; species Eretmochelys imbricata. Next base: position 19,374,953 of record NC_135595.1, read on the forward strand.
CTCCAGACGCCTAATCATTTTTGTTGTCCTTCGCTGGACTCTCTCCAATTTATCCACATCCTTCTTGTAGTGTGGGGCCCAAAACTGGACACAGTACTCCAGATGAGGCCTCACCAATGTCGAATAGAGGGGAACGATCACGTCCCTCGATCTGCTGGCTATGCCCCTACTTATAAATCCCAAAATGCCATTGGCCTTCTTGGCAAGAAGGGCACACTGCTGACTCATATCCAGCTTCTCGTCCACTGTCACCCCTAGGTCCTTTCCCGCAGAACTGCTGCCTAGCCATTCGGTCCCTAGTCTGTAGCGGTGCCTAGGATTCTTCCGTCCTAAATGCGGGACTCTGCACTTGTCCTTGTTGAACCTCATCAGATTTCTTTTGGCCCAATCCTCTAATTTGTCTAGGTCCCTCTGTATCCTAACCCTACCTGCCACCGTATCTACCACTCTTCCTAATTTAGTATCATCTGCAAATTTGCTGAGAGTGCAATCCACACCATCCTCCAGATCATTTATGAAGATATTGAACAAAACCGGCCCCAGGACTGACCCTTGAGGCACTCCACTTGATACCGGCTGCCAACTAGACATGGAGCCATTGATCACTGCCCGTTGAGCCCGACAATCTAGCCAACTTTGTATCCACCTTATAGTGCATTCATCCAGCCCATACTTCTTTAACTTGCTGACAAGAATACTGTGGGAGACCGTGTCAAAAGCTTTGCTAAAGTCAAGAAACAATACATCCACTGCTTTCCCTTCATCCACAGAACCAGTAATCTCATCATAGAAGGCAATTAGATTAGTCAGGCATGACCTTCCCTTGGTGAATCCATGCTGGCTGTTCCTGATCACTTTCCTCTCATGTAAGTGCTTCAGGATTGATTCCTTGAGGACCTGCTCCATGATTTTTCCGGGGACTGAGGTGAGGCTGACTGGCCTGTAGTTCCCAGCATCCTCCTTCTTCCCTTTTTTAAAGATGGGCACTACATTAGCCTTTTTCCAGTCATCTGGGACTTCCCCCATTCGCCACGAGTTTTCAAAGATAATGGCCAATGGCTCTGCAATCACATCCACCAACTCCTTTAGCACTCTCGGATGCAAGGCATCCGGCCCCATGGACTTGTGCATGTCCAGCTTTTCTAAATAGTCCCGAACCACCTCTTTCTCCACAGAGGGCTGGCCACCTATTCCCCATGCTGTGATGCCCAGCGCAGCAGTCTGGGAGCCGACCTTGTTCCTGAAGACAGAGTCAAAAAAGCATTGAGTACATTAGCTATTCACCATATTCCGAAATGTTCTGGAAAAAGGGGTAAATAGTGAGGTGGCAAAATTTGCAGAAGATACAAACCTACTCAAGATAGTTAAGTCCAAAGCAGACTGTGAAGAGGTACTAAAGGGTCTCTCAAAACAGGGTGACTGGGCAACAAAACGGGAGAGGAAATTCAATGTTGATAAATGCTAAATAATGCACATGGGCAAACATAATCCCAACTAGACATACACAATGATGGGTCAAATTTACCACTCAAGAAAGATCTTGGAGTCTCTATGGAGAGTTCTCTGAAATCATCCACTCCATGTGCAGCGGCTGTGAAAACAGCGAACAGAATGCTGGGAATCATTAAGAAAGGGACAGAGAATAGGACAGAAAAAATCGTGTTGCCTCAATATAAATCATTGGGAGGCCCACAGCTGAACACTGAGTGCGGATGTGGTCGCCCTGTCTCCAAAAAGATCTACTGGAATTGGAAAAGCTTCAGAAAAGCCCAACCAAAATGACGAGGGGGATGGAACGGCTGCCATATGAGGAGAGATTAATAAGAGTGGGACTTTTCATCCTGGAAAAGAGACGGCTAAGGGGGGATAGGAAAGAGTTCTATAAAAGGTTGAAGGGTGTGAAGGAAGTGTTATTACTCTTTCTAACATATGAACTAGGGGCCACCAAATGAAATGAACGGGCAGCAGGTTTAAAAAAACCAAAGGAAGTACTGCTTCACACAACGCACAGTCAACCTGTGGAAATCATTGCCGGGAAATGTTGTGAAGGCGAAGACTACAACAGGGTTCAAACAGGAACGAGAGAAGTTCCTGGAGGACAGGTCCATCTGTGGCTATTAGCCAGGGTGGGCAGGGATGGTGGCCCTAGCCTCTGTTTGCCAGGAGCTGGGAATGGGCAACGGGGGATGGATCACCGGAAGGTTCCCTGTTCTGTTCATTCCCTCTGGGGCACCTGGCATTGGCCAGAGGATACTGGGCTAGATGGACCTTTGGTGTGACCCAGGAGGGCCGTTCCTCTGTTATGTTCTCACGTAGTTCCAGCCCCCTGCTCTGAGCACTACACCCCACTCTACCTGCAGAGCCGGGTGCAGTCCCGCTGGGAGGGGAGTGTGTGAGAGACCTTATTGGGGTCGGGGGGGGATGTGGGAGCCCCTGATTACGTCTCTCTCCCCCCGTACAGGTGACATCACCGTGATGAAGACTGCGGCTGGATGTGCCTCCCCTGGCGCTTGCATGAAGAGCGTGGGGAAGAACAAATACGCCCAGGGCATGGTGGAGATGCTGAGCCGGGCCAAGTGCTACCCAGCTCCCAGGGCCGGTGGAGGCATTGGGGAGCCCTGAGTCCCGGACTAGCGTCCTTCCCTTCTGCTGCATGCCGGGCTGCTGTGCACCTCCCTTCAGCAGCCACCAGCTGCTGCTTCTCTTTGGGGGGGATTCTGGGTTCCTTTTGTGCATTGGCTGAATAAAGTGAGTTGTGGGGAAAGCACCCCCCTAGCTCCTTGTCCCCTGACCGCCCCGTACCGGGCCCCCCCGCCCCTATCTGTGCACAAGTGATGCTGGCAGGAAGAGAACTCGGGAGTCCTGACTCCCAGTAACCCCCCCTGTAACCCACCAGAGCCCACTCCCTTCTGAAAGCCAGGGATAGAGCCCAGGAGTCCTGGCTCCCAAGCCCCCTGCTCTAACCACTGGACCCCCTCCCCTTGCAGGGCCAGGGAATGGAACCAAGGAGTCCTGCCTAGACCCCCTCCCCCAGGGGAAGGCCCGTGGCCGGGGGAAAGGCACCAGCTGGCTAAGCTCCCCTGGGGAAGGAGGGCTGTGGGAAGGAGAGGCCGTGGCTCACCCAGCTGTCCAGGCGGGCGGAAACGCCCTGGAGGGGAGCAATGTCCTTCTAGGTTGATTTTGCAGGGCTCAGTTCGTCCCGCTCTCTGGGGCGGCTCCACTGGGAATGCCGGGCTCAGGGAAGGTGTCAGGAAACAGGGCAGATCCCCCCAGCCGGTGGTGCTCTGTGAGCAGATTTCACCCAGCGTGAACTCCTGGATCGCTGCCCCCGTCTGACCCCGGAGTCACAGCCAGTCCCCTCAGATACTCTCAGACAAGCCGGACTTTGGGAGGAAAGGTCACGTACACCCCAAACCAGCCCACCTAGGTTGTTCCCAGCCCCAGGAGACCGGTCACTTACCCCAGAGCCACGGGACCCCAGATCCTACACCAAAGGCAACGCTGGCAGCCAGGTCTGTAGGAAACTCGCTAAAGGTTCGTGAGCTAAGGAAAGGGAATGAGGGTCACGAGGGGTTAAAGCCGGTAAAATTCATGCCCAGGTGAGTCGCAGTCTGTAATTCCAAACGGTGGCGGTGATGGAAGAAACTGCCGTTTTCCCAAGTCTTTTCAGGTGCCCCCAGACAGTCTCCAGGGCTCCCCGCTTTGCATCCCGTTCTGGTCCCTGTAAGAGTCCAGCCAGCCCAGCGAGGCAGGATCCTTCCCTGAATCCATCCTTACAGCTTCTTCTCCCAGAGAACAAGCTGGCAGGGCCCCCACCCACGTGGGCTTTGCCTTCGATGGGGAGAGGGAGGAACGCGGCGGTCAGCACACGCGATGGCCCCTGCCTTTGGGGTCAGCACTTTTCTGGTGCTAAAGTTGCTCATTAGCATCCCTCCGGCGTCTCTGCTGGGTCAGTGAGTCCCAGGGCTGTGCTCAGGGTGAATGGTTGTTACTCCGTTAAAAGAGCAGACGGGGAAGGGAAAACCATACCACGGCCCATTGGTTTTCATGAAATCGAAACTCCAAACACACTCTTCTACCTTCGCCATGCCTTTGATCTAGGCCAGGGTCTCTCGACATTTCCAGACAGCTGTACCCCTTGCGGGAGTCTGATGTGTCTTGGGTACCCTAAATTTCCCCTCACTGAAAAACGACTTGCTCACAAAAGCAGCCATAAAAATGCACAATGTCATGGCCGTGCTGCTGCTGACAAGCTGCTTCCTTTCTCATTTCCGCCATTATAAAATCACTCGGTGGGAACGCAGGACAAATCCTGCACTGGCATTTCAGTGTAGAGTATATAGAACAATGTGAACAAGGGGTCGACATTTTAGCTCGTACTGACTTCACTCGTGCCTTAATGCGGCCGGTTGTAAAACGAGGCAAACATGAAGATGAGCTGATGTTCCCCCCGGAAGACCTGTGTGTACCCCTGGGGTACATGGACCCCTGGCTGAGAACCACTGATCTGCACTAATGCACAAGGGAATTGGCCTCAAGACACATTGGTATCATCTGATCAGCCAGTGTCCCATGCAGGGTTGTGAAATCTCCCATCTCCGGGCCCACCAGGATGTCACGGGGCAGCCCCAGCCGATCCCCCAGGGGGCAGGTATTTGCCAACCTTTCCACAGAGCAGGACCTGGGGATTACAGTGGATGAGAAGCTGGCTATGAGACAGCAGGGTGGCCTTGTTGCCAAGAAGGCCAATGGTGTTTTGGGCTGCATCAGTAGGAGCGTTGCCAGCAGATGGAGGGAAGTGATTATTCCCCTCTATTCGGCACTGGTGAGGCCACATCTGGAGTACTGGGTCCAGTTTTGGGCCCCCACTACAGAAGGGATGTGAAAAAATTGGAGAGAGTCCAGCGGAGGGCAAGGAAAATGATTAGGGGGCTGGGGCACGTGACTTAGGAGGGGAGGCTGAGGGAACTGGGCTTCTTTTGTCTGCAGAAGAGAAGAGTGAGGGGGAATTTGATAGCAGCCTTCAACTACCTGAGGGGGGCTCCAAAGAGGGTGGTGCTCAGCTGTTCTCAGTGGTGGCAGATGACAGAACGAGGAGCAATGGTCTCCAGTTGCAGTGGGGGCGGTCTAGGCTGGAGATTAGGAAACACCATTTCAATAGGAGGGTGGTGAAGCGCTGCATTGGGTTCCCTAGGGAGGGGGTGGAATCTCCACCCTTTGACGTGTTTAACGCCCAGCTTGACACAGCCCTGGCTGGGATGAATTAGTTGGGGTGGGTCCTGCTTTGAGCAGGGGTTGGACTAGATGACCTCCTGAGCTCTCTTCCAACCCTGATCTTCTATGGTTCTCTGATTCTCTGAACCTGCCTGCCGTACCCACAGCCAGCTGCTTCATCACTGCTCTGGTCACTGCAGAAAATGCCCAGCCACCATGTGGGTGCCCCAGCCCTTCTGCCTGCTGTCTGCTCTCCTGGTCACAGGGGAGACCCTTCCGTCCCCAGGCACAGGGAGCCGGGCACCGATGAGGAGCAGGAAATGCTTGGAAAAAACAGAAAATTCTCAGGAGCCAGGAAAACCGTCCCCCACCCTTGTCATCCTGCTTGGAAATGTTCCCCTGCCCCCAGCATTGAGATTCCTGCCAGGACTCCTGGGTTCATTCCCCGGCTCTGGGAGGGAGTGGGGCGTCTCTTCTGAGGTGTATGTGCCCCACGCTGGCCCAGCGAGCGCAGGGAGAAAAGGGCCGAGCAGCGGGAGGGGTTTGCAGATTCCTGGGCACAGGGACTAGCGTGAGGGCCGCGCTGAGCTGCGTGAGCCGGGACCGAGCCGTGCTTGGCCAGGAGGGGACACTGTTGCACCATCGCACTGACTCACATGGTCTCATTTCTGGGAGCCAGGACTCCAGGTCAGGGACGGGGTGGGTCTAGAATAGGCTGGAAGCCAGCAGCAATTCGGACTCCTTGCTTAAAAGAACAGGAGTACTTGTGGCACCTTAGAGACTAACAAATTCATAAAAATTTGTTAGTCTCTAAGATGCCACAAGTACTCCCGTCCTTTTTGGGGATTCAGACTAACACGGCTGCTACTCTGAAATCTGATTCCTTAGCTGTATTCGTGGCTCCGAGTCTGACACTGCCTCTTTCTGCCTCAGTTTCCCTGATTATAAGATGGGGGTAATGTTCCCTTCCTCCCACCTGGGACCCTGGCAAAGGCGGGAGAAGGCTTTTGGAGGTTGAAGTGATGTTTCCAGATGAAAGCTCTGAAAAAAACCAAAGTGGACCAATTGGTTTTCTTTCTTTCGTCCTTCCATTAAAAACTTATGTTCACTGACTGAATTGAAACTCTCCCAAGCTCTGGACAGGAAAGAGTTAAGGATCATGGGATCTCTTCAGCCAGCCCAGAGTTTTTGCATGCACGATGGAGGTGTGAAGCCATCAGTGGCAAGGGTGAACGATCACCAATCAAATTTGGAAGAAGAGAGTTGACAGGACAGGATGGTCCCCGGCTTTGGAGTCGACACTTTTCTGGTGCTTGCATTTCAGTGTAGAGTATATAGAGCAATATGAACAAGGGGCCGACAGTTTAGCTCGTACTGACTTCACTCGTGCCTTAATGTGGCCGGTTGTAAAATGAGGCAAATATCTAGATGAGCTGATGTACCCCCGGAAGACCTGTGTGTACCCCTGGGGTACACGGACCCCTGGCTGAGAACCGCTGATCTCCACTAATGCACAAGGGAATTGGCCTCAGTACACATTGGCATCACCTGATTAGCCAGTGTCACATGCAGGGCTGTGAAATCTCCCATCTCCGGGCCCACCAAGATGTCATGGGGCAGCCCCAGCCGATCCCCCAGGGGGCAGGTATTTGCCAACCTGCCTGAGAAAACCACAGCCAGATGCTTCCTCGCTGTTCTGCTCACTGCAGCAAGCACCCGGGCACCATGTGGGTGGCTCTGCCCCTCTGCCTGCTGTCCGCTCTCCTGGCCACAGGTGAGTCCCGTCCGTCCCCAGGCACAGGGAGCCGGGTGGTGGGGGCGGGATTTCACCTGGGGAACGTGCCGCTGTGGATGGCGGATTCTGGGGTCAGGATGGAATTTGTGGGTAAAACCAGCGAGAGGAAAACCCGGGCCATGTCCCCCGACTGAATTGGGGAGAGCAGGGAGTGGAGCCTGGGACTCCCACAGCCCATGCTAGGTGCCTGGCCAGTGGGTCTGAGTCCGTCTGTCCTTCCTTCTTCTCGTTCCTTCTCCAGCTCTCACCCGGGCTTGGGGTCATCCCGATGAGCAGCACCACCCCCATCCACATGTAATCCTGCTTGGAAATGTTCCCCTGCCCATCAGCGCTGAGATTCCTGCCAGGACTCCTGGCTTCATTCCCCGGGTTTCAAAGGGGAATGGGGGTGCAACGGGTGGGGGCTGGGAGCCAGGACTTCTGGGCTCATTCCCCAGCTGTAGAAGAGGGCTGGGGTGTAGTGAGTTTGAGCGGAGATGGCTGCAAATCAGGACTCCCGGGTTCTGTCCGTGGCCTGAAAGAGGAGTGGGGTCTCATGGGTTAGAGTGAGCTGGGAGTCAGGAGTGAGGAGTTCTCGACTGTCTTCTTGGTTCTAACCCTGAATTGAACACATCTTTTTTCTACCTCAGTTTCCATATTTCTTTGATAGTGATAATATAATATGATAATATAACTTTGCTACATTCTAGGGACATAGAAGGGGCAGGGGAAGGCATTCTGAGGTTTAATTGATGTTTCCACATGAAAGCTCTAAAAAAACCAAAGTGGGCAAATTTCTTTCTTTCTTTCTTTCTTAAAAACCTTACACGCACATCATGAATTTAAAGGCCCCCACGCTATGGAGAGGAAAGAGTTGATGCTCCTGGGATCGCTGGCTGGAGGTGCACAGCCATCTATCCAAAGGCTTAACAAGCATCAATCGTATTCTGAAGAAGAGAATTGGGAGGATCAGCGATGAAAAGTGGGCTGAAGTCGAGTGTGGCTGAGCTGACGTAACTCTGAGAGGCAGAGGCCTGGACCAGAGATTTACGACGGGGTGTGTGTGTGTGTGTGTGTGTGTGTGTGAAAGGTTCACCGCAAAGCCAGGCAGAAACCCCTCCTCAGAGCAGCTGAATTCTTGTTTTTCTGTCTACACAGACGTGTGGGGTTTGTTCGCAGGCACAAGCTGCACCCCAGATAGCCACGTCAGCAGCTGAAAATGTATTCTAGCCACAGACACTCAGGCAGCAAACAGACTTGTCTGCAGTGTTGAGTCAGATACAAATGACCAGCTAGCAAGATGCCTTTCCCCATCCGGAGAGTTAAATGGAACTGGGCAGAACTGCTGCAAAAGCAGGTGGCATTTCTCCAAGATCTGCCTGCCCACACGTTCAGTGAGGAGGCATTGGTGGTAACAACTCCCACAGCGCCACCTCTTGGTTCCTGGTGGTATTTCGCCCACGGGCACTGCCTGGGGAGGGGTGGGGAGCCGGGGTTTGTACCGAGAAGGGATTTTTCCAACCTCCAGGGAGCGCTCTGCAATGCGAGGTGTGTGCGTCCAGAGAGCTATCGTGCTCCGGCCCCCTGCAGCCCTGCGCCCCCTCGGAAGGGACCTGCGTCACCGTCGTGGCAGAGATCAGGCTGGGTGAGTGAAAGAACATTCCTACTAAGTGTAGACACCATTGTCCTCCTGAAGCCAGGGGTCGAACCCAGGAGTCCTGGCTCCCACCCCCTCCTCCTACTCTAACCAATAGCCTCCGCTCCTCTCCAGGAGCAGGGACTGCTCAGTCTGGAAAGATAATGTCATAGACAGGGGATGGGATGAGATGGGGAATTGCAGTGGGTGACTGTGGGGCCTGGATCAGACAGAAGAGAGGATTTTATTGGGGGTCGGGGGAAAGATGAGATTAGTTGGGGGTGGGGTGGATGGAACAAAACGGGAGGATGGAGCAGCTGGGGATCCATTGGGGAGCTCAGAGGTGATTCTCTGTTTCTCTTCCACAGAGGGAAACTACTTCTCCTACACGGCTAAATCGTGCCTGGAGCCCAAGAACTGTGAGTCCGGTCCCTTCTCGCTGACCTACGCGCAGAATGTCACCATGCGGGCGAACATCGTGAGCTGTAACACCGACGGCTGCAACGCCGGGGCCATCCCAGGTGTGTGTCTGCTGCAAACCTAGAGCTCTGCTCCGGCCACACCTGCCTGGAGAGAACCCAGGAGTCCTGGCTCCCAGCCTCACCCCCCACCTCTAACCCATAGACCCCACTTCCCTCCCACAGCTGGTGACAGAACCCAGGAGTCCTGGCTCCCAGCTCCCCTGCTCTAATCACTAGACCCCACTCCCTTCCCCGAGCTGGGATCGAGCCCAGCGTGTGGTGACTCCCCACCCCTGGCTGACTGTGTGTGTCTGACTGTTCTCAGTGCCAACTGTGAGCTCCGTCCCCAATGGCCGGCAGTGCCAGATGGTTTTCATAGTGGATCGTTTTGACAAGCAGCCGGTGGGGATGTTGGCCTGCACCGGCGCCGAGGACCATTGTGTTGAGGAATCTGGGATATTAACACTGGGTAAGTCCTCCAGATGGGGGCGGGGTCTGAACACAGAGTACGAGGTGGAGCCCAGGTGTCCTGGCTCAGTCCCAGCCCCCCTTGCTCTGACCCACTAGACTCCACTCCCCTGGCAGAGTTGCAGAGAGAACCCTGGAGTCCTACTTGCCGAGATGCCAAAGGAGCACCCAAGGAGGATAAGGCCACTGCGGAGAAACTAAATGAATTCTGTGCATCGGTCTTCACGGCTGAGGCTGGGAGGGAGATTCCCAAACCTGAGCCATTCTGTTTTCATAACAAATCTGAGGAACTGTCCCAGATTGAGGAGTCATTACAGGAGTCTTTGCAAGAAATTGATAAATTAAACAGTAATAAGTCACCAGGACCAGATGGGATTCGCCCAAGAGTTCGGAAGGAACTCAAATGTCAAATTACAGAACTACTAACTGTGGTTTGTAACCTACCATTTAAATCAGCTTCTGTCCCAAATGGCTGGAGGATGGCTAATGACATGCCAATTTCTAAAAAGGGCTCCAGAGGTGATCCCATGAACAACAGGCCAATAAGTCTGACTTCAGTATTGGGCAAACTCATTGAAACTATAGGAAAGAAGAGAACTATCAGTCACATAGATTAACATAATTTGTTGGGGAAGGGTCAACATGGTTTCGGTAAAGGAAAATCACGCCTCACCAATCTACTAGAATTCTCTGAGGGGGTCAACAAGCGTGTGGACAAGGGGGATCCCATGAATATAATGTACTTAGATTTAGAAAGCGTCCCTCACCAAAGGCTCTTAAGCAAAGTGAACTGTCATGGGATAAAATCCTCTTATGGCTCAGTAACTGGTTAAAAGATAGGGAAAAAAGGGTAGGAAAAATGGTCAGTGTTCAGAACGGAGAGAGGTAAATAGTGGGAGTCCCCCAGGGATCTGCACTGGGCCCAGTCCTATTCACCATATTCCGAAATGTTCTGGAAAAAGGGGTAAATAGTGAGGTGGCAAAATTTGCAGAAGATACAAACCTACTCAAGATAGTTAAGTCCAAAGGAGACTGCGAAGAGGTACTAAAGGATCTCTCAGAACTGGGTGACTGGGCAACAAAACGGCAGATGAAATTCAATGTTGATAAATGCAAAGTAATGCACATGGGCAAACGTAATCCCAACTAGACATACACAATGATGGGTCAAATTTACCACTCAAGAAAGATCTTGGAGTCATAGTGGAGAGTTCTCTGAAATCATCCACTCCATGTGCAGCGGCCGTGAAGAAAGCGAACAGAATGCTGGGAATCATTAAGAAAGGGACAGAGAATAAGACAGACAATAGCATGTTGCCTCTATATAAATCCATGGGACGCCCACAGCTTGAACACTGCGTACGGATGTGGTCGCCCCTTCTCAAAAAAGAGATATTGGAATTGGAAAAGCTTCAGAAAAGCCCAACCAAAATGATGAGGGGGATGGAAGTGCTGCCATATGAGGAGAGATTAATAAGAGTGGGACTTTTCACCTTGGAAAAGAGACGGCTAAGGGGGCATATGATCGAGGTCTTGAGAAGATTGAAGGGTGTGGAGGAAGGAAATAAGGAAGAGTTATTTACTCCTCCTAACATAAGAACGGGGGGTCACCACAGGCAGCAGGATTAAAACAAACAAAAGGCAGTACTGCTTCACACAATGCACAGTCAACCTGTGGAACTCCTTGCCAGAGGATGTTTTGAAGGCCAAGACTATAACAGGGTTCAAACAGGAACGAGAGAAGTTCCTGGAGGACAGGTCCATCTGTGGCTATTAGCCAGGGTGGGCAGGGATGGTGGCCCTAGCCTCTGTTTGCCAGGAGCTGGGAATGGGCGACAGGGGATGGATCACCGGAAGGTTCCCTGTTCTGTTCATTCCCTCTGGGGCACCTGGCATTGGCCAGAGGATACTGGGCTAGATGGACCTTTGGTGTAGCCCAGGAGGACCGTTCCTCTGTTATGTTCTCACTTTGTTCCAGCCCCCTGCTCTGCGCACGAGACCCCACTCTGCCTGCAGAGCCGGGTGCAGTCCTGGTGGGAGGGGAGTGTGTGAGAAACCACATGGGGGTCAGGGGAGGGGATGTGGGAGCCCCTGATGACGTCTCTCTCCCCCCGTCCAGGTAACATCACCGTGAAGAAGGCTGTGGCTGGATGTGCCTCCCCTGGCGCTTGCATGAAGAGAGAGGGGGAGAGGAAATACGCCCAGGGCGTGGTGAAGATGCTGAGCCGGGCCGAGTGCTACCCAGCTCCCAGGGCCGGTGGAGGCATCGGGCAGCCCTGAGCCCCAGTCTGGCGTCCTGCCCTTCTGCTGTGTGCCGGGCTGCAGTGCACCTCCCTTCAGCAGCCACCGGCTGCTGCTTCTCTTTGGGGGGATTGCGGGTTTCTTTTGTGCATTGGCTGAATCAAGCGAGTTGTGGGGAAAGCACCCCCCTAGCTCCTTGTCCCCTGACCGCCCCGTACCGGGCCCCCCCCGCCCCTATCTGTGCACAAGTGATGCTGGCAGGAAGAGAACCCGGGAGTCCTGACTCCCAGTAATCCCCCCAGTAACCCACCAGAGCCCACTCCCTTCTGAAAGCCAGGGATAGAGCCCAGGAGTCCTGGCTCCCAAGCCCCCTGCTCTAACCACTGGACCCCTCTCCCCTTGCAGGGCCAGGGAATGGAACCCAGGAGTCCTGCCTGGACCCCCTCCCGGAAGGCAAGGCCCATGGCTGGGGGAAAGGCACCGGCGGGCTAAGCTCCCCTGGGGAAGGCGGGCTGTGGGAAGGAGAGGCCGTGGCTCACCCAGCTGTCCAGGCGGGCGGGAACGCCCTGGAGGGGAGCAATGTCCTTCTAGGTTGATTTTGCAGGGCTCAGTTCGTCCCGCTCTCTGGGGCGGCTCCACTGGGAGTGACGGGCTCAGGGAGGGTGTCAGGAAACAGGGCAGATCCCCCCAGCCGGTGGTGCTCTGTGAGCAGATTTCACCCAGTGTGAACTCCTGGATCGCTGCCCCCGTCTGACCCCGGAGTCACAGCCAGTCCCCTCAGATACTCTCAGACAAGCCGGACTTTGGGAGGAAACCTCACGTACACCCCAAACCAGCCCACCAAGGTTGTCCCCTGCCCCAGGAGACTGGTCACTTACCCCAGAGCCACGGGACCCCAGATCCTACACCAAAGGCAATGCTGGCAGCCAGGTCTGTAGGAAACTCGCTAAAGGTTCATGAGCTAAGGAAAGGGAATGAGGGTCACGAGGGGTTAAAGCCGGTAAAATTCATACCCAGGTGAGTCGCAGTCTGTAATTCCAAACGGTGGCGGTGATGGAAGAAACTGCCATTTTCCCAAGTCTTTTCAGGTGCCCCCAGACGGTCTCCAGGGCTCCCCGCTTTGCATCCGGTTCCGGTCCCTGTAAGAGTCCAGCCGGCCCAGTGAGGCAGGATCCTTCCCTGAATCCATCCTTACAGCTTCTTCTCCCAGAGAACAAGCTGGCAGGGCCCCCACCCACGTGGGCTTTGCCTTCGATGGGGGGAGGGAGGAACGCGGCGGTCAGCACACACGATGGCCCCTGCCTTTGGGGTCAGCACTTTTCTGGTGCTAAAGTTCCTCCTTAGCATCCCTCCGGCATCTCTGCTGGGTCAGTGAGTCCCAGGGCTGTGCTCAGGGTGAATGGTTGTTACTCCGTTAAAAGAGCAGACGGGGAAGGGAAAACCATACCACGGCCCATTGGTTTTCATTAAATCGAAACTCCAAACACACTCTTCTACCTTCGCCATCCCTTTGATCTAGGCCAGGAGCTCTCGACCTTTCCAGACAGCTGTACCCCTTGCGGGAGTCTGATGTGTCTTGGGTACCCCCAGTTTCCCGTCACTTAAAAACGACTTGCTCACAAAACCAGCCATAAAAATGCACAAGGTCACGGCCATGCTGCTGCTGACAAGCTGCTTCCTTTCTCATTTCCGCCATTATAAAATAACTGGGCGGGAACGCAGGACAAATCCTGCACTGGCATTTCAGTGTAGAGTATATAGAGCAATATGAACAAGGGGTCGACAGTTTAGCTCTTACTGACTTCACTCGTGCCTTAAAGTGGCTGATTGTAAAACGAGGCAAATATCTAGATGAGCTGATGTGCCCCCGAAAGACCTGTGCGTACCCCTGGGGTACACGGACCCCTGGCTGAGAACCGCTGATCTCCACTAATGCACAAGGGAATTGGCCTCAGTACACATTGGCATCACCTGATCAGCCAGTGTCACATGCAGGGCTGTGAAATCTCCCATCTCCGGGCGCACCAGGATGTCATGGGGCAGCCCCAACCGATCCCCCAGGGGGCAGGTATTTGCCAACCTGCCTGAGAAAACCACAGCCAGATGCTTCCTCGCTGTCCTGCTCACTGCAGCAAACACCTGGGCACCATGTGGGTGGCTCTGCCCCTCTGCCTGCTGTCCGCTCTCCTGGCCACAGGTGAGTCCCGTCCGTCCACAGGCACAGGGAGCCGGGTGGTGGGGGCGGGATTTCACCTGGGGAACGTGCCGCTGTGGATGGCGGATTCTGGGGTCAGGATGGAATTTGTGGGTAAAACCAGCGAGAGGAAAACCCGGGGCCACGTCCCCCGACTGAATTGGGGAGAGCAGGGATTGGAGCTTGGGACTCCCACAGCCCACGCTAGGGGCCTGGCCAGTGGGTCTGAGTCCGTCTGTCCTTCCTTCTTCTCGTTCCTCCTCCAGCTCTCGCCCGAGCTTGGGGTCATCCCGATGAGGAGCACCACCCCCATCCACATGTAATCCTGCTTGGAAATGTTCCCCTGCCCGTCAGTGCTGAGATTCCTGCCAGGACTCCTGGGTTCATTCCCCGGGCTTGAAAGGGGAATGGGGGTGCAACAGGTGGGAGCTGGGAGCCAGGAAACCTTTGCTTTGAACTGACTTAGCCTGTGAAGGGAGGCATCGCTTGCCTTTGACCTTTGATTTCTTTGTACCTGTCTTGGGGCGTACGCACCCCATGGTGTTCCAGAGACTGAAGGTTTAATGCGTGCCCTGCTAACCACAGCTGGGAGGAATAAAGGGGCTGGAAAGCCGTGGGGCAGAGCAGCTGCCAGAGAGGAGGGAGCGACTGGCTGCAAGCCCCCAAAGGTGCAGGGACGCAGAGCCCCGGGGGGAGGTAGGGAGGTGCTCCGGGCTCTGGCAGGGTGGGAGCTCCTCTGAGCCCGTTTATTTCGTTGGAGGGCCCTGAGCCGGCAGTCAGAGGATTGGGCAGGCCTGGGATCCCCCCTGCCCCGGTTGGGCTACGTGAACCTTGGGGCTGTGCCATATTTGGCCAGAGGGAGGCGCCATCACACCCCTCACACAGACCGTTTCTGCCTTTTCTGGCTTGTAATCACTTAGCTCCTGCCCTTCCCTGGTTCTCAGTGTTCGATCTAAAGCAGGGTGTGTCTGGGACCTTCCCTTGGGCCGACAGGATCGGGGCGTCTCCTTTCAAGGAATCAGCAGTGGACTTTCTAGGAGCTTGTGTTGGCCCGGAGGGTGCTGGGAGTTCTGGGCAGGGGGGTTTGCTGGGCTGGGGGGTTTGCTGGGGTCGCTCTGCAGTGTTATTCTCGGGGGGTGGGGGAGGGGTCTGGCTGCAATATAACGGGGAGCGATTTGCAGGCTGGAGCAGGGGTGGGCAAACTTTTTGGCCCGAGGGCCACAATTGGGTATGGAAATTGTATGGCCGGCAATGACTGCTCAGGAAATTGGGGGTGAGGGGCTGAGGGCTCTGGCTAGGGATGAGGGGTTGGGGGTGCAGGAGGGTGCTCCGGGCTGGGACCCAGAGGTTCAGATGGAGGGAGGGGGATCAGGGCTGGGGCAGGGGGCTGGGGTGCAGGAGGGGTTCAGGGGTGCAGGCTCCGGGCGGCGCTTACCTCAAGCAGCTCCCCGAAGCAGCGGCATGTCCCCGCTCTGGCTCCTACGCCGAGGCTCTGGGCGCCACGTCGTCCGCAGGCGCCGTCCCTGCATGGGCCACAGTTCCCAGCCAGTGGGCGCTGCGGGGGTCCCCACGCATAGGAGCCGGAGGGGGGACCTGCTGCTGCTTCTGGGAGCCGTGTAGAGCGGGACAAGCCCCCCACCCCACTCCTTGGCTGGAGCACCAGAGCGGGCTAAGCCCCGGACCCCACTCCTCAGTGGGAGCTCGAGGGCCGGATTAAACCATCTGGAGGGCCGGATCCGGCCCCCGGGTCATAGTTTGCCCACCCCTGGGATGGAGAACTGAGGGGCCCTGGCAGGTCATGGGTCCAGGCTGTAGGCTGGGGAATGTCCCAGGGACGCCCTTTGCACAGGAGGATCAAAAGGAGAAAGAACAAAGGAGACCCCTTCCCCCTCCCCGCCTCTTTGGTCTCTGGGAGCTGAGGCTGGGATATTGGATTCAGCTCCAGCCAAGCTTAATCCAATGTCCCAGCTCCCGGAGACCGAGACCGGGGGGGGGTGTGCCCGGACACCTGGGTTCAGTGCAGATGCGGGCAGCGGTGTGGCAACTTGTCCAAACACACACACGAGCTCTGGGGAATTTCAGTTTAGGACCCAGCTTTATTCAGTGCCTTTACTTCTGGAAATAGATAGCGTTAAATCAGGGAGTGCTGGGTGTCAGGGCTCCTGGGTTCTATCCCTGGCTCTCCGAAGGGAGTGGTGTGTCGTGGTTAGAGCGGGGTGGCTGGGAGCCAGGACTCCTGGGTTCTATTCCAGCTATGGAAGAGGAGTTGGGGCTGATGGGGTAGAGCAGTGGGGGCTGGGAGGCCAGGCTGTCCCCACGCTGTCCCCAGTTCTGTCCCCACGCTGGACTTTCAGGGGCTGCTGTGGAATACAATAAGACTCAGCGCTGTTCCACAGGACGTCACAGTCTGTCCAGAGACACACGCGCCCCCTCCTCCCACTCTGGCTGTAATGGGCTTTGCCTGGGGCCCTGACTCCCTGGATCTTTGCAAAAGCAGTTCAGCTTCATTATCCTTTGGGCTCAGATGGGGAAACTGAGGCGTGGGTGGGCGTGGGGAGAGGAGAGAGACCCACGGACTATGAGGGCATCATTCAGCTGTGGGGTGGCTCCCCCTGGCGGAGGGGGGGCAACACAGAGGGGGCGTTAGGAGAGGAATTTCACTGCCAGGAGCCCAGCCAGACTGGGCAAGATGCTGCCCAGGGCGACGGGGCCCAGCATCCGCTGAGCACTGCTGGGCGTGTGTCACGGAGTGTGGGGGAGTCCAGGCCCTGCACCCCTCTTCCTGGGATCCACTGAGACAGTAAAACAGAAGGTTTATTGGACAACAGGAACACAGTCCACAACAGAGCTTGTGGGTACACCCAGGACGCCTCAATCACGTCCTTCTGGGGGAGCAGGGAGCTTAGACCCCAGCCCTGGGGTTCCCTGTGTTCCTCTCCCCAGCCCCAAACTGAAACTAAACCCCCCCAGCAGGCTCCCTCCTGCAGTCTCCGTCCACATTCCCGGGCAGAGGTGTCACATCCCCCTCCCCGTCCTGGCTCAGGTGACAGGCTCTCAGGTCTCCCCTCCCCAGGGCACATTCCCAGGTCAACACTCCCCCCTCCCTGCTGCGTCCCATCCTCACATCTCTCCCCCCTTCTAGACTGAACTGAGCGGGGTCACTGAGACCAGTGACCTGGGGAAGTTCGGGGCCCCCTCTCCGGGACAGCGCATCCGCTATCAGGTTGGCCCTTCCCTTCACGTGGACCACGTCCATGTCGTAATCCTGCAGGAGCAGGCTCCATCTCAGGAGTTTGGCGTTGGCTCCTTTCATCGGGTGCAGCCAGGTCAGGGGAGAGGGGTGGGTGTAGACGGTGAAGTGTCGCCCGAAGAGATAGGGCTCTAGTTTCTTGAGGGCCCACACCATGGCCAGGCACTCCTTCTCGATGGCCGCATAGTGTTGCTCCCGGGGTAGCAACTTCTTGCTCAGGTACACGATGGGGTGTCTCTCCCCCTTTCCATCCTCCTGCATTAACACCGCCCCCAGTCCCGTGTCGGAGGCGTCGGTGAACACCACAAAGGGCTTGTCAAAGTCTGGGTTTGCCAGAACTGGGCCACTGACCAGAGCCTCCTTCAGCGCCCGGAAAGCCTCCTGGCACTTTCTTGTCTGGCTTCCCCTTCTTGCATAGCTCAGTGATGGGGGTGGCTATGGCGCTAAAGTGGGGCACAAATCTTCGGTAGTATCCTGCCATCCCAATAAAGGCTTGGACCTGCTTTTTGGTGTGGGGAGCAGGCCAGTCTCTGATCACCTCCACCTTGGCTGGTTCCGGCTTTAGGCGGCCGCTCCCCACCCGATGGCCCAGGTAAGATACTTCCGCCATCCCCACCTTGCACTTCTCCGCTTTTACAGTCAGCCCAGCCCCCTGGAGTCGGTCCAGCACTTGTCTAACCTGGGACACATGGTCCTCCCAGGTCTGGCTAAAGACACAGATGTCATCAATATACGCCACGGCAAAACTCTCCATCCCCCTCAGGAGCTGGTCCACGAGGTGCTGGAAGGTGGCCGGCGCTCCCTTGAGGCCGAAAGGCAGGGTCAGGAACTCATAGAGCCCCAGAGGGGCGATAAAGGCCGATTTCAGCCGGGCATCTGCATCCAGCGGCACTTGCCAGTAGCCCTTTGTAAGGTCCATGGTGGTAAGGTACCGAGCTCCTCCCAGCTTGTCTAGGAGCTCGTCCGGCCTGGGCATGGGGTAGGCATCAGATACAGTGATGGCATTGAGCTTCCGATAGTCCACACAGAACCGGACCGACCCGTCCTTTTTGGGGACCAGCACCACCGGCGAAGCCCAAGGGCTGGCAGATGGCTGGATCACCCCCAAAGCCAGCATGTCCCGGACCTCTCTTTCCAGGTCCTGAACAGTTTTCCCTGTGACTCGGAAGGGGGAGCATCTTATCGGTGGGTGCGACCCGGTCTGCACCCGGTGGACAGTCAGATTAGTGCGTCCAGGCTGGTTGGAAAACAGCTGTCGGGACGGATGCAGCACCCCCCTGACCTCAGCTTGCTGGGCAGGGCTTTGCTGATCCGAGAGGGGAATTGTTTCCAGGGGGAAACCAGCTCTGGTCTCAGGGAATAGATCTACTAAAGGGTCATCTCCCTGCTCTTCCCACTGTCCACACACGGCCAACACCACATTCCCCCTGGCATAATATGGCTTCATCATATTCACATGGTACACCCGGCGGTGGTGCGCCCGGTTCGACAGCTCCACCACATAGTTTACCTCATTGAGCTGCTTGACGACCTTGAAAGGGCCCTCCCAGGCGGCCTGTAGTTTGTTCTTTCTCACGGGGATGAGAACCATCACCTGATCCCCGGTGGCGTAGGCCCGGGCCCGCGCCGTGCGGTCATACCAGACCTTCTGCTTCTTCTGGGCTCTGGCCAGATTCTCCCTGGCCAGGCCCATGAGTTCAGCCAGTCTCTCTCGGAAGATCAGGACATACTCCACCACTGACTCTCCATCGGGACTGGCCTTCCCCTCCCACTCGTCTCTCATCAGGTCCAGGGGGCCCCTCACCCTCCTGCCATATAACAGTTCGAAAGGCGAAAATCCGGTAGACTCCTGGGGCACCTCCCTGTACGCGAACAGCAGGTGAGGTAAGTACTTGTCCCAATCCTGCGGGTGCTGGTTCATAAAGGTTTTCAGCATCATCTTTAGCGTCCCGTTGAACCTCTCCACCAGCCCATTGGACTGGGGGTGATAAGCTGAGGCCCAGTTGTGCTGGACCCCACATTTCTCCCACAAGCACCGGAGCAGGGCCGACATGAAGTTGGAGCCTTGGTCTGTCAAGACTTCCTTGGGGAACCCCACTCGGCTGAAAATGGTCAGGAGCGCATCGGCCACGGTGTCTGCTTCAATGGAAGCTAAGGGCACTGCCTCGGGGTAGCGGGTGGCAAAATCTACCACCACCAGAATGTATTTCTTCCCCGACCGGGTCGTCTTGCTGAGAGGCCCCACGATGTCCATGGCCACCTTCTGGAAAGGCTCCTCTATGATGGGCAAAGGTCTCAAAGCCGCTTTCCCCTTGTCCCGGGCCTTCCCCACCCTCTGACAGGGGTCACAGGATCGGCAATACTGCCGGACTGTGGTAAAGACCCGGGCCAGTAAAAGTTCTGTAGCAACCTCTGCCGGGTGCGCCGGATTCCCTGATGCCCTGCGAGGGGGATGTCATGGGCCAGGTACAGTAGCTTGCGGCGATACTTCTGGGGGACCACCAGCTGCCTCCTGGTCCCACAGGACTCTACTTCCCTTGTGGGAGCCCATTCTCGGTACAGGAACCCCTTCTCCCACAGGAACCTCTCCTGGCAGCCTCTCCTCATGGTCCGTCCCACCCTGAGGTCGGCCAGGTCCCTGAGCTTCCGCAAGGAGGGATCTTTCCTCAACTCGGCCTGGAACCCAGCGGCTGGGGAAGGGATGGGGCCCGGTTCCCCCTCAGTGGCCAGGTCTGAGGCCTCAGCCTCTCTGAGCCGTGCCCCTCGGCGCTCCCTCCCCACCAGGGAAGAGTCCTGCGCCTCCGGTGCGGTACCCTCCCCGAGGACAGGGTGCAGTGCCCCTCGCCGGCTCTGGCTACGGGTCACAACCAGGGCGGTCTGGGGCTTGCTTGGCCAGTCCTCTAGGTCTCCCCCCATCGAAACTTCAGTGGGCAAATGGTGGTGTACCCCCACATCCTTGGGGCCCTCCTTGACCCCCCATTTCAGGTGTACCCTTGCCACGGGCACCTTAAATGGGGTCCCGCCCACCCCTGTCAGGGTCAGGTAGGTGTTGGGCACCACCTGATCTGGGGCCACCACCTCGGGCCGGGCCAGCGTCACCTCCGCGCCCGTATCCCAGTATCCATTGACCTTCCTCCCATCCACCTCCAGGGGAACAAGGCACTCTCTCCAGAGGGACAGCCCCGCGCCCACCCTGTAAACTGAGCACCCTGAGTCCAGAGCCTCCAGCCCTCTGGCGGAGCTGGCCTGGGGTACTCTTCCCTCCGGAGCAGGTGGTAAGCTGGCAGCCCCCTTTCCTGGGTCGTCTGCCCCTCGTCCAGCTGGGTCCCTACCCAGTTAACCCTGGGTAGGTTGGGTCTGCTCAGTCTGTCCCTGAGCCTGGGGCACTGGGTCCGTACGTGGCCTCTCTGGCCACAGTGATAGCAGCTCAGGTCACGTTGGTCCCCTCGAGCAGGTCGGAGGGGCCCGACGCCAGGCGTCCCCCTTGGGAGGGGGTTTTCCCTATTTCCCCGCTGGGAGGCCCCCTGGTGACTCTCTCTCTGCATCGGGGGGGGCCTGTTCTTTTGGGACTCCTCCCGGCTACCCCCTGACCGACTGTTCACAAACTCGTCGGCCAGCTGCCCTGCGTGCTGGGGGTTCTCCAGCTTTTTGTCCACCAGCCACAGCCTCAGGTCGGAAGGGCACTGTTCATACAGTTGCTCCAGTACGATTAGGTCAAGCAGGTCCTCTTTAGCTCGGGCCCCAGCTGTCCACTTGCGGGCATATCCCTGCATCCGGTTGACCAGTTGTAGGTAGGTGACCTCAGGCATTTTGCGCTGACTCCGGAACCTTCTCCGGTACATCTCAGGGGTCAGCCCAAACTCCCGGAGCAGGGCCTGTTTGAACAGTTCATAGTCCCCTGCCTCTGGCCCTGTCATCCGGCTGTACACCTCCACGGCTTTGGGGTCCAGTAAGGCGGTGAGGAACTGGAGCCTGTCTGCAGGGTCAACCCTGTGCAGCTCACAGGCATTCTCAAAGGCCGTCAGGAAGCTATCTATGTCCTCCCCCTCCTTACGCTGGGCCAGGAAGCACTTATCAAAGTTCCTTGCAGTCTTGGGTCCCCCCTCACTCACCGCAGCCGGGGCCCCACTGCTCCTCAGCCTGGCCAGCTCCAGTTCATGCTGTCTTTGTTTCTCCTTCTCCTGACGTTCCCTCTCCTTCTCCTCCTGCTCATGTTGACGTTGTTTCTCCTTCTCCTCCTGCTCATGTTGACGTTGTTTCTCCTCATGTTGACGTTGTTTTTCATGATCCTCCAGCTCCCTCATTTTCATCTCCCTCTCCCATTCCAGCCGCCTCAGCTCCAGGGATGGGGAGCTCCGCCGGGAGGATCCCCTGCTGGCTGCTGGGGTCAGGGTGCCCTCGGTATTCGCTGGGCTTCCCCCAACCCCTCCCCCAGACATAGGTAGGAAGGGTCTCGGGATGTCCTCGGCAGCAGTCTGACCCCTCCCAGCCCCAGGGTCCACGCTGCGTCTGCCGGGCGGCTTCCCTCAGGGACAGGGATTGGGTCATCCAAGCGATCCCTCTCCTCCAACTGGGCAATCAGCTGTTCCTTGGTGGACCTCCCGATGCGCAGCCCCCTCTGCCTGCACAGCTCCACCAGGTCGCTCTTAAGGCGTTTAGCGTACATCTCCCTGCTGGCCACTCGCAGGCCGGGCAGCTTTCCACGGTTTCCAGGAAAAGCCCTTAGTGTGCCAGTCCTTCTTGAGGTCACCACCTCTTTGCCAGGGTCGAGCTGCAGACTCCTCCGCCCCTGGGACCGCTCGCTGCAATCCCCCGGGGAACCCTGTTACTGCAAAAGTCCTTCTCTCTGGTCACACATTCCCAGGGGTTAACCGCCCCCCGAAACCGTCTCTCTCTGAATCTTCAGCACACCTGGTCCCTGTCAATTCCCCTTCGTTTTACTGTTCCCCAGTCACTTACTGCAGGAAGCGCCATTCACGGGGTGCAGTAGATCCCACCGCTGCCACCAGTTGTCACGGAGTGTGGGGGAGTCCAGGCCCTGCACCCCTCTTCCTGGGATCCACTGAGACTCTCAGCCAGCCAGTAAAACAGAAGGTTTATTGGACCACAGGAACACGGTCCACAACAGAGCTTGTGGGTATAACCAGGACCCCTCAATCACGTCCTTCTGGGGGAGCAGGGAGCTTAGACCCCAGCCCTAGGGTTCCCTGTGTTCCTCCACCCAGCCCCAAACTGAAACTAAACCCCCCCAGCAGGCTCCCTCCTGCAGCCTCCATCCACATTCCTGGGCAGAGGTGTTACCTCCCCCTCCCCCTCCCCCTCCTGGCTCAGGTGACAGGCTCTCAGGTCTCCCCTCCCCAGGGCACATTCCCAGGTCAACACTCCCCCCTCCCTGCTGCGTCACATCGTCACACCAGGCAAAGCCCATTACAGCCAGAGTGGGAGGAGGGGGCACGTGTGTCTCTGGACAGACTGTGACGTCCTGTGGAACAGCGCTGGGCCTTATTGTATTCCACAGCAGCCCCTGAAAGTCCAGCGTGGGGACAGAACCCAGGAGCCTGGGCTCCCAGCCCCCACTGCTCTACCCCATCAGCCCCCACTCCACTCCCAGAGCTG
Source organism: Eretmochelys imbricata (assembly GCF_965152235.1). NCBI lineage: Eukaryota > Metazoa > Chordata > Testudines > Cheloniidae > Eretmochelys > Eretmochelys imbricata. The sequence continues at coordinate 19,397,807 of NC_135595.1, forward strand.
GGATAGAACCCAGGAGTCCTGGCTCCCAGCCACCCCGCTCTAACCACGACACACCACTCCCTTCGGAGAGCCAGGGATAGAACCCAGGAGCCCTGACACCCAGCACTCCCTGATTTAACGCTATCTATTTCCAGAAGTAAAGGCACTGAATAAAGCTGGGTCCTAAACTGAAATTCCCCAGAGCTCGTGTGTGTGTTTGGACAAGTTGCCACACCGCTGCCCGCATCTGCGCTGAACCCAGGTGTCCGGGCACACACCCCCCAGGTCTCGGTCTCCGGGAGCTGGGACATTGGATTAAGCTTGGCTGGAGCTGAATCCAATATCCCAGCCTCAGCTCCCAGAGACCAAAGAGGCGGGGAGGGGGAAGGGGTCTCCTTTGTTCTTTCTCCTTTTGATCCTCCTGTGCAAAGGGCGTCCCTGGGACATTCCCCAGCCTACAGCCTGGACCCATGACCTGCCAGGGCCCCTCAGTTCTCCATCCCAGGGGTGGGCAAACTATGACCGGGGGCCGGATCCGGCCCTCCAGATGGTTTAATCCGGCCCTCGAGCTCCCACTGAGGAGTGGGGTCCGGGGCTTAGCCCGCTCTGGTGCTCCAGCCAAGGAGTGGGGTGGGGGGCTTGTCCCGCTCTACACGGCTCCCAGAAGCAGCAGCAGGTCCCCCCTCCGGCTCCTATGCGTGGGGACCCCCGCAGCGCCCACTGGCTGGGAACTGTGGCCCATGAGAGCTGCAGGGACGGCGCCTGCGGACGACGTGGCGCCCAGAGCCTCGGCATAGGAGCCAGAGCGGGGACATGCCGCTGCTTCGGGGAGCTGCTTGAGGTAAGCGCCGCCCGGAGCCTGCACCCCTGAACCCCTCCTGCACCCCAGCCCCCTGCCCCAGCCCTGATCCCCCTCCCTCCATCTGAACCCCTGGGTCCCAGCCCGGAGCACCCTCCTGCACCCCCAACCCCGCATCCCTAGCCAGAGCCCTCAGCCCCTCACCCCCAATTTCCTGAGCAGTCATTGCCGGCCATACAATTTCCATACCCAATTGTGGCCCTCGGGCCAAAAAGTTTGCCCACCCCTGCTCCAGCCTGCAAATCGCTCCCCGTTATATTGCAGCCAGACCCCTCCCCCACCCCCCGAGAATAACACTGCAGAGTGACCCCAGCAAACCCCCCAGCCCAGCAAACCCCCCTGCCCAGAACTCCCAGCGCCCTCCGGGCCAACACAAGCTCCTAGAAAGTCCACTGCTGATTCCTTGAAAGGAGACGCCCCGATCCTGTCGGCCCAAGGGAAGGTCCCAGACACACCCTGCTTTAGATCGAACACTGAGAACCAGGGAAGGGCAGGAGCTAAGTGATTACAAGCCAGAAAAGGCAGAAACGGTCTGTGTGAGGGGTGTGATGGCGCCTCCCTCTGGCCAAATGTGGCACAGCCCCAAGGTTCACGTAGCCCAACCGGGGCAGGGGGGATCCCAGGCCTGCCCAATCCTCTGACTGCCGGCTCAGGGCCCTCCAACGAAATAAACGGGCTCAGAGGAGCTCCCACCCTGCCAGAGCCCGGAGCACCTCCCTACCTCCCCCCGGGGCTCTGCGTCCCTGCACCTTTGGGGGCTTGCAGCCAGTCGCTCCCTCCTCTCTGGCAGCTGCTCTGCCCCACGGCTTTCCAGCCCCTTTATTCCTCCCAGCTGTGGTTAGCAGGGCACGCATTAAACCTTCAGTCTCTGGAACACCATGGGGTGCGTACGCCCCAAGACAGGTACAAAGAAATCAAAGGTCAAAGGCAAGCGATGCCTCCCTTCACAGGCTAAGTCAGTTCAAAGCAAAGGTTTCCTGGCTCCCAGCTCCCACCTGTTGCACCCCCATTCCCCTTTCAAGCCCGGGGAATGAACCCAGGAGTCCTGGCAGGAATCTCAGCGCTGATGGGCAGGGGAACATTTCCAAGCAGGATTACATGTGGACGGCGGTGGTGGTCCTCATCGGGATGACCCCAAGCCCGGGCGAGAGCTGGAGGAAGAACGAGAAGAAGGAAGGACAGACGAGCCCCTAGCGTGGGCTGTGGGAGTCCCAGGCTCCAATCCCTGCTCTCCCCGAGTCAGCCGGGGGACGTGACTCCGGGTTTTCCTCTCGCTGGTTTTACCCACAAATTCCATCCTGACCCCAGAATCCGCCATCCACAGCGGCACGTTCCCCAGGTGAATTCCAGCTCCCTATGCCTGGGGACGGACGGGACTCACCTGTGGCTAGGAGAGCGGCCAGCAGGCAGAGGGGCAGAGCCACCCACATGGTGCCGGGAGTTTGCTGCAGTGAGCAGAACAGCGAGGAAGCATCTGGCTGTGATTATGTCAGGCAGGTTGGCAAATACCTGCTCCCTGGGGGATCGGCTGGGGCTGCCCCAAAACATCCTGGTGGGCCCAGAGATGGGAGATTTCACAGCCCTGCATGGGACACTGGCTGATCAGGGGATGCCAATGTGTACTGAGGCCAATTCCCTTGTGCATTAGTGCAGATCAGTGGTTCTCAGCCAGGGGTCCATGTACCCCAGGGGTACGAACAGGTCTTCCGCGGGTACATCAGCTCATCTGGATATTTGCCTCGTTTTACAACCGGCCACATTAAGGCACGAGTGAAGTCAGTAAGAGCTAAACTGTCGACCCCTTGTTCACATTGCTCTATGTACTCTACACTGAAATGCCAGTGCAGGATTTGTCCTGCGTTCCCGCCCAGTTATTTTATAAAGGCGGAAATGAGAAAGGAAGCAGCTTGTCAGCAGCAGCATGGCCGTGACATTGTGCATTTTTATGGCTGGTTTTGTGAGCAAGTCGTTTTTCAGTGAGGGGAAACTTGGGGTACCCAAGACACATCAGACTCCCGCAAGGGGTACAGCTGTCTGGAAAGGTCGAGAGCCGCTGGCCTAGATCAAAGGCATGGCGAATGTAGAACAGTGTGTTTGGAGTTTCAATTTCATGAAAACCAATGGGCCGTGGTATGGTTTTCCCTTCCCTGTCTGCTCTTTTAACGGAGTAACAACCATTCAGCCTGAGCACAGCCCTGGGACTCACTGACCCAGCAGAGACGCCGGAGGGACGCTAATGAGGAAATTTAGCACCAGAAAAGAGCTGACCCCAAAGGCAGGGGCCATCATGTGTGCTGACCGCCGCGTTCCTCCCTCCCCGCATCGAAGGCAAAGCCCACGTGGGTGGGGGCCCTCCCAGCTTGTTCTCTGGGAGAAGAAGCTGTAAGGATGGATTCAGTGAAGGATCCTGCCTCACTGGGCCGGCTGGACTCTTACAGGGACCGGAACCGGATGCAAAGCGGGGATACCTGGAGACTGTCTGGGGGCACCTGAAAAGACTTGGGAAAATGGCAGTTTCTTCCATCACCGCCACTGTATGGAATTACAGACTGCGACTCACCTGGGTATGAATTTTACCGGCTTTAACCCCTCGTGACCCTCATTCCCTTTCCTTAGCTCACGAACCTTTAGCGAGTTTCCTACAGACCTGGCTGCCAGCGTTGCCTTTGGTGTAGGATCTGGGGTCCCGTGGCTCTGGGGTAAGTGACCAGTCTCCTGGGGCAGGGGACAACCTGGGTGGGCTGGTTTGGGGTGTACGTGACCTTTCCTCCCAAAGTCCGGCTTGTCTGAGAGTATCTGAGGGGACTGGCTGTGACTCCGGGGTCAGACGGGGGCAGCGATCCAGGAGTTCACGCTGGGTGAAATCTGCTCACAGAGCACCACCGGCTGGGGGGATCTGCCCTGTTTCCTGACACCTTCCCTGAGCCCGTCACTCCCAGTGGAGCCACTCCAGAGAGCGGGACGAACTGAGCCCTGCAAAATCAACCTAGAAGGACATTGCTCCCCTCCAGGGCGTTCCCGCCCGCCTGGACAGCTGGGTGAGCCACGGCCTCTCCTTCCCACAGCCCTCCTTCCCCAGGGGAGCTCAGCCAGCCAATGCCTTTCCCCCGGCCACGGGCCTTGCCTTCCGGGAGGGGGTCCAGGCAGGACTCCTGGGTTCCATTCCCTGGCCCTGCAAGGGGAGAGGGGTCCAGTGGCTAAAGCAGGGGGCTTGGGAGCCAGGACTCCTGGGCTCTATCCCTGGCTTTCAGAAGGGAGTGGGCCCTGTTGGGTTACATGGTGGGGTACTGGGAGTCAGGACTCCCAGGTTCTCTTCCTGCCAGCATCACTCGTGCACAGATAGGGGCGGGGGAGGCCCGGTAGGGGGCGGTCAGGGGACAAGGAGCTAGGGGGGTGCTTTCCCCACAACTCGCTTTATTCAGCCAATGCACAAAAGGGACCCGCAATCCCCCCCAAAGAGAACCACCAGCCGGAGGCTGCTGAAGGGAGGTTCACTGCAGCCCAGTGCGCAGCACAAGGGCAGGACGCTAGTCCGGGACTCAGGGCTCCCCGATGCCCCCGCCGGCCCTGGGAGCTGGGTAGCCCTTGGCCCGGATCAGCATCTTCACCACGCCCTGGGCGTATTTCTTCTCCCCCACTCTCTTCACGCAGGCGCCAGGGGAGGCACATCGAGCCGCAATCTTCGTCAGGGTGATGGCACCTGGACGGGGGAGAGAGACGTGATCGGGGGCTCCCACATCCCCTCCCCTGACCCCCATGTGGTTTCTCACACACTCCCCTCCCAGCAGGACTGCACCCGGCTCTGCAGGCAGAGTTCGGTCTCGTGCTCAGAGCAGGGGGCTGGAACTACGTGAGAACATAACTGAGGAACGGCCCCCCTGGGCCACACCAAAGGTCCATCTAGCCCAGTATCCTCTGGCCAATGCCAGGTGCCCCAGAGGGAATGAACAGAACAGGGAATCATCCAGTGATCCATCCCCTGTCGCCCATTCCCAGCTCCTGGCAAACAGAGGCTGGGGCCACCATCACTGCCCACCCTGGCTAATAGCCACAGATGGACCTGTCCTCCAGGAACTTCTCTCGTTCCTGTTTGAACCCTGTTATAGTCTTGGCCTTCAAAACATCCTCTGGCAAGGAGTTCCACAGGTTGACTGTGCATTGTGTGAAGCAGTACTTCCTTTGGTTTGTTTTAAACCTGCTGCCTGTGGTGACCCCTCGTTCTTATTTTAAGAGGAGTAAATAACACTTCCTTATTTCCTTCCTCCACACCCTTCAACCCTCTCTAGACCTCAATCATATCCCCTCTTAGCCATCTCTTGTCCAGGATGAAAAGTCCCACACTTATTAATCTCTCCTCATATGGCAGCCGTTCCATCCCCCTCATCATTTTGGTTGGGCTTTTCTGAAGATTTTCCAATTCCAATGGATCTTTTTTGAGACAGGGCGACCACATCCGCGCACAGTGTTCAAGATGTGGGCGTCCCATGGATTTATATTGAGGCAACACGATCTTTTCTGTCCTATTCTCTGTCCCTTTATGAATGATTCCCAGCATTCTGTTTGCTTTTTTACGGCCGCAGCACATGGAGTGGATGATTTCAGAGAACTCTCCACAGTGACTCCAAGATCTTTCTTGAGTGGTAAATTTGACCCATCATTGTGTATGTCTAGTTGGGATAACGTTTGCCCATGTGCATTACTTTCCATTTATCAACATTGAATTTCCTCTCCCGTTTTGTTGCCCAGTCACCCAGTTCTGAGAGACCCTTTAGTACCTCCTTGCAGTCTGCTTTGGACTTCACTATCTTGAGTAGGTTTGTATCTTCTGCAAAGTTTCCCACCTCACGATTTACCCCTTTTTCCAGAACATTTTGGAATATGGTGAATAGGACTGGGCCCAGTGCAGATCCCTGGGGGACTCCCACTATTTACGTCTCTCCCTTCTGAAAACTGACCATTTCTTCCTACCCTTTTTTCCCTATCTTTTAACCAGTTACTGAGCCATGAGAGGATTTTATCGCATGACAGCTCACTTTGTTTAAGAGCTTTTGGTGAGGCACGCTTTCTGAAAATCTAAGTACACTATATCCACGGGATGCCCCTTGTCCACACTCTTGTTGACCCCCTCAGAGAATTCTAGTACATTGGTGAGGCGTCATTTCCCTTTACCAAAACCATGTTGACCCTTCCCCAACAAATTATGTTCATCTATGTGTCTGACAGTTCTCTTCTTTCCTCTAGTTTCAATGAGTTTGCCCAGTACTGAAGTCAGACTTATTGGCCTGTAGTTGCCGGGATCACCTCTGGAGCCCTTTTTAGAAAATTGGTGTGTCATTAGCCATCCTCCAGCCAGTTGAGACAGAAGCTGATTTAAATGGTAGGTTACAAACCACAGTTAGTAGTTCTGTAATTTGACGTTTGAGTTCCTTCCGAACTCTTGGGCGAATCCCATCTGGTCCTGGTGACTTATCGCTGTTTAATTTATCAATTTGTTGCAAAAACTCCTGTAATAACTCCTCAATCTGGGACAGTTCCTCAGATTTGTCAACAAAACAGAATGGCTCAGGTTTGGGAATCTCCCTCCCAGCCTCAGCCGTGAAGACCGATGCACAGAATTCATTTACTTTCTCTGCAGTGGCCTTATCCTCCTTGGGTGCTCCTTTGGCATCTCAGCAAGTAGGACTCCAGGGTTCTCTCTGCAACTCTGCCAGGGGAGTGGAGTCTAGTGAGTCAGAGCAAGGGGGGCTGGGACTGAGCCAGGATACCTGGGCTCCACCTCGTACTCTGTGTTCAGACCCCGCCCCCATCTGGAGGACTTACCCCGTGTTAATATCCCAGATTCCCCAACAGTATGGACCTCGGCGCCGGTGCAGGCCAAGAGCTCCTTCTCCTTCTCCTGCCAGCCATCTGCCCCCATTTTGAAGAACGACAGGCACTGCCAGCCGTTGGGGACGGAGCTCACAGTTGGCACTGAGAACAGTCAGACACACACAGTCAGCCAGGGGTGGGGATTCACCACACGCTTGGCTCGATTCCACCTCGGGGAAGGGAGTGGGGTCTAGTGGTTAGAGAAGGGGGGCTGGGAGCCAGGACTCCTGGGTTATCTCCAGGCAGGTGTGGCCAGAGCACGGCTCTAGGTTTGCAGCAGACACACACCTGGGATGGCCCCGGCGTTGCAGCCGTCGGTGTCACAGCAGGCGATGTTCACCCGCACGGTGACATTGTTTGCGAAGGTCAGCGAGAAGGGGCCGGGCTCACAGTTCTTGGGCTCCAGGCACGATTTACCCGTGTAGGAGAAGGAGGATCCCTCTGTGGAAGGGAAACAGAGCATCACCTCTGAGCTCCCCAATGGACCCCCAGCTGCTCCATCCTCCCCTTTTTTTTCCATCCACCCCACCCCCAACTAATCTCATCTTCCCCCCGACCCCCAATAAAATCCTCTCTTCTGTCTGACCCAGGATCCACAGCCACCCACTGCAATTCCCCATCTCATCCCATCCCCCGTCTATGACATTACCTTTCCAGACTGAGCAGTCCCTGCCCCTGGAGAGGAGTGGAGTCTATTGGTTAGAGTAGGGGGAGGGGCTGGGAGCCAGGACTCCTGGGTTCGACCCCTGGCTTCAGGAGGACAATGGTGTCTACACTTAGTAGAAATCTTCTTTCACTCACCCAGTCTGAACTCTGCCACGACGGTGACGCAGGTCCCTTCCAAGGGGGCGCAGGGCTGCAGGGGGCCGGAGCACAATTGCTCTTTGGACGCACACACCTCGCATTGCAGAGCGCTCCCTGGAGGTTGGAAAAATCCCTTCTCAGTACAAACCCCGGCTCCCCACCCCTCCCCAGGCAGTGCCCGTGGGCGAAATACCACCAGGAAGCAAGAGGTGGCGCTGTGGGAGTTGTTACCACCAATGCCTCCTCACTGAACGTGTGGGCAGGCAGATCTTGGAGAAATGCCACCTGCTTTTGCAGCAGTTCTGCCCAGTTCCATTTAACTCTCCGGATGGGGAAAGACATCTTGCTAGCTGGTCATTTGTATCTGACTCAATACCGCAGACAAGTCTGTTTGCTGCCTGAGTGTCTGTGGCTAGAATACATTTTCAGCTGCTGACGTGGCTATCTGGGGTGTAACTTGTGCCTGCGAACAAACCCCACACGTCTGTGTAGACAGAAAAACAAGAATTCGGCTGCTCTGAAGAGGTGTTTCTGCCTGGCTTTGCGGTGAACCTTTCACACACACACACATTCACACACACACACCCCGCTGTCACTCTCTGCTCCAGGCCTCTGCCTCTCAGAGTTACGTCAGCTCAGCCACACTCAACTTCAGCCCACTTTTCATCGCTTCTTCAGAATACGATTGACGCTTGTTAAGCCTTTGGATAGATGGCTGTGCACCTCCAGCCAGTGATCCCAGGAGCATCAACTCTTTCCTCTCCAGAGTGTGGGGGCCTTTAATTCATTACGTGAGCGTAAGGTAGTTTTAAGAAGAAAGAAAGAAAGAAAGAAAGAAAGAAAGAAAGAAAGAAAGAAAGAAAGAAAGAAAGAAAGATTTTCCCACTTTGGTTTTTTTAGAGCTTTCATGTGGAAACATCAATTAAACCTCAGAACACCTTCCCCTGCCCTTCTATGTCCCTAGATGGTTGCAAAGTTATATTATCCCTATCAAAGAAATTTGGAAACTGAGGTAGAAAAAAGATGTGTTCAGTTCAGGGTTAGAACCAAGAAGACAGCTGAGAAGTCCTCACTCCTGACTCCCAGCCCACTCTAACCCACGAGATCCCACTCCTCTTTCAGAGCCACGGACAGAACCCGGGAGTCCTGATTTGCAGCCATCTCCGCTCAAACTCACTACACCCCAGCCCGCTTCTACAGCTGGGGAATGAGCCCAGAAGTCCTGGCTCCCAGCCCCCACCTGTTGCACCCCCATTCCCCTTTCAAACCCGGGGAATGAAGCCAGGAGTCCTGGCAGGAATCTCAGCGCTGACAGGCAGGGGAACATTTCTAGGCAGGATGACATGTGGATGGGGGTGCTGCTCCTCATCGGGATGACCCCAAGCTCGGGCGAGAGCTGGAGGAGGAACGAGAAGAAGGAAGGACAGACGGACTCAGACCCGCTGGCCAGGCCCTAGCATGGGCTGTGGGCATCCCAGGCTCCAATCCCTGCTCTCCCCGAGTCAGCCGGGGGACGTGGCTCCGGGTTTTCCTCTTGCTGGTTTTACCCACAAATTCCATCCTGACCCCAGAATCCACCATCGACAGCAGCACTTTCCCCAAGTGAATTCCCGACCCCACCACCCGGCTCCCTGTCCCCGGGGACGGACGGGACTCACCTGTGGCCAGGAGAGCGGACAGCAGGCAGAGGGGCAGAGCCACCCACATGGTGCCTGGATGTTAGCTGCAGTGAGCAGAACAGCGAGGAAGCATCTGGCTGTGGTTTTATCCGGCAGGATGGCAAATACCTGCCCCCTGGGGGATCGGCTGGGGCTGCCCCATGACATCCTGGTGGACCCGGAGATGGGAGATTTCACAACCCTGCATGTGACTTTGGCTGATCAGGTGATGCAATGTGTCTTGAGGCCAATTCCCTTGTGCGTTAGTGGAGATCTGTGGTTCTCAGCCAGGGGTCTGTGTACTCCAGGGGTACGCACAGGTCTTCCAGGGGGTACATTAGCTTATCTTGATGTTTGCCTCATTTTACAACAGGCCAGATATAAAGCACTAGTGAAGTCAGTACGAGCTAAAATTTCCTGACACAATGACTTGTTTGTGCAGCTCTATGTACTATCCACTGAACTGTAAGAACAATATTTATATCCCAGTGGAGTTATCTTATCATTACACGGTGGAACTGAGAAAGGAAGCTATTTGTCAGTCACAATGTGGCCGTTACACTTATGTATTTTTTATAATAACATAAGAAAGGACCTGTCATAAATATAAAGGGAAGGGGAACCACTTTTCTGTCCCCGGTGCTATAAAATCCCCCATGGCCAGTGGCAAAACACTTTCACCTGTTGTCATAAATAGAAAGGGAAGGGTAAACTCCTTTATAATCCCTCCTCTCCAGAGGAAAAATCCTCTCACCTGTAAAGGGTTAAGAAGCTAAAGGTAACCTCGCTGGCACCTGACCAAAATGAGCAATGAGGAGATAAGATACTTTCAAAAGCTGGGAGGAAAGAGAAAAACAAAGGGTCTGTGTCTGTCTGTGTGATGCTTTTGCTGGGGACAGAACAGGAATGGACTCTTAGAACTTAGTAAGTAATCTAGCTAGGTATGTGTTAGGTTATGATTTCTTTAAATGGCTGAGAAAATAGCTGTGCTGAATAGAATGGATATTCCTGTCTGTGTGTCTTTTTGTAACTTAAGGTTTTGCCTAGAGGGATTCTCTCTGTTTTGAATCTAATTCCCCTGTAAGGTATTTGCCATCCTGATTTTACAGAGGTGATTCTTTTCTACTTCTATTAAAAGTCTTCTTGTAAGGAAACTCAATGCTTTTTCATTGTTCTAAGATCCAAGGGTTTGGGTCTGTGGTCACCTATGCAAATTGGTGAGGATTTTTACCAAACCTTCCCCAGGAAGTGGGGTGCAAGGGTTGGTAGGATTTGGGGGGAAAGACGTGTCCAAACTACGTTTCCCAGTAAACCCAGTTAAAGTTTGGTGGTGGCAGTAGAAATCTAGGGGCAAAGGACAAAATTAATTTGTACCTTGGGGAAAGTAAGCTTAGGAGATTTTCATGCAGGTCCCCACATCTGTACCCTAGAGTTCAGAGTGGGGAAGGAACCTTGACATGGTGGCAGAGTGGTGGGATTAACCTGAAATCATTTTGAGATCAATTTGAGATTTTTTTGAACCAGAAAAACGGATTTTAAAAAGGAAATATTTTTTTTTCCTTTGGGGCTGCTGGAAAGGAGGTCCAACTGAAAGCAACTAGTTTTTTCTCTGCTTTGGAGCCAGAGCAGAGACAAAAGGGGATTATCTTTGTGAATTGCAGGTTTTCTTTGCCTGGAGGCAGAGTAGTTAATCTCCTGCAGGGAAATTCACAGTCTTCGAAAACCTGAGGTTTTTTTCCCCCTAAAACTAAATTGGGGGGGGGGGGGTGTTCTACCCATTTGCCTGGAGACAAAAGTGGCAGGGTTGTTTTTTTTTTTTAGGATTTTGATTTCTTTTTAGAAGGAGCACAGCTTTGAACACAAATTTTTTTTTTCCTTTGGGGCTGCTGATAAGCAGGTTTCCAAGTAGTTGGAGGTTTTTTGCTTTGATTTGGGGCCAGAGCAGAGACAAAGGGAATTGTCTTTTTCTGTAGGCTGACAATCACTATCAGAGAATAGGTATCCTATTCCAGCACAGCAAAATTTTACAGCCAAGTTTTGTTTGTTTGTTTATTTCCAAACCTCGGGTGTAAAGTTAGTTAAAAACGGAGAGGTTTGGATGACAGAATCCACGGCTCAAGAAACGCTGGAATTAGCCAGATTTCAGGCTGAGGAAAAACAAAAGGAACATGAAAGACAGATAGAACTCATGCGGCTGGAGAAGGAGGTACAGGAGGCTGCCCACAGGAGGGAAATGGAGGCAAGGAAGCATGTGGAGGAGGAGAAGGAAAAAGAGAGGAAGCATGAACTGGAGATGGAGAAGGTAAAGACTCAGCAGAATATACCAACAAACCCTAGCAATCCTTCTCCAGGTACCACTTCCCATCCCAGAAAGTTCCCCACCTACAAGGCAGGCGATGATACCGAGGCCTTCTTAGAAAACTTCAAAAGGGCCTGCCTTGGGTACAGCATCCCTACAGACCAATACATGGTACAGCTGAGGCCGCAGCTCAGTGGACAATTAGCTGAGGTGGCGGCTGAAATGCCTAAAGAACACATGAACGAGTATGAACTGTTTAAATCCAAGGCGATAGTCAGAATGGGGATAACACCCAAGCATTCCCGTCGGAGGTTCAGAGCCCTAAGGTGGAAACCAGACGTGTCATTTACCCGACATGCCTACCACATTGTGAAACATTGGAATGCCTGAATATCAGGAGCAAGTGTTGAATCTCCAGTAAACTTGCCCTTCCTAATGCAAATGGAACAATTCTTAGAGGGTGTTCCTGAGGAAATAGAAAGATACATACTAGATGGGAAACCCAAAACTGTAATCGAAGCAGGTGAGATTGGAGCCAGATGGGTGGAGGTAGCAGAGAAGAAGAAAACTGGTTGCAGTTGGAGTGGAGACCAGAAGGGACAACCCCAGACCACACCCTATTACCGGGGGCCGCCCAAGGCCCCACCTACCTCCCAAAGAACCCTCCAGACACCTTATCGTCCCACCACCCCGTTCTCCAGCAACCCGCGTCACCCCAGTGACCCGTCAGCTGGACGATGTTTTAAATGTAATGAGCTGGGGCATGTAAAGGCCAACCGCCCCAAGAACCCCAACAGATTACAGTTCATTGCACCAGAATCACACCAAAGATCCGCAGGCCCAGATACCTCCCAGATACCCTTGGAGTGGAGGGAAACTGTGAGTGTGGGCGGGAAGAAGGTCACCGTGTGGAGGGACACCGGAGCACAAGTGTCAGCTATCCATGCTTCCTTAGTGGACCCCAATTTAATCAACCCAGAGATCCAAGTGACGATTCAACCCTTCAAGTCCCACTCTTTCAACTTGCCTACAGCCAAGTTCCCTGTCCAGTACCAGGGCTGGTCAGGAATGTGGACTTTTGCAGTCGATGATGATAATCCCATCCCCATGCTGTTGGGGGAAGACTTGGCCAATCATGTGAAGCGGGCCAAGAGGGTGGGAATGGTCACCCGCAGCCAGGCTAAACAAGCTGTGAGGCCTAGCTCTGTTCAGGAAACTTCTATCAGGACCCGGTCAGAGGTGATGGACCTGGACCCCAGGCCAATGTCTGCAACAACAGTAGTGGATCCAGTCCCAGAGACCCAGACGGAACCAGTCCCAGAACCGGAACCAGCCGAACAACCAGCACCACACCCATTGCCAGCACTGAATCTAGTACTTGCAACCCCAACACCAGAGGGCCCCACCGAACCTGAACCGGCAGCAGCCCTTAACCCTACACAAGAGACTCAGCCAGAGCCTGAACCCCAACATAGTGTCCCAGCGGAGAGCGGTTCACAGTCAACGGAAACAGCCCCATCCCCTACATCGCTTCCAGAGGGACCAAGCATAGGTCCACAATCCAATGAGGAACTGATGTCTCCAGCATCAAGGGAACAGTTCCAGACCGAACAGGAAGCGGATTAAAGCCTCCAGAGAGCTTGGACGGCGGCACGGAGCAACGCACCGCCTCTCAGCTCTTCTAATCGATCCAGGTTTGTTGTAGAAAGAGGACTTTTATACAAAGAAACTCTTTCTGGTGGACACCAGGAAGACTGGCATCCTCAGAGACAGTTGGTAGGTCCAACTAAATACCGGGCCAAGCTCTTGAGCTTAGCCCATGATCACCCTAGTGGCCATGCTGGGCTGAACAGGACCAAAGACCGTTTTTGGGGGGCCATTCCACTGGGAGGGAATGGGCAAGGATGTTTCTACCTATGTCCGGTCTTGTGAAGGATGCCAAAGAGTGGGAAAACCCCAAGACCAGGTCAAAGCCCCTCTCCAACCACTCCCCATCATTGAAGTTCCATTTCAGTGAGTAGCTGTGGATATTCTGGGTCCTTTTCTGAAAAAGACACCCAGAGGGAAGCAGTACAGACTGACTTTCATGGATTTTGCCACCCGATGGCCGGAAGCAGGGGCTCTAAGCAACCCCAGGGCTAAAAGTGTGTGCCAGGCACTAGCAGACATTTTTGCCAGGGAAGGTTGGCCCTCCGACATCCTCACAGGTGCAGGGACTAATTTCCTGGCAGGAACTATGGAAAACCTCTGGGAAGCTCATGGGGTAAATCACTTAGTTGCCACTCCTTACCACCATCAAACAAACGGCATGGTGGAGAAGTTTAATGGGACTTTGGGGGCCATGATACGTAAATTCGTAAATGAGCACTCCAATGATTGGGACCTAGTGTTGCAGCAGTTGCTCTTTGCCTACAGAGCTGTACCACATCCCAGTTTAGGGTTTTCCCCATTTGAACTTGTATATGGCTGTGAGGTTAAGGGGCCATTACAGTTGGTGAAACAGCAATGGGAGGGATTTACACCTTCTCCAGGAACTAACATTCTGGACTTTGTAACCAACCTACAAAACACCCTCCGAACCTCTTTAGCCCTTGCTAAAGAAAACTTACAGGATGCTCAAAAAGAGCAGAAAGCCTGGTGTGATAAACATGTCAGAGAGCGTTCCTTCAAAGTAGGGGACCAGGTCATGGTCTTAAAGGCGCTCCAGGCCCATAAAATGGAAGCATCAAGGGAAAGGCCATTCATGGTCCAGGAGCTCCTGGGAGCTGTTAATTACCTCATAGCATTCCCCACCTCCAACCGAAAGCTAAAGTGTACTATATTAATTCTCTAAAGCCCTTTTATTCCAGAGAATTAAAGCTTTGTCAGTTTACAGCCCAGGGAGGAGACGACGCTGAGTGGCCTGAAGGTGTCTATTACGAAGGGAAAACTGTTGGTGGTGTGGAAGAGGTGAACCTCTCCATGACCCTTGGGCGTATGCAGCGACAGCAGACCAAGGAGCTGTGCACTAGCTACGCGTCGACGTTCTCATCCACCCCAGGACTGACTGAACGGGCATACCACTCCATTGACACAGGTAATGCTCACCCAATTAAAGTCCAACCTTACCGGGTGTCTCCTCAAGCTAAAACTGCTATAGACCGGGAGATCCAGGATATGTTACAGAGTGCATGGGCATCTCCAGTGGTTCTAGTTCCCAAACCAGATGGGAAGATACGTTTTTGTGTGGACTATCATAAGCTAAATGCTGTAACTCGCCCAGACAACTATCCAATGCCACGCACAGATGAACTATTAGAGAAACTGGGACGGGCCCAGTACATCTCTACCTTGGACTTAACCAAGGGGTACTGGCAGGTACCGCTAGATGAATCCACCAAGGAAAGCTCAGCCTTCATCACACGTCTCGGGCTGTATGAATTTAATGTCCTCCCTTTCGGGCTGCGGAATGCACCCGCCACCTTCCAAAGACTTGTAGATGGTCTCCTAGCGGGATTAGGAGAATATGCAGTCGCCTACCTTGACGATGTGGCCATATTTTCGGATTCCTGGGCAGAACACCTGGAACATCTACAAAAAGTCCTTGAGTGCATAAGGGAGGCAGGACTAACTGTTAAGGCTAAGAAGTGTCAAATAGGCCTAAACAGTGTGACTTACCTTGGACACCAGGTGGGTCAAGGAACTATCAGCCAAAGTGGATGCGATCCAAAAATGGCCTGTCTCAAAGTCAAAGAAACAGGTTCAATCCTTCTTAGGCTTGGCTGGTTATTACAGACAATTTGTACCGCAATACAGCCAAATCGCCACCCCGCTGACAGACCTAACCAAAAAGAAACAGCCAAACGCTGTTCAGTGGACCAAAAAGTGTCAGGAGGCCTTTAACCAGCTTAAAGCGACACTCATGTCTGACCCTGTACTAAGGGCCCCAGACTTTGACAAACTGTTCCTAGTAACCACAGATGCGTCCGAGCGTGGTGTGGGAGCAGTTTTAATGCAGAAAGGACCTGATCAAGAATTCCACCCTGTAGTGTTTCTCACCAAAAAACTGTCTGAGAGGGAAAGCAACTGGTCAGTCAGTGAAAAAGAATGTTATGCCATTGGATTTGTGCAGGAAATGGCCTAACTTCATTATCATGCACATTGTGTAAAGAGTTGTCACTTTGGATGGGCTATCACCAGCAGGAGAGTGAATTTGTGTGTGGGGGTGGAGGGTGAGAAAACCTGGATTTGTGCTGGAAATGGCCTAACCTGAAGATTACTTTAGATAAGCTATTACCAGCAGGACAGTGGGGTGGGAGGAGGTATTGTTTCATATTCTCTGTGTATATATAAAGTCTGCTGCAGTTTCCACAGTATGCATCTGATGAAGTGAGCTGTAGCTCACGAAAGCTCATGCTCAAATAAATTGGTTAGTCTCTAAGGTGCCACAAGGACTCCTTTTCTTTTTAAGGTAGAACAGTGTGTTTGGTGTTTCGATTTCATTAAAACCAATGGACTGTTGTACGGTTTTCCCTTCCCCGTCTGCTGTTTTAATGGAGGAACAAACATTCACCCTGAGCACAGCCCTGGGACTCACTGACCCAGCAAAGACACCCGGCGATGCTAATGAAGAACTTTAGCACCAGAAAAGTGTCGACTCCAAAGCCGGGGACCATCCTGTCCTGTCAACTCTCTTCTTCCGAATTTGATTGGTGATCGTTCACCCTTGCCACTGATGGCTTCACACCTCCATCGTGCATGCAAAAACTCTGGGCTGGCTGAAGAGATCCCATGATCCTTAACTCTTTCCTGTCCAGAGCTTGGGAAAGTTTCAATTCAGTCAGTGAACATAAGTTTTTAATTGAAGGACGAAAGAGAGAAAACCAATTGGTCCACTTTGGTATTTTCCAGAGCTTTCCTCTGGAAACATCACTTCAACCTCCAAAAGCCTTCTCCTGCCTTTGCCAGGGTCCCAGGTGGGAGGAAGGGAACATTATCCCCATCTTATAAACAGGGAAACTGAGGCAGAAAGAGGCAGTGTCAGACTCAGAGCCACGAATACAGCCAAGGAGTCAGATTTCAGAGTAGCAGCCGTGTTAGTCTGTATCCCCAGAAAGAACGGGAGTACTTGGTTAGTCTCTAAGGTGCCACAAGTACTCCTGTTCTTTTAACCAAGGAGTCCTAATTGCTGCTGGCTTCCAGCCTATTCTAGACCCACCCCGTCCCTGACCTGGGGATAGAACCCAGGAGTCCTGGCTCCCAGAACTCAGACCATGTGAGTCAGTGCGATGGTGCAACAGTGTCCCCTCCTGGCCAAGCATGGCTCGGTCCCGGCTCACGCAGCTCAGCGCGGCCCTCACGCTAGTCCCTGTGCCCAGGAATCTGCAAACCCCTCCCGCTGCTCGGCCATTTTCTCCCTGCGCTCGCTGGGCCAGCGTGGGGTACATACACCCCAGAAGAGACCCGCACTCCCTGCAGACAGCAGGCAGAGGGGCAGGGGCGCCCACACGGTGGCCGGGCATTTTCTGCAGTGACCAGAGCAGCGATGAAGCAGCTGGCTGTGGGTATGGCAGGCAGCTTCAGAGAATCAGAGAACAAAAGAAGATCAGGGTTGGAAGAGAGCTCAGGAGGTCATCTAGTCCAACCCCTGCTCCAAGCAGGACCAACCCCAAGTAATTCATCCCAGTCAGGGCTGTGGCAAGCTGGGCCTTAAACACCTCAAAGGATGGAGATTCAACCCCCTCCCTAGGAAACCCAATGCAGCGCTTCACCACCCTCCCATTGAAATAGTGTTTCCTAATCTCCAGCCTAGACCTCCCCCACTGCAACTGCAGACCATTGCTCCTCGTTCTGTCATCTGCCACCACTGAGAACAGCCGAGCTCCATCCTCTTTGGGACCCCCTCAGGTAGTTGAAGGCTGCTATAAAATCGCCCCTCACTCTTCTCTTCTGCAGACGAAAGAAGCCCAGTTCCCTCAGCCTCCCCTCCTAAGTCACGTGCCCCAGCCCCCTAATCATTTTCCTTGCCCTCCGCTGGACTTTCTCCAATTTTTCCACATCCTTTCTGTAGTGGGGGGCCCAAAACTGGACCCAGTACTCCAGATGTGGCCTCACCAGTGCCGAATAGAGGGGAACAATCACTTCCCTCCATCTGCTGGCAACGCTCCTACTGATGCAGCTCAAAACGCCGTTGGCCTTCTTGGCAACAAGGCCACCCTGCTCTCTCATAGCCAGCTTCTCATCCACTGTAATCCCCAGGTCCTTCTCTGCAGAAAGGTTGCCAAATACCTGCCCCCTGGGGGATCAGCTGAGGCTGCCCCGTGACATCCTGGTTGGCCCGGAGATGGGAGATTTCACAACCCTGCATGGGACACTGGCTGATCAGATGATCCCAATGTGTCTTGAGGCCAATTCCCTTGTGCATTAGTGCAGATCAGTGGTTCTCAGCCAGGGGTCCATGTACCCCAGGGGTACACACAGGTCTTCCGGGGGGAACATCAGCTCATCTTCATGTTTGCCTCGTTTTACAACCGGCTGCATTAAGGCACGAGTGAAGTCAGTACGAGCTAAACTGTCGACCCCTTGTTCATATTGCTCTATATACTCTACACTGAAATGCCAGTGCAGGATTTGTCCTGTGTTCCCACCGAGTTATTTTATAATGGCGGAAATGAGAAAGGAAGCAGCTTGTCAGCAGCAGCATGGCCGTGACATTGTGCATTTTTATGGCTGGTTTTGTGAGCAAGTCGTTTTTAAGTGAGGGGAAATTTGGGGTACCCAAGACACATCAGACTCCCACAAGGGGTACAGCTGTCTGTAAAGGTCGAGAGCCGCTGGCCTAGATCAAAGGCATGGCGAAGGTAGAACAGTGTGTTTGGAGTTTCGATTTCATGAAAACCAATGGGCCGTGGTATGGTTTTCTCTTCCCCATCTGCTGTTTTAGTGGAGTAACAACCATTCACCCTGAGCACAGCCCTGGGACTCACTGACCCAGCAGAGATGCCGGAGGGATGCTAAGGAGTAACTTTAGCACCAGAAAAGTGCTGACCCCAAAGGCAGGGGCCATCGTGTGTGCAGACCGCCGCGTTCCTCCCTCCCCGCATCGAATGCAAAGCCCACGTGGGTGGGGGCCCTGCCAGCTTGTTCTCTGGGAGAAGAAGCTGTAAGGATGCATTCAGGGAAGGATCCTGCCTCGCTGGGCCGGCTGGACTCTTACAGGGACCAGAACGGGATGCAAAGCGGGGAGCCCTGGAGACCGTCTGGGGGCACCTGAAAAGACTTGGGAAAAATGGCAGTTTCTCCCATCACCGCCACCGTTTGGAATTACAGACTACGACTCACCTGGGTATGAATTTTACCGGCTTTAACCCCTCGTGACCCTCATTCCCTTTCCTTAGCTCACGAACCTTTACTGAGATTCCTACAGACCTGGCTGCCAGCGTTGCCTTTGGTGTAGGATCTGGGGTCCCGTGGCTCTGGGGTAAGTGACCAGTCTCCTGGGGCAGGGGACGACCTGGGTGGGCTGGTTTGGGGTGTACGTGAGGTTTCCTCACAAAGTCCAGCTTGTCTGAGAGTATCTGAGGGGACTGGCTGTGACTCCGGGGTCAGACGGGGGCAGCGATCCAGGAGTTCACGCGGGGTGAAATCTGCTCACAGAGCACCACCGGCTGGGGGGATCTGCCCTGTTTCCTGACACCTTCCCTGAGCCCGGCACTCCCAGTGGAGCCGCCCCAGAGAGCGGGACGAACTGAGCCCTGCAAAATCAACCTAGAAGGACATTGCTCCCCTCCAGGGCGTTCCCGCCCGCCTGGACAGCTGGGTGAGCCACGGCCTCTCCTTCCCACAGCCCTCCTTCCCCAGGGGAGCTCAGCCAGCCGATGCCTTTCCCCCAGCCATGGGCCTTGCCTTCCGGGAGGGGGTCTAGGCAGGACTCCTGGGTTCCATTCCCTGGCCCTGCAAGGGGAGAGGGGTCCAGTGGTTAGAGCAGGGGGCTTGGGAGCCAGGACTCCTGGACTCTATCCCTGGCTTTCAGAAGGGAGTGGGCTCTGGTGGGTTACAGGGTGGGGTACTGGGAGTCAGGACTCTCGGGTTCTCTTCCTGCCAGCATCACTTGTGCACAGATAGGGACGGGGGGGCCCGGTTCGGGGCGGTCAGGGGACAAGGAGCAAGGGGGGTGCTTTCCCCACAACTCGCTTGATTCAGCCAATGCACAACAGGAACCCGCAATCCCCCCGAAAGAGAAGCAGCAGCTGGTGGCTGCTGAAGGGAGGTTCACTGCAGCCCAGCACGCAGCAGAAGGGGAGGATGCCAGGCCGGGGCTCAGGGCTCCCCGATGCCCCCGCCGGCCCTGGGAGCTGGGTAGCACTTGGCCCGGATCAGCCAATCCCCCACACACTGGACGTATTTCCTCTCCCCCACTCTCTTCCCCCAAGCGCCAGGGGAGGCACATCCAGCCGCAATCTTCATCACAGTGATGCCACCTGGACAGGGGGAGAGAGACGTAATAAGGGGCTCCCACATCCCCCCTCCCCCGACCCCCATGTGGTTTCTCACACACTCCCCTCCCAGCATAACTGCACCCGGCTCTGCAGGCAGAGTGGGGTCTAGTGCTCAGAGCAGGGGCCTGGAACAACGTGAGAACATAACAGAGGAATGGCCCCCCTGGGTCACACCAAAGGTCCATCTAGCCCAGTATCCTCTGGCCAATGCCAGGTGCCCCAGAGGGAATGAACAGAACAGGGAATCATCCAGTGATCCATCCCCCGTCACCCATTCCCAGCTCCTGGGCAAACAGAGGCTGGGGCCACCTTCTCTGCCAATCCTGGCTATAGCCACAGATGGACCTGTCCTCCAGGAACTTCTCTAGTTCCTGTTTGAACCCTGTTATAGTCTTGGCCTTCAAAACATCCTCTGGCAAGGAGTTCCACAGGTTGACTGTGCATTGTGTGAAGTAGTACTTCCTTTGGTTTGTTTTAAACCTGCTGCCTGTGGTGACCCCTCGTTCTTATGTTAGGAGGAGTAAATAACACTTACTTATTTACTTCCTCCACACCCTCCAACCTTCTCTAGCCCTCGATCATATTCCCCCTTAGCCGTCTCTTTTCCAAGGTGAAACGTCCTACTCTTATTAATCTCTCTTCATATGGCAGCCGTTCCATCCCCCTCATCATTTTGGTTGGCATTTTCTGAAGCTTTTCCAATTCCAATATCTCTTTTTTGAGATGGGGCGACCACATCCGCACGCAGTGTTCAAGTTGTGGGCATCCCATGGATTTATACAGAGGCAACATGCTATTGTCTGTCTTATTCTCTGTTCCTTACTTAATGATTCCCAGCATTCTGTTCGCTTTCTTCACAGCCGCTGCACATGACTGGATGATTTCAGAGAACTCTCCACAATGACTCCAAGATCTTTCTTGAGTGGTAAATTCGACCCATCATTGTATATGTCTACCTGGGATTACATTTGCCCATGTGCATTACTTTGCATTCATCAACATTGAATTTCATCTGCCGTTTTGTTGCCCAGTCACCCTGTTCTGAGAGACCCTTTAGTACCCCTTCGCAATCTCCTTTGGACTTCACTATCTTGAGTAGGTTTGTATCTTCTGCAAATTTTGCCACCTCACTATTTACCCCTTTTTCCAGAACATTTTGGAATATGGTGAATAGGACTGGGCCCAGTGCAGATCCCTGGGGGACTCCCACTATTTATCTCTCTCCATTCTGAAAACTGACCATTTCTTCCTACCCTTTTTTCCCTATCTTTTAACCAGTTACTGAGCCATGAGAGGATTTTATCGCATGACAGCTCACTTTGCTTAAGAGCCTTTGGTGAGGGACGCTTTCTGAAAATCTAAGTACACTATATCCACGGGATCCCCCTTGTCCAAACGCTTGTTGATCCCCTCAGAGAATTCTAGTACATTGGTGAGGCGTGATTTCCCTTTACCGAAACCATGTTGACCCTTCCCCAACAAATTATGTTCATCTATGTGGCTGACAGTTCTCTTCTTTCCTCTAGTTTCAATGAGTTTGCCCTGTACTGAAGTCAGACTTATTGGCCTGTAGTTGCCGGGATCACCTCTGGAGCCCTTTTTCGAAACTGGTGTGTCATTAGCCATCCTCCAGCCAGTTCGGACAGAAGCTGATTTAAATGGTAGGTTACAAACCACAGTTAGTCATTCTATAATTTGAAATTTGAGTTCCTTCCGAACTCTTGGGCGAATCCCATCTGGTCCTGGTGACTTATTCCTGTTTAATTTATCAATTTTTTGGAAAAACTCCTGTAATGACTCCTCAATCTGGGACAGTTCCTCAGATTTGTCACCAAACAGAATGGCTCAGGTTTGGGAATCTCCCTCCCATCCTCAGCCGTGAAGACAGATACACAGAATTCATTTAGTTTCTCCGCAGTGGCCTTATCCTCCTTGGGTGCTCCTTTGGCATCTCGGCAAGTAGGACTCCAGGGTTCTCTCTGCAACTCTGCCAGGGGAGTGGAGTCTAGAGGGTCAGAGCAAGGGGGGCTGGGACTCAGCCACAGCTGGGCTCCACCTTGTGCTCTGTGTTCAGACCCCGCCCCCATCTGGAGGACTTACCCACTGTTAATCGCCCAGATTCGTCAACACAATGGTCCTCGGCACCGGTGCAAGCCAACATCCCACTCCCCTGCCTGTGAAAAGGCTCCACATTGAAAAGTGTCAGGCACTGCTGGCCGTTGGGGACGGAGCTCACAGTTGGCACTGAGAACAGTCAGACACACACAGTCAGCCAGGGGTGGGGAGTCACCACATATTGGGCTCGATCCCAGCTCGGGGAAGGGAGTGGGGTCTAGTGGTTAGAGCAGGGGGGCTGGGAGCCAGGACTCCTGGGTTATCTCCAGGCAGGTGTGGCCAGAGCACGGCTCTAGGTTTGCAGCAGACACGCACCTGAGATGGCCCCGGCGTTGCAGCCGTCGGTGTCACAGCAGGCGATGTTCACCCGCATGGTGACATTGTTTGCGTAGGTCAGCGAGAAGGGGCCGGGCTCACAGTTCTGGGGCTCCAGGCACGATTTACCCGTGTAGGAGAAGGAGGATCCCTCTGTGGAAGGGAAACAGAGCATCACCTCTGAGCTCCCCAATGGACCCCCAGCTGCTCCATCCTCCCCTTTTGTTCCATCCACCCCACCCCCAACTAATCTCATCTTCCTTCCGACCCCCGATAAAATCCTCTCTTCTGTCTGACCCAGGCCCCACTGTCACCCACTGCAATTCCCCATCTCATCCCATCCCCCGTCTATGACATTATCTTTCCAGACTGAGCAGTCCCTGCTCCTGGAGAGGAGTGGAGTCTATTGGTTAGAGTAGGGGGAGGGGCTGGGAGCCAGGATTTCTGGGTTCGACCCCTGGCTTCAGGAGGACAATGGTGTCTACACTTAGTAGAAATCTTCTTTCACTCACCCAGCCTGATCTCTGCCACGACGGTGACGCAGGTCCCTTCCGAGGGGGCGCAGGGCTGCAGGGGGCCGGAGCACGATAGCTCTCTGGACGCACACACCTCGCATTGCAGAGCGCTCCCTGGAGGTTGGAAAAATCCCTTCTCAGTACAAACCCCGGCTCCCCACCCCTCCCCAGGCAGTGCCCGTGGGCGAAATACCACCAGGAACCAAGAGGTGGCGCTGTGGGAGTTGTTACCACCAATGCCTCCTCACTGAACGTGTGGGCAGGCAGATCTTGGAGAAATGCCACCTGCTTTTGCAGCAGTTCTGCCCAGTTCCATTTAACTCTCCGGATGGGGAAAGGCATCTTGCTAGCTGGTCATTTGTATCTGACTCAACACTGCAGACAAGTCTGTTTGCTGCCTGAGTGTCTGTGGCTAGAATACATTTTCATCTTCTGACGTGGCTATCTGGGGTGCAGCTTGTGCCTGCGAACAAACCCCACACGTCTGTGTAGACAGAAAAACAAGAATTCGGCTGCTCTGCGGAGGGGTTTCTGCCTGGCTTTGCGGTGAACCTTTCACACACACACACACACCCCCCGCTGTCACTCTCTGCTCTCAGAGTTACGTCAGCTCAGCCACACTTGACTTCAGCCCACATTTCATCGCTGATCCTGCCAATTCTCTTTTTCAGAATACGATTGATGCTTCTTAAGCCTTTGGATTGATGGCTGTGCACCTCCAGCTAGCGATCCCAGGAGCATCAACTCTTTCCTCTCCAGAGGGTGGGGCCTTTAAATTCATGACGTGAGCGTCAGGTAGTTTTAAGAAAGAAAGAAAGAAAGAGAAAAATTTTCCCACTTCGGTTTTTTTAGAGCTTTCATGTGGAAACATCCATTAAACCTCAGAACGCCTTCCTCTGCCACTTCTATGTCCCTAGATGGTAGCAAAGTGATATTCTCCCCATCTAAGAAATAGGGAAACTGAGGTAGAACAAAGATGTGTTCAATTCAGGAACCAAGAAGACAGCCGAGAAGTCCTCACTCCTGACTCCCAGCCCACTCTAACCCACGAGACCCCACTCCTCTTTCAGAGCCACGGACAGAACTCGGGAGTCCTGATTTGCAACCGTCTCTGCTCAAACTCACTACACCCCAGCCCGCTTCTACAGCTGGGGAATGAGCCCAGAAGTCCTGGCTCCCAGCCCCCACCCGTTGCACCTCCATTCCCCTTTCAAACCCGGGGGATGAACCCAGGAGTCCTGGCAGGAATCTCAGCGCTGGTGGGCAGGGGAACATTTCCAAGCGGGATTATATGTGGATGGGGGTGGTGCTCCTCATCGGGATGACCCCAAGCCTGGGTGAGAGCTGGAGGAGGAACGAGAAGAAGGAAGGACGGACGGACTCTGACCCCCTGGCCAGGCACCTAGCCTGGGCTGTGGGAGTCCCAGGCTCCAATCCCTGCTCTCCCCGAGTCAGCCGGGGGACGTGGCCCTGGGTTTTCCTCTCGCTGGTTTTACCCACAAATTCCATCCTGAGCCCAGAATCCGCCATCGACAGCGGCACGTTCCCCAGGTGAATTCCGGCTCCCTGTGCCGGGGGACGGACGGGACTCACCTGTGGCCAGGAGAGCGGACAGCAGGCAGAGGGGCAGAGCCACCCACATGGTGCCCGGGTGTTTACTGCAGTGAGCAGAACAGCGAGGAAGCATCTGGCTGTGGTTTTATCAGGCAGGTTGGCAAATACCTGCCCCCTGGGGGATCAGCTTGGGTTGCCCCATGACATCCTGGTGGACCCAGAGATGGGAGATTTCACAGCCCTGCATGTGACACTGGCTGATCAGATGATGCCAATGTGTACTGAGGCCAATTCCCTTTTGCATTAGTGGAAATCAGTGGTTCTCAGACAGGGGTCCGTATACCCCAGGGGTACACACAGGTCTTCCGGGGGTACATCAGCTCATCTAGATATTTGCCTCGATTTACAACCGGCCACATTAAGGCATGAGTGAAGTCAGTACGAGCTAAACTGTCGACCCCTTGTTCATATTGCTCTATATACTCTACACTGAAATGCAAGCACCAGGAAAGTGTCGACTCCAAAGCCCGGGACCATCCTGTCCTGTCAACTCTCTTCTTCCGAATTTGATTGGTGATCGTTCACCCTTGCCACTGATGGCTTCACACCTCCATCATGCATGCAAAAACTCTGGGCTGGCTGAAGAGATCCCATGATCGTTAACTCTTTCCTGTCCAGAGCTTGGGAGAGTTTCAATTCAGTCAGTGAACATAAGTTTTGAATTGAAGGACGAAAGAAAGAAAACCAATTGGTCCACTTTGGTTTTTTTCAGAGCTTTCCTCTGGAAACATCACTTCAACCTCCAAATACCTTCTCTTGCCTTTGCCAGGGTCCCAGGTGGGAGGAAGGGAACATTATCCCCACCTTACAAACAGGGAAACTGAGGCAGAAGGAGGCGGTGTCAGACTTGGAGTCACGAATACAGCCAAGGAGTCAGATTTCAGAGTAGCAGCCATGTTAGTCTGTATCCCCAAAAAGAACGGGAGTACTTGTGGCACCTTAGAGACTAACAAATGTAGATGAATCTCAGGAATCTCAGCGCAGGGGGCAGGGGAACATTTCCAAGCAGGATGACAAGGGTGGGGGACGCTTTTCCTGCCTCCTGAGATTTGTCTGTGATTTCCAAAGGTTTCCTGCTTCTCATCAGTGCCTAGCTCCCTGTGCCTGGGGACAGATGGGACTCCCCTGTGACCAGGAGAGCAGACAGCAGGCAGAGGGGCTGGGGCGCCCACATGGTGGTCGGGCATTTTCTGCAGGGACCAGAGCAGCCATGAAGCAGCTGGCTGTGGGTACGGCAGGCAGGTTCAGAGAATTAGAGAACCATAGAACACCTCAAAGGGTGGAGATTCCACCCCCTCCCTAGGGAACCCAATGCAGCGCTTCACCACCCTCCTAGTGAAATAGTGTTTCATGCTCTCCAGCCTAGACCTCCCCCACTGCAACTGGAGACCATTGCTCCTCGTTCTGTCATCTGCCACCACTGAGAACAGCCGAGCTCCACCCTCTTTGAACCCCCCTCAGGTAGTTGAAGGCTGCTATCAAATTCCCCCTCACTCTTCTCTTCTGCAGACAAAAGAAGCCCAGTTCCCTCAACCTCCCCTCCTAAGTCACGTGCCCCAGCCCCCTCATCATTGCCCTCCGCTGGACTCTCTCCAATTTCTCCACATCCCTTCTGTAGTGGGGGGCCCAAAACTGGACCCAGTACTCCAGATGTGGCCTCACCAGTGCCGAATAGCGGGGAATAATCACTTCCCTCCATCTGCTGGCAACGCTCCTACTGATGCAGCCCAAAATGCCGTTAGCCTTCTTGGCAACAAGGCCACCCTGCTGTCTCATAGCCAGCTTCTCATCCACTGTAATCCCCAGGTCCTTCTCTGCAGAAAGGTTGGCAAACACCTGCCCCCTGCGAGATCGGCTGGGGCTGCCCCATGATATCCTGGTGGGCCCGGAGATGGGAGATCCTGCATGGGACACTAGCTGATCAGATGATGCCAATGTGTCTTGAGGCCAATTCCCTTGTGCCTTCGTGGAGATCTGTGGTTCTCAGCCAGGGATCCGTGTACCCCAGGGGTACACACAGGTCTTCCGGGGGTAAATCAGCTCATCTTAATGTTTATCTCGTTTTCCCACAGGACAGATAAAAAGCACTAATGAAGTCAGTACGAGCTAAAATTTCCTGACACAATGACTTGTTTGTGCAGCTCTATGTACTATCCACTGAAATGTAAGAGCAATATTTATATCCCAGTGGAGTTATTTTATAATTACACGGTGGAAATGAGAAAGAAAGCTATTTGTCAATCACAATGTGGCCGTGACACTTATGTATTTTTAGAATAACATAAGAAAGGACCTGTCATAAATATAAAGGGAAGGGGAACCACCTTTCTGTCCTCAGTGCTATAAAATCCCTCATGGCCAGAGGCAAAACACTTTTACCTGTTGTCATAAATATAAAGGGAAGGGTAAACTCCTTTACAATCCCTCCTGTCCAGAGGAAAAATCCTCTCACCTGTAAAGGGTTAAGATGCTAAAGGTAACCTCAGTAGTATGAGGGCCCTACCGTCAATCAAACACTGACCCCGCCCCTTGACCCCTTAGTCCCACCCCTTGACCCCACCGGAAGTGCCGCCCCATGGTGTATTACTTCCGGGGTCAAGGCTGCCGCAAGACCTGAAGCAAGGTGTGTCTTGTGAAACTCACCCCACCCCTTGACCCCTTAACCCCACCCCTG
Source organism: Eretmochelys imbricata (assembly GCF_965152235.1). Classification (NCBI taxonomy): domain Eukaryota; kingdom Metazoa; phylum Chordata; order Testudines; family Cheloniidae; genus Eretmochelys; species Eretmochelys imbricata. Next base: position 19,424,984 of record NC_135595.1, read on the forward strand.
GACCACTGCCCCCTTCACTGGAAGTCCCGCCCCATGGGGTATTCCTTCCAGGGTCATGGCTGCCACATGACCGGAAGCAAGGTATATCATGTGACCCCTCTAACTACTCCTCCCACTTCCCTCTACCAATCAGGAGAGGTTTCGCCCCTGTAGGGCTTCCCCCAAGAGGAGATTTGACCAATCAGGGCGAGTTCCGGGGCGGGGTGTCCTCTCCACAAGTGGGTCTTGTGACCCCTCTAACAACTCCTCCTCCCACCCTCTACCAATCAGGAGGGGTTTTGTCCCGATAGGACCAAGAGGAGATTTGACCAATCAGGATGAGTTCCGGGGCGGGGTGACCCATCCGGAAATGATTTGTGTGACCCCTCTAACAACTCCTCCTCCCACCAACGTCTACCAATCAGGCCACCCCAAGAGCTGATTTGACCAAAATAGGGCAGGTTCTGGGATGGGGTGAACCACCCAGATGAGGGGTGTGTGACCCCTCTGCCAGTCAGAGCGCAGCACCATCACCCCATAAGTCCCAGCGTCGGGCAGAAGAGGCTCTCTTTTACCAAGAGCGCGTGTTTTAGAAATCATGGAAACATGGACTCCTTCACCCCCCCCGTGGGAACTTCGGACTTTGTTTTAGCCCCGAGGGCCTTTGGACTTGTGTGGAGAAAGCGCTACATCAGCGAGAGTTCTGAGGAGGACCCTTTGGCCCAGCCATTGACGGACACACCGGAAACCGACCCCGAAACCCGGCTGCTTGTGAGGCACCGCGATGAGCGTCATGGCCTCTTGTTGTCCTCCCCCCTGGAGGTGGAAGGTGATCACGGCTTGGGGGAGTTACGGGCGGACAAAGTGAATGAAAAAGACGTGGCTCAGGTAAATGAATGTTTAAGAAGTGAGGGTCGGGGTGGGGGTGTGTAATGGGGGGGCTAGGAACCAGGGATTGTTTAAATCAAAAACCAAGCAGTGGGGAGCTTACGCTGTTTCTTTTTTGAAAAAATCTCTCGACAGCTCGATGGTGCCTTTCTGGAGGCCTTTGAGAACTTACACATCGGTAGCCCCGTGGGAGTAAATGTATCATGCATCAGCTGTTTTTGCTCATGTCTGAGACACAGATCTCAAGAGGAAAAGGACAAAATGGAAGAGTGAACCAGCACAGACACCCTCATGTTAGGACTCATGGCGTCCATTTTTACGGGCGGTTGTAAAAGGTTGTGTTAAACCAGGCGATTAATAAAACTTATTTAGATGTGTTCATATGAATGTTGTCCCCCACCCACACTTGTGTTAGTAAAAGATGGTACCAGGAACAGTCATGTCTCCACAGGCGGCTCTGTTAAAGAAAATATATTACACCCCCGGGGAAGCTGGGAGCTTTGGCGGGGTGAACCCTCTTTTTCAAGTGGCCAAAAAGCAGAGTAAAACTTCAAATAGAAGACAAGTAACAGCTTGGCTTTCAGACCAGGATGCTTATACTTTACACAAAGCGGCTCGAATACGTTTTACAAGAAACAAGACCATTGTTTCAGATGTGGATGCGCAATGGCAGGCAGATTTGGTGGATATGCACCAGTTCTCCAGACACAACGGCAATTTTATGTACATCTTAACAGTGGTAGACATTCTATCCAAAAATGCCTGGGCCTTAGGCCTAAGAGACAAGACGAGTGGTGAGGTATCCAAGGCCTTTCAAGCTATTTTTAGCGAAGGGTCTGTGCCTCAAAAATTACAAACCGATCGGGGGAAAGAATTTTTAAACAAACCCTTAAGCAGATTGTTAAAACGGCATGGCATTCCCCATTTTGTTGCTAATAATGAAGTCAAAGCAGGGGTTGTGGAGCGGTTTAACAGAACTTTAAAAACTAGGATGTGGAGCTATTTTATCTAAAACCAAAGGAGCTTTTGAAAAAGGTTATGAACAGACATTTACCGATGAGATAGTCATAGTGGATGAAGCCTTAACCAGGGGTCAGAGACCTGTATACCGATTAAAAGACTACGAGGGTGAGACAGTTCCTGGATCTTTTTGCCCTGAAGAATTACAAAAAGTAAACACCAAACGAGACAGGATTTACAGGATTGAAAAAATTCTAGCAGAGAAAGGAAAAGGGAGAAAAAAGCAACTACTGGTGAAATGGTTGGGGTGGCCTGATAAGTTTAACAGCGGGGTGAAAGCTTCTCAACTCTGTGACCTTTAGACACAAACAACAAACAAACAACAAAAACAAACAAAAGTTATTCCTCCTACAAAGACAGAGAAGATGAGCGACAGCGGGTTTTACATTACTTTGCCCAGCAACGCCAGCTCTGCAGTTTTTCCCGAAAACACCAGCTTGAACTTTACAATACGGCTTATGAAGCCCTTGGATCTCCCGGGTTCCTGGGAGGTGGGGTTAGTGGAAATACAACACCCGCACAGCTGGAACACTATCAACGACGACACCCCTTTTGAAGTCACCTTTGGAGATATGGCGTGGAGTTTCATCCACCCTGACATCTGGTGGTGAGGTGTGGCAAGTTGTGGAAAAAAACTTCAGGGGCCGATCTCATTTGCATAGGCACAACAACCCCACCTAAAATGAGGCCATAACTGCCCAAATGGTCACTTTGGCTGTTGTGGGATCCCCAGTGTCTCTGTTATTGGGGCAGGAAGAATAAATTGTTATTACCCTGATTATGGGAACTGTGCTTGGAACTATACTTGGCCTTTTGTTATGATGGAGGGACTCACCATCAACTAAATAGCACTCGCAAGGCAAGGGACATGGGTTCCAAAACTCTGGGAATAGAGAGAGGCTTGAGACAGGTATTAGTACCTGGTGGCGTGGGCGCATGTTTGGGAGGGAAGGCAGAGATTTTGCTGTACTGTGTGAGCTGTCGTTGGCTGTGGACCCTCTACAGGTTCCAGGCCCAATAGCAGTGGAAGATGGTGAGTGGAAGGTAATAACTACTGGGAGCCAGCCCTCACTAGCCCTTGCCTCTGAAGTGGAGTTTTTAAAGAAAATGTCTGCCTTTTTGGGGAAAGAGGGGAAGACCTTGACTGATATGCCGGGTCTGTTTTGCCTTTACCCAGGAGTCCCACCCCGGGAGGCTGCTCCGTCACCTGATGAGTGGGTGAAGGCTTTGGGCAAGCATTAGAGAAGGTTGTGCCACCCCACCCTAAGTCAAGCCCCTATCGTAAACTGAGGTTGTTTTCTGGGGTTCACACCCCAATGCCTGGGGAAGAAGCATTTGAACCCTGGCTGGAACACACCACTGAAATGCTGCAGGAATGGGCAGTACCTGATGCTGAAAAGAGAAGGTGACTAGTAGAGTGCCTTAGGGGGCCAGCCCTAGATGTGATTCGCACACTGAAGCTCAGTAACCCTGGGGTCAAGGTAAAGGACTGCCTAGAGGCCCTTGATCATGCCTTTGGGAGAACCGAGGGCTCAGAGGATGTTTATTGCAAGTTCCTCAATGCCAGGTAACAAAAGGGAGAGAAAGTTTCTGCCTATGTACAGAGGTTGGAGAAATTACTACAGAGAGCCTTCATGAGGGGAGCAGTAGCGGTTGAGCAAATGGACCGGACTGGATTGGCTCAGATTGTGAGGGGAATTCAATATCAGAACCCAATCCTTCTCCACCTTCGATTAAGGGAGCGCCAAGACAATCCACCGGGTTACTCTCGGCTGATAAAAGAGGTCCGAGAGGAGGAAGAGAGGCAGGCAGCTGGTGAGGTTTGGGAGGTTCGGCCACCCCAGGCAACTGCCACAACATCCATACGAACGCCCAAGGCGCTGATGGTGAATCCTCAAGAGGAACTTACCCAATGAGTGCAGGTCCTGACACAGAAAGTGGCTGAACTAGAGAATACTATCGATTCAGCAAAGACTTCAGCGTACAAGGAACCCCCCGTTACCACGGTCCAGAAGACTACATTTAGAATCTCTGCCCCACCCCGGCAACACGGGAAAGGGCAATCCTTCTTCTGCTACCGGTGTGGCCAGGGTGGGCACATTGCTGCCAGGTGTCAGAATGCAGAGAATCCCCCGCTAGTATACCAAAAGCTGAGGACCACCTGGGGAAAGTCGGGAAACGGCCCCAGGGCCTGGGAAGGGAGCCGCCTAGGCCTGCAGGGTTTGTAGGCTCCCCTGCGAAGAACCATGCCACCCGAATCCCACCAGGATTGATAGGACCTCGAGCTGAGGTCACTGTAAAGGTTGAAGGGACAGAATGTAGAGCAGTGCTTGACACGGGATCCCAAGTGACTATCATATTCCAGTCTTTCTACCAGCAGATGCTTATGCATCTGCCTATACAGCCCTTGACAGGGCTCGGCCTGTGTGGTCTCAGCATGGATGAATACCCGTATCAGGGGTATGTCATTGTACACCTGGAATTCCCAGAAGAGATCGCTGGGGTAAGACAGGAGGTGGACACTGTCGCTTTAATATGCCCTGACCCTAAAGGTGTCTCTGAGGTGTCTGTGCTAATAGGGACCAACTCCAGCCTCTTTAAGGTACTTGCAGATTACTGCAGACAGCGAGCAGGGGACCAATACCTGAATACCTTGGTGATACACACACATTGTGCCGCAGTCTACAGAAAAATTGAGGACGCAAAAAGAGTGATGCCTGATTTGCCGGTGGGAGCACTGAGGTACGCAGGCCCGGTCCCCTTAGTGGTGCCTGCAATGACAGAAAAGGAGGTGATTGTCATGAGTACCTGCCTGAAAGGCAGTAAGAGAACATTAGCAGTGGTAGAGCAGCCGACCAAGGGAGGGCTCCCTGAAGGAGGGCTGGTTCTTAGTGGAGTCATAACCCTACTCCTGACGCCCAGGAAAGGGTGACTATACTGATTGCTAATGAAACAAGTCGTGATATTTTTGTGAGGCAAGGACAGAAGAAAGCAGACCTCTTTGAGCCCGAGTCAATTGTAACCCCCCAGTGTGAAACTCAAGTTCCGACGATAGACCCAGCAAAGTTTGACTTTGGAGATTCACCAGTGTCCGAAGAGTGGAAAAATCGCCTGAGGAAGAAACTTTGTGAAAGATCCAAGGTGTTCTCACTGCATGAGTGGGATGTGGGACGTGCAAAAGGAGTAGAACACAATATCAGACTACATGACTCTCGACCTTTCAGGGAGAGATCTAGGAAGATTGCTCTCTCTGAGATGGAAGATGTGCAACATCATCTTCAGGAGCTCGTACTGACTTCACTAGTGCTTTTTATCTGGCCTGTTGTAAAATGAGGCAAACATCAAGATGAGCTGATGTACCACCCTGGAAGACCTGTGTGTACCCCTGGGGTACACGGACCCCTGGCTGAGAACCACTGATCTGCACGAATGCACAAGGAAATTGGCCTCAAGACACATTGGCATCACCTGATCAGCCAGTGTCACATGCAGGGTTGTGAAATCTCCCATCTCCGGGCCCACCAGGATGTCACGGGGCAGCCCCAGCTGATCCCCCAGGGGGCAGGTATTTGCCAACCTTTCCGCAGAGAAGGACCTGGGGATTACAGTGGATGAGAAGCTGGCTATGAGACAGCAGGGTGGCCTTGTTGCCAAGAAGGCCAAAGGCATTTTGGGCTGCATCAGTAGGAGCGTTGCCAGCAGATGGAGGGAAGTGATTATTCCCCTCTATTCGGCACTGGTGAGGCCACATCTGGAGTACTGGGTCCAGTTTTGGGCCCACCACTACAGAAGGGATGTGGACAAATTGGAGAGAGTCCAGCGGAGGGCAACGAAAATGATGAGGGGGCTGGGGCACGTGACTTAGGAGGGGCGGCTGAGGGAACTGGGCTTCTTTTGTCTGCAGAAGACAAGAGTGAGGGGGAATTCGATAGCAGCCTTCAACTACCTGAGGGGGGTCCCAAAGAGGATGGAGCTCGGCTGTTCTCAGTGGTGGCAGAAGACAGAACGAGGAGCAATGGTCTCCAGTTGCAGTGGGGGAGGTCTAGGTTGGAGGTCAAGGGGAGGGACGGCATCCACGGGACAGCAACCGGGACCCCAGGGCAGGTCACAGCAGTGAGAGCTCAGCTGCCCGGCCCTGGGGAGCAGCTGGCCGCACGCTGCATGGTGGACGTCTCTTGTTCTTCCATCGGCGGCGGTTGCTACTTCAGGCTCATGGTGGCCAGCGAGAAGCCGGGAAGGCTGGGCTGTGCAGGCCCTGGGGCCCGCCCGCCCCTTCTGTCTGCAGTCCCACCCCTGTTCTGCTCCTTCCCCCATGGCCCTGCCCCAGTTCCACCCACAGTCCTGTCCCAGTCCACCCACCCCCTTGCAGCCCTCCCGCCCACGTCCCCAAGACCAGGAAAGATCTGTCCCGCCGCCAGCTGGGGGTGAGAGCTCTTCCAGTCCCCGGGCCACAGACGCAGCTGGGATCCTGGCGCTGGGGCTTCCCCCGCCACCCGGCACTTCTGCCAGGCACCGGGCTTGGGGTGCAGGGGTGCCCATTTTCCAGGGGGCCCCCAATGGGCTGAGGCTGCTGGGCACAGGCCCTGACGGCCCATTGGCTAATCCGCCACCGCTGCACTGCGGGTAGGGGTGCGGGCTCCCCTGGCTGAGCTGCCCTGGCAGGGCGGGGCAGGTGGGGGCAGGGGGCAGGGGGCTCTGTGTGTGGACGGAGCGGGGTTTGGGTTTAAACACGGGTCAGAGCCATGTCTACAGGGAGGGGGGGAAGCCGGCTGGCTTTGGAACAGGGGAGCGTGGCTCCGAACTCGCTTGCAAAGCCACAGGGTGTGACAAGAGGCTCTGGCCCCATAGGGAGCCTGGGGCTGAGCCTTGCCCAGAGCTGGGCCAAGGGCGTAGCCAGGTAAAGCGGGAACTGCCGGGAGGCTGCGGGGGCCTGGCCCACTGGAAATCCCGGCCCCGGGCCTCCCTTTGTCCTAGTGCCGATGGGCCCGGAGAGCCGGGGCTGGAAGGAATCCGGGACAGGCGCTCACCTTCCGAGATCTGCCCGCTGATGGAAATGCACTGGCTGGCACGGCCCTCGCACTGCAGGGTCTCCGTGCTGGAACAGCTGCTCCGACCCGGGGCAATGCAGATCGGGCACCGGCCTCCCGTCTAGACGGTGTTGATGATCGGCCCTGCAAGACCCTGAAGAGAGGGTCGGTGGGGGTTGACGGGCAGGGCTGCGGACAGGTGCCTTCTCTACTTTGTTACCACTTATTTCTAGCACCTCAATAACTGAGATCAGGGATCCCCTTGTGCCAAGAGCTGCACAGACTCCCCAGAGCAGGGGCCCTGATTGCACTGGGCACTGCATAGATCCCCCCAGCCTGCTACTGGGGGCCCCCCATTGTGCCAGGCACTGCACGCCTCCCTCCCCTGAGATCAGGGTCCCCCCTATGGCACCAGGTGCTACACGGGACCCCACCCTTCTCCAGAAAAGAACCTTTTCTGAACCAGTTTGACACTCAGTCGGAGCCTGGGCCACTGGGAACGAGCAGGGAGGGATGCAGAGATGTACAGACAGGAGAGAACCGGGTATTGCAGCTGTTCGTAGAGCAGGTCCGGGTTTGAATCTTCACAAAGACCCCGTTCCCGAAGAAGAGGGAGATGTTCCTGGGCGTGGCGGAGGATACACAGGAGAAGGAATAGCCTGCATTTCCCTTCGCTTCTGGTTAGAAGTGTAACCCTTCTGCCCGTCAGAGTTGGCAGTAACAAGGGCCGGGTTCAATATCTAGGGGATCCATTCCAATAACGCAATGCAAACCAGCTTGAGCCCCCAACCAGTGACCTGGGACAAATATATACCACCCCTGCTGAGCGCCTCCAAGAGGCAATATTCCCCTCTCGCAAGCACATAGTCTGAGTGTAGCAGAAGCCTTTTAATAAGAGAGAGAAACAATGTGGCATTATGTTGGGGAAACACCACCAACAGGATTCATAACACAACCCATGAGCAAAAAAAAACCCACCCCAAGCAAATTGGGGCATGCCCCTTTCCCTTTGCTTCTTGAGTCGAGCAACCCCAAATCACCCAAAGTCCCAAAAGTCCAAGGACCCAAAAGTCTCTGTCCCTGGTCAGGGCAGCCCCAGAGTTTGAAAGTTTATCTGCGGAGCCTTACCCCCCAGCCTGGGTGGAGATGGGACAGGGGTAAGAGGCACCTTACATGATCTGAAGCTGACCGCCCCACAGCTCCATAGGCCTTCGCTCCGCTCCTCCAGCCGCCCCACGAACTCCTTCGCTCAGCTCCGCTCCGCGGCCCACAAGCAGCTCCCGCCGTCCAACGAACTGCTCCACCAGCCGGTCCACAAACTGCTCTGCGTCCCACCAGCAGCTCCTGCTGTCCTACGAACTGCTCCACCAGCTTGTCCACAAGGCACTCCAGCCGTCCTGCAAACTGCTCCACGATAGAACTTCAGGCTCCCCCACTACTTAACACAACGCTCAGTGATTTCAGCTCTTAGTCAGTTCAGCTCTTTGGTGAATTCAGCTTGTAGTAGGAGAGCCTCAGTGCTGGTGCACTATTAGCCCAAAGTGAGCTCAGCAGCCTGCAACTAGACTTCTAACGAAATCAAAATTAGCTCTGATATTCCACAGTGGAGAGAGAGAGAGAGAGAGAGAGCGAGAAAAGCACAATTAACATGTAAGGCCCTCACCAACAGGCCCATACCACCAAGTATTAAGACTTGTCCCCAGCCTCTCTCCCTTCACAGAGTTTTGGAACCCATGACCCTTGCCCAGCGAGTGCTACTAAGTTGATGGTGAGTCCCTCCATCATAACAAAAGGCCAAGTACAGTTCCCAGCACAGTTCCCATAATCAGGATAATAACAATTTATTCTTCCTGCCCCAATAACAGAGGAGCTGGGGATCCCATAGCAGCCAAAGTGACCATTTGGGCAGCTATGGCCTCATTCTAGGCGTGGTGGGTGTGCCTATGCAAATGAGATCAGCCCCTGAAGTTCTTTTCCACAACTTGCCACACCTCACCACCAGATGTCAGGGTGGAGCTCATCCTGACACTGCTTACAGAAGCAAAACAGATACAAAAATTATTTACAGATGAAACCAGCGCCCCGAGGGCTGGTGATTCCTGGGAGCCACCTCACCCCTTTTCCTGGCGTCCCAGGCCAGAAGGGCCCATTTCCAGCATCTACTCTGACCTGCCGCATAGCCCAGGCTGGAGAAGTCCTCCCTACATTGTGCCCGATCACGTGTATTTGATGAAAGCATCTTCCAGGAGGGCAGCCAGCCTGGCCTGGGGGATGCCGATGGATGCTGCATCCACCGCATCCCTAAGGAGCTTGTTAACCACACTCCCCAGCATGTCTAGCTAAATACTTGTCTGGCACGCATCATCATGGTATCTGAACCCTGCGTCATCTTTAATGTATTATCCTCACAGCCACCTTGTGGGATGGGGCAGGGCTGTCAGCCGCATTGAACAGATGTGGGAAACTGAGGCACAGATCCTCAGCAGGACCTAACTCTTTGAAGCTCTGGGCCTAAGTGGTGTGTCCCAGGTCACACAGGGTGGCTGGCAGAGAGGGGCCTGGAGCCCAGGTGTGCTAAGCCCTTGGCACGCGTGTCCCGCCCACAGCCAGCAAACAGTCGGTGCGGAGAACGATGGTGGAAAGTCAGCGCCACCCACCTTTGACCAGTGTGTTTGCCTCCCAGACACCGAGGCAGGTGCTGTGACCAGCGGGGCAGGGCTGTGGCTGAGCAGGGCAGTTGCTCACAGAATTTCTCCTACACTGGTAACAGGATCTGGTGAGGAGGGAAATAAAGCAGGATTTCCATTTTAATTTCTGGTGCCAGCGTCCCCCCTTTCCTGTCCGGTCCCCGCAGGCCTCGCGCTTGTGGAGGTGGCCTTGGCTGGGTTGATCTCACTCCCGCCGTTAAAGCCAGTGCCTTGGATCGGTGCTGGCAGCGGCAGGGTGCACCGGCCGGTCTCTGCAGCAGTTTGGGGCACAGAGGGATGCGACAAAGTGGGAATTGAGCTCCTATTTCTACGATGCCATGGAGTGCCTCAGTTTCCCTCTGTGCTTTGCAAGGCTGTGCAGGGCCGCCCCTCCATCCATCCCCGACACACCTGTGATGAAGAGGAAGTGTTCTTAATGTTTCCTCTGAATAGTGTGGGGGTGCCTCAGTTTCCCCTAGGCAGTTCTTAAGTATCTAGGTGGGATAAGGGTGTATGATCCTTGCAGAGCCCGAGAGGGCAGGTGTGTGCAGGGGTCTGGACACAGAGAATGGCCAACACCCTGTTTCCTGGCCACTGATGGCCTGGGCCCTTCCCCCCTGCAAGGTGAGAGCTAAAGGGTTGGAGAACAAAGGAATCAAGAGCCCTCCTGGCCCGGGAAAGGGACAAAGCCCAGAGGAGGAGGGGCTGGAGGGAGTTTCAGTTTGGGGCTGGCTGGGGAGTGGAGTGAAGTGCAGACGGGGTTGTCTGGCTCACTGCCCCCCAAAATGGACCTGGCTGAGCGGTCCTGTTCTCTGCACCCACAAGCTCTGTGTTAGACCATGTTCCTGTTGTCTAATAAACCTTCTGTTTTACTGGCTGGCTGAGAGTCACGTCTGACTGCAGAGTTGGGGGGCAGGACCCTCTGGCTTCCCCAGGACCCCGCCTGGGCGGACTCGCTGTGGGAAGCGCAGGGAGGGGCAGAGGAGGCTGAATGCTCCGAGGTCAGACCCAGGAAGGTGGAGCCGGGTGAGCTGTGTGTCCTGCAGACAGGCTGCTCCCCGAGAGGAGACTTCCCCAGAGTCCTGCCTGGCTTCATAGGGAGCAGCTCCAGAGCATCGCCCGGGGACTCGGTGATGTGTTGATCTGGCGGATCTCGCTCTTGAGGTCCCCTAAATAATCCCCCAGAGCGGGATTCCAGGCCCCCTCCCTTTTCACAAATATCACCGAGTCAGGGTCGGGGTACAGGCACCGCTCTTGCAACCCGTCCAGGAGGCTGTATCGTTCTAAGCGGGCGTCAGCGGTGGGGAAACAGGCTATGAAAACGTTGGTATTGCCAGAGACAGAATAACGGTCCTTTGCGTGCTTCCAAGATACGCACGCTGGTTCATCGTCAATAAACTCACAGGATGAAACCTCATAAAACAGGGACTGAAAGAATTCGTCAGGGTCTCTCACAAAGCTGGTATTGGGTAGGTTGGTTCTTTGGCCGAATTGACCCCATAGAGAATTTAAAAACAGTTTAGCAATTTGGCGTTTAGTGGGCTTTAGCCTGATCTCGTGTTGGCGTAAACGCACACCTTCTTGCTGGTAGAAATCGTTAACATACTTATTTTGTTTTTCTTCATCTGTGCACCAGCTGGGATACCCTGAAGCCTCTTGTTTCTGGCGGAGGTGTAATTTTATGTACTCTGAAAAGAGTTCATCAGATTTTTCATTAAAATGCCAGATTTCATAGATTTTAGCCACCAAGTACCCCTTCGCTATGGCAGCGTTCAATTCCACCGTGCACCAAGTCCCCAGGATGGCCCTCTCCTCGTCAGTATGGGTGCACGTCTCCCGCTGCTCGGTTTCCGCATAGGTTTGGCATAGTGGGAACATAAGCTTGCCACCCACTCTGACAGGTAACAATGGGAAAAAGAGGCCTCGTGGAGGGCACGCTTTAACTTTTGCAATTCCAAAATAATTTGCAAGGGGTCCAAATTTGTCATAAACTATATCGGGGTGTCCAAAAGGATAGTCTTTGGTTTTGTTTACGAAAGGGTACAGGCTGGTAAAATCATAATAGTGGATTTCTTCGCCGGAGTTAGGTTTATAATATAGACGTATAGCGTTTGTCCTCCCCCCAAAAAGAGCATCCCTAGGCATGAGAGGCTGGGGTAACTGGGCTCGGTTTAAAAAGCTTGCAAGCTCCCTGTCTGTTTCTTTCATCACCTCCCACTCGTGCTCCCAAAGAGTCCTCACTACAAAACCAAGTCGTTTTAGATAGTCGGTCTTGAGCTGCGTCTTGTAATAAAGAAACCCAAAAGTTGTCCCCATCATAGGGTTTTGTGCTTTTTCACAATGACAGGCGACACAGCCGTGAAAAAAACACCCATTAGACTCAAAGGCTGTGTGTACCCCATCAACATTGGCATAACCGTCTACAAAGTAGGGGCCTATCTGTAGTTCCCCACCCTGTAAAGCGTGCCGTATTTGTATATTTTCTTTTTGAGAGGTATACAACAGCCACTCAATAGATGGAGTTGAATATCTCTTTTTCTGTCTGTGATAGTTGTCTGGAGGGAGAAGAGCTACCGGGTTAGGCTCCAAAAACATAAACCTGTACATAGCCATGCAGACAGATGCCAGCGTTATGTGCTGGAATGGAACTATACACAGTTTTCTCTCGGTGAATTTACCAGGTTCTCTCTCTACTATATCGCCCTTCTCCGTCATTTTCATCATTTCTTTTCTGTATAGCATACAAGCCTGTCTCAAAATTTTTACATCCTGCTGACAGTAATACGCAAGCTCTTTCTGCAGGTCAAAAGTCTCAGAGCTGTGGTCTTGATACCAGTCGAGAAACTCTGCTTTTTCCCTGGGCATCATGCCCTGGGCATCAGTGCTCCACACCAGGCATAGGCCCCACATAATTTTGATTTGCTAAAGTGTTGAAAAAAATGTGGAAAATACCCTTTGCAACCTTCAAACCCCATCGCCTGCGGGAGCTTGCTAAGCTTCATGGGCAAGAAGTTTAAAGAGTCTATAAAACGAATGCCCAGGGCCTTAACTTCTACACATATGAGTTTACTACCCTGAGTGATCAGCTCGATGCACATCTTTTCCTTCAGTAACTGTCTAACGCTGAAGTCCGCATCATCACCTTTGGAACCTTTGTGCGCTAGGAACGTGTAGTCCCGGAACTCTTTGCCAATAAAGGTCTTAACAAACGTTGAAAGACATTCGTCACCCTTCAATTCCCAGGATTGTTCTGGCTTTAGGGACATCGCAAAAATGTAATTGGGCACATGCAACCCAGTCTCCTGCGTACATTGAAAATCATAAAAAATATACTTTTCTGAGGATTCGGGCTTCCTAAGGCTGTCCATAAAACAGCGGTGACTGTCTATATCTCCAACGATCAACCGGTGCTGCTTGCCCACGTACGACCGACACTGATCACACAAAGTTTTAGACAGGCATTCAACTCGTTTTTTTGATGCACAGTTGACATGTCTGTCTAAACACTCTTTGGGCCGACAAAACAGTCTACAGCTAGGACACCTCAGCGGCACCCCCACGCCAGAACCCCATAGTAATGTTTATCGTGCAACAGGATGAAGTAAGTCTTAGGGTACACAAGGCCCTAAAAAAACCCCAGCCACCTTTCACCGCCATACAGCACCACCTGTAGGTTAACTCCTAAATGCTGTTCAAACTTTGCTACGTCACTGAGCAGAACCTTCTCTGGATCTGACCACCCCAGTTTCTCATGCAACTTTCTAGCCTCTGCTAACAATTCCGCATCCGTAGGTTTATGACCGGCCATGACGGCCAAGAGCCCACCCGCAAAACATAGAAATTGGTACCAGTGTAAGTCAGCTCTACTAAACGTTGTCTCTTTTTTGGAATAATTTGACTACTAAGGATAGAATTTAAAACTCTTCGAGCGCCCCCCCACCCCTATTTTTTACAACTGTCACAACGAGGCGCAATGTCCCATCGACATGCAATTCTCTATCGCTCTGTAGCAGCTTTGAGGTCTGGTTTAAGAAAGCTCATCCCTACTTCTTCTGACTGAAAACAAAGGGTCAGTTCAATGATGGCTCTCTAAACGTAACTGTACATAATCATCAGGGCCTACCCTACCATTAATGTCATCAAGAACTAGCTGTATCCCTCTGTGTATGGCTTCAACAACCTTTTCAGCTGAATTTATTTCCTCAAGATTGACAAAACAAAACTCCTCACAATACACCGACCCCCCAGATCTAGGTAATTCACGTTGCCAACTTCTCACTCTCTCCATATACACCTCTACATTTTCAGGGTTACTTGGGGGTTCCTCTGCAGAACCATCAGTGGCATCTTCTACATCCCATACTTACTGAGAGTCAGACTCTGAGACGCCTCCGTGACGGTCATTTGGAGCAGATGGAGCCCCATCTAGAGAGCCCTTTGGGGAATTTTCTAAACCAGAGTCTGATTTCGCCTCCCCATTTTCAGACATGCCAGTTTGAGAGCCTCCGGTAGGGGGCATCTCTTTTTGTTTGTTTTTTTCTTCATTACCTCTTTAGCCCTTCTTAAAATTTTTACAGCGACCCTGGCCTGGAACTTTTTGGCAGTCATCTGTTTATCCCCCAAGCGCTGTCCGCCCTTTTGTTTACACATGAGCTGACGTGCACCCTTCAGGGTACCCCTTTCCACACCTAGTCATGCCTGATCAGAGCCACCCTTTCCAGACCCCCTTTCTTTTAGGCCCCCTGAGGATTCAGCATCCATCAGTTTTCTGAACAAAGCGTCCTATTTTTTCCAAATCTTTTGAGAATGCCGTTGTTTTAGACCCCCCGAGGATACAGCGTCCATCAGTTTTCTGAATGAAGCATCAAACTCTTCCAAAATACTAGAATATGGGGCATCTGTGACAAGCTTATGGTTTTGGGAGAATGGCTTATCAATCCTTGGTTTTTTGTTCACAACCCCTAGAGCACCTGCTCCGGGTTTGTGAATGTGGGTGTTTCTGGGCACATTCAGAGCCCCTGGAGTGCGTGCTCTGGGTTGTGAACGTGGGCGTTTTCGCTCACAGTGTTCTCAGGGCTCGGTGTGGCGGTGGCCGCTGAGGAACTGGAGTTGTGTTTGCATGGATGTTTTTTACCAGAGTGTTCGTTTTGTCCTTGGCTTTGACGTAAATGAGGTTTGGACTGGCCTGATGCTTCATCTGCTCTCTTGTGCTGTTTTGCCTTGTTAAAGGTCTCAAAGCAGATTCCTGGTTCTTTGGTGGTTCTCGGGGTTGTGTCTTGGTAGCTCCCACTACAGCCTTGTCAGAAGGGCTGCACCTGACTGATTGGGGCAGGGGGGAAAAATGCATTTTGTACAAAAACGTAACTTTGCCAGCTTTCTCACCCACACCTATGTATTTACTTAAAATACAAAACCTCATAAATTAACCAGACTAATAAGCAAAATATATTTACCCGGCTTCATCCATCCATCCGTCACTGATACTGGTGAATTTTTCTTTTCAGTTGTCTCTTTCCTTTTTCTTTTGAGGCTGTTTACCCCCCTCACGTTTTGACCGTACTGTAAAGCAAACAACATTCTAATAAGACACATGAAACTGTCTAGTAAACTTTAAAATCAAAAAATATTCATTAGGGTGTTTTTTCTATTTAAAAAAGTCATAGCTTTAAAACAAAATAATCCATTTCAGGCTGTACAACAAACACAGGTTTTGAGTTTATTTCTACCACTTTAAAAACAACCCCCACAAATATATATATATATATACATTTTAAAATACATCTCATTTTGCAAAGTAAAAACCCTGTTAATTGGAAACACACCATCACCATCACTTTGTAGACATATACTTTTAAAAACCACCTATGTTTTACACACACACACACACACACAGCAGTTTAAAACCCTGTTTGCAACAAAATACTTTTCAATAAAACCACATGCTTTTAAAGAGACCCCTGGTTGTTCTGTCCCCCGCCCCAGCCATGTGTGCTTGGAGCCTTTGGGTTAAAAAACAAGCCAAAATGTTAGTTAGCATTAGCCCCCAAATCCCTATTCATCCTATGTAATACCTGAAGTTATTAAGCAAAACTACAGTTAAAAATGATTTTTTTTACCTTGGCCTGGTGATGAAGTGCAACTTAAAGTTACTGGCTCCATGCTAAACAGATCACACTGCAATAAAGATAGGCACCATTATTTACTAAGACAGCATGGCCAAAGCATGGCATTATCTAATAAATATAGATTTTTTCAGAGTTAAAAACAGGGAACATACCTCCTCTTGCAGTCCAGCAGCAATTCAAGAGTTTCTGTTGAAAGAGAAAGTCTCCAAGCTATCTGAGGTTTTTAGACCATCCTAACTCTTTTGTTTCAAAATAGTTAGCAGGTTGATTGGATCACCCCTCCCTAGCATTCCCTTTTGTGATCTGGGGGGAATAAGTTTTCTGCACAATTGGGCTGCTTTTCTTTTTTAAGTTCAAATACATATTTTTCCCCCACCCCTGTAGGGCCTTCTTACAATAACGGTTTCAAGTGAGGGACCCTTTGCAGATATCAATGAATGTCTTGGGGCTTGTGTTTTTTGTTGTTGTTGTTTTTTTAAACATGTGTCTTTCATGCTTAAAGTTGGGTGGGGTGGGTGTGCTTTCTAGAAAAAGTGCCCCATGGCCTTCAGCCAACTCCTGGGTCATATTTAAACTGGCCTATAGCGTTCCACCAACTCCTGGCGTCATATTTAAACTGTCCAATAGAGTTCTGCCAACTCCAGGGGTTATATTTAAACTGTCCAATAGCATCTGCGAACTCCTGAGGTTTTATTTCATTTCATATTAATCAGAACTCACCATCCTCGCCCACCCACCTCCCTGACGATGGGTGCACACACACACACACACCCCGCATCAAAATTAACCCTATGGCAACAAGGCTGAGTAATCACAGTCACTCTGGCTATTCAGTGAGGGAGGTGGTTAAACCCATTCAGTTCAACAGGATCTATTGTCGTCAACCACATGTCTGAACAATCCCTGTTTGTTTTATTGTAAACACGTTTTTAGGATATTTTTTCCCCTTCCACAACATACATTTCAGCTTTTTTTTTTTTTTTTTTTTGCTGTCAGTGGGTCTCTCTCTTACACAAAAGACACAAGAGCGAGG
Source organism: Eretmochelys imbricata (assembly GCF_965152235.1). Taxonomy (NCBI): domain Eukaryota; kingdom Metazoa; phylum Chordata; order Testudines; family Cheloniidae; genus Eretmochelys; species Eretmochelys imbricata. The sequence goes on from NC_135595.1 coordinate 19,441,743, forward strand.
TGCTCACAAACAATTTTTTATTTAAAAGACATACAGCTCCTTTAAAACAAACCAAGATGCTCCATTAAGAAAGAAAGAAAGAAAGAAAGAAAGAAAGAAAGAAAGAAAGAAAGAAAGAAAACCTTTAAACTCCCTTAAGGGCCAGAGCCCTTTTAACAGAAATACAGAGAGTCACAAAGCCCTTTTCAATAGATTTTTTTTTTAAATTTACAGCAACCAAGTTTTATATCACATGTTTGGCCCCTCGCCATTTTCTAACTTAATCCTTTTAGATTTCTTACAAATAGCCATTTTCTTAAGCAGGGTTCTGTAACTTTTTGTGCGGACCAGCTGGTCAATATAACGCTCTAAGCAGGCATCTTCCGGTTTGGTCATTTTCTTTAAAACACAGCCAGGGTCTCCACTGAATTGCACAGCATTTATCAAGGTCACCCCTTGCGCTAAATGTTCTTGGGTTAGACACAGACAGTGCGTAGCATAACCTATGGCAATCACAGTGGTTAATAAGCTTTCCAAACCCAGCTCAGCACACAGGCCCCGGAGCTGGCAGTTTATATCCACTGAAGTCCAAGTCACACAGTCATGGTGCCGCTGGCCTGGCGCATCTATGACACAGCCCTCACAATCTTCAAAAAGCTTTTCCCTGAGACAGTGATTAAGAACAGCATAAACAGCAACGCGTACAATAGTCCGCATGACTTTGTTACGCTCACGACGTGCCACTGGCTCAGTCAGTTCCATGCCAAGCCTCCTCCTAAACTCCTCCTAGCCGTCATCCTCGGAGTCCTCTTCAACATTTTGTATCGGCGTTGAGCAAAAACAAGGGGGGGCCCAGTTCATCCTTGCCGCTCGGTGCAACGCTGTCCAGGGTCTCCGGGTCCTCTAGAAAGGCATCATCGAGCTGTCGAGAGATTTTTTTCAAAAAAGAAACAGCGTAAGCACCCCACTGCTTGGTTTTTGATTTACACAATCCCTGGTTCCTAGCCCCCCATTACACACCCCACCCCGACCGTCACCTCTTAAACATTCATTTACCTGAGCCACGTCTTTTGCAGTCACCTTGTCTGCCCGTAACTCCCCCAAGCCATGATCACCTTCCACCTCTCGGGGGGTGGACAACAAGAGGCCATCACGCTCATCGCGGTGCCTCACAAGCAGCCGGGTTTCGGGGTCCCGTGTGTCCATCAACGGTTGGGCCAAAGGGCTCCCCTCAGTCGCCCCCGCCTCTCCTCGGAACTCTCGCTGATGTAGCGCTTTCTCCCCAGTTTGCCGAAGGCCCTCGGGGCTAAAACAAAGTCCGAAGTTCCCACAGGGGTGGTGAAGGAGTCCATGTTTCCACGATTTCTAAAACACGAGCTCTTGGTAAAAGACAGCCTCTTCTGCCCGACGCTGGGACTTATGGGGTGATGGTGCTGCGTTCTGATTGGCAGAGGGGGTCATATGCCCCTCTTCTGGGCGGTTCACCCCATCCCCGAACCTGCCCTATTTTGGTCAAATCTGCTCTCGGGGCGGCCTGATTGGCAGACGTTGGTGGGAGGAGGAGTTGTTAGAGGGGTCACACGAATCATTTCCGGATGGGTCTCCCCGCTCCGGAACTCATCCTGATTGGTCAGATCTCCTCTTGGTCCTATAGGGACAAAACCCCTCCTGATTGGTAGAGGGTGGGAGGAGGAGTTGTTAGAGGGGTCACAAGACCCACTTCCGGGGAGGACATACCGCCCCGGAACTCGCCCTGATTGGTCAAATCTCCTCTTGGGGGAAGTCCTACAGGGGCGAAACCTCTCCTGGTTGGTAGAGGGCAGTGGGAGAACTTGTTAGAGGGGTCACATGACATACCTTGCTTCCGGTCTTGTGGCAGCCTTGACCCCGGAAGTAATACCCCATTGGGGTGGGACTTCCGGTGGGGGGCAGAGGTCAAGGGCTAAGTGGTCAAGGGGCGGAGTTAGGGTTTGATTGACGGTAGGGCCATTATACTACTAACCTCACTGGCACCTGACCAAAATGACCAATGAGGAGATAAGATACTTTCAAAAGCTGGGAGGAGGGAGAAAAACAAAGGGTCTGTGTCTCTCTGTGTGATGCTTTTGCTGGGGACAGAACAGGAATGGACTCTTAGAACTTAGTAACAGGTTTCAGAGTAACAGCCGTGTTAGTCTGTATTCGCAAAAAGAAAAGGAGGACTTGTGGCACCTTAGAGACTAACCAATTTATTTGAGCATGAGCTTTCGTGAGCTACAGCTCACTTCATCGGATGCATACCGTGGAAACTGCAGCAGATATTATATACACACAGAGACCATGAAACAATACCTCCTCCCACCCCACTGTCCTGCTGGTAATAGCTTATCTAAAGTGATCATCAAGTTGGGCCATTTCCAGCACAAATCCAGGTTTTCTCACCCTCCGCCGCCCCCCCCCACACACACACAAACTCACTCTCCTGCTGGTAATAGCCCATCCAAAGTGACAACTCTCTTCACAATGTGCATGATAATCAAGATGGGCCATTTCCTGCACAAATCCAGGTTCTCTCACCCCCTCACCCCCCTCCAAAAACCACACACACAAACTCACTCTCCTGCTTTTTGTGTGAGGGATGATAATGAGGAACTTTAGCACCAGAAAAGTGCTGAGTCCAAGGGCAGGGGTCATCGCGTGTGCTGACTGCCATGTTCCTCCCTCCCCCCATCGAAGGCAAAGCCCACGTGGGTGGGGGCCCTGCCAGCTTGTTCTCTGGGAGAAGAAGCTGTAAGGATGGATTCAGGGAAGGATCCTGCCACGCTGGGCTGGCTGGACTCTTACAGGGACCAGAACCAGATGCAAAGCGGGGATCCCTGGAGACCGTCTGGGGGCACCTGAAAAGACTAGGAAAAATGGCAGTTTGTTCCATCACCGCCACCGTTTGGAGTTACAGACTGCGACTCACCTGGGCATGAATTTTACCGGCTTTAACCCCTCGTGACCCTCATTCCCTTTCCTTAGCTCACGAACCTTTAGCGAGATTCCTACAGACCTGGCTGCCAGCGTTGCCTTTGGTGTAGGATCTGGGGTCCCGTGGCTCTGGGGTAAGTGACCGGTCTCCTGGGGCAGGGGACAACCTGGGTGGGCTGGTTTGGGGTGTACGTGACCTTTCCTCCCAAAGTCCGGCTTGTCTGAGAGTATCTGAGGGGACTGGCTGTGACTCCGGGGTCAGACGGGGGCAGCGATCCAGGAGTTCACGCGGGGTGAAATCTGCTCACAGAGCACCACTGGCTGGGGGGATCTGCCCTGTTTCCTGACACCTTCCCTGAGCCCGGCACTCCCAGTGGAGCCGCCCCAGAGAGCGGGACGAACTGAGCCCTGCAAAATCAAATTAGAAGGACATTTCTCCCCTACAGGGCGTTCCTGCCCGCCTGGACAGCTGGGTGAGCCACGGCCTCTCCTTCCCACAGCCCTCCTTCCCCAGGGGAGCTTAGCCAGCGGGTGCCTTTCCCCGGCGATGGGCCTTGCCTTCCAGGAGGGGGCTTGGGAGCCAGGACTCCTGAGCTCTATCCCTGGCTTTCAGAAGGGAGTGGGCCCTGTTGGGTTACAGGGTGGGGTACTGGGAGTCAGGACTCCCGGGTTCTCTTCCTGCCAGCATCACTTGTGCACAGATAGGGGCGGGGGGGGCCCGGTACGGGGCGGTCAGGGGACAACGAGCTAGGGGGGTGCTTTCCCCACAACTCGCTTTATTCAGCCAATGCACAAAAGGAACCCACAATCTCCCCCAAAGAGAGCCACCAGCCGGAGGCTGCTGAAGGGAGGTGCACTGCAGCCCGGCACGCAGCAGAAGGGGAGGATGCCAGGCCGGGGCTCAGGGCTCCCCCATGCCTCTGCCGGCCCTGGGAGCTGGGTAGCACTTGGACTGGCTCAGGATCTCCAGCACGCCCTGGGTGTATTTCTTCACCCCCTCTCTCTTCATACAGGCACCAGGGGAGCCACATCCAGCTGCAATCTTCCTCACTTTGATGTCACCTGGACAGGGGAGAGACGTGATCGGGGGCTCCAAATTCCCCCCCCCGACCCCCATGAGGTCTCTCACACACTCCCCTCCCAGCAGGACTGCACCCGGCTCTGCAGGCAGAGTGGGGTCTAGTGCTCAGAGCAGGGGGCTGGAACTACGTGAGAACATAACAGAGGAATGGCCCCCCTGGGTCACACCAAAGGTCCATCTAGCCCAGTATCCTCTGGCCAATGCCAGGTGCCCCAGAGGGAATGAACAGAACAGGGAATCATCCAGTGATCCATCCCCCGTCGCCCATTCCCAGCTTCTGGCAAACAGAGGCTAGGGCCACCATCCCTGCCCTATAGCCACAGATGGACCTGTCCTCCAGGAACTTCTCTCGTTCCTGTTTGAACCCTGTTATAGTCTCCACCTTCACAACATCCCCCGGCAATGAGTTCCACAGGTTGACTGTGCGTTATGTGAAGCAATACTTCCTTTTGTTTGTTTAAAACGTGCTGCCTGTGGTGACCCCTCGTTCTTATGTTTGGAGGAGTAAATAACACTTCCTTATTTCCTTCCTCCACACCCTTCAACCTTCTCTAGACCTCGATCATATCCCCCCTTACCCGTCTCTTTTCCAGGCTCAATAGTACCACTCTTATTAATCTCTCCTCATATGGCAGCCGTTCCATCCCCCTCATCATTTTGGTTGGGCTTTTCTGAAGCTTTTCCAATTCCCTTATCTCTTTTCTGAGAGGGGGCGACCACATCCGCATTCAGTGTTCTACTTGTGGGCATCCCATGGATTTATATTGAGGCAACACGCTCTTTTCTGTCCTATTCTCTGTCCCTTTCTTCATGATTCCCAGCATTCTGTTCACTTTTTTCAAGGCTGCTACAAATGGAGTGGATGATTTCAGAGAACTCTCCACAATGACTGCAAGATCTTTCTTGAGTGGTAAATTTGACCCATCATTGTATATGTCTACTTGGGATAACGTTTGCCCATGTGCATTACTTTGCATTTATCAACATTGAATTTCATCTGCCGTTTTGTTGCCCAGTCACCCAGTTCTGAGAGATCCTTTAGTACCTCTTCACAGTCTGCTTTGGACTTAACTATCTTGAGTAGGTTTGTATCTTCTGCAAATTTTGCCACCTCACTATTTACCCTTTTTTCCAGAACATTTCGGAATATGTTGAATAGCACTGGGCCCGCTGCATATCCCTGGGGGACTCCCACTATTTACCTCTCTCCGTTCTGAAAACTGACCATTTCTTCCTACCCTTTTTTCCCTATCTTTTAACCAGTTACTGAGCCATGAGAGGATTTTATCCCATGACAGCTCACTTTGCTTAAGAGCCTTTGGTGAGGGACGCTTTCTGAAAATCTAAGTACACTATATCCACGGGATGCCCCTTGTCCACACGCTTGTTGACCCCCTCAGAGAATTCTAGTACATTGGTGAAGCGTGATTTCCCTTTACCGAAACCATGTTGACCCTTCCCCAGCAAATTATGTTCATCTATGTGTCTGACAGTTCTCTTCTTTCCTACAGTTTCAATGAGTTTGCCCAGTACTGAAGTCAGACTTATTGGCCTGTTGTTGCTGGAATCACCCCTGGAGCCCTTTTTCGAAACTGGTGTGTCATTAGCCATCCTCCAGCCAGTTGGGACAGAAGCTGATTTAAATGGTAGGTTACAAACCACAGTTAGTAGTTCTGTAATTTGACGTTTGAGTTCCTTCCGAACTCTTGGGCAAATCCCATCTGGTCCTGGTGACTTATCACTGTTTAATTTATCAATTTGTTGCAAAAACTCCTGTAATGACTCCTCAATCTGGGACAGTTCCTCAGATTTGTCACCAAAACAGAATGGCTCAGGTTTGGGAATCTCCCTCCCAGCCTCAGCCGTGAAGACCGATGCACAGAATTCATTTACTTTCTCCACAGTGGCCTTATCCTCCTTGGGTGCTCCTTTGGCATCTCAGCAAGTAGGACTCCAGGGTTCTCTCTGCAACTCTGCCAGGGGAGTGGAGTCTAGTGGGTCAGAGAAGGGGGGCTGTGACTGAGCCAGGACACCTGGGCTCCACCTCGTGCTCTGTGTTCAGACCCCGCCCCCATCTGGAGGACTTACCCAGTGTTAACACCCTATAATCCTTAACACAATGGTCCTCGGCGCCGGTGCAGGCCAAGAGCTCCTTCTCCTTCTTCTGCCAGTGATCTGCCCCCACTTTGAAGAATGACAGGCACTGCCAACCATTGGGGACGGAGCTCACAGTTGGCACTGAGAACAGTCAGACACACACAGTCAGCCAGGGGTGGGGAGTCACCACACGCTGGGCTCAATCCCAGCTCGGGGAAGGGAGTGGGGTCTAGTGGTTAGAGAAGGGGGGCTGGGAGCCAGGACTCCTAGGTTTTGTCCCCAGCTGTGGGAGGGGAGTGGGGTCTAGGGGTTAGAGGTGGGGGGTGAGGCTGGGAGCCAGGATTCCTGGGTTCTCTCCAGGCAGGTGTGGCCGGAGCAGGGCTCTAGGTTTGCAGCAGACACGCACCTGGGATGGCCCCGGCGTTGCAGCCGTCGGTGTCACAGCAGGCGATGTTCACCCGCACGGTGACATTGTTTGCGTAGGTCAGCGAGAAGGGGCCGGGCTCACAGTTCTTGGGCTCCAGGCACGATTTAGCCGTGTAGGAGAAGGAGTTTCCCTCTGTGGAAGTGAAACAGAGCATCACCTCTGAGCTCCCCAATGGACCCCCAGCTGCTCCATCCTCCCCTTTTGTTCCATCCACCCCACCCTCAACTAATCTCATCTTTCCCCCGACCCCCGATAAAATCCTCTCTTCTAGTCTGATCCAGGATCCACAGCCACCCACTGCAATTCCCCATCTCATCCCATCCCCCGTCTATGATATTATCTTTCCAGACGGAGCAGTCCCTGCTCCTGGAGAGGAGCGGAGTCTATTGGTTAGAGTAGGGAGAGGGGCTGGGAGCCAGGACTCCTGGGTTCGACCCCTGGCTTCAGGAGGACAATGGTGTCTACACTTAGTAGAAATCTTCTTTCACTCACCCAGCCTCATCTCTGCCACGACGGTGACGCAGGTCCCTTCCGAGGGGGCGCAGGGCTGCAGGGGGCCGGAGCACAATTGCTCTTTGGACGCACACACCTCGCATTGCAGAGCGCTCCCTGGAGGTTGGAAAAATCCCTTCTCAGTACAAACCCCGGCTCCCCACCCCTCCCCAGGCAGTGCCCGTAGGCGAAATACCACCAGGAACCAAGAGGTGGCGCTGTGGGAGTTGTTACCACCAATGCCTCCTCACTGAACGTGTGGGCAGGCAGATCTTGGAGAAATGCCACCTGCTTTTGCAGCAGTTCTGCCCAGTTCCATTTAACTCTCCGGATGGGGAAAGGCATCTTGCTAGCTGGTCATTTGTATCTGACTCAACACTGCAGACAAGTCTGTTTGCTGCCTGAGTGTCTGTGGCTAGAATACATTTTCAGCTGCTGACGTGGCTATCTGGGGTGCAGCTTGTGCCTGCGAACAAACCCCACTCGTCTGTGTAGACAGAAAAACAAGAATTCAGCTGCTCTGAGGAGGGGTTTCTGCCTGGCTTTGCGGTGAACCTTTCACACACACACACACAGACACACCCCGTCGTAAATCTCTGGTCCAGGCCTCTGCCTCTCAGAGTTACGTCAGCTCAGCCACACTCAACTTCAGCCCACTTTTCATCGCTGATCCTGCCAATTCTCTTCTTCAGAATACGATTGATGCTTGTTAAGCCTCTGGATAGATGGCTGTGCACCTCCAGCCAGCGATCCCAGGAGCATCAACTCTTTCCTCTCCATAGCGTGGGGGCCTTTAAATTCATGACGTGAGCATAAGGCTTTTTAAGAAAGAAAGAAAGAAAGAAAGAAAGAAAGAAAGAAAGAAAGAAAGAAAGAAAGAAAGAAAGAGAAAAATTTTCCCACTTTGGTTTTTTTAGAGTTTTCATGTGGAAGCATCAATTAAACCTCAGAACGCCTTCCCCTGCCCCTTCTATGTCCCTAGATGGTAGCAAAGTGATCATATCCCCATCTAAGAAATAGGGAAACTGAGGTAGAAAAAAGATGTGTTCAATTCAGGGTTAGAAGAAAGAAAACAGCCGAGAAGTCCTCACTCCTGACTCCCAGCCCACTCTAACCCACGAGACCCCACTCCTCTTTCAGAGCCACGGACAGAACCTGGGAGTCCTGATTCGCAGCCATCTCTGCTCAAACTGACGACACCCCAGCCCTCTTCCACAGCTGGGGAATGAACCCAGGAGTCCTGGCAGGAATCTCAGCGCTGACGGGCAGGGGAACATTTCCAAGCAGGATTACAAGTGGACGGGGGTGGTGCTCCTCATCAGGATGACCCCAAGCCTGGGTGAGAGCTGGAGGAGGAATGAGAAGAAGGAAGGACAGACGGACTCTGACCCGCTGGCCAGGCCCCTAGCGTTGGCTGTTGGAGTCCCAAGCTCCAATCCCTGCTCTCCCCGAGTCAGCCGGGGGATGTGGCCCCGGGTTTTCCTCTCACTGCTTTTACCCACAAATTCCATCCTGACCCCAGAATCCGCCATCGACAGCGGCACGTTCCCCACGTGAAATCCGTCTCCCTGTGCCCGGGGACGGACGGGACTCACCTGTGGCCAGGAGAGCGGACAGCAGACAGAGGGGCAGAGCCACCCACATGGTGCCCGGGTGTTTGCTGCAGTGAGCAGAACAGCGAGGAAGCATCTGGCTGTGGTTTTATCCGGCAGGTTGGCAAATACCTGCCCCCTGGGGGATCAGCTGGGGCTGCCCCATGACATCCTGGTGGACCCGGAGATGGGAGATTTCACAGCCTTGCATGTGACACTGGCTGATCAGGTGATGCCAATGTGTACTGATGCCAATTCCCTTGTGCATTAGTGGAGATCAGTGGTTCTCAGCCAGGGGTCCGTGTACTCCAGGGGTACACACAGGTCTTCCGGGGGGTAGATCAGCTTATCTTGATGTTTGCCTCATTTTACAACATGCCAGATATAAAGCACTAGTGAAGTCAACGCGAGCTAAAATTTCCTGACACAATGACTTGTTTGTGCAGCTCTATGTACTGTCCACTGAAATGTAAGTGCAATATTTATATCCCAGTGGAGTTATTTTATAATTACACAGTGGAAGTGAGAAAGGAAGCTATTTGTCAGTCACAGTGTGGCTGTGACACTTTTATATATTTTTATAATAACATAAGAAAGGACCTGTCATAAATATAAAGGGAAGGGGAACCACCTTTCTGTCCCCGCTGCTCTAAAATCCCTCGTGGCTAGAGGCAAAACACTTTCACCTGTGAAGGGTTAAGAAGCTAAGGTAACCTTGCTGGCACCTGACCCAAAATGAGGAGACAAGATACTTTCAAATCGGGAGTGAGGGAAACAAAGGGTCTGCTTGTCTGTGTGATCTTTTGCTTGGAACAGCTCAGGAATGGAGTCTCAGAACTTCTGTTAGTAAGTAATCTAGCTAGAAATGCATTAGATTTCCTTTTGTTTAATGGCTGGTAAAATAAGCTGTGCTGGAGGGAATGAATATTCCTGGTTTGGTGTCTTTTTGTAAACTTAAGGTTTTGCCTAGAGGATTCTCTATGTTTTGAATTTGATTACCCTGGAAGGTATTTACCATCCTGATTTTACAGGGGTGATTCTTTCACCTTTTCTTTCATTCAGATTCTTCTTTTAAGAACCTGTTTGCTTTTTCATTGTTCTGAAGATCCAAGGGTTTGGGTCTGTGTTCACTTGTACAAATTGGGGAGGATTCTTATCAAGCCTTCCCCAGGAAAAGGGGTGTAGGACTTGGGGTGATATTTTGGGGGAAGACGTCTCCAAGCAGGCTCTTTCCCTGGTCTTTGTGTAAGACGCTTGGTGGTGGCAGCGTACGGTTCAAGGACAAGGCAAAGTTTGTACCTTGGGGAAGTCTTTAACCTAAGCTGGTAAGAATAAGCTGAGGGGGTCTTTCCTGCGGGTCCCCACATCTGTACCCTAGAGTTCAGAGTGGGGAAGGAACCCTGACAGGGCCATACTGGGTCAGACCAAAGGTCCATCTAACCCAGTATCCTGTCTTCCCACAGTGGCCAATGCCAGGTGCCCAGAGGGAATGAACAGAACAGGTAATCAAACATCAAGTGTTTCATCTCCTGTCAACCATTCCCAGCTTCTGGCAAACAGAGGCTAAGGACACCATCCCTACCCAGCCTGGCTAATAGACATTGATGACCCTATCCTCCATGAATTTGTCTAGCTCTTTTTTGAACCCAGTTTACTTTTGGACTTCGCACATTCCTCTGGGAAGGAGTTCCACAGGTTGATGGTGCATTATGTGAAAAAACACTTCCCTTTGTTTTTTTAAACCTACTGCCTCTTAATTTCATTTGGTGGCCCCTAGTTCTTGTGTTATGAGAAGGAGTAAATAACACTTCCTCATCTACTTTCTCCACACCACTCATGATTTTCTAGACCTCTCCCCTATCCCCCCTTGTCCATCTCTTTTCCAAGCTGAAAAGTCCCACTCTTATGAATCTCTCCTCACGGAAGCTGTTCCATCCCCCTAATAATTTTATGACCCTTTCTGAATCTTTTCCAATTCCAATATCTCTTTTATACGCTGGGGTGACCACATCTCCACACAGTTTTCAAGAATGGGAGTAGCATGGATTTATATAGGGGCAATATGACATTTACTGTCTCATTATCTCTCCCTTTCTTAATGATTCCCAACATTCTGTTCTCTTTTTTGACATGTACTGCGTACTGTGAACTATCCACTGTGACTCCAAGATCTCTTTCTTGACTGGGAATAGCTAATTTAGACCCGATGTCTGGTTTTGGAAGCAAGTAGTTTTAAGTGAGGGGAAACTTGGGCTATCCAAGACACATCAGACTGCCACAAGGGGTACAGCTGTCTGGAAATGTCGAGAGACCCTGGCCTAGATCAAAGGCATGGCGAAGGTAGAACAGTGTGTTTGGAGTTTCGATTTCATGAAAACCAATGGGCCGTGGTATGGTTTTCCCTTCCCCGTCTGCTGTTTTAGCGGAGTAACAACCATTCACCCTGAGCACAGCCCTGGGACTCACTGACCCAGCAGAGACGCCGGAGGGATGCTAATCAGGAACTTTAGCACCAGGAAAGTGCTGAGTCCAAAGGCAGTGGCCATCGCGTGTGCTGACCAACGCGTTCCTCCCTCCCCGCATCGAAGGCAAAGCCCACGTGGGTGGGGGCCCTGCCAGCTTGTTCTCTGGGAGAAGAAGCTGTAAGGATGGATTCAGGGAAGGATCCTGCCTCGCTGGGCTGGCTGGACTCTTACAGGGACCGGAACCGGATGCAAAGCAGGGATCCCCGGAGACGGTCTGGGGGCACCTGGAAAGACTTGGGAGAATGGAGGGTCCTTCCATCACCGCCACCGTTTGGAGTTACAGACTGCAACTCACCTGGGCATGAATTTTACCGCCTATAACCCCTCGTGACCCTCATTCCCTTTCCTTAGCTCACGAACCTTTAGCGAGTTTCCTACAGACCTGGCTGCCAGCATTGCCTTTGGTGTAGGATCTGGAGTACCGTGGCTCTGGGGTAAGTGACCGGTCTCCTGGGGCAGGGGACAACCTGGGTGGGCTGGTTTGGGGTGTACGTGAGGTTTCCTCCCAAAGTCCGGCTTGTCTGAGAGTATCTGAGGGGACTGGCTGTGACTCCGGGGTCAGACGGGGGCAGCGATCCAGGAGTTCATGCTGGGTGAAATCTCCTCACAGAGCACCACCGGCTGGGGGGATCTGCCCTGTTTCCTGACACCTTCCCTGAGCTCGTCACTCCCAGTGGAGCCGCCCCAGAGAGCAGGACGAACTGAGCCCTGCAAAATCAACCTAGAAGGACATTTCTCCCCTCCAGGGCGTTCCCGCCCGCCTGGACAGCTGGGTGAGCCACGGCCTCTCCTTCCCACAGCCCTCCTTCCCCAGGGGAGCTCAGCCAGCCGGTGCCTTTCCCCCAGCCATGGGCCTTGCCTTCCGGGAGGGGGTCCAGGCAGGACTCCTGGGTTCCATTCCCTGGCCCTGCAAGGGGAGAGGGGTCCAGTGGTTGGAGCAGGGGTCTTGGGAGCCAGGACTCCTGGGCTCTATCCCTGGCTTTCAGAAGGGAGTATGGTCTGGTGGGTTACAGGGTGGGGTACTGGGAGTCAGGACTCTCGGGTTCTCTTCCTGCCAGCATCACTCGTGCACAGATAGGGCTGGGGGGGGGGGCCGGTACGGGACGGTCAGAGGACAAGGAGCTAGGGGGGTGCTTTACCCAGAACTCGCTTTATTCAGCCAATGCACAAAAGGAACCCGCAATCTCCCCCAAAGAGAAGCAGCAGCCTGTGGCTACTGAAGGGAGGTGCACTGCAGCCCGGCACGCAGCAGAAGGGGAGGATGCCAGGCCGGGGCTCAGGGCTCCCCGATGCCTCCACCGGCCCTGGGAGCTGGGTAGCACTTGGCCCGGCTCAGGATCTCCGGCACGCCCTGGGCGTATTTCTTCACCAACGCTGTCTTCACGCAGGCGCCAGGGGAGCCACATCCAGCCGCAACCTTCCTCAGTTTGATGTTACCTGGACAGGGGGAGAGACGTGATCGGGGGCTCCCAATTCCCCCCCCGCCCGACCCTCATGAGGTCTCTCACACACTCCCCTCCCAGCAGGACTGCACCCGGCTCTGCAGGCAGACTGGGGTCTAGTGCTCAGAGCAGGGGCCTGGAACAACGTGAGAACATAAGAGGAATGGCCCCCCTGGGTCACCCCAAAGGTCCATCTAGCCCAGTATCCTCTGGCCAATGCCAGGTGCCCCAGAGGGAATGAACAGAACAGGGAATCATCCAGTGATCCATCCCCTGTCGCCCATTCCCAGCTCCTGGCAAACAGAGGCTAGGGCCACCATCCCTGCCCATCCTGGCTAATAGCCACAGATGGACCTGTCCTCCAGGAACTTCTCTAGTTCCTGTTTGAACCTGTTATAGTCTGGGCCTTCAAAACATCCTCTGGCAAGGAGTTCCACAGGTTGACTGTGCATTGTGTGAAGCAGTACTTCCTTTGGTTTATTTTATACCTGCTGCCTGTGGTGACCCCTCGTTCTTATGTTAGGAGGAGTAAATAACACTTCCTTCTTTACTTCCTCCACACGCTTCAACCTTCTTTAGACCTCGATCATATCCCCCCTTAGCCGTTTCATTTCCAAGGTGAAGAGTCCCACTCTTATTAATCTCTCCTCATATGGCAGCCATTCCATCCCCCTCATCATTTTGGTTGGCATTTTCTGAAGCCTTTCCAATTCCAATAGATCTTTTTTGAGACAGGGCGACCACATCCGTCCGCAGTGTTCAAGCTGTGGGCGTGCCATGGAATTATATTGAGGCAACACGATCTTTTCTGTCCTATTCTCTATCCCTTTACGAATGATTCCCAGCATTCTGTTTGCTTTTTTGATGGCCGCTGCACATAGAATCATAGAATCATAGAATATCAGGGTTGGAAGGGACCCCTGAAGGTCATCTAGTCCAACCCCCTGCTCGAAGCAGGACCAATTCCCAGTTAAATCATCCCAGCCAGGGCTTTGTCAAGCCTGACCTTAAAAACTTCCAAGGAAGGAGATTCCACCACCTCCCTAGGCAACGCATTCCAGTGTTTCACCACCCTCTTAGTGAAAAAGTTTTTCCTAATATCCAATCTAAACCTCCCCCACTGCAACTTGAGGCCATTACTCCTCGTTCTGTCATCTGCTACCATTGAGAACAGTCTAGAGCCATCCTCTTTGGAACCCCCTTTCAGGTAGTTGAAAGCAGCTATCAAATCCCCCCTCATTCTTCTCTTCTGCAGGCTAAACAATCCCAGCTCCCTCAGCCTCTCCTCATAAGTCATGTGTTCTAGACCCCTAATCATTTTTGTTGCCCTTCGCTGGACTCTCTCCAATTTATCCACATCCTTCTTGTAGTGTGGGGCCCAAAACTGGACACAGTACTCCAGATGAGGCCTCACCAATGTCGAATAGAGGGGGACGATCACGTCCCTCGATCTGCTCGCTATGCCCCTACTTATACATCCCAAAATGCCATTGGCCTTCTTGGCAACAAGGGCACACTGCTGACTCATATCCAGCTTCTAGTCCACTGTCACCCCTAGGTCCTTTTCCGCAGAACTGCTGCCTAGCCATTCGGTCCCTAGTCTGTAGCGGTGCATTGGATTCTTCCGTCCTAAGTGCAGGACCCTGCACTTATCCTTCCTGAACCTCATCAGATTTCTTTTGGCCCAATCCTCCAATTTGTCTAGGTCCTTCTGTATCCTATCCCTCCCCTCCAGCGTATCTACCACTCCTCCCAGTTTAGTATCGTCCGCAAATTTGCTGAGAGTGCAATCCACACCATCCTCCAGATCATTTATGAAGATATTGAACAAAACCGGCCCCAGGACTGACCCCTGGGGCACTCCACTTGACACCGGCTGCCAACTAGACATGGAGCCATTGATCACTACCCGTTGAGCCCGACAATCTAGCCAGCTTTCTACCCACCCTATAGTGCATGGAGTGGATGATTTCAGAGAACTCTCCACAGTGACTCCAAGATCTTTCTTGAGTGGTAAATTCGACCCATTATTGTGTATGTCTACTTGGGATTACGTTTGCCCATGTCACCCAGTTCTGAGAGACCCTTTAGTACCTCTTCACAGTCTGCTTTGGACTTCACTATCTTGAGTAGCTTTGTATCTTCTGCAAATTTTGCCACCTCACTATTTACTCCTTTTTCCAGAACATTTCGGAATATGGTGAATAGCACTGGGCCCAGTGCAGATCCCTGGGGGACTCCCACTATTTACCTCTCTCCCTTCTGAAAACTGATCATTTCTTCCTACCCTTTTTTCCCTATCTTTTAACCAGTTACTGAGCCATGAGAGGATTTTATCCCATGACAGCTCACTTTGCTTAAGAGCCTTTGGTGAGGGACGCTTTCTGAAAATCTAAGTACACTATATCCACGGGATGCCCCTTGTCCACACTTTTGTTGACCCCCTCAGAGAATTCTAGTACATTGGTGAGGCGTCATTTCCCTTTACCGAAACCATATTGACCCTTCCCCAACAAATTATGTTCATCTATGTGGCTGACAGTTCTCTTCTTTTCTATAGTTTCAATGAGTTTGCCCTGTACTTAAGTCAGACTTATTGGCCTGTAGTTGCCGGGATCACCTCTGGAGCCCTTTTTCGAAACTGGCATGTCATTAGCCGTCCTCCAGCCAGTTGGGACAGAAGCTGATTTAAATGGTAGGTTACAAACCACAGTTAGTAGTTCTGTAATTTGACGTCTGAGTTCCTTCCGAACTCTTGGGCGAATCCCATCTGGTCCTGGTGACTTATCACTCTTTAATTTATCAATTTGTTGCAAAAACTCCTGTAATGACTCCTCAATCTGGGACAGTTCCTCAGATTTGTCACCAAAACAGAATGGCTCAGGTATGGGAATCTCCCTCCCATCCTCAGCCATGAAGACTGATGCAGAGAATTCCTTTAGTTTCTCCGCAGTGGCCTTATCCTCCTTGGGTGCTCCTTGGCATCTCGGCAAGTAGGACTCCTGGGTTCTCTCTGCAACTCTGCCAGGGGAGTGGAGTCTAGTGGGTTAGAGCAAGGGAGTCTGGGACTAAGCCAGGACACCTGGGCTCCACCTCATGCTCTGTGTTCAGACCCCTCCCACATCTGGAGGACTTACCCCGTGTTAATATCCCAGATTCCACAACACAGTGGTCCTCGGTGCCGGTGCAGGCCAAGACCTCCTTCTCCTGCCAGCCATCTGCCACCATTTTGAAGAATGACGGGCACTGCCGGCCGTTGGGGACGGAGCTCACAGTTGGCACTGAGAACAGTCAGACACACACAGTCAGCCAAGGGTGGGGAGTCACCACACATTGGGCTCAATCCCAGCTCGGGGAAGCGAGTGGGGTCTAGTGGTTAGGGATGGGGGCTTTGGGCTGGGAGCCAGGACTCCTGGGTTCTCTCCAGGCAGGTGTGGCCGGAGCAGGGCTCTAGGTTTGCAGTAGACACGCACCTGGGATGGCCCCGGCGTTGCAGCCGTCGGTGTCACAGCAGGCGATGTTCCCCCGCATGGTGACATTGTGCGCGTAGGTCAGCGAGAAGGGGCCGGGCTCACAGTTCTTGGGTTCCAGGCACGATTTACCCGTGTAGGAGAAGGAGGATCCCTCTGTGGAAGGGAAACAGAGCATCACCTCTGAGCTCCCCAATGGACCCCCAGCTGCTCCATCCTCCCCTTTTGTTCCATCCACCCCACCCCCAACTAATCTCATCTCCCCACACCCCCAATAAAATCCTCTCTTCTGTCTGATCCAGGCCCCACAGCCACCCACTTCAATTCCCCATCTCATCCCATCCCCCGTCTATGACATTATCTTTCCAGACTGAGCAGTCCCTGCTCCTGGAGAGGAGTGGAGACTATTGGTTAGAGTAGGGGGAGGGGCTGGGAGCCAGGACTCCTGGGTTCGACCCCTGGCTTCAGGAGGACAATGGTGTTTACACTTAGTAGAAATCTTCTTTCACTCACCCAGCCTGAACTCTGCCATGACAGTGATGCAGGTCCCTTCCGAGGGGGCGCAGGGCTGCAGGGGGCCGGAGCACGATTGCTCTCTGGACGCACACACCTCGCATTGCAGAGCGCTCCCTGGAGGTTGGAAAAATCCCTTCTCAGTACAAACCCCGGCTCCCCACCCCTCCCCAGGCAGTGCCCGTGGGCAAAATACCACCAGGAACCAAGAGGTGGCGCTGTGGGAGTTGTTACCACCAATGCCTCCTCACTGAACGTGTGGGCAGGCAGATCTTGGAAAAATTCCACCTGCTTTTGCAGCAGTTCTGCCCAGTTCCAGGGCTGGTTCTTAGTGGAGTCATAACCCTACTCCTGGCGCCCAGGAAAGGGTGACTATACTGATTGCTAATGAAACAAGTCGTGATATTTTTGTGAGGCAAGGACAGAAGACAGCAGACCTCTTTGAGCCCGAGTCAATTGTAACCCCCCAGTGTGAAACTCAAGTTCCGACGATAGACCCTGCAAAGTTAGACTTTGGAGATTCACCAGTGTCCGAGGAGTGGAAAAATCGCCTGAGGAAGAAACTTTGTGAAAGATCCAAGGTGTTCTCACTGCATGAGTGGGATGTGGGATGTGCAAAAGGAGTAGAACACAATATCAGACTACATGACTCTCGACCTTTCAGGGAGAGATCTAGGAAGATTGCTCTCTCTGAGATGGAAGATGTGCAACATCATCTTCAGGAGCTCGTACTGACTTCACTAGTGCTTTTTATCTGGCCTGTTGTAAAATGAGGCAAACATCAAGATGAGCTGATGTACCACCCTGGAAGACCTGTGTGTACCCCTGGGGTACACGGATCCCTGGCTGAGAACCACTGATCTCCACGAATGCACAAGGGAATTGGCCTCAAGACACATTGGCATCATCTGATCAGCCAGTGTCCCATGCAGGGCTGTGAAATCTCCCATCTCCGGGCCCACCAGGATATCATGGGGCAGCCCCAGCCGATCTCGCAGGGGGCAGGTGTTTGCCAACCTTTCTGCAGAGAAGGACCTGGGGATTACAGTGGATGAGAAGCTGGCTATGAGTCAGCAGGGTGGCCTTGTTGCCAAGAAGGCTAATGGCATTTTGGGCTGCATCAGTAGGAGCGTTGCCAGCAGATGGAGGGAAGTGATTATTCCCCTCTATTCGGCACTGGTGAGGCCACATCTGGAGTACTGGGTCCAGTTTTGGGCCCCCCACTACAGAAGGGATGTGGAGAAATTGGAGAGAGTCCAGCGGAGGGCATCGAAAATGATGAGGGGGCTGGGGCACGTGACTTAGGAGGGGAGGCTGAGGGAACTGGGCTTCTTTTGTCTGCAGAAGAGAAGAGTGAGGGGGAATTTGATAGCAGCCTTCAACTACCTGAGGGGGGTTCAAAGAGGGTGGAGCTCGGCTGTTCTCAGTGGTGGCAGATGACAGAACGAGGAGCAATGGTCTCCAGTTGCAGTGGGGGAGGTCTAGGCTGGAGAGCATGAAACACTATTTCACTAGGAGGGTGGTGAAGCGCTGCATTGGGTTCCCTAGGGAGGGGGTGGAATCTCCACCCTTTGAGGTGTTCTATGGTTCTCTAATTCTCTGAACCTGCCTGCCGTACCCACAGCCAGCTGCTTCATGGCTGCTCTGGTCCCTGCAGAAAATGCCCGACCACCATGTGGGCGCCCCAGCCCCTCTGCCTGCTGTCTGCTCTCCTGGTCACAGGGGAGTCCCATCTGTCCCCAGGCACAGGGAGCTAGGCACTGATGAGAAGCAGGAAACCTTTGGAAATCACAGACAAATCTCAGGAGGCAGGAAAAGCGTCCCCCACCCTTGTCATCCTGCTTGGAAATGTTCCCCTGCCCCCTGCGCTGAGATTCCTGAGATTCATCTACATTTGTTAGTCTCTAAGGTGCCACAAGTACTCCCGTTCTTTTTGGGGATACAGACTAACATGGCTGCTACTCTGAAATCTGACTCCTTGGCTGTATTCGTGACTCCAAGTCTGACACCGCCTCCTTCTGCCTCAGTTTCCCTGTTTGTAAGGTGGGGATAATGTTCCCTTCCTCCCACCTGGGACCCTGGCAAAGGCAGGGGAAGGCATTTGGAGGTTGAAGTGATGTTTCCAGAGGAAAGCTCTGAAAAAAACCAAAGTGGACCAATTGGTTTTCTTTCTTTCGTCCTTCAATTAAAAACTTATGTTCACTGACTGAATTGAAACTCTCCCAAGCTCTGGACAGGAAAGAGTTAACGATCATGGGATCTCTTCAGCCAGCCCAGAGTTTTTGCATGCATGATGGAGGTGTGAAGCCATCAGTGGCAAGGGTGAACGATCACCAATCAAATTCGGAAGAAGAGAGTTGACAGGACACGATGGTCCCCGGCTTTGGAGTCGACACTTTTCTGGGGCTTGGAGTTCAGTGTAGAGTATATAGAGCAATATGAACAAGGGGTCGACAGTTTAGCTCGTACTGACTTCACTCATGCCTTAATGTGGCCGGTTGTAAATCGAGGCAAATATCTAGATGAGCTGATGTACCCCCAGAAGACCTGTGTGTACCCCTGGGGTACACAGACCCCCTGGCTGAGAACCACTGATTTCCACTAATGCAAAAGGGAATTGGCCTCCGTACACATTGGCATCATCTGATCAGCCAGTGTCACATGCAGGGCTGTGAAATCTCCCATCTCCGGGTCCACCAGGATGTCATGGGGCAGCCCCAGCCGATCCCCCAGGGGGCAGGTATTTGCCAACCTGCCTGATAAAACCACAGCCAGATGCTTCCTCGCTGTTCTGCTCACTGCAGTAAACACCCGGGCACCATGTGGGTGGCTCTGCCCCTCTGCCTGCTGTCCGCTCTCCTGGCCACAGGTGAGTCCCGTCCGTCCCCCGGCATAGGGAGCCGGAATTCAGCTGGGGAACGTGCCGCTGTCGATGGCGGATTCTGGGGTCAGGATGGAATTTGTGGGTAAAACCAGCGAGAGGAAAACCCAGGGCCACGTCGCCCGGCTGACTCGGGGAGAGCAGGGATTGGAGCCTGGGACTCCCACAGCCCAGGCTAGGTGCCTGGCCAGGGGGTCAGAGTCTGTCTGTCCTTCCTTCTTCTCGTTTCTCCTCCAGCTCTCACCCAGGCTTGGGGTCATCCCGATGAGCAGCACCACCCCCATCCACATATAATCCCGCTTGGAAATGTTCCCCTGCCCACCAGCGCTGAGATTCCTGCCAGGACTCCTGGGTTCATCCCCCGGCTTTGAAATGGGAATGGGGGTGCAAAGGGTGGGGCTGAGAGCCAGGACTCCTGGGCTCATTCCCCAGCTGTAGAAGCGGGCTGGGGTGTAGTGAGTTTGAGCAGAGACAGTTGCAAATCAGGACTCCCGAGTTCTGTCCGTGGCTCTGAAAGAGGAGTGGGGTCTCGTGGGTGAGAGTGGGCTGGGAGTCAGGAGTGAGGACTTCTCGGCTGTCTTCTTGGTTCTAACCCTGAATTGAACACATCTTTGTTCTACCTCAGTTTCCCTATTTCTTAGATGGGGAGAATATCACTTTGCTACCATCTAGGGACATAGAAGTGGCAGAGGAAGGCATTCTGAGGTTTAATGGATGTTTCCACATGAAAGCTCTAAAAAAACCGAAGTGGGAAAATTTTTCTCTTTCTTTCTTTCTTTCTTTCTTTCTTAAAACTACCTGACGCTCACGTCATGAATTTAAAGGCCCCCACACTCTGGAGAGGAAAGAGTTGATGCTCCTGGGATCGCTAGCTGGAGGTGCACAGCCATCAATCCAAAGGCTTAAGAAGCATCAATCGTATTCTGAAGAAGAGAATTGGCAGGATCAGCGATGAAATGTGGGCTGAAGTCGAGTGTGGCTGAGCTGACGTAACTCTGAGAGCAGAGAGTTACGGCGGGGGGGGGTGTGTGTGTGTGTGAAAGGTTCACCGTAAAGCCAGGCAGAAACCCCTCCGCAGAGCAGCCGAATTCTTGTTTTTCTGTCTACACAGACGTGTGGGGTTTGTTCGCAGGCACAAGCTGCACCCCAGATAGCCACGTCAGCAGCTGAAAATGTATTCTAGCCACAGACACTCAGGCAGCAAACAGACTTGTCTGCAGTGTTGAGTCAGATACAAATGACCAGCTAGCAAGATGCCTTTCCCCATCCGGAGAGTTAAATGGAACTGGGCAGAACTGCTGCAAAAGCAGGTGGCATTTCTCCAAGATCTGCCTGCCCACACGTTCAGTGAGGAGGCATTGGTGGTAACAACTCCCACAGCGCCACCTCTTGGTTCCTGGTGGTATTTCGCCCACGGGCACTGCCTGGGGAGGGGTGGGGAGCCGGGGTTTGTACTGAGAAGGGATTTTTCCAACCTCCAGGGAGCGCTCTGCAATGCGAGGTGTGTGCGTCCAGAGACCTATCGTGCTCCGGCCCCCTGCAGCCCTGCGCCCCCTCGGAAGGGACCTGCGTCACCGTCGTGGCAGAGATCAGGCTGGGTGAGTGAAAGAAGATTTCTACTAAGTGTAGACACCATTGTCCTCCTGAAGCCAGGGGTCGAACCCAGGAGTCCTGGCTCCCAGTCCCTCCCCCTACTCTAACCAATAGTCTCCACTCCTCTCCAGGAGCAGGGACTGCTCAGTCTGGAAAGATAATGTCATAGACGGGGGATGGGATGAGATGGGGAATTTCAGTGGGTGGCTGTGGGGCTGGATCAGACAGAAGAGAGGATTTTATTGGGGGTGGGGGGGAAGATGAGATTAGTTGGGGGTGGGGTGGATGGATACAAAAGGGGAGGATGGAGCAGCTGGGGGTCCATTGGGGAGTTCAGAGGTGATTCTCTGTTTCCCTTCCACAGAGGGATACTACTTCTCCTACACGGCTAAATCGTGCCTGGAGCCCCAGAACTATGAGCCCAGCCCCTTCTCGCTGACCTACCCGCACAATGTCACCGTGCGGGTGAACATCGCCTGCTGTAACACCGACGGCTGCAACGCCGGGGCCATCCCAGGTGTGTGTCTGCTGCAAACCTAGAGCCCTACTCCGGCCACACCTGCCTGGAGAGAACCCAGGAGTCCTGGCTCCCAGCCCCCCTGCTCTAACCACTAGACCCCACTCCCTTCCCCGAGCTGGGATTGAGCCTAGCGTGTGGTGACTCCCCACCCCTGGCTGACTGTGTGTGTCTGACTGTTCTCAGTGCCAACTGTGAGCTCCGTCCCCAACGGCCGGCAGTGCCTGTCGTTCTTCAACGTGTGGCCATATCACGGGAATGAGAAGGAGAAGAAGAAGGTGCTCTTGGCCTGCACCGGCGCCGAGGACCATTGTGTTGAGGAATCTGGGATATTAACACTGGGTAAGTCCTCCAGATGGGGGCGGGGTCTGAACACAGAGTACAAGGTGGAGCCCAGGTGTCCTGGCTCAGTCCCCGCCCCCCTGGCTCTGACCCACTAGACTCCACTCCCCTGGCAGATTTGCAGAGAGAACCCTGGAGTCCTACTTGCCGCGATGCCAAAGGAGCACCCAAGGAGGATAAGGCCACTGCGGAGAAACAAAATGAATTCTGTGCATCGGTCTTCACGGCTGAGGCTGGGAGGGAGATTCCCAAACCTGAGCCATTCTGTTTTCATAACAAATCTGAGGAACTGTCCCAGATTGAGGAGTCATTACAGGAGTTTTTGCAACAAATTGATAAATTAAACAGTAATAAGTCACCAGGACCAGATGGGATTCGCCCAAGAGTTCGGAAGGAACTCAAATTTCAAATTATAGAATGACTAACTGTGGTTTCTAACCTACCATTTAAATCAGCTTCTGTCCCAAATGGCTGGAGGATGGCTAATGATACGCCAATTTCTAAAAAGGGCTCCAGAGGTGATCCCAGCAACTACAGACTAGTAAGTCTGACTTCAGTACAGGGTAAACTCATTGAAACTATAGGAAAGAAGAGAACTGTCAGCCACACAGATGAACATAATTTGTTGGGGAAGGGTCAACATGGTTTCGGTAAAGGAAAACCACGCCTCACCAGTATACTAGAATTCTCTGAGGGGGTCAAGAAGCGTGTGGACAAGGGGGATCCAGTGGCTATAGTGTACTTAGATTTTCAGAAAGCCTTTGAAAAGGTCCCTCACCAAAGGCTCTTCAGAAACGTGAGCTGTCATGGGATAAAATCCTCTCATGGCTCAGTAACTTGTTAAAAGATAGGGAAAAAAGGGTAGGAAGAAATGGTCAGTTTTCAGAACGGAGAGATGTAAATAGTGGGAGTCCCCCAGGGATCCGCACTGGGCCCAGTCCTATTCACCATATTCCGAAATGTTCTGGAAAAAAGGGTAAATAGTGAGGTGGCAAAATTTGCAGAAGATACAAACCTACTCAAGATAGTGAAGTCCAAAGCAGACTGTGAAGAGGTACTAAAGGATCTCTCAGAACTGGGTGACTGGACAACAAAACGGCAGAGGAAATTCAATGTTGATAAATGCAAAGTAACACACATGGGCAAACGTAATCCCAACTAGACATACACAATGATGGGTCGAATTTACCACTCAAGAAAGATCTTGGAGTCATTGTGGAGAGTTCTCTGAAATGACTCCATGTGCAGCAGCCGTGAAAAAGGGGAACAGAATGCTGGGAAATATTAAGAAAGGGACAGAGAATGGGACAGAATAGATCGTGTTGCCTCAATATAAATGCATGGGAAGCCCGCAGCTTGAACACTGCAGGCGGATGTGGTCGCTCACTCTCAGAAAAGAGATATCGGAATTGGAAAAGCTTCAGAAAAGCCCAAACAAAATGATGAGGGGGTTGGAACGGCTGCCATATGAGGAGAGATGAATAAGAGTGGGACTTTTCAGCCTGGAAAAGAGATGGCTAAGAGGGGATATGATTGAGGTCTAGAGAAGGTTGAAGGGTGTGGAGGAACTAAATAAGGAAGTGTTATTTACTCCATCTAACATAAGAAGGAGGGGTCACCACAGGCAGCAGGATTAAAACAAACAAAAGGAAGTACTGCTTCACACAACGCACAGTCAACCTGTGGAACTCATTGCCGGAGGATGTTTTGAAGGCCAAGACTACAACAGGGTTGAAACAGGAATGAGAGAAGTTCCTGGAGTACAGGTCCATCTGTGGCTATTGCCAGGATGGGCAGCGATGGCGGCCCTAGCCTCTGTTTGCCAGGAGCTGGGAATGGGCGACAGGGGATGGATCAGTGGAAGGTTCCCTGTTCTGTTCATTCCCTCTGGGGCACCTGGCATTGGCCAGAGGATACTGGGCTAGATGGACCTTTGGGGTGACCCAGGAGGGCCATTCCTCTTATGTTCTCACATTGTTCCAGCCCCCTGCTCTGAGCACTAGACCCCACTCTGCCTGCAGAGCCGGGTGCAGTCCTCCTGGGAAGGGAGTGTGTGAGAGACCTTATTGGGGTCGGGGGGTGGATCTGGGAGCCCCTGATTACGTCTCTCTCCCCTCATCCAGGTGACATCAAACTGAGGAAGAGTGCGGCTGGATGTGGCTCCCCTGGCGCCTGCAAGAAGAGATTCTTGGTGAAGAAATACACCCAGGGCGTGGTGGAGATGCTGAGCCGGGTTGACTGCTACCCAGCTCCCTGGGCCAGTGGAAGCATCGGGGAGCCCTGAGCCCCGGCCTGGCGTCCTCCCCTTCTGCTGCGTGCTGGGCTGCAGTGCACCTCCCTTTGGGGGGATTGCGTGTTCCTTTTGTGCATTGGCTGAATAAAGTGAGTTGTCCGGAAAGCACCCCCCAGCTCCTTGTCCCCTGACTGCCCCGTACCGGGCCCCACACCGCCCCTATCTGTGCACAAGTGATGCTGGCAGGAAGAGAACGCTGGAGTCCTGACTCCCAGTACCCCACCCTGTAACCCAACAGGGCCCACTCCCTTCTGAAAGCCAGGGATAGAGCCCAGGAGTCCTGGCTCCCAAGCCCACTGCAGGGCCAGGGAATGGAACCTAGGAGTCCTGCCTAGATCCCCTCCCCCAAGGCAAGGCCCGTGGCCGGGGGAAAGGCTCCGGCTGGCTGAGCTCCCCTGGGGAAGGAGGGCTGTGGGAAGGAGAGGCCGTGGCTCACCCAGCTGTCCAGGCGGGCGGGAACGCCCTGGAGGGGAGAAATGTCCTTCTAGGTTGATTTTGCAGGGCTCAGTTCGTCCCGCTCTCTGGGGCGGCTCCACTGGGAGTGACGAGCTCAGGGAAGGTGTCAGGAAATAGGGCAGATCCCCCCAGCCGGTGGTGCTCTGTGAGCAGATTTCACCCAGCGTGAACTCCTGGATCGCTGCCCCCGTCTGACCCCGGAGTCACAGCCAGTCCCCTCAGATACTCTCAGACAAGCCGGACTTTGTGAGGAAACCTCACGTACACCCCAAACCAGCCCACCCAGGTTGTCCCCTGCCCCAGAAGACCGGTCTCTTACCCCAGGGCCACGGGACCCCAGATCCTACACCAAAGGCAACGCTGGCAGCCAGCTCTGTAGGAATCTTGCTAAAGGTTCGTGAGCTAAGGAAAGGGAATGAGGGTGACAAGGGGTTAAAGCAGGTAAAATTCATGCCCAGGTGAGTTGCAGTCTGTAATTCCAAACGGTGGCGGTGAAGGAAAAACTGCCATTTTCCCAAGTCTTTTCAGGTGCTCCCAGACGGTCTCCAGGGACCCCCGCTTTGCATCCGGTTCCGGTCCCTGTAAGCGTCCAGCCAGCCCAGCGAGGCAGGGTTCCCTCAATCCATCCTTACAGCTTCTTCTCCCAGAGAACAAGGTGGCAGGTCCCCACCCACGTGGGCTTTGCCTTCGATGTGGGGAGGGAGGAACATAGCAGTCAGCACACGCGATGGCCCCTGCCCTTGGACTCAGCACTTTTCTGGTGCTAAAGTTCTTCGTTAGCATCCCTACAGCATTGTCAAGTTCCTTCCCCACTCTGAACTCTAGGGTACAGATGTGGGGACCTGCATGAAAACCTCCTAAGCTTACTTTTACCAGCTTAGGTGAAAACTTCCCCAAGGTACAATCTATTTTACCCT